>NC_083369.1:13824381-15041256 GCF_030254825.1 Meriones unguiculatus | reverse complement strand
GGCAGGGGCAGAACTGTTCCCCAACATCAATGGTTCCACTGTCCACTGTGATCCAAAACCATTCGGAAAGAGGGAAGAAGAACAGCGGGATGCAAGCACTCACTGTGTTGTGGCATACCTTAGAAACCAGCTTAGGTATGGCCTGTGTGTGTTCAAGCGCGCCTGAGTGTGTGTGTGTGTGTGTCTGTGTGTGTGTGTGTAAGCCCTTAGTGGTTCCTCACAGCAGGAAAAAAAAAAAAAAAAACGACTTCCCAGCTAACTGTGCAGAGGCCAAGCAACTAAGAGGCTTCTGAAAAGACAACTTAGAAGGCATGAGAGGGTGCCGGGTGTGGCCAGACACAGTGACCAGCAAAACGTTTGGAATGATGCTTCACACTGTGTGTGGCCTCCTATTGTCAAACAAAGCAGGAAAAGGCCTGGCTTGGTTTTGGTTGGCCTGACTTTAGAGGGGGCAATAAGTGCCCACAAACAGCTGGCTATGAACACATACACGCATGCGCATGCACACAAGCATGCACGAATATATTCCCTCTGGAAAATCATGGCCTTTAGCACATTCCCTAGAATGACATCAACCAGGGAACAGTGCCAAAAATGTGACTTTCACATTTCTGCAGCAACAGATGATTTCCTCTCCCCACTTGGCTTTTTTCTTATATGTATAAATAAAGGAACCAGTCAATCGTTCAAAAACTATGAACATCTTAAGCACTTCCAGGCTTTGCAAGTAGTAATTATTAATAGAAGCAAGTGACCATGCAGCTTAGAAATGTTATTTCACATAGCTCTTTTCTGGTTCCTTAAAGGAGATTTATATATGAGGCCATGCTGAACTGAAATAATAAGAGTTGACACCATGACCACACCAAAATGGATTTTTCCCTGACTTGATTTATATCACCAAGCTTGCACATGAACGGTCCATTTGGTCTGCCCGAAGACTCTTAAGTCTGAGGACAGGAGACTCATGATCACCTAGCCCATGGTGACTGAGAATCTACCACGGCAAAAGAAGACAAATGGAAACATCAGGGTAGACCAACTGTGTAAATGGCTTGCTGTCCTTCAGATTTACCCAGAGGTCACTGAAAAGTCTAACAGCTAAGAGAAACCCTCTGTGTACTTCAATCCCTCAATTTCTGTCCCCTTATCTTTACCTCCCTGTCCCATCTGGCTCTCTTTCTGGGATGTAACATTCCTTTAAACCATGCAAATGGCATGTGTTGTCTTCCCCCACTACCTATACGCCTCTCTTCTCTCCACCAATCATTCTACCAACCAGGATCCATCACCCTTCTGAACACAAGTGAGACATGGAAATTGCCCAGACACAATAACTCAAATTTGTGTCATAGGCCTTTCAGTGTGCCTTATAGCTGGGGTTATAAAGAGAAGGGTGACCTAAAGTGTTTCTCTTTAATCAAATTTGAATGGAAGGGGTTCTGATTAAATACTAACTATATAGGCTACCTACTAGTCTCTGGTGGTTTACCTTGATTGCAGTGTGGCGGGATCTAATATGACTAAGAGAAAAGACTCTGAGAAGGTCTGTAAGGACATTTCCAAGAAAGATTAACTGAGAAGACCATTTCCAGAGTGGATAGCCTCCTGATGGGTGGCTCAAATATATTAAGAGGTCCAAGGAAAAGGCAATGATGCTTATCTGCTGGTGTGTCTCTTCTCCCTGCTATTGCTGCTACAACTGCCACCACCCTCAGGAGGAATCCTCCAGACTGGGACTTCCCAGGTGTCCTGCTTCATGGACTGAGCAACTGCCAAGTTTTCAGCCTTTCCAATGTACAGATGGCCACCATTATTGGAGTATCTAGGCCCTATCAATTACAAGACGTTCTAGTGAATTCACTTTATACACAGTCTATCCAGTCTACTCCCCAGAGTACTCTGCCTAACATGTATATAGTCCATATTTTCTATGAATCCTTCCTTGCTGCTCGAAAGACCTAGTCCTCTAGCTCTAGTTATCTAGCTAACAAAGGGTTTCCACATTCCATAAGGTGGTAATAGAGATGCTGAAAAAGAAGTCTCTGGCTGGGTGCATTTTAACTTAGGAACGGTGGGGTTTTGATCGAGCATCAAACAGTAAGAAATGCCAACTAACGGTTTCACTGAGCAGCAATATTAAGCAAAGTTCCAGTAAAGCTGGGGCTAGTTCTCCAACTACTCTGACTTCAGAGGGCAGATCAAAAGACTAGTTTTCAGCTGGAATGGCTGAATCTGTAACCCTTACTTGAGAGGCTGAGGCAGGAGGATTGCCAACCTGAACATAATGAATACCAAACTGGCCTAAACTACAGTGTGAGATCTTGTCTCAAGTAAATATATAGATTGATGGATGAATAGACAGACAGACAGATAGATAGATAGATAGATAGATAGATAGATAGATAGATAGATAGGTAGGTAGGTAGATAGTAGGTAGATAGATAGATAGATAGATAGATAGATAGATAGATAGATAGATAGCAAGCAGTTCTCTTTAACTCTTTAGAGATGTTAGTGATGTTGAAAAGGCTCCTAAAATCATTGGAAGTCCTTGGGTCCTGTTAGTACACCAACTCTAATATGTACTGACTTTGATGAGAGCTTATCAAGATAACCCCTAGAGAGAGCATTTGGGAAAAATGCAACTGTTATCTAATTAAATACGCATTGAAAAAATGATGTGAAGAACTGGAATTTGCTCAATCAATATTTACTATTGTGATTATAATCTGGGTGTGTCCCTCTCAAGTTCATTACTGGAAGATTGGCACCCCGTATGATAGTACTGAGGTTGTGGTGCTGAAAGAGGTGCAGTCTAGTGTAAGGTAATTAAGTCATGGGTGTATGATTTCTAGAGGAGATTCATGCCAATCATTCATACTGGGTTCTTCTTTTATTTTTTTATTTTTGTTAATTACAATCTATTCACTTTGTATCCCAGCTGTAATCCCCTCCCTCATCCCCTCCCATCCCTACCCTCTCTCCCTCTTCTCCTCCCATGCCCCTCCCGAAGTCCACTGATAGGGGAGGTCTTCCTCCCCTTCAATCTTACCCTGGCCTATTAGGTCTCAATAGGACTGGCTGCATCATCTTCTTCTGTGGCCTGATAAGGCTGCTCCCTCATCAGGGGGAGGTGGTGAAAGAGCCAGCCACTGAGTTCATGTCAAAACCAGCCCGTGTTTCCCTTACTGGGGAACTCACTTGGACAATGAGCTGCCATGGGCTACACCTGTGCAGGGGTTCTAGGTTATCTCCATGCATGGTCCTTGGTTGGAGAATTAGTGTCAGAAAAGACACCTGTGCCCAGATTTTTTTTGGTTCTGTTGCTCCCCTTGTGGAGCTCCTGTCCCCTCCAGGTCTTTCATCTCTCCTTTAAAACTCTTAATACCATTTTCATAGTGAGTTCTTATTAGAGTATTTGTTATAAAAGACCATCCCAATCACTTGACCATTTATATGCATAGCTAGTTCCCGTTTTAGTTCTTTGTCATACTGTGATATAGTTAGGGAGAACTCATCAGAGCCTGGACAGATAAAGCCACCTAATCTTGACCTTTCAGCTTTCAAAACTATGAGCTACACAAATATTTTTCTTTAAAAATGACCAAGTCTCCTGTATTTTATTATAGCAAGAAAGTGGACTGATAAAATTCCTTAATACAAAATAGCCATATATTTTAATGCTAGGTACATAGAGTCAAACAGAACTTAAAATAAATCCTATGGATGTATGCATTATCCTTCTTAACACCCAGTTTCCTAATCTGTAAAATTTACTGATAATTACACCAAATTAATAAATTTATTGCAGACACTAAATGAAACAAGATTCTATACATATAAACTAGTCAGTGTAGTGCTTGGAATAGGGTTACAATCCCATCTATAGTAACAATTGATATTATTATTATTAAAATTTATAAGGAAAAAGTCATGTTTGCATGTTAAACATCACAGAGCCCAAATGTTGTGAACATTTATCTATAGTGCCTGTATCTGAATAGAAATCATCTTACAAGGTCACAAATAATAGTGCTAGCCCCCTTAACACTAGCTCATTAATACTGATAGTAATAATAGCAGGGCAAGGCAGTTACTATACTTCAGGTCTAGTAGTCATTTTACAGCAAGATTACCTTTCATTTATGATGAAAAGAACAAGTTCCTAAATAAAAGAAGTAAGTGAATGAAAGAAATCATAGCATAGGTTGACTGGAAAGAAGGACTAAAGCATTTTAGAATGTCAAGTTGGGGTGTTGTTGTTTGGAGGGGGTTGTTGTTGCTATTATTTTTTGTTTGGGTGTTTTTTTGTTTTTGTTTGTTTTGGTAATACATACTTTTCTGGAACCTACACTCTCTTGCATCATTAATTTATTCTACTTTAATAAATAATTTTATCAGTATATAAAACAAACAAAAAACTTAATTTCTCAAGACCTATTGTCCTTCTTATTCTTACCCAAATTCTCTGTTCTTTAGCAATGGGAAAATCACCAAAGTGTTATCTATAGTTGTCTTAGTTAGGGTTTTATTGTTGTGAAAAAATACCATGACCACAGGAATGCTTATAAAAGAAAATATTTAATCAGGGCCTGCTTACAGTTCAAAGGTTTAGTCCATTATCATCATAGCCGATAGAATGGTAGCACACAGGTAGACATGGTGCTGGAGAGGTAGCCCCTTGCCAATCCAAATTGGCAGGCAGCAGGAAGAAAGAGTGCCACTTGGCCTGGCTTGGGTTTCTGAAATCCCAAAGCCTACCTGCAGTGACACACTTCCTCTAACAAGGACACACCTACTCCAACAAGGCCACACCTCCCAGGAGTACCACTCCCTATTGAGTCTATGGGGACATTTTAATTCAAACTACAATTATCATTAGCTACACTTTCTTACCTCTGTTTCTGAACTCACACCTAATGAGCTTATATTAATAAAAAGTGCCACCAAAATTCTTCACTGAGCTCTTCTGGCAGCCATATTACCAATTATGGCAGAAGAGTCTAGTGTACATCTCATTCAGCTACTAGCCCACACTCAACTTTATTAATCACATCCACTCTGTCTTGAAACACATTTTCCCTTTACCTTATTACCATAATATTCACTGGGTTCCTTCTTATCTCACTTGGCTCTTCTCATCACTTTTCCTTATTATTTTTATGTCCCAGGATACCTTTCCTTTCCATTTATATACTCTCACTCAAAAAATTTACTTGGCATCCTAGATTTTATGCAGACCATCTACACGCATTGAGCTCCATTATATAAAACTACATTTCTCAATTCAAAATTGACACATCCAACTACATAATTGACCTTATCACTTGAATGTTCAATTGGCATCTGAAACTTGGTGTATCAAAAAAGGACTCCAGGATCACACGTGAACACAACTGATCCTTAAACTCTTTTTTACCTCAGGAAAAAAGTTCCCAGATGGAGTCCTTGTTGATAGTTCTTCTTTCCTTTGGCACTGTATCCAGTTTATCACATCTTCACATTAGTTCCTCCTTGGGAACATATCCCATCTCCATCTACTTTCTTCTACATCCACTAATAACACTATGTTCCAATTCTTTCTCCACTTTCTCTGTCTCTTTCTGTCTGTCTTTGTCTCTGTGTCTCTCTGTGTCTCTCTATTTCTCTCTCTCTTTCTCTTTCTCTCTCTCTCTCTTTCTCTTTCTCTCTCTGTTAGGATGTAAAACACTGATTTTCATTATTTCTTTTGACTGCTTTACCACCATAGCATCCTGGAAGTTGTCCCTGGACATTTTTATGAACAATCTTACCAGTACAGCCAGGGTTGTTCATTTAAAATATAAGTTAAATCACTGAATTTCCCAAAAGGGATTAAATAGTTTGCACTATTATTCACTGAATAAAAGTGAAGTGCTTTATTACACATAACTAGTCACCATATGAACCATCCCTGCCCATTTTATTGCATAGTACTCCCTCTTTATCACTGTACTTTAATCACAATGGCTGACCTATCCCACTGATGTGGCTTACTTTTATTTCATCTATGAATGATTTTCTTTACAGATTTTACTTGCCTGAGTTCTCAGCTTAATATCGCCAAGTGTTATTACTCTATATCATAGCACTTTATGCCTTTTACTTTAACACTTTTCGTTATCTAACATTTTCTTGTTTTATTATCCATCACTTTCCATACTAAACTATACCATTAGCTATAGAATAATAGGAAACTTGGGGCTTGAGAAATAGCTGGGTGGTTAAAAGCACTGGTATCTTTTCTATAACACCTGGGTTTAGTTCCCAGTACCTACATGTTGACTCACAACCATCTGTAAATCTAGTTTCAAGGGATCCAACGCCCTCTTCTGGTATCCTCTGGAGCTGCATGCATATGATATATATGCATACATGCAGATAAAAACTTCATGGACATAAAGTAAAAATTAAGTAATGAATATTCAATAAATGAATAAATATTAGGAACTCTTTCTTGATAGATCTGTGTCTGTTAATATTAGCCAAACTCTCATTCTCACCAATCATTTCTCTTCAGTAAAATAATGCATAAAGTGAAAGCTTTTTAAAAACATATGGTCAAAACATATGCACTTCCATGGTAACTGATACAAAACACCAAAAAAATGACTAAAGACTGATGATTTATT
Organism: Meriones unguiculatus; assembly: GCF_030254825.1. Taxonomy (NCBI): domain Eukaryota; kingdom Metazoa; phylum Chordata; class Mammalia; order Rodentia; family Muridae; genus Meriones; species Meriones unguiculatus. Next base: position 15,034,603 of record NC_083369.1, on the reverse strand, counting down.
TGATGATTTATTTGGCTCCTGTTTGCAAAGATTTCAGTTCATAGTCCATGGCTCCAAGTTCTACCTCTTAAGGCAGAACATCATTATGGTTGTGGCAACATGGGGAGGAGGAGGAAGTAGTTCCCCTTACAATGGGGAGGAGTAAGAATGGGGGGAAGGAACCTGGGATCAGTTATAATCAGCAAAGGTATACCTCCAGTGACCCACTTCCTCCCCATTTAGTTCTGAACTTTTAAAAATATATGTCACCTCACAAAGCAGTGCCATTAGCATGGGACCAAGCATTTAACATATGTCCCTGTGTTGGAACACTTCCTATTTAAATCATAACATTCTGGCTTTGGTGCCCAAAGATCCAAGGCCATCTTATATTACCAAATGCATTCAATTCAAGTTTAAGAGTTCTTGCAGTATTAACAGCTCCAACACTGTTCAAAAGTTTAAGTCCTATTTTCCCAAAGACTCAAGGCAAGCTCTTAACCATAAAAATTAAAATTAAAATAAAAATCAGGTTGTGTGCTTCCAACATACAATGACTAAACATTCTCATTCTGCTGGGAACCAAGGCCAGCTAGTGGAAAGTTACAGACAGCTGCAACAAGGCTGTAGGTGAGAGATTTATGCTTCCGGAACCTATGAGACATCTGTGTGTCAGGCTAGACATTTTGAGATATCTTAGCTGACAGTTTTGTAGTATCTCTTTTAGTAAACATTCTTGCGGTGTTCTGCATCATCATTAATCACCCTGTTATGTTTTGTAAACTATATTGCTGACACATTTTCCCTTCCTGCCTTCTCCCTATAAAGTTGTGTGAAATTTTTCAAATAAATGAGAACAAGATCAGACTATAGACTTGCTCTCATTCTTTGTGTCTCCTTGTCGCCACTTCATTCTTTTCACCCCTCCTTAGGAACCCGTTGAACTCCCGCTGGACAGGACATCATTCTAGAAGGAGAAAAGAAGGGAATGAAGAAAGATCACAAGAAAGTAAGACTAAAATCTAGCAAAGCACACATTAACTCCTGTAACATTGTGTGTGTTGTCATGGAGTATATTATTTTTCTTTTATTATCTATCTGTCTGTCTATCTATCTATCTATCTATCCATTATTACATCTATCTATCTATCTATCTATCTATCTATCTATCTATCTATCTATCTATTCTTACATATATTTACTTTGTAACCCTGCTGTAGCCCTCCCTTTAACTCCTCTCAGTCCCACCCACCCTCCTTCTTCTCCACCATGCCCCTTCACTAGTCCACTGATAGGGGAGGCCATCCTCCACTTCTATCTGACCCTAGCCTATCAGGTCTCATCAGAGCTGGCTGCTTCATCTTCCTCTGTGGCACGGCAAGGCTGCACCCCCCAGGGAGAGGTGATCAAAAAGTCAGTCACTGGCTTCATGTCAGAGACAGCCCCTGATCCCCTTACTAGGTAACCCACTTGGAAACTGAGCAGCCTATGGGCTTCATCTGAGCAAGGTGAAGAGAGGTCTAGGTCCTCTCCAACGATGGTCCTTAGCTGGAGTATCAGTCTATGCAGAAATTGTGGTACATTTACACAATGAAATGCTACTCAATTAAAAACAAAGAAATGATGAAATTTTCAGGCAAATTGATGGAATTAGAAAAGTTCATCCTGAGTGATATATCCCAGAAGCAGAAAGACACATATGGTATAGACTCACTTATATGTGGATATTAGCCATATTATATAGGATAAACATACTAAAATCTGTAGTCCTAAAGAAGCTAAACTGCAAGATGAACCCTAGGGAAGAAGCTGAAACCTCATTCAGAAGGGCAAACAGGATAGACAAAGGAAGTAGGAGAAGACAGGGAACAGGGCAGGAGCCTTCCATGGGGGCCTCTGAAATACTCTATCCACCCGAGCATCAAAGAAGATGCTGAGACTCAGCCAAACTTTGGCCAGAGTACAGGGAATCTTACGAAAGAAGAGGGAGATAGAAATACCTGGAAGGGACAGGAGCTCCACAAGGAGACCAACAGAGCCAAAAAAAATTCTAGGCCCAATGGAATATGATATTATAATGTGAACTCCAAAGTATTGGGCAGCCACATCTCTTTTTAGACATTACTGTTTGCAACTAACATGATCTCTCTCTTGAGTTGGCTTTACTCATTTTCTGCAGCTTTCCTTGCAGATAGTCTACATTCCTGGTGTTTTCTATATATCCTAGGGTCTTCATTATATCTTAGGCTATGTTCTTACAGCTCTACGCATCACCAGAGACTGCCTGCCACACAAAGTCTAGTTTTTCAAACCTTCCTTTAAAAGCTAAATGGAAGGCTCTTTGACCCCATAGCTCTTACACTTTGCATACCTGCAAAAGAAGCATCATGTAGAAGGTGCATCAAGTTCTCTTGATACCTCTGGACCATAGCTGAGGTGTTGTCTGAGTTTCTAGGCAACTGACCTCAAGGAAACTCTTCCATAGGCATGCTTATGAGAATATGGCATCCTGGAGCTATTGTCTCAAAGAAAAGTCATAGAAAAATAAGGTGTTTTCTTAAAAAGCTTTTGTAACCATGATCCTATGATGGATAGGATCTAGCAGTTAAGACTAAGATATTCTCAAAGGATTCACATATATACATATATGTGAGAATATATACATATATATTCTCAACATATATACATATATATTGAGAATATATGTGTGTGTGTGTATACATACATACATATATCAACAATAAAGACATTGATGCCACAAATTGAGAGAGAGAGCATCAGGAGTACAGGGGAAGGGTTGAGTTGAGGAAAGGGAAGGGAGAAAAGATATGATTATATTTTAATTTCAAAGGGAAAATAATTTTCTCCAATGGCGGGACACTGTATATATCAATCATACTCCAGGGCAGGCTCCATGCCCAGGAGTATTTGGCTAAAACAAAACAGACTCCATGTGTTATTTGTATGCTTTGTGTTTTGACATTTTGTCTTACTACTTTTTGTTTGATTGTTTTAATATTTATTTTGTTTTAGAGGGTTTTTGAGGGGAAAGGGAGAGAACATAAAGTTGGTGAGGTAGGAGGCTGGGAGTATCAGGGACACACTGGAGAGTGGAAATAGTATGATTAAAATATAAAATTAAATTATAATGTCATTTACATACAAATAGATCAATATTTATTACCCTGCACAAAACTAAAGTCCAAGTGGTTCAAAGACCTTTATATAAAAACACTAAACCTGCTGGAAGAAAAAGTGGGTAAGAGTCTTGACCTCATTGGCACAGGAGACAACATCCTAAACAGAAGACCAACAGTACAGACTCTAAGATCAACAATCAATAAATGGACCTCAAGAAACTGAAAAGCTTCTGTAAAGCAAAGAATACTGTCACCAGAACAAAATGACAGCCTACAGATTGGAAAATGCACACACTGACTGCACTTATAGATCAAAATGGCAGATGGAAAAGAAAACAGGTAAAATTGTAGGATTCTGACTTCTGGGACAAGAAAAGGTAGTTTAAAGCAGAATACTAAATTGATACCCTACCCAGCAGGGTATCAAAGCAGGTACTGAGACTCATAGCTAAACTTTGGGCAGAGTACAGGAAATCTTATGAAAGAAGGGAGAGATAGAAAGACCTGGAGGGGACAGGAGCGCCACAAGGAAAACCCTGTATCTGATAGAAGGCTATCATCCAGAATATATAAAGAACTTAAGAAGTTTAAAAGCAACAAAACAAGTAATCTAATTAAAAATGGGGTTCAGAGCTAAACAGAGAATTCTCAATGGAGTAATATCAAATGGCAGAGAAACACTTAAAGAAATGTTCAACATCCCTGGTCATCAGGGAAATGCAAATCAAAATGACCCTGAGATTTTACCTTAAACCCATCAGAATAGCCAAGATCAAAACCTCAAGTGAAAATACATGCTAGGGAGGATGTAGAGAAAGGGGAACCCTCCTCCATTGCTGATAGGAATGTAAACTTGTACAATCGCTTTAGAAATCAATCTGGTACTTTCTCAGAAAATTAGGAATAGTGTTACTTCAAGATCCAGCTATCCAACTCCTAGGCACTTATCCAAAATATGCTCAGGTATACAAGGACATTTGCTCAACCATGTTCATAGCAGCTTTATTTGTTATAGCCAGATTCTGGAAACAACCCAGATGTACCTCAATGGAGGAATGGATACAGAAATTGTGGTACATTTGTAAAATGGAATACTACTTGGCTATTAAAAACAAGGAAATTGTGAAATTTGCAGGCAAATGGTAGGTACTAAAAAAGATCATACTGAGTGAGTTATCCCAGAAACAGAAAGACACACATGGTATATAGTCACTTATATGTGGATATTAGACATATAATATAGGATAAACATACTAAAATCTGTACACCTAAATAAGGCTTTGAAAATTTTGATGTTTCACTCTTAAATGTATGACAAACTCCATCCTGGATTTAAGAAGTCTTTAATAAGTATGAACCACAGATTGACACGAAAACACAACTATTCCTGTTATTGATTTAGGACATAGGTAAAATACACGGTATAGACAACTACAATAAATATTGTCAAAAAAACCTAAGAGAAGATTTTAAAACTCCAACAAATAAGAACAGTATGCTATTTAAAAGAAAATTCAGTTAATAATTCTCATCTCTTTGACCACATCGGATTTTCTGCACTAACTTCTGATCATTGAAAAAGGGTTCTCTTACTGAGGCTCAGAGCAGCACAAATCTGTGAGTAGAAACAAACTTCTTTAGAAGGCAGTTTGACAACATGACCATTTAACAAAACAACAGGAGGTTCCTCACTCCACCCCAAGGCCTTTGACCTCCCCAGAGACCAGTCAAAATTCTGCCATGGATAAGGGAGGGGCTCTTAAGGTCCCACTCCTAGCTGAGGAATTACTGGCAGTTGATAACAATAACAATGGGAGAGGAAGAGTCACTTTTCTCTAGGTGCATGGTTACTGGTATATTGCCCATGCTCCAGTAGATGGCCCTATACCCATGCACACACTGGCTGCACCAACTGGACTCAGGGAGTTATTCATTTTAAGAAGGAGGACATGAAGTTAGAAGGAAGAAACATTGTGCATCCCCAGGGAGTTTGTGAAGAAGAGGTGGATCTGCTCAACATACATTGTATACATGTATAAAATATTCAAGTAAATTAAGCATATTATAAAAAAACTTATAGGGGTTCTTGGAAATGAACACTAAGATAACAGAAGTCAAAATCTCAACAGAATAGGTGTATGTCAAAATGAATGAAAGCATCCAACTTATAGATCAAAATGGCAGATGGAAAAGAAAACAGGTAAAATTGTAGGATTCTGACTTCTGGGACAAGAAAAGGTAGTTTAAAGCAGAATACTAAATTGATACCCTACCCAGCAGGGTATCAAAGCAGGTACTGAGACTCATAGCTAAACTTTGGGCAGAGTACAGGAAATCTTATGAAAGAAGGGAGAGATAGAAAGACCTGGAGGGGACAGGAGCGCCACAAGGAAAACAACAGAACCAAGAAATCTGGGCACAGGGGTCTTTTCTGAGACTGATACTCCAACCAAGGACCTTGCGTGGAGATAACCTAGAACCCCTGCACAGATGTAGCCCATGGCAGCTCAGTGTACAAATGGGTTCCCTAGTAATGGGAACAGGGACTGTCTCTGACATGAACTCAGTGGCTGGATCTTTGATCACCTTCCCCTGAGGGGGTAGAGCAGTCTTGCCAGGCCAGACAGTACAGCCAGTCCTGATGAAACTTGATAGGCTATATTCAGGGGGAAGGGGCAAAGGACCTCCTCTAACAGTGGACTGGGGGAGGGGCATGGGAGGAGATGAGGGAGGGAGAGTGGGATTGGGAAGGGGTGAGGGAGGGGATGAGGGAGGGGGTGAGGGAGGGGGCTACAGCTGGGATACAAAGTGAATAAACTGTAATTAGTAAAAAAATTTTTAAAAAGTACTAAATTGTCAACAAAATGATTTTTTAATTACTCAAAAGTAAATATTATGACTTTTGAGTTCACAGGGCTTATAAAGTACCATACTGAGCAAAGCATTACAGTCTAGTGTGGAGAGGATGTTAGCAGAACAGCAGAAGAGTAGCTTTCTACCATGATCCACCTGCAGAAGCACTGCTGGGGATTAACACAGGACTTCCTGCTGGCCAAGCAAACACAACCCTGAATTAAACCCCACCCCCGGAAACATTATTTGATAACTTGCAGGCAAGATTATGTATGTAGGAGTCTGGGAGTTGAGTAGAGAAGTTCTAGTACACTATTGGAATCTGAGAATAAATGCACCAAACAGTTTGAGTCAGAGTAAGAATAATTTCACTTTACCCACGTCACCCCCAATCCCATGGCAACACTACTCAGTGCCAATAAAGATCCCTTAAGATCACAATACTTTCTATAAGGGAAAGTGCATTCACCTGCTCAAGAAAAGTCATTTGTAATTATCCACATAGAGAAGGGAAATCATTAATATCAACAAAAAAGGGAATGATAGGACATCACCAAGAGATGAAATGTACAAATTCAATGCAAAGAGTATTTACTTGGATCCATTATAATCAAACTCTTGACACTAAAAACAGTATTTTTAAAGCATGAGAATATTCATACAATAAGACCTTTGTAAGGACAGAAGTACAGAAATTTTCATGAGGACTGTGCTAAATATGCAGATTCATTTTGGTAAGATGGCCATTCTTTTAATTTTTTATTAATTACACTTTATTCATGTTGTATCCCCCTTGTGGTTCCCTCCCTCCTCCCATCCCAATCCCTCCTTTCCTTCCCCCTCTGCACGCATGCCCCTCCCAAGTCCACTGATAGGAGAGGTCTTCTTTTCCTTTCTTTTGATCCTCTTCAATCGGGTCTCATCAGGAGTGGCTGCATTGTCTTCTGTGGCCTGGTAATGCTGCTTCCCCCTCAGGGGGAGGTAATTAAAGAGCAGACCAATCAGTTCATGTCAGTCCCTGTTCCTATTACAATGGAACCCACTTGGATACTGAACTGCCATGGGCTACATCTGTGCAGGGGTCTTAGGTTATCTCCATGAATAATCCTTGGTTGGAATATGAGTCTCAGGAAAGACCCCTGGCCATTTTTACTATGTTCATCCTACCAACCCATGAGCATAGGAGAGCTTTCTATTTTCTAATATCGTCTTCAATTTCTTTCATCAAAGGCTTGAAGTTTTTGAAATACAAGTTTTTACTTGCTTGGTTAGATACCCCAAGTTATTTTATATTATTTGAGGCTATTATAAAAGGTGTTGATTCCCTGATTTTTTTTCTCAGCTTGTTTATCAATTGTATTACTGATTTTTTATTTTTTTAGTTAATCTTGTATCCAGACCCTTTGCTGAAAGTATTTATCAGCTGTAGGAAATCCCTGGTAGAATTTTTGTGGCAGCTTATGTATACTGTCATATCATCTGCAAATAAAAGATACTATGACCTTTTCCTTTACAAATTGTATCCCCTTGATCTCTTTCAGTTCTCTTATTGCTCTAGCTAGAACTTCAAGTACTAGGAATAGGAATAGAGACAGTAAATGACCTTTACTTGCCCCTGATTTTAGTGGAATTGCTTTGAGTTTCTCTCCATTTAATTTGATGTTGGCTCTAGGCTTCCTATAAATTTCTTTTATTATGTTTCAGTACTGTAGTGAGAATTTTGCTGTCTTTAAAAAGCCGGTTATGTTATGCAAACATGTTTTTGTTTTAATCCCAGGTATGAGATATGAGGCTGTTTCAGATTGTCCACAGCAGCAGACTATTTCCCTCATGAGTGCTCTGACAGGGGTATGATTCTGCCAGCTGAAGATAATTTAATTCTGAGGGACTCTATAGAGGATGTTAAAAAAAAAAAAAAAACACAGCCCAAAGGGAAGAAACATGACTGTTTCTCCTGATAGTTCCTGCTCCTGTTGTTGCTGTTGCTGGTTTGTCAAGTGGCCATGAGACGAAAAAAAAAGACAATAAGAAGACATTGGAGACCGAGGACCATGTATGGAGATAACCTAGGATCCCTGCTCAGATGTAGCCCATGGTAGCTCAGTATCCAAGTGGGTACCCTAGTAAGGGGAATATCGACTATTTCTGACATGAACTCAATGGGTGGCTCTTTGACATCTCCCCCTCCCCCAAGGGAGGAGCAGCCTTGCTAGGCCACAGAGGAGGACTTTGCAGCCAGTCCTGAAGATACCTGATAAGTGAGGTTCAGATGGAAGGGGAGAAGGACCTCCCCTATCAGTGGACTTGGAAAGGGACAGGGAGGAAATAAGGGAAGGAGGGAGGGAAGGATTAGGAGGCAATAAGGGAGGGGGGCTACAGCTGGGATACAGAGTTAATAAACTGTAACTAATATAAAAAAGTAAAAATTTAATAAAAATAAGACGACATTGGAGATATCCTGACAAGATGAAGACTGGATTTGCCCCAAGGAACTCAGTGCCCCATCAGCAGGAAGTAGTATAAAAAGAACTCAATGTCCCTTTCCCCTATAATGTTCTTTCTCTGTTACCTGGTTTTGGGGTGTTGGAAGGGATTAAAGTGGAGAAGGATGGTAGATAGAAGAGCCCAATAAAATAGATAAAAAATTATGCCAACACAGAATGTTCCTTGTATTCTTAAACTCTCCAAGACTTTTATCATAAAGAAGTGTTGAATTTTATCAAAAGCTTTTTCTGCATCTAAGAGATGATCAGGCTGGGTTTTTGTTTTTTTTTTATATAGTGGATTACATTTACTGATTTTTTTTTTATGTTGAACAATCCCTGCATCTCTGGGATGAAGCCTACTTGATCATGGTGGATTATCTTCTTGATGTATAGTTGGATTCATTTTGCAAGTATTTTATTGAGTATTTCTGCATCTATGTTCATGAGGGAAATTTGTCTGTAATTCTATTTCCTTGTTGAGTCTTAATGCAATTACTATCAAAATTCCAACAAAATTCTTTACAGACATTGAAAGGACAATTCACACCTTCATATAGAAACACAAAATAAATAGTTTAGCTAAAACAAAAATTCTAAACAATAAAAGAAGTTCTGGAGATATCACCATCCCTGATTTCAAGTTGTGCTAGAGCACTATAGTAAAAACCATCACATTACATTGGCATAAAAACAGGCATATTGATCAATAGACTTAAATTGAAGATCCAGACCTAAATCAACACACATATGGACACCTGATTTCTTAAATAAAGAAGCCATAAATACACACTGGGAAAAGAATATATATTCTCAACAAATGATATTGGTTCAAGTAGATGTCTGCATATGGCAGAATGTAAATAGATTCATATTTATCATCTTGCACAACACTCAAGTCCAAGTGGATTGAAGATCTCAAAATAAAACCAGATGCATAGAACCTACTGGGAGAGAAAGTGGAGAAGAGCCTTGACAACTTTCTGAGCAACACACAACAGCTCAAGCACTAAGATCAACAATTAATAAATGGGACCATATGAAACTCAAAAGCTTCTGTAATACAAAGGCCACAATCAAAAAGACAAAATAGCATCTACAGAATAGGAAAAGATCTTCATCAACATCATATTTGACAGAGTATTGACCTACAAAATATATTAAAAATTCAAGAAAGTAGATATCAAAAAACAAACATGCAAACAAATCCAGTTTAAAAGAAGAGACAGATCTAAACAGAGAATTATCAATAGAGGCAACTCAAATGGTTGAAAAACACTTAAAGAAATGTTCATTGTCCTTAGCCATCAGGCAAGGAATGCAAATCAAAACTACTTTGAGAGTTCATCTTATACCTGTCAGAATGGCTAAGATCAAAAACTCAAGTGGCAACACATGCTGGATAGGATGTAGAGAAAGGAGAACATTCCTCTATTGCATTTCAAACTTGTACAGCCACTATGGAAAGCAATATAGTGGTTCCTTAGAAAACTGGGAATCAATGTACCTCAAGATCCAGCTATACCACTCCTGGGCATAGACTCAAAGGACACTCTATCCTACCATAATAACACTTGCTTAACTATGTTTATTGTGACTTTCTTCATATTAGCCCAGAAACTGAAAAAAATGTAGATGTTCCACAACAAAAGAATGGATAAGGATAATGTGGTACATTTACACAATGGAACACTACTTAATTGTTTTAAAAAATGACAACATGAAATTTGCAAGCAAATGGATGGAACTAGAAAAAATTCCTCCTGAGTAAGGTAACATGGTCAAGAAAGACAGACATGGCATGTATTCTCTTATAAGTGGATATTAACAGCTAGGCAAATTATCAACAAGCTACAATCCATAGATCCTGAGAAGTTAAGTAAAGAAGAGGGAGGGTTCTAGTGGGGAATGCATGGATCTCTGTGGGAAGGGGAAACATAATAGATTTTTACAGATAGACCACAAGATGTTGGGGATGAAAGCAGGAGGGATAAGGTGAGGGGATGAAAGGAGAGAATGTGAGGAGAGATGACTAGAATTGGGGCAAGTTGGGAAACAGTGTGGAAACTTAGTGCAGTGCACACTTCCTGGATATTATGAGGATGATCCTAGTAAGGACTCCTAGCAAGAGTCAGAAAGATAGAGTCTGAACTGGCCATCATTTGTCAAGGCTTCCATTGGTGGGACTAGGTTCCATTCAGTTGAGTTGTGGGACAGGAGAGTCCCATGGAGAGCCCTAAACAACCCAGGTTGATTCTAGAGTGTTCAGAGTGTTGCTCTCCACCAACTGACAGTGGATCCCCATTGCCAAAGACAACATACACACAGCTCATTGAGCTTAAAAAAGTTGAGCTTGTGCCTGCATAGAACCTTCACCCCTATGTTCTAGTCTCTTTGGTATGAGAAGATGCTCTACAGGCTATGGAAAGAGAATCCTGGACACCAACTTAAGCACAAACCCTTGACCTGCAATGTTCCCTGCCTTCAAGATGTGCTGGGGTGATGCAAAACTTGTGGTAGTGGCCAACCAATGTTTTGTTTAATATGAAGCCTATGCCATGAGTATGATCCCATGCCCTACACTACCTGGATGGCCAGGAACAAGAGATTAGATAGTCTAGAAACCTAGGGAAAAAACAAATACAACTGGCAAAAAAATCAATGAAATGATTCCTAATGATATTCTATTGTACTCATAGATCGGCACCTTGTCCAATTGTCATCAAAGAGGCTCCCTCCAGCAGCAGATGGGAGAGTGTGCAGAGATCCAAAGCTATCATTATATGGGCAAAGAGAGTCTAAATTGGAGATCTTCATTAGAACCATCCCCTAGGAGATCAGGGATTCCCAAGAAAGAAGGAGAAGAAAGACTGTAGGAGTCTGAGAGGATGGAGGACACCAGGAGAGCATGGCCCACTGAACTGACTAAGCATGGCTCATATGGGCTCATAGAAACTGAAGCAGCAAACACAGGGTCTGGTGCATGGGTCTGCATCAGGTCCATATATGTTATGGCTGTAGTTTGGTTTCATGGGACTCCCAACAGTGGAAGCAAATGTGTCTCTGACTCTTTTCCTATTGAGTTGCCTTGTCCAGCTTCCCTGTGAGGGTTTTTGCCTTTTCTTATCATATCTTGTTTTGTTGTGTTTGGTTGTTGCCTCTTGGAGGCCTGCTCCTTTCTAATGAGAGGTGGGAAGAGAAGTAGGTCTGAGAGAGAGGGGAGGTTGGGGAAAACTGGGAGGATTGGAGGAAGGGAAAACTGTGGTCTGAATGTATTGTATAACAGAAGAATGTATTTTTAATAATTAAAAAAGAATAGAAATAAATTTCTCTACAGAAAACTTAGAGACTAGGAAAGAATAAGATGATAGATTAAAAGAACTAAAAGAATAAAATTACCAGCCAAAAAAATTTCCTAATAATTCGCTTCTTTAGAAATTGAAAAGTAGAAAACCTTTCTCTAATTCTAGTTTTTCAAGGTGAAATGAAAGGATACCACTGGTGCTGAAATATATGGAAGTAAACAACATACAGGTAAAGGTACATATAGATTCAACTTTAGAATGCCCTATAATATAAGGTAGTTTATAAATCACTTTCAACTGTAGAATTAAAGTAAAAACTTAAATATTTCCACAATAACTTATTATTAGATACATAATATAATCAGGAGTGAACTGTTGCATAAGTAAATATAAAATGTAGGATAGTAGAAATAACAATGTAATTTATATACAGTTAAATATATGTTATCAGACTGAAGTATTTTTGTAAGCTTTGTCGTCACTGATATACACCACCACAAAGGAAAATAGCAAGATAGGAAGAGAAATAAGACCTAAAGAAACTATTCAAAAGGGAGGACTCTTCCTAAAATGCTCAATTCCTATCCAGAAAGGCAAAGAAGATGGACATCAGAAGAAGGAGAAAAGAGGGAACAAGTCAGGAGCCTGACACAGAGGACCTCTGAAAGGCTCTGCCCTGCAGACTATCAAAGCAGATGCTGAGACTTATGGGCAACCTTTGGGCAGAGAGCAGGGAATCTTAGGAAAGAAGTAGGAAACACTAAGATCTGGAGAGGACAGGAACTCCACAAGGAGAGCAACAGAACCAAAAAATCTGAGCACAGGGGTCTTTCCTGAGACTGATACTCCAACCAAAGACTATGCATGGAGATAACCTAAGACCCCTGCACAGATGTAGCCCATGGCAGTTCAGTATCCAAGTGGGTTCCATTGTAATAGAAACAGGGACTGTCTCTGACATGAACTGATTGGTCTGCTCTTTAATTACCTCCCCCTGAGGGGGAAGCAGCACTACCAGGCCACAGAAGAGGACAATGCAACCACTCCTGATGAGACCTAATTGACTAGGATCAGAAGGAAGGAAAAGAAGTCCTCCCCTATCAGTGGACTTGGGGAGGAGCATGCTTGCAGAGGGTGGAAGAAGGGAGGGATTGGGACGGGAGGTGGGAGGGAACCACAGGGGAGATACAAAGTGAATAAAGTGTAATTAATAAAGATTTTTTTTTTAAAAAGAAACTATACCATGTTAGAAAACAATAAAATGTCAATATCTAATAGTTACCTTCAGAAGTTACATCAGTACTTACAGATGTAATCTTCAAAGCCAAAAAACACATAGTGAGTGAAAACATTTTTAAAGGGCCTAATATGCTGCCAATAAGAGACTAAATATTATTAATATTATTAATAATAATAAAGAGGTTAATTACTACAATAATCATAACTATGTCCACACCTAATATTAAGATACCTAAGTATATTAAGCACATTTATTTGAAGGAAGAGATAAACTGCAGTATAACAATAGGAAGAGGCCTCAACATACCATCTTGGGAAATGGGCAGACCAGTTTGATAAAGAATTGGAGAAATAATGAAGCTGAAAAACACTATAGACCAATGGCTCTAACAGACAGATATGTTAACATTTGCTCCAATACACATTCTTTTCAGCACAAGCACACCATTCTCAGGGTAGAATATATGTTAGGGCATAAAACAAGTCTCAGCAAGTCTCAAACTGAAGTCATGATAACTATCTTTTCTGGTCACAGTGGTATAAAACAAGAAAATCAGTAAAAGGGGGAAGATTTGTAAAAGTAACTTTTATTCCCCCAATGTAAATAAACTCATCGTTTCTAGTTATTTCTAAACTCTGGCTGGCTGGTTCAACTCAGCTGTTCTGGCTCAGACTCCTCTCCAAGCTGACTGATTTAAACTGGCTTCTCTCACTTCTCACTGAATTGCTCTAGCAGTCTGTTCTAATCTTTTGGCTCCTTCTCATTCTCTGTTTTGTTCTGTTTTCACCTATGTGTAGCTTGTTCTATCTGCAACCTGTGTCTGTAAAACTATCCTGGTAAAAAAGTGCCTCAGAATTCCATGAACTGAACTTCCACCGACTGAACTGCCTCAGACTCAACTCAACTGCACTGCCTCTCAACTGACTCCCAGCTCTCTGCACTGTTCTCCTAAGTCTCCTCTCCTTCCTGTCTGTTCTTCTGAGAGTTGGGTGTGTCCTGTCTCTGACTCATTCTGGCATCTCTCTCTGATTTGTCACTTTGTCTGCCCTTCAGTTAGATGTCACTGTTTAAGATTAAAGGTATGTACTAAAATCATGACTACATTCCAGCCACAGAAATAAAGGTGTGTATTAAGGGCATTTCTGCATTCCAGGGAGATCACACAGACCTAGGGTTCTGAATGTCATTCCTTGTCAGAGCAGCCATGTTGCTGGGTTAAAATTCCTCTACAAAAACAAAAATTTCACACATATGTGCATATTAAACAGCATGCTACTAGACCAACAATAAGTCAAAGAAAAAATCAAAAGGAAAATTTTAAAAACAGTGTCATCTTGAAACAAAATCAGAAGCAGAGTGTACAAAAACTTATAAGCTGCAAAAATCTATTGCTTAGAGCAACAAATGCTTACAGTAAAGAAAAATTAAGAACTCAACTACACAACCTAACTTTACACCTTTGTGCTCTAGAAAGAAAAGAAAAACAAATTAAGTCCCCAAGCCAGCAGAAATAAAAGGTATAACATAAAACACGTGCAGAGACAAATAAATAATACTTTTTTTAAAAAGAAAAATAGATAAACATTAGCTAGAAAAGAAAAAAAACCCAGATATTTAAATAAGTAAAATCAAAAATGAAGACAATATACTACAGCTTCTACTACATGTAGATACAAAGGATCACAAAAGATACTAGGAACAATTCCATACCAAGAACTGGGGAAGCTAGAAGAAACAGAGAAATTCCTGGAAATAGACGAACTACCAAGAATGAATCATAAAGAAATGGAAATTGTGAAGGGACCAAAGTAAAGAAATTCAATCAGAAATCCAAAACTTTCCTACAAAGGAAAACCTAAGAAAAATAGATTCACTAGAAAATTCTACCAAACATCTGAAGAAAAATTAGTACCAACTGTCATTACATATGTCCAAAAAAATCAGAGATAAAGATGTCAGGTATTGTCTTACAAGGCCAAAATTGCCCTGTTAGCAAAACCAGGCCCCTCCCCCAGTCCACTAATAGGAGAGGACCTCCTTCTCTTTCATCTGACCCTAATCAATCAAGTCTCATTAGGACTGGCTGCATTGTCTTCCTCCGTGGCCTGGTAAGGCTGTTCCCTCCTCAGGGGGAGGTGATAAAAGAGTCAGCCACTGAATTCTCTCAGAGACAATCTCTGTTCCCCTTACTAGAAAGCCCACTTGGACACTGAGCTTCCTTGGTCTACATCTGTGCAGGGGATCTAGGTTATCTCCATGAATATCAGTCTCAGAAAAAAAAAAAAAAAAAAAAAAACATGTACCCAGAATTTTTTGATCTGTTGCTCTCCTTGTGGAGCTCATGTCCCCTCCAGGTCTTACTATTTCCCCTTTTTTCATAAGATTCCCTGCACTCTGCCCAAAGTTTGGTTATGTGTCTCAGCATCTCCTTCGATACCTTGCTGGGTAAAATCTTTCAACAGCCTTCTATGGTATGTTCTTGCCCTGTTGCCTGTTTTCTCCCTCTTCTGATGTCCATCCCTTTTGCCTTTCTTCACGAGGCTTAATCATTTTTCCCAGGGTCTTCCTCCTTGCTTAGCTTCTTCTGGTGTACAGATTTTAGTATAATTATCCTATATTATATGTCTAATATCCACTTATAAGTGAGTATACACCATGTGTGCCTTTCTGCTTCTCTGATATCTCACTCAGAATGATCTTTTCTAGTTCCCACCATTTGCCTGCAAATTTCATGATTTTCTTGTTTTAAATTGCTGAGTAGTATTCCATTGTATAAATGTACCACAATTTCTGTATCCATTCCTCATTAAGGGACATCTGGCTGTTTTCAGATTCTGGCTATAACAAATAAAACTGCTATGAACATGGTTGAGCAAATGTCTTTGTTGTATTCTTGAGCATCTTTCGATATATGCCTATGAGTGGTACAGCTGGATCTTGAGGAAGCACTATTCCAAATTTTCTGAGAAAGCCCCAGATGGATTTCCAAAGCAGTTGTGCAAGTTTACATTACCACCAGAGATGGAGGAGAGTTCCCCTTTCTCGACATCCTCTCCAGCATGTATTGTCACTTGAGTTTTTGATCTTAGCCATTCTGATGGGTGTAAGGTGAAATCTCAGGATCGTTTTGATTTGCATTTCCCTGATAACTAGGGATGTTGAGCATTTCTTTAAGTGTTTCTCTGCCATTCAATATTCCTCTACTGAGAATTCTCTGTTTAGCTCTATACTCCATTTTTAATTGGGTTGCTTGATTTGTTGCTGTTTAACTTCTTGAGTTCTTTATATGTTCTGGATATTAGCCCTCTGTCAGATATAAGGTTGGTGAAGGTCCTTTCCCAATCCGTAGGCTATCGTTTTGTTCTGATGACAGTTTCCCTTGCTTTACAGAAGGTTTTCAGTTTCCTGAGGTCCCATTTATTGATTGTTGATCTTAGAGCCTGTGCTGTTGGTGTTCTGTTCAGTAAGTTGTCTCCTGTGCCAATGAGATCAAGGTTCTTCTCCACTTTTTCTTCTAACAGATTTACTGTGTCTGGTTTTATGTTGAGGTCTTTGACCCACTTGGACTTTAGTTTTGTGCAGGGTGATAAATATGCATCCATTTGCATTTTTCTACATGTAGACATCCAGTTAAACCAGCACATTTGTTGAAGATGCTATCTTTTTTCCATTGTATGGTTTTTGGCTTCTTTGTCAAAAATCAAGTGTCCATAGTTGTGTGGGTTTATTTCTGGGTCTTCTATTCAATTGCATTCATCCACCATAATGTTTCTATGCCAGTTCCATGCAGTTTTCATTACTATTGCTTTGTAGTACAGCTTGAGATCAAGGATGGAGATACCTCCAGACTATTTGTTGTTGTACAGAAGGTTTTTTTTGTTTTTTTGTTTTGTTTTGTTTTTGTTTTTGTTTTTTGTTTTTTTGCAATTCTAGGTTCCTTGTTTTTCCATATGAAGTTGAGAATTGTTATTACAACTGTAAATAATTGTGTTGGTAATTTGATGGGAATTGCATTGAATTTGTTGATTGCTTTTGGCAGGATGGCCATTTTCACTATGTTAATCCTACTGATCCATGAGCAGATCTTTCCATCTTCTGATTTCTTCTTCAATTTCTTTCTTCAGAGCCTTGAAGTTTTTTTTTTGTTTATTTTTGGTTTTTTTTTGTTTGTTTTTGTTTTTGTTTTTGTTTTTTTTCAAAGATGTCTTTCGCTTGCTTGGTTAGAGTCACACCAAGGTACTTTATGTTATTAGTGGCAATTGTGAAGGGTGTTGTTTCCCTGATTTCTTTCTTGGCCCATTTTTTCTTTGATATACAGGAGGGCTTCTGATTTTTTTGAGTAAATTTTGTATCCAGCCACTTTGCTGAAGGTGTTTATCAGCTGAAGGAGTTCTCTGGTTGAATTTTTGTGGTCTCTTATGTATACATCTGCAAATAGTGATACTTTGACTTCTTCCTTTCTGATTTGTATCCTCTTGATCTCCTCTTGGTGTCTTATTGCTCTAGGTAGGACTTCAAGTTCTCTGTTGAAGAGATATGGGGACAATGGACAGCCTTGTCTTGTCCCTGATTTCAGTGGGATTGCTTTAAGTTTCTCTCCATTTAGTTTGATGTTGGCTATAGGCTTGCTGTATATTGTCTTTACTGTGTTTAGGTATGTGCCTTGTATCCCTGATCTCTCCAAGACTTTAAACATGAAAGGGTGTTGGATTTTGTCAAATGCTTTTTCAGCATCTAAGGAGATGATCATGTGGTTTTTCTCCTTCAGTTTGTTTATATGGTGGATTATATTGATGGATTTCCAGATATTAAACCACCCCTGCATGCCTGGATTGAAGCCAGCTTGGTCATGGTGGATGATATCTTTTATATGTTCTTGGATTTTGGTTTGCCAGTATTTTATTGAGTATTTTTTTATCAATGTTCATAAGATAGATAGGTCTGAATTTCTCTTTTTTGTTGGGTCTCTGTGTGGTTTAGGTATCAAGGTGACTGTGGCTTCATAAAATGAGTTTGGTAATGTTCCTTCTGTTCCTATTTTCCTGGGTTCCAGGAGTTGTTTGCCTTGACTTCACTGGTAGACTTGCAGAGCAGGGGCTTTAATGTTGATAATGCTGTCCCAAGAATCCCTATGTTGCTGCAGAACTTGGGGGCTGGTGTTGCAGTTCACTGGGAGACCAGCCACTGATGCAGAGCTAGGAGGCCACTAGATGCCTTCTGAAAGGCCCTGGGGAGCCGCAGACCTGGTTGGCCATGTGGAGCCGGTGGAGCTGCCGGACACTGGACTCTGTGCTAGGAGTTGTGGGCACTGCGGACTGGGCACTGCACCTGTGGCAGGTGGTGCAGGCCGCCTCTGCAGCCTCTGCCTCCGCCAAGGAGGGAGAAGGGAGGCCCGTCGAGGGGAAGTGCCAGGGGATGGAGTATTTATTCTCTGCCTCCAATCTCAAGCAGGGGGTTCTGTGCTAGGAGCAGCCAGCACTGTGCTCTATGCTAGGAGCTGTGTGCACTGTGGGAAGCCTCTGCTCCCTCCACTGCTGCCTCCACCTTTGAGTAGGAGTCCCTTTAAAGGGGAGGTGCCTGGGAATTGAGTCTGCAGGGGAAGTCCGCTGTTGACCTGAATCCTAATGGTCTCAGCTCAGGTTTTGTCCCCTTTCTCCCAGGAAGCCTCAGTGTCGATGTTCTGGGTTCAGCTGCCCCTCCACTCATGAATTTTGGAGTTTCAGATCCTCTGCCCCTCAGATATGGTGTGCACTGGTTGCCACCATCTTGGATCTCCACCTGAGTTTTAACATAAAAATTCCAGGTGTTTCTGATGGGCACACAAACTTTTAACACACTGGCCCAAGTAAACAATGTTTTTAAATTCAAATATGGCAAATTCCTTTTCAACAGAATAGAACAATACGTCATGATTTATAGAGTCAAAACATTAGTTCTGTCCAGCCACAAAACCCTCAACCCAAAATTCGCTCTG
The DNA here is from genome assembly GCF_030254825.1 of Meriones unguiculatus. Lineage (NCBI taxonomy): Eukaryota > Metazoa > Chordata > Mammalia > Rodentia > Muridae > Meriones > Meriones unguiculatus. The sequence goes on along the minus strand of NC_083369.1, from coordinate 15,015,629 downwards.
CTTATAAGAGGTGCAGAGATAAAAATGGAATAGAAATTGAGGGAATGGCCAACCAATGATTGGCCCAAACTGAGACCCACCCCATAACAGAGAGCCAACCACTAACACTATTAATGATACTCTGCGATGCTTGTAGACAGAAACCTAGCATAACTATCTTCTGAGAGGCTTCACCCAGCAGCTGATGGAAGAGATGCAGAGACCCACAGCCAAGCAATAGGCTGAGCTCAGGGAACCTTGTGAAAGAGGGGGAAGTAGGATTGAAGGACCCAGAGTGGTCAAGGCCACCACAAGAAAAGCTACAGCATCAACTTACCTGTGGGGGCACACAGAAACTGAACCACCAACAAAGAAGCATGAAACTCAAGATGGGGACCTAGTGTTCACTGACTTGCTCTCCCTGGTTTACTCAGCCTGCTTTCTTATAATATGTATGATTATATGCCAGGAATGGCTCCACCTACAGTAATCTGAGCCCTCATACATCAACCATCAATCAACAAAAATGTACCACAGGTTTGTCTGCAGGCCAATATCGTGGGAGAATTTTCTCAATTGATATTCTGTCTTCCAAAAAGACTAGCTTTTGTCAGGATGATTTTTTCTAGTTCTATCCATTTGCCTACAAATTTCATGATTTCCTTGTTTTTGATAGCTGAGTAGTATCCTGTTGTGTAAATGTTCCACAGTTTCGTTATCCATTCTTCTTTTAAGGGACATCTGGGTTGTTTCCAATTTCTGGCTATTACAAATAAAGCTGCTATGAACATAGTTGAGCAAAAGTCTTTGTTGTATGGTGGTATATGCTCAGGAGTGGTACAGTTGGTTTTTGAGGTAGAACTATCCTCAATTTTCTTAGAGAGCAACAGAATGATTTCTAAAGAGGTTTTATAAGTTTGCACTCCCACCAGCAATGTAGGAGAGTCCCCCTTTCTCCACACCCTCTCCAGCATATGTTGTCACTTGAGGTTTTTATTTTTGCCATCCTGACAGGTGTAAGATGGCATCTCAGAGTCATTTTGATTTACATTTCCCTGATAACTAAGGAACTTGAACATTCAATTGCTTCTCAGCCTTTTGAGATACTTATGTTGAGAATTCTGTTTATCTCTGTACCCCATTTTAATTTTTTTTTTGTTTGTGTCTAATTTCTTGAGTGCTTTATATACTTTGGGTATTAGCCCTCCTTCAGATGGAAGGTTGATTAAGATCTGTTTCCACTCTGAAGGCTGATGTTTTGATTTTTGCTCTGCTGACAGGGCTCTTTGCCTTGCAGAAGCTTTTAAGTTTCATGAGGTCTCATTTATTAATTGTTGATCTCATTGCCTCCTGGGAGTCCATGCGGGCAACACTAGCTGAGACTTCTAGCAGTGGCGGTTAAGGAGCCTGAAGTGGCCACCTCCTGTAACCAGGTGGGACTTCCAGTGGAGGAAGTCATGCATAAAACCCATGCATAAAATCTTTGACCCAAAGTCGTGGCTACAAGAAGTGTAGGGGTAAAGATGGAGCAGAGAATGAGGGAACAACCAACCAATGACTGGCCCAACTTGAGACCCACCCCATGGTCTCAAGACCCTGACACTATTAATGATAGTCTGCTATGTTTGCAGAGTTATGCTATGCTAGCGTAACTGTCTTCTGAGAGGCTTCATCCAGCAGCTGATGGAAACAGATGCAGAGATCCACAGCCAAACAATGTGCCGAGCTCAGAGAGTTTTGGGGAAGCATGGGAGGAAAGATTGAGAGAGCAAACTAACCTGGGCCTATGGGGGTTAGCAAAGACTAGAAGAAAGACGTTGTATTGGCTGGACCTAGACCACCTACACATATGTAGCAGATGTGCAGCTTGGTTATCATGTGGGTCCCCTAACAATGGGAGTAAGGGTTATTTCTGATTCTGTTGCCTGCCTTTGGCTCTCTTTTCCCTAGCTAGGGTGCTTTGTCAGGCCCCAATGGGAGAGGATGCTTTTAGTCCTACTATGACTTGAGGTGCCTGGGTAGGTTGGTACCTCTTGGGGGCCTCCCTTTCTCTGAGAAAAGGGAGAGCGGGGAATGGAGGAGGGGCATGAAGGTGGGACTGGGATGAGAGGAGGGAGGGGGCTGGGATCAGGCTGTAAAGAGATTAAATTAATAAATAAATGGAAAATTGACAAAACTGACCAGTGTGTGTGTACTCTATACACAGGCCAGGGACAATTTCTGTGCTAAATAAAGACCAGGAATAATAAACCCAAGCATATGATGCAAACATGTAATTTTATCACAGTACAGGAATAGAACAAGAGTTTGTGGCCAGCATGGAGTACAGAAAGAGACTCCTATCTCAAAAAAGGAACATCGTATATATTAGCATCTCACATAAAAAAACTCATTTGCTAACCTCTCAAATGAAGAAGGCCAAAGCTCCAGAGGAGCTACTAGAGGAAGTCAGTAAGGCAGAAGATTTTACAAATTTGTGTCTCCACTAAAAGATCACAACCTGTTTGGAAAAGAGATATATAATCATCGTGTTTCCTTGTAGATAAATGGGACAATTAATAAGCTACAATTTATTGAGAAGTGCCTATGCCAGAATAACAGTTCTTGTCGCATGATACTATCACACATATAGTATAGGCTAGTACTCTGATCTCAAGGAAAACTTGCTTGCTTATGGTGGTGACACAGTTAGCATTTTTCAGATAGCTGAGCCAGTCTTATAAATAAGTCAGCTTTATTCAAAGCCAGGCTGTAACAAGTAGACATCTTAAATATGTAAAGTCATTCTTTATCTTTCCATCATCATTCCACAACATACTGCTTTCTTCTAGAGGTTATTTGGCAGATTAGCATACCTACAGAAAACAAATAGAGTTCTGTCCCTAAAAAGGGTAGAGCTCCATCCAAAAGCAAAAGCCTGATAAAAAGACTTCCCCAGATGAGTTTATTACTTCTAGTGGTCTTTTCTTAAGTGACGCCATCTTAAACCCTACCAAAAGACTCCATGTAAGTATGTTTGTGCATGTGGAGCATAGGGACTAAGGGACGTAAGTAAGATCTGACAACAGGAGCACATCCCTTTGTCAGCAATCCATCTCTTCAAGGAAATAGGGCGACCTTTCATCATATACTTACCAGCTTTCGTCTTCTGGTCCTCAGATTTTCATTATCTATTTCCCTTTGCACTACGAATGGTAGTTATAAACCATGGAGACTGCAAATAGAGTTTTTTGCAAAAAATATATCCGGTGGCATTTTTTCCCATTGTTCCTATAGGGGGGGCACCTTGAACTCATGCACAGAACACAAAACCTCCCATATTTCATCTAGCTCTTTTTTTCCCAATATTGATTATTAAACTCAGGTGCCTCACATAAAGTTAGCAAATGTTCTACCACTGAGCTATATCCAAAGATCTGATTCTTCTTGTTTTGTTTGTATTATGGACAGAATCTCACTAAGAGGTCAAGGCTGGATTTGAAGTTTTGATCTTTCTGCCTCCATCTCTAAGGTAGCAGGGATTATAACCGGATTATAGCTTCATTACACTTATTGACAAGGTGGAAAAGTTTAACACATCTCTGAACATTTTCAGCAACTTTCCTCTAAAGAATGTAAGAGATTTGACACCACAGAAATACATGAGCCTTTCTTTATGGAAAAAAAAAAAATCCTTTCATTGTACCTCCACATTCCAAAGGAGGAAATAAAGGGTTTTCATTAAGAATGACATATAGAACTTGGAAGAGGCTGGAGGGAGTAAGGAGAGAGAGAGAGTGATGAAATTGTATCTAAATTTAAAATATAAAATAAAATGATATATATAAAGTCCTTAACAATGCATTTGGTTCCAATTCTCAGGTTAGAAACAGGACAGTGTTTTCTACAAAGATGCTCCCTCCTTTAAAAACTTGTAATTTTTCTGCTTCAAAAATGAATAAATAAAATGATACCTATTTGACTTGAGAATGCAAATGCTTCAGTTTCGCTGCCATGAGATGTTCACTAAACAGAATTTTATGTTCCCAGTCTCTGGCTTGAGAAGTAAACAAACTGCATGTTTTAGATTTTTATTTTGCTCTTTAAAAAAAATACAACTTGCCTTTCACTAATACTGACTTTTTATTAATTTTTATTCTGTGTCCGGTTTTTCCATGTCAACAGCTTTTGATAAACATTTGTCTACCTCTCCTCTCAGTGGACCATAGCCCGCACAGTAAGTTTTGCTTACAATCTGTCATAAGCACAAATAAAGGAAGAAAAAAAATGCAGAGGAAAAAATAAGCAAGCCTCTCACTTCTATATTCAGTTGAGAGAACATTGGAGACAACATTGTGTGGTAGAAAGAATATGGCTGAAGGGACAGGTGGTATGCTTTTTAGTTTCCAATTCTGCCAGTAACTTTAATGTCTACTATATGCTACTTCCCTTGGAATGTGCATGCCAACATTCCAAAAGAGGAAAAGTCTCAATCAATAATAAAAGCACTTGTCTCCAAAAATAAATTGAAAATAGCTCAGTCATCAAAGCACTTGCCTTGTAAGCAAAAGAAGTTCAATTCCCAGAACACACATAAAAAAGCAAAGCATCCATACCTTAGAGTCTACTTAGTCATAAAAAGGACATAGCTATTGATACACACAGTTATGTGTAACCTCTTCATGTTTTAAAGACTATTATCCAATGCAGGGGTATTAAGATATAAAAGACATGGCTAGAGAGATGACTCCATAGTTAAGATCACTGGATGCTCTTCTAGAGGACCGGGATTCAATTCCTGATACCCACATGTAGCTCACCACTTCAAATTCCTAGGGAACTGACAAGCTCACAGAGACATACATGCAATACACATGATATGAAAATAAAATTAGAAAAAAAATATAGAACATAATATAACCAAAATGGAGATGATTAAACCATGAATGTTTTGAGGAGGTGATTAGGTCATTTGATCCTTCCTAGAATTAATGTTCTGATGAAAGAGGCTTGCAAGTCCAGTTGCAAAGAGGTTGCCTAGTGTGTGTGAGGCCCTGAGTTCAATTCCTTGGTGCCAAAGTACAGTGGAGGGTAGGAAGAAGGGTAAAAGATTTACTTGAGGCATTTATTTATCCCTTTGACCCTGAGTTAACACATCAGGAAGGCACCACCCAAGAAGCAGAGAGCTCTCTCATCAGAAAGTGACTTTGTTCTTACTTTTACCTTGGACTTTCTGGACTCTAGAACCATAGGGAATAAATTCCTACTTTTAAATCACCTACTCTAAGATATTTTATTGTAATAAGCTAAGACAGATCTCAAAAACACTGCTAAAAATAACCATCACCAAAGATTACTTAGCTTATGGTTCCATTTATGTATACAGTTTATGAAATGACATCATGGAAAAGAAAGAAATACACCTATTCTTTGAATTCCATGAGACAACTGCAGCCAGTGACTAGAAACTTCAAAATGAAAGACTTCAGCGATGTAGCAGGAAGACTATTCTATACCTTAGCTATTCAGATTTGTCTTTGGCTATTTGGAAAGGAAGTCAGCTAATCAAAATGGATATCATCATGAGGTATTTATAAGTCCATTTCCATCTTTTCCCCAATGGCTTCCATGGTCCTCAGCTTCTCTCCCCTATTGTTAAAGACATAAAAACAATTCAAATACTTCTAGTCTTTTCCCTTAGAATATACTCTCCGGTTGCTATCAGAGCAATCTTACTGAAACAAAAGCCAGATCTTCTTTCTTCCTCTCCTCACAACCAAAGCATTACTATTTCTTTGCTTTCTATAGACTGAAGGGCAAGCACATCCAACCCACGTGATCAAAGTGCTCAGGAGCCTGGCTGCTGACTGGTTTTCCAGCCTTATCTGGCACTTCACTCTCCCTTGCACGACTACCCTCAGTCTTACAGAACTTGAAAACATTCCTCAGACATGCCTTTAAGTATGTCAGCAGCCATGCTTTTTCCCTCTATTCTCTCACCTGAAATGCTTGCTCATCTCTTTAGCACCCCAACCTCTTTTTTTTTAATTTTTTTTCTTATCAGTTACATTTTATTAACTCTGTATCCCAGCCATGTCCAGCTCCCTCATTCCCTCCCAATCCCACCCTCCCTCCCTCATCTCCACCGTGCCTCTTTCCAAGTCCACTGATGGGGGGGGGACCTCCTCCCCATTCATCCGATCCTGTTTTATCAGGTATCTTCAGGACTGGCTGCAAAGCTCTCCTCTGTGGCCTAACAGGACTGCTCCTCCCTTGGGGGGTGGGGAGGTCAAAGAGCCAGTCATTGAGTTCCTGTTAGAAATAGTCCTTGATCCCCTCACTATGGGAAACCAATTGGTTACAGGCTACATCTGAGCAGAGGTTCTAGGTTATAACCATACATGGTCCTTGGTTGAATGTCAGTCTCAGAAAAGACCCTGTGCCCAGATATATTTGGTCCTTGTGGAGCTCCTATCCTGTCCCCATCATACTAACTCCCTTTCTTTCATATGATTCCCTGTACTCTGCCAAAGGTTTGGTCATGAGTCTTTGTATCTTCTTTGAAAAGCAGGACTCTACATTCAAACAGATGAAGGAAATGGTGCAAAACATAAAAACAGAATTAGAATCAATAAAGAAAACACATATAGAGAAAAACCAGGAGCTGGAGAACATAGAGAAAAGATCGGGAACTACAAAGGTAAGCATCACCAACAGAATACAAGAGATGGAAGAAAGAATCTCAGGAGCCAAAGATAAACTTGCGGAAATTGACACATCTCTCAAAGAAAAAATAAAATCAGAAAAGTTCCAAACACAAAACATTCAAGAAATCAAGGACACCATGAAAAGACAAAAATCTAAGAATAATAGGAGTAGGATAAAAAGAAAACATCAGGCTCAAAGGTCCGGAAAATATTTTCAAGAAAATTATAGAAGAAAACTTTCCTAACTTAAAGAAGAAGATGGCCATAAACATACAAGAGGCCTACAGAACACCAAGTAGACTAGACCAGAAAAGAAATTCTTCATGTCACATCATAGTCAAAACACTGAACCTACAAAACAAAGAAAAAATTCTAAAAGCAGCAAGGGAAAAAGGCCAAGTAACATATGAAGGTAGACCTATCAGAATCACACCAGATTTCTCAATAGAAACTATGAAAGCCAGAAGGGCCTGGACAGAAATCAAACAGTCCTTAAGAGACCACAGATTCCAATCCAGACTACTGTACCCAGAAAAACTTTCAATCAACATAGACGGAGAATTCAGAATATTCCATGACAAAACCAAATTTAAACAATATCTACATAGTAACCCAGCTCTACAGAAGTTACTAGAAGGGAAACTCCAAACCAAAGAAAACAACTACATCTAAGGAAATAGAGGAAATAGATAACTACACAACACAAAAACCAAAAGGATACAAGCAATGAAACTCAGTGACACCACCAACCCCACATCTAAAGTAACAATTGTTGATCACTAGTATCTATCAACATCAACGGACTCAACACCCAACCTCTTTTTTAAAGACAGGGTTTCTCTATGTAGCCTTGGCTATTCTGAACTCACTTTGTAAACCAGATTGGCCTGGAACCCACAGATATCTGCCTGCCTCTGTCTCCCATAGTGACAGAGGCATAGTGATGGGATTACAGGCATGTGCCACCATGGCCAACTGCACTCTAACCTCCCAGCAATGCATTAAAATTCTATTAAGCTGATGATACTGATGCTCCATGTTGCTTCTTTTGTGGACTCCACTTCATGTCTGTCACTACCATTTGCATTAAATTACCTGTTATGAACGTTTTTCTACTGTCAAAGCTTCAACCTGACTCTTACATGGTGAGCTCTAGTGGACTCTTTAAAAAACACGTTTCTGCGGGGGAGGGGGACCCAAGATGGCGGCGGTCAGCACACACCGTTTTGGAGAGGCAGAGGATCTGAATCTCCGAAATTGGTGAGTGGAGGGGCAATGGAAGCCAGAATTTAGACATTTTGTATTTCTGAAAGAAAGGGGGCACCACAGAATTGGAGAACACTTATAGATTCAGATCAGGTGCGGAGTTCATTGGGAACGGAGAGGGGCACTTCCCTTGTTCGGGCTTCCCTGCTCCTCAGGGGAGCCATCACACAGCGCCAGTGAGCTGAGCACAAAATTATTGCCTGGAGACTGAGACAGCAGACGCAGGGCTTCTAGCTCCTCAGCCTCGGAGGGCAGCTATACGTGCCTGCTGAACAACATCCAGAGGAGCATACGCCCAAGAAGTCTCCCGACCTGCCAAGCATCCTCTCACTGAGCTCCTGCCCCACTGGATCTCCCACCACTCCAGAGCTCCTGACCTGAGGGAGCCCCTGAACTGCAGGAGCTCTTGCCCCAGGGAGCGCCCCCCGCCCAGATCCTACCACATAGAATGCCGCCCCACACCAGAGATCCCTCCCTCGGAGTGCCTGAACGTCTGGAGACTCCGCCCAGTGGAGCTTCTGCCCCTCTGGAAATCTCACGAGCATGCCGCTCTGGAGATACAGCCTAGTGGAGCACCCACCCTGCCAGAGCACATGCCCAACAAGTGCCCGCCACAGAGTCTCAGATCTGAAGTACAATACTTCCAGGGTCCCAAGTCTGTGAGCAGCAGTACTGACTACACAGGGCCTCCCAGCCAGTGACTACAAGGGCCATCCAACCCCTCAGTAGTAGATAACCAGCTGAACAGCCACCAAAGTCCAGCAGACCTGCAAAAATAATCTGCACCCACAATCATCAACAGCACTTGCTATATCTTAAGCACCTGCGACTCCTTCGGTGCCTGCAAGGCACTTCTCTCTCACACTGAAGTCCTCTACATTCTCTAACACCTTGTCCCTCAGGGCACACTTCCACACACACATGCAACGCTCACACGGTACCTCATATTTGCACTTCAGAGCCTGCAGACTTTACTCCCACAGGTACAGCTGAAACACCAACACACACACTGAAACCACTGGACCTCTCTCATTTTCCTGAAGAATTCTCCAGACACCGGAGAAAGACCTGTCTGATCTGCAGAATCCAGGAACAAAAAGTAAACTAGCCCTACAGAAGATACTAGAAGAAAAATTACAATCCAACGAAAACAACTATACCCAAGAAAACATAGGATACAGATAATTCTTCAACAAAAATTAAAAGAAAGCAAGCAATAAATGACAGTAAGACCACCAGCTCCACAACAATAAGAAACAACATTCAATGGTCACTACTATCTATCAACATCAATGGACTCAACTCTCCAATAAAAAGACACAGACTAACAGAATGGCTGCAGAAACAGGATCCAACATTCTGCTGCATCCAAGAAACACACCTTTGCAACAAAGATAAACACTACTTCAGAGTAAAGGGCTGGAAAAATGTTTTTCAAGCAAATAGACACAGAAAACAAGGTCTAGTAGGTTTTATTAGATATCCTAATATCTAATAAAATAGACTTTTAACCAAAATTAATCAAAAAAGATGTGGAGGGACACTACATTCTCATCAAAGGAAAAATCCACCAAGAGGACATCACAGTTCTGAACATCTATGCCCCAAATATAAGAGGGCTTACATTTGTAAATGAAACAATATTAAAGCTTAAATCACACATTGATCCCAACACCTTAATAATGGGAGACTTCAACGCCCCATTATCACCAAGGGACAGATCATCTAGACAGAAGCCAAATAGGGAAATATAGGCACTTACAAAGGTCCTAATTCAAATGGACCTAATAGATGTCTACAGAACTTTTCACCTAAACTCAAAAGTGTATACATTCTTCTCAGCACCTCATGGAACCGTCTCTAAAATATACCATATAGTTGGTCAGAAAGCAAGCCTTAACAGATACAAGAAGATTGACATAATCCCCTGTATTCTATCTGTCCATCATGGATTAAAACTGGACCTCAACAACAATGGAAATAGCAAAAAGCCTACAAGCACATGGAAACTTAACAACTTGATACTCAATGACAACTGGGTTAAGGATGAAATAAAGAAAGAAATTAAAGACTTCCTAGAATTCAATGAAAATGAAGGTACAACATACCCTAATTTATGGGACACAATGAAAGCAGTGCTCAGAGGAAAATTCATAGCACTAAAGGCCTTCAAGAAGAAATTTGTAACATCTCATACAAGCAACTTAATGGCCCAACTGAAAGCCCTAGAAAAAAAAAGAAGCAAATACACACAAGAGGAGCAGACAGCTGGAAATAATCAAACTCATGGCTGAAATCAATCAAGTAGAAACAAATAAAACTATTCAAAGAATCAATGAAACCAAGAGCTGGTTCTTTGAGAAAATCAACAAGATAGACAAACCCTTAGCCAAACTAACTAAAAGGCAGAGAGAAACTATCCAAATCAGCAAAATCAGAAATGAAAATGGGGACATAACTACAGACACCGAGGAAATACAATGATTAGGTCGTACAACAAAAGCCTATATGCCACAAAATTTGAAAATCTAAAAGAAATGGACAATTTTCTTGATAAATTCCATCTACCAAAATTAAGTCAAGCTCAGGTAGAAAGATTGAACAGCCTTATATACCCCAAGGAAACTGAAGAAGTCATCAACAGGCTTCCTTTCAAAAAAAAAGGCCCTGGGCCAGATGGTTTCAGTGCAGAATTCTAACAGACCTTCAAAGAAGTGCTAACTCCAATTCCCTTCAAATATTTCCACAAAATAGAAATAGAAGGAACATTACCAAACTCATTCTTTAAAGCCATAATCACCGTGATACCTAAACCACACAAAGACCCAACAAAAAAAAAAAAAAAAAAGAGAACTTCAGACCTATCTCTCTTATGACATTGATGTAAAAATACTCAATAAAATACTGGCAAACCGAATCCAAGAGCACATAAAAGATATCATGACCAAGTAGGCTTCAACCCAGACATACCAGGGTGGTTCACTATCTAGAAATCCATCAATGTAATCCACAATATAAACAAACTCAAATAGAAAAACCACATGGTCATATCCTTAGATGCTGAAAAAGCATTTGACAAAATCCAACACCCATTCAGTTTAAAGTCTTGGAGAGATCAGGGATACAAGGCACATACCTAAATATAGTAAGGGCAATTTACAGGAAGCCTATAGCCAACATCAAACTAAATGGAGCGAAACTTAAAGCAATCTCACTGAAATCATGGACAAGGCAAAGCTGCCCACTCTCTCCTTATCTCTTTAACATAGTACTTGAAGTCTTAGCTAGTGCAATAAGACAAGTAAGGGAGATCAAGGAAATATAAATTGGAAAAGGAAGAAGTCAAAGTATCACTATTTGCAGATGATATGATAGTATATCAGAGTGACCCTGAAAACCCAACCTGAGAACTACTCCTTCAGCTGATAAACACCTTCAGCAAAGAGGCTGGATACAAAATTAGCTCAAAAAAAAAAAAAAAAAAAAAAACTCAGAAGCCCTCCTGTATACCAAAGACAAAAGGGCCAAGAAAGAAATCAGGGGAACAACAACCTTCACAATAAGCACTTATAACATAAAGTACCCTGGGGTGACTCTAACCAAGCAGATGAAAAAGCTGTTTGAGAAAAACTTCAAGTCTCTGAAGAAAGAAATTGAAGAAGACATCAGAAGATGGCAAGATCTCCTATGCTCATGGATCAGTAGGATTAACATTGTGAAAATGGCCATACTGCCAAAAGCAATCTACAGATTCAATGCAATTCCCATCAAAATACCAACACAATTCTTTACAGACCTTGAAAGAAAAATTCTCAAATTAATCTGGAGAAACGAAAAAAACTCAGAATTTCCAAAACGATCCTGTACAACAACAGATCCTCTGGAGGCATCTCCATCCCTGATCTCAAGTTGTACTACAGAACAATTGTAATTAAAAACTGCTTGGTATTGGCATAGAAACAGAAAGGTGGATCAATGGAATCAAACAGAAGACCCAGAAATAAACCCACACACCTATGAATACCTGATATTGACAAAGAAGCCAAAACCATTCAATGGAAAAAAGACAGCATCTTCAGCAAATGGTGCTGGTCTAACTGGATGTCTACATGTAGAAAAATGAAAATAGATCCATATTTATCACCCTGCACGAAACTAAAGTCCAAGTGGATCAAAGACTTCAAAATAAAACCAGATACACTAATTTGTTTAGAAGAAAAAGTGAGGAAGAGCCTAGAACTCATTGACACAAGAGACAACTTCCTGAACAGAACACCATCAGCACAGGCCCTAAGATCAACAATCAATAAATGGGACATCATGAAACTAAAAAGTTTCTGTAAAGCAAAGGATACTGTCCTCAGAACAAAATGTCAGCCTACAGATTGGGAAAGGATCTTTGCCAACCCTACATCTGACAGAGGGCTGATATCCAGAATATATAAAGAACTAAAGAAGTTAAAAAGGCAATAATTCTTCTGATGTCTATCCTCTTTGCCTTTCTGGATAAGGATTGAGCATTTTAGCAAGAGTCTTCCCTTTTGATTGGTTTCTTTATGTGTAAAGATTTTAAAGACATACATTATATGTCTATATGAGTGAGTATATACCATGTGCATTTTTCTGCTTCTGGGATAGTTCACTCAGGATGATTTTTTCCAGATCCCACCATTTACCTGCAAATTTCATGATTTCCTTGTTTTCTTTTTTTTTTTTTTTCTGCTGAGTAATATTCCATTGTGTAGATGTACCACAATTTCTGTATCCATTCCTCCGCGACATCTGGGCTGTTTTCAGCTTCTGGCTATTACAAATAAGGCTGCTACAAACTTGGTTGAGCAAATGTCCTTATTGTGTACTTGAGCCTCTTTTGGGTATATGCCTAGGAGTGGTATATCTGGATCTTGGGGAAGTGCTATTCCTAGTTGTCTGAGGAAGCGCCAGATTGCTTTCCAGAGTGGTTGTACAAGTTTACATTCCCACCAGCAGTTTCTTCACAACCTCTCCAGCATGTGCTGTCACTTCAGTTTTTGATCTTAGCCATTCTGATGGGAGTAAGGTGAAATCTTAGAGTCGTTTTGGCATTTCCCTCATGACTAAGGACGCTGAACATTGCTTTAAGTGTTTCTCTGCCATTCGATATTCCTCTATTGAGAATTCTCTGTTTAGCTCTGTATTCCATTTTTTAATTGGATTACTTAGAAGGCAAAAAGAAGGAACAAGTCAGGAGACTGACACAGAGGACCTCTGAAAGGCTCTGCCCTGCAGACCATCAATGCAGATGCTGAAACTTATGGGCAACGTTTGGGCAGAGTGCAGGGAATCTTATGAAAGAAGTAGGAAACACTAAGATCTGGAGAGGACAGGAACTCCACAAGGAGAGCAACAGAACCAAAAAAATCTGAGCACAAGGGTCGTTCCTTAGACTGATACTCAAACCAAGGACCATGCATGGAGATAACCTAAGACCCCTGCACAGATGTAGCCCATGGCAACTCAGTGTCCAAGTGAGGTCCATTGTAATAGGAACAGGGACTGTCTCTGACATGAACTGATTGGCCTGCTCTTTAATTACCTCTCCCCGAGGGGGAAACAGCATTACCAGGCCACAGAAGAAGACAATGCAGCCACTCCTGATGAGACCTAATTGACTAGGATCAGAAAGAAGGAAAAGAAGTCCTCCCCTATCAGTGGACTTGGGGGAGGGCATGCATGCAGAGGGTGGAGGAAGGGAGGGATTGAGATGGGAGGAGGGAGGGAACCATAGGGGGGATACAAAGTGAATAAAGTGTAATTAATAAAGAATTTTTTAATGGAATAATTCAAGCAACCCAATTAAAAAACGCCTTATGGAGCTAAACAGAGAATAATCTGTAGAAGAATAAAGAATGGCAGAGAAACACATAAAGAGATGCTAAACATCCTTAGCCATCAGGGAGATGCAAATCAAAACGACCCTGAGATTTCCCCTTACACCCATCAGAATGGCTAAGATCAAAAACTCAAGAGAAAACACATGCTGGAGAGGTTGCAGAGAAAGGGGAACCCTCCTTCATTGCTGGTGGGAATGTAAATTTGTACAACTGCTTTCGAAATCAATCTGGTGCTTTCTCAGGCAATCAGGTATACTGCTTCCTCAAGATCCAGCTATACCACTCTTAGGCATATATCCAAAAGATGTTCAAGTACACAACAAGAACATTTACTCAACCATGTTTATAGCAGCTTTCTTCGTAATAGCCAGAACCTGGAAACAATCCAGATGTCCATCAACAGAGGAATGCATACAAAAATTGTGGTACTTTTACACAACGGAATACTACTCAGCAATTAAAAACAGGAAATCATAAAATTTGCAGGCAAATGGTGGAATCTAAAAAAGAGCATCCTGAGTGATGTATTCCAGAAGCAGAAAGACACACATTGTGTATACTCACTTATAAGTGGATATTAGACATATAATATAGGATAATTATACTAAAATCTGTACACCTAAGGAAGCTAAGCAAGAAGGACCCTGGGTAAGATGCTCAATCCTCATTCAGAAAGGCAATTGGGATAGACATTAGAAGAGTGGAAGAGGGTCTACAAATAACAAGACAGGAGCCTCCCACAAAGGGTCTCTGAAAGATTCTACCCAGTAGGGTATCAAAACAGGTGCTGAGACTCATAGCTAAACTTTGGGCAGAGTGCAGGGAATCTTAGGAAAGAAGGGAAAGATAATAAAACCTGGGGGTGACTGGAGCTCCACAGGACAGCAACAGAACCAAAAATTTTAGGCAGAGTTCTTTTCTGAGGCTGATACTCCAACCAAGGGCCCTGCATGGAGATAACCTAGAACCCCTGCACAGATGTAGCCCATGGCAGCTCAGTCTCCATGTGGATTCCCTCGTAATGAGAACAGGGACTGTCTCTACATGAACTCAGTGGCTGGCTCTTTGATTACCTCCCTCTGAGGGGAGAGCCGCCTTACCAGGCCACAGATAAAGACAACACAGCCAGTCCTGATGAGACATGATAGGGTAAGGTCAGATGGAAGGGGAGAGGACCTCCCTATCAGTGGACTGAGAGAGGGGCAGGGGAGTAGAAGAGGGAGGGAGGATGAGATTGGGATGGGAATATGGAGGGGTTACAGCTGGGATACAAAATGAATAAAGTGTAACAAAAAATAAAATGAAAAATATATAAATGAAAAAGGTTAAACAAAGATGAAGAGAGCAAAAAGACAGGTATACATTTTAATTCTCTGATATTCTTGCCTATGAAATGTGATACTACCTATATTTAAGTCCATCTGTTATAATTTTACTTTGAAAACAAACCAAACAATCAGAGAATAGAAAATATGATTCATCCTTTAAAGTACAAAACTATATATATATATAGTTTGTATATATGTATGTATACTCTAGTAGAGTAGCCCACTTTATGCATCATGCAGCCAACAAAAAATATAAAAGTTTACTGTGTGACACTCTATTGTGTATGAAAAAAAAACTAAAAAGAATATATAAATCATGATTTTTATAAAGTTTATAATATAGCTGTAGGGAGAATAAAAGGAGGCCTGTTTCAAGAGTCAGTAGACAAGGTTCTGGCCAAAATAATTCCATATCTTCACCAATAACATAAATAACATTAGAGGGAATGGACTAACAGCACCAAATAGCTCAAACACATTGTAGCTTGGGGTCTTAAGGAGAAGCCAGTATAGTCACTCACGTGCCTCCAGGACAGCACCAGATAGAAGTTGGGAACTCAAAACTTAATGAGGGCACCATGGAGATGGTGCCCTATTTGGTATGTAAAAAGTCTCAGGTCCCTGTGCTCTCCATGGTAATACTTCTCAACCACAACTGAAGAACTGGGTGAAACTTTCTCACCATTTGATAGAGACTCTATGCACTCTGTTTGCCACAAAGTCACTCCTTTACTACTTCATATATTGCTAGATCAACCTTTGCTGACATATTTTCTAATGCAAAGGATGGAGCTAGGACTTATACATGAAAATAACTACTTAATAAGCTTTATTATTTCAGTCAACAACTATTCCTTGAGTACATTAAAAGTTGTAATCAGGAAAGGACTCTTTGAAGAGATGGTAGTTGTTTTGAGATCCAAACATGGTGTGGTGTACAGCCCGGGAAAAAAAAAGCCAGGAAGAGAAAGTCCTGTGCAAAAGCTTTGTAGTAGAAAGTAGGTTGGTGGTTTGAGAGTCCATTATGGCTAGTGCACAATGGAGAGAGTGGTAAAAGATAAAGCTAGAGAAAAAGACAGGGGTCTGATGACATCCGAGCTTCTTAAATTTTGTTTCAAAGAAGATGGGAAGCCACTGAGAAGATAGGAAAAAGAAAGCAACACCACTTCCTTTAGTTTTACCATCTAACTGTGGATGCCATATGGAAAATGAACAGTAGATAAGGGCACAAGTAGATCTCTATATGCTTAGATAAGTGAATAAATAAATGTGTAAACAAGAGTAAGTTGGAAGCTGTTGCAATAACCAAGGAAAGAAAAAAGTGGTATGTTGGGGTGAGAATGTTGGCAAGAAAGGTAGAAAAATGTTAATGAATTCAGGCTGTTTTATAGCTAAAATCCAGCAAATGTAATGAGTGCTCAGACATGAAGTTTAAGGAAAGGTGAAGGAGTCAAGGATGACTCCCAGGTTTCTGGTTCAAGATACTTCAGCACAGAAATCTCCACAAGGCAACCAGTCAGATCAAGAGAAAAGATGAGAATTAACTACAGTTCTCAATAAGTGGCCACAATCATCTGCTTTTCTTACTTTTTTGTTTGGGTAGTGTGTGTGTGTGTGTGTGTGTGTGTGTGTGTGTGTGAATGTGAGGACGCATATAAGTGTCATTCTTCAGACACCACGTACTTTGTTCTTTTTTTTTTTTTCAAACAGGGCCTACTCACTTGGCCTGAAACTCATCAATTAGTGTAGGCTAATTTAGTTTGACTGCATAGCCAATGAGCCCAAGTGATCTCTGTGTCTCTGGCTCCCCAGCTCTGGGATAACAGTTGTGTGGTACCATGTCTGGATCAGCTTCTCGATGGAACTCATGTATGTCCTCATGCTTGCATAGCAAGCATGTCATCAACTGAGCTATCTCTCCAGCCTCGGTATCCTTTTTAAAAGTTTGCTGGCCTCAAACTTATGATCCTTCTACCTCAGTCTCCTTAGTGCCGGGATTGCAAGTGTGTGCCACCATACCAAACTTTGCAATCTGTTTGGTTGGTTTTCTTTTGGGCTCCCCCTACACTCTCTTAGCTTCGTTTGAATTTGCAAGTGCTTCCTCATGGGTCTTTCCATTGCCAGTCTTTAATGGTGTTTCTCTCAGTATCACTTGCTTATAGGAGTCACCTGATTGTAATAACCTAAGTTAGCTCAGCTCTTGTGTATTCACACCTGCATGCTGCAAGACCTCAAAACCCTGAAAACTTTTCCCAAGTATTTCTGGGAGTCCTTGGAGTGTCTAACATGTGTTCACCACAAGTGCTCACAAAGTGTAGACATTCAGTTCCGTAATTAGGGTCATTTTAACCTTGTTGGTTTTGAAATATGTATTTAAAAGCTGCAATATGGAAGCAAATGTTTAATGTATGCAAACACAAATTATTGTTACTTTTAATATTCATAAAAAGTTGTATTACATTTGAAAACAATTTGTGGGTTATATTTTCTCACTTCATTCCCAAATATGCATGATGATTTCTTAATAATCATAGCCAATTGCAAATTAAAGGAGTTAGTTATAGCCAAATAATGTCAAAAGCAACATTTTTTAAGATCTTTTCTAATTTTTTACAAGAAGAGAATTCTATTTCATGTGCACTTTGCGGGCGTTTTATTACATTTGATATGATAATTGGTGAGGCCGCCAAAAGCCTAGTTTCTAAATATCTCCCACAAGCATCGCCCACTACTCTTTCAGCAGTTTCCTGGCAGCAATGTTCTGTTGCCACTGTTACCAGTACCACCTCTAGGCCAGCTGTTTCCAGGTATCCCAAAACTGTAAAACTGTTTATGTCCCAGAGTGTTCTTGGATTGCCAACAGTTCACAGAGCACCAAAATTACACTCAGCTACATGGTAGTATGGGGAGATTGACTCTCCTTGTTTTTTGTTTGTTTGTTTGTTTGTTTGTTTTGAAACACTCTTCTTATTTTTTAATATCTTTCAGACTACCTTGACTAACTTGTCCCCTCTGCCTCTACTCTGCATTCCAAGGTCCTAGCTGCTTTTCCTAATCCAGGATGGTGGCACAAAGTTATAGTCTCATTCTCTTTCACTAAACAAACAAACAAAAACTCCCACAGTTACCCGGCCCACCAGTTTCAGAAAAGTCCAGCCCTGCATGAAAAATAGTCTAGGTTCAAGATGGCCACCACTATAAGTCTTTCAAAAACTCAAAATAAAACTCATTTTGACTGACACCAGCCTTGCTTATATTTCTCATGTTTCTGGAGCCACTAGGTTTCTAAAGAAATGTTAAAGACCTAAGATGTACTGTGAGGCATTCCCATTAGTCATTCCTATTCTATGAGAGTCTGCTACTTTCTTTTCTGTTTCTGTTCTACACCACTCAGACCAAAAGCAGCACAGGAAAGGAACGGCTTATATGTCCAGGTATAAGCCAGCTCACTATTGAGGAAAATCAGTGCAGAAAACCCGAGGTAGGAACATGAAGAGAGAAAAAATAAAGGAGGAATGCTGCTTGCTATCTCACTCATAGGGTCAAGCTTAGCTAGCTTTCTTATAGAGCCCAGGACCACCTTTGCAGAGATAGTACCTTCCACAGTGTGCTAGGCTGCCTACATCAATTAATAATAAACATAATCCTCAACAGACAAGCACACAGCCATATGATCAAGGCAACTCCTCAATCCAGGCTGTACCAGTTGGCAGTTAAAGCTTATTAGGGCAGAGGGTAAAATTACTATGGTTTGGGATCAACTTTGTAGATGCATTGATCATAATGTTAAGAAAGTAAATAGAAAGCATGTTTGGACTGGGGAGATGCTTCAGTCAGTAAATGTATTTAATATATATTATACATTTTTATTTTCATTATATATAATTATATATTATAATACATACATCAAATGTTTTACTGACTGAGGCTCTGTTCCTTTAGAGAACACCAACTAAAGGACAGAGCCTCAGTCAGTAAAACATTTAATGTATGTATTATAATACATAATTATATATTATGAAAAAAATTACATATTTATGGGTTACTACATTGGCTTACAAAATGTGGTCTAAATAGTTCAACAATGGCTTTCTCACAATGAAAAGCCAAGAGTCCATTGTTTAGTCCAGGGGGCTGAAAATCTCAGAGTCCAAATCTGGAGCTGTAGTCCTGGAAGATTCTTGGAAAGCTGCCGGTCTTTAGTCTATGTTAGAAACTTGAAGATGAAAATCTCAGCAGTCCAAATCTGGAGTTGAAGCTCTGGAAGATTCTTGGGAAGATGCTGGTCTTTAGTCTATGTTAGCATTTTGAAGAAATTGCATTTGACACCAGCCACAACAACAGGCTAGACAAACTTGCTAGCAAGAGGGAGGGCAAGCAGGCAAAAAAAAAAAAAAACCAGTTTCCTTCTTATATATCCTGTAGGTCATCAGCCACCAGAAGGTATGGTTGAGATTTATGTTGGATCTTCCTGATTCATATAATCTTATTGAGACTATCCATCACAAGAGTGCCCAGCAGCTTGGGTTTTAGTTGATTTCGGAGGTAGTCGAGTTGACAATCAAAATTAGCCATTATGCCATGCAAGCATGAGGACCTGAGTCTGGTTTTCCAGCACCCATAGAAAAATCTATGTGAGACAGCACATGTCTGAAAATCCCAGCACTGGGGAAGAATCCCTGGGCTGTGCCATCAAGCTAGTGTATCTAAGTCAGTGAGTAGCAGTTTAGGCAAAAGACCTTAAAAATAAGGTGACAGAAGAAAATACCTGTATTTGACCTGTAGCTTTCAAATACATATACATGTATGAATGTATATGTGCACATGCAAATATACACATGGATATACATACATGCACACACACACACAAAAGCACGCTTGTTACTCATTATGGTTTACATAGAACATTTATATACATTATCACAGTAACCCTGTGTGGTAGAAAATGGCCTTGAGAGGCAGACCTTGAATTCTGGCCAGCCTGTGTACACCAAGGAATCACAGGGTAGCTTTTGAGAAGAAATCATTCTGATAAACACTATGTATTGAATTTTTTCATCTTATAATACAAAGAAGAAAGAATTAAAGGGTGTAAGAGTAGAGAGGAAGATGGGAAAGGTAGGAAGTCTGCCTATGGTTACGAAGAAGACTCCTAACTTTCAAACTGATGAACAATTACTTTCCAATTTTGGAAAAAATTAAAAAAAATGAAAAGAAAAAAAATGTTCTGGCTCCCTGATCACCTTTGCCCACAAAAGTATTACTTCCATATTGCAACTGTAGGGTCATGGGTTCCTCTTTCCAGGGGGTAAACACACTATGTCCCCTTGCCTCTCCCACATCTGGTGTTCAAATGAGTTGTGTAAGCAATATTTGGAGCCATTCAGGAGAAAATGAATTCTTGATCTCATCAAGACCCAGGACATCAAAGCCAGCCCCTTCCCCTGGAAACATGGCAATAGATTTCTTAGAACAACCAAGTGTACTGATTTTATGTAAATGTTACTGATTAAGACCAAAGCAAAAACATTTGCCAGATCCAAACAAGCTTTGGAAATCATATCCAACATGGACTGTCTCTCATAGCAATGTAAAAACCTCCCTATCCAGGAATCAGCATTCTGGAACATTCCTTCCAAGGCTAAAACTGGAAATGTTTATAAAAATCTTTTTTTAATCTTAGGTCCTAAGGTCTGTTTTTCCAACAAACTGATGATGGCCACTTCCGGGTATGGTGACTGTCTACACCACAACTAGGATGATTGAGTTCTTTATTACCCTTCTTTAGAGAATAGTGTTTAATTTCTGAAATAATATGAACTTTATAAGACAAAGTCTTTCATATTTAATATACCTTATCTCAGTTAAGTGGAAAAAAACAGTATGACATTTTTATGTTTCTTTTGAATTTTGATTTTTTTCACAATTTATTCATTATATATCCTGATTGAAGACCCTCAAGTCCCCCAGTTTCACCCTCCCTCCCTCTTACCCCCATCACCTTTCCCTAGTCTACTGAAAAGGGGAGTTCTCCACCATTGTCATCTGCTCATAGATTCTTAAATCTCATCAGGACTGCCTGGATGCTCTTTCTCCATGGCCTGACAAAGCAGCATAACCAGGGATGAGTGATCAAAGAGTAGGCAACCTGGTTCACAGTAGAGGCTGCCCTGATGCCATCACTCAGAGATCCAAGTGAGACAGCCACGTCTGAGCAGGGGATCTAGGTCCTCTCCATACATGGTCCTCAGTTGGTGAATCAGTCTCTTCAGGACCCACTGGGCTCAGATATTTTAGCTTTCTTGGTCTCCTTGTGAGGATCCTGTCCCCTCCAAGTCCCTCTATCTCTACCCCACCCCCTCTTCTTCCATAAGAATTTGTGTGCTCTGCCCAAAGTTTGGTTGTGAGTCTCAGCATCTGCTTCAATCACCTGTTTGGTGGAGCCTTTAGGAGGATGCTCTGTAGTAGACTCCCATCTGTTTCCTCTCTTCCACCGCTTCTGTTGTCTATCCTGTTTGCCATTCTGAATGAGATTTTAGGGTCCTTCTTAGTGTTTAGTTTCTTTAGGTCTGTAGATAGCTGTCCTATATTATATGGATAATATCTGCTTATTAATGAATGTGTACCATGCCTGTATTTCTGTTTCTGGGTTACCTCATTCAGGATGATCTCTTCTACTTCCATCCATTTGCCTGCAGAGTTCATGATTTACTTGTTTTTAATAGCTGAATAGTATTCCATTGTGTAGAGGTACCACAATTTCTGTGTCCATTCCTCCATTGAGGGACATCTAGGTTGTTTTCAAATTCCAGCTATTACAAATAAAGCTGCTATGCACATAACTGAGCAAATGTCCTTATTGAATCATGGGGCAGTTTTTGGATATATGCCCAGGAGTGATATAGCTGGATCTTGAGGTAGTGCTATTCCCCATTATCTGAGAAAAGCCAGGTTGATTTCCAAAGCGGTTGTACAAGTTTACATTCCCACCAGCAATGGAGGAGGGTTCCCCTTTCTCCATAGCCTCTCTAGCATGTGTTGTCACTTGAGTTTTTGATCTTAGCCATTCTGATGGGTATAAGATAGAATCTCAGAGTTGTTTTGATTTGCATTTCCCTGATGAGTAAGGATGTTGAGCATTTCTTTAAGTGTTTCTCTGACATTCTATATTCCACTGTTAATAATTCTCTGATTAGCTCTGTACCCCATTTTAATCAGATTATTTGGTTTGTTGGTGTCTAATTTCTTGAGTCCTTCATGTATCCTGGATAATAGCCCTCTGTCAGATGTAGGGTTGGTGAATGTCTTTTCCCAGACTGTAGGCAGTCAACAAGTTCTGTTGACAGTGTCCGTTGCTTTACAGGTTTTCAGTTTCATGAGGTCCCATTTATTGGTTGTTGATCTTAGAGGCTGATCTGTTGGTGTTCTGTTCAGGAAGTTGCCAATGTGTTTGAGGCTCTTCCCCACTTTTTCTTCCAACAGATTTAGTATGTCTGATTTTATGTAGAAGTCTTTGACCCCTTGGACGTTAATTTTCTGCAGGGTCATAGCTTTGGGTTTATTTGCATTTTTCTAGATGTAGAGATCCAGTTAAACCAGCACCATTTATTGAAGATGCTATCTTTTCTCCATTGTATGGTTTTGACATCTTTGTCAAATTCAGGTGTCCATAGGTGTGTGGGTTTATATCTGTTATTCAATTCAATTCCATTGATATACCAGTTTGTTTCTATGCCAGTACCATGCAATTTTTATTACTCTTGCTCCATAGTACAGCTTGGGATCAGGGATGGTGATACCTCCAGAATATCTTTTATTGTATTATTGTACAGGAATGTTTTAGCTATTCTGTGTTTTTTTTTTTTTTTTTTTTTTTTTTTTTTTTTTTTTTTTTTTTTTTTTTTTTTGCTCTTTCAAAGTCTATAAAGAACTGTGTTGGTAATTTGATGGAAATTGCATTGAAGGTGTAGATTGCTTTTTTTGTGAATTGGCCATTTTACTATGTAAATCCATTAGCATGGGAGATCTTTCCATCTTCTGATATCTTATTCTATTTCTCTCTTCAGAGAGTTGAAGTTTTTTCATACAAGTATTTGACTTGCTTGGTTATAATCACACCAAGATACCTCATTTGGGGGTGGGGGGCAATTGTGAAGAGTGTTGTTTCCCTGATTTCTTACTCAGCCCAATTGTCTTTGGTATACAGGAGGGCTACTGATTTTTTTTTTTTTTTTTTTTTAGTTAATTTTGTATCCAGCCACTTTTCTGAAGGTGTTTATCAGCTGTAGGAGTTCCCTGGTAGAATTTTTGTGGTCACTCAGGTATACTATCATATCATCTGCAAATAGTGATACTTTGACTTTTCCTTTCCAATTTGTATCCCCTTGATCTCCTTTAATTTTCTTATTGCTCTAGCAAGGACTTCAAGTACTATGTTAAAGAGATATGGAGAGAGTGGGCAGCTCTACCTTGTCCCTGATTTCAGTGAGATTGCTTTAAGTTTCTCTCCATTTAGTTTGATGTTGGCTACAGGCTTGCTGTATATTGCCTTTACTAGGTTTAGGTTTGTGCCTTGTATCCCCGATCTCTCTAGAACTTTAAACATGAATGGATGTTTGATTTTATCAAATGTTTCTTCAGCATCTAAGGAGATGATTATGTCGGGTTTTTTTTCTTTCAGTTTGTTTATATGGTGGATTACATTGATGGATTTCCATATGTTGAACAACCACTGCATGCCTGGGATGAAGGCTACTTGGTCATGGTCGATGATATATTTAATGTATTCTTGGTTACAGTTTTCAAGTGTTTTATTGAGTATTTCTGCCTCAATGTTCATAAGCGAGATTGGTGTGAAGTTCTATTTCTTTGTTGGATCTTTGTGTGGTTTAGGTATCAAAGGTGATGTGGCCTCATAGAATTAGGTTGCTAATGTTCCTTCTATATCTTTTTAGTGGAATGGTTTGAAGAATATTGGTGTTAGCACTTCTTTGAATGTCTGGTAGAATTCTGCTCTTAAAACATCTTGCCCCTAATATTAAAAAAATTTTTTAAAAATTTTAAAAAAGTCTCGCCCTGGAGGTGTTTGTTTGTTTGTTGGTTTGTTTTTAGACAGGAGACTTTTGATGACTGCTTTTATTTCTTTTGGGAATATTGGACTACTTAATTTATTTGCCTGATCTTGATTTCATTTTGGTAAATGGAATCTATCAAGAAAATTGTCCATTTCATTTACATTTTAGAATTTTCTTGCATATAGGCTTTTTAAGTAAGACCTAATTATTTGTATTTCCTCACTGTTTACTGTTATGTCCCTCTTTTCATTTCCGATTTTGTTGATTTGGGCAGTGTCTGTCTGCGTTTTAGTTAGTTTTGCTAAGGGTTTGTCTATTTTATTGATTTTCTCAAAGTACTAGCTCTTGGTTTTGTTGATTCTTTGAACTGTTTTCTTTGTTTCTAGTTTATTGATTTCAGACCTGAGTTTGATTATTTCCAGCTGTCTACTCCTCGTGTATGTGTCTGCTTATTTTTTTAGGGCTTTCAGGTAAGCTGTTAATTTGCTTGTCTGAGATGTTTTGAATTTCTTTATGAAGGCACTGAGTGCTATGAACTTCCCTCTTAGCACTGCTTTCATTGTGTCCCGTAAGTTTGGATATGCTGTGCCTTCATTTTCATTGAATTCTAGGAAGTCCTTAATTTCTTTATTTCTTCTCTGATTCAGCTGTCATTGAGTAGAGAGTTTTTAGTTTCCATGTGTGTGCAGGCTTTTTGCTTTTTCTGTTGTTGTTGTTGTAGTCTAGCTTTAGTCCCTGGTTGTCTGATAGATCAAAGGGATTATTTCAGTATTCCTGTACGTGTTGAGGTTTGCTTTGTGACAAACTATGTGATCTATTTTGGAGAAGGTTCCATGATGTGCTGAGAAGGGAAATTCTTTTGTGTTTGGATGTAAGGTTCTATAAATGTCTGTGAGGTCCATTTGATTCATGACCTCTGTCAGAGTTATTGTTTCTTTGTTTAATTTCTGTTTTGTTGACCTGTCCTTTGTTGAGAGTGGGGTGTTACAGTCTCCCACTATTAATGTGTGGAGATCTATGTATGGTATAAGTTTTATTAATGTTTCCTTTACAAATGTAGGTGCCCTTGTATTTGAAGCATAGATTTTCAGAATTGAGATGTCTTTTTGGTGCAGTTTTTCTTTGTTGAGTGTGAAGTGACCTTCCTCATTTTGATTAATTTTGGTTGAAAGTCTATTTCATTAGATATTAGAATGCTACTTCTGCTTGTTTCTTGGGTCCATTTGCTTGGAAAGCCATCTTCCAGCCCTTTACATTCAGGTAATGTGTGTGTGTGTGTGTGTGACTTAGATGTGTTGTGTTTTTTTTTTTTTTTTTTTTTTTGGATGCCACAGATTGTTGGGTCTTACGTATCCATTCTTCCATTCTATTAATCTGTGTCTTTTTATTGTAGAGGTAAGTCCACTGATGTTGAGAGAGATTTATGACCAGGGGCTTGTAGAGCCTTTTTTTTTTTTTTTTTTTTTTTCTTAGTTGTGGTAGTGAGTTTGTGTGCTTGGCTATTTTTACATTTGCTGTAGGGAAGTTATTTATTTCCTGTGCTTATTGAATGTGGTTAGCTTTCTTGGGTTGTATTTTTTCCTTCTAGTATCTTCTGTAAGGCTAGATTTGTGGGTAGGTACTATTTAAATTCGTTTTTCTCTTTGAATATCTTGTTTTCTCCGTCTATGATGATTGAGAGTTTTGTTGGTTATTGTAGACTGGGATGATATCTGTGTTCTCTTTGGGTCGGCATGATATCCATCCAGGCCCTTCTAGCTTTCATAGTCTCTGTCGAGAAGTCAGGTGTGATTCTGATGGGTTTGCCATTATATGTTACTTGCCCTTTTTCACTTGCAGCTTCTTGTGTTTTTTCTTTATTCTGTACACTTACTGTTTTGATTATTATGTGACAAGAGGATTTTCTATTCTGGTCTAATCTATTAGGTGTTCTGTAGGCCTCTTGTATGCTTATAGGCATCTCCTTTACATTGGGGAAGTTTTCCTCTATGGTTTTATTGAAAATATTTTCTGGACCTTGGAGATGGAAATCTTTTTCCTCCATTCCTGTTATTCTTAGGTTTTGTGTTTTCACATTGTCTTGGATTTCTTGGATGGTTTGTGTCTGGAATTTTTTTAGATTTAATATTTTCTCTGATGGATATATCAATTTTTTCCATTGTATCTTCAACACCTGAGATTCTTTCTTCCATTTCTTGTTGTCTGTTGGTTATGCTTACCTCTGTAGTTCCTGTTTTCTTCCCTAAGTTCTCCCTCTCCATGATTTCCTCCATTTGTGTTTTCTTTAATTTTTCCAATACTATCTTCAGATATTGAACCATTTTGTTGATTTCCTTCACCTGTCTGTTTGTATTTCCCTGCTTTTCCTTCAATTCCTTCACCTGTTTGTTTGAACTTTCCTCTCTTTCTTTCAGTGATTTAATTATTTACCCTCTAAAGGCCACAAACTGTTTGTAATATCTTCCTGTACTTCTTTATGGCCATAACCTATTTGACTTTATCTTCCTCTATTTTTTACAAATGGCCATAATCCATTTGGCTTTATCTTCTTCTATTTCCTTACACATATTATTCATTTCTTCCAGTAGCCTCTTTGTAAGCATAGATTTAAGTTCATCTTCTTGAATTTCCCTTATGATAGGGTATCCAGGGCTATTTTCCCCCATATAACTGGGTTCTGGAAATACTATATTGCTTCAGATTTTGTTGATTGTGTTTTTATGCTGGCCTCTACCCATCTGGATGTCTCAGGGTTTGGCTGTTAGTTTCTGGTCTCTGCTGGAATCCTGGGGGAGAGGGATCCCCTTGGCACGAAGATGGTTGTTCTTGAAGGAGCCCTTCAACATTTTCTGTATGGTCACTGAATGGCTGCTGCTTCTCAGAGAATTGCCATAGCTCTCCTCAGGTGTATGGTCCTGTGGGATAACTGGACTCCTTGAAATCCTGGGGCTCACCTCTCACCAGGAGAAGTTTCAGAGACAGCTGGCTTTTTTGCTCTGAATTTAGTGAGCTGCTGCTGCTCATACACTGTGTTTGCTGAGCACAGTCCTCTTGAAGAACCAGAGAGCCCCAAGGTTTAGTTGGTTTAGCTAGGGATACAGGTTGAGTTTGGAGTAGCATCTGGGGGCTGATCCTGTGGGTCCCAGGCATCTCTAGATCTGAGTTTGGAGCTCTGTGCCCCAGCACTCAAGAGGTAATCAGTGGCTAGTGAGTGTAGCACAAAGGCATGTGGCTGGAGGTTAGAACCTGGAGCCTGTGGGAACCCAAGAACTTTTCTGGGGATTAGCTGGGTACCCTGAGGTTGGACCTGATGTTTCCCTCACCATGGGGTTTCCTGCCAATGGGAAGACCCAGTCTGTCGTGTTTGGGGGTCCACATTTAAGTCTGGGATGGTGAGTAGCACACACAGGCACAGGAGTGTGGCTCCATGCTAGCAAATGTGTGCCTGTAGGAACCTGAGAACTTTTCAGGGGGTAAGAGTTGGCTTGGTGTTCTGATGTCTGACCTAACATTTCCCTCGCCATGGAGTTCCCTCCCAACAAGGAAACCCAGACTCTGATGTTTTGGAGCTCACAGTTATGTCTTAGAAGGTGAGTAGCATGTGTTGTCGTGTGGCTCTTGGGTGGTGACTGATTTCCTGCAGGAGCTCAGGCACTTTTCTGTGGTTTGGTCTGCCCTGATTGCTTCTTTCACCATCAGTTTTTCTCTCAACTGCAAATCTCAGTCTCTGGTGTTTTGGAGTTCCCAGTTCAGTCTGGGATAGTGATCAAAGCACACAGGTGTGTGGTTCTTGGCTGGTGACCTAGGGATTTAGCTGGATGACCTGAGATTGGATCCTATTGCTTCCCATACTATGGGGTTTCCTCTCACCTGGGAAACACAATCATTAGTGTTTTAGGACCCATAGTTCAGTTTGTGGTTCACCGTTCAGTCACTGCTATCCTGCTCATCAGACACAGTGTACTGTCAGCGCCACCATTTTGAAACCTCTGCAAACCGGCTGTTAATCTCTGTAATGCCAACTCAACACAGTAAACTGCATGGTTTTTGTGCAAAACTGACAGCTAAAATTTCCCAAAATACAATTTTATACATACACACGCATTCATTTTACATGTATATGAAAGAAAAACTATAGAAAGTTTAAAAATGGATAGTTTTTAAAAGGGAGGGGATAACACATTGTGAGTCAAGGAACCTCCAAAGATTCCATTGAGCTCATTTTCTGTTGGCCATCTGTGACTGGGCATGCAGCCTACCCTTCAGAGCAGTTTTTTCCCAGTGAGACTCTCTTGGAGGAAACTAAATTGTCATTTGCAAGTGGTTATCAGCTGGAAATTGCTACTGGGTTATGGATGGAGCCCCGTCTGGTACAAACCTATATCTCCCTGTGTATGCTGCCTCAGATTTTTTGCTTTTGTTTTTACCCTAGATCCTTGGGCTATCTAATCGCTAGCTCTTGGTCACCCAAGCAGTGTCGTGCATGAATTCCACCTAGTGGAGTAGGCCTTAAGTCAAATCAGATATTGGTTGGTTATTCCCACAAGTTTTGTGCCACCATTTCCCTAGCATATCTTGCAGGCAGGACAGATTTTAGATCAAGGTTTTTGTGTCTGGGTTGATGTTTATGTTTCTCTTTTGGTAGCCTGCAGAGTACCTGTACCAAAGATGCTAGAACATAGAGGCTGTATATAGACACCAGCTCATCTTCTCCATGTTCAATGAGTTGTGTAGGTGTTGTCTTCAGCAATAGGGCCTTGTTGTCGGTTTGGGGGAGCAATCTATGGTCTGGGAAACATCCCGGGTTGTTAGGGATTCCCATGGGACTCTTTTGGCCAACAACTCAATTAAATGTATTCCAAACCCTGTACTGAAAGTTTCATTTGGTGATAAGAGAAGCCCAGTTAGGGGTCTGTCTCCCTCATTACTTGGAAATTTCATTTAGCTCAACTACATATATGTATATATTTCAGGAAGCTTCTACTGTATTAGATTTCCATACTTCCCTTCCAATGCTCCTTAATTTTAGTTGTCACTTCTTATATTCCTTCTCTAGTCCTCCCTCTCTCCAATTGATCCTCCCATTCCAATCCCCCTCATATATTCATATCTATTCTATTTCTCTTTTCTAGGAAGATTTATATGCCCTACCCTGGTCCCAGTCCAGGGAGGACCAGGGTAGGGTACAACTACCACTGTAGTTCTATAAATTGTTACATGCTCATTGACTTAACCACTAATATCCACATGTAAGTGAATACATATATTTATCTTTCTGGGAATAAGTTATGTCACTCAGGAGATTTTTTTTCTTTCTATCCATTTACCTGTGAATTTCATTGTTTATAACAGCATAGTTATACTCCATTGCATATATGTACCACATTTTATTTACCTATTCATCCATTAATGGGCATCTAAATTGTTTCCAATTTCTGGCTATTATAAATAAAGTAGCACTGAACATGGTTGAGCATGTGTCTCTGTAGTAGGATGGAGAGTAGTATAGCTAGATCTTGAGGTAAACCAATTCCTACATTCTTTTTTTTTTTTTTTTTTTTTTTTCAATGCAGTTTATTCAGGAACATTGAACAATCCTCGGACCCCGGGGAAAGCCAGCCCACAGCTTAAATAGCCTCTGGGTAGCCAACCCAGGCGTGCCACGGGGGCAATGCAGATAGGTCCACATACATGGAAGCAAGCCAGATCCTCGGCCTTAGCCAAATGTGGAGTTGTTCGTGACAGAGAGCACTCACCATCGGGAAGGTGGAAGGCGGAAACCAGCTCCATCTTTAAGGCGCGGCATTACGCAGCTCTCTACAGTTCCCCCTTTTTGTTTTAGACGCATCAGGCAAGAGTAGAGGTCTGATCTCTGATATTAGAAATAAATTGGGACTTTGTACAGATGTTCATTTAGGTGTCATCCACCCAAAGAGCATCAGACACGTCCGATACCTTTTTCTCAGAGGCGGGACCTGGGGCATCAACCCGCATGCAATCAGACATGCTCTTCTCTGGGTCCAAAGCGGCTGACCCTGAGTGCAGTGCTTAGCCTCGCATCCTGAGCGTATCATTTTAGCTTTTTGTGGTATCCAACCATGCTTGGGGAGAATGTCCTGCTTCAATGGCTGTAAAGGCCTGAATGATCATGGCTGCATCACACTGTTGTGAGACTCTAATCCTGCATATATACCACAGGCAAACCAAGGAGACCAACACCAGAAGGCCTGCTAACACTCCCATGCCCGCCCATTCCTTCAGATGATTCATGGCTGCAGCAATCCATGTTGATAATCTGTGGCTAGTCCTGCGTCCGCTCCGGTAGAATTTACTGTGACAATGGCCACTCTCAGCTGCTCCATCGTAGTATCGAATTCTCCAGTCCAATTACCTAAAATATAGCTCGACAATTGTTTAGACAGATTTGCAGCACAGGAAAAATTCTCATGTTGTATGCTAGTGACACAAAGTCCAGCATACTTTCATTGACAACCAGGTTGAGCGATTTGCCATAGGGTATCAATTTGCTCCTGCAAGAGGTCAATCCTCTGATTGAACACCATCAAGCTTCCTTTTAGTTGAGCATTAATTCCTTTATGTACAACTAAGGCATGAGCTACATTGGCTAAATGATTATTCAGGGTCTGAGCAGTCTGCCCAGTATGACTCATGGCTAAATTCTTAAGGAACCATTGCTTTGATTTCCATAGTGGTGATACAAGTTTACATTCCCACCACCAATGGATGAGTGTTTCTCTTGTTCCACATCCTCCCCAGGATGAGCTGTCACTTTTTTTTAATTGATCGTAGCCATTCTGATAGGTCTAAGATGGAATCTCAAAGTAGTTTTTATTTACATTTTCCGGGTGAGTAAGAATATTGACATGTATTTAAGTGATTCTTGGCCATTTGCGTTTCCTCTTTTGAAAATATTCTGTTTAGTACTGTATGCCATTTTAAATTTTGGGTTATTTGGGTTTTTTTATATGTAGTTTTCTGAGTTCTTCATATATGTTGGTGTAGCTAGGCCTTACAGCTACTTTATTTAATTCCTATATTTACCACCCAATCCCTTCTAACTCCCAAACACTAGGTTGGTAAGAAAGAAGGTTAGAGAGGAAATAGGGCATAGACATCTTTAGACTACTTACTGCTCATTAGAGGCATTGAGATCCTTGGGGAAAGTCCAATGTTCATCATCAAAATACCAACAACCAGCAGTCCAGCAATAGCAAAAGCAGCATCAGGAACCAGCAGCAGTTACAGACCCTCTCGAGTCTCTCAAATTTATACCCTTTCAAGAGTTCCCAGAATTCTAAATGTAAACTATCTGCAGCTGGAAAAAAAAATCATACCCCATCCTTGATCATGAGACAGCTGTGGAGAATCTAAAGTATCCTCATATACCACACGTGGGATTAAAACAAAAATGTATTAGCAACAGAACCAGAAAATTTGAACATAGGGAACTTCCCAGAGACTCATACTCCAACCAAGGACTATTCATAGAGATAACCCAGAACCCCTGCACAGATGTAGCACATGGCAGTTCAGAGTCCAATTGGGTTACATAGTAATGTGAAGAGGGACTGCCTCTGACATAATCTGATTGGCCTGCTCTTTGATCACCTCCCCCTGAGGGGGGAGCAGCCTTACCAGGCCACAGAAGATGACAATGCAGCCACGTCTGATGGGAACTGATAGATTAAGATCAGAAGGAAGGAGAGGAGGACCTCTCCTATCAGTGGACTTGGGGAGGGGCATGCATGCAGAAAGGGGAGGAGGGAGGGTGGAATTGGGAGGGGAGGAGGGAGGGGCTTATGGGGGGATGCAGAATGAATAAAGTAAAAAAAAATGTATTAACATAATATAACTGAGTCTTTAAAGAAAACAAAATTTAGGGGGATCCAAGATGGCGGAGCTGGGAGAACACTGTTTCTGACCAGCAGCACAGCAGGATCTGCACAGTGACCAGCAGACAGAACTCTGGACCCTAAAACACCAGCGATTGTGTTTCCCAGGTGAGAGGAAACCCAATAGTGTGGGATTCAATCAGCTTCAGGTCACCCAGCTGATAACTGTGGAACAGTTATCAGGTCTGCCAGGCGCTCAGTGGCCAGCCCAGAGCCACAAGCTTGCGTGCTCTGATCACTGACCCAGACTGAACTGTTGGCTCCACAGTTCCAGAGACTGGGATTTCCAGTCGAGAGAAAACCCCACAGAGCAGAAAGTGATCAGGACGGACCTTAGGTCACCCAGACAATCCCTGGAAAAAGACCCTGGGGTCCAGTGGGTACCCAGGCGCCAACTCAAAGTGGAGTGCTTAGCCACCAGCACAGAGTCCTGCCAGCATGCCCGACTCACCATCTCAGACAGAACTGAGGGCCCCAGGGCACCAGAGACTGACTTTTTCTGTCAGGTAGAAGCCCACACTGAGGGGAAGATGAGTTCTGACCTCAGAGCACTGAGCCGACACCACCCCTCCCCCAAAAAAAGTTTTTGGGAAAGGTCACCAGCAAGGCAGAGCCACGCACCTGTGCCTGCCTGCTCTACTCACCATCTCAGATGGACCTGAAGACCCCAAAACACCATACTTTGGGAAAACATCCATTCCAACCCTCAGGACACCCAGCTCCAGAAAGGTTTCTGGGTTCCCACAGGCCCTAAACTCTAGCCTTTACTGCAAACAAGAGTGCTGTGCTCACCTGCCACTGATTACCGCTAGGGTACTGAGGCACACCTCTCCAACCTCAGACCTACAAAACTCTGAGTGGCATTGGAACAACCCTCAGATACTACTCCAAGGTGCGACCAGGTACTTCTAGCTGAACTGACGAAACCATGGGACTCCATGGTTCTTCAAGAGGGCTGCACCCAGCAAATACAGCTTAACAGCAGCAACAGCAGCAGCTCACTAAATTCAGAGCAAGAAACCCAGCAGAGGGCAGCCATCTCCAGGACTTCTCCTGATGAGAGGAGAGCCCTCCTGAACACCACAGTAACCACACAGGTCCATATGCCTGAGGTGAACTGTGACAGTTCCTGAGAAGCACCATCATTCAGTTGACCATACTCAAAAAGCTGAGGATATCTCCTTCCAAACCCTGCCAAAGG
Organism: Meriones unguiculatus; assembly: GCF_030254825.1. NCBI lineage: Eukaryota > Metazoa > Chordata > Mammalia > Rodentia > Muridae > Meriones > Meriones unguiculatus. The sequence goes on along the minus strand of NC_083369.1, from coordinate 14,982,309 downwards.
GATTCTCCCACCCCAGAACTACAGCAGGCACCAGAAATTAACAGACAGCATCTGAGACAGACAGATGGGTAGAGGCCAGTGTTAAAGCACAAACAACAAAAGGCAAAGCAATATGGCATCCTCAGAACCCAAGTATCCAGGGGTAAGTAGCCCTGGACACCCTAATATAAGTGAAACTCAAGAAGATGACCTTACATCTATGCTTATGAAGAGGTTAATGGAGGAAATAAATAAAATGCGTGAAGAAACAGAGGAAGATAAAGTCAAACAGATTATGGCCATCCATAAAGAAACACAGGAAGATTCAGCCAAACAGTTTGTGGCTTTCAGAGAGGAAATCATTAAATCACTAAAAGAAATAAAAGAAATAGAGGAATGTTCAAATAAACAGGTAAAGGAATTAGGAAAGAAAACAGGAACTACAGAGGTAAGCATAACCAATAGACTATAAGAAATGGAAGAAAGAATCTCAAGTGTGGAAAATACAAAGGAAGAAATCGATGTATCCATCAAAGAAAATAATAAATCTAAAAAATTCCTGACACAAACCATCCAAGAAATCCAAAACATAGTCCTTGTTCCCCTTACTATGGGAAACCAATTGGTTACTGAGCTACCACGGGCTACATCCGAGCAGAGGTTCTAGGTTATATCCATACATGGTCCGTGGTTGAATGTCGGTCTCAGAAAAAACCCTGTGCCCAGATATATTTGGTCCTTGTGGAGCTCCTATCCTTTCCCCATCATACTAACTCCCCTTCCTTCATATGATTCCCTGTACTCTGCCGAAGGTTTGGTTATGAGTCTTTGTATCTGCTTTGAAAACACTGCTAGTTAGAGTCTTTCAGATGCGCTCAGTAGACTCCTGTCATACGTTCAATGCACATCCCATCTATCTTTCTAAACGAGGATTGATCATCTTACCCTATGTCCGCTCTCTTGATTATCTTTTTTTTAGGTGTATAGATTTTATTATGTTTATCATATCTTATAGGTCTATATAAGTGAGTATATACCGTGTTTGTCTTTCTCCTTCTGGGATATTTCACTTCTGGGATATGATCTTTTCTAGATCCCACCATTTGCCTGCAAATTTCATGATTTCCTCCTTTTTGATTGCTGAGTAGTATTCCATTGTGTAAAAATACCACAATTTCTGTATCCATTCTTCCGTTGATGGACATCTGGGTTGTTTCCAGGTTCTGGCTATTACAAATAAAGCTGCTATAAATATAGTTGAGCAAGTATTCCCTCAGTGGCAGGCTCTTTGACCTCCCCACCCCCCAATGGAGGAGCAGTCCTGTTAGGCCACAGAGGAGGGCTTTGCAGCCAGTCCTGAAGATATCTGATAAAACAGGATCAGATGAATGGGAAGGAGGCCCCCCGCATCAGTGGACTTGGAAAGGGGCACGGTGGAGATGAGGGAGGGAGGGAGGGACTGGGAGGGAATGAGGGATCGGGACATGGCTGGGATACAGAGTTAATAAAATGTAACTGATAAGTAAAAAATAAAATTAAAAAAAATGATAATTGTTATTCTGATCAGCAGAATTCCATTTTCAGCCATAACTGGAATTTAAACATGCTTGAATAAAGATATTACCTTTTTCACCACCAAAAAAAAAAAAAAAAAATTCAAGACAACATGAAAAGACAAAACCTAAGAATAACAGGAATAGAGGAAAAAGAAGATTCCCTCCTCCAAAGCCCAGAAAATATTTTCAACAAAATAGTAGAAGAAAATTTCCCCAACTTAAAGGAGAGGCCTATAAGCATACAAGAGGCCTACAGAACACCTAATGAATTAGACCAGAAAAGAAAATCCTCCTACCACATGATAATCAAAACAGTAAGTATATAGAACAAAGAAAAAATACTAAAAGCTGCAAGGGAAAAAGGCCAAGTAACATATAATGACAAACCTATCAGAATCACACCTGACTTTTCAACAGAGACTATGAAAGCCAGAAGGGCCTGGACGGATATCATGTAGACCCTAAGAGAACACAGATGTTAGCCCAGGCTACTATACCCAGCAAAACTCTCAGTCTTCATAGATGGAGAACACAAGATTTTCAATGACAAAAACAAATTTCTTTTTTAAGACCCTTTATTATTAATGTATAATTCTTTATTCTTCTTATTATTATTATTAATTTTTATTTTTTATATTAATCAGAGGTTATTTACTTTGTTTCCCAGCCATGGTCCCTTCCCTCATTCCCTCCCAATCCCACCCTCCATCCCTCATCTCCTCCATACCCTTTTCCAAGTCCACTGCTAGGGAAGGTCCTCCTCCCCTTCCATCTGACCCCAACTTATCAGGTATCTTCAGGACTGGCTGCCATGTCCTCCTCTGTGGCCTAGCAAGACTGTTCCTCCCTTGGTGGGTAGGGGGAGGTAAAGGAGCTCATTGAGTTCATGTCAGAAATAGTTCCTGTTCCCCTTCCTAGGGAAACCTGCTTGGTTACTGAGTTACCATGGGCTACATTTGAGCAGGGGTTCTAGGTTATATCCATACATGGTCCTTGGTTGGAGAAAAAGTCTCATAGAGGGCCCCCGTACCTGATATATGAAAAAAAAAAACACAAATTTCAACAACACCTACACACAAATCCAGCATTACAGAAGATACTAGAAAAAAAATACAACCCAAGAAAACTACTTTCTAGAAAACACAGGAAATAAATAACCTTAATACAGCAAAACAAAAACTAGCCAAGCACACAAACACACTACCACAGCCAACATCAAAATCAAAGAATCTAACAGCCACTGGTCATTAATCTCTCTCAACATCGATGGACCCAATTCTCCAATAAAAATTGGAGAATTTTCATTGAAAAAATCTGTTGCATACAAGAAACACACCTAAGTCACAAAGATAGATATTACCTGAGAATAAAGGGTTGGAAGACAGTTTTCCAAGCAAGTAGACCCAGGAAACAAGCAGGAGTAGCCATTCTCCTATCTAATAAAATAGACCTTCAACCGAAATTAATAAAAAGAGATGGAGAAGGACATTTCATACTCCTCCAGGGAAAATTCCACCAGGAAGATATCACAATCCTGAACATCTATGCCCCAAACACAAGGCACCCACATTTGTAAAAGAAACAGTAATAAAACTTAAACCACACATAGATCCCCACACATTAATAGTGGGAGAATTCAACACTCTGCTATCAATAAAGGACAGGTAAACAAAACAGAAATTAAACAAAGAAACAAAAACTCTAACAGAGGTCATGAATCAAATGGACCTAACAGACATCTACAGAACCTTTCACCCAAACACAAAAGAATTTACCTTCTTCTCAGCACTTCATGGAATCTTCTCCTAAATAGACCATATAGATGGTTACAAAGCGAGCCGCAACAGATACAAGAAGATTGAAATAATCCCTTGTATCTTATCTGATCACCATGGAATAAAGCTGAACCTCAATAACAATGGAAATAGCAAAAAGCCTACACACACATGGAAATTGAACAACTCTCTACTCAATGACAGCTGGGTTAGGGAAGAAATAAAGAAAGAAATTAAAGTCTTCCTAGAATTCAATGAAAATGAAGGCACAACATACCCAAACGTATGGGACACAATGAAAGCAGTGCTAAGAGGGAAGTTCATAGCACTAAGTGCCTTCAAGACGAAATTCGAAACGTCTCATTCAAGCAACTTAATGGCTCACGTAAAAGCCCTAGAGTAAAAAGAAACACACACACTAAAGAGGAGTAGGTGGCTGGAAATAATCAAACTCAGGGCTGAAGTCAATAAATTAAAAACAAATAAAACAATTCAAAGAATCAATGTAACTAAGAACTGGTTTTTTGACACTATCCAAATTAACAAAATTAGAAATGAAAGGGTGGACATAACAACAGACACTGAGGAAATCCAAACAATCATTAGGACTTACTTCAAAAGTCAACACACCACAAATTTTGAAAATCTAAATGAAATGGACAATTTTCTTGATCGATTCCACTTACCAAAGCTGAATCAAGACCAGGTAAATCAATTAAATAGTCCTATATCCCCTAAAGAAATGAAAGGAGCAATCAAACATCTCCCATCCAAAAAAAGCCCAAGGCCAGATGGTTTCAGTGCAGAATTCTACGGGACCTTCAAAGAAGAGCTAACACCAATACTCTTCAAACTATTCCACAAAATAGAAACAGAAGTAACACTACCAAACTCATTTTATGAAGCCACAGTCACCTTGATACCTAAACCTCACAAAAACCCAACAAAGAAAGAGAATTTTAGGACAATCTCCCTTATGAACACTGATGCAAAAATACTCAACAAAATACTTGCAAACCGAATACAAGAACACATCAAAGATATCATCCTCTATGAACAAGTAGGCTTCATTCCAGGTATGCAGGGCTGGTTCAATATACTGAAATCCATCTATGTGATCCACCATGTAAACAAACTGAAGGAGAAAAATGACATGATCATCTCCTTAGATACTGAAAAAGCATTTGACAAGATCCAACATCCATTCATGTTTAAAATATTGGAGAGATCAGGAATACAAGGCACATACCTAAACATAGTAAAGGCAATATACAGCAAGCCTATAGCCAACACCAAACTTATAGCAATCACACTAAAATCAGGAACAAGGCAAGGCTGCCCACTCTCTCCATATCTCTTCAACATAGTTCTTGAAATCCTTGCTAGAACAATAAGAGAATTAAACGAGATCAAGGAGATACAAATTGGAAAGGAAGAAGTCAAAGTATCACTATTTGCAGATGATATGATAGTATACCTGGGTGACCCCAAAAATTCTACCAGGGAACTCCTACAGCTGATAAACACCTTCAGCAAAGTGGCCGGATACAAAATTAACTCAAAAAAATCAGTAGCCCTCCTGTATACAAAAGACAAAAGGGCTGAGAAAGAAATTAGGGAAACAACACCTTTCACAATAGCCACAAAAGACAAAGTACCTTGGTGTAACCCTAACCACGCAAGTCAAAGGCTTATATGAAAAAAATCTCAAGTCTCTGATGAAAGAATTAGAAGAAGATATCAAAAGATGGAAACATCTCCCATGCTCATGGTTTGGCAGGATTAACATAGTAAAAATGGCCATCTTACCAAAAGCAATCTACAGATTCAATGCAATTCCCATCAAAAATTACCAACACAATTCTTTACAGACCTTGAAAGAAAAATCCTCAACTTCATATGGAATAACATGAAACACCAAATTGCTAAAACAATCCTCTACAGTAAAAGATCTTCTGAAGGTATATCTATCCCTGATCTCAAGCTGTACTATAGAGCAACAGTATTAAAAACTGCATGGTACTGGCATAGATCAATGAAATTGGATAGAAGACCCAGAATAAAACTCACATGTTGGGCCTGATAAGGCCTGCTGTATCTACCTGAGCCTGGCTCGAGTTTGGAGACCTGTCTTTAGCTTCCGATTTAAGAGGTGCCACTTCCGGGCAAAAGGGATTCAGCATATCCACCTTAAAATCAACCCTGCTTGGCAACTGTTACGTGGAGTTTTGTCGCTGGCCCACCTCTCCTTGCACTACCTAACCTTGCTCTCTAATTCATCTTACCTCACTTCCTTAATCCTCCCTCCTGACCCAAACCTATAAAAAGGACCATTTTATTCAATAAACCAAGTTCCTGCTTCGACAGATCTCCCAGCTCGGTGGTGTTTTATTCCCTGGGGCATTCGGGGAGGTCCGGGCCATCGATACTCACCATCCTGCTCAGCCACAGAGGGTGTCCAGCTGGACTGGCAAACCCTCCTCTCAGCTCTACCTGCCAGATATTGACCCGGCACCAAACACTTATGGACAACTGATTTTTGACATAGATGCCATAATCATACAATGGAAAATAGATAGCAACTTTAATAAATGGTGCTAGTCTAACTGGATGTCCACATGTAGAAAACTGCAAATAGATCCATACTTATCACTCTGCACAAAACTGAAGTCCAAGTGGATCAAAGACCTCATTATAAAACCAGACACAGTAAACCTGTTAGAAGAAAAAGTGGGGAAGAGTGTTGAACTCATTGGCAAAGGAGACAACTTCCTGAACAGAATACCAACAACACAGGCTCTAAGAGCAACAATCAATAAATGGGACCTCATGAAACTGAAAATCTTCTCTAAAGCAAAGGACACTGTTGTCAAAACAAAACGACGGCCTACAGACTGGGAAAGGATCTTCATCAACCCTCTATCTAACAGAGGGCTAATATCCAGTATATATAAAGAACTCAAGAAGTTAAACAGCAACAAATCAAGTAATCCAATTTAAAAATGGAGTGTAGAGCTAAACAGAGAATTCTCAATAGAGGAATATTGAATGGCAAAGAAACACTTAAAGAAATACTCAATATCTTTAGTCATCAGGGAAATGCAAATCAAAACAACACTGAGATTTCACCTTATACCCATCAGAATGGCTAAGATGAAAAGCTCAAGTGACAATACATGCTGGAGAGGATGTGGAGAAAGGGGAATCCTCCTCCACTGTTGGTGGGAAAAATAAACTTGTACAACCATTTTGGAAATCAATCTGGCGCTTTCTCAGACAATTAGGAACAGCACTTCCTCAAGATCCAGCTATACCACTCCTAGGCATATACCCAAAAGAGGCTCAACTATACAACAAGAAGGTCTACTCAACCATGTTTGTAGCAGCTTTATTTGTAATAGCTAGAAGATTGAAACAGCCCAGATGCCCCTCAGTTGAGGAATGGATACAGAAATTGTGGTACATCTACACAATGGATTATTACTCAGGTATAAAAAAACAAGGAAATCATGAATTTTGCAGGTAAATGGTGGGAACTGGAAAAGATCATCTTGAGTGAGGTATCCCAGAAGCAGAGAGACACACATGGTATATACTCACTCATAAGTGGATATTAGACATATAGGATAAACCTACTAAAATCTATACCCCTAAGGAAGCTAATCAAGAAGGAGGACTCTGGCTAAGATGTTCAATCTCTATTCAGAAAGGCAAAGAGGGTGGACATCGGAGGAAAGAGTAAACAGTCAACAGGAGAGGAGCCTACCACAGAGGCTCTACTCTAACCTGCAGGGTATCAAGGCAGATACTGGGACTCATAGCCTAATTTTGGGCAGAGTGCGGGGAATCTTATAAAAGAAGTGGGAGATAGTAAGACCTGGAGAGGAGAGGAGCTCCACAAGGACAGCAAGAGACCCAAAAAGTGTGGGCACAGGGGTCTTTTTTTTAAGACTGATATTCCAGCCAAGGACCACTCATGGAGATGGTCTGGAACCCCTGCACCGATGTAGCCCATGGCAGTTCAGTGTTCAAGTGGGTTCATAGTAATGGGGACAGGGACTGTCTCTGACATGAACTGATTGGCCTGCTCTTTGATCACATCCCCCTGAGTGGGGAGTAGCCTTAGCAGGCCACAGAGGAAGACAATGCAGCCACTCCTGATGAGACCTGATAGACTAGGCTCAGAGGGAAGGAGAGGAGGACCTCCTTTATCAGTGGACTGGGAGAGGGGTCTGAGTGGGGAAGAGGGAAGGTGGATGGGATTGGGAGGGTTGGAGGGAGGGTGCTACAGGGGGAATACAAAGTGAATAAACTGTAATTAATAAAAATAAAAATATTTAAAAATTATTGAATGCCTAACCAAATAACTGAACTTTGTGCTTTTATAAAGCTACACATAAAAAAATTCAAAAAAGGAAAGCAAAATTCTCACTACATTTTGAATATTAGCTCTCTATTGGATGTGTAGTTGGTAAAAATATTTTCCATTCTTTGCAAGGCTGCATCCTTGTTCAAACAATGTTATTCTTTGCCTTACAGAAGCTTTTCAGTTTCATGAGGTCCCATTTACTAATTGCCAGTCTCTGTGCTTGTGCTATTGGTATTCTGTTCAGGTAATTGTCTCCTGTAGCAATGCATTCAAAGCAATTTCTCTTCTATCAGTTCACTGTATCTGGTTTTATTATGAAGTGTTTGATTCACCTGTAGTTGAGTTTTGAGCAGGGTTATAGATACGGATCTATTTGCATTCTTCGATATACAGACATCCAGTTAGATCAGCACCATTTGTTGAGGATGCTTTTTTTTCCCTATGTGTATTTCTGGCTTCTTTATAAAAAACCAGGTGCCTAGAGGTATGGATTTATGTCTGAGTCTTCAATTTAATTACATTCTGGAGAGGACAGGAACTCCACAAGGAGAGCAACAGAACCAAAAAATCTGAGCACATGGGTCTTTCCTGAGACTGATACTCCAACCAAGGACTATGGAGATAACCTAAGACCCCTGCACAGATGTAGCCCATGGCAGTTCAGTATCCAAGTGGGTTCCATTGTAATAGGAACAGGGACTGTCTCTGATATGAACTGATTGGCCTGCTCTTTGATCACCTCCCCCTGAGGGGGAAGCAGCATTACCAGGCTACAGAAAAAGACAATGGAGCCACTCCTGATGAGACCTAACTGACTAGGATCAGAAGGAAGGAAAAGAAGACCTCCCCTATCAGTGGACTTGGGAAGGGGCATGCATGCAGAGGGTGGAGGAAGGGAGGGATTGGGACGGGAGGAGGGAGGGAACCACAGGGGAGATACAAAGTGAGTAAAGTGTAATTAATAAATAATTAAAAAAAAAAGAAAGGAAAAAAAAAAAACATGTCTGTTTTTGTACCAATACCAAGCTGGGTTTTTTGTTTTGTTTTGTTTTGTTTTGTTTTGTTTTTTATTACTAACCTCTGTAGTGCAGCTTGAAATTCAGGTGATATCACCAGCTATTCTTTTAATATTAGGGATTGTTTTAGCTATGCTGGGTTTTTTTGTGTTTACATATGAAGTTGAAAATTGTCCTTTGAAGATCTTTGAAGAATTGTGTTGAAATTTTGATGAGGATTGTATTGAATCTGTAGCTTACTTTTAGTTAGGATGGTCATTTTTACTGTTAATCCTACTGATCCATGAGCATGGGAAATATATCTATTGATTTGTTTTTCACTTTCTTTCTTTGATGTCTTAAAGCTTTTATCATACAAGTCTTTTACTTGCTAGGTTAGCGTTACCACAAGATATCTTACATTATTTAAGTCTATTGTGAAATGTGCTTTTTCTATTATTTCTTTCTCAGTCCATTTGTCATTTGTATATAAGATGATTACTGGTGTTTTTTTGTTTGTTTGTTTTTGCTTTTGTTATTTCTGAGTTAATTGCAAATCCAGCCACTTTGCTGAGTTTATCAACTGTAGGAGTACCCTGGTGAGATTCTTAGAGTCTCTGATGTATATTATCATATAATCTGCAAATAAAGATACTTTGACTTTTTCCTTTCTAAGTTGTATCGCCTTGATCTCTTTCACTTGTCTTATTGCTCAAGCTAGAACTTCAAGTACTATATTGAGAAGATATGGAGAGAATGGACAGTCTTGTTTTGTTCCTGAATTTAATGAAATTCCATTGAGTTTCTCTCCATTTAAATTGGTGTTAGCTATTGGCTTACTGTAAACTATTGATGCATATCCTTTGTATCCCTAATATCTCCAGGACTTTTAATATGAAGGGGTATTGAATTTTGTCAAGGGCCTTCTACATCTAATAAAATTATGATGTGTTTTTTCATTCAGATTGTTTATATGGTGGATTACATTTATCAATTTATGTATGTTGAACCATCCCTTTATCTTTGGGATGAAGCATACTTGATCATGGTAGATCATCTTTGTGACTTGTTCTTGGATTTAGTTTGCAAGTAATTTATAGAAAATTTTTGCTTCTAGGCTCATAAGGAAAATTAGTCTGTAATTCTCTTTATTTGCTGGGTCTTTCTGTGGTTTGCATATCAGAGTAACTGTTACCTCATAAAATGAATCGGATGATGATCCTTCTGTTTCTATTTTGTGGAATAATATGAGGAGTATTGGCATTAACTCTTCTTTTGAAGTCTGGTAGAATTCTGCAATAAAACATCTGGTCTGGCCCTATGTTTTTTTTTTTTTGTTTGTTTGTTTTTCTTTGTTTTGTTTTGGTTGGGAGACTTGTAGTGATTGCTTTTATTTCACTAAGGATTATAGGCCTATTTAAAACTGTTTATCTGATCTTGATTTAACTTTGGTACATGTTACCTACTGAGAAAATTATCCATTTCTTTTAGATTTTCCAATTTGGTGGAGTACAGTATTACCTTATAATTCCCTGGATTTCCTTGGTGGTTGTTGTTATGTCCCTTTTTAACTTCTAATATTGTTAATTTGAATGTTCTCTCTATTAGCTAATTTGGATAAGGGTTTGTCAATCTTATGGCTTTCCTAAAAGAAGAAACTTTTTTTTTAACATCTGCATCATTTTGTATGTTTGTTTGTTTCTATTTTATTGATTTCAGCTACAAGTTTGATTATTTCTTGCCCTCTGTTCATTTCCATTTTGGGTGTAATTTTAATTTTTTTTTTATTCTAGACCTTTCAAGTGTGCTGTTAAGTTACTAGTATGGGTTCTCCCATTTTTTTTCTTTTTTTTTTTTTTTTTTTTTTTTTAGTATAGGCACTTAGTGCTATGGACTTGCCTCAGAAACACCTTGATTGTGCCCCATAAGTTTGGGTATGTTGCATATTCATTTTAATTGAATTCTAAAAGGTCTTTCATTTCTATATTAGTTTGTCTTGGCCCATTTTTCATTCTACAGTGAGTTGTTCAGTTTCTGTGAGTTGTAAGCTTTCTGTTGTTTCTGTTGTTGTTTATCTCAAGCTTTAATTCATGGTGGTCAGATACAATGTAGGATGTTATTTCAATTTCTTTTATCTGTTTAGACTTGCTTTGTGGTCAGTTTTGGAGAAAGTTCTATGAGGTGCTGAGATGAAGGTATGTTCTTTTGTGTTTGGGTGAGATATTCTGTAAATATTGATTGATTAAGTCCAATTGGTTTATAACATCAGTTAACTCCAGCATTTCTCTGTTTTTGTTGTTGTTGCTGCTGTTTGTTTTTGGGGGGCAATTGCCTGATTGATCTGTTTGGTAGTATAGGGTATGGAAGTCTTCCACTATCAGTATGTAAGGGTCAATGTGTGATTTAAGTCTAGTACTGTTTCTTTTATGAACTCTTGTGCCCTTGTGTTTGTTTCATAGATGACAAGAATTGTAAGGTCCTCTTGGCAGATTTTTCCTTTGATGAGTATGGACTTTCCTTCCCTATCTCTTCTGATTCTTGGCTTGCTCCTTAGATCCATTTGCTTGGAATCTCTTTTTCCGACATTTACCCTGAAGTGATGTCTACCAGTTATGTTCAGATGTGTTTCTTGGATTGCAGAAGAGGGGGGTCATGTTTTTGCATCCATTCTGTTATTCTGTGTCTTTTTTATTAGGAAATTGAAACCAGAGATGTTGAGAGATCCCAATAAGCAGTGTTTGTTGATACTTGATATTTTGTTGTTGTAGTGGCGGTGGCAATGATGGTTGTGTGTGTTTCCCTTCTTTTGATTTGCTGGTATTGGACTATTTCTTTATTCCTTGGGTTTTCATGGGTGTAGTTAACCTATTTGGTTTAGATTTTCCCTTCTAGCATCTTCTGTAAGCTGGGTTTGTAGTTAGTTATTATTTAAATTTAGTTTTGTCAGGGAATGTCTTAGTTTCTCCATCTACAGTTATTAAAATTCTTACTGGGTATAATAGTCTCAGCTGGCATCTGTGATCTTGGACTCTGCATAGCATCTCTCCAGACCCTTCTGGCTTTTAGAGTCTCCATTGAGAAGTCAAGCATAACTCTAAGAGGTGTGCCTTTATCTGTCACACCTGGTCTTTTTCCCTTGCAGCTTTTAATATTCTTTCTGTCTTTTGTATGCTTAGTGATTTGATTATTATGGGATAGCAGGAATTTCTTTTCTTGTCCAGCATATTATGGTGTTCTGGTGCTTCTTGTACCTGGATAAGGATATCCTTCTTTAGGTTAGGAAACTTTTCTTCTATGATTTTGTTGAAATTATTTTCTATGCTTTTGGCCTGGGTTTCTTTTCCTTCCTCTATTACTAGATTTGTTATTTTCATAGTGTCCCAAAATTCCTAGATGTTTTGTACCAAAAGGTTTTTCTATCAATCACTTTCTTTGACTAATATATCCATTTCTTCTATCATGCCTGAGATTCTCTCTTGTATCTCTTATATTCTATTGATTTGCCTCTGAGTTTTCTGTCTGTATTTCTAAATTTTTCATTTTCAGATTTCCCTCAGTTTGGATTTTCTTTATTAATTCTATTTCCACTTTCAGGTCTTACAGTTTTATTCATTTCCTTCCAAATTTTCATAAATTTCATAAATTTCTTTAAGGTATTTATTCATTTCTTCTTTAAGGACCTCTATCAAATTCATAAAGACTAATTTCAGGTCTTTTACTTGTGCTTCAATTATGTTGCAATACTCGGGGCCTTCTGTGGTGGAGTTGCTGAGCTCTAATGGAGACATATTGTCCTGGCTGTTATTGACTGTTTTATTACACTGGTGTCTAAGCATCTGGGTTTGGGAAGATTTTAACTCTAGGTGCTGATGTTTGCTCTTGTCTTTGTTGGGCAGGTGTTTGCCTTAGTTTCCTTTGCCCTCTCTGATTTTTTGGAGCGTGTCATGGCTGTGGGTTGCATAGAAGGAAATTCTTCCACAGTTTCCAAGTAAAATGTGATTCTAGGTATTGGGAGCTGACACTTAAGAATTGGAATGGGCCGGGTGAGAGGCTGAGGAATTCCATAAAAGGGAAAAGAGCAGAGTGTTCCACCAGGATCTGCTTAGTCCCCTGGGAATGGGGGCAGAGACTGAAGAAAGGCCATGGCAAGTGATCTGCTACAGAGCTGGGGATGGGACTAGAGAACCAGACTTGGAGTAATAGAAAAAAAAAAAAAAAAAAAAAAAAAACACACATGAAGTTCTGTGCTTAGGCTACCTGCTTTCCTGGTTAAAGTAGCTTGTGCATTCCCAGGGAGTGCCTGTTAGAGTTTGGGGCCAGGATAAATTAATAAGTCAGGGAGAAAAGTTAGATGAGGAAGATCTATGTGATCCACTGGGAATGGGGGTGGGGGAAGGACAGCCACAGCAGATCATCTGCTGCAGAACTGGCATTGGTGGAGGAATGGAAGGAAAGATGAAAATCTACAGTTAGCCTACCTGTTTACCTGCCTGGGGGCAATAATAACAATTTTTTTAATAAGAAATGCACTTTCTTAGAATTTTCTTTAACTAGCACAGTTCTACCTACATTGTCATCACAACATTAACTAAAAAGTACTAAAATAAAAATAGAGAAAAAAAATCTATCCACAGCAAACAAACAAACAAACAAACAAAAAAACCTATAATTGGATTCACATAAATTTGACTAAATAGTGGCAAGAAAACTTGGTCTAACTCATATTTTGCCATATCGTCATGTTTGGATGGTTAGAGCTCCAAGAAAAGGAGATGCCAATAGACTCAAAGCTTCAGACCACAATCAAAACAGCACCACTCAAACAAAAACAGGTTGGGTTCTTTCTCTTTCTGACTGGCTGTCATGGACCATCTACTATATGCCAAGTGCTGGCATCTACTCTGGTTTCTGGAAGGGAAGGAAATATGGATCCACTTGTTCAGGAGCTTAGAGAAAAACAGGAACTGAGATGAGCAAGGACAATGGGAGCATCATCACATCTTCACTGGGTACTGCCTACTAGGACTTCGCTTTTGTTTGGAACAGCAATATATCCCAGACTCCAGAGATGAATCATAATTATATTAAGCTATTCAAGTACTCTCATTTCCCTTTGCCAAATCTCCTTTTTCTCAGATTTCCTTGCAAGTACAAGTAGTCATAAGATGAAGTTCTGTCCAAAGAAACATATAAGTGAAAATCTTTTGGAATGCTTCTATGGAAGATTTTATGGGGATTTCTCCAGCTTGATGAGAAAACCTTGCACTCTTGGCCATTTTTCACATAAATGTGTGGATGTCATGCCTGCAGCTGTAGCAGCTACTTTGCAACCATGAGGCAATAAAAATGAAAACAAAAAAAAACATATATTTGAAATGGAGCAAAAAAATAGAAATAATTTAGGTTTTTCCATGATGTCATTAAGACATTTCTAGAATTCTTGATGAGTAAACAAAGTAGTCCTTATTGTTTAAAATATTCCTAAGCTTTGTTACTTAAAAATAATAGCATTCATATATACTGGCTAATATCTACCTTAAAGAAATGAGAAGAGTTATATAAAAATACTTTAACTATCATATACAAACCAATTATATAAAATAGAAAGGGTAAATTACTCAAAATATATAATATACCAAAAATGATGCTAGAATCAATAGAAACTCTGACAAGTGCCTGAATTTATAATAAAAACTAAAGTAAAACTCTCAGCAATGAAAAGCTTAGGAAGAAGGAAGACTATTCTCAAACTCTTTTAAAACTAATAAAAGAGAAATAGATATTTTTAATTATATGAAGCCATAATTGCCCTGATACCAAACATCCCTTAGGAATCTAAAATGAAGAAAAAAGTTACATGATTATAAGAATTGATGTAAAAAAAAGAAAAGACCATATGACAAAATTGAAACCCCTTTCCTAATTAGAACAATATAAGATACAAGAAAATAACAATACAAGATAAGCTCTCAAACATATGAAAGGAAATATATGAAGAACGCACAATTCAAATCACACCAAATGCTTTCCTGTCATGATAAAGAAGACAAGAATATCTGTTCCCACAGTGCTCCTCATCACTGCATTAACAGTTCTACCCATAGAAATTACATAAAAATTATAGGAGAAAGAGGCACACACATTAGAGTGGGGAACACTTTTGTAGACTGCCATGGTCTTACAGAGAAAAATCTTCAAAAATTCATGCAAAAAGTAGTTTAGTAATGTTAATAAATGTTGCAATTAAAACATTGCAAAAAATCATTTGTACTTATCTACCATGAACAATCCAAAATTGAACCCAGAAATAATTTTCTTTCATCTGAAAGTTTGTGTTCCCCCAAATTTATGCTGTGAAAACTAACCACCAAAGTGACTTCAGTGAAGGTGAGTAAGGCCTTTTAAAGGTATTTAGGTCATGTGAAATGAATGACTATCAGGGATGGGATTTTCATTTTAATGGGATTTAGTTTTATTATAAAATAGACTGTAAAATAGACTGCAGAGACTTACCTTGCTACTTCTTTGGTGTCAACAACATTCAATGACACATGCCCTTAACAAACACCAAAGCTGCTGCCATCTTGATCTTGGGCCTCACAGCCTCGTAAGTGTGAGAAATAAATTGGTCCAAGATCCATGGCACTCTTTCATAAGTGCTTAGGATAACTATAATATAATCACATCTCTAATACATTTATAAAAAAAATCATTAGGGATAAGTTTTACCAAAACACAGAAGACTTATAAACTAAAAAAAAAAAACAACAACACAAAACTGCCAAAATAAAATCTAAGTAGTCTTTTCCACTGTTTCCACTGTCCCTTCCACCCTATTCTTCTAATCTATCTCCATTACTCTGTGAGACCTACCAACTCACAGAACCACTGTCTACCCAGGACCCCAAAGGGCCACACTATGCTGAGACTTACAGACCCCATAACTACCACTTTTGGCTAGGACCCAGATTGGCCAACAGCAACCAAAGAACAGAACACCAACCCAGTAAAAATGAGAACAGATATGCCTATACCCCAGTACAGAAGCACAAACATGAACAAAAAAGACAATATGCTTATTCCAGAAGCCAGCAACCCTATTGCAATAGGCCTTGGGAAGAGCAATTTAGACAAAGCAAAAGGACTTCAAAATAGCAATTATGAACATGTATAAGGTCCTTAAAGATGATATGAATAAATAATTAAAGACATGATAGTAGAATTTAACAAAGAAATAGAATCACTGAAGAAAATCCAAACTGAAATAAAACTGGAAAAGAAAAACTTGTGGTGTCCAACAAAAACCTCAGAGGTTTTTAAAGACAACAGAGTATAAGACATGGAAAATAGAATTTTGCGTTTTGAAGAAAGATAGAAGAAATGAATAGCTCAGTCAAAGAAAATGTTGAATATAAAAAAAGACTCCAGGTACAAAACATCCAGAAAATCTAGAACATTATAAAAAGTCTAAACCTATGATTAATAGGTATACAGGAAGGAGTAAAAACCTAGATCAAAGGCACAGAAATTATTTTCAACAAAATCATAGAAGAAAATTTTCCCAGTCTAAAGAAAGAGATGTCTATGAAAGTGCAAGAAAATACAGAACAATATATAGCACCAGAAAAGAAATTCTCCATGATACATAATAATCAAAATACTAAATGTATAGGGCAAAGAAAGGATATTAAAAGCTGAAAAGGGAAGAGACCAAGTCATATATAAAGGCAGGCCTACTAGAATAATACCTGACTTTTTTTTTAGCAAATACACAAATTCAAATTTTAATTTAATTTTGTTAACTTAAGTAATGCACTTAAAATTTTGTTTTACATATATCACTTATTCATAATAATGGGTTCCATTATGAGTGTTTCATACACACAATGATTTTTGGCCATATTCATCCCTCCTTTACTCTCTCTTTTTCTTTTTCTTTATTCTTCTCTCATACATCTCAACCACAGAATTTCCTCCTTCCCCACCTCCCAGTACCCTCTGACTTTCCCTCTCTCCCAGATCCACTGTTTCCCCATTTCCTTTCCAAAAAGAGCAGGCAGAGAACCTAGTTCAGGCTCATGTAGTCTCTGTGATCACTGAGTCAGTCTCTATGAGCCCCTATGAGCCCTGCTTAGGTGATTCTGTGGGTCATGTTCTAGTGTCTTTGAACCTGTGACTCCTATAATCCCTCCTTTAATTGACTTTTTTGGATTTTGCCAGTTTTACTTGGTTCTTAGGTCTCTGGGATATCCAGCCTCTGGTTCCTGGCCATCCAGACAGTATCAGACATGGCTCCCTCTCGTGGTTTGGGCCTCAAGTTGGACCAGTCATTTGTTGGCCATTCCTAAAAGCTTTGAGCCTCCTCAGTGTATCTTGCAGGCAGGACAGATTGTGAGTCATAAGTTTGAGGTAATGTCCCAGAGCCACCGCTAGGAGCCTAGCCTAGTTATAGAAGATGGCCAGTTCAGGCCCATATCCTCCATTACTAGAAGTCCTCACTAGAGTCACCCTCATAGGTTTCAGAAAATTGCCACTTCACTAGGTTTCCACACCTGGTTTTTCAATGAATACTCGGAAAGTGAGAAAGGCTTGGGTATATGTTCTACAACAGCAATTCTTAACCTGTGGCTCATGAGCTCTTTGGCAAACCTCCATCTCCAAAAAATATTTACATTATGATTCATAACAGCAGCAAAATTATAGTTATGAAGTAGCAACAATAATAATTTTATGGTTGGGATCACCACAATATAAGGAACTATATTAAAGGTTTACAGCATTAGAAAGGTTGGAAACCACAGTTCTACAAGCTGTGAGAATCCCCAACTACTATACCCAGTAAAACTGTCAATCACAATTGACAAAGAAAACTACTCCATAATTAAACCAAATTTAAGCAAAGTTAAGCAGGACT
This sequence comes from Meriones unguiculatus, assembly GCF_030254825.1. Classification (NCBI taxonomy): domain Eukaryota; kingdom Metazoa; phylum Chordata; class Mammalia; order Rodentia; family Muridae; genus Meriones; species Meriones unguiculatus. Next base: position 14,964,721 of record NC_083369.1, on the reverse strand, counting down.
CTCACTCAAAGTAAAAAAGAAAAAATAGATCTAAAATGAAGGTATGCCAGGCCTTTGTCATACTTTCAGTTAATTACCTTTTTGGCACAAGTCAGAAGTCAATGCTTTTTTAGCACATACAATTTCTAAGTACATGCAATAGAAAGATTAGGCTTGTTCCAAAATGTTTCTGTGATAACTGGACAAAAACATGTAAAATACAGAATTTTTCTAACACATCCTAACTTTATACATAAAAATTAAGTTGTAATGGATCCCAAGATGGAATGTTATTTCTTAGTATACTTGGTAGTATACCACAATGCAAAATAAAACTCAAAAGCTACCTTCAGGAAGGGAAGCAAATATTTCTCCAAAATGTAAGTCAGGCAGGCCTGGGGAAAGAGACCAGCAGTCATTCTCAGGACATGCCCATACAAGCCTCAAAACCACTTGTGGCTTATGATGAGAAAGCCATTCCTCCAGTGAATGGGTCAGGAATCCCATTTTGTCATTCTCTATGAGTCAGGCAGGAAGAGCCAAATGCATCTTTAGCAAGATCCTGTTATTTGAAACTGAGCAACCCTGGAGACCTAAAAACCAGGAACAAACAAAAGACAAGGAACCTAAATTTCATCTGCCAAAGCCCTAGGCTAAGGAACATCCTTGAGAGGTAGTTGGTAAAAGTACAAGAGCATGATACTGACAAGCTAATAATTGCTGGGGACAAAAGTCTCAGCTCTCAGACAGTGAAGTAGATAGGGAAAGATAACCCTGCCCTCATTTTCCAGCTGCCAGGAGTAGATCTCAACAGCCAAGAACCCTGGAGTTTGATAAAGCTGACCCTGAAAGATGTGTCCACAGGATTGCCTACAGGCCATTCCACTGAAGGCCTTCCTCAACTGTGGTCAGTTCTTCCCAAATGGCTCTGGCTTGTGTCAAGTTGACATAAAACTAGCCAGCACACGTTTCCAAGTGTATAAATCGCAGTGCTATGGCTCCTTCCCACATTCTCTGTATAATTAGGAGATAACCTCCAGCTAGAACATTATTAGTATGAGTTGGGGGGTTTCAAGGAAGGTAAGAGAAACTGCCCAGATCACAAATTGCAAACCTCAGTATATCCAGCAGTTTCCTGATATGCAAGAAGAAAATCTTAAAAAGTAGAAAAAGCTCTAGCAGGCATTGGGTGTGTGTCCTACATGAGTTCAACATCAGCATAAAGCTGACCTTCCCCCTACATATAAATGGCGGTTTTCTGTGTTCAGGGACCCTGTAAGAAACTTCTCTAACACTTCAAGTTATCACTTAAACTTATTCTTAATTTTTAATCCCCCCAACTTGTATTTCTCCTTTTGTTTATTTCTGTTATACATTAGAAGTATTTTTAACCTTAACATAGTTTAAATCATGTTTTCCTTACTATCTTTCATACATACATCTAATTTTGTCTCTGTATCTTTTTATTATTAAGCAATCTTTTTATCTTTTTTTCTACTTTCATTGTATTTTTCCTTTTTGCTTTCTCTTTACTAGTATTTTGACTTTATCTTATTAGATTTTTTGTTGGTTGCTATAGATTTGGGGGTTCGAAACAAGGGTCAAGACATTGCGTCTTGTAGCCCTGGCTGTCCTGGAACTCTCTCTCTCTCTGTAGACCAGTCTAGCACAAAACTCACAAAGATCTACCTACCTCTGTCTCCCCAAATGCTGGGATTAAAGGAATGCACCACAACTGCCCAGCTGTTGCTATGGATTTTTTAAAAATATTTGCTCATTTTATTTTGTGTGTATGTATGTGTACCACAGGAATGCAGAAGTCCACTGAGGTCAGAAGAAACTTTGGATTCTCTAGGACTAGAGTTACAGATGGCCATGAGCCTCAATGTGGATTCCAGGAACCAACCCCAGGTGCAGTGCAAGAGCAGCAAGTACTTTAAACTACTAAGCCATCCCTCCAGTCCTTGCTTTGGATTTCTTTTTATTTTTTTAATTAACTTATTTTTTATTAATTACAGTTGATTCACTTTGTATCCCAGCTGTAGCCCCTTCCCTTTTTCCCTCCCAATCCCACCATCCCTCCCTCTGATCCTCCCTTACCCTTCCCCCACTCCAGTGATAGGGGTGGACCTCCTCCCTTTCAGTCAGATCCTAGCCTATCAGGTCTCATCAGTACTGGCTGCATTGTCTTCCTCTGTGGCCTAGTAAGGCTGATGTCCCCTCAAGGGGAAGTAATCAAAGAGCCAGCCACGGTATGGTTTTGACATGTTTGTCAAAAATCAAGTATCCGTAGGTGTGTGGGTTTATTTCTGGGTCTTCTGTTTGATTCCATTGATCCACCATTCTGTTTCTATTCTAGTACCATGCAGTTTTTATTACTATTGCTTTGTAGAACAGCTTGAAACGAGGGTTGGAGATACCTCCAGATGATCTCTTGTTGTACAGGATTGTTTTAGCAATTCTGGGTTTTTGGTTTTTTTTTCCTTATGAAATTGAGAATTGTCATTTCAAATTCTATAAAGAATTGTGTTGGTATTTTGATGGGAATTGCATTGAATCTGTAGATTGCTTTTGGCAGAATGGTCATTTTCACTATGTTAATCCTACTGATCCATGAGCATTGGAGATCATTCAATCTTCTGATATCTTCTACAATTTCTTTCTATAGAGACTTGAAGAGACTATATTGTCCATTTTCGAGAAGGTTCCGTGAGGTGCTGAGAAGAAGGTGTACTCTTTTGAGTTTGAATGAAAAGTTCTGTAGACGTCTATTAGATACATTTGATTAAGGACCTCTGTAAGTATCTTTATTTCCCTATGTCTAGATGATTTGTCCCATCTTGAAAGTGAAGTGTTGAAGTCTCCCACTATTAAGGTGTTAGGATCAATATGTGATTTAAGCCTTATTACTGTTTCAGGTACTCTTGTATTTGGGGCATACATGTTCAGGACTGTGATGTCCTCCTGGTGGATTTCTCTTTTGATGAGAATGAAGTACTCATCCTTATACTTTTTTGATTAATTTTGGCTGAAACTCTATTTTATTAGATATTAGGGTAGCTACCTCAGCTTCTTTTCTGGGTCTCTTTGCTTGAAAAACATTTTTCTGGCCCTTTACCCTAAGGTACTGTTTATCTTTTTTGCAGAGGTGTGTTTCTTGGAGGCAACAGAATGTTGGATCCTGTTTTCACAACCATTCTGTTACTCTGTATCTTTTTATTGGATAGTTGAATCCATTCATGTTGATAGATAATACTAACCAATGAATACTAGTTCCTTTTATTGTGGAGTTGGTGGTGTTATTGTGTTCCTATGCTTGTTTTCTTTTAATTTTTTGTTGTGAAGTTACCCACATCCTGTGTGTTCATGGGTGTAGTTGATTTCATTAGATTGGAGCTTTCCTACTAGTATCTTCTTTAGGGCTGTGTTGCTGTGTAGATATTGTTCAAGTTTAGTTTTGTCATGGAATATTTTGTTTTCTCCATCTATGATGATTGAAAGCTTTGCTGGGTATAGTAATCTGGGTTGGCATCTGTGGTCTCTTAGGGTCTGCATGACATCTACCCAGGCCCTTCTGGCTTTTATAGTTTCTTTTGAGAAGTGTGGTATGATTCTGATAGGTCTACTTTTATATGTTACTTGGTCTTTTCCCCTTGCTGCTCTTAATATTTTTTCTTTGCTCTGTAGATTTAGTGTTTTGACTATTTTGTGATGTGAGAAGTTTCTTTTCTGGTCTAGTCTATTCAGTGTTGTGTAGGCCTCTTGTATGCTTATGGACATCTCTTTAAGTTGGGAAAACTTTCTTCTATTATTTTCTTGAAAATATTTTCTGGACCTTGGAGTCTGGAATCTTCTTTTTTATCCATTTCTAGTATTCTTAGGTTTTGTCTTTTCATGACATCCTTGATTTCTTGGATGTTTTGTGTTTGGGACTTTTCCAATTTTACTTTTTCTTTGAGAAATGTATCAGTTTGTGCAATTGTATCTCCAGTGCCTGGGATTCTCTCTTCCATCTCTTGTATCCTGTTGGTGATGCCTACCTTTGTGGTTCCTGATCTTTTCTCCAATTCTCCAGCTCCAGGGTTTTTTTCCGTTTGTGTTTTCTTTATTGATTCTAATTCTGTTTTCATGTCTTTCATCATTTTCTTCACCTGTTGAATGTGGATTCCTGTCTTTCCATGATGATCTCTATTTTTTGTTTCTTTATTGTCTATATGCCATTACTTGTGCCTCTATTTTTTGGTTGTATTTGTCTGTATTTCTTTGAGAGCTTTGTTTATTTCCTCTCTCTATGCCTCTATTTATGCCTCTATTTGTTTGGCTGTGAATACTGATGAGGCACTTGCCCACTAGCCCTCCTTTACAGCTTTTAATATCATTTCTTTACTTTGTGTTTTTGTTATACAGCTATAACATACTGTGGGGAGTTGCTTCCCTGGTCATGTTTCTTTGGAGTTATATAAGCTTTTTATATTTGGATGATCATTCCTTTCTCTAAATCTGGACAAATACAAAAAAGAATAAGAATAATATAAAATTAATAAATTGCAAAAGATGAAAAAATAAAAAAAGAATGCAATAAAAATAGAAATCAATAACAAGGAAAACTACAGAAACTTCTCAAATATTGGATTCTGCACAATAAACTCTTGCTTGATGAGTGTATTATTAAGGAAATTAAGGAGAAAATTTGAAAATCCCTAGAATGAAATAGAAATAAAAACATATGTATAAGTGACTCTCAAAATTCTAGCAAAGAACACCTACAGCTGATAAACACTGTTAGCAAATTAACTCAAAAACTCAGTAGCCCTTCTGTATACAAATGATAAACGGGATGAGAAAGAAATTAAGGAAACACCACCCTTCATAATAGCTACAAATAATAGAAAATATCTTGGTGTTACTCTAACCACTCAAGTGAAAAACCTGTACAACAAGAATTTCAAGTCTCTGAAGGAAGAAATTAGAAGATAGAAAGATCTCCCATGGATTGCTGGGAATAACATAATTAATATGGCCATCTTACCAGAAGCAATCTAGAGATTCAATGCAATTCCTGTCAAAATTCTAACACAATTCTTTACATTATCTTGAAATAACAATTCTCAACTACTTCATGTCAAAAAACAAAACAAAACAAAAAAACAGAATAGCTAAAATAATCGTCTAATAATAAAAAGTTTTCGGGAGATCTCCATCCCTAATCTCAAGCTGTACTATAAAGCAATAGTAATAAAAACTGCATGGCATTGGCATATAAATGGACGGGTTGATCAATAGAATCAAATTGAAGATCCAGAAATAAACCCACACACCTACGAACACTTGATTTTTGACAAAGAAACCAAAATCATACAATGGAAAAAAGAAAGCCTCTTCAACAAATGGTGTTTGTCTAACTGGATGTCTGCCTGCAGAATAATGGAAATAGATCCATATTTACCAACCTGCACAAAATTTAATTCCAAGTGCATCAAAGACCTCAACATAAAAACAGATACACTAAAGCTAGTAGAAGACAAAGTAAGCAATAGCTTTGAATGCATTGGCATAGGAGACAACTTCCTGAACAGAATACCAACGGCTCAGGAACTAAGATCAACAATTAATGAATGGGACCTCTTAAACTGGAAAGCTTCTGTACTTTTACACAAAGGACACTGTCAACAGAATATAACAACAGCCTATAAGACTGGGAAAAGATATTCACCAACCCTACATCTGGCAGAGGGTTAATATCCAGAATATAGAAAAACTCAAGAAGTTAAACACCAGCAAACCAATTAATCCAATTAAAAAATGAAGTACAGCAGCAGAAGAAAAAAAACAGGAAACAAGTTAGGAGCCTCCCACAGAGGGCCTCTGAAAGGCTCTGCCCTACAGATTATCAAAGCAGATGTTGAGACTTGTGGCCAAACTTTGGGCAGAATGCAGGGAATCTTATGAAAGAAGTGGGAAATAATAGTAAGAGATGGAGAGGACAGGAGGTCCACAAGGAAAGAACAAAAAAATTGAGCACAGGGGTCTTTCCTGAGACTCATACTCCAAACAAGTACCACGCATGGAGATAACCTAGAACACCTGCACAGATGTAGCCCATGTCAGTTCAGTGTCCAAGTGGGTTCCATAGTAATGGGAATAGGGACTGCTTCTGACATGAACTGATTGGCCTGCTCTTTGATCACCTCCCCCGAGGGAGGAGCAGCCTTACCAGGCCACAGAGGAAGACAATACAGCCACTACTGATGAGACCTAACAGACTAGGATCAGAAGAAAGAAAAAGAAACCCTCCCCTACTAGTGGACTTGGGGAGGGGAGTGTGTGGAGAAGGGAGAGGAAGGGAGGGATTGGGAGGAGAGAAGGGAGGGAACTAGAGGGGGGATACAAAGTAAATAAAATATAATTTTAAAAAATGGGGTACAGAACTCATCAGTGAATTCTAAAAGGAGGAATCTTGAGTGGCCAAGAAACAGTTAAAGAAATGCTCAATGTCCTTGTTATCAGGAAAATGCAAATCAATCTCAAAAGTACCCTGAGATTCTATCTTATACCCATCAGGATGGCTAAGAAAAAAAAAAGCTCAAGTGAGAACACATGAACACATGCTGGTGAGAATGCAAAACAAGGGGTATACTCATCCATTGCTGGTGGGAGTGCAAACCTGTACAAGCACTGTGGAAATCAATCTGGAATTTTCTCAGAAAATCAGGGATAGATCCACCTCAATACACAGCTAAAGCACTCCTGGACATATACCAAAAGATGCTCCACCACGCATCAAGGATACTTGCTCAACCATGTTAATAGCAGCTTTACTCATAATAGCTAGAAACTGAAAACAACCTAGATGTCCCTCAACCAAAGAATGGAAAAAGAAAATGTGTTACTTTTTTTTTTAGTTTAATCACCAATATTTTTTTAAAATGTTTTTAATTTTTTTATTACTTACACTTTATTCACTTTGTATCCCCCCCATAAGCCCCTTTCTCCTCCACTCCCAGTCCCACCCTCCCTCCCCCTTCTTCACGCATGCCTCTCCCCAAGTCCACTGATAGGAGAGGTCTTCTTCCCCTTCCTTCTGATCTTAGTCTATCAGATCACATCAGGAGTAGCTGCATTGTCAGCCAGGTAAGGCCACTCCCACCTCAGGGGGAGGTGATCAAAGAGCAGGCCAATCAGATTATGTCAGAGGCAGTCCCTCTTCCCATTACTATGTAACCCACTTGGACACTGAACTGTCATGTGCTACATCTGTGCAGGGGTTCTAGGTTATCTCCATGAATAGTCCTTGGTTGGAGTATGAGTCTCTGGGAAGGTCCCTGTGTTCAAATTTTCTGGTTCTGTTGCTCTCCTTGCAGAGTTCCTGTCCTCTCCAGCTCTTACTATTTCCCACTTCTTACATAAGATTCCAGACACAGAGGGCCTCTGAAAGGCTCTGCCCTGCAGACTATCAAAGCAGATGCTGAGACTCATGGCCAACTGTTGGGCAGAGTGCATGGAATCTTATGAAAGAAGTGGGAAATAGTAAGTTCTGAAAATGTGGTACTTTTACGCAATGGAATACTACTCAGCTATTTAAAACAAGGAAATCTTGAAATTTGCAGGAAAACTGATGGAAAAAAATCATCCTGAGTGACGTAACCCAAACCGAAAAAGACATACATGGTATGTACTCACTCATAAGTGGATATAAGCCATAAAGTAAAGGATAACATGCTACAAGCCACATAACCAAAGAAGCTAAGTTACAAGGAAGGACGGGGGCGGGTTGAACCTCTCTCAGAAAGGGAAATAAAATAGGCATTGGAGGTAGAACGAGGGAGGGAACTGTGTAAGAGAGGGGTTGGGGAGTAGAGCAGGGGTGGGGATTAGGAGTAGGGACAGAAGGGGAGAAAGGGCCCAGGGAGAGAACAGAAATCAGAGGTGGGGACCAGCTCTGGGATTTGCCAAAGACCTGGGGTAGGGGAGGCCCCAGGTAGTCGATGGGTGTCACCCTAGCTGAGATTTCTAGAAGCAGAGGATATGGAGCCTGAAGTGACCACCTCCTATAGCCAAGCAGGACGTCCACTGGAGGGAAGGGTACACCAACCCACTCATAAAACCTTCGACCTAAAATTTGTCCTGCCTACAGGATGTGCAGTCACAAAGATGGTGCAGAGATTGAGGGAATGGCCAACCAAAGACTGTTCCTACTTCAGATCCATCCTTGACATTATTAATTTTACTCTACTATGCTTACAGACAGGAGTCTAGTATAACTCCTGTGAGAGGCTTCACCCAGCAGCTGATACAAAAAAAAAAAAAAAAAAAACTAACCAAAAGAGAGAGAGGGGGAAACTAGGAGATTTGGATAACAGGAGACTTATAACAGAGAGTAATGAAGTATACAGGATCATAAGAAAGTATTTAAAAAATTAAAATCAATAATTGTTAAACTAGAAGAAATTGATGAACTCATACATATATGTTACTACCAAAATAAAATAAGGATACAAAAAGCCAAAAGAGAACTATATATAACTGGCAATGTGATTGAAGTATAAATAAAATGTCTTTCAACAAAGAAAACACTAAGACCAGATAGATTTACTATTGAATTCCACCAGACATTTAAAGAAGAATTAAAAGCAATGTTCCTCCAACTATTTCCTAAAATACAAAAAAGGAACACTTCTACATTCATTTACCAAACCAGTGTTAGCCTGATACCAAAATGAGGTCAGAACACAGCACAAAAAGAAAACTTTAGACAAGTTTCACTGATGAACATAGATACAAATCCTCAAAAAACAGCTTGAAAACTGAATTCAACAGCACACTGAAGCTCAGGAGATATGGTCCAGCAGTTAAGAGTATGTACTGCTCTTTCAGAGAACCCAAGCTTATTTCTCAGTATGTGCATCCGTTGGCTTATAACCCCCTGCACCTCCAAGTTTAGGGAGATCCAATGCCTCAGACTACTATGGGCACATGCACATTCATACACACACACACAGACACACACACAATTTAAAAAGAAAAAAATACATCTAAAATCAATAAGATTTTTTTCTCATCAATATCAAATAAGATTTATTCTGGAAATGCAAAGATCATTTGACATACATCACAAAATAAAAATATAATACACTGCATAAATAGAATTTTGGACAAAAATCACATGAACATTTCAAAACACGCAGAAAACACATATGACAAAATTTGCCATCTATCCATAATCAAAACCCTGAAACTGGGAATAGAAGGATTAGACTTCAACATAATCAAAGGTATATACAATATTATACAGAATGGCAAAAAAAAATTGAAAGCAGTCCTTCTAAAATAGAAAGATGAGACAAGGATGATTACTCTTTTTATTTATTTAATTAAATTTTTATTTTTTTATTAATTAGTTTATTCACTTTGTATCCCAGCTTAGCCCCCTCCTTCATTCCCTCCCAATCCCAGCCTCCCTCCCTCATCTCCTCCTATGCCCCTCTCTAAGTCTACTGATAGGGAAGGTCCTCCTCCCCTTCCATCTGACCCTACCCCATCTGACCTCATCAAGACTGGCTGCATTGTCCTCCTCTGTGGCCTGGCAAGGCTGATCCCCAACTCAGGGAGAGGTGGTCAAAGTTCTGAGTTCCTGTCAGAGATAGTCCCTGTTCCCCTTACTAGGGTAACCCACTTGGAGACTGAGCTGCCATGGGCTACATCTGAGCAGGGGTTCTAGGTTATCTCCATGCCTGGTACTTGGTTGGAGAAACAGTCTCAGAAAAGACCCCTGTGCCCAGATTTTTTGGTTCTGTTGCTCTCTTTGTGGAGCTCCTGCCCTCTCCAGTTCTTACTATCTCCTCCTTCTTTCATAAGATTCTCTCTTACCACTCTTATTCAATACAGTGCTTGAAGTCTTGTTTAGAGAAATAATACAAAACAACAACAACAAAAAAGCAAAAAGAGATATTTGGTGGTTTGAATAGGAATGGTCTCCACAGAATCTTATGTTTGAATGCTTGGATGTTAAAGAGAGGCACTATTAGAAGGTGTGGCCTAGCTAGAGTAGGTGTGGCCTTGTTGGAAAAAGTGTGTCACTGTGGTGGTGGGCTTTGAGGTCTTATCTACGCTTAAGCTATGCCCAGTGACAAACAGTCTCCTGCTGCCTGTGATTCAAGAAATAGAACTCTTAGCTTCTTCTCCAGCACCATGTCTGCCTGAATGTTGCCATGCTTCCCACCATGATTAATGGACTAAACCTTTGAAACTACAAGCCAACCTAATTAAATGTTTTCCTTCCAACCTTGAAGATAACTGATAAAACAGGGCCAGACAAAAGGGGAGGAGGTCCTCCCCAATCGGTGGACTTGGAAAGGGGCAGGGAGAAACTGAGGGAGGGAGGGTGGGGTTGGAAGGGAATAAGGGAGCGGGATACAGCTGAGATACAGAGTTAATAAAATGTAATAATAATAAACAAAAAAAAAGGAAAAAAAAGAGTTGCCTTGGCCAAGACCTACAGAATCAACTAGTCTGAGCCCATGGGGGCTCACGGAGATTGAACCACCAACCAAAGAGCATGGATGAGCTGGATCCTGACCCCCTACACATATATAGCAGATGTGCAACTTGGTCATGATATGGGACCCCTAACAATGAGAGTACAGTCTATCTGCCACTCTGTTGCCTGCCTTTGGATCTCTTTCCCCTTGCTAGGCTGCTTTGTCCAGCCTCAGTGGGAGAGGGTGTGCTTAGTCCTAGTGTGACATGAGGTGCCAAAATGGGTCGGCACCCCTTGGAGACCTCCCCTTCTCTGAGAAGAGAGGGGAAATGAGGGGAAGAATGTGTGAGGTTGAGAATGGGAAGAGAAGTTGAGACTGGAAGGAGAGGAGGGAAGGGCAGGGATCAGGCTGTATAGAGATTAGATAGATAGATAGATAGATAGATAGATAGATAGATAGATAGATAGATAGATAAATGAGAAAAACAAAGTTTACATTGCATAGCACACGGAGATCCAAGATAGCAGTACTGACCACGCAGGGTATCTGAACAGCAGCTATCAAAGAGAGTAGGGTGACAGGCAGGCCATACTGTGGAACCCAAAACCCAACGTCTGTGTTTCTCAGGTGAGAGCAGCATCCATGGGGATATGTAAAGGTCCATCTTCAGGCCACATAGCTAATACTGGGAAATTTTCCCATGCTCCCACCTGGCGCCACCAACCCAATCCCACCATCTCTGGACACCTTCCTTGGACCATTGCACGCGACTCTGACCCCACAGCTTTAGGCCACCTGCCCAAGCTCATCTTCCATGGATACCTTCCTGGGACTGCATCACATGGTTCCAACCCCTCAGCTGTAGGCCACCCACCCAAGCCCACTTTCTCTGGATACCTTCTAGATATCAGTGGCTGGCTCCTAGAACCTTGGCCATTCACCCTCACTATCTGTGGAGTGAATAACTTCCAGTACTGAGGGTGAGGCTCCAAACCTGGGCACCCACTCTCACGGTCCTGTGGAAGGGATACATTCTTATACTGTGGGGGAGGTGCAGCTCCATTCTGCCTGCTTCCCAACTGCATGGCTCATCAGGATCAGAATCAGCCAGCACAGTACAAACAGTGAACACAACAAAGCTGAGCTAGGCCCAGGACTCAAGTCCCACTTAGTGCACCAGCAGCCTGCCTCACCTACGCCAGAAACAGCTAGCCCAGCACAGAAAACCCAGCAGAGACAAGCTACTTACCTGACCCAAGTTCCATTTTTCTCCTCCCAAAGGAGGCCTATGGGACACTGGAGCAGCTCTAGGCTCAGAGATCTTTTTGCGTGCTCCCCAAAAGCCTAGCCTATCTCAGTTGGAAAAAAAAAAAAAAGCCAGAAAAACCAGTGAATCCAGCAGAGCTGAGTCAGGCATGAAACCAAAATCCCTTTCTGCACCATCTTAAGGACAACTGTGAGGCACTGGAGCAGCTCTAGGCTCAGATCTTTCTGCCTGTGCCCAAGCTACCTGGCATACCTGGGTCACAAACAGTGAGCCAGCAGAGACAATGAATACAGGGGAGACTACTTGAGATTCCAAAGACAGGTGGACCCAGTCTGCAATACAGACTCCATGAACAATCAGTCAAGGCTACAGACAACCAGATGTCTAGAGACCTGTGCAAAAATATAGGCAACAAAAACTAGGACATCATGGCTTCACCAGAATCTCAAAAAAAAAAAATGGATATTCTATTGCAACTGAAACACAGGAAAATGACATTAAATATATAATTATGCAGTTATTCCAGGTATGCAAAGAAGAAACGAACAAATAAATAGGACACTTAAAGAGGAAAGGAACAAAAAAAAAAATTAGAGGCCATCATGGGCAGACAGGAATCCACATTCAAACAGATGAAGGAAATAGCGCAAGACATGAAAACAAAATTAGAATCAATAAAGAAAACACAAACAGAGAAAACCCTGGAGCTGGAGAACTTAGAGAAGTGATCAGGAACCACAAAGACAAACATCACAAATAGAATACAAGAGATGGAAGAGAGAATCTCAGGCGCTGAAGATACAATTGCAGAAGTTAATACATCTCTCAAAGAAAAAATAAAATAGGACAAGTCCCAGACAAAAAACATCCAGGAAATCAAGGACACCATAAAAACACTAAACCTAAGAATAATAGGAACAGACAAAAAAGAAGATTCCAGGCTCGAAGGTCCAGAAAATATTTTCAAGGAAAACATAGAAGAAAATTTTCCCAACCATAAGAAAGAGATGGCTCTAAACATACAAGAGGCCTACAGAACACCAAATAGAATAGACCAAGAAAGAAAATCATTCCACCACATAATAATCAAAATACTAAATTTACAGGAAAAAAAAGCACACATTAAAAGCAGCAAGGGGAAAAGGCCAAGTAGCATATAAAAGCAGACCTATCAGAATCACACCAGACTTCTCAACAGAGACTATGAAAGCCTGAACATCCTGGGCAGATAGCATGCAGACACTAAGAGACCAAAGATGGCAACCCAGACTACTAAACCCAGCAAAACTTTCACTCAACATAGATGGAGAAAACAAAATATTCCATGACATAAATAAATTTATACAATATATATGCAGCAACCCAGCCTTACAGAATATACTAGAAGGAAAACTCCAAACCAAAGAGATCAACTACACTCAAGAAAACACAGGATAAAGATAACATCACAAAAAAAAATGCAAAAGAAAAGAAGCACACAACCACACAATCACCACCAACCCCACAATAAAAAGAACTAACATTCATTGGTCAGTATTATCTGTCAACATGAATGGACTCAACTCTCCAATAAAAAGACACAGACTAACAGAATGGGTGCAGAAACAGGATCCAACATTCTGCTGTATTTAAGAAACATACCTCTACAACAAAGATAAACACTACCTCAGATAAAAAGGGCTGTAAAAAGGTTTTCCAAGCAAATGGACCCAACATCCCACTCTCACCAAAGGACAGATCATTGAGACAGAAACTAAACAGAGAAATAATGACACAGAAGTCTTAAATCAAATGGACCTAGAAGATGTCTACAGAACCTTTCACCCAAACACAAAAGTATACCTTCTTCTCAGGACCCCATGGAACCATCTCCAAAACTGAACATATAATCAGGAACAAAGAAAGCCTCAACAATCCATTGTATCAGATCAGATCACCACAGTATAAAACTAAACCTCAACAATAACAGAAATAACAAAAAAGCCTACACACACACACGGAAACTGAACAACTCTCTACTGAATGGCAACTGGGTCAGGAAAGAAACAGAAAAAGAAATTAGAGACTTCCTAAAATTCAATGAAAATGAAGGCACAACTTACCCAACTTATAGGACACAATGAAAGCAGTGCTCAGAGGAAAGTTCATAGCACTAAGTGCCTTCAGAAAGAAATTTGAAACATCTCACACAAGCAACAGCTTACCTAAAAGCCCTGGGTTGGGGGGAGAAGCAGACACACCCAAGAGGAGAAAACTGCTGGAAATAATCAAACTCTGGCTAAAATCAATAAACTAAAAACAAAGAGAACAATTCAAATAATTAATGAAACTAAGAGCTGGTTCTTTGATAAAATCAATAAGATAGACAAGCCCTTAGCCAAACTAACTTAAAGGCAGAGAGACACTATACAAATCAGCAAAATAAAAAAAAAAATAAAAACAGGAATATAATGACAGACACTGAGGAAATCCAAATAATCATTAGATCCTACTTCAAAAGCTTATATGGAACAAAATTTGAAAAGGTAAATAAAATGCACAATTTTGATTGATTCCATTTACCAAACCTGAATCAAGATCAGGTAAGTAAAATAAATAGTCTTATATCCTCTAAGGAATTAGAAGCAGTCATCAAAATCTCACATTTTGCAGAGCAGACCTGCAAAGTAGAGCTAACACCAATACTCTTCAAACTATTTCACAAAATAGAAACAGAAGGAACATTACCAACCTCATTCCATGAGGCCACAGTCACCTTGATACCTAAACAGAACAAAGACCCAACAAAAAAAGAACTTCAGACCAATATCACTCAAGAATATTGAAACAAAAATACTCAATAAAATACTCACAAACAGAATCCAAGAACACATTAAAGATATAATTTACCACTATCAAGTAGGTTACATCCCAGGCATGTGGGGTGGTTCAATACATGGAAATCCATCAATGTAATCCACCATATAAACAAATAGAAGGAAAGCAAAAACACATGATCATCTCCTTAGATGCAGAAAAAGCATTTGACAAAATCCAACACCCATTCATGTTTAACATTTTGGAGAGATCAAGGATACAATGCACATTCCTAAACATAGTAAAAGCAATATACATCAAGCCAATAGCCAACATCAAACTGAATGGAGAGAAACTTAAATCAATCCCACTGACATCAGGGACAAGGCAAGGCTGACCACTCTCTCCTTACCTCTTCAACATAGTACTTTAAATCCTAGCTAGAGCAATAAAACAAGTAAAGGAGATCAAGAGAATACAAATTGGAATGGAAGAAGTCAAAGTATCACTATTTGCAGATGATATGATAGTATACCTGAGTGACCCCAAAATTTTTACCAGGGAACTCTTACAGCTGAGAAAACACCATTAGCAAAGTGGCTAGATACAAAATTAACTATAAAAAAATCTGAAGCCCTCCAGTATACAAAAGACAGTCTCAGAAAAAAATTAGGGAAACAACAACCTTCACAATAGCCACAAAAAAATTAAAGTATCTTGATGTGACTCTAACCAAGCAAGTGAAAGACCTGTATGAAAAAAATGTCAAGCTTCTGAAGAAATTGAAGTAGAAATCAGAAGATGGAAAGATCTCCCATGTAGTATTAACATAGGATGAAAAATGCCCACCCTACCAAAGCAATATACAGATTCAATGCAATTCCCATCAAATTACCAACATAATTCTCTACCTTAAAAGAACAAGTCTTAATTTCATATAGAAAAACAAAAAACCCAGAATTGTTAAAAACAATTCTGTATGATATAAAAAACCATCTGGAGGTCTCTCCATCCCTGATCTCAAGCCATATTATAGAGCAACAATAATAAAAACGGTATAGTACAGGCATAGAAACAGATTGGTGGATCAATGGAATAGAATCGAAGACCCAGAAATAAAGCCACACACATACGCTTACTTGAGTTTTTACAAAGAAATCAAAACCATACAATAGAAAAAAAGATAACATCTACAAGAAATGGCGCTGGTCTTACTGAATGTCTGCATGTAGAAAAACATACATAGGTCCATGTTTACTACCTTGCACAAAATTACAGTCCAAGTGAATCAAAGACCTCAACATAAAACCAGACACACTAAATCTGTCAAAAGAAAAAGTGGGGAAGAGCCATGAACTCATTGGCACAGGAGACAACTTCCTGAACAGAACACCAACAGCACAGGCTCTAAGATCAACAATCAATAAATGGGACCTCAGGAAACTGAAAAGCTTCTGTAAAGCAAAAGACAGTGTCATCAGAACAAAACGACAGCTTACAGACTGGGAAAGGATCTTCACTAACCCTATATCTGACAGAAGGCTAATATACAGAATATATAAAGAACTCAAGAAGTTCAACACCAATAAACCAAGTAATCAAAAAAAAATGGGGTCCAGAGCTAATCAGAGAATTTTCAACAGAGGAATATCAAATGGCAAAGAAACACTTAAAGAAATGTTCAACGGACGTCCTTAGTCATCACAGAAATGCAAATCAAAACGACCCTGAGATTCCACCTCATACCCATTAGAATGTCTAAGATCAAAACCTCATGTGACAATACATGCTGAGAGGATCTGGAGAAAGGGGAACCCTCCTCCATTGCTGGTGGGAATGTAAACTTGTACAACCATTTTGGAAATCAATCTGGCATTTTCTCAGATAATTAGGAATACTGCTACCTCAAGATCCAGCTATACCACTCCTGTGCATGTATCCGAAAGATGCTCAAACATACAACAAGAACATTTGCTCAACTATGTTCATAGCAGCTTTATTCATAATAGCCAGAATCTGGATACAACCTACATGTCCCTCAACTGAATAATGGATACAGAAATTGTGGTATATTTATACAATGGAATACTACTCAGCAATTAAAAACATGGAAATCATGAAATCTGTAGGCAAATGGGTGGAACTAGAAAAGATCATCTTGAGTGAGGTATCCCAGAAGCAGAAAGACACACATGGTATATACTCACTTATAAGTGGATATTAACTATATAATATAGGACATTCATACTAAAATCTATAGTCCTAAAGAAGCTAAACCATAAGCTGGACCCTAGGGAAGAAGCTTAATCCTCATCCAGAAGGGCAAACAGGATAAACATCAGAAGTGTAGACAGGGAAGAGGACAGGAGCCTACCACAGAGGGCCTCTGAAAGACTCTACCCAGCAGGGTATCAAAGTAGATGCTGAGACTCATAGCCAAACTTTAGGCAGAGTGCAGAGAATATTATGGAAGAAGGGGAAGATAGAAAGACCTGGAGAAAAAAAATAAAAGAAAGACCTGGAGGGTATAGGAGCTACACAAGGATAACAAGAGAGCCAAAAAAAATCTGGGTTCAAGGGGTTCTGCAGAGACTGATGAATCAACCAAGGACCGTACATGGAAAGCACCTAGACCCCTACTGAGATGTAACCCATGGGAAGCTCGTTCTCCATGTGGGTTCCCTAGTAAGGAAAGCAGGGACTTTCTTTGACAAGAACTCAGTGGTTGGCTCTTTGATCACCACCCCCTGGTGAGGTGACTTAACTAGGCCACAGAGAAAGAGGATCCAGGAATTTCTGATGAAACCTGAAGGTGAGGGTAAGATAGTAGGAGAGGAACACTTCTCCTATCAGTGGACTAGGGAAGGGACATAGTGGTGGAAGAGGGAGGGAGGGTAGGACCAGGAGGAGATGAGGGAGAGGGATATAGCCAAGATACAAATTGAATAAATTATAATAAATAATAATAATAAAGAAAAAATTAAACTATTACATAGCACACACAGAAAAAGAGTTGCATTGGTCATATACCTCTTCTCAGAAATAAAACTCTTAATAAGACAAGATATAAACAGGAAAAGAAGTCAAGATAGGTCTATCTGCAGATGACAGGATTTTGTTCTTAAAGATCCTAATGCTGCCACACACACACACACACACACACACACACACACACAAAAAAAACTCTTATCTTTGATAAACACTTTAAGCAATTTAATAAGGTATAAAATCAGTGGACTCCCTTTTTTAATATAATATTTTATTAAGTCCTTGAGATTTCCATGTCTGTAAATAATGTATTTTAATTATGTTCACTCACATCTCCCCCTAACTATTCCTAGATTCACCCCATCCCCCGTCAACTTCATGTCCTCTCTTATTTCAATAACCCACCATGTCAAATTTCTATTGTCCACATATACTCATGAGTATGGGGGCCAATTATTTGAACATGGTAGACCTACCAGGGGCCACACCTTAAAGAAAATGAAATTTTCCCTCCCCCAGAAGCCATCAACTTCCAGTAGCTACTCAGCTAGAAGTGGGAGCTCATACACGCCTCCCCCACTCATGCTGGACTGTTGACTTACTTGACCTTATGCAGGTCTTAGGCGGTCAGCCATAGTTGTTGTGAATTTATTGGTGCAGTGGTCCTGCCATGTCCTGAAGACAGTTATGCTCCAGTCCTTCCTGACCTCTGGCTCTTACAATCTTTTGAGTCCTTCTGGTCTCCGATCCTTGGAAGGAGTATGTGATATAAATATCTCATTTGTGGTTGAGCACTCCATGGACACTTATTCTCTGTGTTTTCACCAGCTGTATGTTTTGCTGTAAATGTTTTAATGACTTGTTTTATGTCAACTTGAAACAAACTAGAGTCATTTGGAAAGAAGGGGCTTCAAGAAAGAGGAATTGTAGCCACCAGGTGGCCTGTGGTCAAGCCTTTAGGGCATGTCCCTAACTGGTGATTGATGAAAGGCCTAGCCTATTGTGGTTAGCAGGTGGTCCCAGGGGGTATAGGAAATCAGTCTGAGCAAGCCTTGGGAAGCAAGCCATTAAGCAGTACTCCTCAACAGCCTCTGTATTAGCGCCTGCCTCCAGGTCCCGGCCCTATTTGAGTTCTTGCTCTGACTTCCCTCCGTGATGGAGTGTGATGTAGAACTGTAAGCTGGAACAAACTTTCTCCTCCCCAAGTTGCTTGTGGCCGTAGTATTTATCATAGCCATAGGAGTTAAATAATCATGGCAATAGAAGTAACAATAGCAATCATAACAAAAACAAGTGCCATGTGCTGCGCAAGGAAACTTCTCTGATAAAGACTGAGAGATGCAGTAACATATGGCTGTGGAGATACGAATTTAGAGGGCAGTTTAATACTATGTCCATTTAACAAAATAGTAGTCGCAGGTTCATCCTGGGGCCTATCAGCTACCAGCCACGAATTCTTGGCAGTAGCTTTTATATATACCAACAGTGATCTTATTGAAAAAGAAGTCAGAGAGACAATTCCATTTCATCAACTTCAGCAAAATAAAATAAAATACCAAGACCTAAACTAAACTAAGGATGCTGAATACCTCAACAGTAAAATCTATGGAAAATAGAAGTATCTGAAGAAACAAACTGTAGAATTCACTGTGAAATAGAGATGTTTGTAATTTCCACAGATAGCATGATAAAGATGGATAATTTAGAGCTGCACACACCAGTTACTCATTCTCTGAACCCTGACCACATGTTGGTCTCTATACTAATTGCTATCCATTGCAAAAGTAGGCTATGAAAAAAACGACACAAAGTTGGGAGGAGGATATGGCAGAGGTGTCTGGTTGGAGTTGGAAGGACACTGGGAAATTGTGTGATCAAAATACATTGTATTTATGAATAAAATGCTCATAAATATATCATTTTCAAAGAAGGAAATGTCTAGTGGCATTTCTTACAGAATTAGAAAAAATAATCCTAAAGATTATATGAAAGCACAAAAGATCCCAAATAATAAGGACAAGCCTAAGGAAGGAGTAACATGAAATAATTTACAGTACCTGGTTTCAAACTATACTATGAAGGCATAAGAAACAGAAAGGCATAACCTAGAAAAATAGAAACTCATAGCCTAGAGAAATAGAATAGAATAGCAAGAAATAATCCCTTCATTGATCCGTGAGACTGTTCAGTACTTGCCACCGAGCCCTGAAGACCTCAATTCAGTTATGAGATCATACAGGGAAGGAGGAGAGAACAAGCTCCTCAAGTCATCCTCCGTCCTCCCTAGATGAATGTGCAAGTGGGAAAAGTGGGTATCCACATTGAAGACTGAAACTAGGCTATAACTCTTAACCCTGTATAAAAACCAACTCAAAATGAACCCAAATGGAAGTCTGGCTTTTTGAAATTTTAATGAAATTTTAATGAACAACAACAACAAAAAAAAAAAAAACATAGTAGAAGCAACAAAATATAAAGATCTAAGCACAGGAGATGAATCTCAACAGAATGTTAAGGACATGATTTGCTATTAGAACTGAATTAGCTTAAAACATTTCTGTACAGCAAGAAAAAATAAATAGACTGAAGAGATAGCCTATAGGAGAAATTCTTTGCTAGCTATTTATATGACAGTAGATTAGCATCAGAATACACAGGAACTCAAAACACCAAACAACAAGCAATCCAACTGACAAATAGGCTAAGGAACTGGGCTGAATTATATATTTACTATATTATTAAATGTGTAAAAATGTATATTTAATTTATGTGACAATTTCATATAAGTATGTAAGGCATTTTGATCATATACACCAACCTTATACATTTTAATACATTAGTAATGACAGCCAAGCTACAGAATCAGCGTAAGTCCCCAATAACAATCACTTTTTGAAATTTTCAGGGAAATGAGTGAAGGAAAATAGAGATAATCATGTTAGTGTTTTTTTTTTTTTTTCTCATAGGTGGAATCTAGTGGGGGAAGCAACATGAAAGTAAAAATAGAAGTATTGGAGATGTCAAGGTGAAAGGTGGGAAAGGGGAGGAGGAGAAAGAAAAGGTCACAGGAGGAATAGTACATAAGTACATATAAGCATACACAGAAAAGTGCATTCATTTATTTGTGCAGTTGATACACAGTAATGGATACAAAGATAGAAAGAACTTCCAGGGGCAAACAAACTGTTCCATGGCACTGGAGTGGTTTGTTTTTCTCAATTCTAGTCAAGAAACACTGAAAGGACGAAACAACTCTACCACAGAGCATCATTTATTAGGTGTCACACACCATTTATTTTTTTGTGTCAGACTTTAACTTAGTATTGTTTTTGACATTTACTCATTCTGATGCAAATACCAGTATCCAGTATTTGTGTGTGTGTGTGTGTGTATGTGTGTGTGTGTGTGTGTGTGTGTGTGTGTATGAATTAAAGCCTGGTCTAATGTCTCCTATGCAAGCACCAACATAAAGCTCTGGCCACTTTATTACTTTTTATTGCTGTCTATTATCGCCAGGTAGGTCAACACCACAACTTATCTTTTTTTTATTTCTATGCAATATTTACAGCTATATTTAAAATCTTTCATGGGAAAAACAGCCTTGTCACACACACACACACACAAAAAATGGCCACTGTGGCAGTTCAGTATCCAAGTGGATTCCATTGTAATAGGAACAGGGACTGTCTCTGACATGAACTGATTGGCCTGCTCTTTAATTACCTCCCCCTGAGGGGGACGCAGCATTACCAGGCCACAGAAGAAGACAATGCAGCCACACCTGATGAGACCTAATTGACTAGGATCAGAAGGAAAGAAAAGAAGACCTCTCCTATCAGTGGACTTGGGAGGGGCATGCATGCAGAGGGTGGAGGAAGGGAGGGATTGGGATGGGAGGAGGGAGGGAACCACAGGGGGAATACAAAGAGAATAAAGTGTAACTAATAAAGAAAAAAATAAATTAAATTTTAAAAAATGAGATAAACCAATAAATAAAACCCAAAGTTTGTAAATACATGCAACTGTATGCACAAAGGCTATATTGATGTTAGGTGTGGTAACAGATGTCTGTATTTCCTGAACTTAAGAGGCAAGACAGGAACAACAGGAAATCAAGCCATTTTCTGCTACATAGAGAATTCAAGGCTAGCATAAGCTATATGACACCCTGTCTCCAAAAACAAACAAAAAGAAAAAAAAATGTTGATGGATGTTAAGAGAGAAGTGAACAGCAGTGCAATAAGAGCAAGAAACATTAATACTCCACTTAAGCAATGGATAGCTAATCAGGCAGATTAATTAATAAGGACACATTTAACTTGAACTATATTTAATACCAAACGCACATAACAAGCATTTAATGTTCTATCCAAGAGCAACAGAATACACATTCTTCTTCCTCTTTTTTTTTTTTTTTCTGTTTCTGCTTTGGCTTCTGGCTTCTTTTTTTTTATTTTTATTTTTTCTTATTAGTTACATTTTGTTAACTCTGTGTCCCAGCTGTATTCTGCTCCCTCATTCCCTCCCCAACCCCACACTCCCTCCCTGGTCTCCTCCCTGCCCCTTTCCAAGTCCACTGATAGGGGAGGACCTCCTCCCCTTTCATTTGACCCTGTTTTATCAGGTATCTTCAGGG
Organism: Meriones unguiculatus; assembly: GCF_030254825.1. Taxonomy (NCBI): domain Eukaryota; kingdom Metazoa; phylum Chordata; class Mammalia; order Rodentia; family Muridae; genus Meriones; species Meriones unguiculatus. Next base: position 14,942,577 of record NC_083369.1, on the reverse strand, counting down.
CTGGCTACAAAGTCCTCCTCCGTAGCTTAACAGACTGCTCCTCCCTTGGGTGGGGGGCAGGGGAGGTCAAAGAGCCTGCCCTTGAGATCCTGTTAGAAATAGTCCTTGTTCCCCTTACTTTGGGAAACTACTTGGTTACTGAGCTACCACGGGCCACATCCGAGCAGAAGTTCTAGGTTATACCCATAGATGGTCCTTGGTTGAGTGTCAGTCTCAGAAAAGACCCTGTGCCCGGATATATTTGGTCCTTGTAGAGCTCCTATCCTTTCCATATCATACTAACTCCCCTTCTTTCATATGATTCCCTGCACTCTGCCAAGGGTTTGGTTATGAGTCTTAGTGTCTGCTTTGAAACACTGCTAGGTAGAGTCTTTCAGATGCCTTCTGCAGTAGACTCCTGTCATACATTCAATGCACATCCCATTTTTCTTTCTAAATGAGGATTGATCATCTTAGCCCGTGTCTGCTTTCTTGATTATCTTCTTTAGGTGTGTAGATTTCATTATGTTTATCATATCTTGTAGGTCTATATAAGCGAGTATATACCATGTTTGTCTTTCTCCTTCTGGGATACTTCACTCAGAATGATCTTTTCTAGATCCCACCATTTGTCTGCAAATCTTCTTGAGCATACATAGAGTACTCTCTAGCACAGAGTACATGCTAGGCCACAAAACCAGTCTTAACAACTTTAAGAATACTATAGAGCAACAGTTTTAAAAACTGCATGGTACTGGCATAGAAACAGAATGGTGGATCAATGGAACTAAACAGAGGACCCAGAAATAAACCCACACACTTTGGACACCTGATCTTTGACAAAGATGCCAAAACCATACAATGGAAAAAAGATAGCATCTTCAAAAAATGGTGCTGGTCCAACTGGATGTCTACATGTAGAAAAATGAAAATAGATCCATACTTATCACCCTGCACAAAACTGAAGTCCAAGTGGATCAAAGAACTCAACATAAAACCAGACACATTAAATCGGCTAGAAAAAAAAAAGTGGGGAATACCCTAGAACTCATTGGTACAGGAGAAAACTTCCTGAACAGAACACCAACACCACAGCCTCTAAGAGCAACAATCAATAAATGGGACCTCATGAAACTGAAAAACTTCTGCAAAGCAAAGGACACTGTCATCAAAACAAAGCGACTGCCTACAGATTGGGAAAAAATCTTCAGCAACCCTTTATCTGATAGAGGACTCATATCCAGTATATATAAAGACCTAAAGAAGATGAAAAGCAGCAAACCAAGTAATCCACTTAAAAAATGGGGAACAGAGCTAAACAGAGAATTCTCTGTAGGGGAATATTGAATGGCAGAAAAGCACTTAAAGAAATGCTCAACCTCATTGGCCATTAGGGAAATGCAAATCAAAACAACCCTGAGATTTCACCTTACACCCATCAGAATGGCCAAGATCAAAAACTCAAGTGACAACACATGCTGGAGAGGTTGTGGAGAAAGGGGAACCCTTCGCCACTGCTGGTGGGAATGTAAACTTGTACAACCACTCTGGAAATCAATCTGGCGCTTTCTCAGACAACTAGGAATAGCGCTTCCTCAAGATCCAGCCATACCACTACTGGGCATATATCCAAAAGAGGCTCAAGTACACAAAAGGGACATTTGCTCAACCATGTTTGTAGCAGCTTTATTTGTAATAGCCAGAAGCTGGAAACAACCCAGATGCCCCTCAACTGAAGAATGGATGCAGAAATTGTGGTACATCTACACAATGGAATATTACTCAGCAATGAAAAATAAGGAAATCATGAAATTTGCAGGTAAATGGTGGGATCTGGAAAGGATCATCCTGAGTGAGTTGTCCCAGAAGCAAAAAGACACACATGGTATATACTCACTCATATAGACATACAACATAGGACAAACCCACTAAAACCTGTGCATCTAAAGAAACTAAGCAAGAGAGAGGACCCTAACTAAAACGTCCAATCCCCATCCAGAAAGGCAAAGAGGATGGACATCAGAAGAAGAAGAAAACAGGAAACAACCTAGGAACCTACCACAGAGGGCCTCTGAAAGCCTCTGCCCTTCAGACTATCAAAGCAGATGCTGAGCCTGATGGTCAACTGTTGGGCAGAGTGAATGGAATTTTATGTAAGAAGTAGGAAATAGTAAGAGCTGGAGAGGACAGGGTCTCCACAAGGAGAGCAACAGAACAAGAAAATTTGAACATAGGGAACTTCCCAGAGACTCATACTCCAACCAAGGACTATTCATGGAGATAACCTAGAACCCCTGCACAGATGTAGCCCATGGCAGTTCAGTGTCCAAGTGGGTTACATAGTAATGGGAAGAGGGACTGCCTCTGACATAATCTGATTGGCCTGCTCTTTGATCACCTCCCCCTGAGGGGGGAGCAGCCTTACCAGGCCACAGTAGAGGACAATGCAGCCACTTTTGATGTGAACTGATAGACTAAGATCAGAAAGGAAAGGAGAACCTCCCCTATCAGTGGACTTGGGGAGCGGCATGCATGCAGAAAGGGGAGGGAGGGTGGGATCGGGAGGGGAGGAGGGAGGGGCTTATGGGGGGATACAAAAGGAATAAAGTGTAATTAATAAAATAAAAAAAGAATACTGGAATCATATCAAATACCTTTTCTGACCAAAATAGTAAGTGCAACTAGAAATCAATAACATGAGGCAAGATGGAAAAATCCACAAATAATTGAAAGTAAAAAATAAGCTCTTGAATAGTCAATAAGTCAAAGAAAAAAACAAAAAGGAATGAAAAGCAACACAGCTTAATACAAACTAAAATAGAAATGGAAAACACCAAAAGCAATTCTAGAAAGTTTATAGCCAGAAGACATTTAAACAGAATGAACCTAAATGAATAGACTAATGCCGCACCTCAAAGAAATACAGAAAAACAATCTAAGCCTCAAGCTAAGAAAAAGGAACTGTAATCAAAACAAACATAAAATATAAAAAGGATCAATGAAATATGAAAGCTTGTGAGAGGGAAGTGAAAGTGGGGTGAAAATTACTAAAACCCTTCATATGTGTGTATGAAACTATCTAAGAATTTTAAAAATGGAAGAAAATGGTTAAGAAATCATTTTCTATTGACTAGACTTAATTCCTATGAATGTCAGCAGTTTCACTCTGTTCCATTAAACATTTAAAAAAATAAAACTTAAATCATTTGGAAGCAGTAAAATGTTCCAAATAAACAAAGATCTATTTTATTAATAGCCAAACTTTTAAAAATATGAGGGCTTTTAAGATAAACAAAATTTCTCAAATTCTAAGCTATACTTAGAAAAATAAGAGAAGAATCAGATAAAAACAGAAATGAAGACATAACAATTGATAGTAGAGAAATACGAAAGATCACAAGTGACTATTATGAAGTTATAGAACAATAAATAAATAAACTAAAGAAAAAAAGAAATTGTTGGTAACCACTTATGAAGATGGAATCATGATAAATTAAGTCTGAATATAATAACTATGAGAAATGGGATTAAATTAATAATAAAAGATCCCTATTAAAGAAGAGCCTGAGATCTGGTGATTTTTACCTAAATAGCTACAAAACTCTTCAAGGACTAATACACCCCAAACTCTTCCAAATACAGAAGAGGAACAAGCACTTCCAGCCTCATTTTACAAGACCAGCATCACTATGGCACCAAAGCCAGACACAGGCACTACAAGAAAAATATAGGCCAATATCTCCAACGAACACAGATATAAGAGATCCTCAAAAATACCAGTAAATCAAATTCACAATAAAAGGATAGCATACCATGATCATGTAGAATTTATCCCTGGGGTATATGGATAAATTAAAACATGCAAATCAGAACTAGTGAGGCAGCTCAGCAGGTAAATGCATTTGCCAAGAAGCCTGACAACCACAGCTCAATCCCTGGAACTCATGTTGTGAAAAGAGAGAGCCAGCTACCACAAGGTCCACTCTGACCTCCACATACGCAAGTGGTGTGCAAACACATATGTACACACATGCACACATGAACACACTAAACAAATAAGTAACAAAAATTTACAAACCATATAAGTCAATAAATTCAATATATCACGTTAGTGGAATAATAGGGAAAGTTTTGTGACCATCACAAATGCAGAAAAACAGAAAATTCTACATCTCTTCTTGATTTAAAAAAAAAAAAATGTCAATAATTTGGGCTTAGGGAGAATGCACTTCCTCACACCAAAGACTTCTTTCCAACATCAGCCTCAATAATGCAATGCTGAAAGCTACCACTCTAGAGTCAGAAAGAATATTCAAAAAAATTAGTGACAAGCCAGGCATGGTGGTTCATGCCTGCAATCTTAGCAGTTGGAAGATGGAAGAAGAAAGTCACGAGTTCAAAGTCATCCTTGGTTACATGAGACCCTGTTTCTAAAACAAAAACAAAACAAAACAAAATGTGTTTCTATATATTAACTACACACAATAAAGATAAAATCTTATTCAATAGGATCAGAAACAGGAAAATACACAGGAATAAATTTAACCAAAGAGGTGAAGATTGTACGCTAAAAATTACATGCAATTTAAAAAAGAGTTGTAGTAAACACATATAAATGAAAAGATCTGCCCAAGAACAAAAATAAAAAATAATATTTAGATGTTCGTAACACTCATACTCATACTCATACTCATCATCATGGTATGTTATCCTTTTATTGTGAATTTGATTTACTGGTATTTTTGAGGATCTCTTATATCTGTGTTCGTTGGAGATATTGGCCTATAATTTTCTTTTCTTGTAGTGCCTGTGTCTGGCTTTGGTGCCATAGTGATGCTGGTCTTGTAAAATGAGGTTGGAAGTCCTTGTTCCTCTTCTGTATTTGGAAGAGATCTACAGATTCAATGAAATCTCTCTCCAAATGACAATGGCATTTTTCACAGAAATATTTTTAAGTCCTACAAATCCTATGGAACTACAAGTCCTGAAGAATCGAAGCAATTTTGAGTAAGAAAGAAAAAAATAGGCCACAGATATCACACTGGGCCTTCGAATACATAAGAATGACACTGCATAGTTTTCTTACACTGCACATAAAAATTAATTCAGCATGGTTTAAAGACTGCAGCATAACAACTGAAGCTATAAACCTCCTAGGAGAACACGTGGGAGAAAACTGCTTAACACTGGTCTCTGCAGTGAAATTGTGAATTCGACACCTAGAGCAAGACAACAAAAGCAAAAATAAACAGGTGTTACTTCGTGCTAAACATTTAAACCACGGCAAAGAAAACAACCAGCAAAATGAAATAGAAATATATGGGGTGGGAGAAAATACTCATTTAACCATGGAGCTAGGGAATTCATACCCTAAACAAAGAAGGAAAACACAGCTCAGCAGCTTGGTGTGGTTCCACATGATAATCGACATAACACTCAAGAACTCATTCGGAATGCCCTGGGCTTGAACTTCAGCAGGACCTAAACCAGGCATGGCACCAAACCTTTGTATTCCTAACACTCAGGAGATGAAGGAAGGAGTATCAGAAAGTCAGGTCAATTTCAGCTGCATACTGAGTTCAAAGTCATCCAGGGATACATAAGACCCAGTAACAACAACAACAACAACAAAAGATGTGAGAGTATCACAAGTTTCAGGCTCTATGTCATAATAATAGTTATTATTATTATCATTAAATTAAAAGTAAGCCCATTAAAACAAACTTTCTCCAAAGGAAATCTGCAAATGTCCAACAGGTAAATGAAAAGATTCTCAACATAAGAAACAAGGAAAACAAATGGAGGGTTACAGAGATGGTTCAACAGGTAAAGGCACTTGCCACCAAACCTAACAATGCTCACTGTGGCATGCATGTGCCCTCACACAAACATACACAACCTTTCAATCAATCAAGTCAATATAATTCATTTTAAGGAAATGCAAACTGAAAGCAAAACAAGCTGTTTTTTTTGATACATGTTACACAGAATCAGCTCATGAGTATCTGAGACCTATAACTTGTGTGTTGCTCTGAATCCTCAGGCTGCACAGCAGCTCTGTAGCTGTCATCATGCCACAGAAAGAGCACACTGAATCTCACCATAAGTTTAGACTGCCAAGAGAAAAAAAAAGAAAACGAAGGAAAGTAAGGAGGCTCATTGGAACCATCACAGGAGGAAAAAATAAATATTATCATGCTAACAAAGTAGAAAGACATTAAAGATGCAACAAAAGCCAGGAACAGTATCACAGGTTTGCAATCCCAGTAGTAGAGAGGCTGAGATACATGGATCATGAGTTCAGAATGGCTTCAGCTACACAGCAAGACTGTCTCAAAAACGGAAAGGGTGCATAAAAGGAGAAGCAGCAAGTAAAGAATGCTGAAAGGCCTAAAGAGATGACTCAGTGGGTGAGAACACCAGCTGCTCTTGCAGAGGACCCAGCATAGATTCCCATCACCAACATGTTAGCTCCCAACTATCTGCAACCTCAGTTTCAGTGGATCCAATGCCCTCTTCTAGCCTCCAAACACACATGGTGTACAGATATACATTCAGGCAAAATACCCATACATATAAAAATCAATCAAAAATAAATAAATCTTTTTTTTAAATGATGGAACTCCACAGGGAGCAGTATCTGCCATTTCTTCTTTTTTGACACTTCTGAAATTTTTATTTTTATAACATAAAAATAAAATGTGTAAAAAGGGCAACGATATTTTACAAATCTTTTTATTTATCTATTTATTTGTTTATTTATTACAATTTATTCATTTTGTATACTCACTGTAGCTCCTCCCTCATCTCCCCCCAGTCCCACCCACCTTCCCTCTTCCCCCAATATCTCCCTTCCCTAGTCCACTGATAGGAGAGGACCTCCTCCCCTTATATCCTCTGTGGCCTAGCAAGGCTGCACTCCCCAGGGGGAGGTGATCAGAGAGCTAGCCACTGAGTTCATGTCAGGGACGGTCCCTGCCCCTCTTACTAGGGAACCCACTTGGAAACTGAGCAGCGTGTGGGCTTCCTCTGAGCAGGGGTCTAGTTCCTCTCCATTCATGACCCTTAGTTGGAATATCAGTCTCTGCAGAGCCCACTGGGTCAAGGTTTTTTGGCTCTGTTGGTTTCCTTGTGGAGTTCCTATCCCTCCAGGTCTTTCTATCTCCCTCTTCTTCCATAAGGTTTTCTGCTCTCTGCCCAAAGTTTGGCTAAGTGTCTCAGCATCTCCTTCGAAACCCTGATGTGTAGAGTCTTTCAGAGTTTATGAAAACACACATACACACACAACAAGAAGTCAGGAAAATGTAAAGTCCTTCTGCCCACAGTTCTTTTCCAGAGAGAATAAGAGGTATCAAAAGTTATTCAAGTTAGGCCTGATAGTGGAAGCCTATAACCCCAGCACTGGGGAGGCTGAGACAGGGAAATCACAAGTTCAAAGACCAGCCTGGGTAACTTAGTGAGACTCTGTCTCAAAATTAGAAATTAAAATTGGCTATGGATACAGCTCAGTGGTATAGTGCTTTCCTATCATGCATGAGGCCTATGAAAGTCGATAGATAGATAGATAGATAGATAGATAGATAGATAGATAGATAGATAGATATGAAAAAAGAAAGTGTGGAAGAGGATAGTTACTAAAGAATTTTTTAATTATAAATAGCTTTATAAGAAACAGCCTAAAAAAGGTTAATTAATTAGATCAATTCAATAAATAAGGCCCATGTAACATATGCAGAACTGAAAACAAGTTTTGTCTGCCAATCTTGTAAGGAATTCCTCACCCAGCTGCATACAACTTAGGTATTATTACCAAAGATACCATCACTGTGATGAATAAGAATGATTTGGGAAAAATATACTCAAGTTGCCAAGAATCCTGAAAAGGGAAATTATGAAATTTGCAGTAAGGTAACCCAGACCCAGAAAGACACACATGGTATGCATTCGCTTATAAGCTTATTAGCCATATAGTACAGGATAACCATACTACAATCCACAGACCTAAAGAAGCTAAATAATAAGGAGGATGCTTAATTTTCATTCAGAAGGGCAAATAAAATAGACACCAGAAGTTGTTAAAGAGAGGGAACAGAATGGGAGCCTACCATAGTTGTCTTCTGAAAGACTCCACCCAGCAGGGGATCAAAGCAGATGCTGAGACTCACAGCCAAACTATGGGCAGAGTGCAGGGAGATATAGGAAAGAGTAGGAAATAGAAGGACCTGGAGGGGACAGGAGCTCCATAGGAAGACCAACAGAGCAAATCAATCTCGGTCCAGGGGATCTTCAAAGACTGATGCACCAATGAAGGACCATACAAGGAGAGGACCTAGATCTCCTGCTCAGATGTAGCCCCTAGGCATTGCAATCTCCATATGGGTACCCGAGTAAGGGGAGCAGGGGCAGAGGCTGTCTCTGACATGGACTCTGTTGCCTGCTCCTTGATCACTTCCCCCTGGTGGGGGGGGGCATTTCAAGGCCGCAGAGGAAGAAGATGCAGTCACTCCTAATGACACTTGATAGGCTGGGGTCAGATGATAGGGGAGGAGGGCTCCCCTTTCTGAGATGTAAGGGGAAAGAGGGAGGGAGGATGGGACTGACTGGGCTACAGTCAGGATGTAAAGTGAATAAATTATAAAAAAATAAATTTAAAAAAGAAAAATCAAAAACTAATTAAACTAAATAAATCTTTCAAAATAAAAACAAAACAAAGAAACAAACAAAACAAAACAAAAAACAGCTCCATAAAGCAGCTCCTTACAACTATGGAAGACTACAAAGATTCTCAAAAACCAAACTTGCTGTGAAGTTCTGGAGTCAAGAGAATTTTTTTTAAGACATGGTTTTGTGCTGTTGTCTAGGGAGTCCTTGAACTGCAGATTTCGGTGCAAGGAATCTCCCTGTCTCAGTCTCTTGAATAGGTGGTACCACAGATGTACATCAATACAATCAGCTGCTGTTTTATTAAATTGAAAACCAAACATAAACACAGTAAAATGACCAACTTCTTTATTAAAAAGCAATGAGGCTATGATGGCTTGCTTCTATAGACCCAGTTACACAAGAGGATCAATTGAGGCCCAGGAGTTCCTTACCAGCCTAGAATATAAAGAGAGATCATGTCTTTAGAAACATATTATTTCATACTTATTAGGAAAGCTACTGTAAAATATATGGAAACATAATGTATGATGATGGGTACATGGAAATCATGGAACTCTTGTACATTGTTGATGAGAATATAAATTGGTACTGCTATCCCCCTCAAAATATGGAAGCTGCTCAAAAATCTAAAAATAGAACTATATATTAACACATCTGGATATAAACCCTAAGGAAATAAGGTCACTATCTCAAAAAGACAGCTGCCCTCCCACATACAGCATTATTTACAATAGCCAGGATGACCTGGAGAGATGGTTCAATAATTAAGTCTCCATGTTCTAGGAGATGAACTGAGTTGAAATCCCAGCACCCACATGATGGTTCACAGCCATGTATAACTCCATTTTCAGGGGAATTAAATGTCCTCTCCTGACCTCCACAGGCAGTGAACACACATTAAGTGCACATACATACATGCATTCAAATCACACATAAAATAAAATCAACAAATCTAAAAAATAAAAACCATAGTCAAGATATAGAAAGCCCAGTTGTGTATCAAAGAATGATGGGATAAAGAGAATGTGATATATGTTTACAACTAAATATCATTAAGGCTTATAAAAGAAGAAAATCCTGTCTTTATGGCAATCTGAATGAAGGCAGAGGAAATTATGCTCAGAAAAATAAATCAGACAAAGGCATACAAACAATGCATGGTCATGGTTATTTATGAAACCTTAAAAAGGGTCAGATGGAAGGGAAGGAGGTCCTCCCCATCAGTGAACTTGGAAAGGGGTAGGGAGAATATGAGAGAGGGAGGGTGGGATTGGGAGGGAATGAGGGAGTGGGATACAGCTGGAATACAAAGTTAATAAACTGGAACTAATATTAAAAAAAATAAAAATTTAATTAAAAAAGTGGACATAGAAGCAAAGAACAGAATGGCAGCTGTCAGTTGCTGGAAGATGTAGGAAAATGGAAGATGTTAATCAAAGAGTAAGTTTTTTGCAGTTAGATGATTAAAATTTCTGCAAATATGATGTATATGAATGTGATAATAGCTGATCATATTGTTTTGAATAATTGAAATTGGATGAAAGAATAGATACTACACATTCTCATACACATAAAGAAGGGTTATGAAGTGATGGTTACATTAATCTACTTAAATGGAGAATGTATTTAACAATTTATTTGCATACCAAAAATAGCACATATACCTTAAATATAAGTAAATATAAATATAAATATTTATTTATAAATTATACCTGAATATAAAAAGACATAGGAATCACTTTTCATTACTTTGAATTTGGGAATTTGAAATTTGGAAATTCTCAGAACAAAAACACAAACAACAAAAGAAAAAATAGATTAAAAAACAGATAAGTTGAATTCTTCAAATTTAAAAATATGCATAATAATGAAAAGACAATCTGAAAAATAAGGTTAAACACTTGTAAATCATATATCTGATACATTTCTAGCATGAAGAATGTTTGAAGAATGTTTAAACTTAGTCACAGACAAACCCAGTGAAAAAATAAGCAAGGGACTTAAAATGTATTTCTCTATGGAATATATACAAAAAACTAATAAGAATAAGAAAAAATGTTAAACCTTATTAACCATTGGGGAAATGCAAATAAAAACTGCATTGATATGCTTCTTCACATCAGCCAAATGTGAAGTGTTGGTGAGGGTGTTATCAGAAGCTAGAATGACGAATGACCATGTAACTCACTAATTCTGCTTGTAGGTTTGTATATTCCCAAAGGAAATAATGCATTAAAGTGAATATTTGCACATGGATACTCATTGTGCCTCTCTTGCTGATAATCCAAAGTTGGAAAGAGCTTGAATGTATTCATCCATGATAACCAGACAATAAGCTGAATGTGGTATATTCATATTTGCCCATAAAGATGAATGCAGTTCTGATAGATACTATAGCATGGATGAACCTCAAAAATATTACACTGACTAAAAGAAGCCACTCAGAAGAGTCACACATTGTATTTTCTGAAAAAGTAAATCCATGAAAGCAAATCAGTCATTTCCAAAGATAAAGGAGAGATGGGAAGTGATTAATTAAGATGCATAGTTTTCTTTTGGGGAGATGAGAATGTTTTAGAACTAAATAGAGGTGATGAATGAACAACTCCACACCTTAGCATGGCTAACTTTATGTTTTGGGAATTGTTCTTCCAAAATGGCAGTAAAAACAGAAAGATATGATGAAAGCCCAGTTGTACTTAAAGACCACGCAATGATGTACACAGATACTTCAAAACTGTGAAAAAAAATGGGTAGCAAGGACCATGCATGGAATGAGTCCGTGAATGTTAAAGTGTTTGACACTATATAGAAAAGCTAGCTGAATTTAGAAATAACCAATTGTGTTCTTTCCTACTTTGTATCTTCACAAAGTGATTTCTGAACACCTTAAATATATGGCAAATAGTGCACCAAGTACTGAAGATACAGATAAAGAGGTACCATCTTTTGAGGAGCCGAATTAATCTAGTAGGAAAGACCAAACAACAACAAAGACAATTGAGTGTCATAAAGAAATGGAAAGTAATGGGAAGCTGCAGTGTCAAACAGACATTACCACCTCACTCAGTTTGGAAAGATTCCCGGGATAGAGTAACAGAACGTTAGCCAGGTAAAATGATGAGCAGGGAAAACTCACTGGTAAGGTGAAGAAGGTACAAATATTTCTTAAATGAAATAGCATCTGCTGGGGAATTGGGGCAGCTCGTGTCGCTGGCACATAACAAGCAAGTGAGGACAGGGTCAAGACAGACCTTTTGGGCCATGAAACGAGTGATAGAACCTGCCTCAATATTTGAAGTAGAGAGCAATCAACTTCAAGCTCTCCCTGTGTGTGTGTGAGTGTGTGTGTGTGTAAAACAATCTATTTTCAATTTAAAATATTTTTAAAGATTAGAAAATTTTCCTGATTTCTCTCATCCTTCCTTTGGATAAAATATCATATACAAGAAAAGTGGTAAGCTTTCCATCTGAAATGGAATATTACTCTAGACAGGAAAGGTAGGTTTGGGGTCTTTTGCCGTCAGTCAGCTATCAGCACAGGTATGCAGTATCCCAACCAGAACTTCCGGGTTTTTGTTGATCCAGACAAGACCATCCCTACCCTCAGCTTGGCACAGCAGGTCGGCACCACATACCACTACCTTGAGGCTCATGCCAGCTACTGCCAGCACAATGACCCATGAACTGTGTTTGGAAGACCTTGTGCATGGCTTTTCTGCTCTGCTTCTAAATGGAGGAAATTCACTTGGCTGATTTTCACAAACACTCTCTAGGAGGAATGTGCAGCAGGTTTCTAGTCTTGCTCTGCTTAGACATAAATTAAGATCTTGTTTGTTCTGAATGACTACTGACCCATCCTGCCAAAAATGCCACTGTGCTCTCTGGGGTGTGCAACCTCTATTTATTAGGTTATTTTGTTGGCTGGGAGCGCACACTGTGCTTTGTTCTCATTGCTTTGCCGCTCCCATGACTGGCTGCCGAGTAAACCAGACGGTGACCTCTGATTCACTCGTCCACCGGTTCTATTCATATCTTTCTGTTGTCTTTGGATGGTGTGCCCAAGCACCTCAAAGCAGATGCTGTGAGCCTTGTGTACTGCTCCAGAGTGACAAGCTCCTCCCAGACCCTGGAGACACATAGGAAATCCAGCTGCAAGGCCTCTCTCCGGCCCCACCCCAGCAATGGTAATACAGTTGGGGACACGGAGCTTCAAAATTCTCGCTCTTCTAGATCAGTTTGAGCATCAGCAAGGCTAGCCCTGTTTGAAGGTAAAGAAGTCAGCTGCCTGCAAGAAATTATAAGAGGCACCAAAAGGCCTTTCTATCCAAAAAACATCTCCACTTACCTACCTTATTTTATTTCAGTTAAGGGATGTGTCTCCAAAACTGCCTTGAGGGCAAATTTATACAAGGAAAGGGTGCAACTAAATATCAAATGACCTAGCTGCTGCCTCCAAGCTATGTTGTATGATCAGGAGAAAGCCTCTTTGCTTTTCTCATTTTCCTTAATATACTATGCAATATACTATATTACAGATGGAGTGGCATCATCTCTATAAGGCCTCTTCTGAATATGAATGTCTGTGTTACTGTGACCCAAGTTCAAGCTCCGAAGTTACTTTTCAGAGGTGACCATTTAACTCACTAAAATGTATTTCATTTGCTTGACTTAAATAGATATGCCACCAGAAAAAGAGAGTAAAGGGTGTGCCTTGGTCACATGGATCTAACAGAAACCCTTCATGGAAACAAATGCTGAGAGGAAAACTAAAGATGCCCTACCCTCTGTTCTATACTGATTAGATCATCTCCTCCCATCCACTTTTCAGTCCTCCCTCCTGGCCATCTTAACTAGAAAAGGCCAATGCCATCCAAAGGGTAAAGGAATACGGGAAGGTGGGCATAAACTTTCATGTTAAAGGAGCAAGACAAAATCCTAAAATTGACTGTTTTGTAAAGACCAAGGCTCCAGATAAAGCAGCCCTAAACTGCTCCACAGTATGGGAGGCAGAAAGTAACTTTCCCCAGAATGATAAGACATATGTATCCAGAGGCCTAGGAAGGCAACCTCTAAGTAGTTTCTTTTCTCCTAAAGGAAGAAAAGACTAAAATCCCAGATACTCTATTTTGACCTCCTTGGTCTATGCCAGCCACAAAAGAGCACTTAGTAATAATAGTATCTAACATTTATTAGTATTGACTATATAATGGGCAGAATTTTGAGTCTTTCATAAAGTTGAAATAATTATCCCTTACAAAAATTCTGTAGGGCAAATGCTATTATTATCCCTATTTTTCAAGTAAGGATAGTGAAAGAAACAACTTAAATGATTTGCTTAAAAGAATATGGCTGAGAAAAAAAAAAATGGAAGTCATTAAGCCAGGGAGTCCAGCTCCAAAATTAGCGCTCCTCCAAAAAGATGGAAAAGCATCCTCTTGGATGAAACAGATAAGGCCAAGAAAGAATCCTTAGGGACTACCAAGGACCACTCCTTTATACTTAAGAGGACTGAGGCACTGAAAGAAAGGGATTTGTTCACTGCCACATACCAAGCAACCATGGTATAACGGAGCCAGAACCAGCATCCTAATCTGCTGGCTCCCAACTCAGTGTTCTTTCCACTGCTGCTTCAGAACTTGTGTTATATCTCTTTGTTGAACTGTCTTCCCCATCACTTTATGCAGCTGACAATGCCAGCTCAGGGTAATTCCCACAGCCTGTCTGACAAGATTGTGGACAGGCAGCCATCTCTGTTGTATGAGTCATCATTATCTTCCCTTTCCAAAATATAAATGAGACTAGAGTTGGCTTCAGCCAAGCATTTTCCAAATGATTAGATCCCTAAATCCCAGTATCACCTCTGTGGGAGTTACCGATAGAATGCAAAACCAACATTTTCCATCCATAAAGACATCAACACCCAACCACGCCAAGGCCTCGACCTTCTGAGAAGATGAGTGTTCAATGATGTATGAGGCCCGCCTCCTGTTCAGACAGATCCATGGACTCAAATCGGAACTTTTTAAGGGTCATTCAGGGAAACCAATCCTGAGCCCAGCTGGAAAAATTCTGCCTGATTCATTAAGAAGTGATGAGTAAAGCTTGGGAAAGTGGAGAGTAAGGCTGAGCGGTGGGCTCTAGAGAGAGTTGGGGTAGACTGGTTTACAATGCCACTCATGTCTGATGTCCAGGACCTGGGAGATGGGTAGTCCAAGTTCTTCAAATGTCTAGACTACTCTTCTCTTGCTATTCATAGCTTCCTACCTCAAAATGTTAGATTTTACAAAGCCCTGTCCCCACTCCTCGCCTCACTCAACCCCTCCAGCGGGTGTGAGAAGCAAAAGACTCTCCTAGAGATGAAAGGTTTTAAAGGCCTCTTGTGGGGCTGAGGATTTGACACCCATGAGACATTCTGTCCATTAACTAATTCCTTTATAATGGGCCTCAGACCTGGACATACACCATGGAGCCTGCTGAGGCACAAGAGTCCTACCTCCACATGAGGATGGGAGTTAGGAGTTCCAGGCCTTCAAAAGGCAGAACAGTGCAGGAGAACCTTCTCTACACAGGAGTGAATGACAGTTGCAAGAGGTTAGTTGATGTTACAGGGCAGTATTGGTGCCCCATTTTATACTGTGTTCAGACTTTCCACAGCATAAGCTTGGCACAAAACCTTCCTGTGATGAAAGGGAAAAACAACTGATTCTAAAGCAGCTATGAGGTGCAAAGCAACTAGCATTCCCTCCGCTCATTCACTCTTTTTCCAGACATTTGCTAACAGCTGCCTATGGCATGCAAAGTATCTCAGATAAATTTTTAATTTTTATTTTTTTATATTAATTACAGTTTATTCACTTTGTATCCCAGCTGTAGCCCCCTCCCACCTCCCTTCCCAATACCATCCTCCCTCCCTCATCTCCTCCTATGCCCCTCTCCAATTCTACAGATAGGGAAGTTCCTCCTCCTCTTACACCTGACCCTAGCTTATCCGGGCTCATCCAAACTGGCTGCATTGTCTTCCTCTGTGGCATGGAAGGGCTGCTCCCCCATCCAGGGGAGGAGGTCAAGGAGCTAGCCACTGAGTTCATGTCAGAGACAGTCCCTGTTTCCCTTACTAGGGAACCCACTTAGAGACTGAGCTGCCATGGGCTACATCTGAGCAGGGGTTCTAGGTTATCTCCATGAATGGTCCTTGGTTAGAGTATCAGTTTCAGAAAAGACCTCTGGGCCCAGATTTTTTGGTTCTGTTGCTATTCTTGTGGAGCTCCTGCCTTCTCCAGATCTTACTGTTTCCCATTTCTTTCCTAAGATTCTCTGAACTCTGCCCAAAGTTTGTTTATGAGTCTCATTATCTGCTTTTATACAATGCTGGATTTTTAGAAACACAAATCAGTGGCCCTATTTTCCAAAAAGTCATACTCAAGGGGCCGTGGCCTATGCATTCCCAAACACTAAACAGCAGTGTTTGAGAACAGCCTTTAAGTGAAACTATCACACTTTCTCAACTGGAAGAACCTTCGGAAAGGTCTCTCTGGGGCAAGATTTTTGTTGTTCAAGTAAAAACACAAAAGAAAAGACAGACTATAACAAAGTTGGCCTACCCACTGAGGCTTCAAAAGACTAAAATGTTATCTGGTTCTATGCTCATTTCAGCAGTACATAGACTGGAATGACACAGAAGAGATTAAGAATGACCCCTGTGGGAAGATAGCACACAAATTTAAGCATTTCACATTTTTGTGCACACATACTAAAAGAATTTCATTTTACATAAATCTGTACAATAATTGTGAATCATCTTAAACCTTTTAAACCTTTTAAAACTGATTTTGGTATGAACTTATTAAGACAATATTTCATAGAAATTTTATGTTTTAGATTCAAAGAATATTGGAGTTTGAGAGATTTTACTCGGTGGTTAAGAGCACTGGCTGCTCTTCCAGACCACCTGAGTTCAATTCCCAACACCCACATGACAGCTCACAAGTGTCTGTAACTCCAGTTCCAAAGGGACTTGACACTCTCTTCTGGCTTCCTTGGGCAGTGCAAATAAGTGGCGCACAAACATACATGTATCATACACATAAAAATAATAAAATAATTTTTTAAAAAAATAATAGATAAGATTTTTTTTCAAAAGAATATAATTATAAAGTTCCAATAGATAGCCAGGGTCAGAATTTTTAGGGTCTGGGTCTGGAACAAAATTAATCCTTGAGTCATTAGTTCTCATTAGAAACCAGGGGAACTTGCTGGGAACATCTCTTAATGCACATATTCATTGACATGTCTTCCCTGCCCCTCACTCCCTACTCTCTCTCATCTTATTACTGTATTTTCTATTTTCTGTTCAGCGTGGTTCTAAAAATAATTAAAGTGTGAGTTGTTAGCATGAGTTTTACACATATAGTTCAATATCAGTTTAAATATAGGAGCATTTAACTCAAGAAAAGATTAGTTACATTTTATTAACTCTGTAACTGATAAGGAAAAATAAAATTAAAAAAAAAGAAAGTAGTCAGGTGAGCTGTCACATACATAATCTTGCCAGTAATAAATTTAAGTATAATTTAAAAAAAAAAAACAATTATATGTCACAGATAGTTCGTGATAGCTTTTACTGTTGTATATGTTGTTGAAAACTATAAATTTAATAACATATAAATAAAAAACTGATTATAATCTCAAAAAAGAAAAAGGTATTAATAAACTATGTTTAATTTATTAGTTTTTGGAAGTAATAAAATGTCAGGTATAGCATATGCCACAATGCTTTAAAAGAGCTTATTAATTTTAAAGGAACATTTCAAATTACTTAATTAATTAAAAAGCAATGGCTCATGTTCTTTCAATTCTTTTGCAGTTTGTGAATGTTTAATATGCTTGTCCCATTGAAATTGTATTTCACTTTGTTATTTTTTTTAATTCATATGCTCTAGTTCACTAAAGATTAAAGCTAAGTAAACATTCAAAAAAAAGATTAGTTAAAACACAGCTCAGGTTATAATTTGTATATATTCATACAAAAATAAACCCAAAGTGAACCATGCACCAAAATGTTAAATGAAACTATGAAAAAAATTTAAATGTAATATAGAAGAAAATTGTTGGCAAACTTTTTAAAAAACTCCTTATTTATGTTTCTTAGCTTTTTCTCCCTACTCCACCCCAATCCCTTCCAATACCCCAACACCAGGTAGGAGAGAGAAATGGTTAGTGGGAGTGGGGACACAGTTTTTTCTTTCTTAGCTGCTTCCTACTGGTCAGGTTCATTGGGTTCCTTAGATCCTGTCTTATCCTCATTTCAGGAGATCACCAACTTCTTATCTCAAAACAGCAACCAGAAGCAACAACAGGGAAGCAGGAGCAGCATTGTTTTCTCCGATCCACACTCTCCGGGCTCTGGCATTTATTCTCTCTCCAGAGTCCTCAGAACTGGCTTCATTGTCTTCCTCTGCAGCCTGGTAAGGCTGCTCCCTCCTAAGGGGAAGGTGATCAAACAGCCATCCACTGAGTTCATGTCAGAGACAGTCCCTTTCTAGGGAACCCACTTGGACACAGAGTTGCCATGGGCTACATCTGAGCAGGGGTTCTATGTTATCTCCATGCATGGTCCTTGGTTGGGATATCAGTCTCATGAAAGACTCCTGTGCCCAGACTTTTTAGTTCTGTTGCTCTCCTTGTGGAGCTCCTGTCCCCTCCAGGTCTTTCATCTCCTGATGAGACCTGATAGGCTAGGGTCAGATGGAAGTAGAGGAGGACCTCCCCTATCAGGGGACTAGGTGAGGGACATGGGAGAAGACAGAGGGAGGGTGGAATGGGAAAGGACGAGGGAGGGGGCTACAGCTGGGATACAAACTGAATAAACTGTAATAAAAAAATCTCTAAAAACTAGTAAATTTATTTTTTTTCTAATTGCTTATGGCTGAGACACTGTACTAAAACTGTAAGGTCTTATTTATGTGGTTTTGATTATAGAAACAATAAAGTATTCTTTAAATTAAAAAGAATTTATTTAATAAAAACATTTATAGAAATTTCAAATAAAAAAGAATCCTCAGATTTAAAATATTTGCAGCTGGCAAAGAGCTCCTCTCAGAGCCCGCAGGAAGCAAGTAGTCTGCTGCTGTGGACCATCTGAATCAGTCCCACATCCCCCACCTGGGACCAAAACAAAAACATGTTTATATCCACAAGAGAAAATATCTAGGATTTAAAGCTAAGTTAAAGTGCCATAGATAAAACAACAAAATTATGAGCCATGAAACTGTTGCTAATAAAGAATCTAAAATATTTCCTTCTGCAAAGATCCCACTAAGAAAAAAAAAAGTGGGGAGGGATGCTAGATGGAGGCACCTAGAGGACACTGTGTCTGAACAGCGAGACAACAGTGACAGCACAGCAACCAACAAACAAAGCTGTGGACCTTAAACACCAGTGAGTGTTTCCCAGGTGAGAAGAAACCCCATGGCGTGGGAAGCAATGGAGTCCCTTCTCTGGTCACCCAGCTAAACCCTGAAAGAATTCCCAGGTCCCTGCAGGTGCTTGGTCACACAGCCCAGAGCCACATGCCTTCGTGCTCTAATCACCATCCCAGACTGAAGTGTGGGCCCCGCAACTTCAGAGACCGGGTTTTCCCTTCGAGAGAAAACTCCACAGTGAAGGAAAGAATCGGGACCAACCTCAGATCACAAAAAACAAAAAACAACAACAAAAAAAAAACCTGAAAAAGGTCCCTGGCTCCTGCAGGCACTCAGCCTTCTGCCCAGAGACCTGCCTGCATGCCTGACTCTACCCCAGACAGAACTCTGGGCCTTAAAACACCAGAGACTGGGTTTCCCTGTTGGGAAGAAACCCCATGGTGAACAAAACATCCAGTCTGACCTCAGGGCACCCAGCCGAACACCCTACTACCACCACTAAAAGTTCCCTGGAAAAGTTCTCCGGTTCTAAAAGGCACCCAGGAGCAGGTGCAGAGCCACTCACCTGTTCCTGTGTGCTCTACTCACCATCTCAGACTGAACTGTGGACCCCAAAACACCACAGATTGGGTCTCCCTGTCAGGAGGAAACCCCACAGTGGGGGAAACATCAGGGTACCTAGCTAATCCCCAGAAAAGTTCCTGAGTTCCCACAGACTCTGGGATTTAGCCTCCTTGCCACATTCCTGAGTGCAGTCACTCACCTGCCACTGATCATCACTTGGTACTGGGGAACAGAGCTCCAACTTCAGACATCTAGAAGCCGGGGATGAGCTAAACTGACCAAACCACAGGGTTGCCTACTTCTTCAAGAAGGCTGAGACTAGCCAACACAGTGTAAGAGCAACAGCAGCTCACTAGATTCAGAGCAAGTAACCCAGTGGCAGAGCAGCTGTTTCCAGGACTTCTCCTGGTGAGAGGAGAGCCACCCTGACTACCAGCGAACCCAGTTATGAAACAGGTTCATATACCTAAGGTGAGCTGAGAAACACCTGCCATTCAATGACTATACCCAAAAAGCTGAGGAAGCATCCTTCAGGAGCAACCATCTTTCAGCCAATGGATTCTCCCCACCCGAGGATTCCAGCAGGCACCAGAAACTAACAGGCAACACCTGAGACATCCAGATGGTTCGAGGCCAGCATAAAAGCACAAACAACAAAAGCCAAAACAATATGGCATCTCCAGAACCTTAGACACCCTAACATAAGTGAAATTCAAGAAGACAACCTTACATTTATGCTTATGAAGAGGATAATGGAAGAAACAAAAGAAATACAGAAAGACAAAGTCAAATAGATTATGGCCATCCATAAAGAAATACAGGAAGATACAGCCAAACAGTTTGTGACCTTCAGAGAGGAAATAATTAAATCACTGAAAGAAATAAAAGAAACATAGGAAAGTTCAAACAAACAGATGAAGGAATTGAAGGAAAAGCAGGAAAATGCAAAGAGACAGGTGAAGGAAATCACCGAAATTGTTCAATCTGCAGATAGAATTGGAAAAACTAAAAAAAAAAAAAAAAAAAAAAAAAAAAAAAAAAACCCACAAATGGAGGAAATCATAGAGGGGAATAACTTAGAGAAGAAACAGGAACTACGTAGGTAAGCAAAACCAACAGGCTAGAAGAAATGAAAGAAAGAATCTCAGCAGTGGAAGATACAATGGAAGAATTCAATGTATCCATCAAAGAAAATGTTAAATCTAAAATATTCCTGACACAAACCATCCAAGAAATCCAAGACAACATAAAAAGACAAAACCTAAAAATAATAGTAATCGAGGAGAAAGAAGATTCCTATCTCCAAGGCCCAGAAAATATTTTCAACAAAACCATGGAAGAAAATTTCCCCCATTTAAAGGAGAGGCCTGTAAGCATACCAGAAGCCTACAGAACACCTAATAAATTAGACCAAAAAGGAAAATCCTCCCACCACATAATAACCAAAACAATAAGTATACAAAAAAAAAAAAAAAAAAACATACTAAAAGCTGCAAGGGAAAAAGACCAAGTAACATATAATGGCAAACCCATAAAAGTCACACCTGACTTCTCAACAGACTATGAAAGCCAGAAGGGCCTGGATGGATATCATGCAGACCGCAAGAGAACAGCAAAACTCTCAATTATCATAGATGGAGAAAACAAGATATTCAATGACAAAAACAAATTTAAACAATACCTACCCTCAAAACCAGCATTACAGAAGATAGTAGAAGGAAAAACACAACCCAAGAAACTAACTACATTCAGGAAAAGACAGAAAATAAATGACCTCACTACAGCAAAAGTAAAAGTAACCAAGCACACAAACACACTATCACAACCAACCACAAAATAAAGGATCTAACAGTCAGTGGTCATTAATCTCTCCCAACATCAATAGACTCAAGTGTCCAGTAAAAAGACACTCACTAACAGAATGGAAGAATGGATGCATAAATAAAACCCAACAAACTGTTGCATAAAAAAAAAAAACACCTAAGTCACAAAGATAAACATTACCTGAGTGTAAAGAGCTGAAAGATGGTTTTCTAAGCAACTGGACCCAAAAAGCAAAAAGGAATAAACATTCTAGTATTTAATAAAATAGGCTTTCAACCAAAATTAATCAAAAGAGGTGGGGAAGTTCACTTTATACTAATCAAGGGAAAATTCCACCAAGAAGCTATCACAATTCTGACATCTATGCCCCAAATACAAGGGCACCCACATTTGCAAAAAAAAAAATCTTAATAAAACTTAAACCACATATAGATCCCCACACATTAATAGTGGGAGACATCAACACCCCACTCTCAACAAAGGTCAGGTTAACAAAACAGAAATTAAACAAAAACAATGACTCTAACAGAGGTCATGAGTCAAAAGGTCCTAACAGACATCTACAGAACCTTCCACCCAAACACAAAAGAATTTACCTTCTTCTCAACACCACATGGTTCCTTCTCCAAATAGACCATATAGATGGTCACAAAACAAGCCTCAACAGATACAAGAAGATTGAAATAATCCCTTGAATCCTATCTGACCACTATGGACTAAAGCTGGACCTCAACAACAACAGAAAAAGCAAAAAGCCTCCACACACACATGGAAACTGAGGAACTCTACTCAATGACACCTGAGTCAAGGAATAAATAAAGAAAAAAATTAAAGACTTCCTAGAATTCAATGAAAATGAAGGCACAAGATACCCAAACTTATGGGACACAATGAAAGCAGTGGCAGAGGAAAATTCATAGCATTAAGGGCCTTCAAGAAGAAATTTGAAACATCTAATACAAGCAACTTAAGAGCTCACCTAAAAGCCCTAGAGAAAAAAGAAGGAAACACACCCTAAACAAGTAGATGGCTGGAAATAATCAAACTCAGGGCTGAAATCAATAATCGAGAAAGAAAGAAAACAATTCAAAGAATCAATGAAACCAAGGGCTGGTTGTTTGAGAAAATCAACAAGATAAACAAACCCTCAGCAAACTAACTAAAAGAAGAGAGACACTATCCAAATAAACAAAATCAGACATGAAAGAGGGGACATAACAAAAGACACGGAGGAAATCCAAACAAACATTAGGTCTTATTTCAAAAGGCTATATGCCACAAAATTTGAAAATCCAAATGAAATAGACAATTTTCTTGATAGAGTCCATTTAGCAAAGGTGAAAAAAGAATAGGTATATAAACTAAATAGCCCTATATCCCCTAAAGAAATAGAAACTGTCAACAAAATCTTACGTCCAAAAAAAAAAAAAAAAAAGCCCAGGACTAGATGGTTTCAGCGCAGAATTCTACCAGACTTTCAAAGAAGAGCTAACTCCAATTCTCTTCAAACTATTCCACAAAATAGAAACGGAACGAACACTACCAAATTCATTCTATGAAGCCACAGTCTCCTTGGTACCTAAACCTCACAAAGACTCAACAAAGAAAGAGAATTTCAGGCCAATCTCCCTTATGAACATTGATGTAAAAATACTCAACAAAATACTTGCAAACCGAATTCAAGAACACATCAAAGATATCATCCACTATGACCAAGTAGGCTTCATCCCAGGTATGGAAGGGTGGTTCAATATACAGAAATCCATCAATGTGATCCACCATATTAACAAACTTAAAGAAAAAAACCACATGATAATCTCCTTAGATGCTGAAAAAGCATTTGACAAAATCCAACATCCATTCATGTTTAAAGTATTGGAGAGATCAGGGATACAAGGCACATACCTAAACACAGTAAAGGCAATAAACAGCAAGCCTATAGCCAACATCAAACTAAATGGAGAGAAACTTAAAGCAATCCCACTTAAGTCAGGGACAAGGCAAGGCTGTCCACTCTCTCCATATCTCTTCAACATAGTTCTGGAAGTCCTTGCTAGAGCAATAAGACAATTGAAGGAGATCAAGGGGAAACAAATTGGAAAGGAAGAAGTCAAAGTATCACTATTTGCAGATTATATGATATAGTATACCTGACTGACCCCAAAAATTCTACCAGGAAACTCCTACAGTTGATAAACACCTTCAGCAAAGTGGCCGGATACAAAATTAACTCAAAAAAATCAGTAGCCCTCCTATATACAAAAGACAAAAGGGCTGAGAAAGAATTTAGGGAAACAACACCCTTCACAATAGCCACAAATGACATAAAGTACCTTGGTGTAACCCTAACCAAGGAAGTCAAAGACTTGTATGAAAAAAATTTCAAGTCTCTGAAGAAAGAATTAGAAGAAGATATCAGAAGATGGAAAGATCTCCCATGCTCATGGCTTGGCAAGATTAACATAGTAAAAATGGCCATCTTACCAAAAGCAATCTACAGATTCAATGCAATTCCCATCAAATTACCAACACAATTCTTTACAGACCTGGAAAGAAAAATTCTCAACTTCATATGGAATAACAAGAAACCAAGAATTGCTAAAACAATCCTCTACAATAAAAGATCTTCTGGAGGTATCTCCATCCCTGATCTTAAGTTGTACTATAGAGCAACAGTTTTAAAAACTGCATGGTACTGGCATAGCAACAGAATAGTGGATCAATGGAACCGAACAGAGGACCCAGAAATAAACCCACATGCTTACGGACACCTGATCTTCGAAAAAGATGCCAAAACCATACAATGGAAAAAAGATAGCATCTTCAACAAATGGTGCTGGTCTAACTGGATGTCTACATGTAGAAAAATGCAAATAGATCCATATTTATCACTCTCCATAAAACTAAAGTCCAAGTGGATCAAAGATCTCAACATAAAACTAGACACATTAAATTGGTTAGAAGAAAAAGTGGGGAATACCCTAGAACTCATTGGTACAGGAGACAACTTCCTGAACAGAACACCAACAGCACAAGCTCTAAGAGCAACAATCAATAAATGGGGCCTCATGAAACTGAAAAGCTTCTGTAAAGCAAAGGACACAGTCATCAAAACAAAACGAATGCCTACAGATTAGGAAAGAATCTTCAACAACCCTCTATCTGACAGAGGGCTAATATCCAGTACTAAAGAAGAAGAACTAAAGAAGTTAAAAAGCACCAAATCAAGTAATCCAATTAAAAAATGGGGAACAGAGCTAAACAGAGAATTATCGATAGAGGAATATCAACTGGCAGAGAAACACTTAAAGAAATGCTCAACTCCCGCCTCTGAGAAAAAGGTATCGGACGGGTCTGATGCTCTTTGGGTGGATGACACCTAAATGAACATCGGTACAAAGTCCCAATTTATTTCTAATATCAGAGATCAGACCTCTACTCTTGCCTGATGCGTCTAAAACAAAAAGGGGGAACTGTAGAGAGCTGCGGAATGCTATGCCTTAAAGATGGAGCTGGTTTCCGCTTTCCACCTTCCCGATGGTGAGTGCTCTCTGTCACGAACAATTCCACATTTGGCTAAGGCTGAGGATCTGGCTTGCTTCCATGTATGTGGACCTATCTGCATTGCCCACGTGGCACGCCTGGGTTGGCTACCCAGAGGCTATTTAAGCTGTGGGCTGGCTTTCCCCAGGGTCCGAGGATTGTTCAAGGTTCCTGAATAAACTGCATTGAAAAAAAAAAAAAAAAGAAAGAAATGCTCAACATCATTAGCCGTCAGGGAAATGCAAATCAAAATGACCCTGAGATTTCACCTTACACCCATCAGAATGGCCAAGATCAAAAACTCAAGTGACAACACATGCTGGAGAGGTTGTGGAGAAAGGGGAACCCTCCTCCACTGCTGGCAGGAATGTAAACTGGTACAACCACTCTGGAAATCAATCTGGCACTTTCTCAGACAACAAGGAATAGCGCTTCCTCAAGATCCAACTATACCACTCCTAGGCATATATCCAAAAGAGGCTCAAGTACACAATAAGGACATTTGCTCAACCATGTTTGTAGCAGCTTTATTTGTAATAGCCAGAAGCTGGAAACAGCCCAGATGCCCCTCAACTGAAGAATGGATACAGAAATTGTGGTACATCTACACAATGGAATATTACTCAGCAATGAAAAACAAGGAAATCATGAAATTTGCTGGTAAATGGTGGGATCAGGAAAGGATCATCCTGAGTGAGCTATTCCAGAAGCAGAAAGACACACACAGTATATACTCACTCATATAGATATATAATATAGGATAAACCTACTAAAATCTGTACACTTAAAGAAACTAATCAAGAGGGAAGACTCTGGCTAAAATGCTCAATCCCACTCAGAAAGGCAAAGAAGATGGACACAAGAAGAAAAAGAAAACAGGAAACAAGTTAGGAGCCTCCCACAGAGGGCCTCTGAAAGGCTCTGCCCTACAGACTATCAAAGCAGATGTTGAGACTTGTGGCCAAACTTTGGGCAGAATGCAGGGAATCTTATGAAAGAAGTGGGAAATAATAGTAAGAGATGGAGAGGACAGGAGGTCCACAAGAAGAGCAACAGAACCAAAAAATTTGAGCACAAGGGTCTTTCCAGAGATTCATACTCCAACCAAGTACCAGACATGGAGATAACCTAGAACCCCTGCACAGATGTAGCCCATGGCAGTTCAGTGTCCAAGTGGGTTCCATAGTAATGGGAGGAGGGACTGCCTCTGACATGAACTGATTGGCCTGCTCTTTGATCACCTCACCCTGAGGGTGGAGCAGCCTTACCAGGCCACAGAGGCAGACAATGCAGCCACTACTGATGAGACCTAACAGACTAGGATCAGAAAGAAGAAGAATCCCTCCCCTATCAGTGGACTTGGGGAGGGGAGTGTGTGGAGAAGGGGGAGGAAAGAAGGGGTTGAGAGGGCAGGAGGGACAAAACTAGAGAGGGGATACAAAGTAAATAAAGTATAATTAAAAATTTTTTAAAAAAGAATAAAAGAATTGGAAAGAAAAAATAAATATTTCATCCGTGCTTTACATAAATTAAAATAAATATTTTGGTTTCAGAATCATGGCTCACTATTAAGTGCACTATTTGCTACTCGAGAGCATCAGGTTGGGTTCTCAGCACCTCATCCTTGCTTAGAGTATTATGTAATTCCATGGATTTCAAAAGTTTCTTTGGGCGTGCAGGGCACTAAGAAAAGTTGATACATGCAAAATTACATGAAAGCAGAAGGTTAGCACACACAGTATTTTACTAAAATAAATGTTTCCTTTTTATTAAAATCAATAAATGGGACCTCATGAAACTGAAAAGTTTCTTTTATAAAGCAAATGACACTGTCAACAGAATGAAAAGACAGCCTACAGACTGGGAAAAGATCTTCACCAACCCTACATCTGAAAAACGACTAATCTCCAGAATATATAAAGAACTCAAGAAATTAGACACCAACAAACTAAATAATCCAATTTTAAAATGGGGTACAGAGCTAATCAGAGAATTCTCAACAGCGGAATATCAAATGGCAGAGAAACACTTAAAGAAATGTTCAACATCCTTACTCATCATAGAAACGCAAATCAAAACAACTCTGAGATTCCATCTTATACCCATCAGAATGGCTAAGATCAAAAACTCAAGTGACAACACATGCTGGAGAGGCTGTGGCGAAAGGGGAACCCTCCTCCATTGCTGGAGGGAGTGCAAACTTCTACAACTACTTTGGAAATCAACCTGGCTTTTTCTCAGAAATGTGGGAATAGCACTACCTCAAGTTCTAGCTATATCACTCCTGGGCATATATCCAAAAACTGTCCCACGATTCAATAAGGACATTTGCTCAACTATGTTCATAGTAGCTTTATTTGTAATAGCCAGAATTTGAAAACAACCTAGATGTCCCTCAATGGAGGAATGGATACAGAAATTGTGGTACATTTACACAATGGAATAGTACTCAGCAATTAAAAACAAGTAAATCATGAAATTTGCAGGCAAATGGATGGAACTAGAAGAGATCATCCTGAATGAGGTAACCCAGAAACAGAAATACATACACATTCACTAATAAGCAGATATTAGCCATATAATATAGGACAGCTATCTACAGACCTAAAGAAGCTAAACACTACGGAGGGCCCTAAAATCTCATTCAAATTGGCAAAGCTGATAGACACCAGAAGCGGTGGAAGAGAAGAAACAGGATGGGAGTCTAATATAGAGGGTCCTCTGAAAGGATTTATCCAACAGGGAATCAAAGGAGATGCTGAGACTCAGGGCCAAACTTTGGGCAGAGTGCAGGGAGTCTTATGAAGGAAGAGAGGGGTGGGATTAAAGGGACATGGAGGGGACAGGATCCCCATAAGAAGAACAACAAAACTAAAAGACCTGAGCCCAGAGGATCCTGCAGAGACTGATGCACCAACAGAGGACCATGCATGGAGAAGAACTAGACCCTCTGCTCAGATATGGCCAACTGAGAGAACTCAGAGAAGTGAGGGGAGCAGACGTTGCCCCTATCATGAACTCAGTTGACTACTCTCTGATCACTCACCCCTGATGATGCTGTCTTGCTAGGCCACAGAGGAGAGGATCCACGCAGTCCTGATGAGACTTAACCTATGGGCAGATGGCAATAGTGGAGAACTCCCCCTTTCAGTGGACTGGGGGAAGGCAATGAGGGGAAGAGGGAGGGAGAGTGGGACTGTGGAAGTTGAGGGAGGGGCCTTCAATCAGGATATATAATGAATAAATTGTGAAGAAAAAAAAATTTAAAAAAAAAAAGAAAAGGGGATTTGAATCTGTAATCCCAGTTGTTCAAGGAGTTTGTGGTCAAGCATAGGAAGACCTCATCTCCTAAAATAAGTAAATAAATATATAAAGAAAATTTTAAAAAAGAAGAAGAAAAAGTGGACCCTTGGCAATGAGCAAAGAGACTCCTTGTTGGTAGTGCTATTCTTCTGCGTTCCCCTGTAGGCTTTCTATTTACATTTTACATCTCTAGAAAAAGAATCCCGGGATTTTCCCTCCTGTATGTTTTTGTCTTGCTTCTTTATGGTCCATAATGCCAGCTGAGGCTGTCATTACAATGAAACCAAATTGATGAGACAGGAGGAGATTGTTCTGCCACTTATCTAGGTCTTGAGTTGCACATCAAATCTAGGGCTGATCACTCCACACTTGTTTAACCTGCCTGTGAGGTTCCCAATAATTTTCCCAGCTCTGTGATCATCAGTGATCTCAAATTCATCCTGTGCTTCATCCTCACAGTTAGGAACCAACAATGACTTTGGACCTGCTGAGGACCTGGCATTTGCCTCTCTTCTCAGCATTGTTGATACTCTTGATCATCTGCCAGGACATTCATGTGCACCATGGTGATGGTTTGGAAAGAGCTGCGTTGTTCTTAGTCAGAGGCAGTGCAGATGACAGTCCTTTGTTCATCCTACTTGATGCCTATCTTGGTGACCAACGTTGTCTTATGCCTAAGACTCTCAGAAATCAAATCAAATCCAGTCAGTGCAGTGCAGGAAGAGAAAGAAAGAAAGAGACCCACAGACTGCTATGCTACCCACAGAAGTACATGGCACAGGCAGGCCATAGACACCCACTTCCAGCCTCACCACACAGCCCAGATGGAAGATGTCTCCCAGGGGCCCACTAGCCACATGGCCCTCCTGCAGTGGGAGCCACCATAATGTGTGAGTATGTGGTGGACAGATGGGAGAAGAAAGAGAAGTAGAGCAGCTTCAGCATTATGAAGAGAATTGAAATTGGAAACTCAAAGGTGAAGAGGCATAGCCTGCTATGAGTGGTCAGCCACGCTACCTGAGGCCATGGTGAGATCCCAGACCAAACTGCTACTGAGGGCTGTCTGAATCTATGGCTATGCATCAGCAGGAGTCTGTGTCAATATCTGTGACTCATATCACCATTAGAGAATATGAAGATGTCCCTGGTCAGAAAAACTGCCGTGGATGTCCAAGGGCTGTGCATAACTGGCTCTGACCCTGTGCTTGGGAGAGGTGGCTCCATCTCTCACCAGTGGGTCCTTCCCCTTGCCCAGGCAGCACAATGGAGCTGGTCCTAGTGCAGGATTTTAAGTGTGGGAGAGCTGCCCTTTCCACTTGTCTGCCATGGAGTGTCACACCCTGCCACTTTCCCCCTCCAGCAGTTAGGAAAGCTGTCCACAGGGTCATGAGCTCAGGAGAGCCATTCCTGCCCCTCACCAGCTTCATCACTTGGAGAGCAGGCCCTGAACCTTACTTGGACAGCTCAGCAGAGCTAACCTTGTTTGCAGGGGCTGGGGTGTGCAGGCGAGCTAGTCCTGAGGGTGAGAGTTCCAGAGAGCTGGCCCTGCTACTCATCTTGTCTGAGATGGTATGGGTGGAGGTGATGCCTTGTTCCCATTGCCTTTCACCACCTGCAGTAGCCAGGAGACATGGCCCTGGGGTTATGGGAGTGGGTAAGCTGGTCCTGCCCTTCACTGGCTGCAGCACTCAGAAGAGCAGGCCCTGCACCTTGCCTGGATAGTAAAGTAGAGCTGGCCCTGGTGGAGGAGCCACAAGTGAGCCAGTCCAAAAGGTGAGAGTGTACAAAATCTGGAAAGCACTCATATGGCGTGAGGTGGCAGGAGTGATGACCCCTCCCTCCCTCCTTGCCAGCTGCAGTAGCCTGGAGAGCTGACCCTGATCATGAGAACAGAAGAGCTATCTCTGACCCCTCACTGGCTATAGCACTCAGGATAGTGGGCACTGTACAAACCATGTAAATAATTCAGTGCTCAATGTCTTGAACTCACAATCTTCTGTGCTCCAAGGTGCTTGGGTAGCTCCACTTCTCTGGCTCTGTCATCTGAATTATATGCAGCATATCTCATAGGCTCAAGCAAGTTCTACTTCACACCTGCCACTGTCCTTGGTTGTCATCTCACCATCTTGGAATCTGTCACAGGCTGGGAGCTCCACAACAACTAAGGCTGCACTATTACCAATGCCCTCTCCTAGCTTCTCTTCTGAGACTCCAGCTCTGCCACATGGTGCCAAGCCTCGGCCTCTCTCCATGACCCTTCCGTTCCTGTGGTCTCTACTGCAACTGGAGGCTGAGTCTTCACCAACACCCTCTCTTGACCCCTCACAATGCCAAGCCTCAGATTCTTTCCATTACTCCTTCAATCCTGCAGTTTTCATTCTGCCAAAACCAGTACCACATGGGAGATTTGTACACATTACCAAGTTGGGTGCCTGCATGAGATGAACCTTGGCACCCACTGGACCACAGCTTTATGTGCTGACTCCAAGGAAATACTTCACAATCATCCTCATCTGATCTTTTTTTTTTTTTTTTCAGACTGTATGTGAGATTACTGAGCATGATTTGGTTGGGTACGGGAGAGCACTGTGAAAGCGCTCAGGAATTCAAGGATCTATACCAGTCCAGGGGACCATGACTGGAGATATATTTGACCCATAGCCATCAGGAACGAGCCATATCTTAGCAACCATGTCTTCAAGTTCATCTGCATTAAACTTGGTGAAGGCTCACTTCTTTCAGATCTTCTGGCAGCCAGAGAACTTGAACTTGGCTCTACGCAGTACCTCGGTGACATGTTCCTTATGCTTGATGTGGATGAACATGATTGAATGAAAAAAAGAAAAAGGAAAGATATGATTACTCCTAGAAAGTTTAAGAGACTTTGGGATCATTTGTGTGGTGGCAGAAGTTGTTACAATCTGAAAGAATCTTGGACTTAAGTGTGCCATCATTGGCCATTGAGCTATAGTGAGGCCAAGCCATTTTCAGTAAGATAGTGAGGCTTTTTTTTTTTTTTTACATTCTGTTTCTTTTTTAATTTTTTTATTTTTTATATCAATTACAATTTATTCACTTTGTATCCCAGCTGTAGCCCCCTCTCTCATTCCCCCCCAAGACCATGCTCCCTATCTTCCTTGACTTTCAAATATAACTGACTACCCTGTAGGTCTCAATAGTGTAACCCATTAGGAAGATAAAAACATATGGGATTAAAGATTTTTTTAAAGCTAATACTTTTAAATTAATTAATAATGTTAATAATCCTACTCTGTGAAAATGAATTATATGATAGGCATCAATTATTATTATAGTCAGGGTGTGTCCATTAAAATATAATTAAATTGCTTCATATATTTTTCTTTTCCTTTACATATACAGTATTGGGTTACATAAAGATATTTTCCACAGTGAGCCTTAAAGAAAATCTGAGTCCAGGAACTTTTCTGGGAATTAGCTGGGTGACCTGAGGATGGACCCGATTGTTTCCCTTAATGTGGGTTTTCTCTCACCTGGTAAATGCAGTCAGTGGTGTTTTGAGGCCCACAGTTCAGTCTGTTGGTCACTGTGCAATCACTGCTGTCCTGCTAGTCAGACACAGTGTTTTATTGGCACTGCCAACAAGGACATTTGCTCAACTATGTTCATAGCAGCTTTATTCATAATAGCCAGAATCTGTAAACAACCCAGATGTCCCTCAACCGAAGAATGGATACAGAAAACGTGGTACTTTTACACAATGGAATACTACTCAGCAATTTAAAACAAGGAAATCATGAAATTTGCAGGCAAATGGTGGGAACTAGAAAAGATCATCCTGAGTGAGGTAACCCAGACCCAGAAAGACACACATGGTATGCATTCGCTTATAAGCGGATATTAGCTATATAGTACAGGATAACCATACTATAATCCACAGACCTAAAGAAGCTAAATAATAAGGAGGACCCCAAGGAGGATGCTTAATTTTCATTCAGAAGGGCAAATAAAATAAACACCAGAAGTTGTTGAAGAGAGGGAACAGAATGGGAGCCTACCATAGATGTCTTCTGAAAAACTCTACCCAGCAGGGGATCAAAGCAGATGCTGAGACTCACAGCCAAACTATGGGCAGAGTGCAGGGAGATATAGGAAAGAGTAGGAGAATAGAAGGACCTGGAGGGGACAGGAGCTCCATAGGAAGACCAACAGAGCAAATCAATCTGGGCCCAGGGGACCTTCAAAGACTGATGCACCAATGAAGGACCATACAAGGAGAGGACCTAGACCTCCTGCTCAGATGTAGCCCCTAGGCATTGCAATCTCCATATGGGTACCCGAGTAAGAAGAGCAGGGACTGTCTCTCTATTAAGGGGATCGGGGGCTATCTCTGACATGGACTCTGTTGCCTGACATGGACTCTTCCCCTTGGTGGGAGGACCTTGTCAGGCCAAAAGGAAGAGGATAAAGTCAGTCCTAATGAGACTTGATAGGCTGGAGTCAGATGGTAGGGGAGGAGGGTTCCCCTCTTCTGTAGAATAAGAAGGGGGATAGAGGGAAGAGTGAGAGAAGGAGGGACTGGGAGAGAAAACGATGGAGGGGGCTACAATTGAGATGTAAAGTGAATAAATCATAAAAATGAATTTAAATTTAAAAAAGAACCCAGTAGGAGTGAAATAAGCAACAAAATTAATATTTAAAAAGAAAAAGAAAATATGAGTCTGAAGAAAAAAAAACTTAGTCCAAGGAGAAAATGAGGAAGGGTCACAAAACAAAATAAAGTAGACTCCAATAAGTTCCAAGAGGCAGCTAAGAGACCATGTATAGTGTGACCGTAAGGAACAAGGAGAAATGAGCAGTAATTCCCCACAAGAGAGGTTTTCAATATTGTAAAAGCTACAAGGACATGGAGAAGCTGCAGGACTTCCAGGAGGGTGCTGAGAGACAGAAAGGACAAGATCACAGAGGCCTAGAAGGATTTAAGAAAGCTGCAGGGTTGATCAGGCACCTCCTAGACAAAGGACACTCGCAGTATATAAGCCTGGGAGGGCACAATGAGAGATAGAAAAGGTAGCTCTGAGGGAAAGGGAACAAAGAAAGGGTCACTGACCCTGGAGAGTATAGAGATGCTGTGGAACTTAGCAGCCAGTGAGTAAGCCCCTGAAAAGAGCTGAGAGGAGCCATAAGGAAGCAGAGTAGGTAAGTGTTGTGGTAACAAGAACTTCAATCCAGAGCATCTTCAAGCAGATTGAGAAACTTATCAGAGAGCAATGTCCCAAATAACAAAGGAGAGGTAACTACCCTTTCCACCTGATAGGGTCCAGGTAGTTTGAGAAGAAGCATGCTGGCACACCAGCTTAGCTTTCATAGTAACAGTAGGTAAAACAGGAAGCTCTGTAGTGGTACTTACCCAGTAGAAGGGAAGAGACACATGGTTAGGGCAGATAAAGAAAAAAAAAAAAAACACACAGCTTGAGGGGTACACTGGTGTTCCAGTAAAGGGAGAGCAACAAGGAGATGACCATGAGGCAAATGCCCCAAAGGAGGTGGCAGGTTCCAAAAACCAAAGAGAGGACACTTACTGAGTAGTAAAAGAGAGATGGATGGTTAGATAAAAAAGTGGAGGGAAAAACTGACTAAAGAGGTGGACTCTAGAATCAAGTTTGGTGGGAGGCAGAAGCCAGCAGAAACAAATGACCCGTACATACCTTAAGAAAGTCAGATCAGCATCTTGCTTCAGAAAAGCTGAAATCTCCAGGAAGGAACTCATTTAAGCTACTCCCAGTTTTCAACACCAGCTGAACGAAAAAAAAAAAAAAAAAAAAAAAAGGACATGACTGCTCCTACGTATGGTGGAGGAAAGTTTACCATAGATAAAAGGGGGATTGTAGCCAGAGGCAAAGATATCTGAGAGAGACCAGAGCAAACATGACCCTGAGCTGGGTTATGTGAGAAGAGGGGAGAGCAGGAGAGGAGGAGACCAAGAGACCATGAGGGTAAAGAGTAGACCAAAGAGCCAGGTAACCAAAATAGCTGCATTATATGGGGAAGGGCCACCGGGCAAGGACAGTCCAGCCCCTGAGCTGGGAAGTTTAGGATAGGGGGTAGAGTATGCCAGCTATACCCAGTAACAGGTAGGGACTGAGAGATGCTGGAGAACCTTGAGGCAAGGTCCACCTTAATGTGTTAAATAGGGCCCTTCAGCCATGTGTCCCAGGGTTTGAGACTTAACGGTGGAGACCTGGCCAATGTGAACCCTGGTCACTGTGCCCCTGGGCTTCCCAAAGGCAGTAAGTATATTTGTCTGGAGCCTGTCAGCCCCAGCACAAGACAACATCTTGTTGAATTATATGACATGGAAAGGGTGAAAGCCACCCTTTCCACAACTCTTAACCATGCATCAGTTGGCACAAATACAAGCAGCTTCCAAGGCTTTGGGAGAGAGTTGTTCATATTCATCTGTGAACATGTGGCCACAAAGAAGGACTTGATCAACATTTGGCTTCTTCTGTCCCCATTCAAAGATGCAGATCTTAGCATCAAAGACACCTTGGTGGAAGTGAGACTTCAGGTATGGCTTGTTCCTATAATATTGGTGGGGTGGTGGTCCATGGTGAAAACAGAAGTTTGGGTGATACACTGGAGGAAAAGAGATGCTTCTTAAGATCTCTTCTTAATCACAGCCAATTCTCATCTCCAGATGAGCAGAATCTACATAGTCTTCATCCAAAATATCATGCAAATGGCCCTAATAGAGTCCTTGCTACCCTCTGAAACTTCATAAGCAGGCCTTCATCATCCACACCTCTCTCAACATTTCTATCTTTTGAGCTCCCAGAGAATAGCTTACTAAGCTCCATGTACTATATGGTTTTTCTAGCCCATGTTCCAAAATCCTTCCACAATCCACCCAAAGACATTGTGGTCAGGTCTGTCACAGGAATAGCACATTCTCTACTACCAATTTCTGTCCTAGTTTCCTGTTGCAGTGATTAACACCAAGGCCAAAAGCAACTTGGGTGGAAAGGGTTTATTTTCACCTCACAGGTTACAGGTCATTATTGAGGGAGGTCAGAGCAGAAAAACAAGGCAGGAATTGAAACAGAGGCCATTGCGGAAGGCTGTTTGCTGATGTACTATCCATGGCTTACTGAGCTTGCTTTCTTCTAGCACCCAGAACCACCTGCCTAAAGATGGAGCAACCCACAGTGGGATAGGCTGTCACAAACCAATCATTATTGAAGAGAATTCCCCCACAGACTTGTCTATAGGCAAATCCAATTGATGCAACTATTCAACAGTGTTCAGTCTTCCTCTAACTTGTGTGAAGTGGACCAAAAAACCAATTAGCACAACCATGTTTATAATTGTTCCTTTAAATTCTGTGTCCTGGTGGTCATCTAAGTAATCCCCATTAGAGACCATTTTTATAGGACCAGTGGTTTTGAGGGTGTGAGGCATATTGTCTGGATCCTATGTGTTGTTTATATTTTTGTGATGGGACCTGGGCAGGGGACTTATTTTGTTGGTTGTGTGTCTAATATGACATTCTAGGCGGCCTGTGCATGGTTCCATTTTTTGCTGTTCCCCAAACTTGGGTAAATTACAGTTCAGGTAGGAGGAGGAGGAGGAGTGATCAGGTCAGTTCTTTAAATACTTAGTGGGGAGACTGGGGTGATTTCAATCCAGTAGTAACTGATATGCCATGGGGAACTCAGAGGGCTGTGGAATTGTTGGGATGAGGACCAAGAAAGTTCTCTGGTGTGGCTACTAACAGGCTCTAGACACAGAAAAGTGTTACAGGGCTAGGATTAAGGAGCACTCACTGAGCCAGCACATGGATACAGCTTACAGCTAGGCCTGAGTGTAAGAAGAAAGATCTGACCCAGACTCATCCAGAAATTATGCAGTTGTAGCTCTCAGATGGACCCCGGTAAAAACAAATTTTTATTGAAACACACAAAAAATGAAATTTCAGTGATGGAAACGTAAGTAGGTTGTGTCAGGGATAATGGATAGAGGAATATTTAAATATAAAGTAGAAGCACCAGAGGATTTGTGTTCATAGAACACTTTTCATTGGAAAATTTGTTAATAAGTCTTCGTACAATAAACTATCATGGCAGTTGTTACAAATTGGATTGTGCAGACTAAAATTCATGTTGGGGCCTCAGGACCTCAAAACATGGCTGTTTGTGGAGACAGAGCCTTTAAAGAGGTGATAGGTTGAAATGAGGCCAGTGGAGTTGGTTTTAACCCAATCTGATTAGGTACGGTTTTAAATGATACTTTAAAAATAAGTAAATAAATAAGCATAATTTTGAGAGAGACTTGGGGAGAGAAAGAGAGAGAGACTTAGAAAGTGCGAAATACCAGATGCATGCATACACAAAGTAATCACCAAGTAAAAAGGCAGGCATGTACAAGCCACGAAGGCTTCATTGAACTGAATTCTGTTGGTACCTTGACTTGGACCACTAGCTTCCAGAATCATGAAGAACACCTTTCTGTTTTGGAAGTCACCAAGACTATGGTGTATATGGCAGCCTCAGAAACAAAGTTAGTGCTACACACCCAAAAAGGAACTCCCTGAATATAAAAGCTAGTAAAATGGAATATGATTGCATTCATCTGCTTGGACTGACATACTGAAGTAGCATAAACTGAGTGTTTTGAAAAACACTTTTGTTTTCTCATAGTTCTTCGAGCAAGAAGTCCATTATCATTGCATCATAGCTGGTTTCTGATTAGGCTTCCCTTTCTGACTTTTAGAAGGCTGCCTTTTCTCTATGGCTTCACATGACCTTGCCTTTGCACTTGGAGAAGGGCTTCAGTGACTCTTCCTTTTTTTTTTACTTCATGTGTTTTGCTGTATGTATGTCTGTGACCATGTGTATTGCAGTAGTCTCAGAGGTCAGAAAAGTGCATCAGGTCCCCTGATAATAGAGATACACATAGCTGTGAGCTACTGTGTGGATGCTGAGAATCAAATCCAGGCTCTCTGGAAGAGCAGCCAGTGCTGTTAACTGATGAGCAATCTCTCTAGACCCTCTCTTTGTCTGCTTAGCACAACACCAGTTCATAAGATTACAAACCCCCAATCATGACCTCATATAACCTTAATTATTTCCCCAAATGTCCTGATTACCAATATCCACAACATAAAATCAGCTAGAGATGTTCAGACCATAATTAAAGTCTATCACTAGTTCATTGTTTTTGAACTAACATGAATTCTTGGTGTTGATATTTTAGCATGGTTATGAAAAATGTTATCATTGAGGGAGGTTGGGTAAAGGACACATGGGAACTCTCTGTCCAATTTTTTTCAACTTCTTATGAGTCTAAAATTATTTCAAAATGAAAAGTCTAAAACTAAAACCAAAACAAACAAAATAAAGCAAAGTGATATTCTAAGAAGTCTCAAAACCATCTGTGTCTCGACTCTTTCCATACCAAAAGGAACCAAAAGAGTATACAGTTTTGCAATTTAATATATCCTCAATCCTCAACAACTCCCTGATCCTCACTCAGTATCTTCATTGTTAAAA
This sequence comes from Meriones unguiculatus, assembly GCF_030254825.1. Taxonomy (NCBI): domain Eukaryota; kingdom Metazoa; phylum Chordata; class Mammalia; order Rodentia; family Muridae; genus Meriones; species Meriones unguiculatus. Next base: position 14,904,746 of record NC_083369.1, on the reverse strand, counting down.
ATTGTAGCTTGTAGACCAGCATGCTGCCCAGGCCATTGGGAGCCCCGGATCTCTGTCCCATTTTGTCTTTTCAGTAACTTTCAGTTATTTCGTGATATATACTTCCTGTCTTGCCATAAATGTAGTGATGGCTACCCTGACCTCCCTCACAATGCTGTCTGAGGGATCTGGAAGACAGCACCAGGCATCTGGCCCCATGACATCCACATCTTGCTTTTAGCATTTTCTTTCCCGAGTAGCAAAATTAGAAGACAAGAAAAGAGGAGGGAAGAAATTAGGCAACATGTAGAAAGGAGAAGGGGGGAAAGCTGCATGCCAGATGTTTTTTGAGAAATGAAGAAAGTGTGAGGTGAAGTAAGCGTTTGACAAGAATGTTCAGGAAGAAGATTAATCACCATTTCAGTGTTCCATGTCCAAAGCTATTGTGTCTTTGCTTGTTTGGCTGGGTCTGATTTCAGAATTAGAGAACCCAGTTTTCTCATTAGGGCAGAATGGGATGGAGAGACACGCAAGGGCTCCTTTAAGGTTGGCTACTAATAGAGGACAGATGGAAATGACTGGAATGCCGTTAAATAAAGCAGAAAGCAGCTGAGAGAAAAACTGTTAAAAGAAAGTACATAAACAGTTTGACCACAAACTACCAGGTTCTGACTTGCTGATAGGGGTGTAAAACGAACTTGTCAGCTTGCTTTTTAAGTGCCAAACAGTGAGTGCTCAAGTGGCAAAGACGAGTCAACAGGCACAGTCACTCCTACTGTTCAAAATCTTTCCATGGCTTCCCATAGCCTGTCAAGAATGTCTAAACTCTTCTGCCTTGAATGGAAGGCCCTCAGTGAGCTGGCCCAAACTTGCTTTTCATGCCCCCACAGTGTAGCAAATGTAGGAAATCAGTCTCCACATTCCTGTCAACTGGCTATGTAACATTGAAAAGAAAATCACTTAACGTCCCCGAGCCCTGCATTCTTCCTGTGTTAAATGACAATAATCCACACCCAATGACATCATGGACTATTTTCAAGAGCACAATAGAAAAAGCATCTAGGTGAACCCAGCAGGTTTCCAATGATAAGTGTCTGTCATATAGGGATGTACCACTCCTTGAAGGTGGCCTATGACAATCTCTCCTATTTAGGAAAAACCAATCATTTCCTCATATCTGAAACTCTCTGACTCTTTACCAAAAATGCCCCCTAGAGACTATGCTAACATCTTTGCTTCACTACCCAGGCAAAAATTAACCACCTCTGTATATCTTACACAAAATCCTGTGGCTTCTGCCAACGACACTAAAATTTAAAACTCTCATCATGGGCCTGTCTTCCTCAGTAAAGCATAGGATACTCAATGGCAGGCAATATGTCCTTTTGAATTAAGTACGTTCAACATCCCTGTATAATAGGTCTCAACATGAGTGTGTGGAATTAGACTGTGGAATTAAATTTTTTCCATAAGGTATGCGTTATTTAAGTGCTATAGAGATGTTCTTTAACTTATCATTATAATGTCAATAATACTCAAATTAGTTTCTTTAAACAAATACTGACTTAGAACAAACTACACATAAAGTGCCAAGCCAGGCATTAAGTGTCCAGCTGTAAGTGGGCAACTGTTTGAGTATTGCTACACATTGAAATCACTTGTAGAAGCATTAAAAATACTGATCTGGGTCCTCACCCAGAATATTATGACTTACTCCATCTGCAGTGATGACCTAAATTTGATCCTTAGGACCCACATAGGGAAAGGAGAGAAACAACCCCTACAAGTTATCTTCTGATCTCCACATACATGTTATGACATGTATATGTAGGAAATTTATAGTGATAAGCATGTATTAGGAAATAAATATGTTTCAAATAAAGCAACCTAAAATTACACTTCAAAAATTATCAAAGAACTAATACAAAAAAGGATGGGTATGGTAGGGTATACTTGTTATCTGCTGAGGCAGGAGGATAGTTAGTTTGAAGCCAACCTGAGTGACAGAATAAGTTTGAAACCAATTTTCATTATGTAGAAATTGTTTATACAAATTATTTGCTTTGAGAACAAATCTCAAAAAATTAATGAATTAATAAATATATATAATAACAAAACAAATGTAGAAGAAATAATAAGGATCAAATAAAATAAATGAAATGAAGATTAGAAAAAGAATTTAAATTTTTTAAATTAAATTATTTTTTGAAATATAAACTAAATTAGCTAGACTAAGAAAAAAAAAGAGAGACCACTAATGTAAATAAAACAATACAGGAGACATTACATTGTAACTGATACCACAGAAACATAAAGGGTCATAACAAACTTTATTATCTTTTAAGAAATAGAAACATATAACATCTCAAGGTCAGATTATGAATAAAGATTATGAATAAAAAAACAGAACAGTTAATAAAAGACAATAATTAAATAATTTAAAGCATCCCAACAAATAAAATCCCAGGACATGTTGACTTCATGCCTAATTTCATCCAAATGTTTAAAGAATTAATATTAACCTGCTTCCAAAATTTTTCAAAGAAATGAAAAGATGTGCACACTTCCAAACTCATTTACAAGGTTGGCATTTCCATTATCAAAGCAAGACAAGTTAAAAGAAAAAAAATGCATCTGACCTTGAGATTTTGTGTGTTTCTATTTCTTAAGAGTTAATAAATTGTATTATGACCCTTTGTGTTTCTGTGGTATCAGTTATAACGGAATGTCGACAAATACTAGTAAAACACAATGTTCATGATGCCAAAAGATACTATGTAAGCCACTGGGTGGGGAAAAAAAGTCATTAGTGGATTTAGCTAGTAGTGAATTCCACATGCAACAATATTGACTTGCCAGAAAATATGTGCCTATGATACAATAGTGGCATGACTATTATTGGAATAACCCATTGCTTTCTGATTTGACTTGAGGCAGGCTCTACAGGAGGGAATTTATAGCTGGCACCGTAAACCTGGTCCAAAGGCCATAACATAGAATGTTATAGGCCGTATGGGATAAACTACTACTACTTCTTTGCTAAATGGACACATTCTTAAACTGCCTTCTAAATGTTTGTTTATACCCATGAACTAATTCTTCTCTCAACAATGATCAGAAAAGCTCCTTTTTTGTAATAGGCAACAGTCAATGTAGAGGCTCATAACTGAGTAAAGTGTTGAGAGTAATGTTTGAGTGTTTATCCCTAAGCGGATCATTTATATTAAATCCCCCAAAGAACAAGAAGCATTGCAGAAGAGGAAGTGGAAAGAATTTAAGTGCTGGATGATGTAGACTAGTACTATGATATGCTGTTTTCTGGCTATAGCATGACCATTGTTCTCATGAACTAAAAGCAGCTATCATTACCTTCACAAGACCTGCACAAGATCAAGCCAGGCAGCATTTCAGAATGGATGGGAGAGGGGTTGTGCTGGCTAGATTTTGTCAACTTGACACAAGCTAAAGTCATCTAAGAAAAAAAACTCAACTAAGAATCTGATAAAACAGGGTCAATTAGGTGGTCATGGAGTATAAAAGAAAGTAAACTGATTACCTGAGAGAAGTCACTAAATACCATTTCTTTCTGTCTTCTGCCTTAGTTCTTGCCTTCAGGTTCTGTCTTGGTTTCCCCTCAATGGACTGTAACTAAGACTAAAATATACCAGGTTTGTGGTGTGTTGATATGACAGACTTAACGATGTTTATTTGGGAAGAATGGTGAAAGGTTTTGAAACTTTGGGCTCAAAAATCCATTGAATGTTCAGAGCTTCATGAACTACCCTGGATACTAAGACAATAATGCTGAGAGAATTACAGATGATGGAGACCTGGCTTATGAGGTTTTCAAGGGAAGTAATGACTCTATCGTGGCCATTCATGTACTATTTTGTATTAACATTCTGTGGTTCTGGTAAGCTGGGACTGGATAATTAGTCATAGCTATGTTATTTGACTGGAGCTGTGATTAAGATGAGACCGGCACCACTGATGTGTAATCTCCTGAGAAATGTTTCCTCAGTATACAGAATCTCTGGTCAAGATGGGGTCAATACTGTACCTCCTGCTGGCAGCTGAACTTGGTATTGTGGAAGAGTACTGTGGGTACTGCTTTTAAAGGCATGTAGGGGTCATAGAAAGGAGATGACTTGGCACTGTTAGAGTCTGGGAGAAGCCTTTGGTGAAGGTGAAACCTCAATTGAAGTAGAGAAGCCTCAGGATTGAATAGGTAATGGAGAGAAGTTGACACTTGGCATTATGTGGCAGAGTAAGGGTCCCTGAAAAGATGCCAGGAGAGGGTAGTGGTGAAGGTGTGATAGAGTTGTAGCAATAACTCAGCATTTTGAAGAAGTTAGTATTCTGGGGTGACCAGCAAGGTCAAAGTAACTGTGGAATGGAGCCACCCTGAACTTAACTGAACTGTGCTGTGGATGACAGATCCAGAGATGTAGAGCTGCTCGAGCCATTTTGAGTCCAGAAGATCATGAATCCCAGACATTGGATACTGAGTTACTTATATTGTGGGATTTGGGTTTTGCTTTGTTCAGATTGTTCTTTATTCTTAAAGTAAGAATGTATTAACTTGCATTTTGACTTTATAGGAACCCACAATTATAAGACTGTTACTTCTCCTACTGAAGGTCCAGCCTGTGGGTTAGGGTAGGGGATTCAGGCTGAGGGGGGAAACAGCCCAGAGTCACCACATGGACACCAGAAGTCAGATGAAAGCAAATCAATGGCAAACAGTCACAAACTCATTTATTCAGGAATAGCCAGGAGGTTATATGGCTTTGGGCAGCCAATCAGGTTCTTCCACACCATCTCTGAGCCAGTCAATGGATGTTCATCTCTGGGCAAGACTCTCCAAAGTCAGGTCACGTACTTTTTCACCTGACTACTTCCCAAAGCTGCCCGAGGCCATGAGCACTAATGGCCACTTACCAGGAATTCCAACACTTGGCAATTTTATAGAGACTGTGAACTTTAAAGATTCTTTGGGTATTTTAATAAGATCATGGGCTTTTAAAGAGATCTTGTTCATCTTGTTTGTAGGAACAAATCAGTAAGCAGCATTCCTCCATAACATGCATCAATTTTTGCCTTCAGGTTTCCACCTAGAGTTCCTCCTGCCTTGACTTCTTCCAGTGATGGACTGTGACCTGAGGGTAGTCATACACAATAAGCCATTTCTTCCAGAACTTGTTTTTGGTTATAGAGTTTTATCACAGCAATAGGAACCTTAACTAAGACACATGGAATGATCTTATATTTGGGAAACCTTAAAATTCCACCCAAATCTGTAACAAAAATGACAACAAGTTTAGTAAAATTGCACGATAATATATCAGTGTACAGAACCAGTGACATTTCTGTACACAATAAGGTATCCGAGAAAGAAATAAAACAATCAGCATTAGTCTGCTTCCCAGACATATAAAGATCCCTAAGATAATTAACTCAGAAAATAAAATGTTTATTTTGAGTCATGATTTTGGAGACTCCAGTTCATGATGATGAAGTGGCCTACTTTATTTTGTGCCTGTGGCAAGGCTGCACATCATGGTGAGAACACATGGCAGATCACAACCACTAATCTTATAAGTCAAGGATCAAAGAGAAGGAAACAGGTAGGCCATGATCCTCTTTGAGAGCCCAATGACCTCCCTCAAAGTTCCACACTCAGAAGGTTGTATTCCTTTCCAGTAATGACACCTGGAGACCAAGCCTTTATCATATGGAACTTTGAAAGGTCTTCGAGATCCAAAGTACAACGTAATCTATTTACAATAGCATCAGCTTTAAAGAGAGACAGACAGACAGACAAATACAGAGAGAGAGTGAGGTTTAAGCAGTTAAGAGCACTTACTGATCTCATAAAAAAATCCCAGCTCAGTTTCCAGCACCCACATCAGTTGGGTCACAGCTGCCTATAATTCCAGTTCCAAAGAATGTCTTCTTTTGACCTTCACAACCACACATACAGACATGGCATTCACACACACACTTTAATTGTTTTTTTAAGTTTTTGTTTGGTTTTTCTTAAAGGAGAGAAAGAATCTGAAATTGGATGTTTAGGAAGAGGGAATTTGGAAGGATTTGGAGGAGAAGAAGAACAATGACGAAAATTCATGAAATTTTTTATTAAAAATAGAACACTGAATTTTAATAGCAGAAAAGTAAAACATTAAAATTTTAGAAACAAAAAATAATACTTAGAAACAAATTTAATGTATGTTAAATTTAATTTAATAAGCTGGGTGTGGTGGTGCATGTCTTTAATACCAACACTCAGGAGGCAGAGGCAAGAAGATTTCTGAGTGTTGGAGGCCAGTGTGGTCTACATAGTGTGTTCCAGGACAGCCAGGTCTCTGTTACACAGAGAAACCCTGTCTCAAAAAATAAAAAAGAAAAGAGAAAAGAAAAGAAAGAGATTTAATGTAGTAAAATATTTATCCACTGTGAGATTTAAAACAATGATAAAAGAAAACATAAATAAGCAGAAAAACAATCCTACTCAAATATTAGAATTAGTATTACTAAAATTCCCATATTAAAGCTGGACGTGGTGACACATGCCTATAATCCTAGCATTTGGAAGGCTGAGGGAAACAAAAAAAAACATCATGAGTTTAATGCCAGAATAGACTATATGATGAGTTCCAAGAGAGCCTGAACTATGTATCAAACTAGAAACTAAAAAGAAAGAGAGAGGAGAGAGAGAGGGAGATAACAGAGCAAAACGGAGGGAACGGGAAGGGTAGAGGGATGCGAGATGAAAGGGGAAAAGGAAAAGAAGAGGACAGAAGAGGAGAGTAAGAAGAAAAGAAAAGAGAAAAAGAGGGGAGGGGAGGGGAAAAGAGGGGAAGGGAAGGGAGAGGAGAAGAGAGAAGAGAAGAGATAAGAGGAAACAGTACAACTCCTATTAAAAATCAAATGATAGCTCTCATAGAGACAATTCTAAAACTCATATGAAGACCCAAAAAGCTAGAGTGGTCTTGATACAGAAGATGGAGTCATAACAATTTCTAACATCAAATTACATTATCAAAGCACATCATCAAAACAGCATAATACTGACATAAAAAGAAAAATAATAAGCCAGGGAGAGTGGTATATGCCTATAAGTTCAGCACTAGGAAGGTCAACTCAGGAAGATCAGAAGTTCAGTGTCATCCTCGGTTACATAAGTTCATTGCCAACTTAACCTGCATCAGCTTCTGTCTCAAAAACAATACAACAAGGAAACAAATAAATTAATTTTCACACCACCACCACACACACACACACACACACACACACACACACACACACATCAATTTCACTAGGAAATCAAGTGATTCAAGAAGCACTCAGTAAATAATGTTATGAAAACTGGATAGCCAGATACAAGAAATGAATTAATTCAAAATTATTAAAGACTTACAGATTTTATCCTATATTTTATCCTATAGTTTATCCTATATTATGTGGCCTGCTCTTTGATCACCTCCCCCTCAGGGGGTTGCAGCCTTACCAGGCCACAGAGAAAGACAATGCAGCCACTCCTGATGAGACCTGATAGGCTAGGGTCAGAGGGAAGGGGAGAAGGACCAACCCTATTAGGGACTTGGGGAGGGGCATGGGAGGAGATGAGGGAGGGAGCTACAGGTGGGATACAAAGGAAATAAAATGTAATTAATAATAAAAATGAAATATAAAAAAAAAGACTTAAACTGTATAAGATCAGAAACTATAACTCTCCATTCTTTGGGAAAAACTGCCTTGACATTGGTCCACAATGGGTTTTAGTAGATAAGAAACCAAAAAACACAGGCAGCAAAAGTAAACATAAACAGCAATAAATGAAAGCTTTTTCGTTGAAAAAGAAATAATCAACAAATGAAATGGCAACTTAACACTGACCTGTGAGCTGTATGTCCATTTAACATCTAATTACATTGAACATTTTTATCACTCAGTAGCAAAACTACAATGAGCAGATGACTTGAACAGACATCTTTAAAACAAGGATACAAAAATAACCAACAGGTACTGATCACGAATAACCATCAAAAAATGCATGACCTCAAGCCTGTTTGGATAGCAGTTATGGAAGCCATAATAGATAAAAAGTGTTGGTGAAGATGTGAAGGGAAAGAAACTATTGGGCATTGCTCAAAATGCTCAATTGTGTAGCCACTATGAAAATTTTTGGATGTTCTTCCAAAAATTACAAAGGAGGCCAAGCATGGCAGTGGCAATCTATAATCCTGGCATTCAGGAGCATCATAAGTTCAAGGCTAACCTGGGCTACATAGTATAAAAGTGTCTCAAAATATTTTTAACTGGACTTACCATTTGACTCAGTAATGTCACCCCAAGGTAGACCTAAGTGAATTACAGCTACTATGTGCACTCCCATATTCACTGAAACTTTCTAAGTATCCACTGATAGACAAATGAGTAAAGAAAATGTGATATGGGTATAAATATACACATAAGGTGAAATACCATTTAGCCATAAAGAAACAACTAAGCTTAGACGTTTGTGACAGTGTAAATGACCCTTAATGACACTATATTAAGTAAAAGAATTCAAACAAAGAAAGAGACAAAACCATATCATATCACTTAGATTATGCAGTATCTAAAAACTCAAACTGAAAGAAACTGAGAATAGGATAAAATGCAAGTTGCCAGGAGCACTGGGGAGGAGAAAATGTTAACAAAAGGTACAAATTTTTAGTTACAGGATGAATAAGTTCTTGCTATTTAATGCACAGCAGGTTGATTATCATGAATGATGGTATATTATAGTTTTACAAACTGCTGAATGTAGATCTTAAATGTTTTCATGATAAAAGGGAGTGTGGACTGAAATCAGGGGCAAGGCAAGGCCTTTCTCCATATCTTTTCAACATAGTACTTGAAGTCCTGGCTAGAGCAATAAGACAACTAAAGGAGATCAAGGGGCTACAAATCGGAAAGGAAGAAGTCAAAGTATCACTATTTGCAGATGATATGATAGTATAAATGAGCAATCCCAAAAATTGAACCATAGAACTCCTTCAGCTGATAAACACCTTCAGCAAAGTGGCTGGATACAAAATTAACTCAAAAAAAAACAAAATCAGAAGTCCTCCTGTATACCAAAGACAAAAAGGCCGAGAAAGAAATTAGGGAAACAGCACCCTTCAAAATAGCCATTAATAACAAAAGTACTTGAGGTGACTCTAACCAAGCAAGTGAAAGACCTATTCTAAAAAAACTTCAAGTCTCTGAAGAAAGAAATAGAAGGATATCAGAAGATGGAAAGATCTCCCATGCTCATGGGTCAGTAGAATTAACATAGTGAAAATGACCATCCTGCCAAAAACAATCTTCAGATTCAATGCAATTCCCATCAAAATACCAACACAATTCTTTACAGACCCTGAAAGAACAGTTCTCAACTTCATATGGAAAAACAAAAAACCCAGATTGCCAAAATGATCCTGTACAACTAAAGATTGTCTGGAGGTATCTCAATTTCTGATCTTATACTGCAATACAGAGCAATAGTAACAAAAACTGCATGCTACTAGAATAGGAACAGAATGGTGGATCAATGGAATTGAATAGAAGACCCAGAAATAAACCCACACACCTATGGATACTTGATTTTTGACAAAGAAGCCAAAACCATACAATGGGACAAAAGGATCTTCAACAAATGGTGCTGGTCTAACTGGATGTCTACAGGTAGAAAAATGCAAATAGATGCATATTTATCACCCTGTACAAAACTAAAGTCCAAGTGGATCAAAGACCTCAACATAAAACCAGACAGGATAAATCTGTTAGAAGAAAAATCGGGGAAGAACGTAGAACTCATTGACACAGGAGACAACTTCCTGAACATAACAACAACAGCACGGGCTCTAAGATCAACAATCAATAAATGGGACCTCATGAAACTGAAAAGCTTCTATAAAGCAAAGGACAGTGTTGTCAGAACAAAACGACTGCCTACAGACTGGGAAAGGATCTTCACCAACCCTATATGTGACAGAGGGCTGATATCCAGAATATATAAAGAACTCAAGAAGCTAAAAAGCAACAAATCAAGTAATCCAATTTAAAATTGGGGTGCAGAATTAAACAGAGAATTCTCAATAGAGGAATATAGAATGGCAGAGAAAAACCTAAAGAAATAATCAATGTCGTTAGTCATTAGGGAGATGCAAATCAAAATGACCCTGAGATTTCACCTTACACCCATCAGAATAGCTAAGATCAAAAACTCAAGTGACAATACATGCTGGAGAGGATGTGCAGAAAGAGGAACCCTCCTCCATTGCTGGTGAGACTGTAAACTTGTACAACCTCTTTGGAAATCAATCTGGCGCTTTCTCAGACAATTAGGAATAGTGCCTCCTCAAGATCCAGCTATACCACTTCTAGGCACATATCCAAAAGAGTCTCAAGTACACAATAAGGACATTTGCTCAACCATGTTTGTAGCAGCTTTATTGAACCTGGAAACAACCCAGATGTCCCTCAACTGAGGAATGGATACAGAAATTGTGGCATATTTACACAATGGAATACTATTCAACAATTAAAAACAAGGAAATCATGAAATTTGCAGGCAAATGGTGGGATCTAGAAAAGATCATCCTGAGTGAGGTATCCCAGAAGCAGAAATACACACATGGTACATACTTATAAGTGGATATTAGACATATAATATAGAGTAAAGGTACAAAATCTGTACACATAAAAGGGGGTATGGTAGCAGGATACAGCTGGGATACAGAGTTAATAAAATGTAACTGATAAGAAAAAAATAGATAAAAATTTAAAAAAAAGCTGGACAAAAATAGGTATGACAAGTCACTTCTGCTTGTTACTGACAGTTGAATAGATTTCCACTCTGAAGCTTGAAGAAACGATGGCTTAAAATATCTACTTGGTAAAACAGTTAAGTATTTGATGTCACTCTGTTCCCTGAGATTTATATGCTAAAGTTTTCCTGTGCAGGAAATAAAATAGTGAGTGCCTAACAGAAAAACAAAAAAAAAATGAAACAAACAAGACACTGGATACAGTGGCTAGACTTAAGTATGTCAACCCAGCACATGGGCTTTTGCTTAAAAGTTCACCCTGAGAACAGATTAGGGCTACACTGAGATCCTGAATATCCAGTGTAGTAGCCAGCTATGAAAGACTTTCTATCAGCTTAAACCCATGTCTAAGTAGTTTTCTTTGGTGAATATTCCACAGAAGAAAGGCTTTTCTAAAAAGGAATCAATTTACCCTCAAATTAGTGCTTAGATGTATGACTTCATCAAAGTATTTTAGTTTATGTACAGCTAAACAATAGTCAACCAGGTGAAAGGGAAGCCCATAGAATATAAAAGATTCTCTGCTAGGTATTTATCAGAATGAGTATTAATATCCAAAATATGCAAAATATCCAAATGACATATTCAAAAATTGGGCCTATGATTTTGAAGGAAGGTAGGGAGTGGCATATGGGAGGTTTGTAGGGAGAAAAGGTAAGGGACAAATATTGTAAGTCTAATCTCAAAATTAAAAAATAAAATATGGACCAGGAATGTGAACAGAGATCTCAAATGATGAAAAAATATCTAAGAATAACTCAAAACATGTTTATTGTCACTAGTAATTAGGAAAATGCAATTCAAAACAACCTTGAGATTTCATCTGTCTTAGCTCAGTTTACAATGGTGAAGATCAACAACAACAATGGAGTGCTGGGGGGAGGGGTTGAATAAAGGCCCAACTGCAGTTTGTGGGTACTGTTATACTCCCCACTGGATGAGGCAATCATGGACCAATGCTGCTCTAAAGAGATGTGTAATTGGCTAACAAGAACTCTGTTGCCTGGTTTTCAATCATTTGCCCGTAGTGGGACTTCTTCTACAGGCCACAGTGGGGAAAAGGATGTACTCAGTCCTGGTGTGTCTTGATGTGCTGGTGTGTATGGGAGTATAGGGTGGGTTCCTCTTTCCTGAGGAGTAGGGGTGGGGGAATTCGGGGAAGAGGGAGGGAGAAATCAGAAGGAGAGACCTCGGGAGGGGGCTACCATCCAAATGTAAAGTGAAATAAATAAATAAATAGATAGATAGATAGATAAATAAATAAATAAATAAATAAATAAATAAATAAATAAGGGGGTATGCTAACTAACTTGAGTTTGGCACTAATTTCATAATATATCAAAGTGTCATGCTGAATACACTAAATACATGTATAATTTTGTCAATAAAGCTAGAGGAGACTTAATCAGCTAATTAATTATGTGCTACTCTAGCAGCCATCATGACTACAACTTCATGAAAGGCTCTGATACAGCAGGCTCAGCAAAGCCACTTTCAGGTTACTGACCCAAGAGAAAGTACATGGGAGGAAAACTATTTCTTGTTGGTTGGAGCTACCAAGTGTTGGGGGAGTTTGTTATACAGCAAGAACTAACTGAAATGTACTTACTGTGTCGACATCTTAAAGAAATTTTGCAAAATCAAGAGGAGATTGCTCAAGAAAAGAATTTTATTAGCTGGGTTCTGTGGCTAAAAATTATGTTAGCATCACAAAGTATCCTCCCCTTTGAAAGTATTCCCCCTTTTTTACTGTCTGAGTTTGGTATTGTTTATGCCTCAAACGTGTGTGAGAATTCAACCAGAGATGCTGCCTGGGCTGGGAGTTTTCTCTGTGGGAAAGATTTTTAGAAACTGAGTCAACTCTGTTAGTGGTCTGTGCCCCCTTTTCTTCTTGCACTGCTAAGGTTTCCCTTCTGCATTTGCAGCCAGTAGAAGGATCCATTTGGTAGCACTCCTCTTCTGCTTAACCCTATTCTGTGTGTTCAGCTAGTGCATAGCAGGCACTGAACAACTTTTGGGTTGATTCCCTCTTTGTAGACTCTATGACTCTGAAGTCCAAAAGGCACATGACTTCTTCCTTGCTCTCCCCAAACCAGTACCACGCTAGCAGTCAAATCATAGTGCTAACCCTGTTGCTGTTTTGGAGAAAATACAGTTTCCGGATGGAGACTACAATATACCAGCTTGACTTCTTGTTCTTTATCCCTTATGTGGAACAACTGTGGTCTCTTTGGGTCTTTTACCTATTGTCACCCACTTTCTCTGTTGTGAAGATAATAGAAACTCTGCTGGGGAAATTGGACACAGAGAGAAAAACTGGGTCCAGAGAGACGAAAGGGAACTTTTAATTTTTTAGGTGTTAGGATCCAACTACCCCAAATTTTTCTTTCAAGTAATTTTTCCATTACAAACATTAATTCACCTTCAATCCCAAATTAAGGATCTCAAGCTCCAGACATTTCTACTCTTTCCTCATCACAACATAGGAGCCCGCATCTTCCCAGGCCGAGGGTGTGATTCCCCCTGTATCCAAAACCAGGGAAGCAAGTAAAGTAGTTTCAAGTTATCGTGCAGGCATCTTTGTGGGTCCAGTCTCAATTGCCATAGGCCAGCTCAGGCTTTGCAGGGGCCTTACACACTTCCAAGGAGGAACCCCCCCCCCCCCCCCCCCCCGCATACCTCTCCCGGCCTGGTCTTGTTGAGAGGCTCAAAGGACCGGATGAAGCACCCAAACAAAGCCAGTAAGTTCTTACCTGTCGCCTCTGCAAATTAGAGACTGCAGCTCCTGGCTTGACATGTGAAAAGGGATTAGGACAATGGGAGGGCGAATGAGAAGATGAAAGCAAATGTGGAGGGAGACAGCTCAGCACCGCAAAGTGGTGAGGGAAGTGCCTGATAACAGGGGAAACAGGCATGCTTTAGAAGGCTTCCCATTCCTCCCTCTAGGTTTTCATCATCCTTTTGAGATACCCACTACTGCACAGAAAGAGCCACCACAAAAAGAAAAAGGAATCCCTGTGTCTTGCAGCCTAGGCTAAACCCCTCCCACCCAGCTTCAAAGGCTGAGCAATGCAGCCTTTCAGGGGACATGAAACACACACACACACACACACACACACACACACACACCTACATCATATTAATAGGCCAGAAGAGGGCATCTAATCCCCCTAGAACTAGAATTGCAGGCAGCTGTGAATGGCCTAATGTGAGTGCTGGGTACCAAAGTCTGGCCCTGGGCAAAATCAGCAGATACTGTCAGCGCTGAGCTGTTTCTCCAGCCCTCTATTCATAATTCTTGCCTCAACAATTATTGCTATGATGTTTAAAAGGTAGTAATTTTCTCATCCTTCCTGTGCCTTCTAAAACCAACACCATGTGGCTTGTAATATGATGTTTACCTTGGGCACAGCATCATTTTCATTAAAATTGCCCAACTTCATTCTACTCATGAGGCAATGTCAGACAAAGTCAAATTGACAAAGTAATTGATAAAAATTCTTCAAAAGTGACAGTATATGAGAGGCAACAAAAGCATAAGTAACTACTTCAAGTTAACAGAAGACGGAAGGAGAAAAGAGTGGTCCTGAGTTGGAAGGAGGGATTAACATAAAGGTCATGACAGTTTAAATCTATAATGCCCTCCAGAACTCATGAATTGAACTTTCCCCCTTGCTGATGGTGCTATTTTGAGAAAGCTCTGGAATCTTTGGAAAGCGGGGCCTCACTGGTGGAAGTTTCTGGTCTGGCCATGGTGTGTTATGATAGCAGGAGCCTCTGCAATATGCAACAATCAGGCAGGGTGGAGAGCCCAGACACAAACTCACACATGCATTATCAATTTATTTTTCAACAAGGGCCAAAAGAAAAAGAATGAGGAATAATAAATGACCCAGAGAAAACTGGAGGGGTGCATGCAAAAGACTGAAATACATTGTTTTATTTAACTGTAAATAAAACCCAACTTTAAATGGATTAAAAATATAAACACATGTTAGGGCCTGTCTGCAAAATCTAGTGGTCAGGAGGCTGAGGCAAGAAGACAGTGAACTTGAGGGCAGACTGGGTTGAGCTTTTAAAACTTGTCACAGAAACGGAGTGGTGGCACACTACTTTAATCTCAGCACTCAGTAGGCAGGGGGATCTCTGTGAGTTTAAGTTCAGCCTGGTCTACAAAGTGAGTGCCAGGACAGGGAAATTTACACATAAAGACCCTGTCTCAAGAAACAAAACAAAACAAAAAACTAAACCTAAGACCTAAAATAATTCTTTCAAAGCCCTAGAAAAGAACATGGGAGTTTGGGAGGCCTTCATACTTCACTTGGGGAGGACATACCAAAAAGTTAGACAGCAAAATGGAAAATGAAAAGGTGGGATTATAACAAACTGAAAAATATCTGCAGCCAAGGAAGCAATCAACAAAATAAAAAGTTAAACAATAAACTAGTAGAAAATATTTAAAACTATAAATATATTAAGGAGCCAATATTCAAAGTAGATAAGGAATTCATATGCCTCAAAAGTAAAATAAAAATTAGTAATCAAATTGAAAAGTGGCAAGGACCCAGAATAATATTTCTCCAAAAAAAAAAGAAAGAAAAAAACTAGCTAGCAAGTGCACAAGAAAATGTTAATGTCATCAAGAAAGGAAAATCAAAAGTACCATGAGCCATGTCCTCATACATGGTAATATGGCAATTATCAAAAAGACAAGAAGTAGAAACTATTGGTGAGGATGGAAAAATATATTATTTTGATTTATTTTATTATTCTCTGTATTTATGCATGATATGTATATGTATGTACATGTGCCATAGAAGACAACTTTGTGGAGCTTTTCCTCCTTTCACCCTTACATGAGTTTCAGGGATTGAATTCAGGTCCCCAGGCTTATGAACAAGTGCTTTTACCCATATAAGTCATATTATGGGCTCAGCAAAAGGAACTTATCTGATACAGTTTCAAGCTTCAATTATATATTTTCTTAGTAACACAAAAACCTGTAAAAATTTTAATGATGTTTCTAGGTAGCAAGATTATAGATTTAATTCTTCAGCTGAATCTATTGTGAATGACCCTGAAGTTAACCATGAAATGATATTATATCATTTGGTCATGCTCAAATATAAATTTTATATAATTATAAAGCTAGTACTTGTAATTGACTCACTAAATTAATAAGTCTAGCCAACTAGTCACATTTTGCTGTTGATTTTTGGCTTTTTTATTCAATAATCTGTAATTGGGATAATACGGCTATTTTTACCAGAAAAGAATTTTGTTCAAGGGTAGTACTCATATGTATGAAAGTATCAAGGACCTACAAAATACTAAAGAGGCCATACAATTTAATCTGTTGCTTCATCTTATTTTACAACACAAGCCAGTTAGTATGTTTGAGCTTCTAATGCTGTTATAATTTAAACAACAAGAACTAGATAAAGCCTGTACTTCTAGGAACATGTAAGTGCTATAAACCCAAAATTCTTCTAACAAAGCCCCTTTTTAAAGATGATTCATGGAAAATGTTTTAGATAAGTGTAATTTCAAGCTATTTTTTATAGTATTATATTATTCATATGCACTTTATTTAAATATCCATTAAAATAGATGGCATATATCTAGCCTTCAAAGGTTGGAAGCAGAAGGATCGTTATATTCCAGACAAGTGAAGCCCCTCAGCAAGACTGTATTAGTTACTTTTCTGTTGCTGTGTTAAAACACCAGGACCAAGACGACTCTTTTTTTTTTTTTTTTTTTTTAATTCCAAGATGACTCTTAAAGATGGAATTGTTTATTTTGGTTTACAGTTCCAGTGGGATAAGAGACCATCATGACAGAGAAACATGGCAGCAAGCTGTGGCCATGGAGGCAGGAGCAGAAATCTGACAGCACACATCCTTTACCGTAAGCACAAAACAAAGAGCAAACTGGAAGTCCACAAGACTTTTTAATAGCAAAGCCTGCCCTTGGTGACATATAGCCTCCAGCAGGGCTACACCACCTAAACCTCCCCCACACCCCACACCCAACTGTGGACAGAGTATTCAAATGCCTGAGACTATGGTGAGTGTTTCTCATTCAAACAACTACAGAGGCCAAGCTTAAAAAAAATTATAGTAAAGGCAGACTTACCATACTTAGCCAAGAAGGGATAGAACTGCCACATGACTCAGTAATCCTATTACTTGGTTTCACAATATGCTTTTCTGTTGCTCTGATAAACGCCGTAAACAAAAGCAACTTGAGGGGGAAGAGGATTTATTTGGACTTCACTTCCAGGCCACAGCACATCACTGAGGAAAGTCAGTGCAGGACCTCAGTCAAGAACTGAAGCAGAAACCATGGAGGAATGTTTTTTTGTTTGTTTGTTTGGTTTGGTTTTTTGTTGTTGTTGTTGTTTCTGGCCTTTCTTCTATTCGGGTTTGTTGTCAGCTGCTACAGCAATCATGGCCACTGGTTCTCTAGATTCCTAATTGTGTTGTCTCTTAGTAGCTGATACAGTTTGGATCTGGAATGTCTCCCAAAGGCCAGTCTACTAGAAGTTGATCCCCAGCTTGGCACTATTTGAAGAACTTTCAACAGGTGGGGACTAACGGAAGGTAGCACATGTGTTTAGAGGGGATATGTTGACCTCAGCCCCCTTCCTTCCTTTCACTTTCCAGCCATGATATGAGTGAATTTAGTCCACTGTCTGCTACTGTTGTGAGCCTAAAAAACCAAGCCAAACAATCAGGGGCTAAAGTAGTAAACACTATAAGCCAAAGTTAACTTTTTTTCTTAACCTAGTCATCACCTTGGGTATCTATTATTGTGATGGGAAGCCAACTGACATAGTAGCAGAAAGTAGCAGAATATAGCAGTTGCCAACAGAGAGGACATTGCTGGCACATGACAAAAAGCACACAGCTCAATTTCTCAGTTCATTTGCTTCCATTTCTGGCATGTAGAATGCCCTGGATTACAGGTATAAAAACTCAAGAAAATAGGTACTAGTTTTCAAAAACAGCTTTGTTCATTTTAGAGGCCAGGAATGTGAAACCAAATCCCTCTTTATTGCTTTTAATCTGTATTGTTTTAAATATATGTATTTGTGTGTATGTGTGCCTGTAGAAGTTTATGTGCACACAGGCATCATATTCCCTGGAACTGGAGTTATGGACCACTATGAGGTGCCCAAACGGGTGTTGGAAACCAAACCCAAGTTGTCTACAAAAGTAGTAGTAAGCGCTTTTAACCACTGAGAGTTTAACTTCTGGTAAACCTTTTTTTCATATCCTATATATTCTATTTCTCTCTACACATCTATGATAGTCTACATTTCATATCAAGTTGACAGGATCTAAAACCACTTTGAAAGTAAATATCTGAATATATCTGTGGAAAATTTTGTTTGGATTGTATTAGTTGAGGTAGTAAAATCCACCATAAACGTAGATGCTACCATTCCCTGGGCTGAGGTTCTGAACTATACAAAAGGGAGAAAGGAAGCTGGGCACCAGAATTCATCCCTGTACTTCCTGACTGTAGTACAGAATGTGATCAACCACCTCCTGTTTCTGTCGCCCTCCCACCTTGATACACTGTGTCCCCTCAAACTGTAAACCAGAATAAACCTTTCCTTCTTCTTCCTTTCCTTCCTTCCTTCCTTCCTTCCTTCCTTCCTTCCTTCCTTCCTTCTTTCCTTCCTGCCTTAACATTGCTTCTTGTCAGGCATTTTCTCACAGCATCAAGAAAAACAACTAAGACAGCATCCAATTTATTCCTCACAAAATAGTTATTATGATTATGGTTTATATGAGCCCACTGCTTTTTCAACTATTGACTGTTATGACAATATGCTATTATATTTATGATCTCAAACTATTTCTATAAACACTATATTCTATGTAGCGTCTGGTCAATGAAGCACCTGTGTTACCTAGCTTGCACTGAACTAGAGTTTTGACAGAAGTATCAAATATTCCAGGCCAAGAAAAAAAAAAAAAAAGCTGTGTCACTCATCTCTATAAGTACCTGTTAGTGGCTCTTATTCGCTCTTCTTAAATAATATATTTATTATTTAATATTATTTAAATATTATTATTTGTTTATTATTTAACAAATATAAATAATATATTTGTTTATTATATTTACAATAATGTATTTGTTTATTATTATTATTTGTTTATTATTTAATATATTTGTTTATTATCATACATATATACACAGCATTTTTTTTCAATGCAGTTTATTCAGGAACATTGAACAATCCTCGGACCCCGGGGAAAGCCAGCCCACAGCTTAAATAGCCTCTGGGTAGCCAACCCAGGCGTGCCACGTGGGCAATGCAGATAGGTCCACATACATGGAAGCAAGCCAGATCCTCGGCCTTAGCCAAATGTGGAATTGTTCGTGACAGAGAGCACTCACCATCGGGAAGGTGGAAGGCAGAAACCAGCTCCATCTTTAAGGCATAGCATTCCGCAGCTCTCTACAGTTCCCCCTTTTTGTTTTAGACGCATCAGGCAAGAGTAGAGGTCTGATCTCTGATATTAGAAATAAATTGGGACTTTGTACAGATGTTCATTTAGGTGTCATCCACCCAAAGAGCATCAGACCCGTCCGATACCTTTTTCTCAGAGGCGGGACCTGGGGCAGGTAGATGATAAAATGCTATATACACAGCATTTTTATCATTTGTACTATCCTCCTCCCAACTTCCCATACCCCACCCAACAAGCCCCCTTCCAAGCCTTATGTTCTCTCCTTTTTCAATGCCCCACTGTGTCTACTTACTGTTACCAATATACACACAGTAAATGGGTGTAGAGCTTCAACTGGAGCATGTACACCCTACCAGTTGCCACACCCCCAAGGGGGAAAAATATTTTCCTTCCCTCAGCGACCATGAACTATCAAAAGCTCCTCAGCTAGGAATAGAACCTCATGTGTCCCAGCACTCATGCTGGAATGTTAACTGGCTTGACTTTTTGCAAGTCTTGTGCATGCAACTATAGCTGCTATGAGTTTAAGAGTATGACGGCCATGCCATGTCTGGAAGACAGCATTTCACAGAATTCTTCCCGTTTTTTTTTTTTTTTTTTTTTTTTTTTTTTTTTTTTTTTTTTTTACTCTTACATTCTTTCCCCTCCCTCTTATTGTGATGCTCCCTGAGCTTCTGGGATAGGCATGAAAGGAATACAGGTATCCCATTTAAGGCTGAAAACTCTGAGTCACTTATTCTAAACACTTTGGCAAATTATGAGTCTCTGCATTAACTGCTGCCCACTATCAAAAGAAGCTTGTCTAACCAAGATTGAGACTAACACAGATCTACATGTATAAATGTAATAATTTAGAAAGTCATATCAAAACAGTTCATTTAGCAATATACAAAGAGCTATGAACTTTTGATCTATTTGACAGTACTAGGCATGGGTTACTTCCTATGGTGCAAGCCCCAAATCCAACCAGAAAGTTGTTGTCATCCACATAACAGTCATACCACTATTGTACAAGTGCGCACATCTTGCCAGGAAGATCAGTATTGGAGCATGAAGAGTCCTGTGCTGAGTAAGACTACTGGTGACTTTTCCCAATGGTCTGAATAGCACCTTGTAGTTCCATGAAGGCTAGCCAGTGAAGAGAAAGTCTCTTGGTCAGTTTGAGATTGATTTCCATATATCCTGCAACTACAGTGCATAGCATCTCCAGCAATAGGGTCTTACAATTTGGTTATGGTAGAAAACACAGAGCCATGACACTTGTAATGGAAGTTTTGGTTTCTTTAAAAATTCAGATATGTGTTTTCATCCCAAGTGTGGGGTTTTAGTTGGGCTATAGTTTGTCCATAGCTGTTAATTGTCTTGTGTGGGGCATGGCTCTTGCCAGCTCGTAACAGAGAGGGGTGTGCTCTAGAACTCTGAGGACATAAATTTGAGAGCCCAGAAAAAAAAGACGTGGCATGCAGTATTGGCATGTGGCATTTAGCAGTTTTGAACAGTGTGGTGGTGGTTTGGAGTAGACAGAGAGAAATGCTTCAAGGTGCAGCTGCGTGGAAAAGACTGCTGGCTGCATCTGCTGTTGACAGAGATTGGTAGAGCCCTAAAAGAACCCACTTACCCTAAACAGCCAAGAGAAGTAAAGGGGTCTGTGGCTCCTCTCCCCACAAACCTCTCACCTATGAAGGCTTTGGAGGTTGGAAAAGATATAGAGGCCTAAACACCCCAAATAAAGTAGAGTTTTAAAAATGAGCGCTACAGACGCTAGCCTGTGTTGTTGCCAGGAGGAGAGAGGAGAGCTGAACATTCCCTGACCAGTAAATCAAAGAGAGGTATCCTTGCCTAGCACTAATATTGCTGTTTAATAAACCATGTCTTCTGAGAGCAGCACTGTCCAATGATGTAGTGTATGTCCTTCCAAACTCCTTTCTCAAACCCATACTTTTTAATTAGCTGGATTTCACTGGATTTCCATAAGACTTTATATATTTTTTTAATTCCTATTATTTCACCCTCTACTCCCTTCTACCTTCCATGCCCTCACCCCACCTCTACTTAAACCTTTAAGCCCCAGAATCTACCCAATTTTTTTGTATATGTAAAATACTTTATAAATGTAAGGCAGTAAAAGTGTATTACAACTGTTTACATTAATTTTCTTTGAAATCATTCTTTATCAAATAGTTTTCGTTAGTTGACAATTTCATACATGTATGTATTGTATTCTGCTTACTCTCTTTCTTATTCCTTATTCCTTTTATCCCTTACTTCCCACCAGTCCTTATCATCTCCTCTTATGTATACCAGGAACTTTCTTAAAATTCTGAGGTTTTTCTGTTTAGTTTTGTGACACATTTAGCTTAAACAAAGTCATCTGTTTGATCAGGATTGGAAGTATCCTTTGGAGGTTAGCAGGGTCATCATTTAGCACTCAACTGAAAACACAGATATTTCTTCATCTCCTTGAATCAATCAGTAATAAATAGCCCTGATGTAAAGTGTAGGACCCCCTGAAACACTTCTTATCCCATGGCAATTCTCACACAAACAAGGTACAGGTGTTTAGTGTGATAACAATGCTTATTTCTTGCCCAGAAGATTGTTTTACATATCCCCTGTCTTTACCCTCTGCTTCTTACATTGGTTTAGCCCTATCTTCTACATTCTTTTTTAATTTTTTTATTAATTACAGTTTATTAATAATCACTTTGTATCCCCCTGTAGCTCCCTCTCACTTCCCCCCCCAATCCCACCCTCCCTCTCCCTTCTCCTCCCATGTCCCTCCCCAAGTTCACTGATAGGGGAGGTCCTCCTCTCCTTCCTTCTGATCCTAGTCTATCAGGTCTCACCAGGAGTGGCTGCATTGTCTTCCTCTGTGGCCTGATAAGGCTGCTCCCCCCTCAGGAGGAGGTGACCAAAGAGCAGATCTGCCCAATTCTTTTATGCCACATGTGTTCTATCCCCTCCAGTTAATTTTTAACTTGGGTTACAATATGGTTCCATATGGTTTTTTCATATATCTTTCATTCTGGTTAACCCTTCCTTGAACCCATCCTTGCTTGAGCATTACCTCCTCCAGTATTCTTCTCACAAGATATAGGAAGGTGGTTTGTGATCTACTTTTATATATTTTCCTTTGCCTCATCTCTCACTGTTTCCTGTCCACCTCTCCCTCATACTCCATTCTACAGGACACCAATCTAGTCTGTTATCTAAACACCCCATGCCTTCAACTCTCTTTCAACTGTTTAACAGACACTGAATTCCTGCTATAGATTAAGCACTAAACTAGCCATTATAAATACAAAGATTAGCCAGGTGTTGTGGTGCATGCCGATAATCCCAGCACTTGGAAAGGCAGAGGCCAGCGATCTCTGTGATTTCAAGGCCAGCCTTATCTACAAAGTCAGGACAACCAGTGCCACACAGAGAAAACCTTTCAGAGAAAGAAAGAAAAAGAAAAAGAAAGAGAGAAAGAGAGAGAGAGAGGAGAGAGAGAGAGAGAGAGAGAGAGAGAGAGAAAGAAAGAAAGAAAGAAAGAAAGAAAGAAAGAAAGAAAGAAAGAAAGAAAGAAAGAAAGACAAAGATTATTAAGACATAGTTTCATCCTAAGGAATCTACAATCTAATGGGGTCAAAAACATTTAAAATATTAAACTGCTCTATGGTGTGCTACTATGGAGGGATGGAATCACCTGTTACAGAACTACAAAAGAAGGAAATGTCAATCAACTTAAGAGAGTGGCAGAATAGGCAGCTGCAAGCTTTCATCCCCTGACAGAAACATCAAAAACCAAGCACAAACTGTCCATGTTTGTAAAAATTCAGGAAGGCAGTCAAAACTTCACAGCAACTGAGCAGGTCATAAAGGAATCATAAATGATCATAAAAGATCATAAAAGGAGAACTTCAAATCAGTAGGAGACACCCCGATGGTCTTAGTTCTAGAGAGTCACCAATTTGTGTTCCTGGTATAGGACTCCAGTCCCTGGCTCCTGAGGAAGCAGAGCAGATCCCTGGGGGCTGCCTCAGTACTGGCAGAAGATGGTCCCTGTTGTTTTGCCTTACTTGCAGCCTGGGCAGTGGGCACTGTTTTAAAACAAACTGCAGGTGAAAGAATGTTTCAATGAGTAGGGTGAAATAGTGTCACTGAAACAGAATAGGACCATAAGATCCATGAACACAATCTGCGAAAAGTTTCTCTGGGAAACAGAGACATGCAAAAGTATCCATACATCCAGAGAAACTGAGACAAACAAGTGAATTCACAAGGCAAGACAAATGTTCAGAAAGCACCTGAGAAGACCCCCAGGTTTCATACTGCCTGAGACCTGTGCTAAGTGAAAGCCTGGCTAATGTAGGAGGAAAGCCAGAGCACCAAGCCAATGTGCAAACGGAAATGCTTTGTTTCTCATTGGCTCCTGGCATTTGAGATAGATTTATGTCAAAAGACTAACTTAACATGAATGAGGAAGCACAGACTTCAGTGACCACACATGACAAGGAATCATCTTCATAGACAAAGTATGGTAGCATCAGTACAAAAGAATATTGCTGTAACACTGAGTAATTGAAAAATCAGTAGAGCCTAGAGTAAAGTGACAATATATCTGAAGAAGTCTGACATCAGGCTTACTACAGGAAGACTAAACAACTGTCATAAATACAATCGAAGAGACAGGTGCAGGAAAAGAACCTACACAAGAGCAAACTGAGAATGTCAACAAGTAGGAACTATAGAAAGGAACCTGAGCCAGAGAGATAGCTAGGTAAAGAAAGGAGCTTGCTAGCCAAGCCTCATGACCTGAGTTCAACCCCAGAACCCACATAGGAAGAGAGAACATATTCCTAAAAGTTGTGCATGCACACACACACATATACATGCACGCAAATCTTTTTAAAAGTAAAAAATATTCAAATAAAAAAGCACAGATTAGAACACGGAAAAAAATGTAATGATTCAAGGCAGTGATGTAGGTTAGTGGCAAAGTACATGCCTAATATGTATGAGGTCCTGGTTTCACTCTCTAATATCGTACACACAGCAAAAAATATAATTAAAGTATATGCTGATTACAAGAGACTTGCTTTAGCAGCAAAAACAAATAAAATGGAAACGAAAAGCTAGGAGGGAGGTGTTTCCTTGTAAACCAGTGGTTCCCAACCTTCCTAATGCTGTGACCCTTCAACATAGGTCCTCATGTTGTGGTGATCCCCAACCATAAAATTATTTTCATTTCTACTTCATCACTGAAAATTTGCTGCTGTTGTGAACCATAATGTAAATATCTGTGTTTTCTGATGGTCTTAGGCAACCCCTGTGAAAGGGTTGTTTGAACCTTCAAAGCGATATTGACCCACAGGTCGAGAACCACTGCTGTAAATGATAGCCAAAATGATTAGCATTACTACTCCAGAATCAGTCTTAAGTTCAAAAGTGTTCACGGAAACAGAATACTGAATTTTGATGAACTGTCAACTGCTCAGGAATGTATAACAATTATAACTATTTATAGAACTCTATAACAGCATCTCAAAAGATATAAAAAAGAAATACTGACTGAACTGAAAAAAGAAATTGACTAAAATCATGAAATGAAATAATTGGAGGTTTCAAAATCCAACTTTCAAGAATAGAATGACAAGAAAGATAGGGAAACAAAGGATTAGAACAATATAATGTTCTGTGTATGTTAGCTGGGTCTTCAACAGCAACAAACAAACACAAAAGCTTAGTCAAGGATAGAGGCTCGCCATGGGAATTGGCATAAGTGAATCTAGAGGCCATAAAATTCAATAAGATGACATCTTTGAGTTGTAGAAGCAACAAATCTGACATGATGACTCTGCATCAGTCCAAAGGCCTGAAAACTAAGATGGCTAGTGGTGTGTCTTCCACCCAAGGCTGTCTCAGACTGAGAAGCCAGGCACTCCAAAGTCTGAGGGCAGGATAATGTAGGGTCTCAGCTGAAAACATAAAGAATTGACTCTTCTTTCAACTCTTTGTTCTACTTGGGTCTTTAATGGATTAGATAATGCCCACCCACATTGGCTAGAGTGGAATATTTTTACTCAGTGTACTGACTTAAACGTTGAGCTCTTCCAGAAATACTATCACAGGAAATACTCAGAAATGTTTTACTAGCTATGTGAGCTTCCCTTAGCCCAGTCAATTTGACTCATAAAATTAACCATCGCACACCAACTATCTCTAACAGACATATATAGAGCACTCCACCCAATGAGACCAGAGCCCATATTCTTCTCAAGTCTATTTGGAACATTCTCCAAGATGGACCAGATGTTAGACCATAAAACAAATCTCAATAAATTTCAAAAGATTGAAATCTTATGGCATGTCTCTTTGTCCACAATGAAATAAAACTAAAATAGATAACTGAACTGAAATTTTTCTCAATTAAATAAAATGCTGTTAAACAACCAATGGGTCAAAGAAAAGATGTTGGAACACATTTATACAAAAATTAAAAAGAGAAGAACAGCATACACAAACTTATGAGATGTAGTGAAGTCAGTGATCCAAGAAAAGTGTGTAACAATAATTGCCAACATTTAAGAATAAGAGGGTAGGAGAGATAGCTCAACAGTTAAAAGCACATACTGCTCTTGCAGAGAACCCAAATTTGGGCCCCAGTACACACCACTGCATTCACACATGCCTTTAAGACCAGTTTCAAGGAACTCAACACCCACTTCTGGACTCCAAATCTATCTGACACATTTAAGGCCGTACCTACAAAGTAGAAAATAAAGGGTCTTATGCTGGATGTCAATACTGAAACATATACTTAGCATGCAAACGGGTGTGAATTCAATTTTCAGCATAATAAACAAAGAAACAAGAAATGAGGGACTGGCAAGATGGCTCAGCAGTTAAAGAGTACTTGTTGCTCTTGCAGAGCAAGAGGTTCAGTTCCCAACACCCACAAGGTGGCTTACAACAAACATCACTGACTCCAGTTCTAGAAGAGCTGACATCCACAGACACCAGGCACACAGGATACACATATATACCTGTAGGCAAAGTACTCATACACATGAAATATACTTAAAATCTCAAGAAATAAAATAGATAACCAATGAATAACACAGCTTCATACACTGAGAAATAAGAAAAACACACTAAATCTATACTTAGCAAAAAAAGAAATGATATACACTAGAACAAAGAAATCAATAAAAAAAAATAGAGGAAATCAATGAAACCAAAAGCTATTTCTTTGGAAATGCCGATTAGTTAAATCTCTAGCTAGACTGAAGAGAAATAAGGAAGACGTAACTAAAATCAGAAATGTAAGTACAACCATTCAGCTCAACCCCATCCGAACAAAATAGTATAAGAAAATAGTATGAACATTTGCATGTTAACAAGTCACAAACTCCCTCTCCACTACACTAATTAAAGGACTGATCACAAGGCAGGGGTGGGGGAAGGATTGGCTATGATTCGAACATAGATTCATGGACACAACTCTATGAAGCAAGAAGTGCAGGCTGCTGCAGAGGAAAGGGGGGGCCATTTCCCTTTGGGAACCATAGTCCAACCTCTAGAAAGAGATTTTAGACCAGCTGTGTAAGTGTAAGCAGCACGGCAGGGGCAGGCAGGATCGCTCAGGACCCTTGTCCCTCCCTCCCCCCAGCCTAGATGGCTTTGACTTGCACACTTGCCTATTCTCAGAGCCACATGGGGACATTTAGAGAAAGCAGGCCACTGATGAGCATTTCTCACAGCCAGCCACACTTGCAGTGGCAAGGCACTTCTCCTGTGAACACACATGTGACTGGGGAGACCACAGACCTGGACAATGGGGCAGGGCTGTGAGGGCAACTCTCAAGCTTTCTAAATTGCTGGACCTGTGTACAGAAACTAATGGAGCGAATTAAGCCAGCAAAGGATATTTTCTTAGCTTGCATGTCCTGGCAAGAAAGGAAGGGCAGGGCTAGCCCCTGTACAGCCCTTTCTGGTTCTACCTGTCAGGACCTGAGAAAGAAAAGGCCACATAACACCCACCACACTCCTACTGAACATCAAAATGAGAGGCCTGCAGAAAATCCCGGAGCACCTCTACCCTCTAGCCCTCAGCAAGGAAGGACTATGGCTGTGCTTTACTGTCTTGTTCAGTTTCCTGCACAGCATTTTTCACAGCTTTATTCAATTTCCTCCGTTACGTCTTATTTCTCTTTTCCCCTTTCTTTTTTCCCCTTTTTATTGCTTTACTGTTAATGTTTCTATTAATCCTGACTTCTTAGTTTGTGTCATTGCACCTTCTTTTTCATCCTTAATACTTTTACAGTTGCTGGTCCAAATTGGACATCACTGCTGTTACTCTATTCAAATAGCTGGATTAGTTTCTGTTGTTCTTGTTTTTTTGTTTGAGTTCTTCTGAGTTTTAGGATTAAAACCTCAAGAGAAGCGATTGGCTAGATAGACTCAAATACACAGAGACAAACAAGCAGGCAGGCAGACAAAACTATAAAAGAGGAATATATATATATATATATATATATGTATGTATGTATAGGCAGTACAGTAGGCAGTATCATAGAAGCAAGCTAGTAAGCAGAATTCCTGCACAGCTTCTTCATGAGTTCTTACCTAAAATTCCTGTTTTTGCTTCCCTTAATGGAATGAATCTTTTTCTTTTTTATATTAATCACAGGTTATTTACTTTGTATCCCAGCTGTAGCTCCCTCCCTCACTCCATCCCAATCCCACCCTACACTCCCTCCCTCATCTCCTCTCTGCCCCTTTCCAAGTCCATGATAAGGGAGGTCCTCCTCCCCTTCCATCTGACCCTAGCCTATCAGGTGTCTTCAGGACTAGACGCAATGTTCTCCTCTGTGACCTAGCAAGGCTGCTCCTCCCTCTGGGAGGGGGGAGGTAAAGGAGCCAGTCATTGAGTTCATGTCAGAAATAATCCCTGTTCCCCTTACTAGGGTACCCACTTGGATACTGAGCTACCATGGGCTACATCCGAGCAGGCATTCTAGGTTATATCCATACATGGTCCTTGGTTAGAGAAACAGTATCATAGAGGACCCCCGTACTCTGATATATTTTGTCCTTGTGGAGCCCTGTCCTCTCCCAGACATATTACCTCCTCGTTTTATAATATGATTCCCTGCACTCTGCCGAAGGTTTGGTTATGAGTCTCACCATCTGCTTTGATACACTGCTAGGTAGAGTCTTTCAGAGGCCCTCTGTGGTAGGCTCCTGTCCTGTTACTTGTTTTCTCCTACTTCCCATGTCCATCGCACTTGTTTTTCTAAGTGAGGATTGATCATCTTACCCCGGGTCCCCTTTCCTGTTCATCTTCTTTAGGTGAACATATTTTAGTATGTTTATCCTATCTTATAGGTCTATATAAGTGAGTATATACCATGTGTGTCTTTCTGCTTTTGGGATACCTTACTCAGGATGATCTTTCCTAGATCCCACCATTTGCCTGCAAATTTCATGATTTCCTTATTTTTAATTGCTGAGTAGTATTCCATTGTGTAAAAGTACTACAATTTCTGTATCCATTCCTCTGTTGATGGACATCTGGGTTGTTTCCAGTTTCTGGCTATTACAAATAAAACTGCTACAAACATGGTTGAACAAATGTCCTTATTGTGTACTTGAGCCTCTTTTGGATATATGCCTAGGAGTGGTATAGCTGGATCTTACGGAAACACTATTCCTAATTGTCTGAGAAAGCAGTTGTACAAGTTTACATTCCCACCAGCAATGGAGGAGGGTTCCCAATTCTCCACAACCTCTCCATTATGTATTGTCACTTGAGTTTTTAACCTTAGCCATTCTGATGGGTGTAAGGTGAAATCTCAGGGTCTTTTTTTTTATTTGCAACTCCCTGGTGACTAAGGATATTAAGCATTTCTTTAAGTGTTTCTCTGCCATTCTCTATTCCTCTACTGAGAATTCTCTGTTTAGCTACGTACCCCATTTTTTAATTGGATTGCTTGATTTATTGCTTTTTAATTTCTTTAGTTCTTTATATATTCTGGATATCAGCCCTCTGTCAGATGGATGATAGCCTTCTATCAGATACAGGTTTGGTGAATATCTTTTCCCAGTATGTAGGCTGTCATTTTGTTCTGATGACAATATCGTTTGCTTTACAGAAGCTTTTCAGTTTCATGAGGTCTCATTTATTGATTGTTGATCATAGAGCCTGTACTGTTGGTGTTCTGTTCAGGAAGTTGTCTCCTGTGCCAATGGGTTCCAGAATCTTCCCCACTTTTTTTTCTAACCGATTTAGTGTACCTGGTTTTATGTTGAGGTCTTCGATCCACTTGGACTTTAGTTTTGTGCAGGGTGATAAAAAAAAATGGTCTATTTTCATTTTTCTGCATGTGTAGACATCCAGTTGGACCAGCACCATTTGTTGAAGATGCTGTCTTTTTTCCATTGAATGGTTTTGGCTTCTTTGTCAAAAATCAAGTATTCATACCTGTTTGGGTTTATTTCTGGGTCTTCTATTAGGTTCCATTGATCCACCTTTCTGCTTCTTAGCCAATACCATGCTGTTTTTATTACTATTGTTCTGTAGTACAGCTTGAGATCAGGGATGGAGATACCTCCAGATGATCTGTTGTTGTACAGGATCCTTTTGGAAATTCCTGGCTTTTTGTTTCTTCATATGAAGTTGAGATTTTTTCTTTCAAGGTCTGTAAGAATTGTATTGATATTTTGATGGGAATTGCATTGAATTTGTTGATTGCTTTTGGCAGGATGGCCATTTTCACTATGTTAATCCTACCGATCCATGAGCACGGGAGATCTTTTCATCTTCTGATATCTTCTACAATTTCTTTCTTCAGAGGCTTGAAGTTTTTTTCAAACAGCTCTTTCACCTGCTTGGTTAAAATCACAGCAAGGTACTTTATGTTATTAGTGGCTATTGAGAAGGATGTTGTTCCCCTGATTTCTTTCTCGGCCCTTTTGTCTTGGGTATAGAGAAGGGCTTCTGATTTTTTTTTTTTTTTTTTTTTTTTTTTTTTAGTTAATTTTATATCCAGCCACATTGCTGAAGGTGTTTATCAGATGAAGGAGTTCTATGGTTGAATTTTTGGGGTCACTCAGATATACTATCATATCATCTGCGAATAGAGAAACTTTGACCTTTTCCTTTCCAATTTGTATCTCCTAGATCTCCTTTACTTGTCTTATTGCTCTAGTTAGGACTTCAAGTACTATGTTAAAGAGATATGGAGAGAGTGGGCAGCCTTGCTTTGTCCCTGATTTCAGTGGGATTGATTTAAGTTTCTCTCCATTGAGTTTGATATTGGCTATAGGCTTGCTGTATATTGCCTTTACTATGTTTAGGTATGTGCCTTGTATTCCTGATCTCTCCAAGACTTTAAACATGAAAGGGTGTTGGACTTTGTCAAATGATTTTTTTGGCATCTAAGGAGATGACCATGTGGTTTTTCTCCTTCAGTTTATATGGTGAATTACATTGATGGATTTCTGTATATTGAACCACCCTTGCATGCCTGAGATGAAGCCTACTTGGTCATGGTGAATGATATCTTTTGTTTTCTTGGATTTGGTTTGCAAGTATTTTACTGAGTATTTTTACATCAATGTTCATAAAAGAGATAGGTCTGAAGTTCTCTTTTTTGTTGGGTCTTTGTGTGGTTTAGTTATCAAGGTGACTATGGCTTCATTGAATGAGTTTGGTAAAGTTCCTGTGTTCCTATTTTGTGGAATAGTTTGAAGAGAATTGGAGTTAGCACTTCTTTAAAGGTTTGGTAGAATTCTGTGCTGAAATCATCTGGCCCAGGGTTTTTTTTTTTTGTTGTTGTTGTTGTTTTGGGTTTTTTTTTTTTTTTTTTTTGAAGGAGGACTGTTGATGATGATTGCTTCAATTTCCTTGGGGATATAGGGCTATTCAGTCCTTCTACCTGAGCTTTACTTAATTTTGGTAGATGGAATCTATCAAGAAAATAGTCCATTTCTTTTAGATTTTCAAATTTTGTGGCAGATAGGCTTTTGTAATATGACCTAATCATTGTTTGGATTTCCTCAGTGTCTGTAGTTATGTCCCCCTTTTCATTTCTGATTTTGCTGATTTGGATAGTTTCTCTCTACCTTTTATTTAGTTTGGCTAAGGGTTTGTCTATCTTGTTGATTTTCTCAAAGAACCAGCTCTTGGTTTCATTGATTCTTTGAATAGTTATATTTATCTCTACTTGATTGATTTCAGCCCTGAATTTGATTATTTCCAGCATTCTGTTCCTCTTGGGTGTATCTGCTTCTTTTTTTTTTCTAGGACTTTCAGTTGGACCATTAAGTTGCTTGTGTGAGATGTTACAAATTTCTTCTTAAAGGCCCTTAGTGCTATGAATTTTCCTCTGAGCACTGCTTTCATTGTGTCCCATAAATTAGGGTATGTTATACCTTCATTTTCAGTGAATTCTAGGAAGTCCTTAATTTCTTTATTTCATCCTTAACCCAGCTCTCATTGAGTATCAAGTTCTTAAGTTTCCATGAGCGTGTAGGCTTTTTGCTATTTCCATTGTTGTTGAGGTTCAGTTTCAGTCCATGATGGTCAGATAGAATACAGGAGATTATGTCAATCTTCTTGTATCTTTTGAGGCTTGCTTTCTGACCAACTATATGGTATAATTTGGAGAAGGTTCCATGAGGTGCTGAGAAGAATGTATACACTTTTGAGTTTAGGTGAAAAGTTCTGTAGACATCTATTAGGTCCATTTGAATTAGGACCTTTGTAAGTGCCTATATTTCCCTATTTGGCTTCTGTCTAGATGATCTGTCCCTTGGTGATAGTGGAATGTTGAAGTCTCCCACTATTAAGGTGTTGGGATCAGTGTGTGATTTAAGCTTTAATATTGTTTCATTTACAAATGTAAGCCCTCTTGTATTTGGGGCGTAGATGTTCAGAATTGTGATGTCCTCTTGGTGGATTTTTTCTTTGATGAGAATGTAGTATCCCTCCACATCTTTTTTGATTAATTTTGGTTGAAAGTCTATTTTCTTAGATATTAGGATAGCTACTTCAGCTTTTTTTCTGGGTCCATTTGCTTGAAAAACATTTTTCCAGCCCTTTACTCTGAGGTAAGGTTTATCTTTGTTGCAAACGTGTGTTTCTTGGATACAGCAGAATGTTGGATCTTGTTTCTGCACCCATTGTTAGTCTGTGTCTTTTTATTGGAGAGTTGAGTGCATTGATGTTGATAGATAATAGTGACCATTGAATGTTGTTACCTATTATTGTGAAGTTGGTGGTCTTATTGTGATTTATTGCTTGTTTTCTTTTAATTTTTGTAGGGACATTATCTGTATCCTATATTTTCTTGGGTATAGTTGTTTTCATTGAATCAGAGTTTTCCTTCTAGTATCTTCTGTAGGGCTGGTTTGCTCTGTAGAAATTGCTTAAATTTAGTTTTATCATGGAATATTTTGTTTTCTCCATCTATGTTGATTGAAAGCTTTGCTGGGTATAGTAGTCTGGGTTGGCATCTGTGGTCCCTTAAAGTCTCCATGACATCTGCCCAGGTCCTTCTGGCTTTCATAGTTTCTGATGAGAAGTACGGTATGATTCTGATAGGTCTACCTTTATATGTTACTTGGTCTTTTTCCCTTGCTGCTTTTAATATCTTTTGTTTGTTCTATATATTTAGTGTTTCGACAATGTTGTGACATGAGGATTTTCTTTTCTGGTCTAGTCTGTTTGGTATTCTGTAGGCCTCTTGTATGTTTATGGACATCTCTTTCTTTAAGTTGAGGAAATTTTCTTCTATGATTTTCTTGAAGATATTTTTCTGGACCTTGGAGAATGAAATCTTCTTTTTCATCAACTCCTATTATTCTTAGATTTCTCCTTTTCATGGCATCTTTGATTTCTTGGATGTTTTGTGTTTGGGATTTTTCGATTTTACTTTTTCTTTGAGAGAAATATCAATTTCTGCAAGCATATCTTCAGCACCAGAGATTCTCTCTTCTATCTCTTGTATTCTGTTGGTCATTCTTACTTTTGTGGTTCCTGATCTTTTCTCTAAGTTCTTCAGCTCCAAGGTTTTCTCTGTTTGTGTTTTCATTATTGATTCTAATTCTACTTTTATGTATTGCACCATTTCCTTCATCTGTTTGAATGTGGCTTCCTGTCTCTGTATGATGGCCTCTATTTTTTGTTCGTTTCTTCTCTATATGCCATTAATTTTGCCTCTACTTGTCCCTCTATTTGTTTGGCTATATTTGCCAGTGTTTCTTTGAGAGCTTTTTCATTTCCTCTTTCTTTGCCTCCACCTGGGAGGTCAATTCTTTGAGAGATTTGTTCATTTCCTCTTTAACTGTCTGTATTTGCATGGCTATTTCTCAGAGAGTTTGTTTCCTCTTTCTTTGCCTCCACCTGGGAGGCAAATTCTTTAAGAGATTTGTTAATTTCCTCTTTAACTGTCTGTACTTGCATGGTTATTTCTCTGAGAGATTTGTTTGTTTCCTCTTTATATGACTCCAATAACTGGATAAGCATATCTTTAAGGTCATTTTCCTGTGTTTCCGATGAATTGGAGTATTCATTGCTTTGGGGGATTGCTGGTGAAACCATGATTTCCTGATTTTTGTTGGGTGTGTTCTTTTCAGTGTGTGCATTGGTGCTTCAGCTGTACCTGTGGGAGGAAAGTCCGCAGGGCCGAAGGACAAAGGAAAGCAAGTGTGTATGCATGCATGTGCGTGGAAGTTTGCCTTGAGGGACAGGCTGCTAGAGAATGTAGAGGCCTTCAGTGTGAGGGAGGGGCGCCTTGTGGTCACTGAAGGAGTTGCAGGTGCTGAAGTTATTGCAAGCACCGGTGATGATCATGTGCGCAAATTCCCTAAGTACATCAGTGGCCTACAGGCTACTGGTATTTGTCTCTAACTGAGCTCCAGAAGTTATTTGCCTAAACTCCACTGGTACACAGACCCGGAGCTTCCCTGTCCCAAGAAACCCTCTGTTTCACACAGTGGGTGTGTGGGTGAAAGATTTCTGATGTCTGGCTGCTACCTTAGAAGCACCCTGGATCTGGGGCTCTGTAGGCACTTGGGGGCGCACTCACTCTCTAGTAGGTCAAATCGTAAAGCCCAGGGATTCCTCCTGTTCTCTACTGGCAGGTTTGGACCTGCTGAGCCAAATGTGCGATCAGACAGCTCAGTGGCGTTGCAGCTGCTGTACCCAGGAATCCAGCTGAGGCTGCAGAACTGTGGTGTCTAGGTGCCTTCTGAGAAGTCCTATGGAGCCACTACCATGGCTCGGCGCTTGGTGCACCTGGATGGTTTTGCAGGTCCGCCGGACTTTGGTGGCTGCACAGTCTGTTTCCACCACTGAGGGCCTAAGCAGCTCATACAGTTAGGCTCTGTGGAGTAGATACGGACAGCCACTTGCAGGCGTAGGACCCAGGCAGGATAGTAATGAGTATCTTGGGCTCAGCAAGTGGGTGATGGTGGCTGCTGAGTCTGAAGTGCTAGTGTCCCCGCCTCTGCTGCCTCGGTTCTCAGGCCCCAAGTTCTGTGTCACTGGAGTTGTGGCTCTGCTCCTCTGAGGAGGAAGGAGGCCTGAAGAAGGAAAGTGCCCCTCTCTGTTCCCAGAGAAGTCAACGTTTGACCCGAATCAAAAAGTTCTACACTTCTGTGATGTCCTGCTCCCCACTTCAGGAGGCTACAATGTCGATTTTCCAGCTTCAGTTACACCTCCACCCACCTATTTTGGAGTTTCCAATCCTCTGCCTCTCAAAAGTGGTGCATGCTTGTCGCTGCCATCTTGGATCCCCCCCAAATCTTTTTCTTTTGGTCATTGTGTTTATACAACAATAGAAAACAAACTACAACTGGATAAATACAAGGAATATTTTTAAGGAAGGCAATGGGACTTTTCCAAAAGGCTGCAACTCTTCAACAATTAAACTCAAAGCTGTCAAAATGACAAAAATGTTACACAAATAATTCAAAAGTCTAATTATAAAATGTGTCAATAACCTCAGAATGGACAAATAAATAGATGAGTGGAAAACTAAATTCAAGACATAAATAAAAAAAATCATCAAAGAGATAAAATCTAAGGGAAGGAATACAAATAGAATCCTTATAATTGAGAAGATCAATAAATCAAATAAAAACTCTGCACAACCTCATCTATAGTCCAGACCAAGTAGAATAAAAGTTGATTGAAGCCAATATTAAAGATGTATTACATCCAGATAACAATAAAAAAAGTCATGACTAAAACATTCAAGAGCTCCAAGACACAACAGAGCAAATTCACACAACTCTGCTGTAGAAGATGCAGTCAAGATGTAGACTAAAACATACTCAATAAAATTATAGCACAAAAATTCCCCAATGCTAGGGAAAGAAATGAACAGAAAGTAAAGGAGGTATTTAGCACACTGAATAAGGCCTGGAGGTGTAGAACAGTGATGCTGCACTGGGCTGTGTAGGAGACACAAGGTTTAATCTCTGGTACTAAAAACATGTTAGAGGCGTGGAAATAGAACCCCACACAGATATGTTGAGAAAAGAAACTTTCCACGTCTCAGTATAGTTAAAATGCTGAGACTACAGAACAAATTAAAATACTGAAAGCTGAGTGTTGGGTGTGGTGCCACACACCTTTAATCCCAGAACTTGGGAGGCAGAGGGAGATGGATCTCTGGTAGTTCGAGGCCAGCCTGGTCTAAAAAGTGAATTTCAGAATAGCCAGGGCTGTCACACATATAAACTCTGCCTTAAAAAAAATACTGAAAGCTGCAAAAAAGGAAGTTCAAAGTTACTTATGAAGGCAAATCCATTACTATTGCAGCAAAATTCTCAACAGAAAGCCTGTAGTCAAGAAAAAACAAAGGATAATATATTATAAATCCTGACACAACATGATGCCAGCTAGAAAACTTGTACTTTCGACTTGAAGGCTCTCCATGATAGGCATAAAATAAAGCAATTCATGATCACAAAACAAGCATGCAGAAGTCATACATGGTAGAGGAAGAAAGATACACATAGGCATGAGAATGTGGAAAATAAATCTCAATACAATAGGTTGAAGTGAGAACTTGGAAAGAATCAAAAATAGTTAACTCAATAAACAAGGCAAACATTAATATGAAGAAAGGAGAAATTAGTGCCTACTTTTCACTAATAAGCCTGAAGTTGAATAGTCTTAACTCTTCAATTAGAAGATACATATTGGCTGAATAGACTATAAACCAATATTTAAGTGTCTGGGGCCTACAATAAACTCACCTCATTGGCAATGGCATACACAGACTGAACATAAAAGGACTTAAAAGGTTGTTGTAAGGGAATAGAACCTGAAAGCAAGCTTGAGTAGATACACCTGACTACTCAAACTTCAAGCCAAAATGAGTCAGAAGGGACAAGGTCACACTACATATTAGTGAGAGAAGAAGCCATTAAAGAGCTATAAAGATAACAAATACCAATACACTGACATTTGATTCACCCTACTTTATCAAATAAATACTACTGGATGCAAATGGGCACATAGGTCCAGAAACAATCACACTGTGTGACTGTAATATCCCACCTTCATCAAACAAACAAAATCAACAAAGTAACTTCAGAGTTAGAGTATACCATACATCAAATGGACTTAAAAGACTACTGTAGAAGATTCCATCCACTAGCCATGAAACACACAGTCTTCACTACGGGCCACAAAATTTTCTTTAAAATACATCACATTCTGGGCTCTAAATTATCTTGATGAATATCTTTTAAATTGAAATAATTTCTTATATCTTATCAGATCATAATGGAATAAAACTAGAACTTGATAGCAAAAGAAACCATAAAAATGATGCAAGCATATACAAAAAATGCCTTTTGGTTTTTCTATTGTTTGTTTCTTTGAAACAGGATCTTACTGCATGGCCTTGGGTGTCTGGGAACGTGCTATATAGAACAGTCTGGCCTCAAACTTACAGGGATCTGCCTGCCTCTGCTTGCCTCTACCACATCCAGCTTAAGAAAAATAGTTTTGAATGGTGAGGAGATCACTGAACAAATCAATGGGGAAATTCAAATTTTCCTAGAATGAGTGAAAATAAGAAGCACAGCTTCCCAGAACCTCAGAGCAGTGAAGGCAATTGTGACAAGGAAGAGTATATTAATAAGTTAAATTAAATACTGAAAGACAGAACAAAAATTAACCTAGTAAGTATTAGAAAAACATGCCAAATGCAAAACAGAGGAAAACAAACAGTAAAGACAAGGACATAAATTAATAAACTGGAAATTAAAATGAGTAACA
Source organism: Meriones unguiculatus (assembly GCF_030254825.1). Classification (NCBI taxonomy): domain Eukaryota; kingdom Metazoa; phylum Chordata; class Mammalia; order Rodentia; family Muridae; genus Meriones; species Meriones unguiculatus. The sequence goes on along the minus strand of NC_083369.1, from coordinate 14,867,127 downwards.
CAAAAGATCAGTGAAACGAAGAGCTGGCCCTTTGAAAAGATAAATAACAGTAAAAAAAAACTAACTAAAAAACTTGAAAATGTTCAAATTATAAAAACGAAGTAACAGTGGCTGGAAAGATGGCTCAGTGGTTAAGAGCACTGGCTGCTCTTCCAGAGGACCCGGGTTCAATTCCCAGCATTCACAAGGCAGCTCACTATTGTCTGTAACTCCAGTTCCAGGGGATCCAACATCATCACCCTGACATACTTACAGGCAAACACAGATACACATAAAATAAATAAATCTTTTTTTTTTAAAAAATGGAAATTAAAAAAAAGGTGATTGTACAACAAAAATAAATAAAACTGAGGGGATCATTATGAAAACTTATGTTCTAATAAAATGAAAAATCTAGAAATTGATACCTTGCTAGCCTCAATGTAACCCACCAAAATTGGACCAAGAAAATACTAACCACCCAATCGGATAAATAATAAGCAATGAGACTGAAGTAGAAAAGATCTCCAAACAAACAAAAGCCCAGGGCTGAATGGGTTCACTGCTGAATTTCATGACACCTTTACAGAACTCACCATAGATGCAGTTTTCAAAATAGGTTGGAAATAGCAAAGAGGAAGACATATAAACCACAGCCTTTTAAACTGTGGATTCCTTCGAATAACAAAATATGAGGAGAAAAAAAAAAGTGGCAACAATAAAAGTTTAATGAACGCCACAGCAACTATTAACATAAAGTCAACTATTTACTGACTCTAAGGTATTTCTGGCAATGCTCACCCGTGCTCTAGTGCACTGCTTTCCTGCAGCCCTGCCTCTGCACACACCATCGGGCACTGCAAGCTGCACATGGTCTCAGAACCTTCGAAAACAGCAAAGGAGTTCGGAAACACCTCCACTCAGATTCAAGACTGTTGTACGTTATGAATTCCAGTGCTTTTAGGGCAAACACACAGTTTTCCTCTCTGTGCCCAGATCTCATTCTTTACGTACAAATAAGCAAAAATATGCACCTCAATGTTCATAATACATAAAATTCCTTTTATCTTAATAGTGAAATTAATTGTATATGTACCAAAGAATTTCTGTAAAGAAATTGATGATTTGTAATCAGTAAATGTTTGATTTCTATATCTACCTTATATACCCATATACCTGGCATCTTTACTAATTTATTGAGCAAAAAGCATCATGAGTGCAAAAGCTTTCAGAAACCCTGATATAGACCAATGCTACAATCCTGAAATTCAAGAAGTGAATTTGTATACATATGGCCGATTAATTATTAATAATTTTCCCCTTTGTAGAGGGGGAAAATGGTGCTGACAAAGCTAGCTTTCTGATGTAAATGAATAAAAATGGATATCAACTTCAACAAACATACAAGTTAATTCACTTTTTGTCAACAACCTAAAATCAAAATTAAAGACATAAACTCTTAGATTTCACCATAGAATCTTAGATTTGAGACGAAAAGCACAAGCAAAATTGATTAATTAAACAAATATGTCTTTAAAATTAAGATCTTGGGTAAACCTGGGTGTTATGATATACAGCTACAATCCAAGATATTCAAGAGGAGGAGGCACAGGGGTTGAAATAAATAACTAACTGGGAAAGCATAATGAGACTCCACTTTAAAATAAGAAAAGTGTCAAGCAGTTGTGGTACATGTCTTTAATCCCAGCACTTGGGAGGCAAAGGCCTGCAGATCTCTGGGTTTGAGGCTAGTCTGATCTACATAGTGAATTTCAGAACAGCCAGGGCTACACAGAGAAACCTTGTCTTTTTTTTGAGATTATTTTTATTTTTTAATTTATTTGTTTTTTATTAATTACATTTTATTTGGTTTGTATCCCAGCTGTAGCTCCTCCCTCATCCTCTCCCAATCCCACCCTTCCTCCCTCATCTTCTCCCATGCTCTTCTCCAAGTCCAATGATAGGGGTCCTCCTCCCCCTTCCATCTGACCCTTGCCTATCAGGTCTCACCAAGACTGGATGCATTGTCTTCCTCTGTGGCTTAGTAAGGCTGCACCCCCCCTCAGGGGGAGGTGTTCAAAGCGCCAGCCATTGAGTTCATGTCAGAAATAGCCCCTGCTCCCCTTAATAGGGAACCCACTTGGACACTGACCTGCCATGACCTACTTGTGTGCGGGGCTTCTAGGTTGTCTCCATGAATGGCCCTTGGTTGGAGTAACAGTCTCAGAAAAGACCCATGTGCCCACATTTTTTGGGGGGTCGGTTGCTCTCTTTGTGGAGCTCCTGTCCCCTCCAAGTCTTTCTATCTCTCCCTTCTCTCATAAGATTCCCTGCACTCTGTCCGACGTTTGGCTATGAATCTCAGCATCTGCTTCAATACCCTGCTGGGTATTTGGAATGGCCAGAATCTAGAATCAACCTAGATGTCCCACAGTTGAGGAATGGATACAGAAATTGTGATACATTTACACAATAGAATACTACTCAACAATTAAAAACAAGAAAATCATGAAATTTGTAGGCAAATAGTGGGAACTAAAAAAGATCATCCTGAGTGAGGTAACACAGACCCAGAAAGACACAACATGGTATATACTCATATATAAAACAGAAAATAAAAGAGAAATTGGAAAAAAAAGTTAGATGGAGAGTTTTAGAATTGAAAAAAAAAACTTTATTAACCTAATAGTATAATTTTTAAACTACTACAGTGCTAATTTGTATCTTCCAAACTATAGTTTATGCAAACAAAATTAGATTAGTATGGTTGCCTATACCTATAATCCCATCTACTGTGAAGAGTGAGGCAGAAAGATCCTGAGTTCAAGGTCAGACAAGCAACACAATAAGAGCTTCTCAAAAGTGGGGAAGGAAAAGACAAGAAAGAAAGAGAGGGAGGGAGAAAAGAAACTTAGAAATCTAAGAATGAGATGCCTAGGGACATATAGATGGGTTGCTGGACTACCCAGTTGATAACCTAGCTAAGAACGGGAAAGCATAAATTTGTATTGGTTCTAAACTTCATAACTATGATCTTTTTATTTCCAACAGTCTGAGTCCTGGATAGAAAAGTAGTGGGAACTTAAACTCACCCTAAGCTGTGGAACTACAGGGCAGACACAGCAAGAGAAACGGGAAGCTTGATGAGAAATGAGGTTCTTAGGTTCAGCGTGGAGCCCTAAGGAGCACCAAAACATACAGGGTGAACAGGAGTGCATGGAGGACAATGGGGAATAAGAGGGAGAATCCAGGGGTGTCATAAGGGAAGCACATGCTCAAAACTCCAGAGGCTGAAGAAGCCTTGAGATCCCATCATCTAAACCTGTGACTGTGGACGCCAGGATAAAAGAATCCCAGAAAAAGAGAGAAACTTGCCCCAGGTTCACAGTGACTTCGTCAGAACTAACCTTCAGGGCTTTAACTTCTGCCTAGTACTTCTGTCTATTCAATGGCACTTGGCTCCATTTTCTTCTCTTGTTTCAAAAGTCATGTATGTTTTCTGTACATAATTTGGACAACTGCTAAAAGAAGAATTAATTTGAAACCTTAATCTCAACAGTAAGTGAAAACATTCCAACATGCGTGGTAGTATTAAAAACCAGTTCACAAATTCTTTGACATTTACCCACCCACCCACCCCCGTCCAGAGACAGGTCCCATTCCAAGCTTCTGGAACAAAGATGAGCTGGTCTTCACAAATGTGTCCATCAGAGAGGATGCAGGGGAGGTGATGCAGTGTGACTTCCAGTACTAGGTCATAAAAGCAGCACTGCTTCCACACGACTCACTCTCTTGGGGCACTTGTTCTTGGAACCCAGCTGTCATGCTATGAGGAAAACCCAGGCCACATGGAGAGGCTATATGTGAGCATTCCAGCTGAGTTCCCAGTGAGCAAGCAGCATCAACTGCCAGACATGTGGGTGAGGAAGTCATTGTGTGGCTGCAACTCTGTGAGGGGCTCAAGGAAGGACCACTGGACTCATCACAGGCAGCCCTGTGATGACTCTCACACAGTGCTGACAGTCATGTTACTACTGGTATTTTATGTCACTAGTTTGGGGAAGATTTGCTATGTAACACAAAATGGCTTTTTGTATGCATGCACCTCTCCATCATAGTCTTGGTGTCATGGTGCAGACACTATTTTCCATCCTGTGGTTTTTACTCTACATTAATTGTTGTCATTTCCCCATATGACTAAAATGTATTTAATCCTGGCACAGTGGACCAGGCTGGTAATCCTAGCACTTTGGAGTTGGGAGCCAGAGGATCACAAGTTTGAGGACAGGCTGAGCTGCACATGATCAAAACACAAAAGTATTTTAAAACATTATTGAAATAGGCACATGATAGTCTACCGTATAAACATTTAATCAGTCTTTATTGTTATATATCTGTATTAGTTTCCAATTTTCAGGCATAAATGATGCCTCTTAAACCTACACTCAGTTTGGGGATTGGATATCACATGGTTTAGCACGTTTTTAGCAGCGTGCTCTACCACTGAACAATGCTACTAGCCCTATACTATTTTTTAAGTATATGGAGGCTTAGGGTGCTGTGAGTTTTTCATTTTACTTTGTGAGGTGTATTGCCATTTAAGTGGTAGAAACAATGCATAGTACCTGAAACAATTCAAATACAAAGTTTTTTTTAAAGGGAGAACTCTTGCTAAAATGCTCAATTCCTATCCAGAAAGGCTAAGAGGATGGACATCAGAAGAAGGAGAAAAGAGGGAACAAGTCAGGAGCCTGACACAGAGGACCTCTGAAAAGCTCTGCCCTGCAGACTATCAATGCAGATACTGAGACTTATGGGCAACCTTTGGGCAGAGTGCAGAGAAACTTAGGAAAGAAGTGGGAAACAGTAAGATCTGGAGAGGATAGGAACTCCACAAGGAGAGCAACAGAACCAAAAAATCTGAGCACAGAGGTCTTTCCTGAGACTGATAATCCAACCAAGGACTATGCATGGAGATAACCTAAGACCCCTGCACAGATGTAGCTCATTGCAGTTCAGTATCCAAGTGGGTTCCATTGTAATAGGAACAGGGACTATCTCTGACATGAGCTGAGTGGCCTGCTCTTTAATTACCTCCCCCTGAGGGGGAAGCAGCCTTACCAGGCCACAGAAGAGGACAAGGCAGCCACTCCTGATGAGACCTAATTGACTAGGATCAGAAGGAAGGAAAAGAAGACCTCCCCTATCAGTGGACTTGGGGAGGGGCATGCGTGCAGAAGAAGGGTGGAAGAAGGGAGGGATTGGGATGGGAGGAGGGAGGGAACCACAGGGGAGATACAAAGTGAATAAAGTGTAATTAATAAAGAATTTTAAAAAAGAAAAAAAAGCAAAATTAATAGATTTTTTACATTCTCCCTCCAAAGCTCCTCCTATGCTATATTCACTATTAATGTTTTGTGGATCTTTCCATGTTTGCACATGTGTATACAAAATGTAAATAATTGCTGTGAGGCCCCTTATAGTATTGTGTTCAGAGGGGAAAAAAAAAAAGCATTTCCTCACTCTGAGGGGACACTGGAAATTTCTTCAAAGAAAATTGATCTACAGAAGCCCCTGATCCAGACACCCTGCGTACAGAGAAAGATTTTTAAAAGGGAGGTGCCATACTGAAAATGACAGTCTAGGGGCCCAGAAATCTATACAGACAAGGGAGTGGAAAGATTATAAAAGCCAGAGATGATGGATAACTCCAATGAAATAGCAATTTCAAGACACAACAGGGCTGGTATACAAATGAACTCACAGAGACTGTAACAGCAAGCACAGGACCACAAACTCAAGCCAGACAAAATCTCATTACTAAGAAGGGAAAGCAAGCACAAAGTCCCACCCCTAGCCAAAAGATATTTCCAATTGATTCCTGTAAGCAAAGGAAAATCTGTTTTCTCCAGCAGAGTGTCAGTGACTATATCAACCACATTCCAGGGCATGCCTCATGCTCAGAAGTACTTTGCCAACACAAAACAGACTCTGTAATGTGTGTGTGTGTATGTGTGTGTTTAAGAGAAAGAACAGATAAGAATCCTGTAACTTGGAAACAGGACAGGAGCCTGCCACAGAGGGCCTCTGAAAGGCTCTACCCTGCAGGGTATCAAAGCAGATGTTGAGACTTATGGCCAACCTTTGGGCAGAGTGCAGAGAAACTTATGAAAGAAGTGGGAAATAGTAAGACCTGGAGAGCAACAGAACCAAAATATCTGGGCACGGGGGTCTTTTCTGAGACTGATACTCCAACCAAGGACCATTCATGGAGATAACCTAGAACCCCTGCATAGATGTAGCCCATGGCAGTTCAGTGTCCAAGTGGGTTCCCTAGTAATGGGAACAGGGACTGTCTCTGATATGAAATGATCGGTCTGCTCTTTAATTACCTCCCCCTGAGGGGGAAGCAGCCTTACCAGGCCACAGAGGAAGACAATGCAGCCACTCCTGATGAGACCTAATTAATTGACTAGGATCAGAAGGAAGTAAAAGAAGACCTACCCTATCAGTGGACTGGGGGAGGGGCATGGGTAGAGAAAGGGGGGGAGAGTGTGATTGAGAGGGGAGGAGGGAAGGAGCTACAGAGTAGATACAAAGTGAATAAATTATAATTAATAAAAATTAAAATTTAAAAAAAAAATCCTGTAACTCAGGCTGGCTTCAAAATCACAGCAATCCTCTTGCCTCAGCCTCCCAAATGCTATAACAACAGAGATATGCCACCATATTTGGCTTCTAGGATTCTAAGACTTTAATGAATCAGGATGTTTTTCTTAATACTTCCTGGGATTGTCCAAAATACAAACCATGAGAGTTGAGCACAGTAGTATAGTCCTGTAATCCAAGTACTAAGTAGGGTAAGTCAGGAAGACTGTGAACTCAAGGCTAACATAGTCTCATAGTGAGGTCATGTTCTTCATCCCCAGGAACATTGACATTATGAAATAGTCATAGTCTAATAGGTTTAGAATCAGTACCTTTGAGGCAGTCCAGCATTTTGCTACATTTACTTAGTCCATTTATTCTTACTCACACATATTTTCTACATTATTCTGTCTTCAAATTTCAAATTTATTCTGTTTTCACTTACTGTCAATGATATGATTTTCTTTTGTACCAAGAAAGCAGATGCAGTCAAAAGTCGAGTATTACAGACTATTGCTGTTCCCCTTGGTTTTCCCCCAGAGGTGCAAGGTAAGTCTCCATTGCTGAAGACACCATGCATTTCAGACACAGGGTCAAGATGTCCCTTAGCTGGAACTGATCTGGATGTGCCAAAAGACACCATGCTGCTTTCAAAGGAGGGAAGCAAGCAACAGTCCACCAGCTATGATGCCTATGAATTACAATGACCTGCATGACACAGTAACCCTAAGAATGTAGTAGTGGCACACATACCTTGGCGGTAACCAACCACTCTCTAATTGAACTGATGTCCCACTCAATCAGAAAAAAATCATGCATGATACTGGAAACCTAGCCAACAATCCAGGGCTAGCAAACTCATGGGTCCTGGAAGAGAACCTACAACTACCGCTTTATTAAAACAGTATGACCTGTAATTACAATCCACAAACATTTATTCTTATACCAACAAATGAGTATAGTCTTCACTTCTCATCAAGGAAACTTCTTTTTGCAACAGACTGAGACCACTACAGAAGACCACAACCAATGAAATGCAAAATTATGGAACCCAATCCAAAAGGATACATCTATAAAACAAACAAGTCCTGTACGTAAGGCTCGGGGAACATTGCTAAAGAAGGTGAGGAAAGATCACAAGAGCCAGAGAATCAGAAAGTTTGCTGCAAGACTGTGTCTCCTAGTAAGTTTTTACCAACATGACTGCCTAAGCAAGAGATGAACATGGGTAACACCAATGGGCATGCCAAAGAAGATAGGAGAAAGCCCCAAAGCCTTAACCCTATATAAACAACTAAGGCAACTAAGGAATACTGAGAGCAGCAGAAATAATCTTCCACAGGGACAAACACACCAATTGATTATCCAATACCAAATAGTCAGTCCTGAAAATATACATATGAGTAACATACAGAATGAACAGATCATAATATGTATACACACATATTCATATATTCATGTAATATCAGTTAATTTAAAAGGAAACCATGAATTTTTCTTTTTTTATTCCATTTTATTAATTATAATCCATTCAATTTACATCCCATCTGAAGCCCCCTTCCTAGTCCCTCCAACCCTATCTCCCTTCCCTCCCCTCCCCCACTCCACCGAAGGGCAGTCCTCCTCCCCGTCCATCCATCTGACCCCAGCCCACCAGGTCTCACCAGGACTGGCTGCACCTTCAGTGGCCTAGCAAGGCTGCCCCCCCATCAGGGGGAAGTGATCAAAGAGCAAGCCACTGAGTTCACATCAGAGACAGCCCCCACTCCCTGCAACCAGGGAACTCACCCAGATGCTGAGCCACTATGAGACCTTGATTTGAAAGCAAGCAAAGAAGGGTATATGAAAAAGTTTGGAGGGAGAAAGAAAAATGGAGAAGTGATGTAATTATATTATAACCTAAAAAATTTTTAAAAATAACAAAAAGAGGAACATTAAGTTGAGTGGATAGGAATGCAGGAGAGGATCTGGGAGGAGTTGGAGAAGAAAGAATATGATCAAAATACGTTGAATGAAATTCTCAAAAAAAAAATTAAAAAATCAATCACACTGAGAAAAAAAATGGCAATCTTCCGTAAATTTTCTAACTACCCCCTCCTATCATCACCATCAGCCAGGTTAAACATATTTCCTCAACATAATATTTTTATTAATTGTTTAGAAATTTTACATAATGCACCTTAATCATACTTGCTTCCCATTCCTCCCAGATGGACCCTCCCACCCTTATACCCTCTCCCACCCTCAAAAAATACCGTTTTGTGTTGCCAATATTCTTTGGAACATTATAAAACTCCCAGATAGGAGCCTAGCATAGCTGTCCTCTGAGTAGGTCCACCCAGCACCTGATGGAAATAGATACAGAGACTCAACAACCAATCATTGGGTAGAGCGCAGGGAACCTTGTGGAAGAGTTGGGGAAAGGATGGAAGGACCCGGAGGAGACGAGAGCTCTACAAGAAGACCAACAGAGCCAATTAACGAGGGATCAGGGGGGTGCCTTTGGAGACGGAAGCACCAACCAAAGACCATACATGGACTGGACCTAAGCCGCCTACACATTTGCAAGCCAAATAAGCAGCTCAGTTCTCATACGCGGTTCCTAGTAAGGGGAAAGGCGGCTGACTCTGGCATGAACTCTGTTGCCTGCTTTTCAAACACTTTCCCCTGGCAGGATACCTTGCCAGGCAACTGAGGAAGAGGATTCACTCAGTCCTAATACAACTTGATATGCTGGGGTGGGGGTGGCGGCTCTGCTTCCCTAAGGAGTACAGGAAACAGGAAGGGAGAGTGGGAGTGGGAGGAGAGGAGAGAGGGGTCTATGACTGGGATATAAAATGAATAAATAAAAAAATTAAATTAAAAACATAAACTCCCAGTGGCCAGCCCCTTAAAGAAAACTGAGTCCTTCCCCAATACCCAACACCACCACCAGATTCTAGAACTACACTTCAGATGTTTATCCCAGTTTTTAAGGACTCTCTTCAATAACTTTGTATCTGGACTGTTTGTTTCTTGCTTGCTTACTTGCTTGTTTGGTGGGGGGAGGTTGTTGCAGAAACCTTTAGCTTCTCTCTTTCTCAGTTATGAGTCTACAGTCATAGATACAACTGCAAAAGAAGCTTCCTATTCCATAGAAGCTGGCATCAACCCAGACTTGCACGTTGTTCTGGTCAATAGCACGAATCATGTACCTCAACATGCTTTGGGGCAGCAGCACAGGTCATGCACTTCAGTGGGGTTTTTAGAGGCAGCTTGGATGCCAGATATCAACCGGCCACTAGCTGCATGGGCATCAACTTGGTTGCCAGGGGCAGCATGGACCACAGACAACAACCTGGTCCTCTGGTTGTAGCGTGACAACCTGGTCCTCTGGTTGTAGCGTGGATCACTGACATCAAACGTGTTCTCTGGCATCAGCACGAATCACAGACATCAACATGGCAGTCCAAACATCTTGATTCCAAGAACCCTGCCAGGTGATTGGAGAAATCTCATCAGCTGATACCCTATTCTTGAAAGAAAGGCTCCGATATTTAATTATTTTAATCAGTTGAAACAGCAAAATAAAGAAGGCGGAAGAAAACTTTTATTATCCTCGGAGATCATTATGAAATAAGAAGGTGCTATAAGGTATGAGCCTTTAGAAAGTCAAAAATACAGTATTATATGAAATAATATTTCATAGTTTCTTAAAACATCTATAATTCAAACTGGGCATGATGGTACATACCTGTAATCCCAGCATTTGGAAAGTGAAACAGCCAGCACTCAGGGAGGCAGAGGCAGGTGGATCGTTGTAAGTTCAAGGCCAGCTTAGTCTACAAAGCAAGTCTAGGACAGCCAAGGCTACACACAGAAACCCTGTCTCAAAAAGAGAGAGAGATAAAGAAAAGAAAGGAAAGAAGGAAGGGATGAAGGAATGAAGGAAGATCAACCTGCAAGTCTCTAATTCACCTTTTGATATCTGTGTCTTGAATTCTATGACCTTTTCTTAGATGGTAGAAAATGGAATCTAAATACATTTTCTTACAAATTGGTAAGCTGCCCCAGTATAATTTATTGACTAGCCTTTAATAATTCTTCATATTTTTCATAGTTTCCTGAGGATGCAATTTACAGCTGAGATTGCAAGATTAAACAACAGCAACAAAAAATTACTTTAAAGTTTTGAAAATTGTCGTGTGTGTTCAGACAAATCATACCACTTTTCATCCTCACAGAGCACATTAGAGAGAATACGTTTTCCACAGCCTCACTAATGGCTAATACTCTCATTTTGTCTGATTTGATGAGCTGACAGTGTTAGTTTAGTCTCCCCCTCCCCCGCCTTTTTTTTTTCTTAATTCTTTGTGGTTGTAGCAAAGGGATGGAGTTAACTTCACTTAATATGAGGAATTCCAGTGATCTGGTCATTTCAGTAGCCCCCTGTACATCCTTTCCTAGCCTGGAGCTTTCCTTTGTCATAACTCTGCCCTATACACATAGCCTTGAATAATTTTCTACATACACAGCCCTATGGTTTGGGGTCTGACTTTCCAAACATGCAACTGATAGGATACCTAATTGATTAAAAAAAAAAAAAAAAAAAAAAAAAAACTTCTCACTGTTTCTGAAGTGGTTTGATAATGAATTACAATTTGAAATACCCATATCCTTGTATCCAGTAATTCCTATTTGAGGATTATTAGCCTAAGGACAAGAAAATCAGAGAAGCTATAGGTAAAAAAGTATACATCGGGATGACATGTGAAGGCAAAAATTTAGAAATAACTTAGATGTAACCAATAGAGAGCTGGTTAAGTAAACTAGTATACATTTGAATGAATGAAAGCAGATCATTTCTACCAAATTTATATATATGTGTGTGTATATATATGGAAAGATAAATTATCAGGCTTTTTAAGCATATTTCAAATTAAGAGCAATTTAGTTTTTACTTCATTTATTACGTATTTACTGAGCATCTGTTATCTACCAGACACAGTTCTAGACACTGGGGAAAAAATGGAAAAAAGGACTATTACCTTTCTCTTATGGAGTTTAATACTGATAGCATATTTATTATCATCTTGTTTGCATGAAATTATGTGTGTTTATGTTTATGTAAAAAGAGGTATCCAAGAGGAACTTAGTGATTATTTTCTCTGAGTGGTAAGATTTTAATATTTTATTTTGTTTCCTTTTTATTTAAAAATAGTTTATTTTCTTAGTGCTTCCAATCAGAAGATACAATAAATCCGTATCCATTTCTGAGGAAAACTCCCAAGTCATTACCTTTCACTCTGCAGTCTGAATCATTCTCCCTGAAGAATATCATGTCTCCCAGAAAGAACTAAACTTCAACAACCATCAATACTTCAATCATAGATGTCTTCAACATCTTTTTGGGGGGATAAAGGTAAAATCGTCTCAAATATTTCAGTACTTGGAGGTGGGGAGATGACCAATGAAATAAGGGTGCTAATCACAATTTTCCAAGGGGAAGTTGGGAGAGGTAACTGTACATGTGTGTGAGAGAAAGGATGTTCCATGTAACACCAAACAGACTGTAGACTTCCCCAGGTTTCTTGGCCCCAAAGCCTTACCTTCACAGAATATTAGGAGAACTGTACTGTGTAGCTTGCCAGGAGCTCACTGGCAGCCAAAAAGATCATAGGGAGTAGAAAGGTTCTCATCTATATAAATGTGTGTCCTTCTCCATCTTTTCTCCTCCCTAAAATAGACTCCCGAGAAGTTTGGCATTCCCCAGAGAGTGGAATCCAGCCCCTCACTGCTGAAAATTCCCATTAGCATGCTTTCCTTGCTGGGACTTTATTGCATTGATCAAATTCCTTTCTCCAGGAACATTCCCCTGCTGAACAGTTTAGTTAGTATTGAAGAAGAGCATCTTGGCAGATCTCAGGCTTTTTATCCAGCCTGCTGGGTCCCAAAACCAGGGCAAGATAGAATGATCCCTAATGAAGGATAGGCTCCCATTCTCTCAGGTGCAGACACCACATGAACTGCTGTCCTCAGACAAACACTTACCTAGAAGGACAATATATCTTTAAAAATCAAGGACCAACTAATTGTGTGTGTGTGTGTGTGTGTGTGTGTGTGTGTGTGTGTCACTCACAGATACCAGCCAGGGAGAATTAAATAATGAGAAATGCAATCAAAGAGTTCAGGAATTAAAAGGAAAAATACTACTCAAAAGGGAGACTACAGCCAACTTCCCAGTGGACCTGGCATAAGCTCTGAGTTTGAAGAATGAGTTGGAGTTCAGCAGACAGAAATGACAGAAGGGGTGGACCCAGACTAGGAGAAAAACGTTAGAAAGGCCACAAACACAGGGAAAAAAAATGCAAGTGAAGCACTGAGCTAAGTGCCAGCAATCACCACACTGAAAAGAACAGCACTGTAACCCAGGCTCCAGTACTCAGTAGATGCTGATTATGGTGTAGAACTCCTAGAAAAATATGGGAGGTTGTATTAGACTGAGCATGGCGGTGTACAGCTGTAATGTCAGCACTCAAAAAGATCATGAGTTTTAACTTGCACTGGTAAGAGAGCAATGGAAGGAAGGAAGGAAGGAAGGAAGGAAGGAAGGAAGGAAGGAAGGAAGGAAGGAAGGAAGGAAGGAAGGAAGAAGACAGAGAGATATTAGAAAATGAATGTCAAACTCCAGATTGTGAGAGCCCTTGTAGGCCAGGTTAAAGATTTTGAATTTAGGTCCAGTCCTGGTGGTATATGCCTTTAATCCCAACATTTGAGAGGCAGAGGCAGGCAGATTGGTCTAAATTTGAGGCCAGCCTGGTCTACAAGTGAGTTCCAGGAAAGCCAAGACTACACAGAGAAACCATGTCTCAAAAAAAGAAAAAAATTGAATTTAGCTATTTAGGAATCACCAAGAGAAGAGAAAGAATCTGGTCTCCAGTGTAGAAATATAGCATCAGTGTTGCAAACAGAGTAAAGGTACTGATCCTGGAACAGAATGAAAAATGGTTTAAGAGGCAATCTGGGTGAGAGATTATAACAGCCTAGAATAGAACAGTGACAATGATTATGCAAAAATGAACAAAAGGTTCAAGAGCCCACACCATAGCTATGGAAATGAATGGGCACATCCCACCACAAATGCAGAGTGAAAAGAGAAGACTTGGAGCAGACTAGCACTCAAAAGGCCTATTAATAGTTTCGAAGTGCAGCCAAGCATAGTGGCACACACCTTTAATCCCAGCACTTGGGAGGCAGAAGGATCTCTGTGAGTTTGAGGTCAGCCTGGTCTACAGAGTGAGTTTCAGTACAGCCAGGGCTACACAGAGAAACCTTGTCTCAAAAAGCTGAGACACTGAGAATGAATTCCTAAATTCAATTAAAAACAATAGGAAACAAGGAAGCAAATGTCCCAGAAGTCAGGGTCAGAAGTCCAGCATATTCTGGGGTTAACCTTTCTTTTGATCTGCATACCAACAAAGCAGATGACTTTCCTGGCAGCTTTAACAGTCACATCAAAGCTTTGGCTCCTACTAACTCTGTTGTCAACTATAACTCTCAAGTCTTAGTTATAAGAACTGCAATCCAGTTAAAGCTCACTGTCGCAGGCTTTTGCTGCTGTAAAACCAACACCCATTTGCTTCATATTTAATGTCATTTTGTTTCTTTTGACTTGTTAGTCCAGTCTGTCCAGAATTCTTTCTATGTCTTCATTCTGCAATCTACCATTAGCTCTTCCTCCCAGCCCTCTGTTATCCACAATTTGGCCAAATCATTTTCCATCCATGCCATTGATTGAAATGTGGATTAAAGCTTCCTAAAATATATGCATATACACATAAAAAGAGTGTTTAAAGTTACCCTATAATCAAGCAACAATGCCTCTGCTAGATACCACATGCTAATAAATCAGGGCCCTTTTAGAGTTGTTTCCTCTTTTGGATTTGTTGGCCAATGAGGTCTCATATATCACCCTAAACATCAGAGGTTATTGTCAATGTTCTGGGTCACTCTTCAGAACTTGACAGCAAGATGTTATTGCTGAAGTCACCACATACCTCAGTCATGAAACATGGAGCTATCACATTGGTACTGGCCTGGAAGCTTCATCTCTAATGGGTAGCTTTCATACTACTAAAAAGTATTATGCATGCTACCAGAGGAGAAAATGAATCACAGGATTTACCCAGATGTGAACGTGAAAGCTACATTAATGACCAATATAGTAAGACATGTTCACTGGTGCAATAGTGGCAAGAATATTATGGAAACAACCAATCACTTTATGATTGGATTTAAGGTCCAATGCACAACCTGAAGCCCATACTGGGCTCTGTTACTGGAGCCAATAACCTGTGCCTAACAGGTGATAGGCCCTAGGGGAAAACCTGTAAAATGGACATAATACTAATGCCCATAGATTAGTTCATCTCTCAACCCTCATCAGAGAAGCTTATATCTGCAGTAGATGGTGAAGAAGAAGAAGAAGAAGAAGAAGAAGAAGAAGAAGAAGAAGAAGAAGAAGAAGAAGAAGAAGAAGAAGAAGAAGAAGAAGAAGACACTAAATTGGGTGGATTGAGAAGAGGAGATGGATCTGAGAGAAGTGAGGGAAAATGCTAACTATGGTAAAATTTGATTGTATAAATTTTTCAAAGGACTGAGAAAAATGTGACTCGGGAGCCTGGGCATGATGACACATATCCATAGTTCCAGCACTTGAGAGACTGAGGCAGAAAGATCAAGAGTGCTGGGCCAGATAAAGCTACAGGACAAGACCTTTTTCTCAAAGAACAAAAAAAAGTGATGACTGAAAAAGGACCAAATCCAGTGATACACTTAATTGTTGCTTCAGGCTGATACAAAACTTGAATTAGCTATCTTTTGGAGTGATATATGAATCG
Source organism: Meriones unguiculatus (assembly GCF_030254825.1). NCBI lineage: Eukaryota > Metazoa > Chordata > Mammalia > Rodentia > Muridae > Meriones > Meriones unguiculatus. The sequence goes on along the minus strand of NC_083369.1, from coordinate 14,851,621 downwards.
TGTAATGTGCTACTATACATTTCTTGTCTGTGTCCATACAGATATTGTGGGCAAAAAAAAATCAGTGCACACCTTGGCTAAAGTATTCACCTTGTCCTTAAGTCTCATAATCACACCTGGGCTTTGGCAGGTGATTCCCTTTGGCAGGATGGCTCCCATCACAAGCCATCAGCTTGCTATTCAAGTCTAAATTTTTTTCAGATTCATTTACTTAACCTTATGTGTATAAATATTTTGCCGGTATGTATGTATGCATGCATATATGTATGTGTACCATGTGTGTGCCTGGTGCCCATGGAAGTCAGAAAATGGCATCAGATCCCCCTAGAACTTGGTGGTGACCGACCATATGGATTCTGGGAACTAAACCTGGGTCCTCTGCTAGAACAACAAGTCGTCTTAACCACTGAGACAAGTCTCTAGGCCAAACAGCTAATCAAGTCTAAACACGCTGAACATAACCATCTGATTTTTTCAGTCAGCACTTCCTAGAATCTAACTCTAGGCCCTTGGTATCTCTTCTCAAAGAACATATACAAAAGTGCTACAAATAGTATCTGCAAATTCTTTTTAACATCATAGTATGGAATGTGGATCTGATAAATATAAAGAGAGGTCATTGGTGGTTTGAGATAGGTGGCGTCATGTACTTTGCACAATGCTTAGAACTAGAACAGATTGCCAACCTCAGGAAAAGACTTAGTGAAGTTGTGTATGGTCCTACTGAAGTTTCCTTATTCCTAAACTATCAAAGTGAATAAGGCCAGCTTTCCATGCAAGATCATAAGTTCTGCCTGTGCTATTACTCAGTATTTTCTATTCAGACTAAAATACCTTTACCTCACTCCCCACCACCTCCCCGGCATACACTGTTTGAAACATCCTCTAATTTCAAATTCTTTTTTTTTTTTTTTTTTTTTTTTTTTGCTTGCTTGCTTATTTCAAGACAGGGTCTCACTATACAGCTCTGGCTGTCCTGGAACTCCTCTATAGACCAGGCTGGCATCACATAGATCACAGAGATCTACCTGCTACTGCCTCCCAAGTGCTGGGATGACAGGCATAAGCTACCACACCCAACTTCTAATTTCTAATTTTTATGAGGTCCCCAGTATCTCAGTCCCCATACCCTTTCTGTGGCCTTTTGTCAGGCACTGTGTGCTTTCCACTTTAGATTATATGTTTAGAGCCAGGAGGCCATGAAAACAACATTTCTATGCCAAAAGCAGGTATCTATTACTAGCACCCTACTGCCTGAGGCTGCAAGTCACCTTAGAAAAGATTTGGGTCTTTAATAGTGGTAACCAAGACCAAAGAGAGACAACTCTAACAACGCTCTGCTCTTTATATCTTAGGTTTTATCAACATGCTTCATATAATGAGCCTCTGTCTCTCATTGCTTGGCATTGGTAAGGCCTCTACTATATCTTTTGTGCCCTACCCCTGTCACCACCACGACAACCACCAAAATCGTTTAGCACACCTGGAAGAAAGAAGACATGGCAACAAAATTCCTATTGATGATAGACTCACCTGATGGCAGAGGCTCCCAAGAGCAGTTTCAATACCTCTGCGTGCCTAAAAATGCCTCCTTTGTGAGATGGCAAGGTTAGTGCAGAAGAAGGGAAGCATGCTGTCCAGAATTCAATACATAGCACCATGGAAAACGAGAAGAAAATAAATTAAAAATAAAAATTGAATGAAAGATATTACCCAAGTAATGAGTAATATTTTCCATAGATAAAAGATTTTTTAAAGAAGATTTAGCTTAAAAGGAGTTGAACTATGTACTCAAATAATAGTACATAAAATCAATGGCTGTCTCTTCATCTTTCCATTCCACACAACAGGTAGAGGATTTTATTCCAACTAGATGCCAGGCAGTTTATGTATATTTAGTTTGAGGATTTTTATTTTGTGGGTTGGGGTTTTTGATTTAAGAGTTTAGGCTGGTTTGGGTTTTGATTTAGTTTTTTTTTTTGAGAAAGGGTACCTGTAATCCTTGCACTCAGAAGTCAGAGGCAGAAGGATCACAAGGTCATAGCCAGCCTGAGCTACATAGTAAGACTGTCTCAAAAGATATGGTTGGTGGGAATAGGAGGCAGATAAAAGAGGGTGGAAAGATGAGTGTAATCAGAAGATATTACAGACATGTATAAAACTGTCAGAAAATAGATTCATAAAAATAAATAAATAAAAGCTGGGCCTGGTAGCATGGGCCCATAATCCCAGCACTTACAATATAGAAGCCTGAGGATCAGGAAATCAAGATCATTAGCTACATAGCAAATTCAAGGCTATATGAGACTCTGTCTCACAAAGCCAATATTAATATTAACAATAATATCATTATTATTGATATTGTAACACTATTGTACAAGGTCAGTACTGTTATTCCATTTTAGTTACTATATGATGAAGACAAGACTCAGGTCATTGACCTGACTTGTCCAAGATCTCATCTCTAGCAAGTGGACCAGGTAGAATTTGACTTGGACAGCCAGATGCTGAAGGCTGTATTCTTCCATAGGCCAAAGTACCAGCCATAATGTTGGAAGTTAATAAATCAGGCCCAGTAGTCACATCAAAGTCCCTTTCTGCCTCTGTCAAAGCAAATGATTATATTTGGGTCCTGTCATCACATGACCTTTTGTACCAAACACAGACTGTTGCACTGCCAACCTGCAGCCTCTACTAGGTAGTAGAAGCTTTTTCAGCTAAGTGCAAGCTAACTTTGGGCTCCAGACAATCCTTTTTTAAGTTTTTTTGATTTATTCACTTTACATCCTGATCACATCCACCAACCTCCTATCTTCCTGGACACATCCTCCTATCCTCTTTACCTTTTCCCCCTCCCCTTCTCCTCAGAAAAAGGGAACCTCCCCAATATATCACCTCATATCAGGACTAAGTGCATCCTCTTCCACTGAGGCCCATTAAGGCATCCCAGCTAGGAGAAAATTATCCAAAAGCAGGCAACAAGAGTCCATGTCAAAGACAGTCCTTGTTCCTATTACAATGGAACCCACTTGGATACTGAACTGCCATGGGCTACATCTGTGCAGGGTCTTAGGTTATCTCCATGCATGGTCCTTGGTTGGAATAGCAGTTTCAGGAAAGACCCCTGTGACCAGATTTTTTGGTTCTGTTGCTCTCCTTGTGGAGTTCCTGTCCTCTCCAGATCTTACTGTTTCCCACTTCTTTCCTAAGATTCCCTGCACTCTGCCCAAAGGTTGCCCATAAGCCTCAGCATCTGCATTGATAGTCTGCAGGGCAGAGCCTTTCAGAGGTCCTCTGTGTCAGTCTCCTGACTTGTTCCCTCTTTTCTCCTTCTTCTGATGTCCATCCTCTTTGCTTTCTGGATAGGAATTGAGCATTTTAGCAAGAGTCCTCCCTCTTGATTAGTTTCTTTAGGTGTACAGATTTTAGTAGGTTTATCCTATATATGTCTATATGAGTGAGTATATACCGTGTGCATCTTTCTGCTTCTGAGATAGCTCACTTAGGATGATCTTTTTCCAGATCCTACTATTTACCTGCAAATTTCATGATTTCCTTCTTTTTTATTGTTGAGTAATATTCCATTGTGTAGATATACCACAATTTTTGCATCCATTCCTGCACTGAGGGGCATCTGGGTTTTTTCCAGCTTCTGGCTATTACAAATAAGGTTGCTACAAACTTGGTTGAGCAAATGTCCTTATTGTGTACTTGAGCCTCTTTTGGGTATATGCCTAGGAATGCTATAGCTGGATCTTGAGGAAGTGCTATTCCTAGTTGTCTGAGAAAGCACCAGATTGATTTCCAGAGTGGTTGTACAAGTTTACATTCCCACCAGCAGTGGAGGAGGGTTCCCCTTTCTCCACAACCTCTCCATCATGTGTTGTCTCTTGAGTTTTTTATCTTAGCCATTCTGATGGGTGTAAGGTGAAATCTTAGGGTCATTTTGATTTGCATTTCCCTGATGGCTAATGAGGTTGAGCATTTCTTTAAGTGTTTCTCTGCCATTTGATATTCCTCTATTGAGAATTCTCTGCCTGCTCTTTAATTACCTCCCCCTGATGGGGGAAGCAGCCTTACCAGGCCACAGAAGAAAACAATGCAGCCACTCCTGATGAGACCTAATTGACTAGGATCAGAAGGAAGGAAAAGAAGACCTCCCCTATCAGTGGACTTGGGGAAGGGCATGCATGCAGAGGGTGGAGGAAGGAAGGGATTGGGACAGGAGGAGGGAGGGAACCACCGGGAGGGATACAAAGTGAATAAAGTGTAATTAATAAAGAATTAAAAAACAAACAAACAAACAAAAGAGTCCATGTCACAGACAGTCCCCACTCTAATTGTTAAGGAACCCTCATAGAGACCAAACTGCCACCAGCCTCATGTGTATAGGGTTCATGCATGCAGTTTGGTTGGTAGTCCAGTCTCTATGAGACCCTATGGTCCTTGGTTAGTTGACTTTGTTGGTCTTCTTGTGAAGTTATATTCCCTCTGGGACCTTCTATCCTTCCTCTCACTCTTCCACAGGACTCCCTGAGCTCCACCTAATGTTTGGCTGTGGGTTTCAGCATTTGTTTCCATCATCTGCTGGGTGGAGCCTCTCAGAGGACAGTTATGCTAGGCTCCTGTCTGCGAGCATAACAGAGTATCATTAATAGTGTCAGGGGTTGGATCTCTCCAATGGGGTGGGTCTCAGGTTGGGCCAAGCATTGGTTGGACATTGCCTAAATCTCTGCCCCATCTTTATCCCTGAACATCTTGTAGGCAGGGTAAATTTGGGGCCAAAGGTTTTATGCGTGAATTGGTATCTCCCTCCCTCCACTTCCAGGCAGGAAGTCCTGCCTGGCTGTTCCAGACAATCCTTGTTGCTATGGTGAAAGACATTATTTCAAGGAAAACAGACAAAAGCTACCACTGGAAGCAAAAAAAGAAAAAGAAAAGAAAAAAATAAAAGAATACATTTTTTGTTTTGTTTTGTTTTGTTTGATTCTGTTCTTTTTGGAGTTTTTGAGACACATTTTTCCTATGTAGCCCAGGCTGGTCTCAGCCTGCTGTGGGCTGGGATTACAGGTGTGTGCTGCAACCAGAAAAAGATAACTTTTTATAGAGGTATGGCTAAAGTTCTCTGAGGTGGTTCCTACTTACTTCAAACCAGTGTTGAGCAAAAGGGAAGTAGGGAGGATGAGGCACTCCCTGGACACTTATGTTCTGGCTAGATTTTGTCATAGATGTGTTGTGTGACCTTGAATACATCAATGCCTACTTTTCTTTTCTTTTTTTTTCAACCTACTCTTTTTATTTTTTTATAATTTATTTATTACAATTTATTCACCTTGTATCCTAGCTGTAGCCCCCTCCCTCATCCCCTCCTAATCCCATCCTCCCTCCCTCTTCTCTTCCCATGCCCCTCTCCAAGTCCACTGAGAGGGGAGGTCCTCCTCACCTTCAATAATACCCTAGCTTATCAGGTCTCATCAGGACTGTGTGCATTGTCTTCCTCTGTGGCCTGGCAAGGCTGCCTCCCCCTCAGGGGGAGGTGATCAAAGAGCTAACCACTGAGTTCATGTTAGAGACAGTCCCTGTTCCCCTTACTAGGGTACCCACTTGAAGACTGAGCTGCCATGGACTATAATTCAGCCTAATCTTCTGTTGTTGTTGTTGTTGTTGCTTCTTTTTTTAATTTATTTTTTTATTTATTACAGTTTATTGACTTTGTATCCCAGCTGTAGCAATGCCCACTTTTCAATCTTGGTTTTTGCCATTTGTATGTGAACTAGTTTTAGACCATATATAATGTTGCATTCATAGGGGACTGTCATCTATACATTGAATTTAGAAGTGATGGTCAAAGTCGAAGCCATATGCAGATGCATACATACAAAGGTGAATTTGCATACACACACAGACTCAGAAGGTTTTAAACAAACCCTGTCACTTGTGTTAGCACCAAACATTTATAGAACACATTTTCTTAAGAGCCAAATTTAGTGCTTTCTCTCTACTTGCCAAGGCTAAGCCATGTGATCATTTTTCTTGTAATCTACATCCACTCACAAGAAGAATGTTGTTTTTCATGATGTCACCCAAATTCTATTTGTTAAAGTGAGTTAGACTGAAAGCTGGGCCTGAGGAGCCTGCTTAATTGCATTATTGCAGTATATTAAGTTATCTCGAGTACTCAGGTCTGACTGTGATGAGAAGAAAATCTGCCAGTGTTTGGGTTTTATCCACCAGCGTGGAGGGTAGTCTCAGAGTTTGCTGAGCAATGAGGTAGATATTTTTTTCAAATGTTCACATTCCTCCTTTTCAGCTTCCAAGACTATTTTTTTCACTGACCTCCCTCCTAGCAAAAGCTAGGCTTCACTTGGCACTGGATCTTCCTGGTTCAACACAGTAAACCCAGCTGATCATCCCCAGCCCCTCCAGGTCCCCCCAGCTGTCTCACAACCCTCACATCTTGCTCTATACCCTTTGAAAAACAAGTAAAGAATAAAAAATGTTGAGTGCCACTAGAGGAAGTTAACTTCCCACAAATTCCTGGTTTCCAACCCCCTCGGCATGGGAGACAGCAAAACAGCCTGGGGAGTGATTAAGGCCATCAACTGGATTAGGAAACCTAGCTTCTCATCCAGCTTCTACTCTAATCTAAGCAATCTCCAGTTGTCCCTTTATACTATGGGGCTTTTTAAGATGCATCTGTGAAAACAGAGATGAGGCTGTGGTGTAGTTCAGTGGTGAGGCCCTGGCCTAGCATACATGAGGCCCAGGGTTTCAAAGCCACACACACACACACACACACACACACACACACACACACACACTCATGCACCTGAGATATCTTTAAGATTATTCTCAGTTTCAAAATAATGTTTTGTTGTGTTCTTTCAGTGTGTTTAAATCACTCTTTATACTTGGGCAAGTCCTGGCAGCACATTTACAGGCATGTTGGTCTCAAGAAATAGCCCATAATAGGTAACTCAAATGTGTACTGCAAATGGCTATTGCAGTGACCAGTTACTGCAGTATTAACACACTACCTCAAAACCTAGAAGCTGAGTGTGCCTGTACTTGAGAAGCTAAAGCAATGACTGTGGGTTCAAGGTAAGTCTAGGCAAGACATTGTCTCAAAGAGAGGAAAATTTAGTGGCAGTGAAAAACCAGTCTATAATGCTCACAGGCACTTGGGAAATGGGTAAGAATTTGGTTTACACTGCCTTGGGTCACTCAAGTGGCTATAGGAATGCACTAGCTCAGCTGGAGATGGATGAATGTCCTCACTCATGAGTGGGATAGTCAATGCTGACTGTCAGCAGGTCTGTCTCTCCCTCAGTGTGGCCTCTCCTTTGTAGAGTGCCGAACCTCATGTCTTTCATATGTGGCACACAGGCTTCCCAGAAGCAAGAGGACAGCCCCAATTCACAAGGGCTTTTCAAGCTTCTGTTTGTGTCACATTTGTTAATGTTTCAGTGGCCAAATCAAGTTACTTAGCCAAGAGCTGAAGAGGGAGGGAACCATTAAAGCAGGCAGATCCTAAGAGGCATGATTCATTAGGGACAATTACTTTAACAATCTACCACAGCTGTTTTTCAGAATTTAGCCAGATACATGCAATGGCTGGCACAATTGTCTGTTTATTTTCTCATCCTGTCTGGGTTACTCATGAAATTTATTCAAACGCCTTCCAAACACAATGCCTGAAGGAAATCCCAAGAGGGAACTGGCCCCGAGGATAAAGTTAGGTCTATCTTTAGCCTGCTTATGCCACCAAATGCCAACAAAAGGGAAAGAGAAACACATTCCTTGCTAAGTGAAAGAAGCTAGTCTGCAAAAGCTGTCCTGTGTAATTCTAGTCACCTGACAGTCAAAAAAAAAAAAAGGTAAAAGTATAGACTCAGTAAAAAGATCTCTGTTGCCAGGGATCTTCGAACAGGAGACAAGGATGCATAGGCAGAGTTATCTATACATCAGTGAAACTATTCTGTATGGTACTGCAAGTGACCTCATGCTTACCAGCTGAACTGTGACCACAGGGGGAAAAAATAACAAATGTTACTGAAGCAAAAGAATTGCCTAGCCAAGAATTGCTCAGTCAGTCCAATACTAGAAGAAACAGTAAATTGATATTTCAACCCATTAAGTATTGGTGTCGGTTTTGCAAACAATAATTTTTTTTCTTTTTATTTGTTTGTTTGTTTTGGTCTTTTGAAACGGGTTTCTCTGTGTAGCCTTGGCTGTCCTGTACTCACTTTGTAGACCAGGCTGCACTTTAACTCACGGAGATCTACATGCCTCTGCCTCCCCAAGTTCTGGAATTACAAGCATGTACCACCATGCCCAGAAACAATACATTTCTAAAGCAGGAAGTATTTTTTTCAAGAGGTTAAAAAAATAATAATAACCTCATGAAAATCTACACAAATGGAATTAACTTGAAAAATACAGATTGTGTACCTTTTATCCAAACTACTTGGGACCAGCTATATTTCAGGGTTTTTTATTTGTCTGCAGGTCTGTCTCTCCCTCAGTGTGGCCTCTCCTTTGCAGAGTGGTGAGCCTCATGTCTTTCATATGTGGCACAATAATTTTTTTTATTTTTTTATTTGTTTTCTGTTTTTTTATTTTTATAAAGTAAGGTGTTTCATTATGTCATTTCCATACAAGCATATAATGTCCTTTTATCACAGTCACTGCCTGTATTTTACTTTCTTGTCCTCCACATTTTTTTGAGACAGGGTCTGAGTCTGTAACTCAGGCTAGACTTTCACTCCCTGTGTACCTCAGGCTGGCCCTTCTTGATCAGCTTCCAGAGCCTTAGAATTACAATCATCTTCCTCTTTCAAACTCAGAAACCTCACATCTCTCTTACATAGTACACTCTCTCTCCACTATCTCACTCTCTCTCTCCTTCCCTCTTCTCTCCTTTTTCCCCAAGATACTTTTCCTATTTTAAACAATAAGCAACTTTAGTTAGTTAGCAGTGCAGAAGATAGAACCAGAGCCTGTGCATGACAAGAAATTGCTCAGCCACTGAGCTATATATGAAACACTTCAACATTAAATAGTTGATAGGCAATGTTAATTCTACCTGAAGCTTTAATTTCCCTTTGCATGTGAACATCTTGGGGATTCACCAATATTTACTCTGCCTATATAAGCTTTTAGTATTAGAATTTAGGAACCCAAGAAAATGATAGTACCACAGATGATGATGATGGATAAGATAAGAGGAAGCCATTTGGTTGGGAAGACAACAAGGCTTTATAAAGTCAAATGGTGTGACCAAGTGGCAATGGTTCCGGAGATGATGATCTTGAGGATCTGGATCCTGGGAGACAAGTCATATATTGAATACATGACTTTGGGGAACTGTATATCTGGACATGAAGTCCCAAAGTCCTTTTCGCAACTGACCCCTTTGAGGGAATCTGTTAAGGTAAAGAACAACACAATGATGAGAAACTACTGGAGGATGATCCTGTGTCACCTCTTCCCTAGGCTCAACAGAACTCTTCCTTTGGAGAACTGAAAGAATCAAGAAAGGGCCTGAAGATGGTGCAAAAAACTCCGAAGGGGATGGTCCCCTTAAGCACATCTGTGTCCCAGATGTTCCGTGTAACCAGAGCACATGCCCACCCCAAAAAGCCAGCATTATATGCTCCACGAGGTCTGTGGTCAACGTAAAAGTGTGGAGGAACCCATCCACATGGCAAAGCAAGTTTGTTATTTATGTCACATCAAAGCCAAGGCCTCAACGAATTACTGCCCTCTGAGGTCATTTAATTATGATTAAGTGAACTAAGAGCTAGTGTAAATGGCATTTTATACTCCAGTGAATTAAGGTATGAGATGTAGCTGAAGTGAATAAGATTTATGGCCCAAACTCATGCAACTTTACAGTAATTTCATGACACTTTTACTATGAGGCAAGCGATGCCAGTTCTTGAACTAATTAAAAGTACATACCAGCTCCAAGGCTGGGCTTCAAACATTTCTGGGAAGCAGGGAGACAGAATGAGCAGCAGGTTTCTTTGTGCCTATTTTACTCTGGACAGCAGCAGCTGTTTCTTTTACCTGCAGCAAACATCTCAATTAGAGTGGGAGGACTGACCCTGAGCAAGTCATGCTGACCCTAGAAGGTCAGGCCACACCACACATCTCCAAGATCCAGGTTCCTCCACAAATGAGTCAGTCCCTCATCCAAATGAAAAAAAAAATTCTTTCTTAGATAATAGCTTAGCAAATTCCTAGGTTCACACAGCATTGCTCTGTGGATCCCTTCAGATCACCTTAGTTTAGGTGATCATCCCTAAAAAGCAAGGATCCCATGGGTCATAAAGGACTGGCAAAGTGAGTGAGGTTCCCACCAGAACATACCCCCACTTACTTCAGGCCCTTCTCCATTGTCAGTCATGCTCGGCTTCCTCAGACATCTGCTTCTTCAGACTAATGTGCCAATTAGCATCTTCCTGACTTCTCCTTTTGTGCTCAGGAATTGTGACCTTACCTAACCCACTTACTAAGGTAGGTTCCCTAAGGTCCCAGAGTCACCCAAGGAAAGGAATAATCACACTACATCTAGCTTGGCAGACTCCTAAATTACAAAGCTTTAAATCTGCAAATGAGTCTGTCATCACAATTATTGTGTGTAACAGAGAGAAACAAAAAGTGAGCATGTGCATATGTGTCCATGTATACTTGGAAGTTCACATATGCATATGTGAGTGTATTCATATATGTGCAGGTGCACCTGAATATGCAGGTGCATTTGTGTGTAGCGGTCAGCATGAAACCACAGGTGTTGTTCCTCAGGAGCCATCTACGTCCTTTTCAGAGATACAGTCTCTCGCTGGGACTTAACAGTTGGCTAGAAGACTTCATAACTTTTCTAGATGACAACTCAGTTCAAGTCGCTTTCTGGCCAAAACCTTTCAGTGGATCCCTTCCCCAACAGTGTGCCCTCAAAAAAGTAACAAGTGTCTCCTGGTGTTGATTGACTCAACTCTGGAACATAAAAAAAAAAAAAAAAAAAAAAAAAGCAATCATACAACTTGTAAAAAACAAAAGAAATTAGGCCTTTCAAAGTTTGGGTGTCCCTCTAATCTATTTAGCTCTTAAATCTCTCTCTCTGTCTCTGTGTGCGTCTATCTATTTCTCTCCCTCTCCCTCTCTCCCTCTCTCTCTATCCAAAGAAAGGTGTGTGTGTTTGTATGTGCATGCACGTTTGTGTGTGTGTGTGTGTGTGTGTGTGTGTGTGTGCATGCATGTGTGCACACGCACATGTGCTCACAGGCATCCATGCCCACAGAGGTCAGAAGAGAGCTTCAGGTTTCCAGTATGACACTCACTCTTTTTTATGTTTTATTTTTATTAATTACAGGTTATTTATTTTGTATCCCAGCTGTTGTCCCTTCCCTCATTCCCTTCCAATCCCACCCGCTCTCCCTCTTCTCCTCCCATGCCCCTCTCCAAGTCCACTGATAAGGGAGGTCTTCCTCCCCTTCCATCTGACCCTATCTTATAAGGTCTCATCAGGACTGGCTGCATTGTCTTCCTCTGTGGACTGGTAAGGCTGCTCCCCCCTCAGGCGGAGGTGATCAAAGAGTCAGCCCCTGAGTTCATACAACACTCACTCTTTACCTCTGAACCAGCATGGAGAAATTGTCATTGAAAATAATAATAATAATAACATAAAAAAAGGACGAAGAGGAAGCAACCTGTATAATTCAAATAGAGACAGTCTTTGCACCACATTCTAACTATACTGGGCCAAATCATTCTCCAAATGCTCTCTTCTGTATTTACCCATGCTGTTTTTTCCGTATTCCTGAGATTGTTGTCCACCCTCTAGCAAGTTCTTATTTATCCTCCAGGCCTAGACTTAACATCTTCTCTTCCTCTAGAAAAGCTTCCCTGACTCCCAGGACCAGATTTAGTTGTCCCTCCTAGATTCTCTCCTATCCACCTAGTATTCCCATTGGGGAAAGAGGGTTAAGTCAATCCTGTTCACCACTTCATCTCTAGCAGATTTGAGCATATAAATTAGCTTAAGGTAACTATTCAGTAAACATTGCAATTAATGCCTTATCTTGAACTCAAGTCCCAAAACAAAGCTAACTACAATTGCCATTTGAGATTCAGGTATAATAACATGTCAGCCACCAAACACATGAGTCACCAGCTTAGCTCTTGACAGAGCCAGAACCCAGTTTTCCCTGTATCCCAGGTCCTAGTGCACATGCACACTACTAAGCTTTGTGCCCAAGCTGCCAGTGCTGCTAAGAGTTGTGTCCTCTGAGGCTGACACCCCTTGTCACTTCTAAAACCCTAGAGGTTTTACTGAATGACCTTCTTCCCATTCTTAATGGTTTTCTATTCACCAGTGTGATGACTAAGATTGCCAACTTGACAAGATCTAGAAACAACCAAGACGAGCCTCTGGGCAACACCTGTAAGGGACTGTCTAGATGAAGGTAGCCTCCTGAGGCCAGCCTATGAGAGCTTACTTTGACTGTACACATAGATAGAAAAGGCTCTCAGAGTTCTCCATACTCTCCTCTCATCTACCCTGGGGCTGTTGTCACTGCTTCATTGCCAATATGACTTCCAATCAAAACTTGTTTACAAAGTTGTCAGTTTGAATTTTTTAATCAACATAAAATTTACCATTTTAAAGCTTTTTGATGTTTTTAATCTAGTTGTAGTATTGTATAACCACCATCAGCCAGTAACTCTAAAACACTTCCATCACACTAAAAATTTGAAAGCCACTACCAGAGAAGAGTGTGAGCCCTGCCTCCACTGCTGAAGGAGCCAGTTCTTCAAATGTGATTATGTAAACTGATAAAAACATAAACTGATAAAAAAATAACAGCTCCTTCATTTCCAATTCTTTATCCAATAAATGGAATGACATATACCCTCCAGCATACTCGTTCCTCTTTGCAACTCTAAAAAATAGCTCACATTTCAGAACAGAATAACAAATATAAAATTGTCTACACTGAAGTACATCATATCGTCGTGAGATCGGTTTCCTGGGGAGATGCCCTACACACCTACTCACTCCAGAAAGGGAGCCCAGATCAAAGCGACAGTTGCACCAATGTCCGATTTCATGAATCGATGGGTTCTTATTATGGTTACTCACGGGAGCATAGTTACTTACAAGGAGCAAAGATAACTCAAAAGCAGATGCATCCCCCAGAAAACCTACCCCAGATGATTCTGGAGAACTGCACTTCTGAACTACCTGGAGAACTCCAGAGGTACAGTTTGAACATCTTTTTCCAGTTTGTCTTGAATGTCAGAGTCTCCCCTGCGCCTCCTCACACACACACACACACACACACACACACACCAGCAACTGTGACTCTCTTTTATACTGCTGGTGGGGGCCTAAGAATCTTCCCAGAATCTGTTCTTCTAGGACATGTGACCTTTTGCTTACTCTGTTTACCACCTGAGGCACCAGACCCTCTTGTTGCTTCCTGAGACAAAATTTTTTATTTCAAGGGAATGACAATTAAAGGGAGCAGGTCATTCAACAATATAAATAATATGCTTCATATACTCACTGCCTTGTGTATTAGGAGAGATTTTTATAAACTCTCATCTGATAATGAACATAGAGCACTGAGACTCATGCAGGATGTCCTGGCTAGTCAGTAGTGCCAACCTAGTGCCGCTTGCTCGATTCTTAGTCAAATACTCCTTCTGGCCTCTTCATTGCCTCAATTGCTGGCTCAGCCAGTATTTATGGATTCTATCTTCATTCTGATGTAAAGCTGACCTCTTTCTGATGGGACTCTACCTCCTGAACTTGGTTTGATTTGCCTGTTCAGATTCCAACCAGGCAATCAAACAACTAAGGGTGACATCCGAAAGGAGTTATAGCCAAAGCTGCAGGGCTGACTTGGCACCCCCACCCTGAGGACAAGGGAACATACGCCCAGGAGACTATATATCATTGAGGAAGGGCTGCCTTCCCCCTACCGTATATTTCTCCTCCTTAGAGATCATCTAGACTAGAATAAACTGACTTGGATCTCCCTTCTATATTGGCATTTCCTTGCTCTCTCTAGAGCCAGAAAATCATATGGTGATAATGACATTAAATCGTCATGTCTGCACCAGGCTTTATGGTTTATAAAACATTTACACACACACCCCAGCAGCCCTGTGTAACATTATGTCCACTTAACAGACAAGGCAATTGAGAACCAGAAGGATAACAAGGCATGCCTTTTGTCCCATAATTCACTGGTAAAAGAACCAAGAGTAAAAATAAGTAATTTGTTGAGACTTCATGGTATATTTTTGGCTCCCATGAGGTCAAGACTGGATTAGAGGACCAGTGTCCTAGGCTGCTTAGTTTTTTTCTGTGACAGAACCCTCAAAGACTGGACAATTTATAGCAAGCAGAAATGTATTAGTTTCAGGAGATCAAGCTAGCCAACATTCTGGCAAGTGAGGAAGAGGTTCACATTCACACACACACACAAACACACACACACACAGTCCTAATTAAGAGCCTTTGACAGTTAATGGCTTCTAAGAGAGGGTTAGTCTGTTTGCTTTAAGGGTGTGGCTCCTGGTAGGTTATCATTCCCCAGTGGATGACCCAGCACCGATGAATACATACAAATACATACAAACTAGATTCAGTGGGTTATAAACAAGGACATTTGCTCAACCGTGTTCATAGTAGCTTTATTCATAATATCTAGAATCTGGAAACAGCCCAGATGCCTCTTAATGGAGGAATGGATACAGAAATTGTGGTACATTTACACAATGGAATACTACTCAGCTATTAAAAACAAGGAACTCATAAAATTTGCAAGCAAATAGTGAGAACTAGAAAAGAGCATCCTGAGTGCAGTGTCCCAGAAGCAGGAAGACACACAGTAAATACTCACTTATAAGTGGATATTAGACATATAATACAGATTAAACATGCTAAAATCTGTACATCTAAAGAAGCTAAGCAAGAAAGAGGACCCAGGGTAAGATGATCAATCCTTACTCAAAAAAACAAACCGGATGGACATTGGAAGAAGGAGAAAACAGGAAACAGGACAGGAGCCTACCACAGAGGGCCTCTGAAAGACTCTGCTCAACAGTATATCAAAGCAGATGCTGAGGCTCATAGCCAAACTTTGAGCAGAGTGCAGGGAATCTTAGGAAAGAAAGGGGAGATAGTAAGACCCGGAGAGGACAGCAGCTCCAGAAGGAGAGCAACAGAACCAAAAATATCTGGGCACAGGGGTCTTTTCTGAAAGTGATTCTCGAACCAAGAACCATGCATGAATATAACCTAGAACCTCTGCACAGATGTAGCCCATGGCAGCTCAGGCTCCAAGTGGGTTCCTTAGTAAGGGGAACAAAGTCTGTCTCTAACATGAACTCAGTGGCTGGCTCTTTGATCACCTCTCCCTGAAGGAGGAGCAGCCTTGCTTGGCCACAGAGGAGGACAATGCAGCCACTCCTGATGAGGCCTGATAAGCTTGGGTCACATGGAAGGGGAGGAAGTCTTCTCCTATCAGTGGACTTGGAGAGGGACATGGGAGGAGATGAGGGAGGAAGAATGGGAGTAGGAGAAGGGAGGAGGCTACAGCTGGGATAAAAAAATGAATAAACTGTAATTAATACAAAAAAATAAAAATTATTTTTTTTAAAAAGGAGGGACATGAATTTGCAAAGGGTAAAGAGTTAGAAGTAAATCTAGGAAGATTTGGGGGGAGGAATGAGAGTGAATATAGCCAAAATATATTTTGAGTAATTCTCAAAGAATTAATACAAAGATATTTAAAATAAACAAAATGTTTGAATATGTACCCATAAAATGATTTCCAAGACCAAAATGGTAGAAAAAGAAATATATTAGCTCATGGTACTAGAAGGAGAAGTCCAAGATTGATGGGCAAGATCTGGTGAGGGTCTTTTGCAGCATTACTGTATGGAAGGGCAGAAAAGTGTGTCTGAGAACAGTGAGAGGGTTTAAACCCACTCATGCTATAAGCCTACTTGCACAATGCTAGCATCTGCCTACTTGTAACAGTGGAGTCCATATGACACATACATGTCCCAAAGGGACACTTCCCAATACCATGACAGTAACAATTATCCCCCCCAAATAAATTACAAGTGACAAAAATACAAATCATAGCAGTCTCATGGGAAGTTGTATGTCTCAAAGCTCTCAGTCCCCAGTTCTAGTATCTAGAAATCTAGATATTGCTTACCTAACAGTACCACAAATCAGGCCTTAACTGGTGAGTTCTTTTCAGACACAGTGGAAGAAGAAGACTAAGAAATTTTCTAATTCGATTCTGAGCGCCATTTCTTGCCTCCCACTCCACCTTTAAGAGTGTCTGCCATTCTATCAGGGGTCTTGACAGCCACTAGTCCAACTTTCTGCTGGTTTATAGAGCATAGGGGATCCTCCTCAAGTTCCAGAGTCCTTACAAATGGATGCAGTTGGTCTTGAAACCAATAACTGCCTGGGTTTTGTTGTTCACTTTATGATCCGAGGCCTGGCTCCAACTCTGAATCTGGCTCTTGGCTGGCCTCTGTGAACACAGAGAAGGAAACTCGTTTTTCATCCTCTGTTTCCAAAGTCTGACCTCGCTGTCTGCATGCAAATTCCATGACAGCATTAGGAGCTTTGGGCAGCAGCAGGTGGAAAGGTTTTCATTCCTGACTGGAATTCCTGGGCTTTGACACAACATTTCTCCTTCTCTTCTCAGGGAAGTTCAAGGGCCTCTCTTCTCTGCCCCACCATTTCGTAAGCAAAGCAAATAGAATCCTAGTTCAGCCATCCAGCCACATCTCCCTGAAGTGCTGGCTGCTTACCTGACCTAGAAACCAAGACCTCCTAGAAAGTGATTCTTGGCTTAGCCATGCCAGGCAATCTCTGAGGCAGAAATAAGCAGTCCAAGACTCTAACACACCTTTTCCACATTTGAAGCTCAAGTGTGCTCATCTAGAAAACAAAAATAATGATGACTTTGCTGCCAGCCTCCATAGAGTTTTCCACAACAAATGAAAAATCCTATCTAAAAGTGAATGAAAGAGCTGTGGTTGAGCACCTGCATAACACACATAAGGCCCTAGGTTTCATCTTCAGCCACACACAAACACAAACACACACACACACACACACACACGTACACGCTTGTCTTTCAAGGTCCCATTCAAAACGCTGTTTCCTGAGTCTGAAGGTTATCTAAATTGAAGCTGATGGGGAAGGCATGTAAAGAATGTGTAAAGTGGGTTGGGTCCTCGGCAGACAGGAGAAAGGTCTGGGCATGAGTCCACATGTGTATGAGCAAGCACTGGAGTAGGGTGCCAAGAGTACAGGGCTGGAATACACAATGTGTGTGAATCACGTCCAGGTACAAGACACAGCAGTGCTCAGCCTCACCTAGGCCGCCTTTGTATCTATTAACTCATTCCTCTAGCAAAAGTAGCCCTCACTGTGGTTTCTATAAAGACAAGACACACTCTTTCCACTGTATACTTAGCTTAGTTCCAGTGTGTGAAGACAGAGGAGAAACCCAGGTTCTGCCTTCCAATAGCATGTACCTGCATTGGAGGAAAGAGACACCATAGACATGAAGAAATGACCTGTGTGTCAAGACAAGTTTGAGTTGAGCTGTCTAAAGGACACCTAAGTAGAAGTGAATCTGCGGGACAAGAATAAGTTCAGGGCCTGAGGATGTAGTTCAGTGTACAACATTCACTTGGCATGTATGAGGAACTGTATTGGTTACTTTTCTGTTGCAGTGACAAAAATTTGACAAAAGTGCTTTAAGAAAGAAGAGATTTAGTTTGGCTTCTAGTTGAAGAGTACATGGTCAATCATGGAAGGGAAGGAAGGACAGGCTTCATGGTTGCAGGAGCATGTAGCTAGGACTCCTCACATTTGGGCAGACCAGAGATCAGGGAAAGACTGAGGCTGGTGCTCATCAGGCTTTCCTATTCCTTTTCTCACTTTCAATCTGGGCATACAACTCACACTTAGGGTGGGCCTTTCTATTATAGTTAAACCTCTCTGGAAATACCCTTACAGACATGCCCAGAGGTGTGTCTCCTAGGTGATTCCAAGTCTAGTCAAGTTGACAGTGAAGACAAACCACCACACCAATACTATGAAACAAGTGCTATTATTGGTATTACTCTACCAAACTTCATTCCCCAAATTGCTCCTGAGAAAAACAAGGCAATCAACCTGTATTATGTTCTTTTCTTCCCCTTTCATGCCTGCTTACATAGAAATTGATGAATTATTACTTGGGTTTTCTAGGGTCTGTACCTTAAAAGGAGGCTATCTTTCTCCTAAAAGAAATAACATTCTCCACACTTCACCCTGCCAGATGGGTAGTCTGGCAGACACTTGGGCCTAGAACCATACAGTCCCACCTACTTGGGCCTAGAAGCATACAGTCTCCCTGTCAACCAAAAGACCTTTGTCATCTGGCCTTGCTTCATGCTGGTTAGGAACACTCGGAGGAAAAAAAAGTCTTTTATAAGTATGTATTGCTGGTTAAATGCATGATATTGTTGCCAGGCACGGTAGCATGCATGTGCCTATTGTCCCAGCTACTCAGGAAGCTGAGGCTGAAGGACCATTTGCACAAAGAAGACCAGCCTGGGCAACATGGCAAAGCACTGCTAGAGAAGAGAAGAGAAGAGAGAAGAGGAGGGGAAGGGAGGGGAGGGGAGGGGAAGGGAGGGGAGGGGAGGGGAGGGGAGGGGAGGGGAGGGGAGGGGAGGGGAGGGGAGGGGAGGGGAGGGAAGGGAAGGGAAGGGAAGGGAAGGGAAGAGAAGAGAAGAGAAGAGAAGAGAAGAGAAGAGAAGAGAAGAGAAGAGAAGAGAAGAGAAGAGAAGAGAAGAGAAGAGAAGAGAAGAGAAGAAGAGATGGTAGAGAGTCTCACACCTGTAATCTCAGAATTTGAGAGGCTGAAGCAGGAAGACTGTCACAGGTTCTGGAACAGCCTGAGCTACATAATGATCTCTAGACTAGCCTGAGCTTCCAGGGCATGCTCTCAGAGACTATATACTTCATTTTGCTAGGCCCTACCTCCTATTGGTCTCATCACCTCCAAATGACACTCCAGGTGGGGACCAAATCTTTAACGTGTAGGTCTTCAAGGGACATGAGAGACCCAAACTACAGCCACGGATACCTATTTAATAAGTAAATGTATATTGACTTTTTAAAAACACTAAAGTAGAATAAAAATGTATACTAGAGCCAGTGAGATGGCTCAGCAGGTAAAGGACCCTGCTACCAAGCCTAGTGACCTAAGATCAATCCCTAGGACCCACAGGGTAGGAGGAGGGAATCAGCTCCCACAAGTTGTCCTCTGACTGTTCCATATGAACCATGGCATACACATACTAAATACATAAAGTAATACTGATATAATAAATAAATAAAGTAATACTAAATAAATAAAGTAATCATGTTTAAATGTACACTTATATTTAACATTGATAAACTGGAAAGGTATAACTCTTTAGTATAGTAAACCAAAAGTATGAAACTGCTCTCTCCCTCCCACTCTCCCATCTGTCATTTGTTGAGTTGCTTCACTCTACCACATAGCCCATTTCCCAAGGTTCTGCTTCCACAACCCCACATCAATGAAGTCAGCTGAGCCTAGACTGAAGCCTAGGCGGACAGGAAAAACAAAGGCAAAACACTGTGTCTTTCCAAAATCGCACCTTGGAGGAGGGGAGGTGGGCACAAAGCCCCACTCCTCGATGAGAAGCTATTGGCATTTGATTGCTGCTGGAAGAGGGAAAATCAGTTTTCTTCAGTGAAGAGATTCCTGAGATATTGATCACACTCAAAGACATGCCCCACACTCAGAATTAGTTAGCCAACACAAACTGAATTCAATGGGGGGTGGGGGGAGAAAGAAGGGAAGGAGAGGGAAGAAAGAGACACAACATGAAGCTTGGGTAGGAAGAAAGATGGAAGAGGATTTGATCAAAACAGTTTATATGAAATTTTCAAAGAATAAATTAAGACATTATTTTTAAAGGCACGGCGTCTTTCTAGGTCCTTTAAGAACAAGGTTTCCTGTAATACACACAAGACTCCAAAGCTCACCACACTGGCTCTATACTGCTGGCTTAGTGCCCTGGAACACTATGGATCTTCTCAACACCATTAGAGGCACAATAACCCAACCATTCCTGACCTTTTGCACTTTAATGATGAGCTTCTCATCCAGGGAATATAAAGTAGCATGATCCCAGGCACTTCCCACAGTAGAACCATCTAGAGCCCAGCCACATCCAGACCTCTGTCAGAGACATTAGAAGATTATGCTTTTTTGCCACCTTGCCGTTAAATCACTGTGCTTTGTTTGGCTTACTTCTGAACCAAAGTTCTTGTTATCAGTGTAATCTGTGCCCCAGCCTGGCTTCAAATTCCTATGCTCAAGACTTTCAGAGCAGTGAGGAGCACAGCAATAAAACCCTAACTAAGACACCAAGCATAACTGATTTACAACTCTTGAAGAAACTTCTTTTCCTATTGACTGTTTTTGTGCATGGTTATGGGTTATTTGTTTTGTTTATTTGAAACAGGATCTCACTATGTTGCCTTGGCTGGCCTGGAACTATGTAGACCAGACTGACTGCAAATTCACAGAATTTAAGCTTTTCTCTGCCTCCAAAGAGGCATTAAAGGCGTGCACCACCATGCCTAATCTTAACCTCTTATTTTAACCAAATTTTTACAGAATTTTTATTTTATTTATGTATATATGTGTGCTGCTGTGTAGTATATACAGCTTCTGTGTGGGTATTCACAGATGCCAGAAGAGGGCATCAGATCCCCTGGATATGGAGTTACAGGCAGTTGTAAGCTGCCTGTCATGAAACTATATTTGGGTCTTCAGCAAGAGCAGCATGACCTCTTAACCCCTTAACCACCCCTCCAGCTCCATTTCTTTTTTTATTGCAATTTTAAGGGTCAAACCTGGGGTCTTGGGAGTGCTGGACAAGCAATCTAGCACCAACCTATATCACCAATCTCTATTTTGATTTTTTTTTTTTTTTTGGTGACAGCTTCATTGAGATTGAATTTACATGCATATATTCTTATGTTTCAATGATTTTTGTAATGATATCCAACATGAAAATAGGTCCATAATTTTTTGTTGTAGTATCTTTACCCCAGCTTTGGTACCAGGTTAATACAGACTTTGTAGAATGAGTTTGCAATGGTCCTTCCTTGTCTGTTTTGTGGGTAATTTTGAGAGATATAGTAGTAAGTCTTCATGGAAGTTTGGTACAATATAGCAGTGAATCATGCAGTCCTAAGGGGATTTCACTCAATGGTTCAGCCTCATTGGTTGTTTTAAGTCTGTTTGTTTTGATAGTCTGAATTCAATACCTTGTATTTCATACTTTTGTCTGTTGCTTTAGCCAAAACTTCAAGAACCATATTGAGTCACCCTGCTGACAGTGAGCATCTGTCTAATTGGGATTTCTATTGTTGCAATAAAATACCATGACCAAAAGCAACCTGGGGAGGGAAGAGTTTATTTCATTTACAGTTCCATGTCAAAGGAAGTAAGGGAAAGAACTCAACCCAGAAACTGATAAAGAAGCAATAGAGAAATGCTGGTTATTGACTTGCTCAGCCTGCTTTATTTCCAGAACTACCAGCCCAGACATGGCACTGTGCACAATGACTTGGGTCCTCCCCACATCATTCATCTATCAAGAAAATGCACCATAGTTTCCACAGTTTGCCCATCAGCCAATCTAATGGGGAAATTTTCTCAGTTAAGGTTCCCACGTCCAAAATAACTTGAGTCTTGTGTCAAGTTAACATAAAACTAGCCATCACAGCACCTTTGCTTTGTTCTTTATCTTAGAAGAAATGTTTTCAAGGTTTTTCCCCCATTTGGTATCAAGTTAGTTATCGGGTTGTTGTACACAGTTGCTTTTGTGTTTGTTTTTGTTTTTTATGTTGAGATGGGTTCCTTCTATTTCTGTATTTTAGAGGCATTTATCATTAAGGAAAGTTGACCTTTGCCAAAGGCCTCTTCTGAATCTATTAAAATGACCACATGATTTCTGAAATTAAGTCTAATTCTACACTGGCTTATAATTATTAATTTACATATGTAGAAACAACCTTGCAATCTTGGTATGAAAACAGCTTGGTCATGGTCTTCTTAATTCATTCTTAAATACAGTTTTCAAGAATTTTATTGAGTGTTCTTGGGTCTATGTTCATCAGTAAAGTTGGTGTATGACTTTCTTTGTTATTCATGCTCTTGTAACCTTATCTGGTCTTGGCATAAGGATAAAACTGTCATCATGAGTGTTGCTTTCCTTTCTGTCTTATAGAACAGTCCAAGTAGTGCTAGTGTTAGTTCTTTCATAAAAATTTAAGATTCTAGAATTATCCTTGTACAGGGGCTTTTATTGTTGCCTCAGTGTCATTGCATTGTCCTAAGTCTATTTATTTAATTTTGCCAAGCCATATGTGCCTAGGCATTTTTTCAAAGTATTCCCCAAAGGGGATTCCCTGAAATTTTGTTGGAATTTGTTGTGACTTTCCCCTTTTTATCCTCGATTTTTTATTTAATTTTATTTATATAGTTATTTATGGCAATTTATTCACTTGTATCCCTGCTGCAGTCCCCTTCCTTATCTCCTCCCAGACCCATCCAGCCATCCTTCCTCTTTTCCCCCTATGCCCTTTCCCTAGTCCCCTGGTAAGGGAGGACCTCCTCCCCTTCTATCTAACCCTAGCTTATCAGGTCTCATCAAGGCTGGCTGCATCATCTTCCTCTGTGGCCTGGCAAGGCTGCACCCCCCCAGGAGGAGGTGATCAAAGAGCAAGCCACTGAGTTCATGTCAGAGACATCCCCTGTACCCCTTACTAGAGAACCCACTTGGAAACTGAGCAGCCAATGGGCTTCCTTTGAACAAGGGGTCTAGGTCCTCTCCATGCATGGTCCTTAGTTGAAGTATCAGTCTCTGCAGGCTTCACTGGGCCCAGCTATTTTGGCTCTGTTGTTCTCTGTGTGGAGTCCCTGATCCCTCCAGGTCTTTCTATCTCCCTCTTCTTCCATAAGGATTCTCGCACTCTGCCCAAAGTTTGGCTATGCATGTGAGTACCTCCTTCGATACTTTCAGAAGTCCTCTGTGGAAGGCTCCTGTCCTGTTCCTTGTCTTCTACTTCCTATGTCTATCTTGTTTGCCCTTCTGAATGAGTATTAACCATGTTCCCTAGGGTCCTCCTTGTTGTTTAGCTTCTTTAGGGCTATAGATTTTAGTATGTTTATCCTATCTTATATGGCTAATATCCACTTATATATTATGAGCATATACCATTTGTTTCTTTCTTCTTCTGGGTTACCTCACTCAGGATGATCTTTTCTAGTTCCCACCATCTGCCTACAAATTTCATTTCCTTGTTTTTAATTACTGAGTAGTATTCCATTGTGTAAATGTACCACAATTTCTGTATCCATTCCTCCACTGAGGGACATCTGGGTTATTTCCAGCTTCTGGCTATTATGAATAGAGCTGCTACGAACAAGGTTGACCAAATGTCCTTATTGAATGGTGTAGGGCATTTTTGGGGTATATTCCTAGGAGTACAATAGTTGGATCTTGAGGTAGTGCTATTCCTAATTTTCTGAGGAAGCACCAGATTAATTTCCAAAGTGGTTGTACAAGGTTAAATTCCCATCAGCAATGGAGGAGGGTTCCCCTTTCCCCACATCCAAATTTATCAATTTGAGTTTTCTGTCTCTTTCCTTCAGTCTGAGGTCTGCTTATCCCCAATTTTATCAGTTTGAGTTTTCTCTCTCTTTCCTTTGGTCTGAGGTCTACTTGGGTAGAAGGTTGTCAATCTTATTTATCTTTTAAAACAACCAACTTGGTCTTCAATAGATTCTGTGCATTGCTGCTTTACTCTTTGTTTTTATTAATTTCCATGCCAGACTTTATTGTTTCCTGCTGCTTGGTGCTTTGGGTTTGGATTGCCCTTTGTTTTCTAAGACCTGAGCTGCATCACTTTTATTTTATATTTCTCTAATATTTTCAATATAGGCACTCATGGCTACAAACTTTCCTCTTACAAATGCCTGTTTTCAAAGCAAAGACTCATGACCAAACCTTTGGCAGAGTACAGGGAATCATAAGACAGAAGGGGAGTTAGTCTGATGGGGAAAGGATAGGAGCTCCACAAGGACCAAATATATCTGGGCACAGGGTCTTTTCTGAGACTGACATTCAACCAAGGACAATGTATGGATATAACCTAGAACCTCCACTCAGATGTAGCCTGTGGTAGCTCAGTAACCAATTGGTTTCCCAAAGTGAGGGGAACAAGGACTATTTCTAACAGGAACTCAATGACTGGCTCTTTGGTCTCCCCACCCCCGAAGGGAGGAGCAGTCCTGTTAGGCCACAGAGGAGGGCTTTGCAGCCAGTCCTGAAGATACCTGATAAAACAGGATCAGATGAATGGGAGGAGGTCCCCCCTATCAGTGGACTTGGAAAGGGGCACGGTGGAGATGAGGGAGGGAGGGAGGGACTGGGAGGGAATGAGGGATCGGGACACGGCTGGGATACAGAGTTAATAAAATGTAACTGATAAAAAAAATAAAAAAAATAAAGTAATAAAAAAAATGCCTTAGCTTCACTGCACTCAGGGTCAGCCGCTTTCGACCCAGAGAAGAGCAAGTCTGATTGCATGCGGGTTGATGCCCCAGGTCCCGCCTCTGAGAAAAAGGTATCAGATGGGTTTGATGCTCTTTGGGTGGATGACACCTAAATGAGCATCAGTACAAAGTCCCAATTTATTTCTAATATCAGAGATCAGACCTCTACTCTTGCCTGATGCATCTAAAACAAAAAGGGGGAACTGTAGAGAGCTGCGGAATGCTGTGCCTTAAAGATGGAGCTGGTTTCCGCCTTCCACCTTCCCGATGGTGAGTGCTCTCTGTCACAAACAACTCCACATTTGGCTAAGGCTGAGGATCTGGCTTGCTTCCATGTATGTGGACCTAGCTGCATTGCCCACATGGCACGCTGGGGTTGGCTACCCAGAGGCTATTTAAGCTGTGGGCTGGCTTTCCCCAGGGTCTGATGATTGTGCAAGGTTCCTGAATAAACTGCATTGAAAAAAAAAAAAAACAAATGCCTTAGCTTAAAAGGATTCCCATCCTTTTGTGGGGTCTCACAATATGGCTATGCAAATAAAGCACTTGTCATGTAAGCCTGATGATCTGAGTTCAATCCCTACAATGTGACAGTGAAAAGAGAGAGCTGACACCACAGCCCTGTGACCTCCACATGAATGTTGTGTATGCCATGTGTGTACCCTCCACACATACATCATATATACACATACATCCTAATAATAAAGAAAATAATATTTTTAGGAAGAACTGTTTTAAATATACTGTATGGGCTCTGGTACTGTGTTCTTTTCTTTTGATTCTAAGAAGTTTTTAATCTCCTCTCTGGCTTCAAAAGTATATTGGTCAGTCTCCAAGTATTTGTGTAATTTCTCTTGCTATCAATTTCTAGTTTTATTGCAAAAACATGCAAGAAATTACCTTGATTTATTTACCTGACCTTGATTCAGTGAAATTGACCAAGAAAGTTGTCCATTTCATTTAGATTTTCAAATTTTGTGACATATAGCCTTTTGAAGTAAGACCTAATGATTGTTTGGATTTCCTTGGTGTCTGTAGTTATGTCCCCCTTTTCATTTCTGATTTTGTTGATTTGGATGGTGTCTCCCTGCCTTTTAGTGAATTTGGCTAAGGGTTTGTCTATCTTGTTGATTTTCTCAAAGGACCAGGTCTTGGTTTCATTGATTCTTTGAATTGTTTTCTTTGTTTCTAGTTTATTGATTTCAACCCTGAGTTTGATTATTTCCAGCCATCTATTCCTCTTAGGTGTGTTTGCTTCTTTTTTCTTCTAGAGATTTCAGGTGACCTATTAAGTTGCTTGTATGAGATACTTCAGATTTCTTTATGAAGGCATTCAGTGCTATGAACTTTCCCCTTAGCACTGCATTCAATGTGTCCCATAAGTCTGAGTATGTTGTGCCTTCATTTTCATTGAATATTAGGAAGTCTTTAATTTCTTTCTTTATTTCTTCCCTAACCCCGCTGTCATTGAGTAGCGAGTTGTTCAGTTTCTGTGTTTGTGTAGGCTTCTTGCTAGTTCTGTTATTCTTGAGGTCCAGCTTTAGTTCATGATGGTCTGATAGGATACAAGGGATTATTTCAATCTTCTTGTATCTGTTGAGGCTCGCTTTGTGACCAGTTATACAGTCTATTTTGGAGAAGGTTCTATGAGGTGCTGAGAAGAAGGTAAATTATTTTGTGTTGGGATGAAAGGTTCTATAGATGTCTGTTAGAGTCATTGTTTCTTTGTTTAATTTCTGTTTTGTTGACCTGTCCTTTGTTAAGAGTGGAGTGTTGAGGTCTCCCATTATTAATGTGTAGGATCTATGTGTTTTAAGTTCTTTTAATCTTTCTTTTATAAATGTGGGTCCCCTTTTATTTGAGGTATTGATGTTCAGAATTGTGATGTCTTCCTGGTTGAATTTTCCTTTAATGAGTATGAAGTGACTTTCCCCATCTCTTTTGATTAATTTTTTTTTGAAAGTCCATTTAATTCGATGTTAGAATGGCTACTCTTGCTTGCTTCTTGGGTCCATTTGCTTGGAAAACTGTCTTCCCTCCCTTTACTCTCAGGTAATGTCTATCTTTGTGACCTAGGTGTGTTTTTTGTATGCAACAGATTGTTGGGTCTTGTTTACACGTACATTCTGTTAGTCTGTGTCTTTTTATTGGAGAGTTGAGTCCATTGATGTTGAAAGAGATAATGACCAGTGGCTGTTAGATGCTTTGATTTTGGTGTTGGTTGTGGTGGTGTGTTTGTGTGCTTGGCTACTTTTAGTTTTGCTCTAGTGAGGAGGTTATTTATTTCCTGTGTTTTCCTGAATGTAGTTAGCTTTCTTGGGGTGCATTTTTTTCTTCTGCTATCTTCTGTAACACTGGATTTGTGGGTAGGTATTGTTTAAATTTGTGTTTGTCTTTGAATATCTTATTTTCTCCATCTATGATGATTGAGAGTTTTGCTGGGTATAGTAGCTGGGCTGACATCTGTGTTCTCTTATTCATCCGGGCCCTTCTAGCTTTCATAGTCTCTATTGAGAAGTCAGGTGTGATTCTAATGAGTTTGCCAATATATGTTACTTGGTCTTTCCCCCTTGCAGCTTTTAGTATTTTATCTTTGTTCTGTATACTTACTGTTTTGATTATTATGTGATCGGAGGATTTTCTATTCTGACCTAATTTATTAGGCGTTCTGTAGGCCTCTTTTGTGCTTACGGGCCTCTCTTTAAATTGGGGAAATTTTCTTCTATGGTTTTGTCGAAAATATTTTCTGGGCCTTGGAGACAGGAATCTTCTTTTTCCTCTATTCCTATTATTCTTAGGTTTTGTCTTTTCATGTTGTCTTGGATTTCTTGGATGGGTTGTGTCAGGAATTTTTGAGATTTAACATGTAACAATGGAATCATTGATTTTTTTTCCACTGTTATCTTCCACACCTGAGATTCTTTCTTTCATCTCTTCTAGTCTGTTGGTTATGCTTACCTCTGTAGTTCCTGTTTTCTTCCCTAAGTTCTTCCTCTCAATGATTTCCTCCATTTTGTGTTTTCTTTAATTTTTCCAGTTCTATCCTCAGATCTTGAGCTGTTTTGTTGATTTCCTTCACCTGTCTGACTCTATTTTCCTGTTTTTCCTTCAATTCCTTCAGCTGTTTGTTTGAACAATCATCTGTTTCTTTTATTTATTTCAGTGATTTAATTATTTCCTCTCTGAAGGCCACAAACTGTTTGGCTGCATCTTCCTCTATTTCTTTATGGGTGGCCATAATCTGTTTGACTTTATCTGCCTCTATTTCTTTACAGATGGCCATAATCTGTTTGACATTATCTTCCTCTATTGCTTTATGCATTTTATTTGTTTCATCCATTATCCTCTTTATACACATAAAAGTTAAGGTCATCTTCTTGAATTTCACTTATGTTAGGGTGTCCATGGCTACTTGGCCCTGGATCACTGGGTTCTGGAGATGCCATTTTGCTTTGACTTTTGCTGATTGTGCTTTTATGCTCCCCTCTACCCAGCTGGCTGACTCAGGTGTTGACTGTTTGTTTCTAGTGCCTGCTGGAATCCTGGGGTAGGGAGAATCCCCTTGGCAGGAAGATGGTTGTTCCTGAAGAAGGCCTCCTCAGTGTGTTGTGTATGGTCATCAAACAGCCAGTGTTTCTCAGGAATTGCCACAGCTCACCTCTGGTGTATGGATTTGTGTGATAATTGTGGTTGTTGGTAGTCAGGGTGTCTGTCCTCTCACCAGGATAAGTCCTGGAGACAGCTGCCCTACCACTGGGTTTCTTGCTCTGAATTTAGTGAACTGCTGCTGCTGCTGCTCTTACACTGTGTTTGCTTGGCGCAGCCCTCTTAAAGAACCAGGGATCACTGAGGTTTGGTCAATTTAGTTAGGGAGACAGGTTGCACCTTGGAGCAGTATCTGGGGTCTGATCCCTGGTTCCCAGACTTCTATAGGTCTGAGGTTGGAGTTTTGTGGCCCAGTACCCAAATGGTAATCAGTGGCAGGTGAACACAGGACTCCACTGTTTGGTGTTCGGCAGGAGGCTAAAGCCTGGAGCCTGTGGGAACCCAGGAAATTTTCTGGGGATTAGCTGTGTATCCTGAGGTCGGACCTGATGTTTCCCCTATCATGGAGTGTCTTCCCTACAGGAAGACCCAACCTGTAGTGTTTTGGCATCCACAGTTTAGTCTGGGATGGTGAGTGGAGCACACAGGAGCAGATGAGTGGCTCTGCACTGGCGACTGGGTGTCTGCAGGGACACAGGAACTTTTCCTGAGAAATTTTCAGGGAGTCGGAGGTCAGCTAGGTGTCCTGAGGTTGTACCTGATGTTTCCGTCACCATGGGGTTTCCTCTCATCAGTGAAACCCAGTCTCTGGTGTTGTGGGGCCCACTCTTCTGTCTGGGACAGTGAGTCAGGTGAGCAGGCGGGTCTCTGGGCTGGTGGCTGAGTACCTGCTGCAGCCCTGGACTTTTTCCAGGGATTGTCTGGGTGACTGGAGGTCAGTCAGTCGCTATTTCTTCCTTCACCATGGGGTTTTCACTCCACTTTAAAATCCAGTCTATGGTGTTGTTGGTCCCATAGTTCAGTCTGGGATGGTGATCAGAGCTGCCAGGTGTGTGGCTCTGGGCTGGCAACTGCACCTGCAGGGACCTCAGAACTCTTCTGGGGTTGTGCTGGGTGACAAGAGAAGGGAACAAATTGCTTCCCACACCGTGGGATTTCCTCTCAACTGAGAAACATAATCGCTGGTGTTTTATGGCCCAGAGTTCAGTGTATTGGACACTGTGCAGTCACTGCTGTCCTGCTCATCAGACACAGTGTCCTCTCAGCGTCACCATCTTGGATCCTCCATTGTATTTTTAAGGCTTGCTTTGAGGCTTATAGTATGATCAATTTTAGAAAGTCCCACTGGCTATTAAGACAATGGGTAAATTTTTTGGGTGGAATATTCTGTAGCTATTTGTCAGGTTCATTTTAATTCTGTTGTTTCTTTGTTGATTTGCACTTTGGATGACATATAAAAATGAAAGCAGAATATTGAATCATCTACTATTCTTGTTTCAGGAGCTCTTAAGCTTTTTACATCCATTAGAGTTTATTTATGAAACTTGGAACCACAACATCCAGTGCATGGATATTTGCAAGTGTTGTATATTCTTGGTGGAATGTTTATTTCATTATATCATGGCTTTTTATCTTCTGTCTAATCTTGTATAAAGGCTGCTTTCTCAGATATCAGAAATAGCTATGGCAGCTTGTTTCTGGATACCATTCACTTGCTAGATTGACTTTGGCTATCAGTCTGTGTTTCCTGGAAACAATAGATAGTTGGATTTGGTTTTTCAATCCAATAAGCTAGTCAGCACCTCTTTGCTGGTGTCTTGAGTCTATTCATAGTCAATGTTATTATTGATCAGTGTTTATTAATTCTTGTGATTTTACTGTTAGTTGAATTATTCTTTGCTCTTTGCTTTTTCTCCCACTACTACTATGGTGTTGCTGGTTTACTGTTTCAGACATGATTCATTGTAAGCGTTATTTTTTTAATCTATTTTATTTGGGGTTCCTTAAACCTATACCTCCCTTCCAACCTCCCTGAAGCTATGTAGAAAAGAAAGAAGATTAAAAGGAATAAGGAACATAGATCTCTTTAGACTTACTGGGGCAATACCAATCTCAGTTGTCAGGATATCCATCAATCCAGCAAAAAAGCAATCACAACAGAAGGATGAGCCAGCAACAGCAGAGGAAACAGCAGCCTTCTTTCTCTGAGTTTTATGTCTTCTCAGAGCATTCTCTCTGGAGCCTCTCTTCTTGGAGAGTCCTTCCCTCTGTGTGGGCTCTGGTATTTATACCCTCTTCCAGTCCTCAGACTTCTACTAACTGCAGCTGGCAAAGACTAATCCCCTCTCTGAGCCACAGGAAGCAATTATCAGCTGTGGACAAACTAATTGCAGCTCCATACCCCACACGTGGGACTAAAACTGAAACTTGTTTACATAACATAACTGAGTTTTAAAGGAAACCAAAATTTCTACTACAATGCACTCCTTCCTATCTGTTGTTAATATGTTCCTCTCATTAAATGTGTTCCTTCTTGCGCTCTCAAAAGTAAGATAATTTTTCTTCCTTCTCCATATATAATAGATAGTGTTCCTTTAAGTACCTTTTGCAGTATTGCCTTGGAGGTCATGACTTGCCTTAGTTTGTGCTTGTCTTGATGCTCATACTTCACCACCATTTTTTAAATCTAGCTTTTCTGGACATAGCAATCTTGATTGGAAATAATTGACTTTCAGGCTTTAATATGCACCATTCCATGCTCTCCTGTATTTTAGTATTGCTGGTGAAAGATTTGCTGTTACCATATTTTGCAGATTGGCTTTCTCCTCTTTCAGCTTTTAATATTGTTTGCTTATATTTTTGACATCTTAACAATGGCATGTTGTAAGAGGTTTTTCTCTATTTGTGTCTATTAGGGGATTCAAATGTCTCTTACATCTGGATATCCATTTCTTTCTCTTAGTTTGAGAAATTTTATGCTGTACTTTCATTGAGTAGGTTTGTTATTACCTTAGCTTTTCTCTAGGCTCCTTCTTCTATCCTGTGAACTCTTGGATTTGCTGTCACAGATGATTTGTTCATACTAAGTATTTTGTTTGTGTGTTTTCTTTTATTTCCCTCAATTATGTTTGAGTGAGTATTTCCTTGACCTTATTCTCAGTCCTTGATAGTCTTACTTTTGTTTGATTGAATCTATTAGTAATGCTCTTTACTGCTTTTTAATTTAGTTCATTGAGGTTTGTTTGATTGATTGATTACTAACATTTCTAGGGGTTTTTCAGAAATCTCCATTGTCTTATTGAATTTTTATTCCATGTTACTGTTTTAATTCTTTCTTTAAAGATTTATTTATATATTCTATTTACATGAGTGCACTATTTGCATGCATGCCTGCATGACAAAAGAGGGCACCAGATCTCATTATAGATGGTTGTGAGCCACCATGTGGTTTCCAGGAATTGAACTCAGGACCTCTGGAGGAGCAGTCAGTAATCTTAACCACTGAGCCATCTCTCCAGCCCCTACTCTTTTTATTCTTATTTGTGGAATTTTTCTTCCAGATTGATATTTTTATTTCTACTGTTGATTTTTGCATTTATTTTCTTAACATTTTTTTATATTGCTGACTTTACTCATTGGGTCCTCGATTAAATTAATCTCTTTGTATCCACCTCAAGGTCATTGATCATTTCTGTTTGTTTTGTTTTTCAAGACAGGCTTTCTCTGTGTACCCTTGGCTGTCCTGAATGTGCTTTGTAGATCATGCTAGCCTTACACTACACTAATAGAGATCTGTCTGCCTCTGCCTCCCCAAATGCTGGGATTATAGGTGTACACCACTGTGCATGGCTCATTGATGATTTTTTTTAATAGTAAACATTTGAAATCTTTATCTAGCATTTTACCTATTTCAGTATCATTGAGCGGTAGTTGAAGTAAACTCCTGCTGACTTACTTTTTCATGTTTTATGTGTATCTTGATCATCTGGTAGTTTTGATTCATCTCTTCCACTTTGATGTAGGGATCTTATTGAGCAGCCCGTGCCTGACTGCTGCTGTAACTGCAACAACATCAACTTTTATAATATAGGAAAATAGACCTAAAATCAGTTAAAGGCTGCCAACCACCAATCCCCTTTCCCCAGCAAGTAAAAACACAACTGTAGAATGTGAAGAAAGGTTTAAAATAATTCAAGGTGAAAGTAGAAACAGTAAATGAGCAAGATAGACCAAAAAGAAAGAAGAGGGTAGAAATAGAGGAGAAACAAGGCTAAATCAGTAAAAAAAAAAAAAAAAAAGACATAGAAGATGAGTTGGGAGAGGGGTAAATATGGTCAAAACACATTGCATAAAATTCTCAAATAATAAAATATTATTTAAAAAAAAAAAAAACAAAGACAGGGAGCTGGGGAGATGGCTCAGAGGTTAAGAGCACTGGTTGCTCTTCAGAGGTCCTGAGTTCAATTCCCAGCAACCACATAGTGGCTCACAATCATCTATAATGGGATCTCTTCCGGTGTTCATGTGAATATGCAAGCAGAACATTGTATACATAATAAAATAAATAAATTTTTTTTAGAAAACGAAGATCAAGACGAGGAGTGAAAATGTTAAGGAATGAAGAGGAAACAGCAAGAGATTAGAAAAGTTATAGAAAAAAAAATAATGGGGCTTCAAAGATGACTCCCAGAATTCAGTTCTCAGCATCCACATGGTGGCTCATAACCCTCTGTAACTCTAGATCCAGAGTATACGATGCCCTCTTCTGGCCTCTTCAGCCACTGGGTATACATAGTGTGAACACACATACAGTCATCCATATAAAATAAAATAAATAAATATTTTTGTTGTTGTTGTTGTTTTTTCTGAAACTGGGTTTCTCTGTGTATCCCTAGCTGTCCTGGAACTTGCTCTATAGAACAGCCTAGCCTCAAATGCAGAGAGCCACCTGTTTCTGCCTCTCAACTTCTGGATTAAAAGTATGTTGCCACCACTGCCCAGCAATAAATATTGAAAGGAAGGAAGGAAGGAAGGAAGGAAGGAGGGAAGGAGGGAGGGAGGGAGGGAGGGAGGGAGGGAGGGAGGGAAGGAGGGAGAGAGGGAGGGAGGGAAGGAAGGAAGGAAGGAAGGAAGGAAGGAAGGAAGGAAAGAAAGAAAGAAAGAAAGAAAGAAAGAAAGAAGGAAGGAAAGAAGGAAAGAAAGAAAGGAAGAAAGAAAGAAGGAAGGAAGGAAGGAAGGAAGGAAGGAAAGAAAGAAAGAAAGAAAGAAAGAAAGAAAGAAAGAAAGAAAGAAAGAAAGAAAGAAAGAAAGAAATGATTTCTCAATAATGAGAAAGTTTGAAAACAAAATTAGGTAATGTAAAAGGGAAAATAAACAGAATATGAGTTCTCCGATAGGTAAGATGACACATACATGTAACAATAACACTTGGGGTGTCGAGGCAAGAGGAGGAGAGAAAGACCAGATTCAGCTACATAGCAATTCACCAGTCTGGGCTACACTATGAGACTATTTTTTTAAGGTATTTTAAAGCAAACAAAAAGCAAAAGCCCAATGGGATAAAGTCACACCACAACTAAAAGTATAATTTTTTAAAAAAGAGAAGAAAACACAGGGAACAAAAGAAGTGTAACAGGGCCCCAGACTTTAGTAAGCCCCAGACCTTAACATGACTCCATGATGATGAAAGTGCCATTTGGGCTGTAAAACTCTTCACGTAGACAATACCACCTGCCAAAACGAAAACAAAGACCTAATCCATCACAGTCCACAGTTCTGGGAAGGTCTTTAAGTGCACTAACCTTGCATTTTGGCTTCCGTAGTTCTGCTTCTGGCTAACTGTTCTTGTTAACTGAAGTATGTCAACCCGGGACATGTTTTTTTGTGCTTAAAAGCTCACCCTGAGAAAGGCTCAGGGCTACACTGGGATCCCAAACACCCAGTGTAGTCACCAGCCAGATAATGAGGGCTTTCTACTGAATTAAACCACATCGGAATGTTGTTCTCTGGTAAACACCCCACAACAAAAAGAAGAACTATTAACCAGTAGTGAGGAAATGCATAAATAAAATCATATGAACGTGTGAAGAAGACTAAAAACTATAAATATATTTTTTTATTTTTTATGCGTATATATGTTTTGCCTGCATGTATGTGTGCACAAAATATTCCTGTCTAGTGCCTGCAGAGGCCAGAATGGGGCTTTGGCTTTCCCGGAAGTGGAGTTATGAGACTCACCATGTGGGTGCTGGGAACTGAACCTGGATCCTCTGCAAGAGCAGCAAGTGCTCTTAACTGGTAAGCCCATCCAGCCCCTAAAAACATATTTCTACTCCAATAACACTAAAGGACTATTAACAGTGTAATAAAAAGAAAAACAGGAAGAGGCACGAGGGACAGAAAAAGATGATAAAATATTCAAGCAGCTTCTTTTTTGATGCTCAAAAGTTGGGAGTTACCAGTTACATGCACACGGTGGGGTAAGGGGTCTTTTCTCTCTCCTATGGCACATACTGGTTTTGTACCTGTACTGGACAGTGTCCAATATCCACCAGAGTTGTCTTTACTTTTGTTTCATACCAAGGGCCTCTGCCATGCACACTTAGCTTTACGGCCTGTGGGTTAGGCAGTTTCTCTTCCCCTTTTGAAACTCCTCAGATCACATAGCCTGGGTTGGTTAAGGTTCTGTCTGGCGGTGTCTCCCAAGTGAGAAGCAGTCATAGCACTGAGGTTGATATGAACGGAGAGGACCTGTCTTCATCTTTTCAAGACCTTCAATGTACTCATCACCCTGTCGAAAACATGTAGCTGTGGGTGTCAAGTAGACCTCTGGAGCCACAGAAACATGAGGTTCTCTATCTGTGAATGGCAGATAGGTGGCCCAAGTTGACCTCAGGCTCCAACTGTCAAACTCCAGAATTATTCTTATATTTATGGTTGCAAGCCTAGCCTTTAACGGCTGAGCTGTATCTCCAGCCTCGGGATTATTCTCCATTGATGAAAACTACTCCTAGCCACCTGGCAGGGCTACTTTCCCCTAGACTGTAACCGCCTGGACTAAGCTACTTGTTGCCTTCACGTTTGAGCTTGTCGGTGTCTTGCTATGCTACCCATATACATCATATACAAGTATGAAATCATAATAAACCCATTACTAACCATAATTAAGGTATGATAATATAAACCATATAAAAATTTAAATATCAATACCAAAAAAGATCCCCACATACCAGGATAATTTGTTTGTTTGTTTGTTTGTTTGTTTGTTTGGATTTTTGAGATGGGGTTTGTCTGTGCAAACTGTCCTTGACTGTCCTTGCCTCCCTGAGTGCTGGGATTAAAGGCATGTGCCACCATGCCCAGCAGGATAATACTATCTTATTTCTATTTGCATAATGCTTTGAAATTTATGAGGTATTATAGTTACCACATGCTAGTACCCAACCCCAGGGTTCATACTTACCTCCAGGGGCTATACCAAGTCCACCAGCATCTCATCTAAGGGCAGCATTCTTGCTGAGATGCTCTCCAACTGGCCTATCTTCCCTGGCAAGCACTTCCTGGGGCCAGTTTAACCACATTCTGTGTATTCTGGTTTCCCTAGTCAAGGATGATGTAAATTGTATCATCAACATAGAGGCTCTGTGCCCTCTGACACCAAGGCGTCCTAGGCCAATCTTTTCCTCCATCTGACTCCACAGCTCTTAACCAGACAAGATATGAATCTTCGAACCCAGCCTGTGGATCACAGTGCAGGAGGCAGAGGCTCAGCCCTGCCTAGAACAGTACTGTGGCCTGACATAGGAGCCAGCATCAAGATGCGCTTCATTCTTTGTGTTATTTATTGCTTAGTTTAGTTTGGCTTGTCTTTTGGGGACAGGGTTTCACTATGCTGACCAGGCTGGTCTTGAATTCATGGAGATACACCTACCTTGGCCTCTCAAGTGCTGGAATTAAAAGCATGCACCACCATGACCAGCCAACAGTTCACTTTTGACATGGAGCTTCATAATTTCCCCAAGATGCAGCTGAAGGAAATGGCCATCCAAGAGACAGCCTATTTCCAGCCAGTGGCACCGAAAGCCCCCTAAGGAGCAGAGTGCCCGTTAGGACCTGTCCCTGCTCCTACCTGCCCCTTCTCTTCAGACGGTTAGAAAATGAATGTTACTTAACCCAGACCCTGGAAGCCCAGGCTGGACAAAGGGTGAACCTGGCCACCTTCTCTCACTCTACTGAGCTCTTCTGCTTTAGATAGGCTCCTCTCACCCCTAATCCCTGCCTTCATCTACCTAGTCCCAGGGCTTATCTCTGCTGATCTGCCCATATTTACCCCTGCTAGAACAGGCTCTGGTACATTATTGAGTAATGGAAGGGCTCTGACTGCCCTAAAACCTGTGCTATTCGGGGAGGACACTGAATAGGGAGGAACTCAGGGTAAGCTGTGCCATGCTCACCTCACTGGAGGTAAGGCCATGCCATTTTCCCTGAAGGAACATTCCTAATTCTCAAGGCCCAAGCTAAACCCTCTCTTTCTCAATGCTGCCATGTACTTTGGTGCTTCTGTGTAGAGGTGAGTGAAAGTGAACATGGCACCTGTGGGGAGGAGTTGCCCCTACCCACTTCCTCATGCCTGTATTTAATATACAAATAGAGAGAGGGGTATATGGATATAATAATAATAACTATTATCAATTAATAATTCAAGGTAAAGCCAGCATTGAGAAGTACAGTAAGGAGTGGGCCTCTCCTAAACAGCACACATTAAATTGAAATGGAACCTTCTTCTCACTCATATATAATGCACTTGATATCACTATATGGGACATTAAATGGGAAATAACCATTCAAAACCCTTAAACTACAAAGAGAATTTCAGGTGAAGGTAGAATACAGAAAAGGGACAGTGTGAAACACAGATTTCTTAGATACTGTCTAGGTCCTCAAGGAAAATGGGTCTACACTGAGACTACAAGAATCTAAACCACTACCAACACTTAACATTTGAAAATGGCTCTGATTCGGCTTGAGGAGTAGGGTTCCTCAACAGGAAATCCATGGCTCTTTTTCACCCAGTGGTGCAAGCAAGGGCCTGCTAGGTGACCTGGAAGCCTGCCATAAACCACAGGTAAATAGGAAAGTCAACTCTTTTGTAATGCTGGCGATCAAACTTGAGGCCTTGGGCATCGTCTTGGATAATCACCACTGACCTATATCCCCAGCCTGGAAAGGCAACTTTTGCAGAAATTGAGCCTTACAAGGGAAGAGCCCAGGTCAATGGTTGGCATTTCTTTAAGAATGGCATTTAACCCTAACCAATACATGTTTGTGGGTGTTTTATTTTACTATTTTTATGACTTTTTCTCTTTACTCATTACCTATGTCCTTCTCAAAAGAAAGAAAGAAAGAAAGAAAGAAAGAAAGAAAGAAAGAAAGAAAGAAAGAAAGAAAGAAAGAAAGAAGAAAAAAGAAAAAAGCAACCTCTGGTGGGGACACATCCTTGCTATGCAATTCTGTGATTCCTGTTTTATATCATTATGTCTGTCTTGATAAACATTTTCTTTAATAAATATTAAATGCATGAGTTATTTATATTTATCATTGATTTTTATACCTAGACACATGTAAGACGCGTCTTAAATATATCTTTTGATGGGCCTCACATGCCTATAGTCTCTACTTAGTTCAGGAAGCAAGAAACTTCCACCTTTCAGAAAGTTCTTGCAAGCCCTACTCAGTCCATAACTGCACTCCAACTAAGAAACGGGCATTTTCTGACTCCTGTCACCCACATTTGGCATCTATTGTCAGTTTACAATAGTCTTGAGTCCTAATATGTGAAGATCCATCCACAGTACCGGGAATTTATCTTACCCACTCTAGCATGAATATTGAGGTGATCCTACTCACTTTTAATTGTCCACTCCCTAAGTTCTCTGCATTCCTGGTGGAGCACTGTGAATGTCTACAGTATGTATGTGCAGAGGATCTGTTGGGCATCCCAACTGGCTGACACTTCACAAGGTCAAATTTGAACCAGGGGAGTGGGTTACCAGGTGAGCCTCTTATATGCGTGTTTTCCCTTCAGACTGTGATACCTTTAAAGCCATGGAGCTGTTCTATGTAGTCGCACTCACAGGATGTGAAACTTTATCCCACCCTCATAACAGTCTCCCTGTAGCCATGTTCTAAGATGACACCAGTGATTGCTCTGAGCAGTTTGCTGGATGCAGGAAATGTATAGGCATTGCCTTTGCATACCACAAAAGAAATATAAAAAGCAAAGGTCAGTCATCCCTGTGAAGCGTTGCCCACCTTCCGCCACTCAGCAGCCTAGAAGGTCTAGAACAGTGGTTCTCAACCTTGAGGGTTGAGCAACCATTTCATAGGAGTCACATATCAGATA
The DNA here is from genome assembly GCF_030254825.1 of Meriones unguiculatus. NCBI lineage: Eukaryota > Metazoa > Chordata > Mammalia > Rodentia > Muridae > Meriones > Meriones unguiculatus. Next base: position 14,812,963 of record NC_083369.1, on the reverse strand, counting down.
CCCTGTACATCAGATATTTCCATTTCAACTCACAACAGTAGCAAACTTAGTTATGAAGTAGCAACAAAATAGTCTCATGGCTGGGAGTCACCACACCATGAGGAAATGTGTTTAAAGGTCACAGCATTAAGAAGGTTGAGAAGCACTGAGCTAAGAGAGGCCTTTAAAGCGAGGCATGGGGAGGAAACAAGAGTGGGAACCTGGCAAAATCACTTTCAGCTGCAGACCTTCTGATCATCCCATTGTGTGTTAGTCTCAGAACTAGTGGCTAAGCATGCGGGGAACCCAGCCAAAATGGAGAACACAGCTGGCTGTCATCTGTGTTCAGATGTGTCCAGTTTATAGAAGAGTTCCTGGAGGTGTGTAGATGATATGTAGCAGAGATAGGCTTTCCCTACTGAGACAAACATCGTGGGCAAAACAGACCAAAGAGCAAAGACCAAGGCTCCTTTCTCCACCCTGAGGCTGCCCAGCCTAGCCCTGCAGATCAAACTGTCTTAGGAATCTGTCTTTTGCTCACTGCCTCTGATAAAATGTGAAGAAGAGGAACCTCATGCCCCTTCAATTTGAAAATGATTAATTTTGGGAAATTCTGGGGCCTTTGGAGGTAGAATCAATGCCAGGGGTGCAAATGAAGCCCATGTTCATAAGTACATGGGAATGTCCACTTCATGAGAGACCTGTTCTCTGAATGAAGCTGGTTTCACAGATAAATGCAGCTACTAAAGCTGAGAGGTGTCTGGTAGGTGATCAACAGATGGTTTTCTTATAGTACGGTATAACTGCAGGCTAATTCCTTGGTGGGCCTAGGCATCAGAACAGCTACTCTGAGCACTCTTGGCAAGTAGGGTGGAGACTAAGCACAGATAGGCAGGTCTCCTTGGGGATAAGAGTAGAAACTGCCAAGTAGGACCTGGAAGGTTCAATTCAGCATTTACACCCTATGTGACCTACAGTGTTTTGAAATATTTTGTATTGGTTGCCTACAAGTAAAAACTCAGAACATTGATAACAGTAGGATCAGATAACACTGGGCAAGTTTCCTGCTTGGCAATGATCAGGATCAGGTCTACTGAATAGTGACTGCCACACTGAGGCAGAATCTACATTCACATATGCCATGGTCCCCACATCTTTTGGTCTCTTATACCCTGCATATTTCCCTTGTGTTGACTCTCTGGCTCCTTTGGGCCAGTTCGTATCCCTGGGCTTTCAACACTTCTGGTAGGGTAGGCCCTAGGCAGAGGGTCTACTGCAGAGATAGAAGACCAGCTGAGTAGTAGGGATTTTTAGGCAAGGAGCCTAAGACAGGCAGCCCAAGGTCCTCAGTGGTCATCCTGCCAGTCGCAGGCATTGTAGCAATGGTGAACGTGGATCTCAACGTCCAGTGATTACCTAGACAGGAATCTTGGTGAGCTGGGAGTTAAACAAGTTGGAGGCTACAGTAGACTGTCTAAGGTCAAGTGGCCATGCTACAGTCATACTCAAACCGTCAGAGACTTCCTATTGTTTTTATGAAAATGAACAAAGAGACTTATGGTTGTAACCAAGGTATTGTATAGTGTGTTCTGGCAAGGCTAAACTTCATCTTGAGCCTTGTGCACTTGGAAAAGCGGCAGTATTCAAGAAGCTCCCTACCCTTGTTTGAAGCTAACTGCAAAGAACCATCTCGTGTTTAAAATTGAAGGCAAGAGCCCTCTCCAAAGCTCCACATTTGGTGGACCACATACCTGAGATTCAGCACATGCAAGGATGAGGCAGGAGGATGTTGCTTTAGTTTGATTTCTATAGCTGTGATAAACATAATGACCAAAAGCAACTTGGGGAGCTAAAGGTTTATTTGGTACATTTCCAGGTCACACAGTCCATCATCAAGGGAAATTGAGGCAGGAGCTCAAGCAGGAACTGGATCAGAAACCATGGAAGAACACTGCTTACTCTCACTGGCTTACTCTCACTGGCTTGCTTAGCTAACTTTTTTAATACAGCCCGGGCACACTTGCCTAGGGCTGGCACTGACTCCAGTGGGCAGGGCCCTTCAAAATCAATTAGCGATTAAGAAAATATATCACAAACATGCCAATATGACCAACGAAGACCCTCCCAGATAGTGCTCAGCTGTGTCATGTTGACAGTTGAAGAAAACTAGGAGAGTGAGTTTGAAGCCAGCCTAGACTACAAAGTAAGACCCTGTCTCAAAAGACAAAAAAACTCAACCAACCAAATAAACAACCTCCCCCAATGGAAAAGAGTGGAAAGAAAACACAACAATAACAAAAAGCCATGCCCACTATAAAGAGAAGAGTGGATTTTAGAATTCTGTGTTTACACTTGCTCCATGAATAACAGTTCAGAACCAAAGCCCAAGCAACTCTGTTTCCCCTGACAGGAGGTGAACAGCTTTGCTGAAAATCATGAAGTCACTGAATCATCTGGGAATTTCCAGGGAAAAAGGTCATGAGAGCCTTCTTGTGAGATGCTCTCTGAAGTCAGCTACTGAGCCCAGTTCACTTTCACCTTCCCACCTGCCCATTATTGCACAGGGTTGTTGGCAGAATGTACAGTTCATTGTTTGTTTTAGCAAAAACAAAAATAAAACAAAACAAACAAACAAACAAAAAACCACGAGACAGGAATTGGTAGAAGGAAATAAATTTATTTATAGTTTAGGCTACAAGAGAGGAGAGAAAAACTCCCAGAGTCTCTCTGCCTTGCCTGTAGCAGTGGTACAATTTGTAGACAAGAGGAACAGAGCCAGCAAACATGTATCTACAGACTTGGCGGTAAGGTAAGTTGTCAGAACTGTGATGTTATTCTTTTCCTGGAGGATAGTGCCTCCTTTGGCAGATCTTCCTGGCACAAAGGAATTTCCAGAGATTTCCTGGAGAAATTTTCTTTTGGGTCCCCATTCTAGATGATGACATTCACTAAGAAATGTAAATGGGGAGTACATCTCAAAATGTATTCAAGACCATAATTTTCTGAGTGGTGAACAGTAAGACACCAAGTGGCTGTATCATGCCCTGAGTAATTCAAGCCTCAACAGAATCAGGAACAATGTTTGGAGGAGCCTAGATGGTAGCTTTATTTACATGTCAGGCTGCAAGGAAAAGTAATTTGTTTTCATAACCAGGGCTAGAGAGGAGCCCAGGGACAGAGCACTTGCTTAGCATGTATGAGGTACTAGATTCCAACCTTAACACCACAGGAGAAAACAGTATATTTCCACAACCAACTCCAGAAAAGAACCAAAAAACAAATTAGAGCACACACATGCTTGCAGTGCTCACATGCACATGTCCACATGTGTCCGTGCACATACCTGTAAACTCCAGCTAGCCTTAGCTGCTAGTAAACCCTTCCTTTACCCTCCCCCATTTTCAACACAGGAATTGATATTTCAGGCACAAAAGGTTTTTTTCTGCACAACATTAATAGCACCAGAGGAACTTTTAACCCAGAATTACACCTCTTTCCAAAGGAGTTTAACATTGGACCCCAGCAAAGGCCCCAGGCTCTGTAAGTGTTTGAAAAGCCTCAGGGCCTACCTAGGAGGGTTAGCAGTAATAATTTTTCCAGGATAGAGGCCTGTTGAGTCAGTGTGACTCAAGGCTCAGGGAGGAAGCTGGTAAATTGTTACCCTGCCTTCCTTTCGCTCTAAGAGGCCAAGCAGGATGGAGCCTTTAGTGTGGCTCCCAATTCCTGAATGCAAATTTACTGTGCTTGCTGCCTGGATTAAAAAGCACAAGGACCCTACATGAGCAATTTGAGAAATGCCTTCAGAAGCCCCCTCCCTTCACAACAACAAACCCTGCTTCCCCCAACCCAAGCACCTGGCCTCCACCATTACTCATTCCTGCCCACCCTGGTAAAGCTCCCTGTTGAAATGTAAATACATCGTCCAATTAACACCTATTAACACTTAGGCACGGATGCCTTTTTCCAGCTTTGGTGACAAAATAGCCTAGAGAACAGAAAATCCAGTACTAAAAGAAATGGTAAATAGGTTTAGGTAAAGGAAGAAGCCTGAAAGCAGCAACAAAGATTCTCTTACAAATAACAAAGGACTTCATCCTCACAGTAACCCAGTGAGTCCTCAGAAAAGGCTTCTGGGCTTGCAGAAGTTAATTGACTTTCCCAAAGCTAATCAGCACATCATTTCACTTTACAAACAAACACTTCCAGGACCTCTGCTCCACTCAGGCCATAAGTTCTTTTTTCAGGGTACAGATGATCAAGATATCATCCCCACTTTCAAGGCAGGTGACCCTCGGGAAGGCAGTTCAATGGGAGGCAAAGACCTCCATGTGAGAACTTGTGGGGGAAGCCTTGCTGCGGCAGGTGAAGCTTGAAGAGAAAGAGGGAAATTTCCTAAGGTCTCCTCGCCTATGCTGATAAGCTTCACATGCCTCCACACTGGGTTTTCAAGCCAGTTGTTACATGAAAATGTGAGACTGTGTGCTACGAGGACAGTACACTACACCCAGGCCCTATATCAGGTCAGCCAGGCTTCAAACACTCAAGGAGGCAAGGGCATGACTGAAGTTCAGATTCTGTTGAATTGAAAATTAACCGTTTGTTCCTACTGGCATGACCTAATTAAAAAAGAAAAAGTAAGGAAAAACAGGGTGACAGACTTTTTTGTAGACATTATCTCATTTTGTTCCCCAACAGCCCAAAGCAGTAGGTACCAGTAACACCACAGATTGACAGACTGAGGAAACAAAGCTTTGGGGATCTCTAGCTTTGCAGAGAGTGGGACCATGCTATTGTCTCTGGCTTATTTATGAGTCAGCCTACTCACTCACCCATTAAGCACCATTGAAGATCCTAGTCTTGAATAGGCTGCAGCAGAGATTCTTAGTCTAACAAGCCAAAGACATTATCTTCCAGGACTTTCCAGAACATAAACTTGCCAACATTGAAAGCTAAGAGGTCACACTGCCCAACTTCTCCATCTTACTTAAAAAGAAGCAGAGTCCTGATAAGGACAGGGAGAGGTGACAGGCTGCTAAGGAGCTGAAACCAGGCTCTCAAGCTCTGTTAGTTCATAAGCATCTAATTTAAGAAGTATATGTCATCTGACTCGATGGCTCTCAGAACTTCCTGCACTCAGGCAGGATGATTGCCACAAATTCCAAACTCACTACATAGTGAGCTCCAGGCCAGCTTGGGATATATAGTGAAATCCTGTCTCAATGGTAGGAGGGAAAAAAAGAAAAAAAGGAAGGGGATGGAAGAGATGAAAGAGAAAAGGGAAGAGAAATAAAAATAAGGAAAAAAGAAGGAAAGGAGAGGGGAGCAAAATCCAAAGCATAGAGAATGAAGCTGTAGATAAAGAAGAAAATTCTGTGCTGATATCATCCAGGAGACCTTCCTCAGAGGAGTAGCGCTGACTCCAGCACTGCAGGACAAGGAGGAGGAGACAGACAGGGCAAAATAAAGAACAGGGAGGGCAAATACTCAGAATAAAGATACAAAGCAAAGACAGAGAAAGGGCTTGCCCAGGGCTGCCACATTCAGGCCATTGAGTTAAAGTGAGGGGCTTCTTCTCTCATGGAGCTCACACAGGAGAGGGGGCGTGGAAAAGGAATAACCAGGAAGTCCAGGCTTTCATGATGACAATAAGCAGTGAAATGGCTGTGGTCAGAGACACTACCTAACAAGAGATATAGAAGGACACCCTCTTAGGCATCATTTTTTTTTTTTTTTGGCCATAATTCAAATGATGACAGATGTGAAGAAATGGTTTCTGAGACCTTAATTAGGGATTTTTCTGCTGTCTTGTCTGCTTTCCTCTAAGGCCAGGTAATGGACAAGTTGGGCAACATTTGCCTTATTTTCTGATTTGTTCAAGATACAGTGGGGTCCAGGAAAGAGGAAAATGATTTCCGGGTCATTGGATAAGATTACTTGGGATGGGACCTAGCCTGGCAGAGTAGGTACTATCTAAAGGCACATGTGGCCCTAACATTCAGGCCTCTCACTGAACCTAAATTCTCAAAGAGTCACTTACTGTTCCCCAGCTTCCTGGCTCAATAGTGCCCAAAAACCTTGAGACCAAGGACTGACCCATAAAAACTGCGCAAGGCCCTGGGCTCTGCCCAAAATGCACAAACAGTGCCCCTCTCTTAAAATGCTTTATGTATTTTTTTATTTTATGTGCATTTGGTTTTTGCATGTTTTGTTTCTGTAGGTGGGAGTCAGATCCTCTGGAACTGGAGCCATATGAACAGTTGTGAGCTGCCATGTGAGTACTGAGAATTGAATCCCTGGTCCTCTGGAAGAGCAGATAGTGGTCTTAATTACTGAGCCATCTCTCCAGCCCTTATCTCTCTCTTTTGTAAATACAGACTCCTGTACAGGCAGAGCTTGAGCTCCGTGCTGGAAACTGGCTCATTAAATTTCAGTAACTTGCCTTATTCCGGTCTCTCCTGTAATCCCAGCACACAGGAGACTGGTTCAGGAGACTCTCGAATTCAAGACCAGCCTGGACTACAAAATAACATTCTGTTTTCTAACCTTTTTTCAGTGACTTTTCATTTTGGTACTCCCTTCGTTACCCAATCCCTTAATCCTACAGCAAGTGTACCTGTGACCATAACTTAGGTCTAAAACTGCTTTTATGGCAAAGCCATCAGGTCACCTTCTGTTCTAGCAGGCCCCTCTCTGTGGCCTTCTCTTCCTTGAGGGTGCCATTTTCCCAGTCATGTGTGCTGCACACTTGTCTCTATGTTCATCCCATCTCCTCCTCTGGAAGAATTAATAATAAAAGCTCATTAATATGAAGACTGAAGTAGCCAATGGGGAATGATAACATCTGCCTGTGATCTTAAGTAGTAAGATATTGAGACAAAGAGGTGGAGAATTCAAGGCCAGTCTGAACTACATGTCAAGGCCTTGTCCCCAAAGAAGCAAACAAAGGATCAAAGTGAACGATGAGGTTTGTGAAGTCGTTGTGTATTGACTGTGTAGAATTTTAGGTCTTAGTGAACAGGTCTTTTGGGTTTGTGGGTTTAGGGGGAGGGTGAGATGAAGAGGATGAGATAAAGTATTGCTATGTTGCCAAAACTGGCCTTGAACTCCCTCTCCCCCTAAGAACTAGTATTGTAGGTATATACCACCATACCTGGTTGGGTCGACACAGTTTGGTTTGGTTTTGAGACAGGCTGTGTATCACATACTGGACTCAAATCTGCAATCCTCTTTCCTAACTCTCCTGAGCACCAGGATTACATGCAAGCATCACCATGCACTGCTGGCTAGACTCTCCACCCACACTTTCTTAAATTAGGTGCTTTGGGGCTAGAGAGATGGCTCAGTGCTTAAGAGTACTGGCAGCTCTTCCAGAGGACCCACATTTTATTCTAAGCACCTACACTGTAGATTGCAATCATTGGTTATTCCAGTTCTAGAGGATCTAACACTTCCTACTGGCCTCCACAGGTACCAGGCACATACACTGTGGCTAACAACCGTCTATTACTACAAATCCAGGGGTTCTAACCCCCTCTTCTGGCATACATGTAGTGCACAGGCATACATGCAGGCAAAACACCCATACACACAAAATTCTTTTAATTTAAAAATAAATGAGATTCTTTGGAATAGAGCATGTACTTCATAGCAGAATACTCACCTAATTTAAGCGAAGCACTGGATTCTATCCTCTGCATGACAAAAATAGAATAAAACCAAATAAGATAAAAATGGGTACTTTGCCTAAAATTATATTAGACAGTTGGATACTAGGTATGGTGGCAAACCTGTCACAGCTACTTGGGAAGTTGAGGCAAGAGGATCAGGAGATTCAGACCATCCTGAGTAACATAGTAAGACACTGTCCAAATTTTTCTTATTTTACTTAAACAAAGAACACTGACCATTCTAACAATGTGGAGTTAAACTGTGGTTCCCAAAGGCAGAAGCTAAGAGGACAACGTGGGAACAAGAAAGAGCCAAGACCCAGATTTGTCATAACTGTGGGGTGAGTTTATTTGTTTTTGACCATAATAATGATTAATATTAAGGCAACACCCTACATTGCGGGTATAAAAACACAATTCTCTCCCAAAATATGAGTCACTGTCCATGCTCCCAGATATCACCGGCATTCCTTGGAAGGCAGCTAGGGCCTCCACACAGCTCAAATCCTTACACCTTTCACAACCAGACCAGACAACACAGGCTGGCTAGAACACCTGCCGCTAGGTGCCTAACCTTAAGGGAAGAACGATAAAATGAAGGACGCATCCTGCCCACCACCTGATACCATCCAGGCTGCTTCTGGGCCAGACTACATATTTAATGGTACTCCAAGCACCAGGAGAAGGACTCGTGAAAGCTAAGAGGGTGGGTAGTATCTACCTTTTTCCACAACATTCTATACTTCTAGAACCATACCCCCCCACACACACATACCCTGATCTTTTTTGTGGACTCTGTAATTGTATCCTTTATGTTAAGAAATGAAACAATAACTTAGCTCCTCTGCTATAGCTCCTCTGCTATAGCTTGGGTCTAGCTTTTTAGTTACCTGATACCTGAGGAGTAGAGGTGACAAAGGATAGGGGATGTGAGAAGCAAAATCTTAGAAGCCCATGTATTCTAATTAGCATCTCTTTTGAGTGCATGATCCAGGCCTTCTGACTGCAGCCAAAAGCTCCATCCAAAAAGATGTGTGATTCTCCCCAGTGAGTCAGCGAAATTGCAGAGACACAGGGTTATCAGAGGAGAGGGCTGCATTCTGTGTGCTTTCCTCCTAAAATGAACAGGATGGAGAGAGACAAACAGAGCCTCAATGAATCACCCAGGACAACACAGCTTGCAGAGGAGGAGAGGGAGCGATATTATCGGCTTTCAAAGATATTGCTCCAGTACTGGGCCACCCTGTTTCTCCAAATGTCTCTCACTATGTTGACAGAGGTTTGGGGAAAGAGGGAGACATGAGAAAGAGGAAGAAAAGAAGCTGGGACAAAGATTTGGATTTGGGGGAAGGCAGCCAAATGTTTCAAAATGAGTAAGACGCCATCACATAATGATTTGGTGTCCCAGGAGAAGATAGGGTTCTTTCTCTGTCCCTCTTTTGGAATCACCCTCTTTTCTTCCCAGGTGTCTGGAGTGCGTTCCAAAGCCTCTGGACTTCAACTGTTTTTGAAGGATTTTCTGGGCCAGTTCAGCCTATATGCTGCCTGACCTATATATCTAACAGATGTTAGTTCACTCTGCCATTCCTTAGGGAACCTAAGTAATGATAGCAGAAAAATATCTATTTCACGTGGTCTCCTTACCTTATACTTAGTGAGGAAAATGGCATATTTTCTGACTTTCATATCCACCACCAAAACAGAAAGATGTCTCTTCTCAATGTCCCTTAGAAAACATAAATACTAAAACAGTCCAGCAATGACGAGTCCTAAACCTCTACAACCTGACCCCAAAACACACACACACAAACACACATACCTCTGACTGTAGCGGTGGGCTTTACTGGTCGCAGAGGCAAAAAAAAAAAAAAAAAAAAAGAGGCCTAACCCATCAAGATCAAATGAACGATACGTCACTCATCTGAAATAAACTTCCCTGTAAAACCCAGATCTAGAACAAAACTGAAAACAAAGAAGAAATCCAAGTACTACCAGTGGTTCACACTGTAATCCCAGCTACTCAGGAAGCTGGGGCTTTCCATAAATTTGAAGGTAACCTGTGTTAGGAAATATAGAAAGTGTGGAGGTTACACGCGGGTCCACAAATCACACCACGAGATCGGTTCCACGCGGGAGGTTTATTAGGGGAAGGGGGTTGGTTACAGAGAGGGAGAGAGAGAGAGAGAGAGAGAGAGAGAGAGAGAGAGAGAGAGGGACAGAGAGACAGACAGAGAGAGAGACAGAGACAGAGAGAGAAAGAGGAAAGGAGGGGGGGGTCCCAGTTCTCTTATAGGGTGACCCAGGGGCATGCGCAGATAGCTTAGGTGTCTTCACAACTGCCTGATATCAAGTCCCTTGAGGCTGGCCATAGAAGTGCCTGCTTACTGATCCCAACAACCTGTGCTACTAAGGTAGCAGCTAAGATTATGCATATAGCTCAGTGGTAGAATCCTTGCCTAGCATATCTGAGACCAAAGTTCAATCCCCAGCACCACAAAGCAGAAGGGGGAAAGGACATCTAAATAGATGGGAAGCCTAAATGGATGTCAGCATTCTACACATTGCAGGCTTCATTCATGAAAGAATTTTCACAGGTCGATTTTTTTTTTTTTTACTTGAGACTAAATTCTTAAAAATGTGTTTGCTGTTTTCATAACCATAAAAAATTGCGAATTATGAGTCATAAATGTTGATGCCTATGTTATAGCCTGTAGATAGTGAATCAAAGATAGAGAATCAAAGACTCTGGAGCTGTTTGCCTAGCAAATCTTGGAGGCACAGAAATTCCATTGGTCTACTCCAGGGTACTGTCAATTGCCTCTCAATTATTCTTCCAGCCTGACCATTGGCTTCGGGGTAGTAAGTTCTGATGATGACCATTTGTAAGGCTTCTTTCTGAGTTTAAGAAGTTAAATTAAATTAAATTAAATTAAGGGGAATTTTTCCTTTAGCTATACTAAGGTAAACCCAGCCCTTGTGAGTTTATCAGACATGACAGTGCAGCCACTGGTGCATTCTACAGTAGCCCACAGGTGGGACTGTAGCAGCAGTATTTGGCGCAGGATTTAGAAGACGCTACCATAGACAAGAGACTCTTCCAGGAAGGGTCACCAAATCACTGGAGATTTTTTTCTGTTCTTTTTTTTTTTTTTTTTTTTTTTTTTTTGTGGTGATGGAACACGGCTGTCCCTGGACCCCAGAGCCTCCTACATGGTAGAAAAGTGCTCTATCTACTATTGAGCCACATCACCAACTTCTTTTGTGAATCCTTAACCAAAGCCTCTGGGAAGACAGGTAAGTTAAGTTAGGAAGGCTGGGGGACACTCCTGCTTCACACTCCCCTCTCAACATTGTTTTCTAATCAAAAGCCCATACAGGCCTAGCAGGCTCGACTGTCAACAGTTCCTGGATGTGGTCCCTGCAGTAAAGATGAGCTGATAGGGTTGCCACTATTTGTTCAATGAATCTGGGTGTGAACAGTGAACAGTGAGAGGAGCAATGTTAGCCCTAGGAGACATGGGGTTGAGTCACTATCATGATCACTTTGGCTGGGCCCTGAAGGAAGAAGTACTCTCATAGAAAAATGCACCTTGACTAACATTCATATGGGGCTCAGGAGTGAGGAACAGGGACACAGGATCCCAGATGGCAGACAGGCACAGTGGTTGCCACCTACCATCAAAGCCAGAGAATTTAGATGGTCAGCAGCCAAATTTCCCCCAATTAAGCATATGGCTATAGAAGACCCATTTACAGCCATGCCTCAGCCATTTTTCCAAAGGAGGACTTTGACATGCTAAGATCAGCAGAGAACAAGAGTATCTTTTATTCTCTGTGCAGTCACCAGGGTCCTGAAGCAGCTGAGGTATCTCCTCTCCCCACAGGGTTGGCTCATGTATAGGAACTGCAAAAGGCTGAGGAAGGTATGGCTTGCAGTCCACCATCAAGGTCATTTGGTCAGCCAGGAAGGAACTCATCTTGTGTTATTCAGTATGTCTTTTTTTTTTTTAAATCTTTGAGCCAACCTTAAAACAAACAAACAAACAAAAAAAGCTTAGCTGGGTACGGTGGTACTTGCCTATAATACCAGCACTCAGGGAAGTAGAGGCAGGGGTATCTCTGTGAGTTCGAGGCCAGCCTGGTCTACAAAATGAGTCTAGAACAGCCAAGGCTACATGGAGAAACCCTGTCTCAAACAAACAAACAAACAAAAAACAGCTTTACAGAGGTCTATGTTCATGGACTAGAAGACCATATTGCTAAGATGGAAGTACACCCCTTTCCCCAGTAGCCCAATACCCACCCCTCCCACTGCACTGATCTGAGACTGCTTGGAGTCTGAGCTGAGAGTTCCAACCCAAACTTCAGATCAGTATATCAGTCAGCCCACATCAGAGAAGTTTCCTTCTTTTAGTAGGTGGTAATTAACAAAGAGATCCACAAATGGACAATGTGCAGAAGTGGAGAGGTTTGAAGCATTTGGTCCTATATGGTATGCCTTTATCAAACCACTCCCCTCAAGGCTCACAGATCTATGCAGAAAAGGAGGTGAAAAGATTGTAAGAGCCAGGGGTATTGGGTGACTCAAAAGAAATGGAATAGTGTCTTCCATATACAATGACCTTGATGATGCACATGTGACCTCACAGTGAAAACACCAACAAGAGCTGAACTGGTTCAAACCAAACAAAACTTCAGCAGTGAGACGGGGAAGTAGACACACAGTCCCTGTGCTAGCCAGTAAGCCATTTGCCTCATCTTCAGGAGTAGTTGGCCAACACAAAACAGAGTCCATGTTTGGTGTGTGTGTGTGTGTGTGTGTGTGTGTGTTTTAAATATTTGTTTAGGTTTTGTTTAGAGAGAAAAAAATAAAGTGTAGTAGGTGGGTGGGGTAGATATGAGAGGACTTGAGGGAGAGGAAAATAAGATAACCTCTATTGCATGAAACTTTTTTAATTAAAAATAACTGATTTATAAAGATATATTTCACATACCACACAATTTACCCATTTAAAGTGTATAATTTGTTAAGCATGCTAGAAAGTACCTATAATCCTTACATTTGGGAGGTTCCAAGTTCAAGACCAACTTTAATTATATGTATTAGTATAACGTTCTTGTGGAATGTATACAATTTACTCTTGTTCATTCAAATGCTGATTTCTCTACCCCACTATCTGGTTTCAATCCATTGCACTGTGATGTTTATTCTAAGCATCACCTGTCTCAAGTATGTGTAAACATGCCACCATTTGTTCTCTGTATTGTCAGTGAAACAACCAGCCAATGCTGAGCAATGGACAGAATAAGGTAGGACATCCTGGTCTGGAGAGGAAGAGAACGAAGTGAGTGGGAAGAGTCTGGGGAGAGGACTTGGAACCACCAGGAGAGATGAACCAGACCTAAGATATAGGTAAAAGCAAGTATAATGTGGGAAATCTTAGTGGGAGGAAGCTATGCAGGCTTGGAGGTTCAGGATGGAGTAATCATTGCCCAGCATTGTGCTCTAGGTTAACTAAATCCATCCTAGTCTGTGTGTGGTGATTTGGGTATACAGCTGGTTTAGGAATAACAGTTGTTTAACTAAAATATAATCAATAATAAATATTACTAATCAACAACAATATAGGAGGACCCTGTCTCAAAAAAATGTACAGATTGCTTTCATTACTATATGTACAATCATTCTTTTTAATTTTTTTTTAATTTAAAAGTTATAGGTATGTTAGGCTGGAAAGATGACTCAGTAGTTAAGAGCACTTAATGCTCTTGCAGAAGACCTGGGTTCCATTCCCAGCACCCACATGGTAGCACACGACATTCTGTTACTTCAGTATCCAGGGAATTTAACGCCTCTTTGACTTCTGTGGGCTCCTGAACACATGTAGTACACACACATACATTAAGGCACACACAAACACACACTAAATAAATATGTGTTTGTCTCTCTCTCCTTCTCTCTCTCTCTCTCTCTCTCTCTCTCTCTCTGTGTGTGTGGGGGGTATGCCACATGGTGCAGAAAACCCAACTCAGAATCTCCAGAAAAAAAAAAAAAACATCAAGTGCTCGCCATTCACACAGACGTTCATTTCTAAGTAACATTTTAATTTTAGCACTTGTAGAGTCATATGCATTTATAAGAAAAAAAATACAGGGGCCAAGTGTGGTGGTGCATGCCTTTCATCACAGCAGCAGGTGTATCTTTCTGCGTTCCAGATAGCCTGGTCTAGTTAGAGAGTTCCAAGACAGCCAGGACGACATGGTAAGACCTTGTGTCGAAAAAGAAAGGGAGGAAGGAAGGAAGGAAGGAAGGGAGGGAGGGAGGGAGGGAGGGAGGGAGGGAGGAAGAGAGGAGGGAAGGGAGAGTGGGAGGGAGGGAAGAAGGGAGGGAGAGAAAATGGGAAGAAGGGAGGGAAAATGAAAGGAAAGAAAGAGAGAGAGAAAGAAAGAAAGAAAGAAAGAAAGAAAGAAAGAAAGAAAGAAAGAGAGGGAGGGAGAGAGGGAGGGAGGGAGGAAGAGAGGAAGGAAGGGAGAGCGGGAGGGAGGGAAGAAGGGAGGGAGAGAAAATGGGAAGAAGGGAGGGAAAATGAAAGGAAAGAAAGAGAGAGAGAAGAAAGAAAGAAATAAGAAAGAAAGAAAGAAAGAAAGGAAGGAAGGAAGGAAGGAAGGAAGGAAGGAAGGAAGGAAGGAAGGAAGGAAACCTGGATTGATGCATAGCTCAGTGGGTAAAGTCCTTGTAAGCATGAGAGCCTGGGTTGGTTCAATCCCTAGCACTCACATATAAAGCTAAGCATGGTGGCTAACTAGCAATTGCTATCCCAGTGTTGGGGAGCTGAAGACAGTCAGATCTCTGGGGCTCACTGGCCAGCTGCCTAGCCTAATCTACAAGCCCTAGGTCCCAGGGAGAGACTGGGTCTCAAACATCAAGGTGGGGAGCTCCTGAGGAACATCGCCAGAGGCTGACCTCTGGCCTCCACCAGTATATGAACACACATGTGCACCTGTACACAGGAACATGCACATGGAAAAATAAATTTCTACTACAGTTTCCCAGTGTCTCTCATAATGATAATCATAATAATAATAATAACACTTTACAAAACTGTAGTAAAGTGGGAAAGTGGATAAAGATACTTACAAAGGAAGTCTGGCCACATGACAACTGAATTAGTTGTCCTCTGACCTCTATAGGTGTACCATCATACACTGCTTATACACAACACACAGTCACGCTGCTGGCTTTCTCTGATTTCTCCGGGTCTTCTTGTATTTATCAGAGGAGGGAGAATACTGAAAGAGAGGGCTTACAGGGGTTAAAACCTACTGAGGGAGTTGCAGAAGTCGAGAAGTAGGGGCACAGGTTCAGCATAACTCTTCCATCTTGGAGATGTTCCTGGACTCTTGAGCTGCACTTAAACACATAGCCCTCCCCCCTTTTAGTTGAAGTATGAAACTCAGTTCTTGAGAAATCAGACGCCAACATTTGTCACCACAAGACATTTGGGACTCCACCCATGTCAGACCCCATTCTCTAGAGGAGAAGCCTCGGAGGTAAGAAATCATTAATTATAGCAGAGCCCAACCATAGAGTATGTAACATTCCAGAAACGGACAACAAACTAAGCAGCAGTTGTCTTTGGGGGAAGAAAACCCATGATAGTAGCCAAGGAGCCTCATGAAAGCCAAAGGAGCTCACACTGTGTTTAGAGCCGTTACAGTGGGGAGGACACACTCCAGCAGCCTGATTTGGCCTTATTCTTTGACTCATTGAAACCCACCTGTGGCCCCAGCTGCCATGAGATAAGAAGATCACTTGAGCCAGGAGTTCAAGGCCAGGGTACAACACAACAAAATCTTGATGACGTCTGCTTCTTCAACTGCTCTTGATTCCCAGGATCATTAGAATAAGATACCTCTTAAAATATCTGTAATTTATCAAAATACCAAAGCTGGGCTACATAAATAAAATATGTCTCAAAAAGTTTCCTAAAACACAGTGATTGTTTTAGTCAGGGTTACATTGCTGTGATGAAACACCATGAGCAAAACAACTTGAGAAGGAAAGGGTTTATTTGGCTTATACTTCCATATCACAGTTGATCACTGAAGGAAGTCAGGACAGCAATTCAAACAGGGCAAGAGCCTGGAGGCAGGAGCTGATGCAGACACCGTGGAGGGGTGCTGCTTGCTGGCTTGCTCCCCATGGCTTGCTCATCCTGGTTTCTTATAGAACCCAGAACCATCAGCCCAGAGATGGTACCACACACAATGGGCTGGGCCCTCCCCCATTAAAGATTAATTAAGAAAATGCTCTCTATAGGCTAGCTTATAGCCCAGTCTTATGGAGGTATTTTCTCAGTTGAGGTTCCCTCCACTCAAATGACTATAATTTGGGTAAAGTTGATATAAAACTAGCCAGCACAGTGATATTGTAGAGGCCTCTTGGAGTTAGGCTACCTACAGGAAATCCTATACTGGGAGCAAAAATGTTCCTTGGGTCAAGAGAAATACTCTCTCAGTTTCATGAAGGAACCAATATCTAAATTTCCATATGTATACTCCAGGCTATTGTTTCATTTTTTTCTAATTGTTACATCTTTTCCATAAGTAGTAATACTGCTAAGGAAAGTCAGAGACCAACTGAGCATTTCTTGTTCAAAGTTGTCATCAAGTTCATTTTCTACTCTCGTATTTGTTATAACATCTTCTCTTAATGTGGGTGATCAGATAGTTCCAGGGCTAGGCCATGGCCAGAGCTCAGGTAACAGTGTGTTCCACGTGACTGTTTTAATATATAGCCTTACCTCTCACCGAAAGAGATGACCTAGACCCCTTCAGTATCACTATTTCTAACAGTCATGATGACTAGCATGACTAATGCTGGCAATACACTTTCAATGACAAAAACAGAGGCTTGTTTAAGTCATGGAGACTGATAGGATAGCTCCACAGGTCAGTGTGTTTGCTACCAGTCATGACTATCTGAGCTCAACCCTCTGAACCACTTGGTGGGAAAAAAGAAGCAACTCCTACAAGGGGTCATCTGACTTCTACAGACTCATGCTTTCCCCTCTTCTCCCTGCTATCCAAATAAAATGTTGCAATAATGGCTGTTAAAAGTAAACATATATAATAATTGTTTAAATGGAATTAGTGTGTATGTGTGTGCCACATGAGTGCCTGAGTACCTTGTGTACGTTCAGTGCTTTTATAGGCCAGAAGAGGATGATAAATACCCTGGAGCTAGAGTTACTGGTGCTTGCAAGCTGCCCAATGTGGATGCTAGGATCTGAAAACAGGTCCAGAATAGCAGCAAGTACTCTTAACCACTGAGCCATTTCTCCAACCCCTAAAAATTTTTAAACTGAATTAGTAATATAAAATAATATGTGTCCAGACTCGAATATTTTTAATTGACTAAGGTATAAAAATCTTTAAAGATGCCACTCTTATTTTATTCATTTAATTTCAAAGACAGCTTCTCACTACATAGCTCTGGCTGGCTTGGAGCTTGTTGCATAGACCAGGCTGGCCTCAAACTCACAGAGATCAGCCTGCCTCTGTCTTTCAAGTTCTGGGATTAAAGGTGTATGCCATGACACCCACCAAGAGATGGCACTCTTTGATTTGTGTTGTGACTTAATGGCTGAGCACACACCTGGCACACATGTGACCTTCAGTTTCATCTACAACTACCCCAAAAAAATTTAAAGAAAGGAAAAGAGGAAGGAAGGGCAGTAGGAATGGAAAGGGATAAATGAAGAAAGGGGGGGGGAGTGGATCAGTCCTATCTTTTCAAACAGATTGGAAGAAGTCCACAAAAGGAAGGCCCCTCAAGTGGCACATTAGGGTTTAAACCTGGTTTCCTGTGTTTTTGTGTGACCTCTTAGCAACTCTCAATTGGCTCATCTACAAAATAGTGTGAAATAAAACAGGACTGAATGTTACAAAGTGGCTTTGTATAATCTAGGATAGTGGATATCACACAGAAGATAACCATGGGCTGTAAAGGTAATTCATAGGCTGCAAATGTAGCTTGGTTGGTGGAACACTTGTCAAGCACACAGGCAGCTTTGGGTTTGATTCCTAACACTACATAAACCACACATGGGGGCCACACACCTGTAATCCCAACAAAGGAGGAGGTGGGGAAAGGAGGAGCTACAGTTCAAGTTCATCCTTTGACAGTAGCTAGCTTTCTGCAGGAAGTCAGAGCAGTATTCATGGTGGATCATGTGTTAGTCATATAGTATATGTGAATTACCTCTCTCCTGACAAGTAACATGTGATAACCTGTCCATTTGGGCCAAGAGAACATGCATAGAACATGTTGAGTCCTCATGGATTCAGCTCACAACACACTCAAAAATAACCAGTCTCTATAAAGATGACCTCTCTCTCCATCCATTTGCCACAGTAAGATCCATAAAAGACCACCAGGTGGAGTAACATGGTGATATTACCTGCTTGAAGGTCTTTCTCACTTTTCCTTAATCTACATTGTTTCTTCTCACTCCTTATAGGTGGTTCTTTATTCTTCTTGGGTATGAAACAATGAACTCAGAAACCACTTTTGGGGTACCTTTCATAGCCATGACCATCTGGGTGAAGTTCACCAAAAGCTTAGAAAGGCTCTGTTACTCTCAGAACAAACCATTATCATTCCTTACCTACACTGTAAGCTTAAAGCCAGCCTAGGCTACACGAGAGCCTATCTCAAAGGAAAAAAAGAAAAAGAAAGAAAGAAAGAAAGAAAGAAAGAAAGAAAGAAAGAAAGAAAGAAAGAAAGAAACTTCATATATGAGATATACACATGCATATAAAATTCATAACACCAGGATCAAGATAGGCAAGTTCTCCACGACCTTGTGTGTGTGTGTGTGTGTGTGTGTGTGTGTGTGTGTGTGTGTTGCATGCATGTGTGCACATCCTTGGGACAGATCCTAGGGTCCTGCTCAATGTCTTTCTTTGTCACAAGATGGCAACTCAGTAGCTAATAGCTTCACCAGAGAAGAGTCTCACAATACAATAGATATTCCAAAAGCAGAAAGAAACCACGTGAGGGGTACACTCTTATAGTGCTATCGGCATTCCAGAGATGATGCAGGAGCATGGTAAGTCCAAGGCCAGCCTGGGCTCTATAGCAAGAGCATATTTCATGAATGCAAAATTAGAAACAATATAAAGAGAGATGCCCTGTTTCCTGCAGCTTTATGTCCTTTTGCCCTGGATCTTGGTCCCCAAGCACAGAAACTGATTACCCAGCAATGATTCAAAACTCTGCAGCTGACTGAAATCCATTAGTCCCCAGCACTACTCCCCAAGGAAGATCATCTCAAGGCAGAATTCTATCATAGGCTACATCTCTAGCAGTTTGGATGATGTTCAAGAACTGACTGAAATAAAATATATTATTACATCCCCTGTCATTTGTGCTGGTCTATTGTGGCAAGCAATGGATGAATTGCCACATGCTCAAACATATCTTTTTATGACCACTCTGCAGCAGAGAAGGATCATAATATAGGCAGGAAAGCTAATAAAGAAACTCTGGCAAGCTGGTCATCCCTTTTCATCTCTTTAATCTCAGCACTCAGGAGGCAGAGACAGGTGGGATCTCTCTGAGTTTGAGGCCAGCCTGGTCTACAGAGTGAGTTCCAGGACAACCAGGGCTACTGAGAAAAATCCTGTCTTGAACTCCTCCCAAAAAAGAAGCTCCTGCAAGGGTTAGAGAGATAAGTCAGCAGTTAAGAGCACTTTCATATACTCACTTATAAGTGGATATTAGACATGTAATATAGGGTACTCATGCTAAAATCTGTACACCTAAGGAAGCTAAGCAAGAAGGAGGACCCTGGATAAGATGCTCAATCTTCATTCAGAAAGGCAAATGAGACGACATCAGAAGAGGGAGAAAAAAGGGAACAGGACAGGAGCCTGTCAAAGAGGGCCTCTGAAAGACTCTACCCAGCAGGGTATCAAGACATATGCTGAAATTTCATAGCCAAACTTTGGTAGAGTGCAGGGAATCTTATGAAAGAAGGGGGAGACAGAAAAGACCTGGAGGGAACAGTAGCTCCACAAAGAGAGTAACAGAACCAAAAACATCTGGGCACAGGATCTTTTCTGAGACAGATACTACAAACAAGGACCATGCATGGAGATAACTTAGAACCCCTGTACAGAAGTAGCCAAAGGTAGCTCAGTATCCAAGAGGGTTCCCCAATAATAGGACCAGGAACTATCTCTGACATGAACTCATTGGCTGGTTCTTGGATCACCTCCATCTGAGGAGGGAGCAGCCTGGCAGGTCCTAGAGGAAGACAAAGAAGCCAGTCCTGATGAGACCTTGATAGACTATGGCCAGATGGGAGGGGAGAAAGACTTCCCCTATCATTGGACTGGGGAAGGGGCATAGGAGAAGAAGAGGGAGGTAGGTGGGATTGGGAGTGGGTGGGAGAAGAGGGCTATAGCTGGGATACAAAGTGAATAAACTGTAATAAATAAAATAAAATTTAAAAAATAAAAAAAGAGCACTTACTGCTCTTCCAGAAAACTTGAATTCACACGCACATGGTAGTTCACAACTATCTGTAACTTCAGTTCTAGAGGATCCAACACCCTCTTCTGACTTCTGCAGGCACAAGTCACACACATGATGCAAAATGCATATATTCAGGCAAAATATTCATACACATAAAATAAATAAACCTTAAAGAAATTAGAAGACACTTCTGCAGCTGAACATGGTGGCACATGACTTCTGGGCATCAGAAGGCTGAGGCAAGAGCATCACGAATTTGAGGCCAGCCTTCACTACGTAGCAAGAGTCTGTGTCAGCCAAAGACTGATGCAATTCAGTAAAGGAAGTAACTGTGGGTAGAACAGGGATGATGATAAAATGAGCTGACAAGAAGGGAAGAGCCCATTCATCTCACAAAGAAGAGACAGTGACACTGAGGTGCTAAATAAGGGTGAAAGGCTCACTTGTTTGTGAAAGAGATTGGGTTGAAAAGGAGACAGAGCAATTCTAACCCCATGCTCTCAACACTGTCAGCAAATCACGAGGCTACCTCATCTCCCAAGCACCGAAAGAAGGTGGCATCCTGATTAGGCTTCATTTTGGCTCTATCCCGTAGGGTCATGGGATTTTCTAAGAAAATAAACAGGATGTGGTGGATTCAGATAGCATTCCCAATAATAGGAGCCTATATGTGAATAAGGATTAGGGAGAAACTAGAAAGGTACAGGCCGCACCTTCAAGAAGTGTATCAGAAACCTGGCATGGTGCACATCGGTAATGCCAGCATTTGGGAGTCAGAATCAGGAAGATTGCTAATTTAAGGCAAACCTGGGCTATGTAGAGAGAGCTCTCTCAATAAACAAAACTTCTACTCCCTTATCTTAAGCAATTGTAAGAATGAAAAAGTATCAAAGGACTCTGTCAATAACAAGATCTTGTCTAAAAAGAAATGGAGTCTCTGGAGACATGGCTCAGCAGCTAAAAGCACTGATTGATCTTGCAGAGAACATGGGTTCAATTTTCAGCTCCTACATTGTGGTTCACAACCACCTGTAACTCAAGTCCCATGGGATCTAATGCCCTCTTCTGGCCCCTGCCTTATTTATTAATGACTCACGGTGAGATAGCAAGATCATGTGTATAGCTTATATATGGTACATATAACAAATACATTATCATGTTTTAGCCTTGCAATCACCTATGAGTTAACTTGAAATGTTGTTTCAATTTTACAGCCAAAGAGACACAATAGTTAAGCTTCAGTGGTTTGCCTAAAGTCACACAGCTAATGAGTGATAGAACCACGGTGAAATCTGTCCAGTTCCTCTTTGTTTTGGTTTTTGAGACAGGGTATCACTATGTAGACAGGCTGGTTTTGGAATCTTGAGCTTCTTGCCTTTGGCTTCAAGTGCTAGGATTATAGACATGAACCACGGCACTTGGCCTGATTTCTTCATTGTTGTTGTTGTTGTTGTGTTGTTTGAGCTGGGGTAGGTCTCACTGTGTTTCCCAGGCTAGTCTTGAATTCCTGAGCTCCAGAGATCCTCCCTAACCCTGCCTCTTAAGTAACCAAGCCTACAGGCATGCCACATCCAGTGCTTATCAAGCCTTTATCTGATACATAATGCCTTCTACAAATTCTCTCATGGATTCCAAGAGAGCCTGAGGTATACCAGTTATGGTATCTAATTCGAAGACTGTCACTCCTCTGGATGGCCAAGCTCCAAACCCTTACTGGAGGGCAAGTTATCCCACTCTTAGTAAGCAGCCAACTGGCCCCGGTTATGGTTTAAGAAGCTGAGCAATTTCTGCTGGGATTTTATCTCTCTTTTTTTTTTTCTTTCAGGTTGAGGTCAGTAGGTTAAGCACCCTCTCCTTTAGAAATCTCAAGAAGACAAAGCTTTCTATATCTGCAGAAGATGTGACCTCCGTCACATAAAGAAACCTTTAGTGTTGGCCCCACCGTGTTACCACATGAGCCATGCTTGGCTCCCCAGTGCCCAACCTTTCAGTCCTCCACACTCAATTCGGAAGAAAGTCTCAGTTTTACAAATAGCTTCATGGTCAAGGCTTTGTATTACATAATCCCTTGGGAATACTACGAGATTACAAAATTTAGCTTTAACCACAGTTGTTTTATAGGCAGCCAATTCGTGACACTGTCATCTCATCTCCCATCAGGCTGACCTCATCCTCCACTGTGGGCCTCAGATGCTAATCAAGAAAGGCCTGGGCTTGGAGAGGTTCAGACAATCAAGAGCCAGTGAAGTTAACGCCCTAAAAGGACAGTTTTATATTCCCCTTCCTGGGATTATGGGGAAAACCAGGGAGCCAAGAAACTCCACTATGGCGATTTGAAGCAATATGTGTACCTATGGGTGCTGGTTTGGTGGCACTGTGATGATTTGTCCAGCAATATGCCCTATTGACCTAAGGCCACCTATCACTACTGACATTCTCCATCTTTACAAAACCCAGACACTAGGTGTATTTATCAAGTTCCACTCAATACATCAAAATTCCTGCAATAATTGACTTACAAAAAGGAAAGGACTATTTTGGCTCACTGTTTAAGAGGTTCAGGCAGACCTATGGCTCTTTGGTCTTTAGTGTGGGTGCCAAATGGCAATGGCATGAAGCACATGGTGGTGTGAAACCTCTCATATTATCAAGAGTCAGAAGTAAGGGCTGGCAAGATGGTGCAGCAGATAAGGGCCCTTGTTGCCAAGCCTGATGATCCAAGTTTGAACCCTGACACCTAGACTATCTTAGTTGGGGTTATTATTGCTGTGATGAAACACCATGTCCAAAGCAACTTGGGAAGTGAAGGCTTACACTTTCACATCACTTTGCATTATTAAAGGAAGTTAGGACAGTAACTCAAGCAGGAAAGGAGCCTGGAGGCAGGAGCTGATTGCAAAGGCCATGGAGGGGTGCAGTTTATTGCCTTGCTCCTTCCCCATGGCTTGCTCAGCCTGGTTTCTTATAGAACCCAGCACCATAAGCCCTAGGGATGTCACTACTCACAATGGGCTGGGCCCTCTTACATCAAACCCTAATTTAAAAAATGCCCTAGAGCAGGAAAATATGGAGGCATTTTCTTTTTTTTTTTCTTCCTGAATCAATTTTTAGTCACTTTCTATCCTTGTTGTAGCCCCATTTCTCCTACCTTCCCAGTCCCACCCTCTCTCCCTTCCCTCTCTCCCCCTTCTTCTTTTCCTCAGAAAAGGAGAGCTCTCTTTCTCATACAGCCCAGTTCATCAAGTTGCATCAGGGCTGAGCATATCCTCTTCCCCTATGGCCTAGCAGGGCAGTCCTGCTAGGGGAAAGTGATCAAAAAGCTGTCAAGTGAGATTGTGTCCCATGTTGTTCCCAATTCCCTTACTAGAGGACCCATAAGAGGCCTAAGCTGCCCATCTTGCTACCTCTTTGTAGGAGGCCTAGATCCAGTTCATGCATGGTCTTTGGTTGATGCTTCAGTCTCAGAAAGCCCCTCTGGGCCCTAGTTAATTGACTCTGTTGCTCTTCTTGTGGAGCTCCTGGCACCTCCAGGTCCTTTTCTCTTTCTTCCTTCTTTTCCACAAGACTTCCTATGCATCACCGCCCAATGTTTGGCTGTGAGTCTCCATGTCTGTTTTGAGGCTCTACTAGATAGCACTTCTCAAAGGACAACTCTGTCTGCAAGCTTAGCAGAGTATCGTTCATGGTGTCGGGGCTCGGCACTCTCTGATAAGGTAGGTCTTTGGTTGGGCCAAGCATTGGTTGGGCATTCCCTCAATCTCTGCTCTGTCCTTATCCCTGTACATCTTGTGGGCAGGGTAAATTTGGGGTTGAAGTTTTTGTGGGTAGGATGGTGTTCCCTTTTCTCTGCTAGGAGACTAGTCTAGTTAGTCTAGTTAGACTGTCCTCTTCAGTCTCTATGGCCCCTGCTACTAGGGGCCTCTGCTTGAGTCCCCCTCATATCCTCCCAAGAGCCTACCCTGACTTAGATCTCCAGCTTGTCACAGAGATACCCCCATCTTCAGTTTCTCTTTACTCTTTTCCTCCTTCTGTCCTATTGCCCTTGTTCTCTTCAGCTCTGATCTCTACCCTCTTTACTCTCTGATCCTCCCTCCCACCTTGTTCCCTCTCTTCAGCCACTACCTCTGTCTATTCTATTTCCCCTTCCAAGTGAGATGTATGTATTGGAGGTAGTTTCTTAACTGAGGTTCCCTACTTACAGCTTACTCTAGCTTGTGTCAAGTTGACATAAAACTAGCCACCACGCACATGGTAGAAGGGGAGAGCCCAACTCTGGAAAGTTGTCCTCTCCATATATACACCATGGCCTACATCTATAATATTCAAATAAGATTTTTAAAAATTCAAAAAGCAGGTAGGCTAGATGGTTCAGTAGGTCAAAGCACTCTCCCCACAAGCCTAGTGACCTGAGTCCAGTTCCCAGTACCTAGAGAAAAACCCAGGTACAGTAGTGTACAGCTGTCATCCCAGCACTCACATGGAAGGCAGAAACAGGAGCCTGCCCTGGAAGCTCTCGGTCCAGCCCATCCATACTCAGCTCAGAGAAACAAGAGGGAGTCTGTGTCAAAACCAAAGCAGAAGGGGAAAACTGCCTCCTGAAAGTTGTCCTCTGACCTCCACACACCATGACATGTGTGCGAACTCCCCCCATACAAGCACAAACAAAAATTACAATAAATTAAATTGAAATTGAAAAAGAACCAGAGAGTGCACTGCAGGGGCACTCAAGCCCCACCGTCCCCTTCAAGGGTATATTGCCAATTACCTACCTTCCTATGACTGGGCGCTACCACTTCCCCACAGCACCCCTCCAGCACATGAGCCTTTGGAAGACATTTAAACAATCCAGACGATAGCCTTTGGAGGTGTTCTGATAAAAAGCAGAGGCAAACTGGAGCTCTCCATCTAACTCACCAAATACAACTAATATTTTTAGTTAATTTTTTTAAATGCCTTGTTTTATTTTATTTCATTTCGGCGCTAGAGAACAACAACCCCAATCTTTATGTATGCTAGGCAAGGCCCCTGCTACTAGCTTTGAGTTGATATCTAGTTTCAGCCGCACATGGTGGTGCACATCTTCAGTCTAAGCACTTGACAGGCAGAGGCAGGTGGATCTTTCTGAGTCTGAGATCAATTCGGTCTACACAGAGCGTTCCTGGCCAGTTAATGCTGCATGGTGAGAAAAAAAAAAAAAAAGAATTTCAGTTCCACTAGCTGGACTCTTGTTCCTTCCTTTGTGGAGGGTGCCTGCTTTGGTCTCTATAATTGGGCTCTCCTCTTGCTCCCTTAATATCTGAGGCCTTGTATAGTTTTTTTAGATACCCAAATTCATCCAGAGGGTAAGGAGGGCTTCCCTGCCAACCCCTCAAACCCCCACCCAGCTAGGAACTTTATGGTAGACTCCTTTGGAATTTTAAATTTTTATGTACTTCAATTTCAAACATTACTTGTTGGTTTCCCATAGAAAAAAAGTAATCAGTACCCATCCAGTCCCTGCCCTTCCCCTCTTGCGACCTTTCTTTCTTTCTTTCTTTCTTTCTTTCTTTCTTTCTTTCTTTCTTTCTTTCTTTCTTTCTTTCTTTCTTTCCTTCCTTCCTTCCTTCCTTCCTTCCTTCCTTCTTTCTTTTTTCTTTCTTTCTTTCTTTCTTTCTCTTTCTTTCTTTCTTTCTTTCTCTTTCTTTCTTTCTTTCTTTCTTTCTTTCTTTCTTTCTTCATTATTTCTCCTACCTTCTCCTCCTCCCCTTCTTTTTCTTTTTTGACCTCAGGACTTGAGCCTATGCTTTAAGTGTGCTGACACTTTCTATTTAGTCACAACACTATTTTCATCCCCCCCATTCCTAACATACTAATAACATGCCCTACTGCTCTTCCTGAGACCAGTTCCCATCCTAGACACTTACCTCTAGTCAGCTTTGAGACTCCACACATGCCAGCTCTGCTCTCCTTCCCAGAAACTATGGCATCACTTCTGGCCGTGGAGTGACATGTCCTGGTGCTTGTCATAGAAGGCCCCAGTTCTCACTGTCTTGGCTCCCTGAATGTGAGACTCTCCTTAGACTCTACCTGTTCTAAAGCAATTTGAACATCATGTTACCAAACAGCCATGGATACAATGACACCCTTAACTAATCTTGCTCCTAAGATTTCCAGGAGAAAATTAGAGTTTGGGGAATTTTGTTGTTGGTTGCTTAGTTTGAGGAGGGTCTCTCTCTCTCTCTCTCTCTCTCTCTCTCTCTCTCTCTCTCCCTTCTTCCCTCCCTCCCTCCCTCTCAGTTTTAGGCTTTTTATAGAAGGCCTTGATATGAATGGCCTCAAATTTGAAATCCTCCTGGCTCAGCCTCCCTAGTGCTAAGATCATAGGGGTGTCTCATCATGTCTGGAAAAAATACACATCTACCAATGAGTTAGAGAAAACCAGAGAAAATAGCATGCAGCCAGAATACCAGATATCTAATCACTCACATAATATGTCTGCATCTAATCACTGACTAGATCAGATGACAACATATAGGGCCTTTAAGATATTTTATTTTCTTTACTAGTGTTCCCCAAATCCCTTCTTGATAGTTGCCTTACTTCATTGCAGGTATGTCCTATTCCTTAAAAGATATGAGCAGTGGTGGTGCATGACTTTAATCTCAGCGGGAAGATCTGTAAGTTTTCAAGGCCAGCCTGGTCTACAGAGTAAGTTACAGGACAGCCAAGGCTACACAGAGAAAGTCTGTCTTGAATAAAATAGATAGATAGAGAGAGAGAGAGAGAGAGAGAGAGAGAGAGAGAGAGAGAGAAAGAGAGCTCCTAATAGTTGACTATTAAAAGAGGGCTAGAGGTGTAGTTACCTAGCAAGCATGACGCCCCAGACTCCATCTGCCGCAATGCACAAGGCCAATTAGCCAATCCAGTGGTACACATCTGTAGTCCCAGCACTTGGAAGCTGAGGCCTGAGGATTCCAAATCCTTGTACAACCTGAGTTACACCTCCTCGAGAATACAGTTCAGGTTCCTTCATCTCTACTTCCTGAAGCACTAATAATTTATCACGTTAATCTGGTCAACTCTGAACTTCTTCTGAAGTATGTAATTGAGGCTGCACATTGAATCTAGTACTAATCTCACTTGGCCCTTTGGAGAGGACACTCAGAAAATACCTGAGCTCTGTATTTAAAAGGTCAGTAAAGACATACTGAAGATGTCTCTCCTAGAAATAAAGCTAAGGTTCACATTCTTTTGAGGAGATATTTTGTTCTTATTTGCTTTGGTTGAGTCAATGTCTCACTATGTAGTTCAGGCTGGTTTTGAACTCATGATCTTTCTGTCCACTTCCCCGGTGCTATGATTTCAGAGTTATATGATCATAGAAGGAGTTTCCTTTCTTTTTATAGTTGGAAAATGAAAGCTGAGGGTTGTGTGTGCATCTCAGTAGTAGAGTGTTTAGGTAGTGTGTACAGGGCTGTGGGCTCAATCCCCAAACAGCAAAAATAGTAAAAAGAGATGGGCATGGTGGTTCAGGCTTATATCCCCAGCTCCAGGCAAGCTGAGTCAGAAGGATTATAAGTTCAAGACCAGTCTTGCCTATATGTGATCCTGTCCCAAAAGAAAAAGAAAGTTGGATACATAGACATGGCCGCACAAATCCCCCTCCAGCATCCTGGGGAGCAACTACCAAGGATACCACAGGCATTCTCATTACGCTATAGCAGAATGTCAGAGCTGAAAGGAATCTCAGTCATCAACTCCCAGACTTCTAAACAGGGATACATATACACCTTGGGATCCATGGCAGGGTGCCAAGGAGTTTCGTGAAGCCATAGGATGAATGCAGCATGCCTTCTTGAAGTATCCATCTTAGTCTAACATAAGAAATTTTAAAATATATCAATATTAAAAACAACTATGGTTATGTCATGAAGGTGGATGCAAGCTGTAGGTATGTTTTTAGGAAAAAGAATGAGGCCTCAAATACACGTAGAGCTTACAGTAGGCTGCTTTGAGTTTCCCAGTGCCTTATTTAATATGGATGTGTTAATTTTTGTCTGTGGTGTATGTGTGTTCATATGTGTGCACATGCATGTGGAGGCCAGAGACCAATATAATCTTCTTCTTCTTCTTCTTCTTCTTCTTCTTCTTCTTCTTCTTCTTCTTCTTCTTCTTCTTCATTTGTTTCTCAAGACAGGATTTCTCTGTGTAGCCCTGACTGTCCTGAACTCCCTTTGTAGAGCAGGCTGACCTTGAACTCACAGAGATCCACCTGCTTCTGTGTCCCTGTGTGCTGGGATGATAGGTGTGTGTTACTACAGCCAGTATCACCTGTCTTCTTTAACCACTCTCCATTTATTTTTGTAAAATTCTATGAATATGAGGTTTTTTTGGCTGTGTATATGTGAGTACATGGGAGGCCAAAAGAGGGCTTTGGACAGTCCTAGAAATGGAACTACAACCATTTGTGAGCTACCATGCAGATGCTGGGCACCAAACCTGGGTCCTCTGCAATAGCAGCCAATACTCTTAAATGCTGAGCCATCTCTCCAGCTCCCCTTTCTACCTTATTCTGAGACATAGTCTCTCACTGAACTTGGAGCTCATCAGTTAGCAAGGTTGAATGGCCAATGAGTTCCAGGGAAAAGTCTGTCTCATTCTCTCAGAATCTAGGTTTTTACATCAGTGCTTGGGTCCAAGCTCAGGTCCCCATGCTTTCCTGACAGGCACTTTTCTCATTGAGCCATAACTCCAACCCTTGCTTTTGTATTTTGAAACAGAGCTTCCCCCAGTAGCGCAAGCTGGTCTGGAATTCACTGCAGTCCTTCTGTTTTAGCCTCCGAGTACTGAGATTATACACTGGGCACTGGAGATTTCAGTTTGGTTTGCTTCCGCTAAGAAAAAAGAAAGAAAGAAAGAAAGAAAGAAAGAAAGAAAGAAAGAAAGAAGGAAGGAAGGAAGGAAGGAAGGAAGGAAGGAAGGAAGGAAGGAAGGAAAGAAAGAAAGAAAGAAAGAAAGAAAGAAAGAAAGAAAGAAAGAAAGAAAGAAAGAAAGAAAGAAAAAAACTTAAAATAGACTGTTGTAGCTCAACCGTTTGTTTTCACAGGTAGAACAGCAGGGACCCACAGGTAAAGAATAATTCAGCCAAAGCCACATACAGTGTGTTTGCAGCAACGGCTAGAACTCTCGCTTCTATCAGAATGTCAGTTTCTTCCCAGCTAGTTAGTTGTCCTGTGTCTGCCGTCTTAATTGTATGCCATTGCTGACTGTTGTCTGCTTTGGCCTTGTTTGCTTTGCCGAGGCTCTTAACCACCTGTCCTGAGGGAAAGCTGTGGCTCAGGAGCTCTGGGGACGAGGGCACCTCACAAACAGGACAAAATCCCGGGGCCTTTAACAGTGAGAGGAGCAAAGCAGAAAGAAGGTTCTGCTGACCTGAAAGCGCCGTGGGCAGAGCGGACCTCGGGGCTGGTGAGAGAGCTCACAGGGTAGAAGTGCTCACAGTGCAAACCTGATGGCCTGAGTTCGGTTCCTGAACACGAAGAAGTCAGATGTGGTGCTGCATATCCGTAAGCTCAGAATTCCTATGGGTAGAGCAGAAGTGGAGCCAAGAGAATCACCCAAAACTTATGGACTACCTTGCCTGGACTATACAGCCCAGCACAAACAGGAGAAACTGCCTCAACAAGGTGGAAGGAGAGAACCAACACTTGAAAGTTGCCCTCTAATGTCCATATATGTGTTGTGGGATGCAAACCCATATATGTGCACACGCGCGCACACACACACACACACACACACACACACACACACACACACTAGCTAAGCTCAAACTATGTGAATTCCCCCTCTTATTTATACAAAAAGATGTTATAAGGCCACTTCATCTCATGTCTGGCATCTCTGTCTCCCTCAGACTATTAGGCTAAAATTATCACTTATATAAAAATTGAAGGGAATTTGAGCTGGGTGATCTGTGATCTCACCTCTCAAGGAGGCAGAGGCAGGAGAGACAGCCTGGTCTGCATAGAGTTTCAGGCCAGTTAGGGCCACACAGCAAAACTCAGCTCCAGGTTGCAGGGAGAGACCTTGAATTTAAAAAGTCAAACTACCTTCAATGTCCCCACCTCCAATTCTAGGGTCCAGATAAGAAAGAAAATCTCTCTGGCTAAGGTGGAAACCTCATCTCACCTTTCTGCTCAGTCTCCTGCAGTGACACTGAGCCCCAAGACTCCTTTGTTCCTGCTGTCAGCTTTACAGCCATCACTTCTATTTTTTTGTTCAGGTTAGTAGGGGCTTCCCTAAATTCACAGATTTACATAAACCCTGAACACCTTAACCCTACAACTCTACACAGTCATATGCAAATGTTTGTACACAGAAATGTATTTTGTGTTGAGGACAGCAAAACATAGTCTCTACCCACACTTCTCCCTCAACACGCGGCCCCACATGCACACAGTCACCATTGATACTCACATTCAGAGTCACACACATCAGCCTGAGACTTGGTACAGGTTGCCAGAGTTAGAGCCACATTCCATAGTGTCCCATTCCTCTCAGAGAACTAACAGATCATTTCACAGAGATGTCATCACCTGCCAACTAACGTCAAGTTACAGCCAGAATAAACGGTCCATTACCTCCCTCGTTACAGGTAGGCCCACAGGAAAAGGACAAAGGAGACTTGTTCCACAGTGTCACTGCAGGAGACTGAGAAGAAAGGTAAGATGGGGGGATTCATCGCAGCCAGAAAGATTTTCTTTCTTCTCTGGACTCTAGTATTGGGGGTGGGGAGATTGAAGGTAGCTTGACTTTTTGAAGACTTCTCAAGCTGTGGGTATCTAAAACAAAAGAAAAAGAAAAAGGAAGGGAAGGGGATGGCGCAAATGTTGCCTTTTTTATTGCAGTGCTGGGAATGGAATCCACCCTTAAGCATGTCAGGCAAGGGATCTGCCATTGACCAAAGACTAATGTTTTAAATTGAGCATTCATCCATGCTTGTCAGGACAATATTTCCTGCTTCGAATAAAGCCTCAATATTCTATAGATAGTGGCTTTTATCATTAGCAATCAATGATGCCAGACTCCAGGTCAAAATTGCACCCTGACCATAGACATGGCTATATGACATTAAACAAGTGACTTTAACCTCTTTATCTTCAGTTTTAATATATGTTAAAAATTGAGATAATAACAGCATCTACTTCATGGTATGAGGACATGATTTAAATTTTTGGAAGGCCTACAGCTGGGATACAAAGCGAATAAACAGTAATTAATATAAAAAATAAAATCAAATTTAGAAAGGCACTTAAAAAAAGTGCCTAGAGCCGAAGATGTTCAATCAATGTGTTATACAAATGAACAGCTCTCCATTTTCCCCAGGCCTCCACTCCCTTACTATTTACTTGCCCACTCAGGGCTGATAGTGTGGTCACCCTGTTTCAGAAAGACAGGCTTTCTGAAGCCCAGAGGGATTCAGTAGCTCAGAAAGATGCACAATGCTAGAGCTGCTTGCTTCAGAGTGACTCCACCAGAAGCCAGGATTTTTATGTACTTTACCTGTTGCCTCAGTGCGAGACACAGAATGTCCTTTTTAAAAATGTATTTGTATTTAATGTAATCACATGTCGCTGTGTGAGTATGTGCACGTGAGTACAGGTGCCTAAGGACCAGAAGCATCAGAAATGCAACCCATGTCCTCTAGAAGAGGAGGCAGTGCCCTCAGAGCCTTCCTGCCCTATAAAACAGGAGCTAAATTTAAGGAAGTTGGGAGGAAAAAAAAATTTATCTGAAGCTGGGAAAAATGTAAATAACGAGAGTAAGAGAGATGGCTCAGCAGGTTAGACACTTGCCACCAATCCTGAGAATCTGAGTTTAATCCCTGAGACCCACCCACGTGGTAAAAGCAGAGAACCAATTCCTAAAGTCTGTCTTCTCATGAATCACACACACACACACACACACACACACACACATTCATGTTTGTGTGCATGTGCAAGCGATAGATAGACAGACAGACAGACAGACAGACAGATAGATAGATAGATAGTAATGTCATCTTAGTATTGCCAAGCACAGTTTTACGTACATGTTACATATTATTTTGTTTAATTTTCATAGCACTTCCTGACATTCTTATCATAGAGAAGAGGAAACTGAGGTTCCAACTCCTAGAATGGCATGGTGCTGTGCTTATGCACTAGGCAGTCTGACACTCAAGACAGAGTGTTCACGAAAAAGAGCACTTGCTGCTCTTGGAAAAGGATTCAGCACCCACAACTCTCTGTCACTCTAGTTCCAGGGGATATGACACCTTCTGACCTCTGCCTGCTTTTGCATATAGATGTGTGTGCATATGTACATTCAAGTACACATACAAACAACATACAAAAAAATGAAAAAAAGAAAAAAAGATGGAGTGTTCACATACAATGGTATTCTGCTGTCCTGCTGTCCTCAGGAAACAGGGAAAAGAGGCAGCACTGAGGTCAGAAGAGGAACACAAGTTCTTTTTGAAGTAAACTGAGGCGGTTTAGCATTTCAATCAAGTACTCACTTCAAATCAAGACTCAGAGCTCCCTGGGTTGCCAGTGAATTGTCATTGACAGAGCTCTTGCCTATCATGTGTAACACCCTGACTTCAGTCTCCAGCCCCACCCTCCAAAAAAAGTACAGCTGGATTTAAGTCCTATCTCTGCTATTAGGGATTGAATCCCTTTGAATCTGTTTCCATATATGCAAAATTGAAATCAAACTATTTATTACAGTTGTGATAAGGCTCACTAGAAATATTAGTTGTAAATCATCCAGGTCAGTATTTAACACATGGTCTATAAACAAGAGCCTTTGATGTCCTTGGTGGTCCTTCCCCATTGAAGCTCTTTCTGGCCCTTCTCTCTTGTGTTTTTCAAGATGTTTCTCTGTATAGCCTTAGCTGTCCTGACCCTTCTTTTAACCACAAAGGAGAAAACATTTATGAGTTGTTGGAAAAACGAACAGCTTGGTGAGGTAGCGGTGCTAGACACAATTTCTTACTTCCAAGTAAGGGTTGTGGATGGTGCACAGGTGAGAGCAGTTTTGTTTTTTTTTTTTTCCAGCAACACCGCCTTCCTCCAGGAACAGGCTGTCAGCTTGTTTCTGACCCCATTCCCAGCTTCACTTAGAGTGGAAGTCACAACCTTCTTTTGTGGGTCATGAGTGTAGTTCAGTGGAAATCTGGCACGGACATGTCTCTGGGTCCGATCCCCGTCGGTGCAAAGAAAAAACGAAGAGGCATGAAATGTGTGGTTCTGTTCCCTCTGATCCGAGGTCCTAGTCTCGTCCCTAGTGAATCAACAGAACACTAGCTGCAGCCTTTCCTCCTCCCTGTCCGTATCTCCTGTGGATCCCGCAAACCATCTCCTGCTAACCTCCCTCACTGTACTCATCACTGCATCCCAGCCCCAAACTCCAGCAGGTCCCTCCGGATAAACCACAGACCATGCCTGCTAAAACACTAGGAAGGGTGCCCACAGATATTCCCTTCTCTCTCTCTTTCACCATGGCCAATCCACTAGCCTAACCCCTCCAAACTGCAATAGAAGACCAGCAGCGGCCTTCCCTCTCCCCTTCCACATATCCTGTGGATTGCACAGACCATCCCCTCCTAACCCCCCTCCTCCTTCTAGTCACTGTATCTCAATCCTCAACTCCAGAAGGCACCCCTTGCTAACCCAAGTGCAGCTCTTCTCAGAGCAACCCTGCTCCTGAGATCCAGTTCTCCCCAGTCTCATTCCCAGCTCTGTAGCCGGAAACCTGCTACAGAGCTGGTCTCTCTTTCTTCTATTACCCTACCCCCAAGGGATCAGAAAGACCTTCTCCCCCAAACTTTCTTCCCCAATTCATCCCAGTTACCCAGCATCTAACAGCAGTAGGCATTCTCTGTGAATACACCAGATGAGTAGGCCAGGAAAACAGGCAACATACAGCCATTACTCTCTATGGAAATTCAGAGAGGAAACAGAAACCAAGGAATATAATACCCACCCAACAAAGACAATCATCACCTGAACTATAATCATCCGAAACCCAGATGCTAAGACACCATTGTAAGAACACAATCAATAATAGCCAGGGCAATATGGCACCACCAGAGCCCAGCTCTCCTGCCACAGCAAGCCCTGAATATTCCAACAAAGCTGAAGCACAAGAAATGGACTTAAAACCACTTCTATGAACATGATAGATGTCCTTAAAGAGGAAATGAATAAATCCCTTAAAGAAATCCAGGAAAACGCAAACAGTGTCATGAAATGAATAAAACTGTTCGAGTCATAAATTTGAAAATAGAATCAATAAAAAATACCCAAACTGAGTAAATTCTGGAAATCAAAAATTCAGGAATCCCAATAGGCACTAGAGAAGCAACTTCACAAACAGATTGCAAGAGATGGAATAAAGAATCTCAGCCATTGACGATATGATAGGAGAAATGGATAAATCAGTCAAAAAAAAATGTCAAATCTAAAAAACTCCTGACACAAAACATCCAGGAAATCTGGGACACAGTGAAAAGACCAAACTTAAGAATAATAGGAATAGAGGAAGAAGAAGAATCCCACCTTAAAGGCACAGAAAATATTTGCAACAAAATCTAATAAGAAAAATTTCCTAACCTATAAAAGAAGATGCCTATAAAGAAAGGTAAAATTAACTTGGAGAACACCCAATAGATTGGACCAGAAAAGAAAGCCCCTTTATCACATAATAATCAAAACCCTAAACATACAGAAGGAAGACTATTAAAAGCTGCAAGGGGGAAAAAATTCCAAGTAACACATAAAGGCAGACCTATTAGAATTACACTTGACCTCTCAATGGAGGCTCTAAAAGCCAGAAGGGACTGGCCAGATGCCAGCCCAGACTACTATACCCAGCAAAGCTTTCAATCACCATAGATGGAGAAAATAAAATATTCCATGGTAAAGTCAAATTTAAACAATATTTACCTATAAATTCAGCCCTACAGAAACAGCTAAAAGCAAAGCTCCAGTCCAAGGAGGTTAAACATGAAAACACAGGAAATAATCTCACACCAAAAGAAGGAAAGCACACACACACATTCATACCACCACCAACAACAACAAAAAGATAATAAGAATAAACAATTGTTGGTCATTGATAGTTCTCAGTATTAATGGTCTCAATTCCTCGATAAAAAGACGGAGACTAACAGAATGGATGGGAAAATAGGCTCCATCCTGCTACATCCAAAAAAAAAAATACACATACACACACACACACACACACACACACATACACACATACCTCAACAACAAGGATAGACATTACCTCAGAGTAAAGGGCTAGAAAAGATATTCCACACAAATGGACCTAAGAAGCAAGTCGGTGTAGCCATTTTAATGTCTAACAAAGTAGACTTCAAACAAAAACTAATTATAAGAGATAAGGACACAAAGTGAATAAGCTGTAATTAATATAAAAAAGTAAAAATTTAATTTAAAAAAGAGAGATAAACTAGTCAAAGGGAAAATCCACCATGATGACATTTCAATTCTTAACATCTATGCCCCCAATACAGGGTACCCCCTTTTGTAAAAGAAACACTACTATAGCTAAAATGACATATTGACCCTCACACACTGATAGTGGGAGACTTAAATACCCTACTTTCACCGAGGACAAATCATCCAGCCAAAAACTAAACAAAGAAATACTTGAGCTAATAGACATTATAAACCAAATAGACCTAACAGATATTTATTGAACATGTTACCCAAAAATGAAAGGATATACCTTCTCCTCAGCACCTCATGGACTGTTCTCCAAGACTGACCACATACTCAAAGCAAGTCTCAACAGATACAAGAAAATTGTAATGACTCCCTGTATCCTATCATACCAGCATGGATTAAAGCTGAATATCATTAACAATAAAAAAAACAGAAAGCTTACAAAATCATGGAAACTGAACAACCCTCTACTGAATGAAAACAAAAAAAAAAAGGTGAAGGCAGAAATAAAAAAAAATTAAAGATTTCTTAGAATTCAATGAAAATGAAGGCATAACATATCGAAACTTATAGGACACAATGAAAGCAGTGCTAAGAGGAACGTTCATAGCACTCAGTACCTACATTTTAAAAATTGGAAAGATCTCATACTAGCAATGTAACAGCATACCTGAAAGCTCTAGAACAAAAAGAAAACACATCCAAGAGGGGTAAACAGCAGGAAATGATCAAACTGAAGGCTAATATTAACAAAATAGAAACAAAGAGAACAATACAAAGAATCAATGAAACAAATAATTAGCTCCTGAGAAAATCAAGAAGATAGACAAGCTCTTATCCAAACTAAGATACAGAGAGAGGATATCCAAATTAACAATATCAGAAAAAAAGAGGGAATAACAACAGACACAGAAGAAATCCAGAGAGTCATAAGAACATACTTTTAAAACCTGTACTCCACCAAATTGGAAACTCTAAGAGAAATGGATAATTTCCTTAAAAGATGTGACTTTCCAAAGTTTAATTGATATCAAATAAACAAATAAATATACCTATAATCTCTAGTTAAACAGAAACCATCATTAAAAGTCTCCCAACAAATAAAAGCCCAGGGCCAGGTGGTTTTATTTCAGAATTCTACCAGACTTTCAAAGAAGTGTTAACACCAATACTCCTCAAATTATTCCACAAAATAGAAAAAGAAAAAAATATTGTCCACTTGATTTTATGAGGCCATGGTTGCCCTGATACCCAAAACACATAAAGATTCAACAAAGAAAGAGAATCACAGACCAATTTTCTTTATGAACATAGATGCAAAAATACTCATTAAATTACTTGCGAACCAAATCCAAAATATATTGAAAAGATCATCCATCATGATCAAGTAGGCTTCATTCCAGAGATGCAGGGATGATTCAGCATACAAAAAAATTATTAAATCTACCATATAAATAAACTGATACAAAATAACCACCTTATCATTTCATCACATGCAAAAAAAATGCCTTTGACAAAATCCAACACCACTTCATGATAAAAGTCCTATAGAGATCAGAGATACAAAGATACTGAAACATAACAAAGGCAATTTACAGCAATCCAATAGCCAACATCAAATTAAATGAGGAGAAACTCAAAGTAATTCCACTAAAATCAGGAACAAGACAAGGCTACCTACTTGCTCTATCCATATTCAATATAGTACTTGAAGTTCTAGCTAGAACAATAAGACAACTGAAGGAGATCAAGGTTATACAAATTAGGAAGGAAGAAGTCAAAGTATCTTTATTTGCAGATGATATGATAGTATACATAAGAGAACCCAAAATTCTACCAGAGAACTCCTACAGCTGATAAACACCTTCAGAAAGGTGGCTGGATACAAAATTAAATTTAAAAAAATCAGCAGCCCTCCTTTATACAAACAATAAATATGCTGAGAACAAAATTAGGGAAACAACACCCTTCACAAATAATATAAAGTACCTTGCTTTAACTCTAACCAACCAAGTGAAAGACTTGTATGAAAAAAAAACTTTAAGTCTCTGAAGAAAGAAATCTAAGAAATCAGAAGATGGAAAGATCTCCCATACTCATGGATTGGTTGGATTAACATAGTTAAAATGGCAATCTTCAGATTCAATGCAATCCCCATCATAATACCAACACTATTCTTTACAGATCTTGAAAGGACAATTCTAAACTTCATGCAGAAAAAAAAAAAAAAAAAAAAAAAAAAAACAGAATAGCTAAAACAATCCTAAACAATAAAAGGACTTCTGGAATCATCACCCACACACCTATGGACACTTAATTTTTTACAAAGAAGCCAAAACCATACAATGGAAAAAAGAACGCATCTTCAAGAAATGGTGCTGCTCTAACTGGATGTCTGCATGTAGAACAATGCGAATAGATCCATATTTATCACACTGCAGAAACTCAAGTCCAAGTGAATGAAAGACTCAACCTAAAACCAGATACACTGAACCTGATAGAAAAGAAAGTGGAGAATACCCTTGAACGCATTGGCATAGAAGACTTCCTGAAGAGAACACTGATATTGCAGACATGAAGATCAACAATTAATAAATGGGACCTCATGAAACTGAAAAACTTCTGGAAAGCAAAAGACACCATCATTTGGACAAAGTGGGAGTTTACAGAATGGAAAAATATTTTTTCCCACTCCACATCCAATAGAGGACTAATATCCAAAATATATAAAGAAGTAAAAAACTAGATATCAAAAAGCCAGTTCATCTAATTTTAAAATGGAGAATGGCTCATCAGTTAAGAGCACTGGCTACTATTCCAAAGAACCCAGAGTCAATTCCCAGCACCCACATGGCAGCTCACAACTGTTTGTGATTCCAGTTCCAGGGAGTATGACACCCTTACACATTCATACATGCAGTCAGAACACCAATGTATGTAAAATAAAAAATAAATAAATTATATTTAAAAGTTTTAAATAGGGAACAGATCTAAACAGAATTTTCAATAGAGGAATCTTAAATGGCTGAGAAGCACCTAAAGAAATGTCCAACATCTTTAGCCATCAAGGAAATGCAAATCAAAACTATTTTGAGATTCCATCTTACACCTGTCAGAATGGCTAAGATCAATAATACAAGTGATGGTTCATGCTAGCAAGGATGTGGAACTTATACAAACTTATACAACCACTTCAGAAATCAATATACCAGTTCCTTAGAAAACTGAGAATCAATCTACCTCACAATCCAGGTATATCAACAACCCCTGGGCATATACCCAAAGGACACTCCATCCTTCCACAAGGACACTTGCTCAGCTATGTTCATTGCAGCTTTATTCATAATATCCAAAATGTGGATACAACCTAGATGTCCCTCAATTGGTAGGAGCAGCCCTGCTAGGCCACAGAGGAGGACTTCGCAGCCATTCCTGAAAATACCTGATAAAACAGGGTCAGATGAAAGGGGAGGAGGTCCTACCCTATCAGT
Organism: Meriones unguiculatus; assembly: GCF_030254825.1. Classification (NCBI taxonomy): domain Eukaryota; kingdom Metazoa; phylum Chordata; class Mammalia; order Rodentia; family Muridae; genus Meriones; species Meriones unguiculatus. The sequence goes on along the minus strand of NC_083369.1, from coordinate 14,773,788 downwards.
GGACTTGGAAAGGGTCAGGGAGGAGATGAGGGAGGGAGGGTGGAATTGGGAGGGAATGAGGGAGCAGGATACAGGTGGGATATAGAGTTAATAAAATGTAATTAATAGTAATAATAAAATTTAAAAAAGAATGAATACAGAAGTCATAGTACATTTACACAGTGGAGTATTATTCAACTGTTAAAAAAGATAGCATTATGAAATATATAGGCAAATAGATGGAACTAGAAAAAAATCATCCTGAGTGAGGTAACTCAGGCCTAGAAAGAGATGAAATCACTTATAATGGGATATTAGCCATTAAGTAAATGACAACTAAGCTATAATCTGTAAAAAGATAAGGTAAAGATAAGATAAGGTAAAAAAAAAAAAAAAAAGGAAGGCTACAGGGGATATACCTGAGCATATACTTGGGAGGGGGTAATAGAATAGATTTTACAAGTTGACTGGGGGTGGTCCAGGATGGGAGTAAAGGATCAGGTGTGGGGGATGAGATGGGTTGACTAGAGAGCATATGGGAAGAGATAGCTGAAATTGGGGATGAACATAGAAGGTAGTGCTGAAACCTGGTGATCCTAATGAGGATTCCTAGTAATGAGTAGTACAGAGTCTCAACTAGCCATATCTTGTGTCCAAGAAAATCTTCCAGTGGCAGGACTAGGTTGCATCCATTTGACTTGGTGGCCATGGGGTTCCAATGGAGATCACCAGATAACCCAGGCTGTGGCAAAAACAAGAGATTGTTCTCTACAAACCGACAGTAGGGTCCCATTGCAGAGTATAACACCCACACAATTCATTGAACACAGAGAAGTAACCCTACATTCTAGTCTCTGGTTTAAGAAGGTACTTTGCAAGTTACCAAAAGAGAAATGTGGATACCAACCCTGCCACTAAACCTTTCACCTACAATATGTCCTGCCTACAAAATATGCTTAGGCAATGGTGGCACAGAACTTGTAGGAGTAGCCCCAAAATGTCAGATTGACCTAAGGCCCACTCCAGAAAAAGGAACTCACATCCAGTGCTACTTGGGAACCAAGACCCAGAGACTAGATAGTCCAGAAACCTAGGGTAAAACCAAACAATAAAAAAGATTGCTAGTGATATTATACATCTCCACTCATCATCAGAGAGGCTTCCTCTGGTAGCAGATGGGAACAGCCAGACATGCAGAATAGAGTCTAAATGGGAGGTCTCCATCAAATCCTTCCCCTCAGAGCTCAGAATCCCATAGAAGGAGTGGAAAGAGTGTAAGAGCCAAAGGGAATGGAGGACATCAGGAGAACAATACCTTCTGAATCAACTAAGCAAGGCACATATGAGTTCACAGAGGCTGAAGCAGCAAGCACAGGGCCTATATGGACCTACAACAGGTCCTCTGCGTATATATTATAGATATTAGTTTAGTAGTTTTATGGGACTCCTGACTGTCAGAATGAGTGTGCCTCTGACTCTTTTGCTGGTTCTTGGGACTCTTTTTCCTACTGTTGGTTTGCTATGTGCAACTTTGATATGATTGTTTTGCTTTATCTTATTAGATTTTATCCTGTCACATTTTGTTATCTCTTAGAAACCTGTTCTTTTCTAACGAGAGACAGAAATTATCTGGAGGGGAGGGAGGAAAAACTGGGAGGAGGAGAAGGAAGGGAAGTTATAATCAGGATATACTGTATGAAAAAAAGAATATATATGTTCAATAAGATATAAATATATAAAATCTATCTATAAATATATAAAGTATATATTTATATATATCAAAAATATAAAAATAAATGAAATTTGTGGTTTATTTTATCAGAGACATCTACATTTTTATAGTGCATGTTTCTCAAAGCTGTTTCATCTATAGTTTTGCACTTGACTCTTATTAAAATCTTCAAGAATTAGACTTTAACAATTATCTTTTTTCCATTTCTTTGTTACTATTTTCTCCTTTTGAGAAGTGAACCTTCTGACTCTGCAAAACAAACAAACAAACAAACAAACAACAAACCCTTCTTCCCATCTTTGCCTCAGGGCACATTCATTATAAAAGTCACCTTAGCCCAGAATGGGTCCAGGACTCCTACCTAGATCAGCTTTCTCTCTCTACTTCATGAATCCACACATCACCATAAATCTCTGTTTTGTTGTTGTTGTTGTGTCAGTGTCTCATGTAGTCCAGTCTAATCTTGAACTCCTGATCCTCCAATGTGTTGAGATTGCAAGTGTGAGTAACTATGCTCAGCATTTTGGATAATTTCTTTTTGTTTGCCCATTCCTTCATGTGAGACACATTCTTCCTATGCAGCTTGGGCTACCCTCATACTCTCAATCCTACAAGTGGTGGAATTACAGGTGGGTGAAACCACAATAGGCTCTTACTTGGGAAACTTTTAAAGTAAATCAAGACACACTGTAGATTCCTTTATACATGTTCTAATAAGAACTCCACCCTTTCAAAGGTTTTTTTTAATCTTTAAAATTATGTGACATGCATGTGTGCACATGGGTATGGGTGCCTGTAGACACCAGAAGAGGGCATCAGATCCTCTGGTACTGAAATTGCAGGCATAATTGAGACAACATGGGTGGTAGGAACAGAACTTGAGTCCTCTAGAAGAGAAACACTCGCTTTTCATCGCTGAGCCATTTCCTCGAGCCTGTAGATTCCAAGTTTTGCGTTTGTGGATTCATTATAACTGGTTGATAATTTGCATCTGTGTTCTCTGCTGCTAAGAGCATAGCTTTTGAGTACCTACATGTGTCAGGCATTATGCTTGGCCCTGAGCTAAAGAGGCACAGCAGGACCAAGCCACAATGTTGTTCCAACCTACTAATGGCTACGGTTCCAGGAAGTGAGCACGGGGTGCCGGTGGGAGCCTAAGAGTAGAGCCTGAGTTGTGGAGAATCTTGTTTACTCGTTTTTTGTTTTTATTTTTGTTTTTGTATAGTAACACTGAATTTGAACTTGCTGCTCAGAGGGGTCTCCAGCAGGAGGCGCAGGAAAGGCGCGGAAGGGTAGAATTAAGAGTTCAGTCACTACCGGAACCTGGGAAGGCGGCCAGCGCCTGCTGCGCCTGCTGCGTGTGAAAACTGTGAGCAACAACACCATTTGATTAGCAAAAAGGAGGCTGAGCGCCAGAGCCCCCAGAGAGACCGTGGGGTTCAGGTGCGGGGCAGAGGTGGAGGGCCTTAAGGCAGGCAGGCACCTGCTCGCCAGGTCCTCTCCACCCAGACTCTCCTCCTGGCAGCCGCCAGTTCCCACTCCCGACTGCCGCTCTTCCTGATAAAGTATCTTGGAACACGACACAGGACAAAGCAAAGAAACACCTGTTTCCAACAAGAAAAGTGGGGGGAAGCCCCCACCAGACTTCCAATGGCTTCTCCTCGAGCTTGCTCTCCTGAGCCTTGTTAAAAAAAAAAAAAAAAAAACGCCCCCAGAAAGCCACGGAGATCATTTTTCAAAAAGATCGCTTTCTAATTCTTACCTCTCACCCCTCTACGCCTAAGCCACAGCATCCGTTCTTAAAAATCTTCTTTCCCAACTGTGGTTTTCTGCTCCTCCCAGACCCCTTAAGCTCCCCCTCCCCCCCCCCCCCGCGCCCCGTCCCGCTCCTGGCATCTGCTGGGACCTCCACCACCTTGCAGCCCTTACTGTTGCAACTGCTTTCAGCTTCCGGATCTTTTTTCTCAGCCCCCTGCAGATCTACAGGTGGGGAGTGGGACTAGGGGACAGCGGAACAAAGGAACCGGAGCGCTCCTGTCCCAGGCCAGACGCCCTTTTCCGCCGTCACTTTTGGGCTAGAGAAGAGGGGCTCAGCAGAGCGAAGACGCCTTCCCCGAGCCCTGGTCTCAGGCACTTTCCAGAGGGGAGCAACCGGAGGATGTGTGCGTGGGAAGTGGGGATGGTCCTTGGAGCAGACCGACCGGCAGACCCCCAAGGAACTGGCCTGCGTGGCCGTGGGCGCCGATGGCCTCCACGTACTGGGCTCCGTTATTTCATCAGCAGTTTAAGAAAACCTGCCAAAAGCAGTTATGCCTCACTGCAATGTGTAGCTTTTCACTGCCATTTTTTTTTTCATAATAAAAGGGAGTGAAGCTCGCTCGTTTGCTCGCTCCCCCTCCACCCCCCTCTCCCAAAAAGAGCCAAATGGATACGAGAAGGGGGGAAAAAGGGAAAGAACCCACACACCAATCTCTGAGGGGATGCCAGTGAGGTGTGGCTTGTATTTAAATATCCAATATGTCAATGGAAGGGGAGTGGGTACGTATATAAAGTGCCCTTTGCATCTGATAGTTCCACGAAGCCAGCTATGAGAGGCCAGGAGAGATGGATGCGGAGGGGAAGCCGCACTTTAACTGAGAGCAAGGTCAGGAGCGCGCTGCCTCACGCTCCCCGCCGCTGAGAAGTTCTTTGGACGCGAACAGACGTGTGCTGCAGCTAGGCAGAGCGCGGAGCCGAGCAGCGAGCGAGAGCCGCCGACCAGCCCGCGCCCGCCACAAGGAGAGGCAGTTCGCGCCCCGCGGCCCCAGCTCAGCCCCGCAATGGCGGAGGTGGGGGGCGTCTTTGCCTCCTTGGACTGGGACCTGCACGGCTTCTCCTCGTCCCTGGGGAACTTGCCCTTAACTGATTCCCCGGGTTTCCTGAACGAGCGCCTGGGCCAGATCGAGGGGAAGCTGCAGCGGGGCTCGCCCACAGACTTCGCCCACCTGAAGGGAATCCTGAGGCGCCGCCAGCTCTACTGCCGCACGGGCTTCCACCTGGAGATCTTCCCCAACGGCACGGTGCACGGCACCCGCCACGACCACAGCCGCTTCGGTGAGGACGCAGCCAGGGTGGGGGTGGGAGAGGTGGGTGGACCGCATAAGGGAGAGCCGACAGCGAGGGGTTGTCGTGCAGGGGCCCCGCTGAGCCTCCCCGGGTCGGGTGCGGTCCGGGCCCGTCGGGGCAGGACACGGTGGCAGGGCCCTAAGCCTCGTGGCGCCCCGGGGACCCCCGCGCCCCGCGACGCTCCGGGAGGGGGCGGAGGCGCATGGCGGCTCGGCCTCTTCCAGCCGCTCCACCCTCCCTCCTCCTGGAGCTAGGGGATCCTTGGGAGAGCCCAACGTCGGGCCTCGGATGGAAGCAGGTGGAGCCTGGAGAGTGAGAGTCCTCGCCTAGGAGGCAGGGGACTGCGGCTGGCATACCCTCGAGGGTGGCAGGCGCGTCTCGGGGGATCGCCCAAAGCAGGAACCGCCACGGGCCATGGGCCACGGGGCGTGGTGGATCCGTGTCCCGCACCCGAACCACTTTTATCTGGCGGGGACCCTGCAGTCATGACACTGGTCATCCTTGGGATAGCTCTGCCTAGGGAAGGAGCCAATCCAGTCAGTAAGGCATGAGCCGGATATCTGAGAATCTAGGAGAAACTCGCTGTGTCCTTAGCGTAAGAACAAATCTTGGGCATCTTTTGCCCAGAACTAACGCCTTGCCCACGTGAAGAAACTGTTCTGAGCCCACTGCCAGCCCCAGAAACAGGTGTCCCTTGGGCCCAGGACAGGAAATGTCTAATCTCCAGGCAGGATTGCCTCTGCCTGCCCGCAACTGTACAGATTGTTCAGAGCAAACAGCTGCCTTCTCACATACAGAACTAATTACACGATTAATATGAACCTTGATCTGGGACGGAAGTCCTTAGGTTTCTAAGCAAGGTTAGAAATTACTGAAGGTTCCCTCTTCAGTAATTTGCCATTCTTTTTATTTTCGATTTCTTACTCTTTATTAAGCTATGAAGCAGGTGCTGTGACAGCTACACTTCTGTGTCTTCTGCTTCCTTCCAAGGTCCTTGTAATGCAAAAAGGGCACTTTCTACTCCCAAGCCAGTATGGAAGCTCTTCCTACCCTCAAACAGAACATCGTTAATTTTTTCCCATCTTCCCATTCTACATACTTTCCTAGAACTTCATATGGAATACTCAGTGAGAGAGAGGAAGGAAGGAAGGAAGGAAGGAAGGAAGGAAAAGAAAGAGAAAGAAAGAAAGAAAGAAAGAAAGAAAGAAAGAAAGAAAGAAAGAAAGAAAGAAAGAAAGAAAGAAAGAAAGAAAGGGGGGGGCAGACAATTGCCAGCTTAAGGCCGAGCCTAGCAAACAACTAGGACCAGGGTTGGTCTTCCTTGCTGGGAGCAGGCAGGAACCCTAATGAGGTCTATGTCATCCTGGAAAAATGCACTCAAACAGAGCTAGAGTACAGTAGGTTGGGAGGGGTAATGGAGGGGTGCAGGTGTCTGTATAAACTTGCAGCAGGTCCTCAAAAGGGTGATGAGGTGGGGTGGGAGGAGAGGGAGTGTTAGCTTGGCTTCTTTCCCTTCCATCACTTGTGATTTTGCAGTCCCCCTTTTGTTCCTCCTCATAAGGAGTCCCAGGATTCCCACCCTGAACTCAAGAGGCTCCCAGAAATGGCCTAAAGATATTGGACTAGTTCGTATATAAAAGAAGCATATATGTGTGCACAGTTATGTGTATAAATATAAAAGCAAAGTCACGGAATGATGGTGAGACATGGGGCAGGGGCGTTGAAATGGGTGAAACTGCATTGCTCCCAGTTGCTCCAAGTGTTTGTCCGTCTCCGTGCTTGAGCTGAGCCCAATAGCCTGCAAGGTCGACATAAATCAGTAATAGGCTTTTGGGATAAGTGGTCTTTAATTGCCTCCCTAAAGACACATTTTGATTTCTTTTCATCTCCCAGACCTGCTAAGGGTGTTAAGTTTAAGGAGAAACCAAAGGAAGTAAAGCTGGCTGAGGAGGGATGTTTACACTGCTGCTTAACTGGCTTGCTTTGGGCTTGGGTTTGGCCTTTTAGAAAAACCAAGTCGCCTGAGACCACCACCACATCACCTTTTCCCTTCCCTGCTTCCCTGAGTTTTTGGTAGTTACCAGTATTTCCAGGAAAGGAAATGATAACTGGTCAAAGCTGTCTCTTTGTAACCTCCCCTGCCAACTTTCAAACACGCTCTTATTCAGTTTAGCTTTTGGCACAGGACGAGGTGGTGGTTGAGTTCGCTCACACTTTCTGCCCTCCACATTTGAGTTAATCAGCCAAGTATTCAATAAATCGAAACTTTAACATTCCATAAGTGCTTTAGCAGTCAACATTCCAGCAGGGTAAAGTAGGCCAGACTTAAGATATAAAATATTATAGATTTCTGCTTGGAGGGAAGGAGGGAGTCTCCAAAGGCCATGTAAAGTAAATAGCTATTTGTTGTAATTGGAGAGCAGGGCCCCCAAGGAATACCCAGGAATCCATGTGTTCTAAACAAGGTAGGCTGAGCCCAAGTGCAGCCGCGACTCCAAATAATAACCTGTTGGCATTGCACATGCTCCCTGCTCTCCATCTGCAGTTGGTAGCCAGGAGTGTTTCAGTCCCTGCCTGGCTGGTGGCATTTATGTGAGGTTCACAGGAGCCTGGCATTCCTGAGGGGCACCTGTGGACTGACAGAGCCAGCCTTGGGAGCCAGACTCCAGTAGAGGCCTCCTGCCAGGTGGGATGGAGCAGGCTGCTGCAGCTGCTTTGGGTTTTAAGCAATCTGGTTCTTATTTGGCAAAGGGCCAGGGCAGCACTGTCTTGGCCCCCAAGGTCTGACAGGATGGCTGAGGGAACCAGATTAAATGACACATTAACCAGTCATCTAGCTAGGTTCTGAAACAGTGGGGCCCAGGACAGATCCATTTTGATTGAGGCCCTGGGGAGAGAGGTGTAAGAAGAGAAGAGTCTGGAAACTGTCAAGAAAATGCCAGAGCATAAGGTGGGCAGGTCAAGATGAGGCAGAGAAGACAGAGGTCCCTGGGCCTTGAAGGGGTGAGAGAACTGACGACAGACTTTGTCTACTTAATACTTTGCCTCGGTACTTTTCTGTTAACACCCCTGTCCAGCTGTAGCTGGGAAAACATGAAAATGGCTTGTTTTCTCTCCCCTCTCATGCTGGCTTGGATTCAGGAGAAGGTTTAGAAATATCTGTTCCATCATCATGTGCCACCGGGTTCCCACAGTCTGAATCCAACTAATAGGAAAGTTGGCAAAAGCAAATGATGCCCAAAGACAGCTGGGCAGGGATGATTCCAGCTGTTGGAGACCCCTGTTACTGGACACAACCCAAGCAACATCCTGTATGATCTGTCCTTTGGCATCGTGGTTCACAGAGAGTTGGGGAAAAAACTGTGGTGACTCAAATGGCCACACCTCTTGGGTTTCATGATTTTGTTCTCACACTAGGTCTCTCAAAGTGAGATCACAGACTGCCCTATGCTACTTAATGAGCTCAGAGTAGTCTGAGACACGGGATACTTAGAGAAGAGGGAACTGCTGCTATTGGAGGCAGAGAGGCAACCTGCCCTAGCCAAACAAAGCCCTTTAGTAACAAAGATTGGTGTCCCTCCGAGTTTAGCACCCGGCATGGAATCAAGGCATGGTGTGTATCTCCTTTCCAGACAGGCCACTCTACTTTGAGCATGCTTCTGTGTTTCCACGGCCCTCTTTAGACACACTAAAGCCAAACAAAGAACCCCAGCGTGATCCTGCCAGGACAGAGCAGAGGATAGTTCCTGCTCGAATATTAGTAACTAGATCCCTCTGAATACAGCCTACTCCACTTTTTTTTCCTATTTTCACACTAGGTTTTGAATTATTTTTAATTTTTAAAAAAGCATAAAGGTGCACAGTCTTTAGTCCCGACACCTAGGAGATAGAAGCAGGAAGATCAGGAGTTCAAGGTCATATTTAACTGCATAGAGAGTTCACTTTCAAGACCAACCTGAACTATGTACTTAAAAACAAAAAACAAATTTAAATCATTTAAGGCAGTGTTTCACTATGTGCCCCAGGCTGGCCTTAAATTTGGGATCTCCCTGGGATTATAATCCTGTGTCCATTTCCCTGGTGTTTGTCTGTTTGTTTGTTTGTTTGCTTTGTTGTTGTTGTTGCTCTTTTATTTTGTTTTAGTTTTATGTTTTCCAGATAAGCTCTCCCTGTATATCCCATGCTGGTCTTGAATTACCTATCTTCCTGCCTCCAAACCCCACTTAATAGCAGCACAGTTGTATGCCTCCACCCCCAGATAATGTTGACCTGTTTTGTTTTGACTTAGCTTTTTGAAATATTATTTTCAGTCATGTGGATTGGGGAGGAAGGGAGCAGCACCAGCACATGTGTGGAGATAAGAGGGTACATTCAGGAGTCTTCTATCATGTGAGTCCCAGGGATCAAACTCAGGTTGGAGGCCAGGCAGCCGTCAACTTTATCCACTGAGCCGTCTTGCCAGTCAGATTTTAAACTTTAAAAATTATCATTACGTTTTATTTCTTTTGTGTGTGTGTGTGTGTGTGTGTGTATGAGAGAGAGAGAGAGAGAGAGAGAGAGAGAGAGAGAGAGAGAGAGAATGAGTGAGGGGGTGTTGGGCAAGGCATGTCTACCACCCACAGCCGCATGTGTTGTGTGGAGGTCAAAAGGACAGTTTAGGGAAGTTCTACCTGGTGGGTCCCTGGAATTGAATTCAAGTGGGCCGGCTTGGAAGCAGGTGCCTTTATCTGCTGAGCCATTTGTTAACCCTATATTAGCTATATTAGCATTTCAATAATTTTGCTAATGAACATAGTAATGAGCCAACTGTTCAATGAAATCCCGGAAGCCATTGCTATTTAAATTTCACCGGGTCACATTTCCTCACTGTAAAGACAGGCAGACTTACATATAATTAAAATACACACAACATACACTGAGTACTGGGTTCAATCTCCAGCACCAAAACCACAAATTTTTGAAGTGCACAGAAATACAAAGGTACACATACTCTGAAGAGAAAACACAGCAGTTAGGGGAGACCACCATGGTAGATTCCTTACCTGGCATGTGCAAGGCCCTGAGTTCAATTTTGAAGTGGCAGGTGCATAGGGGTAGGCTACAGAGATGTAAAGAGGGAGATGGATGGTGGAAAAGCCCTCAGACAAAGCAACTATGGTAAGAAGCTGTGAACAAAGGAGTGAGGTTAAGCATGTGCATGTGAGGCTCACCTTCCCTTAACAAAACCCCGAACACAAATATTCTGTGAAGCTGGTTTGGGGGACCAAGGTACAATAATTTCTACTGGCTATAATTATGCTTATTCTGTTGGAACCACCCATTTTCCACCCTTTTGAAACCTCTTTGGATCTTAATTGTCATTTCTCTCAGCTGTACGTCTTCCTGAGTTAAGGGAGCTTCTGAACCTCCTATGTTCTCTTATGAGTTGTTTATCAAAATGCCTTATCAGGGCAGAGCCTCCTTCAGACAATTGATGGTTTGTGTTCATGAAGTCAGTGCTTGATTAGCCCCCATCTAATCACTGCCTGCCCCTTCCTTCCTTACCATCATATGGCATTCTCGTCCTGAACCGATCTGCATTGTATATAATAGCGGCTAAGGATCAGGAGCCTGACAAGATCCCTAACCCCAAAGTCAAAGCACTTGCTGCACATGCCTGAGAACTAGAGGTCAGTCCCTGGATCCCAGACTAGAGAGAAGTGATTTGCCAAAATTGTCCTCTGATCTCTACCCGTGTGCCATGCATGGTACATACAACAACAACAATAAGACACTTTTTAAAGTTATTAATAATCAGAATGAAGATAAGACTCAGAGGATATGAATGTGAAAACCAAATGAACAACCCTTAATGTCCCATAGACTAGTGGCAAAACTATAGATCCTTCAAATAGATCTGAGTGAGCCATGCAAGTACATACTGCCAAAGGCACCATGATTGAAAGAATGCCTGACCATTGCCAGCTGAGCCACTAGAGCAACATAGAAAACTTCCTGTTGGTGTTTTCAATTCAATTGCAGAACACAGTGCTTGTAAGTTTTGACTTTAGCGCTTGGGAGACAGAGGCCGAAGATTAGTCTGAGCTACACTGCCAGACACTTTCCCACTTATTTAAAAAAAAATCTTTCTCTTATCACATTTACATATTTATACTTTGTGTATGTGTGAGAGACACACACACAGAGGGATTTGATGTGATGCGCATGCCATGGCACACAAGTAGAGGTTAGAGTCCGTTCTCTCCTTCTATCATGTGGGTCTCAGGAATCAAAATCAAATCATCAGGCGTGGTAGCAAGCACCTTTTCTACTCTCTGAGTCATCTAAACGGCCTCAAAATTCTTATCTTGTGGGATCAGCTCTACCTCCTATGTAGAATATTCAAAATATTACTCCTACTAATTGTACTTTTGGCACGAAAGATAGCTTAGATGTGTGAGCTCGGTGTATGCTTTCAGACAGTTGTGTTGAGTTTTTGCTCTCGGCTAAAAATGTGGTTAGAGAGATGAATATTGAAGAATATAGTTGTTAACATTCACCTGGGTAATAAATGTATTTTAAAACAAAATTATGAATTCTTCAGTATACCAGGATTTAGTTTCTGTATCCCTTTATGTGCTACATAACTGATTTTCTTTTTCTCATGGGGTAAATGAAAACATTTTCAAGTCTTCACCTCTAACCTTGTCAGTTAAAAAGACATTTCTAATTTCTTCCTTTTCCCCTTAAAGTTGCAACATCTCAAATCGGTATGGAGTCCAATACTACCTGCCAACTCAGCCATGGCTCAACTTTAACAGGCTTCTCAGTTTGGGGCTGAACAAGCTGAGAATGCTTTTCAAACCAACTTTTCCCTCCTGCCATAAACAGGATGAGCAAACTTACTGCATGACCTGTGTGGCATTCGTTAGAGTCAGTTACAGGCAGTTGACAGCCCCATGTGGTTTTTAAGGACATGAGAACTGAGAGGGTGAAAAATATACTCAGCCTAGAGGACAGCAGGAAAATGCAGGGGGGTGTCAGGGACTACAATGATGCCTTAATTATGGAGCATTTGTTAGAAAGCCTTCCCGTGGTTTCTTTGCCTGAGAAGCATGGGAGTTCTAGTGGTAGAACTCTTTCCTAACATGCTCAGGGCCTCAAGTTCCAACCCTAGCACCACAAAGAAGAAAATCACACATCTAAGAGTATTAAGTAGAGGAAGGGATTTGGGATTTGTTTCCCCATTTTATACATGGAAATACTGAGGCTTGAAGAGGTTGAGCACCTTCCCCTGAGCTTCTCTTTTTTTTTTTTTTTTTTTTTTTTTTTTTTTTGCTGCAGAAGACGGTTTCATCAGATGATTCTCCATGGATACCCAGGGTTGCCTGTAGTTGGGGGGGGGAGGGTAAATGACTGGTAGCTAGCTCATATCACCTGAACAGCTTTCTCCTAGCTCCATGTCAGAAACGGAATGGTGGTGTCATTTTTGTCCCAGGAATTCTGGAATTTATCAGCTTGGCTGTGGGCCTGATCAGCATCCGAGGAGTGGACTCTGGCCTGTACCTAGGAATGAATGAGCGAGGAGAGCTATATGGATCGGTAAGTTTCAGCTTTTCTGTTTATCAGAGGCTATCACTACCGATGTTTGGACAGCCTAGAGCAAAACGATAAAATTGTTTCTCTAGCACCTGACAAAAAAAAAAAGCCCTTTCCTTATATGACTGTAAAGGATTTGCATCTTCTTGTTCCTGGCTGCCCAGAGCCTTGCGCCACCATGCTTCTTCACTTGTTCAGCCCTCCATCCAAACAAGGCTTTCTGTGATACTTTTGCTTTCATAGTTTCCGTTAGAGTGCCTGCTAGTGCTATGATAACAGGAAGCCACGCTGGCTTGTCAGTAGATGCTTGGGGTTTGGGGCATTAATGTGTTTAAAGTGTATATCTTAGTTTCAGTGGGTCCCCAGAGCAGTAGCTGATGAGCAGGCACAAAAATAATATACAGTGCAAGAGCCACCCTTCCAGTAAGGATTCTAAAGTTAGTAACCCAGTCCCTGGTTTCCAGATTGCTTCAGCTGAGCCCCAAAGGCCAAATAACACCAACAAATGAAGAATGAGGGTTCCAGGGACTGGTGACAGCCCCAACCCCTAGGTAGGAATGGGCTGGCTGCAATTCATTTTCTGTGTTCTGGAAGCTAGCCCAGCACTGGGCATGGTAAGTGACTTTGCTGACCTTAACCCTTTCAGAAGATTCCAGTATTCTGGTTTGGACTTTTGAGTCACATAGCATGCTTTCTGGCTGGCTATACCCCATAAAATCAGAACACATTTTTCCCTGACACCTTGGAGATAGGCCTGTCCCCAGCACTCAGTATCGGGCACCCCAGCAAGCAGTATGGAGGCCCAGATAAAGTATGAGAAGGGCCGGGAAGCAGGAGGACCCAGGAGCTGCCAGCTTGAAGTAGCCAGATTGGAGGAGCTTTTCAAGGAGATCTTTTCTGAGCTTTCCAACTGACAGGCTGCTCATTAGGAGCGATCACAGCTCACCTCCCATGCAGCTTTATATAGACCCATGGTCTTTGCCTGCCAGTTGATGTGGGTGACTGTAATCTCAATGCCTTCGAACATTACCAACCATAAGTAGGAAGTGAGCTTGGTGGGTGCCAGAGGGGCATTGGAAAGCCGTCATGGAAATTCTGGGGTTTAAAGAGCCAGCCAGAGCCAGCTCCTCCAAATCTCCTCCCTTCAAGAAAGATCACACCCAAAAAAACATTTTTGTGTGGCTCATGAAAGGGGATAAAGAAGCTACAATTGGGAGGGTTTTTATACTGCTTGGAAGAAAGACACCTTGGTCACATGGGGAGACAGGACTGAAATTTTCTAATCTCAATGTGCTGTTGCTATTTCAGGGTTTCTCCACCAGCAAGCTGGGATGGGAGGACAAGTCATATAATGAGCTCTGCTTTATTTTCTCACCCTCACAGAAGAAACTCACACGCGAATGTGTTTTCCGGGAACAGTTTGAAGAAAACTGGTACAACACCTATGCCTCCACCTTGTACAAACACTCGGACTCGGAGAGACAGTACTATGTGGCCCTGAATAAAGACGGCTCACCCCGGGAGGGATACAGGACTAAACGACACCAGAAATTCACTCACTTTTTACCCAGGCCAGTAGATCCTTCTAAGTTGCCCTCCATGTCCAGAGACCTCTTCCGCTATAGGTAAAGGACCTCTGGTGCCACCTCTGTGACCCATGTACTCTGTGGCCATGGTTGGCTCTGCAAACTTTATACTCGTAGCTTTTCCATTTTTCCTTCCTATCAATTAGATAACAGAGAAGCACTTACTGTTCAACTTGACCCAGCTGTCACCTTGTTCAAAGTGTATATCAAGGTTGGGTTATTTTTGGGGAGGGACATGGGGGGAGGGGTAGTGTCGAGGGAATCTTGTATATACTTTTTTGCTTTACTCATGTTCTTTCCCGTGAGCTGGCATGACAAGAACGGGAGCCCCTACTAAGGGCCAAGGCCTTCTTGCCTCACGATCTACCCAGATACCTTGAGATGTGGTGCAAACGAACGACCAAGAACTCTGCCGCAGATGCTACCTAAAAGAGCTTTGGGAGAGAGTCATGTGGAAAATCCTAGGGGCTCCAGCCCTGCTGCAAGCCATCCCTGCCCTGGCTCTGCAGATCTCTCATTCGTCCTGACATGCAGTCTTCCTGCCACCGGAAGTGGGAGATATGGGGTAGGTTGTAAGGAAATGATATTAAAATGTAAGCATGGATACTGTGCATAAGGACAAACTATTTATGAAATGTATATGCTATTTATTTTATATATTTATTTATTTCAAAATAATTTTATTTTTAATGAGAGATGCTGTGACTGGATTTTCATCAGAAAGAATAAGGTCCTACTGAAACAGGAAAAAAAATGAGTTATTAAAGGCTTTTATTGGCAATAAAATTGTCTTTATATTATAAACCAGTGTCTAATTCTATTGATTTGTACATTCAGTAGAATGAAAAGGCTAGCCAGCCGCTTTTTCTTCAGGTCATTAGAATTCTCAATGGCAGGCTCATGCAGCTTGAGTTAAGTGACCCCCATCATCCAGCGTGGTAGCATTATCTAGGGGCCTACTTCAAGACCTAGTGCTCTGGTCCCATGACTTATTGGATCTTTAGGAAAGCCCCAACCAACAGTTCTTACCGAAGCTCCCATTTGTAAACATTTAGAACTGAGCACAGAGGAACCTTCATTAGGGACTTGAGGAGGCCCAGAGTTCTAAGGGCAGAGATCTAGTTGGTGAACCTTTACTTCAGATATGAAGATGAAACAATTTAAAATAGTAGTCTGTGAGGAGAGGAGTTTTTAAACCAGTCAACTTCCCTGCTCGAAGACATTATCCTACTGGCTGTAATCAACCCAGCATCCTAGAGGATTCTGGGAAACTGTCAGCACATTACCTTAGAGAAGCAGTGCTCAGAGCACGTGGTCTCTTGCCCAACAGCATCACCTGAAAACTGCTTAGGGATAGAAATCTGCAGAAATTTGGGACAGGATCAAGCACCTTGCATGGCATCAAGCTTGCCAGGGAATTCCTAAGCACATCATGATACAGTTTGAGAACTAACACCCTAAAGAGATTTTTGTTAATGGTTCATAAGTAAATTAGTGGGATAGTGTTAGTCCTGAGAAAGAAAAGAAGGAAGAATAGTGGTCTACCTCAGAGCTCTCTCTCCCAGATCATCATGGGTATCTTGCCTTCAAAGCTCTGGACTCTTGACTGATATTTCCAGAAGTAGGGGTACAAGATATTGGAATCAAAGTGATAACAAGTCTTGTTGAGTACACAAAGGGTATGAAAGCCTGGCAGGCAAAGGTTTAGAATCTAGGATAGTTCTTCCTCATCCTGGCCATCATGTAGGCATCCACTATTTTTCTATTTGTACCTATGAGTCAAACTGGTTAGATACCAGTTCATTTGCAAAGCAAAACCAATGGTATAGATACAGATCAATGGTGAAATGCTTCTTAACTTGGGCCAGGCCCTAGATTCTATTCCCAACACTGTACCCAGCACCACACAAAAAAGGAAAAGCAAAAGAGCTCACCCAAATTTAAGTACCCAATAGAGAAGCCACATATATGGGGATACTTACCTGAAACACCAGATAAGACTATGATAAGAACTAAATTGAAGGCTGGGAATATAGCTCAGTGGAAAAGCACTTACCTTCCTTGCATGGTTCTGTTCCTAATGCTGAAAAAAAAAAGCTTATTGTACAACATGTGATCATTAACTAGCATGCTGATCAGTGGAATCCCCAAAGTGGACATTTCAATGGGCTAGATGTAGTAGGGTGTTTCCCAACAAAGATAATGTCTACTTTGAAGAACCAACAGGATTAAGGAAAACAAAAGCTATTGTTTATGTTGAGCTATGGAAAAGAGACACTGTGTATAAAATTCTCCAAGATTAAAAGCCAGCTACATTTTTAAAAAATGTTATGTCTTAGGGCGTCTTAGGCTGGCCTAAAAACTTGCTCTGTATCCCAGGCTGGCCACAAGCTCACAATCCTGCATCAGCCTCTTGAGCGCTGACTTTTCAGGTGTGCATCACCCCACCTGGATTATCATGTCAGTAATGAGCATCAGACCTTGATGGGTTTTTTTGTTTGTTTTGTTTTATTTTGAGACAGGGCTTTGCTGTGTTGTCCTCAGACTCCCTAGATCGGGTGATCATCCTATTTCAGCCTCTTGAGTGCTAAGACTACAGATGTGTAATACCACACCCAGTTTTACACCTTGATAACTGTGATTTTTGTAATTGTTTTTCATTTGGTTTGGTTTGGTTGGTTGTTTTTGGTTGTTTTTTGGGTTTTTTTGTTTTGATTTATTTTGTTTTGAGATAGGGCTTTATACAGCCCAGGCTTGCCTTGAATTTGATTTCTAGCTGAGAATAACTTTGTACATTTGATCCTCTTTTCTCTACTCCACAAGTGCTAAGATTACAAGCATGCACCATCATGCCTGGCTACACCTTGAATTATTTTTTAATTCACTTTTATTAC
Source organism: Meriones unguiculatus (assembly GCF_030254825.1). Classification (NCBI taxonomy): domain Eukaryota; kingdom Metazoa; phylum Chordata; class Mammalia; order Rodentia; family Muridae; genus Meriones; species Meriones unguiculatus. Next base: position 14,756,914 of record NC_083369.1, on the reverse strand, counting down.
CTTTTGAGTGTGTGCATGTATGTATTTATGTCTGTCCGTCTGTAGGAATGCATGTACCGTGTGTGGAATTCAGAGGACAATTTGCAGGAGTCTTCCATATGGGGCCTGGGGATTTAACTAATATTGTCAGGCTAGACAGCAAGTATCTTCACCACTGAGCCATCTCACTGACCTTGGTTTTAAAACTTTTACCTAAGCTATCTATCAGAACTATCTATCTAGAATTCTTGATAATCAGCCACAGCTTGTGAGATTCATAAAATCTGTTGTAATCAATAAGAAAGTGACATCTCTCTTCAAGCAGGGCTACTGTTATATAAATGGACCCATTAGCTCTGATTTGGAAAGACCATAGTCACCATATTACACAAGGATGTGCAAGAAAAATGCCGTAGCAGTGAGACAGAGAAAGACCCCAAATGGTCAGTCCTCCTTCCCTGTAGATAAAAGTAAAGGAGATCAGACTAGAAGAATGCCACAGCAGAGGACTTCTCCTTGCTGATGAACTCATTGTAACAGTCAATGGGGCATGTGGATGGAGACTAGTAATCCCAACTATTCTCATTTTCAAAAAGAAGGATAAATTCTAGAAATGAGGATGTAAAATGCATTAGCTAGTATCACTACATCAATCGACAAGAGTTTGACACCCTATTCCCAAAGTGCTAAAACAGTAGGTTATGTTGCACCAACCTAAAAAAAAAAATCTAGAAAAGTAAGCTCTGCAGCTCTGGTCTTAAATGAAACCATGTACGGAGAGCACATTTTAGTCATCTCTGCATCCCTTCCCCATGGTTAGAATATTCCTGGAGCAAAACAGGCTCTTGGGAAATCTTGAATAAATGCCAATTGGTTGAAAGAATGAATAAGCACCTGAATGAATGTCGGAGCCATACATGACTCCTATACCATGTATGCATGTCTCTATATATGCAAACATGCTACAGATCCTGGGCAAGGAAGTACTTAGGTATCATATAACAGAATAATCTAGAGTGCAATGTCAAGTTCTAAGCATCCCTAAATAGGACTATGATAAAGTTGGGTGTGTCAAGGGAAAGATGATGAACAAGTTCCCTGTCCCTATAAGTGTTTAAGTAGAGACTAGACAACCACTTGACAATATTGTATCATTCAGTACACACGAGGTAAATACTATATAAATGATAGGATGTGGTATTAACTTACCACCTATATATTTTGTGAGGCTCCCAGAATTCTTTTGAACAACAGTGATGGTCCTAGAAAGAATATATAAAACCTAAAAGTGCTGCCCAATTACTATCTGTGTCAAGGAAAACAGTGACGATCATAAATCCCCAACTTAGGGTTCATGAGGTTTATAATGATCCAGTGAAAGCCACCTAGGCCTGAATGTCCCAAAATAATGTGTGATCACATATATTTGACCGGGAAGCATCCTTCAAGAGCTCGAGATGGCCACCTTAAGAGTTTCTACAGCCAGAAAGCATCTGACATAAGAACTGGTGGCCAGTCAGGCATAGCAGTGCACACCTGTAGTTCCAGCACTCAAGAAGGCAGAGGAAGGTGGATCTCTGTGAGTTTGAGGCCAGGCTGGTCTAAAAAATGGGTCTAAGACAACCAGGGTTACACAGAGAAACACTGTCTTGAGAAAAAGAAAAACAAGGAAAGGTGGCCAAGAGCACTGTTCACTCCTTTCCTTGTCACCCTACTACCACTCCCCTTAATGTCTTACTCTGCTTTTGTTCTCTCAATTTTTAATTATTAGTTTTTAAATTGTGTTCTTAGGAATGTTTTGTCTTCATATATGTGTGTACCTGGCACCCAAGGAGGTCAGAAGAGGATGCCAGATCTCCTAGAACCGGATTACAGATGGTTGCGAGACACCATGTGGGTGCTAGGAATCAAATCCGGGTCCTCTGGAAGAGCAGCCAATGCTCATAACTGCTGAGCCATCTCTCTGTCTCCTCTTGCTCTACTTTCTATTGTAATAACTGAAGATCAGAGTCTAATTTATAAATGTTTCTAAGCTAGGGAGTTCATGATCAGACACATGCATCTGAAGGTCCTCTTCATTCACAGGACTACTAGGTAGAGTCCCAAGGTGGCACAGTGCACCACGGGACAAGACAGAAGACATCTTCCTGTAGCACTAGTGCTTCGCCCTCAAAGTCTCTTTAGCCTTAACCATCTCTATGATACCACCCCCACTGCCACACTCCCCAACACACCACCACCAGATACCACAGTCAGATCAAGTTTCCACCTTTATTTGTTAGTTTGGAAAAGTCTTGCTGTGTAGCCCAGAATGATCTCAAACTGTAAATCCTCCTGCTTCAGCCCCCAAAGTGCTGGGATGACAAGCATGCACCAAGAGAGCTAGTGAATCTCTACCTTCTTAACATCTCCAAGAAGAAATTAAAGTTTAACAGAAATTTTGGTAGAAGCATTCAAGCCACAAATGTGGCTTATGCTCAAAAAAACAAGGCTTGGAAACACTAGGGCCAAGACACAAGTAGTTCACTGGAGCCACATAGCAGTAGCTTCCAAAAGGAACTTAGTCAAAAAACAGAAAAAAGGACCTGAATCACTCTTACCTCCAAGACTCTGCAGTGCCCATCATCAAATTTCTGGAGGTGCAATAATAATCATGTCAGGCTCAGGATTTGTGGTTAGGCCAGGGGTCACCTGAGCTCAGTTCAGGTTTGGAGAGCAACCCTAGCCTTCTTCTTCCTCAAAAGGTTGGTTCTTGAGGACCACCTTCCCCTTCTCTTACATTGCCGGAGCTAGTAAACCTTCCTCAGTGCTTCATAATCTGGGATCCATCAATGAAGACCAGGGGAGCAGGGAAAAGGGGACCAGACAGGAGGTGCTGCTCTTTTGAAAGACACATTCATTTTTACTCATCTAAGTTCTTTACTCACCAGGAGGCTTAGTAGGTCTTTTGGCTTGTCATGGAAGAACTTTTCTAGTAGGTCTCCATGCCAACACTCTGGTGGCAAGTTCAAAGAAACCAACTTTGCTATGACCCTCAATAGTCTCTGCTCACCCCTCCATCCAACATGGGCTGCAGGTTCTCTTCTGTATCTCTTGCAGTCAGCTCTGTTTGTTCTCATTTGCACTGCAGACATGCAGATAATAGTTCTTCAGGCCCTGGAATCAGACCAACCTCATATTTTGTTCTGTCTTTCTTTTGTCCTCTCTCTGTCTCTTCTCTCTCTCTCTCTCTCTCTCTCTCTCTTTCTCTCTCTCTCTCTCTCTCTCTCTCTCTCTGTGTGTGTGTGTGGGTGTGTGGGTGTGTGGGTGTGTGCATGCATGCTCATACTGCTGAGGATCAAACCTAGGGCTTTGTGCATACTAGTAAGCACTCTCACTGAGTCACCCCTTGAATTCTGAGATGAAGTCTCATTACATAGCTTAGGCTAACAATAGCCCCTTATTTTACATCTGATTCCTTTACTTCCTAACTCTTTGAACAAATTCAATCATTCCTTAATTCACTGACTATTATTGAACACCTATTACAAGCTTAGAGGCATAAATGTGGCTAGGACAGTTTTTGTCTTCATGGCATAGCTTAATCAGATAGTCAGACATAAGTGAATCTCTACAGATTGCACTGAGAGATGACTGCAAAGCACTGCAGTGGTATGCACAGGGAAGCTGGTTGTGATGGCATGCCCTGTCACCCCAACTACTGGGGAAGCTGAAACAGAAAGATCACTGTAAGTTCAGGAGTTCAAGATCAACCTGGCAAACACACAAGACCCTGTCTCAGACCAAGGCTAGGGCTTGGTGTTATACATGATAGAGAAATAATCAACTCAGGGGATCGTGGAAGGTCCCCAAACACTGATGATTAGGATGAACACCCACATCTATACTAGCAATATAGTAGGAGTCCAGTGCATCACAGATGGGCCTAGAATGGGACTCAGAAAAGAAAGCAGTGGAAGTGATCTATATTAAAGCATTGTATCCTTCAATTGCCCTGTCCTACCAGCCTAAAGCCCACCATGCCTCCCAGATCTCTTCTGAAACTACATCTTCTCGGTTGCCTCCGTTTCCCCCCGCCCTTAGGCTATTATGTTCAGACCCCAGAGGTGCCTGAACTCTTCCCCCAACGTAACCCAGGACAGAGCTTCTCGGTGGACAACCTGAATGGCAGCCATGTGCACACAGTACAAGGTGACTTAAAATAAGCCCCACGGGAAGCCCAGGCAGCTGAAGTTCTTCAGTGTCCCGCTGCAATTTCTGTTCTTGGGTAGCTAGCACCACTAGGCACCGGCTGTGAGAATCTGCTCATCAAACTCTGTCACTACTCACACAGCCAGCACGGGTCCAGCCATTTTCGGCATGACAATCCTGATTCGCCTAGTTTTAACTCTATCTGGCAGCCATAAGCACTCCTAGAATTGGAACGCCCTTACACTGGTTCAACATGGACCAAGTATCGTCAGTGAAGTAAGTACCTGGTATGATTGTCCAAAAATAGTCCAGGGCCTTAAGAAAAGCTTTCCAAATCAAAATTTCCATGTTCAGTCTTAGCTGAAAGACGGGGAAGCTATCTAAATTACAATTTGCAACTGTTGCTTTTCTCTGTCAATAGTTCTCAAATTTTTGTTCTCAGAAACCCTTACACCTTCAAAAATTACTTGGAAAACTAGGAGTGGTGGTACATGCCTGTAATTTGTATAAAATGATGAAATGATACTCATTAACTGATAAGTCATTAAGTCATAAATGATGAAATGTTACTCATAAGTAACATTTACTAAAATGACTACATCTCAATAATATCAAGAGTGATAGTATTTTACATTTTCCACTCTTTGGTGTCTGTCTTTTATCATGAGGGATGTGTATATGTTTGTATGTGCATGTGTGTGTGTTTTATGTGATATATGTGTGCATATATATTTTATTATATTTTATTATATAGTTTAAAATATATTTTAAAAATATATTCTACATTTTATTATATATATTTTTATTAATATATATATTACATATATATATTGGGGGGCACACAAGTGGCAGAAGGCTACTTTTCAGAGAACAACTGTCTCTTTTCATCTTGTTTGGAGGCAAAGTCTTTCTTGTAATTTCTCTTGCACTGTGTGCTCCAGGCTAGTTAGCTTCATATTCATTCTACTTCTGCCTCCCATCTTACCACGGAAGTACTAGAATTACAAGTGCACACCACCAACATCAGCTTTCTACAATAGTTCTAGGGATCAAACTCAGGTCCTTAGGCTTGCTTAGCAATCGCTTTAACCTGCAGAGCCACCCACCTCCTAGGTAATTACTTTTAACGATTAATTTTTTTAACGTTGGGATGGTTGAATTAGATGGCCCAGGTTAAACTCGGTGTGCCACAAAACAAAACAAAAGGTGTGACCATCGAAAAGAAAGGGGTTTTGACAGGGGTGGAACGGAGGTAAGAGAGGGTAGGAGATGAGAGGAGTCAGAATGGACTGTGTCTGTATGAAATTGTCAAAGAAGAAATTAATTTAAAAACTCTTTTCTCCTTAGAGATTTGATGGAATGTTCCCTGTGTGACAAAATCTGTAGAGAGAACTGAGTTGCATGAGCTACACAAACTGAGGAACCCACAGATGTGCTTCCTTCCCCCGCCAAGGCACAATTCTGTAATGGTTTCAGCAGCAAATAGGCAATTCCCACTTTAGCCAAAACTCATAGCATTGCAAAAGTTTACAGAGCCTCTATCTTCCATCAGTTTTTCTAACTGCAAAAATTACAGTGGCAGAATTGAATGGATGTTCATATCTGCCCTCCATTTAATCTGTTGCTATATGTTCTTTTGGCTGAAATATAGATGGAAACCCAGCTAGTTTCAGAGACATGTAACTGGAAAAGAGAGGGCCTCACTGACCCCAGGACCCCTTGAACAGCACTTTGAGAATCAGCTTTCTGGATGGTTAACAAGTCCCCAAGTAATTCTTATCGTGGGAACAGGGCGTGAACACAGCATTAGTTCAGCCCCATTTGTCTCAAGCTCGGCTCCAGCCTGTTCTGGATCAAGCACTCTTTGGTCTCTGTGGATGACCCTCTCTCATGGCTCTCAGAAGATGCAAGCCGTCCAGTGGTAGCTTCTTATCAATCATTATTTGTGTGTGTGTGTATTAATTTTGGTTTTATTTTTTCTTGAATAAAAAAATCATTTAATTGTAATAAAGTATACATAGCAGAATCTGCCATTTTAACCATTTTAAAATATGCACAACTATGATATTAATTATATTTTCAGTATTGTGCAACAGGCACCACGATCCAAACCTTTTCATCAACCTAAGCAAAAATTCTGAAAACATTAAGCAAGCCAGCCCCTGGTAACCCCTAATCTACTTTCTGTCCCTATGGATTTTTTCCCTCTGGACATTTCATATAAATTGAATATGCAATCTTTCATGACTGGCTACGCCTCTGTAGCACAATGTTTTGAAGGTACACACATTCTGTAGCACATATGAACACTGCATTCCTTTTTTCATTTTTTATCTTTTATACTAATTACAGTTTATTCACTTTGTATCCCAGCTGTAGGCCCCTCCCTCATTCCCTCCTAATCCCCACCTACCCTCCCTCATCTCCTCCCATGCCCCTCTCCAAGTCCACTGATAGGGGAGGTCCTCCTCCCCTTCCATCTGACCCTAGCTTATCAGGTCTCATCAGGGATGATTGCATTGTCTTCCTATGTGGCCCAGCAAGGTTGCTCCTCCCTTGGGGGGAGGGGAGGTAAAGAGCCAGCTATTGAGTTCATGTCAGAGACAGTCCCTGTTTCCCCTACTATGGTAACCCACTTGGATACTGAGCTGCGATGGGCTATATCTGGGCAGGGATTCTCGGTTATATCCATTCATGGTCCTTGGTTGGAGAAATAGTCTCATAAAGACCCCTGTGCCCAGATATATTTGGTCCTTGTGGAGCTCCTGTCCTCCAAGTCTTACTAACTTCCCTTTCTTTCATATGATTCCCTGCTGCACTCTGCCCAAGGTTTGGTTATGAGTCTCAGCACCTGCTTTGATACACTGCTAGGTAGAGCATTCCTTTTTATGCTTGAATAGTATTACTTTCTAAGAATAGACCACAGTTTTACCAGTTGTTAGGGATTTAGGTTGTTTCTACTTTTTTTAATATGACAAATAATGCTGCTCTAAATATACATACACAAGAGTGTGGGAATGGTTTCATTCTGTTGGGTGTATACCTCATAATGGTCAACTCTGCGAGGAACAACCTTGTTTGAAAGGCCGCTCCATTTTGCATTTATACCAATAGTACACCGGAGTTCTGGTTCTTTCTTGTATTTTGTTTCATCCCATAGATTTTTTTTTTTTTAAATAAAGTCTAATGTATAGCCTAGGCTGGCCTGGAACTCAGTCTTCCTGCATCAACCTTCTTAGTGCTGGGATTACAGGCTTGTGCCAGTACACACAGCTGGCTTCTAACATCTCTATAGCCTAACCAACACTTGTTTTTCATCATTCTTTTTTATTTGTGTTTGTTTTTCGAGAAAGGGTTTCTCTGTGTACCTCCAGCTGTTCTGGACTCCCTTTGTAGACTAGGCTGGCCTCGAACTCACAGAAATATGCCTGACTCTGACTCCCAAGTGCTGGGATTAGAGGCATTCACAGCACCCAGCGTTTCCCATCATTCTTACAGTAGTCCAAGTTAGGTGTGAAGTAGCATCTTGCTATGATATTTTGAATTAGTGCTAGTTTTAATTGACAAAATAAAATTGCATATATTTATAGGACATAATGATTGACTAAGGCTAATGAACATGTTAATTGACACACTTGTTTTGTCGTGAGACTAAACATACAACGTTGTTTTGATTGCTTTTAGGCATATTCATTTGTTTTATTGTGTCAGTGTTTTGCCTGTATGTATATATATGCCTCACATGTGTGCCTAGTGCCTGAGGAGATCAAACGGGCCACCTGATACCCTGGAACTGGAGTCATGATGGTGCTGGCCACCATGTGTGTGCTGGAAAGCAAACCTGGGTCCTCAGCAAGAGCAATGCGTCCTCTTAACTGCTGAGCTATCTCTTCAGCTCCAAGTGTTCTGAAATATATTCATTATCATTATTCATTATCAATATTCATTATCATCACCCTGCTATACAACAGATTTTAAAAGGTTTACTTGACTATTTGTATCCTGACACTAAAATTCCATCCCCCACCCCACTCCTATAACTCTCATCCTAACTCTCTGCATCTTGAAGCTTGATTTTTTTTTTTTTTTGCGATGGTATATATAAGCAAAACCAAGGGGTACTTGTCTCTCTTTGTCTGCCTTATTGCATTTAGCACAAGTTCATCATGTTGCCACACACATCAAGATTTTTTTTTTTAAGGTCAGGCGTGGTGGCACATTAATCCCAGCCTTTGGGAGGCAGAGGCAGGAAGATATCCTTAAGAATTTGTGGCCAGCCTGGCATACAAACGTAGTTCCTGGCCTGTCAAACTACATAGTAAGACCATGTTCAATAACAAAACAAGCACCCCTCAAAAAAATGATTTCCTTTTACAAACTAATATTCTTGCGGTTAGGAATGTGGGTCAGGTGGTAGACTGCTTGCCCAACAGGGACTGTTCCTCCACATGAAACCAGGCACAGTGGTTTAAGTGTGTAGGGAGATGAAGGTAAGAAGACCACAAGTTCAAGTAGCTACAGTATCTCAGTAAATAAACAGACAGGCAAGCAGACAGACAGACACTGTTCTATCCAACACTAGTATTCTAGCATGTTTATACCATGCTGCTTCTACTCATTCAGCCTTTGCAGTGCTCTGAGCGTGAGTCTATATCTTGGTTATTAAGACTAATGCTACAGTGAATTCAGGAATGTGTCTCTTGGAGTGTTAATTATACATCCTTTGGTTTCTGTTAGAAAGATTCCTGATAGTTAGACTCCTGGCTTAGGGGAGAGGGTTTTCGTGTGTGTGTCTATCTGTATGTATGTATGTATGTATGAATGTATGTATGTATGTATTTGTTTGAGAAAAGTCTTGCCAGATAGCCAAGGCTTTTCTTGCTTTTCTAGCGTGTGGTCTTCAAGCCATATTCTTCCTGCCTTGATTTCCTATATGCTGGGATTACAGATGTGGCACACCACTCACAGCCAATAATTCTATTTTAATTGTTGCTGTTGTTGAGACAGGGTCTCACTGTGTAGTCCTGGCTGGCCTGAAACTTAATTATGTAGACCAAGCTGGCCTCAACCACAGATTGATCTGCCTGCTTCTGCTTCCCAAGTGCTGGAATGAAGGGTGTGCTCCACTACCTCTAGTTCTGTTTTAAGAGTTCACCATACTGCTTTCATGGCTATATGAATGTCCATTCTCACCAATACTGTGCCATATACAAAGATTCACTTCCTTTATATCCTCACCAGCACTTAGCCTAGTGTATGGTTATGTTCTTATGGGTATGTGCCCATCTATGCACATAGATCTGGAGGCCAGGGGTTGACTTTGGATGTCTTCCTCAGACACTTTCCATTTTATTTTTATTTTTTGACATAGCATCTCTCACCAAACTTCTACTCAGCAATTGGGCTAGGTTGGCTGGCCAGTGAGCCTCAGGAAATTCCCCTGTCTCTACCTCCCCAGCTTTGGGATTACTGTAGGCTTGCTCATTTTTTTTATGTGGGTGCTAGAGACCTAAACTTAGTTTTCATGCTTATACAGACATCTAACTCATTCCACCCAGCCCATGTCACTTGTGTTAGTATAAAGTCCCGGCACCTAAGGGAGATTTACTCTTTTTCATAGCTGTTGTACTGTGGCCATGTACTTTGTGCTTTTTAGGTTTGTATTTGCATTCCTTGACAGTTAGTGGTGCTCAGCTCAGCATTTTCCCGTACCTCTGGCCATTAGCATGTGGTCTTCTGAGAAGCACCTCTCCATCTGGTCAACCTCTTCTTTATTTTGCTTCATTTTGTTTGGCAATGCCAGAAACAGAACCCAAAGCCTTATGCTGTAATAGCCAAGGATTCTATCCCGGGACTATTCCCCAGCCCCCTTTGCTCATTTTTTTTAATTGAATTGTTTATTTAACTCTTATTGAGTTGTTTGAGTTCCTCACATGTTTTGGATATTAACCTTTTAGCAGAAAAATTGTTTGCAAATGTTTTCTCTTACTCCATATGGTACTATTCTTTCATTTCTCCTGTCCTTCCAAGTCTCTCTCTAGTTGTGGTGGTTTGAATAAGAACAGCCCCCATCAGCTCATATGTTTGAATGCTTAGTCATCGGGGAGTGGCACTATTTGAAAAGATTTAGGAGGTGTGGACTTGTTGGAGGAAGTGTGATCCTTGAGGTGGGCTTTGAGGTTTCTAAAGCCCATGCCAGGTCCAGTGGCTCTCTGCCTACAGACCAAGATGTAGCTTTCAGCTACTGCTCCAGCGACTGCCTGCATGGTGCAATACTACACACCATGATTATAATGGACTAGGCCTCTGAAACTGGAAGCAAGCCCCCAGTTAAATGCTTTCTTTTATAACGGTTTATCTTGGGTCTGCAGCTATAATCCAGTGACAGAACATCTATTTCGTATACAGGAGACCCTGGCTTCCATCTCCAGTACAGGGGCAAAAAAAGCTTTAAAACGATCGTCTTTAAACAAGTGATTCTATGTCTGAGAATGCAGAGATTCATAAGGAATCTCATTGAAGTTATGCTGTTCTACCACCTTCTGCACTTCCTGGTTCTTCCGAGGCGGAAGTCACAAAGGCCACACAAAGGAGAAGCAACTTTGTTTTTATTTGAGAAAAGGGACTTGCCAATTAAGCGAGGCTAATTGGCTATCAACCCCCAGGGTTCAACCTGTCCCCACCTTCCCTGTACTGGGCTCACGAAATCACCATGTGCCTGGCTTGTTATGTGGGTGCTCTATATTGCTTGCAATAATGAAAAGGAAGACGAGGCTAAGGGGATAGCTCAGCCAGTAAAGTAGTTGCCTTGCAAGAATGCAGATTTGAGTTCAGTCTCCAAAATCTACATAAAACATCCAGCTGTGTTGGTACAGGCCTTTAATCAAAGCACTTAGGTGGCAGAGACAGGAGGATCATAGCAAGCTCCAGGCCATCCATGGCTACACAGTGAGACCCTGTCTTAAACACACACACACACACACACACACACACACACACACACAAAACAAACAATAAAATGGCAATACAAAGTCATCTGGGATGACCTATGCCTAAAAGCCTGCACCAAAGAGACTGGGCAGAAGGATTGCCATGTTTGAGGATAGCTTGAGCTACATAGAGAGTTCCCGGCAGACCTGACCAACACAGTAAGACCTTTTCTAAAAATATAACAAAACTTAAAATGAAATTCATGAGTATCTTGAAATAACACTGGAATTAAATTATCCTAGGATAATTTAAAGGGGTAAGCAGGATGGAAATTGCATTGTACTCTACTTTTAATGATGTCCATATGCCATACAGGCAAACATGGGTAGGAAAAATAGTGATAAATAGGACAAAAGTTAGAAGTTGTCTGCAATAAATCTTTGTCTTCTGTATTTTTCTGCCTCCATTTTCGGGAGCCTTTATGATTATTTGGACCCATGGAAACAAGCTAGGCCACCCACCTCCATCTCAGAGTCAACTGATTAGCACCTTAAGTCCCATCCACAACCAGAATTCTCCCTTGCTTTGGAAAGGAATACATTTGGGAAGTAGCAGGCTCATAATGTAGATCTACCTGCACCATCATTTAATTCCACACGCTGCACTATGGCTTAGGTGGAGCTATGAACGCTTGTGTAAAAGTTTCTTAGAGGGTGCCTATTCTGAATTCTGTTCTTTGCTGCTTGCATTTGTTTCACCAACTGCCTCTTCATTCTTAATCTCTGCACGTGTATATTCCAGATGCCACTCTGGTTGTCTTTGTTTGTGGTATGGGCATGGAATCTGGGGCCCTGCGTGTGCTAGACCAGTTCTCTACCACTCTGCTATAATCGGAGCCCTCTACTTAGCTGTTGTTTTTTACTTCTTTTAATTAATTAGTTTATTTATTTATTTTGGATTTTGAGACAAGGTTTCTCTTTGTAGCCTTGGCTGTTCCAGAACTCACTCTGTAGGCCAGGCTGTTATCGAACTCAAAGAGGTCCACATGCCTCTGCCTCCCAAATACTGAGATTAAAGGTGTGCACCACCAATGCTTGGCAATTTATTTAGTTTAATTAATTTTTACATTTGTGTAGGTCTATTTTGAGGTTCAGTCTCTTGGTTCACAGACCCAGCCAGTGATCATTTTTCTGCTAATCTGAGCTGATTATTTCTTGCAACTGAAATAAGTAATTTCTTTTAATAAATTTTAACATATTTTTACTTGTGCATGTGTGTCTATGTGAATGTATGCTACAGTGTGTGCAGGTTTCCACAGCAGCCAGAAGAGGGTGCTGGGTATCTTGGGACTAGAGTTAAAAGGTAGTTTAGCCACCCAACACGAAGACTTGAGAAAAAAACACCCAGATCTAGTGTATGAGCAATATGTGCTCTTAACTACTGAGCCATCTCTCCAGCCCCGTCTGTCTGGTTCTGAGACTGAGTTTTGTTGTGGAGCCAGGCTGGTCTCTGCACTCAGGATTATCCTGTGTGAGCCTACTCATGACAGGGAATACAGGTCTTTCACAAGAGTGATCTTTATTGGGCAGAACCAAGAATAATCAATTTCCTTAACTCTTTAGGCATGTCATATGGTGACTTGACTGAGCTTATGAGGAAGTACTGAACATAGGTAGGAAGAGTACTTAAACCAGGAACTCAAGACTAGCCTGGGTAACATAAAAGATCTCTATGTTCAAAACAATGAGTTGTGACATCTGGCTTTTTTCGACACCTGCTTTGAAGGAAATGAAGGAAGAAAGCATCACATACCCTGGGTGCTGCTAGCAGGGGACACAAGAAAACATTGTGAACACCCACAGGGAGGGTAATTTTCCTTTTTAAGGAAGGCTTTGCCTCAGATAAAAGATCAAAACGTTGAAGGACTGTGGACAGTTTTGAAACGGCCAGGCCTAAGTGGTAGTGCAAGGAAAAGTTTGTGTAGTTAACCACGAGCTCTGAAAGCCATCTCTTCTAATTAGTGTAACACTGTGCACAGAATTCTATTGTTTTAAGCCTATTTCCTAACCTGTAAACGAAGACAAACAAAACACAGCTGAACATAGTGCTTGTGACATTCAGAGCCTTTAACAAAGTCTGTTAGTTGGGTGAGAGATTCTGAGGGGTGACATGACAGAAAACTGGGTTGGGGGTGATTGTATTTATATTATTTTGCAATCTTTTTTTCCCAAATATGTAAGCTAGTTATGGTCCTTCCAGCACATGTCTATACCACAAGAATAGTGTTACATATTGATACCTAATTTTTTTTTTTTTTTTGGTTTAGTGTTTGGTTGAGTGTTTCATCTGCATGAATGTATGTGCAGCACAAACGTGCCTGGTGCCCACAATGGTCAGAAAGGGGTGTCAGATCACTTGGAACTAGAGTTACAGATGGTTGTAAGTCACTATGTGGGTGCTTGGAATGTGACCTCGTCCTCTGCAAGAGCAACAAAGGCTCTTAACCACTGAGCCAACTCTGTAGTCCCATAGAGTTTTAAGATTGAGCCTTCCATTTTGTAACTACATTGGCATTTTTCATTCTAAACAGAGGTTCTGAAGTGCTTTCCTACAGAGACCTGACTGGCCCAAGGCAGGCTGAGTGAATCCATCCTGGGCACCGGACAGAGAAACACAAAGCTCTCAGATCCTATCAGTTTAGCCCATGCTAAGTGTGGTTAAAGAAAAACCTTTTAAACAAATTAAATATCCCTTTGAAACTAAATCCTGAGGCCAATGGGCTGGATGCCAAATTAAAGGCTTAAGGGATATACCGGGGTCTTCCCCTTTCATGCTATGTGTATTGTTTTCAGTTCACACCCCTACCCCTTCATTTTGGTTCACATATTCTTCCACTTCCCAAGAGCAGTGCTCATCTTATGAAAGGTCAGTAAAAATTACTCTGAAAATGTACCTAACATTCTCTTAACAGACTTAAAAAAAAAAAAAAAAGGAAGAACCAAGTGGAATCAAATGTAGTAAAGAGGAAAAAGACATAGGTGTGGCAGGTGCTGAATTCTCTTTTCGTTGTTTTCCTGCTTGTAAAGGGAGAGGTTGGACTACAATCCTTCCATCCATTTCAGCTTACACGTTCAGGAATAGTGGGAGCAAGAGGAGGGAAGAGAGGGTGGAAAAATCTCCAAATAGAATAGTTTCCTTCGCTGAGTCGGATACACTCAGAGCAGCCCTGCTTCACTAAAGCCTTTAGAGCCCAACCTCTCCCAGATGTATTGTTGTAAAGCTAAGAGCTGGGGCTGAACTGACAAGATCTCTGGTAGATCTCCAGCACAGCTTCCGCCTCCATTTCTTGAGTTTTGTATTGTTTTCACTGACGCGTATTCAGCAGGCTCAACACAAGCTTCTACCTGCTTTCCTGCTGGCATGCCAGGACAAGCATATACAGGAAAAAAAAATCGTGATTTCATCCTTCTATTGGTTTGCTTCATGTTTGTCCCACAACTGGACTATGATCCTATACCTCTGAGGAAGATACATGCTGCTAGTGTCCCCGTAAATACTGCCTCCCGCTCACTAGGAACTTCATCCAGACTGGACCATTTATGCGTTGCTCTAAGCTAGTTTTTATTTTTTCAGTTGTAAACAATGAAATGGGAAGTTATCAATTCTTTGCTTTTAAAAGCTGACTTCTCAACGGCCCCTTTATATTTACCTCGCTGTCTTCTCACACTCATTCCAACCACGAAGCTACAACTTAACAATCAGCCCCATGGAAACATATTTTTTCCATTTTCTGCAATGAGTTCCAGAGGCAGTTAAGAACCACACAGTTCTTTGGAGTGCCTCTGGGCAAAAGATAAAGGAGGTTACAGCTAGTGGAAGTGGTTATTAGAGCCAATTACAATGTGACTTATCTGTTTTGTCATTTAAACGCCTGTTAGACTTCTCATTTTTCTAAACAAGAGGAAAAGAAAAGGTATAGCTTAGTTAGGGAAAGGGTTAGCCAAAGGGAAAGGATTTCAAAAGCTGTTCAAAAACTCACCCTGTAACCTTGGAGAAACATATAGCCTTTTGGCTTCACAGTGCTTTGCTCACTGAGAAATCTTGTGTTCCAGTCCCTTGCCTTCCAGCAGGTATTTATAGTCCCCCCTCTTCATGAAGGTTCCAGAGACTTTAACTGGAATATTTCTCGTATTTCTTATCTGCGACGGATTTGACTCTGTTCTCATTTTTAGTTTGTCATGAAAACAATGTAGTTACTTTCCTCATAACTATCACAGACATAAGTTAACACATAATAACCCCGAAGCACTTTGATATTTTTCAGAGAACCTTATATGAATCAGTCTCAAAGAAAAGTAATGGATCAAGATTTTTGAAGGATTGGCTTGATGTTGGGCATGGCAACTCACACTTCTAACTCCAGCACCTAGAAGCGTCAGCTAGAGCTATATACTGAGACCCTATATCTAAAGACCAAAAGAGATTTGGCTTGAGAAAAGCTTTTTGCATAGGAACAAAGATATCATTAATGGACATATCATTTTGAAAAACTAAGCAAATGGTGAAATTTTATGAGCAAAATTGGAAATCCTGACATCTGGCCTCCTGAGGACACAGGTGAAAGGAAGTAGCAGATTTTCCTTGCAAACGCCATTTAAGCCTCTATCCTGCACAATCCCTTAATGCTGGGTTCTTGTCCTTCACATTATCTGTATTCTGGTCTGGTCTTGTAGTCTGCCATCTTTCTTTACTTTGCATTCTAAGCCATTCAAGTTACCCCACCCTAAATCTTCATCTTTACCACTATTTTGAACACATCACCTGCTGTACAAACCCTAGTTATGCTCTATATTAAATTACTCGCTCAGTATTTCAAAGCCATCAGTTTACTTTAGCATCTTTCTCCATCCTTCCTGACCCTTGTTCCCGTTCCTTCAATACTACACTTTCTCTTCCTATACCTGAAACAAGGCCCATCATTTCCCCATCTGATAAGCCACCTCTCTTCATGACTGTTGAAAGCCAACACCTATTTAATATGAGGATTATAAGGATGGAGCCGGGCACACTGGAACAGGTAGAGTTTTCTTAGTAGTCATCTGATCCCTCAGAGATGACAGCCAAACTCCTGCCCTCTCCTGGTTCCTCTGCCAGTGAAGGGCAGTACAGGCACACCGTCCAGGAGAATGTTAAAGCATTGCCTTTGCCAAACAGATTGTGATGTGCCCTGAGAATGAAGGCTATATTCTTATCCTTGATGAAGGCTTCCATTTACATGATCTTCCTTGGCAAAGAAATGTATGCAGTAGTCGCCACCACACAATCACCCTGTCCAGGGGCAATTAACTCAGCTGAGGTCTACAGGATCAGGTAGGTAATTACAGAGAGGGCTGTATGGACCCTGACAATGTCGTAGCGGTGTGCACACACTGGAGATAGACTCTCCGGGATTGAGGTACTACTGCATGCTTAGACCCAACACTAGTGATTTCTTAGTCTAATTACTCGGCAGATATCAAGCGTTTCAGAAATTTTAAATGGTGTGCCCAGACGAAAGCATTTCTGTAACCTGTTAACCCTACTGGGGTTGGCTCAGTTACAGTTTCTGGGGGTTGTGGGACAATGGTAGACTTATTTCTCTAAGGACGGATTTGACTTTGAAGACATGAGATTGAGTCTGATGGTACTGAACTGGTAGAGACCTGAATATAACTTTGAATGAAACAAATATGTAAAAAATCACAGATATGTGGTACCTTCCTCTGAGGAAATCCTTGTTACTAGGACAAGTAATTAATTGCTTTTCAAGTTTTGTCAAGAAAGTGAATTTATGCAAAAAAAAAAAAAAGGGGGGGGGGTGGGGTGGGCACTGATCAGGAAGTCTGAAAACTGACTTCTTTGATTTCTATGTATCTGCTAGGGCTTCTTGGGCAGTGATCACCCACAACAAGGGTAGGAAGTAGCCCTGTTTGACTTAAATGAGTGGCACAGCTGTGGGGAAGCAGAGAATGGTGATGGATTTACACAAAGACAACCAAAACTGAAACAACACACACAAGGCTTCCTGGTATGTAAATTCTTTTTGAGGTTAGAGATCTCCTTTTACAGAATTTAGTATATAACAGATTCAAAAACCAAACTTCTTGACCTCCCAAATAGTAAACAACTAAATGTGCAAAAGAACCACCATTAAACAGGACATCAAAAGCTATACATTTTCTATGAAACAGTATGTGCACAGATTTTTCAAAGCTGTGAAAATGCAATAAAGAGCACAACACATTTTGGTCACTTTATTAAATGACATTAAATAGTTTAAGTTTCAACTACTAAACAGCACTTTGAATGGTGAAAACACAGATAGTATATTGTCATACTTGAACGCTTTTCTTTAAAAACACAATTCCAGTCCTTATATATATATTACAAAACAGCCTTAAAGGAAGAAGTGACGTCTTTTCTACAGTACTTAAGATACTCAATACAGAACTGAGAAGCAGTCTAACAGAAACAACGGCAAGTCTTCACAGCTGGATGACTTCAGCAGCCAAAGCTGGATGATGGACTGAAACGTTACTATACAACTGGGACAGACATGTACAATATCACGATTCTAGGCCAAACGCTTTACACCCAAAGAAATAAAACAGGTTACAAAATGTGGAGAATTTAGCAGGCAAAACTGTATTACAAGCAACATTTTAAGTTGTCATTTTTAAGCCATTGCAACTATTTAAAACATCTAAAACAAATATAAAAATGAGCTTTTTAGTATCTTATATGGTTTTTTGTCTTTAAATATTTGTTAAAACTTGATGTTATACTCAAAGTACATATATCATGTTGCTAAAATGTCAAGTGAGAAGAGTGTATGCAAAGTGGTCCAAGATTTATTTCAAACGCCCTGTTTCCAATTAGTCCTTCTAATTACTACTCTTCAAGTTATAGCTTCATCCATTGTGAAAACGGACTAGAAGGTAGCCTAAAATTTTCACATCCTATGTCTTTGAGTAAATAATTAGACCATGTTGAAAATTCCCAGGCCTAGTAAATCAGTTTTAAAGTATTCTGATAACAGTTGGCCAGAGCATACTGCTTTCAAATATTTATCTCACAAATCTTGCTTCTTTCATTTCTTCCAAAGTAAACACACACCTGCTCCCTAATTAAAGAAACTTGATTATATGGCTGGCACAATATCCAAAGGCATAGAGTTCATTAGTGTGTTTTATCATGGGAAGGTGGAGCCACCAAACCTAATATAGTCTCCATCATAAACCCAGTGAGTATGGATATTTTAACCACTGGTCCTTACAAGATAAAAGTGGAAATCTTTTATTATCCAAACAACTAAAACCAGTTTTAGCACATGTTCAATTCAATCAACTCCAGTGATGCCTAGAACAAATACTCCACCCAGCTTTTCTTTAGCTGTTTCTACTACTTGTTTTACACCATCTCAAAAATGGTATTGCCATGATGGGTCGACTCCCATACTCAAACACAATTGGGCTATTGACACTTAAGCAATCAAACTGAACATAATTATAAGTTGTTTTTTTTTTTTTTTTTACACAAACCTGGATCTAAAAATAGAAATACAATGGAGTATTAGGTGAATTAACTTTATGCAAGAAGAAGAAGGAGAAGAAGAGGAAGAGATCATCATCATCATCAACCCAGAGATCACAACTGGGGAGAAAAATCAAAATCGAAAATGATTTATTAAAATGTAAAGGAACTTGAAAAAAGAAACACGGTGATGAGTAAAAAGAAGAGCATAGAAGCCAGTGATCCTTATCTTTAAGAGGAATTATTTCACAATACTGACAGTACTGGGGACTGTTAAAGCACATTCCTCATGTGAACTTAAAAGTCAGCAAAGGTTCTGCCATTTTGCTGATGTTTACAAAACAGGGTGTGAGCTTGAAACCACAACTTCGGCACTAACCTCTTCAAGTGCTCTAACTTGATTTTCTTAGTTTGCATCCCACTGCCAGCAACAGGATGAAGCACCAGCACTGGCACCATGGCTAATGGATGTATTTCCATTAGTGCCAGGAGACAGGAAACTCATGTGTAGAGGATAATTCACAACCCTGAAATCTTACCGGTAATTACTTCAGCACATACAACTGAAAATGAAAAATGGCAGAAAGACTAAATAAGAAAAAGGAATTTTCTCATCTTAGACTGTACTTAAGGCTGTTTATACAATGCTAAGATAACGGCAAGGCTCCTCCAACTTTAGAGTAGTAGTATTTAAGAATATTGCACACTTCTGTGTCTAAGATAATCCTTAGATCTAACTTTTAATCACGGAGACAATATAGGAGGAGCCCAGTTTCAGACTTCAGTCAAAAGAATATTAAAACCATTTCAAGCACGCTAATCAAGAAATGGATTAAGTACAAAAGTATTTTGTAACTAGAGGAATCAACTCTAAGAACTCAGCTGTGTGTTTTATATGTAAAGAGCGAATATATAAATCTTTATTAATTTCTAAATTCATTAATTTTATGACAATTTTATGGTTGCTAAAAGCAGGCATAAAAATTTAGAGAGGAAATCTGTGGAGCTGTTTCTGTTATGGAAGGATTTGTTTTCACTGAAAACAATTGGAAATATCTTCTGTACTCAATGTGTGTAAGAAGACTGTAGGCAACATCACTGACAAATGTCAGAGAGAAATGGTATGCCCTATTTAAAAAAATTTAAAACTAATACGTAAGATTGGCATTTAAGGGGTCCAAACTATTTATACAGTTGAGTTCTGTTAAGTCATTGATTCCTAAAAAAATAAAAGATCTTTTTATGATTTTAATAATCCTTTAAACTTTTAGTGCAAAATCACATTGATTTCCCTTGGGAAGGTCCTGGATTTTTGCTTCTCATTGGGGGTGGTGCACGCTGTAAGGGTGGTGGCTGCAAACCACCAGCCACCGACTGATACATTCCTCTCATATCAATCTGCTGGTAGTTAGGAGGAGTCATGATTAAATTTGGAGGCTTTGGCATCATTAGGTGACTCAGTGTTGCTTGCTGATAAGTCAATTGTTGCTGTTGCTGCTGACTGTACTGCTGCTGGAGCCTTCTGTTCATAAGGATTCGCTGAACACAGCTGATTAGCTGAAGAGAGAAAAGGGAGCTGTATATATACAAGTATATGTCCCGCCTTAAAGAGGCAAGTATCAAGTTTTGAGTTGAAATCAATTTGTTAAGGGAGTACCATACCAAAAGAAAAATCACCATTACTAATTTGATGGCATTCGCAGGACCATTACTGTAGAAACCAGTTAGTAACACCATTTAGTACTAACTTTTCTTAATGACTTGACTATTGTATTGCAGGCAGCATATAGGTTAGTTGCCATAGTAACCTGTCCTGTACTGTAATTAGTCTCAAGTATTAGTTACAGCACTTTTTGTCAACTCTCCTTTCTTTGCCATTCTCTTGAATATTTCACATGATGACAAATAAACATTTTAGTGGCAAACACCAAAAGGAAAAGCATTTTCAGTAGGAATAAAAGCCTTAAATTCCCTAAGATAAATTTAAAACCACACATTTCCACAGTGCTTTCAAAGTAAAATCATGCCACAGAAATCAATTCCCCAGTGTCAAGGCTCTGCTGGGAATGATAATCAAGGATCATGGAATATGGTAGCTTTCAGAAGATTCAGGCAACTTAGTAGGTGCTTCACATCATTCAGGACACCACCGTCTCCAAATGAATACACTAAAATGCCTACTTTTAGAAGATAATAGAAAGTGACAGAAGCAAAAGTGTTGAGACAGTTCTAAATGTCCAAAATAGATAAAAACAAAATTATAAAGAAATACATTCTATAAAAAAAAAAAAAAACAAAAAAAAAACAAAAAACCCAACAACAACAACTGGAAGAACCCACTGTGGCATTACTCCTTTAGCCAAATATCTCTCAACACTACTAGTCTTTAGCAAAACTTGAGAAAACAATCAATGGCCATTCATTCTATATGGCCATTACATTCATACCAACTGACTACAAACTGAAGAAAATCTAGCCGAGCCTAGAGACAGAGTTCTTACCATCTGTTGTTTTGTCAGTACGTCGTTGTAGATTGCTTCTCTTCGTTTCACGTCAAGCTCCTGGCTGGCTTGTCTACTTAATGCTAGTGCTTGTACTTGGGCCTCAGAGAGATTCATGTTTTCTTTCCACTAAAAGAAAGACATTTCTATTTACTCCTGATAACTGTACAATTAAAGGGACATTATTAAGGTACCTAAATACGTTCCCATGTGAGGAGAGCAGGGTACTAAGCTGTCTAATGTATATGAGTTGACTTCCCCTGGAGTAAGAACTATTTGGATTTAACTTGTGTAACTGCTCCATTAAAATGTGTTTATACATTAAAAAAAATGCATACATTTCTATGCTTGATATCTCAATTCTTATAATTTTACCCATTTCTCCTTTATGTCAATATCTAGGAAAAACGTATCAATTACAGTTTGAAACTGCTAACCAGCTTCCTGGAACTTTACTATTTTGAATCAAAGTATAAGGATGACATTATTTTTCCCACAGAAAGTAGAGAAATGAACAAAAGTTAAACGATGTGAGGTGCACATAAATAGGAAGTTGAAGTAAGATAACTATTGTTCTGCTTACTACAGTTGAAATGATATCTTCAAGAGGCTGAATCCTCACTGCTGTCACACTGTTTGTTGCTTCTACAACCTTTTCTCTTCCTTGATTAATAAGATCCTAGAAGGATATAAGAAATAAGCTATATAGGGCAGAAAGACAGCATAGCTTTAAAGTGTACAGATCATTCCTTTTGCCAATTTATATAGCACTTGACTTAAAACCTAAACAGTTGAAGAGAATAGCAAAATTCAGTATCTACAAGTAAAACTCAGTGTGCAAAAGACATTTTAGGAAAATATGATTTGGGGGTTTATTGAATCAATTAACTTAAACGAACCC
This sequence comes from Meriones unguiculatus, assembly GCF_030254825.1. Lineage (NCBI taxonomy): Eukaryota > Metazoa > Chordata > Mammalia > Rodentia > Muridae > Meriones > Meriones unguiculatus. Next base: position 14,734,840 of record NC_083369.1, on the reverse strand, counting down.
ATGAGCAAATTTTAAAAATGAAGCCATAGATTCAATTAAGTTGTTAAACTATAGGTTGGAGAGATGGCTCAGTGGTTAAGAGGCCTAACTGCTCTTCCAGAAGACACAGGTTTAGTTCCCAGCACCAACATGGCAGCTCACAACCATCTGTAACTCCAGTTCCAGGGGATCTGATGCTTTCACACAAACGTACATATAGGCAAAACAACAGTGCACAAAAATAAAAATAAATTAAAATTTAAAATTTATTAAACTAGTAATATATTTCCTATTTAATTCATAGTTTACTCTAGTTTTAAATCACACACTTCATAATGATGGACAGTAGCATCCATCTAATGGCACCTTTTTATTGCATGTAAGCTCATGGATGCATTTAACTTGCTTTCAAACATTAAACAAGTGCTTTGTTTTTCCAGGTATTTTATAAGTGATCAAAGTGCTATTTACCTAGCCATTCAGCTACCTTATTACTCCTTAATTAAAATAATTCAAACTGCATTAAATCAAAGACTGATTTATTTTTGCTCTTTACAAACTCCATTTTACTATATTAGGTTGGCAAAAAAGGTCAACAAATAAAAGAAAGGTTTCTTGGTCTATTCAGGGTAATCTTTTAGAGAATGTGATAGTCCTACATAGGGAACCTGCAACAAGGCAGTTGGAATTGCCTTTAATTCAGTTAAACTACCTTTGTCCTTTACAACTCACCTCCAGCTGTTGATTACTCATTGCTGACAGGGCTCCCAAATTGAAAGGAATATAAGGAGTTTGAGAGCTGAAAGTGACAGGGGGTAAATTGGTCCCAGTCGGTATGTTGAAACGCATGGTCAGGCCCTTAAAAAAAAAAATTGCACTTTTCACATTGTGACTAAAAACTTGAAATTCTACATCACCTACTGGTTTAGTAAGGAATCTGCTTTCTCAGATCCAGGAAATTATTAACACTCTTCCACACACAAACAAAACACCCTTTTTACCCAAAACCAAGATCTTATTACATAGAAAGGTTTAACCCCTAAAGGTGTATTTTTTTTCCCCTTGTAATTCCCACACACTGAGGGAACTCAGTGAATTCTGACGAGACTCCTAACATCATATTAACACTAAAGCAGTCTGGTACAATGAGTTAGGAGTTTGAAAAGGATTCAGGTATTAGGATAAGGTTTCCATGCTCAGGCACATTTCTGCTCAAGTGGGCTACTATTTAAATCAGATACAAATTATTTTAAATAAAATTCTTGGTGGAGATTGACATTCAATGTGCAGCTCTAAATTCAGCAAGGGCTAAACAGAAATGGAATAGTTTTTTGAGGTATAAACTGCTTTCTTTTCCCTACTTGACAACTGAGTGCAGCCAAACCCCTTAAATTGAGATTCCTAACTGGTAGCCTATACCCAAGGACCAACTGCAATAACATGTCTTCCTTCAGATATGACCCCTCAACTTCTTCATTGTTCTGTCTAATGACGGACATAAAGACAGAGACCAAAAAAAAAAAAAAAAAAAAAAACCACAAAAAAACAACCCTTTATTTTGCTTGTTTGTAGTTTATAAACCAGATCACACTCCAAATGTTGACCTCAAATAACCTCCCTGTCTCAGCCTTTCAAATAGCTTGGACTACAGACTCTATACCTAGTTCCAAAAGTAGTATTTGTTGGTAGTATATCTTTATGATATAAAATAAGAAAGTTCACTGTGACATCCCCATATATGTAGACAATGGACAAGAATCATAGTCACTCCTATACATTCCCTTCCTTTCCCTAAACATCTCCCCCCACACAACATTCTGAATGAAATACCTTCTTTTCTGCTTCATATTCAGCCCACGCTGCTTTTCTTTCTTCTTCAGTCAGCTCTTCTTCTTCTTTGTGGTCCAAAAGAGAATCATGTTCATGATATCCTACAATGTGCTCTTTATGTATCTGAAGAAGTTCTGCAAGTATGGTATCCTGTTTTGGAGGGGTAAGATCATAATTATTTTCCCCATCTGGATCATATCTTTACTTGAAAAAGTTAATTCCTTTCAAAAAGGAAATAGAACTGACTTTTAAAAGACATAGCTATAACTAGGACTTGGTAACTCATCTTGACATCAGTATATGCTACTGCCTTTGCTGAAATGAGCAAGTTTTTAAAAGACCACACAAAGGATTTCAAGAAAATTTCCTGGTAGAACACAGAGATGCTATGAAACATACTGCCTAATGTAAAAATAGTTCATCTAAATCTTAGTTACTGGATGGAATCTCACTAGACAAGTTTATCATCACTTGCTCAACCTTTAGAGCAGTTACTATTACTAGCAGGCAAAGAGATGTACCTTTGAGCAGTTACTAGGACTAGTAGACAAAGAGATGTACCTATCTTTATGAATGTATCTCCAAAGATAAAGAGACTCCATGACTACCCCAAGCACACTAAATCTAGTTTAATAAAAGAAAATGTAAAAAAGGAAAGAAACCAGTTAACACGTATTATTTAATTTATGTATTTTTGTTTGTTTTCGTGAAACAGGGTCTCATACAACCCAGACTGGCTTTGAGTTCATAATTGTTGGGACTATCATGAACCACCATACTCAAGATTGTTTTCTTGAGCCAGAGTTTTGCTATGGCCTCAAACTCATGATCCTCCTGCCTCAGTGTCTTGGATGCTGGGATTACAGGCCTCAATCACCACACCCAGACTCTAATATTTTCATGGGTGAACATATGAAATAGAACTAGAATAGTTGTTCTCTTATACATCATATAAGTTACACAGCTCAAAGGTTAAAATAGTACCTAGTTTACTTCTGCCTGGTAATAAGTGATAGTTGTCACCAAAATTACTATCAGTTCTTTCTCTAACAAAGCTCCAGGAACCAAGACAACTCTACATCACTGGCTCTGGGGCTATCCCACTGATAACTCTGCTTTGAACAGAAGTTAAGTATGGATGAAATACTACTTGTTCACAGGTATAACAAGATGCTACAAGAATAGCAGAATAAACAGAAACACCCGATTTAAAACGAAGAACAAAAACAAAAAACAACAACACCATGTCAATTGAATATAATGTTCATTTCTCAATTACAACCAAATTCAGACATTAACTCTTTACTGTGAAGGAGAAGCCTTTCCAGAAATACATGTGTACACACACAGTACAAGGGCCTGAGATATCAGCGAGTTTTATCAGGTTAGTCCTTAACATCCTATAATTTCAAAACCCAAACTTGCTGACTTGAAATGAGGAGAAATTGAGGACCAGGAAATTAACTTTTCCAATTACACAAAGGACTAGCTGAGACAAGCGACTGAATTTCCCAACACTTAGCCAGTGATTATTATTATATCATACTGCAGAGAATGCTTATTTTCATGAGGCATGGCTCCTCCATTTCCTAGATCCCTTAAAAGATTTTGGACAGTCATAAGGTCTTTCATCTTTCTTTACTTTTAACACTTGTAACTTTTCTTTAACTAGTATGTTATTTTTTTTGTGATTTATTTATTTTGACTTTATGTATATGGGTGTTTTGCTTGCGTTCATCTGTGTGCACCATGTATGTAGCTAGTACCTACAAAGCCCAGAGAGAGCAGGGATTATATGGAACTGGAATTATACACGGTTGTAAGCGACTATGAAGCTGGGTGCTTGGAATCAAACTCAAGTCCCTTAGAAGAACAGCCAGTGCTCTCAACTGCTGGGCTATCTCTCCAGCCTCAGTATGAGTTAATTTAATGAAAGAAAATGTAAAAGCCAAAGCAATAACTTGTGAAAGACTAGTTCTTGCTCATACTGAAGCTGACATGGACTACTTGATCATTTTCATTCCAGATTCAAGATTTATTCTATCAAAATGAAACATGATCACCTAATTAAGGTCAGGTAAGGCTGACAATTCAACCTCTGCCCAGGCAATAACGTTCCTTTTGATTCACAGCCAACTGAAATACCAGTAAGTCACAGGAAATGTTCACATTACTTTGATTCTACCATTAATAAATTCTGGAGCCTTGCTAATATAGTACCTTCCTCATTCCATCAAGACAAAACTGAAAAGCAAACCAGAAACTCTATTGTTTCTAATGAAATTGAATGTCTCTCTTTTCAAATAAATTAATGAACGCAATATTAATATCTAACTCTATACCCTGGGGACAGCAACCAATAGCATGTTATGTATTTCTTCATATACTTATACATGTATAAATGGGAATGGATTATTCTTAGTTAAAACCTACGTTTCTCCCTTGCTATCTTTGCATGGACATCATTTTACAGCAAACAAACAACAAACAAAAACACTTTTTATTGATGAGTGAATAGAGCTTACATTATGTCATCGTATAACACAGTAACCTGTGAGTTGTGACCCTTTGGTAAAACTCTATCTCCAAAAATATTTACACTATGATTCATAACAGTAGCAAAATTACAGTTATAAAGTAGCAATAAAATTTTATGGTTGGGGGTCACCACAACATGACGAACTGTGTTTAAAGGGTCATAGCATTGGGAAGATTGAGAAACACTGTATTATACAGAAAAGCTTCATCAACTATTCCCTTCACGTAAGAAAGGCATTAAAATTGTTTTGTGTTATTATGACACCTAAAATGAAATGAATTAGCAGTATACTTTAATAATTTCCTTACATACTGGTTGTACTGACAATTCTCAAGCCCTTAGACAAATTTGTGTGTTGTGATAATCATCATTTTAATACCCTAGGGGGATGGCTCAGTTGGTAAAATGCTTGCTTTGTAAGCACAAGGGCCTGAGTTTGGATGTGCGGTACATACATAAAAATTGAGGTATTTGGCTGATGTCCCTGAGAGGACTGCTCATTTCTGAGGGGAGGTAGATGTGTGTGGGAGAGAGGCTGGGAGCAGAGGGGAGGGGAAACCGCAGTTGGGATGTAATATATTAGAGAAGAATAAATAAAAAGCAGGAGCATTTTGAAAAAGAGGAAAAGAAAATAGAAGTCTTGGAGAAAGGAAAGGGGGGAAAAAAAGCTAGGCATGGCCATATATGTCTGTAAATCCAGACCCGAGGATAGAGAAAAAGAAGGGACTCTAGGAATCACGAGCCAGTTAGCATAACACCAGGTGTGGCAAGACCCCTTCTCAAAAAATCGAGACGGAAAGTGCTAACCTCTGGTCAGATGAGCACTTGCACAAATTCATGCATATAACCCCAACATGCTCTTTCTCGGTTTTAAGAATAAAAACATAATACACACAAAGTTTTTGTCTTAAAAAAAAATAGAAAATAGTATAGTTCAGAGGCAGGAAAGCAGATACTGTTGCCACATCTTTGGCTTTTAAATTAATTGTGGTATTCCATCAGTATGAGAAATGAATAATGTGATTATGAGGGCCAAAAAGTAGTTGTAACAGGATCCTCAGACTAGTTCTTCAGGAAATACAGTCTTGCAAATCCAGAATAAACTATGAAAGTTAAAGTTTTCATCTCATATAAGATACAATCAGTGGAAAGGTTTATTTTCCCCCTTTAAAGCAGAATTTATGTTTGTTGCTATAGTAACACTATTATTGAAAACAATACTGGAACAGAATCTATAATCACTAAGCCAACAGTCATCAAAATGAGGTTTAAATTACATCCAAATGTGTACCTTTACTTTTCTTTGTTTAAACTTTATTTTTGCTTAGATAATTTATGCCTACAAACTGAAAAAAGCATGGTCTGTATTTCAGCTAACCACCTAAATTAGTTTAAGCTTTAAAATTGACTAGTTCAATTAATAAAACAAAATTAATGATAAATTAAAAGTTTAAATTCATTTATTTAGAACTTTAAAATATTTGGCAAGTTGACAAAAATTCCCATCTAATTAATTCTGAAATCTAACCTTGAAAATAAAATTGTTAAAAAATAATCAAGGCTTTTCCTGGGGGCAGAATAGGAGGTTTGCCATATTTCAAAAATATTTTGCTTACCATCACTTTGAATTTGAGTTTTATAATACCTGCAAATAAAAGGTCAGAGAAAACTTAACTGCCATATGACCCACTTAAAACGTTATAAAAAAGCCCTTCAAGTCCTTTACTTGAAGAAGTCTAGCATTTTAATGAAGAAATTTAGTAAGCATGATCCAAAAGCTTTTATCCTCACATTTGAAGCCCATTTCTTCCCCCAGACAGGAGTGAGAGAAAAATTGTAGCATGTGCAGTAAATAACTAGAAAGCTTACTGAATGAACATCATATTAGACTTTTGTGTTTGGAGCACATAACCTTTGCTAAAGAGAATTAGAAAAACAAGGAAATCATAAAATTTGCAGGTGGTGGGAACTAGAAAAGATCATCCTGTGTGAGGTAACCCAGAAACAGAAAGAGACACATGGTATATACTCACTCATAAGTGCATATTAGACACATGATATAGGATAAACATACTAAAATCTATACTCCCAAAGAAGCTAAACAACAAGGAAGTTCCAAAGGAAGATGCTCAATCCTCATTCAGAAGGACAAACGCAACAGACGACGGTAGCAGAAGACAGGGAACAGGACAGGAGCCTACCACAGAGGGCCTCTCAAAGACTATTGATGGAGGTATTGAAACAGAGGCTGAGACTCATGGCCAAACTTTGGGCAGAGTGCAGGGAATCTTATGAAAGAAGTGGGAGACAGAAAGACCTGGAGGGGACAGGAACTCCAAAAGGAGACCAAAAGAACCATAAAAACCAAGCCTTAAGGGCCCTGAAGAGAATGATACCCCAACCAAGGAAAACACATGGTGAGGACCTAAAACCCTGGCTCAGATGTAGCACATAGACTCAGTATCCAAGTTGGGTCCCTAGTAAGGGGAGCAGAGACTTTCTCTGGAATGAATTCAGTGGCTGGCTCTCTGATCACCTCCCGTGTGTGTGTGTGTGTGTGTGTGTGTGTGTGTGTGTGTGTGTGTGTAGAGGGGGGAGTTCATCCTTGCCAGGCCACAGAGGAAAACAATCCTGATGACCTGATGAGACCTGATAGGCTAGGGTCAAATAGAAGGGGAGGAGGACCTCCCTTATCAGTAGACTAGGGGAGGGGCATAGGAAAATAAGGAAGAGGGAGGGTGGGATTGGGAGGAGAGGAGGGAAGGGGCTATAGCAGGGATATAAATTGAATAAATTGTAATAAATGACAATAATAAAAAAAAAGAGGGAAAAAGGGGTATCTGCCACAGCCAGGAGCCTATAATCCCACCACTCAGGGAGACAGAGGCAAGTGGATCTCTGTGAGATCGAGGCCAGCCTGATCTACAAAGCGAGTTCAGGACAACCAAGATTTTACAGAGAAAGCCTGTCTTGAAGGAAAAACAAACGAACAAACAAAAACAACAACAAAAGAGTATCTGCCACAAATATACTCAACCTTTGAATGTCTGAGTTCCAGTGTATGGAAAATGTGAGAGCAAGAACAAGTTAACACAGACAGACAGACAGACACCCCACCCCCACCACTAAATAAACACAAAACGGACAGAAAAGACTGCACATAATAAAGATTGTAAACCTAAGCACAGGAATGTGATAAGCTAGGCACCGAGATAGGGTCGGGCGGACACAGGATGCCAGGACCCTCTCACCAACCTCAGGACACCCACTCAGGCTTCATAAAAGCTGGAGCAGCAGTGGAAGTGCAGGGGGAAAAAGCTGGTTGGGAAAGAGGGCCACCAGCGGGCAGTGGGGCTGTGGGCAACAACACTGGCCCTGGCAGTAGGAGAGGGGAGGGGGAGGGGAGGATGGCCGCCAGCTGCCCCCGTGCAGTCGATGGCGAGCAACATGGGTCAAAGAATGGACCAGACTGGACAAAGGCACACCCAGCTCACAGCCTCTCTCCTCCTAGGCCAAGAACTACCAACTGGGCACCATGAACGCACACACACATGCAACCTGAGATGTGCCTCCTGGCATAAAAAGAGTTTTTAAAAGAAAGGTATAGCAAAAGTCTCAATAACCAAATGAAATATGTAAACTTTAGTGGACCTTGATATTAACAAAATAGTTATAAGACATGTAGAGACAACTGGACATTACAAAATTAAAACGTTCATTTTATAGTATGGCTATTATATAAAAAATGTCTTCATACTTTAGAGATGCATGCTTAAGTCATATATGCCCAGAAGTTGATGGCAAGTGTCTTCCTGATGGCTTTCCATCATAATACTGAAGACAAGATCTCTCACTGAAATAAAGAGTTCATTGACCTGACTAGACTGGCTAGTAAAAGAGCTCCAGAGACCCCCTAACTGCACCCATCCCCCAGCCCAGGGTAAAGTATATGCACTGCCATGGTGAACTTTTACATGGGTGCTGGGAATCTGAACTCAGATCCTTATACTTGCTGTGCAGGCACTATAGAAACTGATTCATCTCATCAGCACCGACCCCCACCCAAGATTAAATCTTTAAAAATCAAACAAACACCATAATGCTTGTGGTGTAAAATTTGTCACTAATGTAGATAAGGCCAATAGAGCAAAACACTAACAACTGACAAATATACACGAATGCTTTGTGGGTATTTTGTTTTTCTGGTTTGAAAATACTCACAACCCAGGTGCCACCATACACATCTTTAATACGTGGGAGGGATAGGCAGGCCTCTCTGGGCTAAAGGCCAGCTTGGTTTACATAGCAAGTTCCAAGCCAGCCAGGGCTGGATCAAAATAGACAAAGGGAAGATAATTACATTTTTTATACTTTTTTTTTTTTGTAATAAGGGAGATAGAACACCAGACTGTCAAACAGAAAGTTAGGATAGAGAGCGGATCAGAATGCTTACTCCATAGGCTGTATTTTAGCATATTAAAAAGGTATAGTGTTACTAACCTGAGATGTGAACCCAAGTCAGCCCACTGTGGAACTCTCTGAGCTAAACAGAAGGTACACATATATGGCAGCACTATTCTAAGAACTTCACATGGAACATCCAACGTTCATATCTCTTTAAAGCCTTTATTATTAGACACAAATTATGAGTCACACAATAGAAATGAACCAGCATGGACCTTGAACTTGTTACCGTCCTGCTTCAGCTTCTCAAGCATGCATCACTAGGCTTAACAAGTAGTAAATATTTGTACTGCATCAAATTCTCCATGAGGAAACAATTTCTGGAGTCCAACTCAATCCTTCCCCAGTCTTGCAAAACACCCTGGCTAGCAAAGATATATTATATATGATGTAATTTATACTGGCAATAATGCTTAAGGCACCTTAGCTTGCCAGAATTTGAGAATATGCTATTTGGCACTGTGGACTCTGTAACCTAAAGAAAGACTTGGTAGCCTGGGCTTCTTACTAGTTTTTCTTGTTAAAAAGAGAAGAGAGAGAAAAAGAAAAAGATACAAAGCAGCATTATAAAGCACTAATAGCAAGTATATTTTGTGTACTCTGTAGGAAGATATCAGAAGTACTGTCTTATTTTAAAAATTACTATGCAGTTAATTGAAAACTGAGATTCTTTATTAAACTAAATAATATAATACCAAAACCCAAATGCTACATAAGCATCACATGGCCAAAAGATAATTCTTCTGATATATTATGTAAGAAAAGAGGAAAGAAAATCCTTAGTTATTGGGAAGAGTATTCATTTCTTGGCAAGTGCATGCTATCTTCATTAGAAGTGATTATTGGTATTTCATAATTAATGTTAATATTCTGCCAAGTGATATGATTCATCTCCAAGGAAACTCAAGCCTCAAATATTTGTTTCTTTCACAGCATAGCTAAGATTATTTCCTTTGGCCCCTAAATGTTTTCATTCATATGTCAACCTTTGATATTCTAAGGATAAAAAATTTATATGACGCTTCTTTCAAAAAAATTAAGTCTATATTACTTTCAGAGAAATGAACTTAACAAAATGGCAATATAACAACAATAGAAAGGAAACTAGCACTAAACATTGATGCAGTTACTACATATGAGGCTGTGCGTGTGTGCATTGTCACTGTGAGGTTGTAGGTACTATTATTTTCTTGAGAATTATAAGGTTCATGAAGCTTATGTGTCTTGCTTAGGATTATCTCCAAGAGCCAGATAGTTGACTTCATTTTTGCCATGTAGAAATACATTCCACTTCATTGCAGCACTGTAGACACTAAGACAGGAGCAATGCCATGAATTTATGACAGCCTAGTGTAGTTACATAGTGACTTCCATGTGAGTTTCAAGTACAGAGTGAGACTCTGTCTCAAAATGAACAAAGGGAGATGACTCAGTCAGAAAAGGTACCTACAATCCAATCGACTACTTCAAGTTGTCTAGATGCCTACTCATACACTGTGGTTTCTACCTCCACCAGTAAATAAATTTTAAGAATTAAAGGAAAAAAAAAAAGATTTATCTCCAAAAGGACATTTAGCACATGACCTGGAATAAAGATAAGACCCAGTTGTTCCTTCTATCTGGCACCAACTAGCCCAACAAAAACCAAATAATAGACTTCAATAACCTAAAAAGTAAGGGTAGAAGTAAAATAATTTCTCTTGTTGTATGTATGTTTTTTTTTTTGTTGTTGTTGTTGTTGTTATTCTAATTTTGTCTTTTGAGGCAGGGTTTCCTATGTAGATCAGGCTGTCCTAGAGATTTCTGCTTGCCTCTGCCTCCCGAGTGCTGAGATTTTACTGCCTGGCCTAGTATTCTAATCAGGAAACTCATGTGTGAATAATACTAGACTGTTTTAATAAACAAAAAAAAAATGACTAAACATGTAATAAAAGAGGAAGAGAAGTAACGATAATGGTATTAAACTTCATATCTCAATTATAAACTTGGCTCCTTAGAAGTAGATGACAGCAAAAATTGGGCTCATATGCCACCCTGTGGTTCTTATGTGTCAAAAGTAAATGTATGCAAGCTCAGAGAAAGTTCCTAAAATAAGCTGATTAGCTATTCCATGCTTTACATAAAATTATTTTAATGTATTGTACTTTAGTGTTAAGAATGACAAAAGTAAAACCTTATATTTATCATGTGCTGGCTAATAAAACTGTACAGTAACATCTCTGTTCAGTAAACTATGCTTTGAGGTATTATAGCTTGAATAAAGGGCTAAAGACTAGGAGAGAAAATTGTACACAAAATCAGGGTGGAGAAAGCCAACCTAAAGCCTCATTTAGGGTACTTTACCTTAAATCCCCATTTTGTCCTCCCTATAATTACCAACATGCAGTCCACATTTAAAGAGACTTAGTGGTACGGTGCTGGAAAAGGGAAGTACAGAAATGCTTCTATGCCAGTTCTACTGGCTTTTGTTTTCGTAATAAAGGGTACGGAACTTAGGCTGTGTACACTGTACTTAAGAGGAACAAAACACCTACTTAAGCGTATTATGAAACGTGGCCCTGGCCAAGATTTTATTACTAAAACCTATGCAATTTATAAGTTTATTGCCGGAAAAGATTTTCCCAGAGAAAATTTACATACATGCTAGCAAAGGTGACACTAATATTTAGGAATCAAATAGTCGAAAATCAGCCACCACTATTTTATCACTAAGAACCTGTTTTGGTGAATTCCTAAGTTTGGTGAAGGCTTACAATGCCTGAAGAATATTACTGTGAAAAATTAAAAGGATGGACAGAAGGTAGTACTACCTCAGTTAGTTTTTCTTGTCAATTTGACACAAACTGGAGTTATCTGAGACAAGGAACCTGAATACAGAAAAAGCCTCCATTAGACTACCTGTAGACAAGTCTGTAAGACATTTTCTTGATTGATGATCGAGGTGGGAGGGACAAGCCCACTGGGGGTGGTGCCACTCTGGGTAAGTGGTCCAGGGATGTATAAAAAAAGCAAAGAAAAATTCTCAAATTCATATAAGAAAACTAAAAACACAGAATAGCTAAAACAACCCTGTACAATAAAAGATCTGGATGTATCTCCATCCCTGATCTCAAGCTGTACTATAGAGCAACAATAATAAAAACTGCATGGTACTGGCATAGAAACAGACTGGTGGATCAATGGAATCGAACAGAAAACCCAGAAATAAACCCACACACTTACAGACACCTGATTTGACAAAGATGCTAAAACCATACAATGGAAAAAAGATAGCATCTTCAACAAATGGGGCTGGTCTAACTGGATGTCCACATGTAGAAAAACGCAAATAGCCTGAAAGCTATCACCCTGCACAAAACTAAAGTCCAAGTGGATCTAAGATCTCAACATAAAACCAGACACACTAATCTGTTGGAAGAAAAAGTGAGGAGCCTTGAACTCCTTGGCACAGGAGACAACTTCATGACAAAACACACCAACGGCACAGGCTCTAAGATCAATAATCAATAAATGGGACATCATGAAACTAAAAAGCTTCTGCAAAGCAAAAGACACTGTCAACAGAACAAAATGACAACCTACAGACTGCGAAAGGATCTTCACCAACCCTGTATCTGACAGAAGGCTAATATCCAGAATATATAAAGAAATCAAGGAATTAGACACCAACAGACCAAATAATATAATTAAAAAAGGGGGTACAGCGCTAAGCAGAGAATTCTCAACAGAGGAATATCAAATGGCAGAGAAACACTTAAAGAAATGCTCACCATCCTTAGTCATCAGGGAAATGCAAATCAAAATGACCCCAAGATTCCACTTCATACCCATCAGAATGGCTAAGATAAAAAACTCAAGTGACAACAAATGCTGGAGAGGCTGTGGAGAAAGGGGAACCCTCCTCCATTGCTGGTGGGAATGTAAACTTGTACAACCACTTTAGAAATCAATCTGTTGCTTTCTCAGAAAATTGGGAATAGCACTACCTCAAGACCTGGCTATCCCACTCCTGGGCATATACCTAAAATATGCCCCACCATTCAACAAGAACATTTGCTTAACTGTGTTCATAGCAGCTTTATTGGTAATAGCCAGAATCTGGGAACAACCTAAATGTCCCTCAACTGAGGAATGGATACAGACATTGTGGCACATTTACACAACGAAATAGTACTCAGCTTTTAAAAACAAGGAAATCATGTAATTTGCAGGCAAATGAATGGAACTAGAAAAGATTATCCTGTGTGGGGTAACCCAGAAACAGAAACAGAGGTATGGTATACAGTCATTTTAAAGTAGATATTAGCCATATAATATAGGATAGCCATACTAAAAACTACAGACCTAAAGAAGCTAAACAACAAGGAGGACCCTAAAGAGGATGATTAAATCTTATACACAATGGCAAACAAGATAGATACATGAAATGGCGAAAGAGAAGAAACAGGTTGGGAGCATATATAGAGGGCCCTCTGAAAGGCTCCACCCAACAGGGGATCGAAGCAGATGCTGAGACTCACAGCCAAACAGAATGGAGTCTTATGGAAGATGGGGGTGGGTAATAGAAGGACACAGAGGGGACATGACCCCATAAGGAGACCAACAAAGCTAAAACACCTGAGCCCAGGGGGTCCTGCAGAGACTGATGCACCAACAAAGACCATGCATTGAGAGGACCTATACTCCATGCTCAGATATAGCCAATTGGCAGCTCAGTCTCCATGTGGATCTCTCAGTGAGGGGAGCAGGGGCTTCCTCTCTTATGAACTCAGTTGACTGCTCTCTGATCACTCGCCTCTGATGATGCTGCCTTGCCAGGCCGCATAGGAAGAGAATCCTGGCAGTCCTGATGAGACTAAGCAAGCTATGGGCAGATGGCAAGGGAGGAGAACTCCCCCTTTCAGTGGACGAGGGGAAGGGGAAAGGGGGAAAGATGGAGGGAGGGTGGGACTGGAAGGAGTTGAGGGAGGGGGTTTCAATCGGGATATATAATGAATAAGTTGTAAAAAAAATTTTAAATAATAATAAATTTGTAAATAATAATAATAAAACATTCTCAAGAAAAATGAAAGCAAACCAAGCAGATCAGAGGGAATAAGCCAGTAAGCAGCAATGCTTCATGGTCTCTGTTTCATTTCCTGCATCTAGGTTCCTTTCTTGACTTACCGTGATAAGGGACTACTGTATCCTGTAAACCAAATAAACCCATTCATCCCTAAGCTGCTTTTGGTTTTATCAATGCAAAAGGAACATTACCAGAGAGCTGGATATGATTCATATTTGTAATCCCAGCCTTCAGGATACTGAAGTAGGAGAACTACTAGATGTTCAAGGACAGCCTAAGATACATAGTGGATTCAAGGTGAGCCTAAGCTATAAAGCAAAAAAAAAAAAAAAAAAAAAAAAGGCAAACAAGGAAATAAATACACTCAGAGGACATAATTCAGAAGATCCTGAAAGTAACTCACTTAAAAAAAAGTGTTTCCAGGTTCTGGCTATTACGAATAAGGCTGCTACAAACATGGTTGAGCAAATGTCCTTGTTGTGTACTTGAACATCTTTTGAATATATGCCTAGGAGTGGTATAGCTGTATCTTGAGGTAGCACTATTCCTAATTGTCTGAGAAAGTGCCAGATTGATTTCCAGAGTGGTTGTACCAGTTGACATTCCCATCAGCAATGGAGGAGGGATCCCCTTTCACCACAACCTCTCCAGCATGCGTTATATCTCTTGAGTTTTTGATCTTAGCCATTCTGATGGGTGTAAGGTGAAATCTCAGGGTCGTTTTGATTTGCATCTCTCTGATGGCTAGGGATGTTGTACATCTCCTTATGTGTTTCTCTGCCATTCTATATTCTTCTGTAGAGAATTCTGTTTAGCTCCATACCTCATTTTTTAATTGGGTTACTTGGATTATTGCCTTTTAACTTCTTTAGTTCTTTATATATTCCAGATATCAGTCCTCTCAGAACCTAGAAACAACCCAGATGTCCATCAACTGAGGAATGGAGAGAAATTGTGGTACTTTTACACAATGGAATACTACTCAGCAATTAAAAACAAGGAAATCATGAAATTTGCAGGCAAATGGTGGGATCTAGAAAAAAATCCTGAGTATGTTATCCCAGAAGCAGAAAGACACACGTGGTATATACTCACTTATATAGACCTATAAGATAGGATAAACATACTAAAATATGTACATCTAAAGAAGATAAACAAGAAAGAGGTCCAGGGGTAAGATGACCAATCCTCACTTAGAAAGACAAAGGGGATGGACATTGGATGTAGGAGAAAACAAGTAACAGGACAGTAGCCTACCACAGAAGGCACCTGAAAGACCCTACCTAGCAGTGTATCAAAGCAGATGCTGAGACCCATAACCAAGCCTTGGCAGAGTGTAAGGAATCATATGAAGGAAGGAGGAATTAGTATATCCTAGAGGGGACAGGGAGTCCCACAAGGTCCAAATATATCTTAGCACAGGGGTCTCCTATGAGACTATTTGTCCAACCAAGGACAACGCATGGATATAACCTACAACCCCTGCTCAGACATAGCCCATGGTAGCTCAGTATCCAACTGGGTTCCCTAGTAAGGGGGACAGGAATTGTTTCTGACATCAACTCATGAGCTTCCCCTCCCCCCTGAGGGAGGAGCAGCCTTGCTAGGCCACAGATAAGGACATTGCAACCATCCTGAAGATACCTGATAAGCTAGGGCCAGAAGGAAGGAGAGGAGGACACCCCCTCTCAGTAGACTCGGAAGGGGGCAGGGAGGAGATGAGAGAGGGAGGGGAGGATTGGGAGGGAAAGAGGGAGTGGGCTACAGCTGGGATACAAGTGAATGTATAAAATTATTTAAAAATAAAAGATATTTATAAAAAAAGTGTTCACTGAATTATGAAGCTACTGAATTTCCAAAAGAAAAAAATTTCACTGGCAACAAAAATTAAGAATCCTATGTGCAGACTTAAGAAACTATAAGTTAATGTGATACAGTGGTGAGTAAATTTGACTTATAAGGCAGATTCAAGAAAGAACTAAAGACACAATATAAAGGGTTGGTGTGTGGTGTGACAATAAGAGCACAAAAAGACCCAAGCAAAACCAGATACGAAGTAAAACTAATTATCTTCTTTTCAGAAAGCTCCCTTAAGAGACTTAACAGAGTGAGACTAAGCACTCAATTAACAAACTTTTCAATGACAGTCAATTATTGAGGAATGATGCAAGTTTAGTGATACTCTCCTACAGAGGCTCCCCGCTCCCTTTTGTTTTTTCATGACAGGGTTTCTCTGGCTCTGCTCCTTAGGTACTGGGGAGGTACTACTGTAGGAAGTACTAAAGGCGTGCGGCACTATGCCTGGAGGGAATTTTTTGTTTTAAAGGCTCACTACGGAAGAGAGCAAGGGAAGAATGTAGTTCTTGCCTTTAAAGAGCTATAAAAATAAGAGACAAAACAATAGTCGAGTGACTAGTAAACTAAGTCTGAGACATCAAATCTAATTAGAAAGTTGAAAAGTAAAACTAAACAGAAATACAAGAATAATTATGCAATAAAGAGGACATGATGAGGCAGAAAGACACATCATCACATCAGGTAAATTAAAAATAAGTAGTTTCAGAAAAAAAACATATAAAAGGCACGCTACTTAGTAACTAGATAGTATTAGCTGATGAAAAGAATGTTTCGTTTTCAGTGGTATTAAAAATTAAGGATAATAAACCCACAAAATTAAAAACCAAAACAAAATAGGGGGAAAATCCAAAACAAAACAATAGACAGAAAGAAGATAAAGCTGGGTAGGTAGGGAGGTGGGAACCACCTGGGAGTTGGAGGAAGGGAGAAAATATATATATATATATAAATTAATGAAAAATTAAAGATAATAAAATTATAGATATAAGGGACTGTAGCCACAATTGTGCTGTAATAAGAGGAGGTAGCTTTGATATAGTGTTAATAAAAGCAGGTTCAAATGACAGGAAATGTTTCATTGCAAATGGCAAAATAAATTCTATCATATTATTAGCAAGATGAAATGAACTTGTAAATAAAACCTAAGGAACAAACAGAACATTTATTAACTACACTGTATGGCCCCCTACTGTCACCACCTTCCTTTAGGCCTGCTATTACCTCTTACCTACATCATTTTAATAGCATCCTAACAAGCGTTTTAACATTCATTTTATTTTCTCCAATTCACCTTCCACATTGATACACAAAATGATTTTTCTGAGATGAAAAAATTTTCTATTTAAAATTCTTCAATAGATCCCAGCCATACTAGGATTCCTAACCTAAGTTCTATGATCACAATTCCTATCCACCTTGGAGCATTTTTTTTCTTCTCCTCCCATACCTACTTCTATTTGGCTACTCTGACCTTGCAGTTTCTGTCATTTTATTACTATTTCTTTTTCCTGTTCTCCCTGTGGTCTCAGCAATGCCACAGCCACTCCTCTTTTCAACATTTCTTCAAGCCTTCTTCAAGCAAGTCCTCATCTTCAACTTTCCCAAAGAATTGGATAGTCCTTTTATATGCCTGTACAGATTTCTAAGACATGACCCAGAATATTTATTCTGTTCACTTAAGGTAAGAGAAAAAGACTTACTGAGCTTATGTTGAAGCCCAATACATAAAAGAATATAAAAGCAGAGGGGCTCTAGTTGAAAAGACATGGGAACTTAACTTCCTGCTGTTTTATTGTACCTGATCTCATTTAGTCACAGTCTGCTAGCCTTAATCATCTCTGTGTAATAGCAAACACAATTATGAAAACTCAAGGTTCAAGTTTTAGGTCTAACTTTGTTGGCCACACCAACTCTCTAAACCTCAGTTTCCTGAGCTTAATTAATTAGTATGTGTAAAATGAACCTTTGTGAACTTTAAACCTTTGCATTCATGTGAAATTTTTAAATTTCATAAGCCATAAGGTGAATTACACAATCTTAGTTTTGACACATGAAAGTTTTGACTGTAAAAGCATTCTAAATTTTAAAATCTTTATTAAAATAAGGAGGCAATTTTATTTAAAATAAAATTTAAATTCTAAATTTTAAAATCTTTATTTTATGTGTTAAAATTTATTCCCAGCACAAGGGAGGCTTAGGCAGGTGTATCGCTGAGTTTGAGTGCAGCCTGGCCTACATAACTGTTCAGGATAGACAAAGCTACACAGGAAAACCCTATCTCAAAAACAAAAAGCTTCATAAAGTCACTGAGTTTTCAAAAATCCCAGGGATCCTTTGCCATATTTTCTGTATTTGGTAACAACTTTATATTTTTTAATGGGCAGGGACAATAAAATATAGAATTAAGAGTATAAACTTACAGGATAGGTCAGTAGTGCAGAGATTGCCTAGTATGCACAAAGTTATAAGAGTTCAATCCCCAGCATAAAAAGAGTGAAAAACATCTGCTTTGGTGCTCAGCAGAGCAGATATGAAGGCCAGCTTTGACACAAATTAGATGCATAAACCTGGCTAAGTAACATAATCTCACTGAGCTTTGAGGTTTTTTTCCCCCATTTCTTTTGTATTTATGTGCTTTGAACCCAGAGCCTTAGGTATGCTAAGCAGGAGCCATACCTTTGAGTTACAGTCCTAGCTCTTCATTTTGCTTTCTCTTATTCTTCTATAAGGGCTCACCAAGTTAAGCCTCCTGAGTGGTTCGAACTGCAGGCTTGTACCACAGGCCTGGATTTCTCATCTTAAAAATGAAAACAACACTATGGCTTTTCAGTTGCTGGACTGAAGGAGACAGTCTGAGCAAACTTTTAGCCTTATATAGCTTATTTTTCTTTACTGAAGAACTTTGAGAGGTTTGAAATACCTGTGTTAATACAGCCATCATTCCCTTTCCTTTTTTGCTTTATGACAAAGGGCTAAGGAGACAATTACCTTAAGTCTGTAAGTGACCACTCTGACTATCAAATATAGTATATATGGTTTTATTCCTGACAGTCTGTAGCAATTAGACAATATTTTTTCCTACCAGATTTTAAAAATCTATTTTTCATTTTCATGTACCAACTGCACAACATAATGAATTTGACACTTCATACATGCATATAATATACTTTGGTCATCTTCAACCCTCTATTATTATGTCCTGCCCACACCCATTCCTTCTACTATACTTCCAAGATACCCTTTTAACTTTCCTGTTTTATTTCTGTATTTTCCTTTTCTTCCTTTAATTATTATTTACATGTATACATAAATACATAAATACAACCTACTTAAATATATAAAAACATCCTGTGACTCCATTTAGGATTACTTAACCATTTGGTGATAGATAACCAATTCGAGGGTTCATCCCCAGAAGAGACTTATTCTCTTTCTCTTGGTAGTCACTAATTGCCTTTAGATGTTCATCTAGAGGTGGGCCTTGAACCTAAGACTCAGGGAATATTGTAAAAGAAAGCCAGAGGACCAGATGTCTGCTAAGACTGTGTCTTTCCTGTAGGACATGGAAGATTCACCCACAAAGTAAAATCTCATCAATACGGTAGTCTAACATGTTAACACTTAAAATCTCTTAAGCATACAAAATGTGTTGTTCATCTTAGCAATCCTCAGAGTATACCTCTAAAGCCGGCAAATAAGGTTTATCCAGTTAAACAAATTTCTTATCATGAGAATCTTGTAAATTTTCTCTATTTTGGTTTTGATACAGTATGTAACCCAAAGCTGGCCTCAAACTCATAATCCTCCTACTTCAGTCTCCCATGTAACTGATATCACAAGGTGTGTGGCATGGCTTAGCCTCTTGTCAGCTATGACCTGGTTTCCCATAAAACAAGAAGCTAATCACGACATGGCCTCTCAGGGCTCTTTCCCAGGGAGATGCTATTTCATTTACTGGTTCATCTTCCGAGGAAGGAGTAAGACAGGGTCATCTAGAACTTACTAAGCAGACCTGATCTCAAACGCTCCATCCTCTTACATCTGCGTCCCTATTGCTGGGATTCCAGTGATGTGCCAACACACCTAACTTGCTGAACTTTTTATAATAGATGGATAAAAAGACCATTTGTGCGTTACAAGCATGTGGTAGTACATAGTATCCATATATAAGTGAAGAGATTCGAATTACAGTGCAAATTCAATGAATTATTGACCAACTGAAAAAATTGTTTCACTAAGCAACTTAGGTAATTGTGAGAATACTTAAAAAATTTTAAGTGCTAAATGGACTAAGTCAAGATTATTAGTAACTTACATCTCCATAATTTCTTTTGGCATACAAAAAAGTATGTACATAGTTAATGTATTTAACTCAGGGACTTTACAAATATGGACACACCCATCAATGAAGGTATCACCAGAATCAATGTCCTGGCCATACTCATCACTTCTAAAAGCTTCATCCAACTCTATTATTATCTTTTGGTGATAAGATCAATTAAGATATACCCTGTTGTCAAAGGTTTAACTTCATAGTCAGTACTTTTAACAGTCAATACTATGTATGGTTATAATATATGTAATTTATCTTGCCTAACTGAAGCTTTGTGTCCTTTGACCAAAACCTCCCTATTTCACCCATTCCCTGTCCCAGTAACCACCACTTATTTTTCTTTGAGTCTATGAAACATGATCTTTTAGAAAGCTCATATAATGAGAATCATCTTATTTCTGGTTGATTTTACTTTGCATAATACCCCTTATTTTGTTGCAAACTGCAGGATTCCCTGACATAGTTTTTCAAGGCAGGATAATATCTGATAAATTTTTAGCCACTGATCTGCTGATAAACATTGAGATTCCTTTCATGTTTTAGCTACTGCGACTAATGCTGCAAAAAACACAAACACAGGATTTCAGATAGCTCAATATTCAAACTTTGATTCCTTTTGATATATATATATCTAGAAACGACACTGTTGAAATATATGGTAATTGTATTATAATTTTTTGAAGAATGTTCATACTGTTTTGAGTTGTGGCTGTACTAATTTACACTTGTACCAAAAGTACTTTAGGGTTCCCTTTATCCACATTCTCACCAAAACTTACTACTTTTTATTCCTTTAATAGCAACCTTAATGGGTATGAGGTAATATCTCATTAATGCTTGTGATTTGCAGTTTCCTAATGACTAGAGATGTTGGGTAATTTGTCATAGACCAATTTGCTGATTCTTAATTGCTCTCTGACAGAAAAGAAGGTTAAAGAAGAAACAACTAACTTACTAGTACATGCCCTCAATTGGAAGCTTAGGAAAACACAGTCTTAATGATTTCTCCTCAGGTTTCTTTCTGGGTGGTGGGAATGTTATTTGAAATAAAGAATACTTTTCAGAAATACTGTTTTTGATGCTATATGAAGAAGCAATCAGGCATCCTTGCATTTATAACCATATAAATTAAAGCTTACTAAATATAAATTAATCTAAAAAAATCTATGAAGTACAGACTTAATGAGAAGTCTCACTTTCACTGTAGTAGTATAGTTTCCTTGGTCCCTGTCTGCATTTGGTTTGTTAGTTAACCTGATAATCTGAATATACATACCTTTGGCAGCATGGGGGTATCCCTTTTCTTCTTCTTCTCTGAATTAGGGTCATCTAGTAAGTCTGGCTCAAAAGTATAAAGTTCAGTAAGCTCATTCATGGTAAAATGACGTTCAACCTGCTGTTGGTCAACAACTCGGAAAGACAGTGACTGCTTTGTTACCTGACGATCATAAATCTTATCTTCCATGGTTCCCTTTGTAAAAAAGGAAGGAACGATATACAAATAAGGAAAACTTAGTTAATAGGAAACTTACAGATAAACCTAATTATAGCTTAATATTAAAAGGTAAAACTTCAAGGTCATAAGTTGCCATAAAAAATACCTACCACTGTTGTTCGACTCATGACAGAGCTTATCTGGTCACAAAAACTTACCATCTTAATTTATCATCAAATTAAGAAGATTAGACTACGGAAAGTCATTCTACATTATCTGACCAAAATGAGTCTGTGTGCTGCCTTGAGACAGTTCTGTACTTGATGAAAGTCAAAGAGCAGGCAGATATCAGGATGAACAGAAAGTAAAGATACAAGAAATAAGAATTTAGATGGGTACTGAAAATAGAATGCAAGAAAGCAGTTTTTAGTATAATATATAAGCTAACCATAACCAAAACTTTCTTTAGGTCAAATGTAGCTTTCTTTAACTCAGTACAAGCTAGTATATTGACAGGTAGTAGTACTTCACTTATAAACTAAATATATAGAAGCTGTACATTTAAGTGACAGGAAAGAGCTTACAATCATATAGCACACACACTAAGAAAGAACAAGTAAGCATCTGCCAGTACAATCAACGCTGTAACTGAGAAAAGCCCTGATGTAGGTGCAGCTGGAAAGTATATTTCAAAGCTTCTCCTAAAGCAGATATACTATTAGGTAAAAAAGCAACTTGACTCTACAAATATAAATGACCTTGAAATGCAAAAATTTCTTCAATTTTGTTTTATTTTCTTACACCTGAATTCTGAAGGGGAGTTGATTCTGTCTAAATACCTAAGACTGTCCTCAAAACTGCCACGCCCCTGTCTACACATCCAATATGCTGGGATCACAGCTGTGTACCACCAAGTGTGGCTTGTAGCTGAGGCTAACTTCTGCTTTATTTACAGAATAAATGTCTGTAATATCTTAAAATTTACAAAATATTTTCAGCTCTGTTCTCTAAGAGATCTATGTTGTACGTGTCTAAAGTAGTATCAGTTTCATCTGACGAGTTCTACACCTCTAGAGTATTAGCTTCATCCAACTTTTAATATGAAAAAAAAATGTAAAGGACAAACTTACCTGAGCTAAGAACCTATATACATAAACAGGTTTAGTTTGTCCAAAACGATATACTCTGAATATACTCTGGATGTCATAAGATGGATTCCAAGAAGCATCAAATATAATCACTCTATTAGCAGCTACCAGGTTAATTCCAAGAGATCCTGCTTTGGTGGAAATGATAAATAAGCGCCCTCTAAAAATGAAAATAGAAAACAAATACTTAGTTATGATATGACTTTAATATTACAAAAATACACACACAAACCACACAGTATCTATAGCCGTTTAGATAAGATGAATCAGCTTCCCACAACAAAGAAATCAGAAATCCTTAACTGTAATATTAATTATTATATTACTTATAATTATATTGTTAACTTTAAAAACTCCAATAATTTGAAATTAAAGAGGAGTTAAAGATTAAGAGTATTTGGGGGAGGAGAAAGAATATGATAAAATTATAGGTATGTATCATTTAACCGTATCATTAATGACTGGTGAAAAGCAAATTAAATTTTCTGGTTCTGTTGCTCTCCTTGAACATAGATAGGGTTCTTCCCAGAGACTCATACTCCAACCAAGTACCAGGCATGGAGATAATCTAGAACCCCTGCACAGATGTAGCCCATGGCAGTTTAGTGTCCAAGTGGGTTACATAGTAATGGGAACAAGGACTGCCTCTGACATAATCTGATTGGCCTGCTCTTTGATCACCTCCCCCTAAAGGGGGAGCAGCCTTACCAGGCCACAGAAGATGACAATGCAGCCACTCTCCTGATGTAATCTGATAGACTAAGATCAGAAGGAAGGAGAGGGGGACCTCCCCTATCAGTGGACTTGGGGAGGGGCATGCGTGAAGAAGGGGGTGGGAGAGTGGGATCGGGAGGGGAGGAGGGAGGGGCTCATGGGGGGATCCAAAGTGAAGAAAGTATAATTAATAAAATAAAAATAAAATTAAATAAAAAAAGAAAAGCAAATTAAAAAAAAATCACTACAGGACTGTTTCTTAGCATTTTGGCTAAAAAAAAGTATAGTGTCTGTTATCAGTACAATATCCAATGTAGCCTCTATCCAAGGACAGTATGTTACATGAATTTTTGGAGCTAAGAGATGGAATAGGAACAGTTTCTGTCCACGCCATACATTGACCTGGTATTTCAGTTCCTCCAGGAACAGTGCACCACCTTTGGAGAATGTGAATGAATGAATGAATGAATGAATGAATAAACAAACGAGCTTTTGAAAAAAAAAAAAAGATGACAATATTAAGTCCCAAGGAGAACACAGAACTTGAACTCTCTTACATTGCTGAAAGGAATACAATACCATAGAGTCACTTTGGAAAACTAACATAGATAAACATAAATGATCATACAAACCAGCAGTTATGATCCTCAGACTGCATCATAGTAAGGAAAATACTCAATAGTACAATGTGTACAAGAATGTTTAAAATAGCTTTAATTTTAATTCCAAAACCTGGGTACGATTCAAATGTTCCTGGGAAGGCAATGGCTACACAAACTGTCTATATCCTTATGATGCCCTAGAACTCAAAAATAAAAAGGAAATAAGCATGAATCACAAATACAGTTTTTGAAACAGAATTTCACAATGTTAACCTGGCTGGTATACAATTTGCTTTGTAAACCAGGCCAGCATTGAACTTCAAAGATCCACTGTCTCTGCTTCCTAAATGGTGGAATTAAAGCATATGTTATCATGTCCAGCTCAAATGCATTTAGTAAGAGAAAGAAGTTGAGATTAATATGGCTACAATGTATAGGATTCCATAAGCAAATTTTGGGTTGAAGGTTGTGATTGTCCTGTTTTTGGCCCTGATTAAAAAGCTAATTTTACTGAACCTAAATTAAAAATATCTACACATACAGAAAATACTTCATACCTCACATTGGTTTCATCATTAAATTCTTCAGCCCACTTCTTCCTTGACTGTGCATTAGTAGAACCATCCAAGCGGTAATAGTCAATATTTCGGAGCCACTTCCCTTCACCTGAAAATGTAGGTAAGAAAACTCAAAAGAAGAATATGATGCGTTACTGTGTTATAGTGGTGGATTTTCTTCCTTGAGTACCATTTAAAAGCAAGATGGCTGAATGGGTAAAGATTCTTGCCACAAAGTTTGAAAACTTGAATTTGATCCCCAGGACCTATGAAGTGGAAAGAGAAAGCTATCCTACACTCATATGCCCAAACACCTACACGCACACTAACAAAATGTAATAAAATATAGGCGAGTGGAGAGTCATAACACATGCCTATAATCCTAGCCCAGGAGGGCTGATAGAGAATGTCAAGGTCCTGCCAGTCTAAGGCTGCATAACTAGAAACTCTCAAAAATTAAAAAAAAAAAAAAGCTGGAGATGTAGCTCAGTGACCATAGTACATGAAGGCGTGAATCCTGAGTATGAAATAAAACCAGATGTGGTGGAGGTTGTATGCACACAATTCCAGTACCACTTGGGTGGTAGAAGCAGGAGGATCAGAACTTGAAGGCCAGGCTCAGATACGGAGTGGATTCAAGACTCTGTATTTAGGAACAGAAACAAACTGGGTAAATGACTCAGTACCTGCTGTGCAAATATGAGAACATGAGTTCAGATCCCCATCACCCAGATAAAAGATGGGCACAGTGGTAGGCACCTGATGCCAGGTGCCTCACTAGCCAGTCAGGGTAGCTGGAATTGCAAGCTCAAATTCAGTGATCACCAAATAAGACAGAAAGTGACTGAGGAAGATACCTGGGGCTGAACTCTATTCTATCCTCCATGTACACAGAGGCTCAAGTTTATTTATGGGAACATATACACATATATACAAAACCAAATCAAAAAGGTGGGTTATATTACTGTACAGAGAACTCAGTAACAAACTTTCTAGCATGTACAAAGCCCTGTGGTCCCATCCTCAGTAAATAAAACAGAAATGAGTTCTGTATAATCTTTTTGTAGAAAGCTAGTCCCAAACCCCATTTTCAGTGTTTTATTTTATTTTCAGTGTTGTATTTAGACAGGGTTTCACTCTACACCCAAGGCTGCCAAATGAAAACATGAACCTTCTTGTTTATGCATTCCTAGTGCTAGAATTATAGTACTGTTGCTACACATAGCAGAAAAATGAAATGAAATGGTTCCCAAGACTGTCCTCTACCCCACTAGCCTAGAAGTTTGCCAAATTGGACAGTACCTAAAACTCTCAAGATTTTGGAGTTCTCTGAAATTTGGCATAGAGCAAAGACTACTAGATAATAATTCCTAATCTGATAACCTATATTAAAATCCATATTTTTCCAAATTCTGATTTAAAAAAAATTAAATTCCTGAACATTTTCTGGGTTACAATTAGGGCTATATGTGTTTATTCAAGCTCCACATCATGATTTACTAGGATTCCCCTTAAATCTAAAATATACGATGCAGTGGCAGTCATAGCAATGGTAATAATAGTCACATCAAAGATGTGGTAGCTAAAGCCAATGCTCGCCAAAGGTAACTTATAAACTGATAGGCGTGTAAAAGCAAAAACAGGTTAACTAGTAATTAGAAAAACATAAATTAACGAAGTATGGTGGTGTATATCATCACCTGGGAGGCTGAAGCAAAAATCAAAGCAAACTAAATAACAAACACCCACAAAACAAAGTCAAGAACACTGAGTAAAACAATGGTACAAGCTGTTTCTGAACTATAAGAATCAGGGTAACAAAGGGCTTTATTCTTAAGAGAAAAGGAAAGCATCAGAAACTATGAAAAAGTAGGAATGACAGGTGAAAAGCACAGAGAAAGAAAGAAAGGCTATAACAGAAAAACTTGGGAAGCAGCCCACAGCCTGAGATAACAAGACTGGACTCCAAGACATGCCTCCTTGCTCTGTGTAGTATGCTACCAAACAGGCTGGTTTTTGTTTCTTGTGGTCCTGAGGCTAAAAGTTAGGGCTTTGTACATCCAAGTTAAGTGCTCTATCACTAAGCTACATCTCTAGACACTTCAATGAGTTTAGCTGAGAATTGCCGCATAGAAATTACTCCACACTCTGCAATTCTATCCAAAAGATTTAAAATTAGTGTTTTAATTTGGTGCCTGTAATCCCAGCAATCCAGAGGCAAGCAGATCTCTGTGAGTTCAAAGGCAGCCTGGTCTACAAAGCAAGTCCAGGACAGCCAAGGCTACACAGAGAAACCCTGTCTTGAAAAGAAAGAGATAAGGAGACAGAAAGAAAGAGGGAGAGGGAGGGAGGGTGGGTGGGAGGGAGGGAGGGAGGGAAAACGTATTTAAATACTTGAAATAGTTATAACAACACCATTTACAACAGCCCAAAGGTGAAAACACCACCATTATTAAAAGTATAGCATAATAACACCTGCCATAAATAGACTAGCACAGAAATTAGTTCACAAAGTGAAAGAAGCAAGTAACAAAGACCATGTACTATAAATTCCCAGAATAGTCCAGAAGAAGTCACTCAAGGCATGTAGATTTCTGGTTAGTTAACTACAAAGAAGATGTGGAGTGGGATAGGAAAGTAATAACTAAAGAATATAAGGCTTCAAACAGAATTGACTAAAATATTTAAAAGTTGAATATGGTGTTAGTTTCACATATCTGAATATCCTAAAATCAGTGGATTTCACACACTAAGTGAGTAAAATGTACAAGATATGAATTGTATATTAATAAACTTGTTTTAAATGCTAAATTAAATTGGCCTATCATTGTGATATTACTGTTACAAATTTTTGTTAAATGAATTTTAGGAAATCTTGTCACAAAAGGGTAACAACAGGATGAGAGATACATTAATATACCTCACTGTAGTAGTCATTTTACCACTTATTTCCTAGAATGTCACATTGCAAACCTCAAATGCATACAAGAAAGATTTCAACAAACAAAACAAACCAAGCCGAGTATAATAACCAATGCTTTACTCCCATCATGCATGAAGTTGAGGCAAGAACATTATGAATCTGGGGCCATCCTAACTAAACATCAAGACCCTGTTTCAAAATAAGGGGGGAGGGAGACAGAAACAAGACATAAAGGCAGACTGACCAGATGTCTGTGGATAAAGACAAAGAGAAAATACAGCATAATTTGTGGCGTCAGGGTTGTGAGACACTGGGTAATTTGATTTCTTTTATCCTTAAAATGTTCATATGTTCAACAAGTGTTTTAAAAATCATAATAATGTAGACATGCTTATAACCCACCTTTATAGATAAGAGGTTTATCTTTATCTTCTGTTTTCTCCCTACTAGCCAATTCAAGAAAATCTTCAATCAAGTCCAGAGATATGAGCGACTGGCTAAAAACAAGACTTAAAAAAAGATTAGTGTTCATGAATTAGAAGATCAATCCAGCAAAGTTATTGTTTTTCTTAATGATCTATAAATTTAATACAAAATTTTATAACCAAAATCCAAAAGCTTCAACAAGGTATACTTTGAAGAAATTAATAAGCAGATTGTTAAGACTCGTAGGAATAGT
Source organism: Meriones unguiculatus (assembly GCF_030254825.1). Taxonomy (NCBI): domain Eukaryota; kingdom Metazoa; phylum Chordata; class Mammalia; order Rodentia; family Muridae; genus Meriones; species Meriones unguiculatus. The sequence goes on along the minus strand of NC_083369.1, from coordinate 14,706,715 downwards.
AGGCACAGGACAACAACAACAAAAAGAAACAGAAAAAAGGCAACATCAATTCTACATGGTAGTGCATCAGTAAAGGGACAGGAGATCAAAGGAAGAGCCTACACACAGCCATAGCAATGATTTATTTGTCTCAGTTGTCTTCTCCAGAATCAAACAAACTTCAGTGAAGTCACTGAAGTAATTAATTGTGAACTATAAACTAAGTTCTGAACTTAGATTAACTCTAAACTACGAACAAGAATTTAAGTTCCTAGAAATGCTATTCAATTAATACTGATACGGAATTTGGACTTTTAAGTTGGAAGAGGTCAGCATGAAGCAATCAGCAAGTAAGACTAGTCTAGAAATCACCACGTTAGGTACCATGCAAAGAAGTTAAGAGACATTAGAACAAACTGTCAATACATTAATGTCTCCTAGTTGCAAATAACATAAAGAAAAGCTGTTCACTGATTGATAAAAATACTCTTACCTGAAAAAGCTATTTTGGTTTCACCTGCTTTATTAGCATTTCATATGAAAACATAAAAAGCAATACAGGTTGGCAAGATGGCTCAGTGGGTAAAAGGTGCATGCCATCAGCCAGACAACTTGAATTCAATCCCAGGGTCCCACATGGTGGAAGAAGAGAATAAACCCCCAAAGTTTTATTGAGACTTCCCCACATGTATATGACACAGGCAACACACACACACATAATTAGAAACTTTTGAAAGCAATAATTGCAGAAACAGATCACTGGGGGTAGATGGGCTTTATCTATTTTCTAGAGCCTATGAACAATGGCCACTTAACACTCCCTCTGCCACTCTTATCCCTTTTTGATGAACTAAAATCCTGCTGAAACCATGAGCCAAAGTAAACTTCTCCTCCTTTTAAGTTTTTTTTTTTTTTTTTTCTACCAGGTATTCTGTTATAATGGTGAGAAAGTCACTAATGCAGATGATACCCAAATAAAAAATTGAAGATGCGAGGGTGATGTGGCTGGACCAGCATCAGCCTAACTATGTCTGCCATTTTCAATTTTCAGAGTCTGTTGACTATAATCTTGCTGCTTACATGTATGTTCATGTGCTTACGTCCAATCCTTGGCACCCAGCCTCACAGAAAGAAATAAAACTGGATCTATTGGGAATATTTTGAAAGTGTGCCCGAATTGTGAACGCAAGAGTCCTTATGTGGCCATATGCTGTATAGTGATGGCCTTCAGCATCCTCTTCATACAGTAGCTTTGGAAACTACCAGCATGTGATTGCCATCAGACTCTGGAAACAAAGACTTCCCTCCAGAAAATAATGGGAAGAATGGTTAAGCCATTTATCTCTGAACATGGAAAGAGATAAAATTTCAAAACACTGTTCTCTATTTTTATGCTATTGGACCAATGAGCTATGTAAATAATTAAGATGTAACAGTTTAATATACAGGAAAATGATTGTAGCAATCAACCTCAGTTCTGTCACTGCAGTAGTATACTGTGCAAATGTCATTCTGTTCTTTCAGGGCCACTTTTCATAAGGTACCTGAGGCATGAAGTAGAAAACACAGTGGCAAGTTCCAAAGGTTCCTTTCACTAGGAATTGAAAGTGATGTCTTCATAGAATGAGCCCTTCTAGCAACTGACCTATTTTTATTGAGAAAAATTGTTCTATTTTTGTTGTTGTTACTGTTCTTATAGATTGCATTAATATTTAAACAGTTTTCATTGCTAACCACAGTGTATCTATTCTTGACAAATTCTGTAGTTTATTAGAATGGTTTAAAATATCTTAAACAATTAGCATAAAAGTGGGGCTTCTAGCCAAGTGTGGTCGAAGAGATAGCTGTCATCCTTACACTTTTTTTGTTCTCTTTAGTGTTAAGTCTTCCAAATAGAACATTCATCTTAGTTTATCCCCCTAAAAAGAAATTGGTTGTGCTAACGACCACTCAGTAGTCTTATACATGCTAGGCAAACACTCTACCACTAGGCTACAGACATCCCCAAGCTCTAAAATTAATTTTAAAACACACAAGTTGATAGCAGAAAAACAAAGAACGGTGTCTGTAGTAAGAATCAATTTTCCCCTTATCCGAGCTCTAAACTCAAATATCTACTTCCTACTTTTCATCTTTCATGACTATACTAAAACTTAGCATAGTCCAAAGAAAACTCTTCATTTCTTCTAAAGCACTTATTTACTCTTTAGCCCTCTCATTTTAGTAATTAATAACATAATCCACTGTTCATTTAAGTTGCAGATCTAGCAGTCATTCTTTAACTATTTAGTCCCTATTTAATCTACCAATTTCTATTGTTTCTACTCCAAAACATGTTTTTTACCAATTAATCCTAATACCTGGGAGGCGAAGGCAGAGATTAAGACCATCCTGAACTATATAGTGAAACCCCGAAGCACTGAAGAAAACACTTGTACTCAGAAACAGCCCCTCAAAAGGAAGTTAGTTGTTTGTACTGGCATAGCAAGAATCAAAGAATTTACAACTTCACATGGAAAGCAAACATTATCAGATTTAAGTAAACTTTATAAACAATGGTATGATTACCAAAATGTTAAATTATATAATAGATATATTAAGAGGCTTACACTTTATCCCCAATTTCTTCTGCCATTCGAAGAATTTCAAAAAGAAGTACCATTTTTCCAGAATGCTCTAAAACCTCAGCATCAGCATCTGTAACAAAATCTTTGTACCAATCTGGAGCTGGGCTACTTGGGTTAGAAGTGGAAGCAGTTTTACCTAAATAAAATAAATAGAACATAAGTAAGTATAATAACCAGGAAAAAAAACTGAACGACACCAAAAGAAGTACAACAAGCTACAGTAAGAAAGCTAAGAAACTGATGGATAGATATTCAGGACAGGGAAAGGGAAAAGGACAGGCAGATGAACACAGAGAAATGTACCATCACAGGAGAAAAGGCTCTACACTGAGAAAAAGGCATAGCATGGCAAGTGATGAAGATGTGAGAAATGAAAGGTGATAGCAAGCAAAAGATGGATTCTGATGGAATGCAAGAAGACAGACCCTACAAGCAGGGCTGAGGAGCTCAGAAAGAGACCATAAAATATTCAAATTCCTCAGATCACAAAAACTAAGTCCCTGAAAAGACACTATATAAAAGGTACATGAAGCAATAGAGACAGCAATCAAGGAAGAAAATCTCTTCACAGGCTACTAAACCCAAAGGCTGACCTGAAAAACCAGCCAATCATACTGAACTAATTTGTTACTATTTTAATAAAATATTTGATCATAAAAGAAAATATACAGAAAATAGTTTATTAGATCACATTAACATAATCAGAATAAAAGTTAAAAAAAAAAACAACATATGCCTAACAGGCTTCTCACAGTTACCTTACACTGAAAAATATTTAAACTTTTAATGTCATAAAAAGCACAGAATATAATGCACAACTCAGCTTCCCTATTTCAAGTTTGGCAAAAATTGTAACTCTACTTGATGCAAGTGAAATCTAAAACATAGCCATGCGATGTAGTGCATGACTTTAAGCCCAGCACTCTGAGAGACAGAGGCAGGTGGATCTCTGTTAGTTCGAAGGAGGCCAGCCTGGTGTACAAAATGAGCCCAGTACAGCCAACATTACAGGGAAACCCAAACCCTGTCTTGAAAAATAAAACTAACTTAACTAAATGAATAAATTGATAGATAAATAAAATAAAGTAAAATATGGTCATTTTTCTCTTAAGACCTAACTAACCTCCTGCTTTCTACACTTGCCATGTCTATTTTACTGCAAATGTACCCCTAAACTGTGCACCACCCTGGCATTTTAAGCCATGCGTAAAATAGTATCATACTGCTTATATCATCCTGCAAATTATTGCTCACTGTGGTTTTTCATTCAAAATGTGGTTATCCACGCTTTTCATTGAGCTATCATTCATATATACTGCCATGTAGTATGCCACTACATGGTTTTGTCGTCAGTTATTAGCTTTCTATTTGTAAGATAAAAAATGTTTAAAAAATAAAGAAATACGATAAAAAATATTTCTCTATGAAACTATCACAATCCGTGTTCAATGCCTATTGTTATGTTTTCTCAAATACCACATATTTTAATATAAGTTTTATAACACAAAAACACGGTATAATTTTTACAACAGTTCAACATACCATCTTCATAGTCTTTATGTGCTATTTATATAATCTTATTTTGTTAAGAATCTGACTGTGTTACTGTGAGCTAATTTTCCTCAGGCTGTTTACCAGGAATTTATGTCACTAAATTTTTCTATGGTTGATTATTTATATTATTCTATAACTATTTTTCTTTTAAAGCTCAACAGTGTATTTAGTATTATTGTGTATGATGTGGGGGACATACACGTGGAAGTCAGAGGCCAAATGTATGAAGTCCCTTCTCTCCTTCTACCTTTATATGGGTTCCCAAGATCAAACTTAGATTTCCAGGCTTATGTGGCAGATACCTATTGAACTATCTTGCCAACCATTGAAAGATTATTTCTATTTTGCTTTTATCAATTTCACGTTATGTATACTTTGTCGACATCCTCACCTCCAATTTCCTACCATGTCTGTCCACAATTTAACTGCCCTTAAAAATTTGGCTAAGGCCGAGGATCTGGCTTGCTTCCGTGTATGTGGACCTATCTGCATTGCCTCCGTGGCACGCCTGGGTTGGCTACCCAGAGGCTATTTAAGCTGTGGGCTGGCTTTCCCCGGGGTCCGAGGATTGTTCAATGTTCCTGAATAAACTGCATTGAAAAAAAAAAAAAAAAAAGAAAAGAAAAAAAAAATCTCTCATACATTATTTATGTGTTCCTTTTCTTCTGTGATCTACAAAGATTAACCAGGGCCACCTGTGTAATTGGGGGTTTGGAGCTATCAATTGGAAGGTAGTAGAAATAGTGGAGGGCACACAATTTGGATGGATACACACACACACACACACACACACACAATCTAGTGACTTCCAATAGTTCACAGAGATAGAGGGCAGGATCCTGTGATCCCTCTCCTATTTCCCTGACTGCTGTTGGTAGGGCTGCTCTGCTCTGGGCTCAATGCAGGTGACCACAGTTAATGTGAGTGAAGGGCTACAGCAGTAGTAGTGAGTGGTATTTCCTTGTCCTTCACTTTAGCTTCAAACTCTTACAAGGGGCCATGTCCTCCTTCTGCCCTTTTCTGCATGTTAGGCAGTGACAAGTCTCTGCATCTACCACTGTGCACTGTGGAAGAGGCCTCTCAATTTTCACTATCATTTCCTCTTCAGTGTAGCTGAACTCTAAATATGGCTGAGGTGAAAGCACACATCTGTGGGCTGATTTTATAGCTCCTTCTCAAGGATCACTAACACAGAATTACTTCATTTTATTTTGTTTTGCTTTTAAACAGGGTTTCATGTACCCCAAAGTATTCTTGAATTCAGTATGTCACCAAGACTGGTTCTGAACTTCTGTTCCTCTATCTTCATCTGGGATTACAGGTATGTGCCTCTATACCTAGCTTTCAAGCCAATGTTGTAAAGTTAATTTAAAAAAATTACCAACCAAAAGCCAATGCTGAAAAATATAAACTTCCTATAATTGGCAAGATTTTTCAGCAGGAGAAGAAACAGCATACTATTTACTTACAAAATGTATACCCATTAAACGGATTCAGCTTTGAGAAAATAATCTAAGAACTTGCCAAAACAGAAGGCTTAAAGCCTTGTATTCTGTCCCTGAGTAGGAAGGAAAAACAAAAGCAACAACAATAAAAACAAAGTTGTTAGTCTCAAGACTAGAATATTGCTAGGGCTTCCATTCATTTTACATACTCTTGAACTTGCTGTTTAGGTTTAACAAAGTTCTCTTTGTGCCTGGTCCCTGGTGGTTCCATTACTTTTACAGCACTCATTGTGCATTTGCACCGAAACCACAAAGAGCTATTCTTTAGGCATATCACATACTTATAAAACTTCATCTTTTCCTAAATGCCTTTTGTTTGTTTTTTTTAAGACAAGGTCTTAATCTGTAGCCTAGGCTAACCTCAAATGCACAATACAGTCAAGGCTAGACTCAAACTTATGATTCTCTGACCTTATCATCCCAAGTGCTGAGATTATAGGCATACACCTTTGGCTCTGTAATGTTTCATAGGCTATTCTCTTCCTCTCTTGGTAGGCAAATTTTATTCACATCTTACTATTCCTTCCATTTCAGAAAGGTTTCCCTGAAGTTACTGGCTCTTGTCTAGTCTAGGAACATGTATGATAAATAGCCCTCTTCACTGAAAAGAAAACACTGCCTAGAAATGACAACTCACCACACACAAGTAATTTAGGAAAAAGTAACAAAAACAAACAAAAGCCTCTTTGTGGGACTCTACAAGCCTACCACTCTGGAGGTAAAAAACAGGATGATCAGAAGTTCAGCTCTTACTCAGCTGGACTATATTAGACCCTTTCTTTAAATAATAATCTAGAAACCTACGGGCTATTCCCATTACTATATATTTTAGCCAGGCTGGTGGGCCATGTCTATAATCCCACTCACTCAACCAAACTAAAGAAATGTAATGTGTAGCTGTTCACAGATGAAGCATACCTAAATATACTGAATAAATTAAAAAAAACCTGTAGATTAAATAGCTATTCTTTACCATAAACTTTCCTTCTAATAAAATTCAAAATGATGATGCTGTAAATGTAAATAACTTACTCAGACATGATGCTATTTAGAAAACTACTACATTGCAGTCTAAGAAAATGATTTCATTTTAGTTACCCACAGCTAAGTAAGTTCATATGGTATACTCTTTTTTAATATATTTCATTTATTTTATGTGATTATGTGTCGCCTGCATGTATATTTATGTGTGTGTGTGTGGGGGGGGTCATGTGTCTAGTGTGTGTAGTACCTGAGGAGGGCTGTGAATTTCCTGAAACTGGGATTACAGATAGTTCTGAGACACTATGTAGGTGTTGGGAACCTAACTTTCGTCTTCTGGAAGAGCAGTCAATGCTCTTAACCACTGAGCCATTTCTCCAGACCCCAATATGGTATATTTCTAAATGGAAAGCATTTAAGTTTAAAGAACAAAATTTTATTTTTCCATCTATTCTAGAATATATTTTTTGATAAAATATACACGTAAATAAGCCAGAAAATTATAAGATACATCTACATATAAATAACTTCTACATTACCTAACACAAACATTAAAAACAAAAACCTAAACAAGCTGTCAAAGCCTGACTTTTGGGACTCATGACTCTTTCTATCTGATTTCAAGCACACAACATACTGCCTTCCTACTCTCTAGCCCAGTGCTTTCTATGCCCTTCACATTATGGCATATAAAAAGTAGGATACTTCAGAAATACACCAGAAAAAAATGGAACCAGCTAGACATTTCCAGAAAGCAATCCAGCTACATATATCACTTGCACTTCCTGCTCAAAAAAGGAATGATTAGCCAACTTTCAAAATTAATATTCCTTGACAATTTCATACATACATCACATCTACCCCCTACTGTCTCCACTCCAACTCCTCTACATTTGTCTAAGTTTCCTGTAACTCATTTATAGCACTGAATGATTCTTTTTCTTTTCAGCTATAACAGAAAAAAGTAATCCAGTAAGACTATTTCAATGTAGTTATTCCCTGGAATACCAATTCATAGCAAGACTACAGAACTCTAAGTAGAAAGGGTGGAAGAAAAAAGCACAGGAGATAACAAGCTTTCTAGTGCTTTATCTCTATCATCACACTTTTTGCTGTTTTGATGAAAATACTCTTTAATTCTGTTTGGAAGATGAATGCTGATAAAGCTGCTTCAATGGATGGAGTAGCCAAAGAGAAAAAGAAAGAAGGAAATTTGTACTTTAAATTTCATGACTCCCCTGATTTGGAGAATCCAGGGTTTGTGGTTAAGCTGCCACCTGTCTACTCCACAGAGGTACTGAAAAGAGAAGCGTTTATAGAGGAATCACTAAGTTAGTTAGCTGCAGACCTCAGCTCAGTCAAGCTTACTGATGACAAGATCATTCAGCTGCCACCCACATTGCTTTTCTCCTCACAAATGCTTAACTATAACTCCCCAATGCAAATATTTAGAGTCATTTACAAGTGTGATATTTGGTCCCAGCTTCAAGGCTCCTAAACACACAGTGAGCTCGTACTAAGAACATAGAAAGGCTAAGTACTAACTCTTTAGTATATGTAAGGGGAGAAAAACTGAAGCCACTATATAGTAAACACTAAGACTTTTGCTTTCATATAAAGGAGAGAAAAATGGCAAAATGAACTGTACATGTTATAGGGAGGAACCAAAGTAGGTAATTCTAGATTATGAAGAATTAGAAAGGAAAAAGACTAAATGATTAAAATTTGTTCTAATATATATAACTCATTACTTGAAATGCTTCCAGTTTTCCTATGGAGCTAAGTGGAAACCTCAAAGAGGCCTTGAGATCAGGCACATTCTGGCCTGTTTCCAGTTCTACTGTTCAGTTATAAAAGTAAATTTACCAGTTGTATATTTCAGTATCACTTAAGAACTGTTAGCTATTTACAAAATCAGAATAACTGAGTACAGGTATATACATTTAAATAAACAACTAGCTTTCCTTTTTCTTTCCTCCAAATTACCAGACAGAGCAAAATGACTTGCCGACAATTAAACATTAATGGAATATTTGCTCTAACCCTGTGTCCTCTTTCCTTCTGGTTCTTAATAACCTAAGCAAAGACATTCCTTTGCATCAACTGGCTAGGATAACAAAGGATAAAACCAAGCACTAATAGACTACAATGTCCTAAGTCAATAAAGGCAATGTTCACCACACTCACTTTCTTCCAACTTCAGAGAAACTGAAGGGTTGTTTCCTGTTTCATCCACATTTCCTTCTCCACCTCCTCTAGATCTTGAATTCCAGACTTTGATGACTTCAACATCATTGTCACTACCACTTCCACTTGAACTGCTATCCTTTTTCCCTTTTTTGCCCTTTGTTTTCTTCTTTCTAAAAATAATAAAAAAAGGAAAATGTCATGGTAGGAAAGAATATTAAGGTTATAAGGCCAAATATCAGAAGACAAGCCACAAGTCCAGGCTTTTGAATATACCAGCATAGGTAACAGAAATACTCAATTTACTTTGCATACTCATCTGAGCTTAAGCTCACGGAAGTTTCATCAGAATCTGAAGCTATAAATTCATCCATACTATCTTCATCAAAATAACCCTAGACAAAAACAAAGACACATGTTTTAGTGTCAATATATATCTGAAATTCAAATGTTTTACTTCACTTAACTGACAGAAAATAAATAAGGAACTATTGAAGATTGGAAGAAATAATGGCAATTTACCAGGATTATGAAATAGGAGGTCCTGGATGGGATGATGAAGAAGTAGAAGTGAAGAAATCCAAACAAAGTTTGTTGTATTGTATCAAAGTTAATTTCATGGCTCTGATAAGTTACTATGGCTAAACACGATATTAACATTAAGAGAAATTGAATTAAAGTATAAAGGAACTGCTTGAGCCATTTTTCTGATCTTTCTATAACCATAAAATTATTTCAAATTGAAAAAACAAATAATTAAGACAAGTTCTCAGGCGAAACTGGCCTCCCAATGCTGGATCTTACTGTCTCAGCCTTTCAAGTGTGGAGATTACAAATGTGTATCACCAGGGCTTTTGTTTTGTTTTTGTGGAGACAGGGTCTCTTATATTACAGATGGGATATGGACTCCCTGTTGTAGCCAAGGATGACTCTGAATTCAGATATACCTACTTGCACCTCCCAAGTACAGGGATTGCACATGTGTGCCACCTTGTCTGGTTTGTGTGGTCCCGGAAATCAAACCCACAGTATCACGCATGCTGGACACTCTACTTACTGAGCTATATATATATTTTTCAGTTATGTGTGTTCATATGTGATTGGGGATCAAAACTAAGGGCCTTTTGCTTAATAGGCAAGAATTCAATTAGTTAGACATATGCCATGACCCCTCTAAAATGTTAAAAGGGCTCAATGCAAGAACATTTAGAACTGGGGATATAGCCCCTTCAGTTCAAATAAAGTGAATAAATAAATTTAATTAAAGAAGCTAAACATTTAGTGATCCTATAAGTGTAATAAATTCAGGACACAGAAATAAGCTAGGCATGGTGGCACACATCTGTAATGCCAACACTCAGAGAAGGCAGAAAGAAGAGGATTGCCACAAGTTGGAGGTTAACATGAACTACACAGCTGAGTTCCAGGCCATCCAGGGACACAGAGTAAGACACTATCTCAATAATAACAGAAAAGAATATAAATTAACTAAAAAATAAAAGAAGCTAAATTAATAAAATAGAAAGTTGCTTCAAGTACAGAGAATATAAAAAGTAACATTTAAACAATTTGAAGTACTTGATTTACCTTATTTTCTTTGCTAATGTAGTCCAGCTGCAGACACCAAGGATGAGTCCAAATTCTACTTAACATCTGGAAATCTTGGAAGAGCTTTGCACCTGCCTTTCCTCTTCCACCTTCAGTGCTATTGCCTACACCTGGTCAAAAGAAACTGTAGTTGATGACACAAGAATTTTCCATTCCCACCATGTTGATTCTGTAGTAGGTTACCTATGATACAGACCCTTTCCTAAATGTGACATGGCTTATGAAATCTCATTTCTTATGATGAATATTTTGAAAAACATGAAGCAAAGAAGATTGTAGGAGAAACCCACTTTACAGAAATGATTAGAATATTAAAGAACAAATATGTAGTAAAGAAATAGATATGATTTGTTGTTGTTTTTTTTTTTTTCTTTCAGGACAAAGCTTTATGTAGTCTAAGCTGCCTTGAAACTCCTGATCCTCCTGCTTCTACCACCAAGTGCTGAGAATACAAGTTCTACCACATTCAGCAATATATGCAATTTGGAAAAGTGATGTATTAAGCAATAAAATAGAGCAAGTATAATTTTCTGATTTTAGTCATAACAAAGTCATAATTATTAATACAACTATAATCTGTTGCCTATCCCATAATAGGAAGAACACTGTTATTTTAATTAAGGATCACTAATAATAGATATTTTTTTTTCCTTAAGACTTTTGAAATCTCCAAAATTGTATACACGGTCCCTTCCTCTATTACAGACTAATAAAGCACTGTTCCATTCAGATAGACTTCCAGCAATTCGTTGCAACTATGATGACTCAAAACACTACTTTGAAAAATTATGCTTTTGATACAGAAATGTAAATGAAGGAAGAGGGAGAGAATATACAAGGCACATAGATAAACAATAATGATTTCACTACTATGGGAAGAAGAGGGGAGAAAACAGACACCTGAAATCCATAGAAATACAGAATTGTAAGAAACAGGGTGGTAGAGAAAATGAAGAGATGGAGGACAATAGGTACAAAATTTCAGTCATGCAGGAAACTCTTCAAACATAATAATGCACATAAGGACTATAGTTAATATACTATAATAGAAGCTTTGGGTTCTTTGTAAACGCAGTTATGTTACAATGCTTTTGTTTTAATCCCAAGCATGGGATTTTAGTTAGGCTATAGTTTGTCCACACCTGTTAATTTTCTTGTGGAGGGGTGTGGCTTTTGCCAGCTGGAAGCAACCTGCCACATGACCTGCCACATGCCACATGGAGAAAGGTGTGGTCTAGTACTCTGAGATCATGAAGGAGGGTCCAGAAAGAGAAAGGGTGGCGTGTGGTGTTGCCATGTGACAAGCAGCAGTTTAGAGAGACCAGAGACAGACTGTGTAGGGGTTTGAGGCAAACAGATGAATAGAAACAGTTTGAAGTGAAGCAGCTTGGAGCTGATAGAGAGACTGCTGGCTGTGTCTGTTGTTGTTGATGGAGATTTGTTGAGCCCTAAAAGAACCCACCAACCCGAAACAGCCAGGATATATAAAGGGGTCTATGCCCCCTCTCCCCATTAACCTTTTTTCACTCCTGCTTAGGACTGTGGAGATGGAAGAAGGGAGGTAGAGGCCTAAATACACCAAATAAAGTAGAATTTAAAAATGAGCACTACAATATATGATATACTTTAAATGGCTAAATGCCTTTAGGTACTTTTACTTACACAAAACATGTAAGAAAAGGATAGTTACATACGATCAGCTATATTATCTTGCTATGTAGATGTACACATTAAAATATATTGTACACCTTAAATACATACAATAAAAAGAAAATGTTTTGTGTCATTTTAGCCTTTGTTATTGAGGCTTCTCTTATTCTATAAAATATATAGAAAGTCTATTCCAGATGATGTTCTACATGAACTTGAATGGGTTCTATGAATGTTGGACAGTGTGCAATGAAGGTGTCTTTCTTTCGAGTGAAGGTGTTTATAATGTCATTCAAGTCATACAGGATTGATCACTTAGGATCATTAGCAGAACCACTGAGTATCTGCTTAGCTGTTCTAGAAATCACTAAAGCCTTTTCTGTTTCTTGGGAATTACTGGCTGAAAAAGAAAAAAATGAAGGGCATTTAAAACGGGAAAATTTGGGGCCAATGAGAGACTGGAAAAGAGAACTGTTACTGAGTCTGACAAAATAAATTTGAGACCTGGGACACACACATGGTAAAAGAAAACTGAGTCTTACAGGCTGTTCTCTAACCTCCACAGAAATGTCATGGTCTTCTACATGTGTACACATATACATACACATACAAAATAAATAGATGTAATAAAAAAAGAACTGAAAGTCAGATAGGGTGGTTAAAGCCAGCTTTGGCTAGATAGCACATTTGAGGCCAATTTGGGCTATGGGAAGAGACCTTCTCTCAGAAAAAAACACCCCCCAAAAATCTGGAAACACCTATAGGAGCTAGGTGAACACTTAGTTTATCTCAAAATATGTACTAACGAATGATCCCCTTTTAACATGAAAATGTGATTTTATACCCTCTAATTTGTCTTAAGATTTAATTAGTTGGAATCAAGAGAATTGAATAAACATTCAGGATGGCCTGAAAATGCAAACCATCACACTCTTAACATGAAGTGCCCAAAAGAATTCTAATCAATAATAAATGGAAAGAATATCAGATAGTAAATTAGCTCACAATGAAGGCTCTATAAAGTTGAAGAAAGTGGCTTACTTATCATGTATAAATACATATTATGACAGTTAAAATTGAAATCTTTTTCAAGCATATCTCATCTTTTCCAAGCATATTTTCACTGGCTTTACTATCCAGGCATTGCACATGACAACTACCATTACTAAACTGTCCCGCAAAGGAGTCATGCTAAATGCTGGGATGTGATTACTTTGACATGCAAGGAAAGGTTAAGAAATAAGATACTACAGAGATATTGTTCACATCACCAAACATTTCAACACAAGGCTATGCTCTATGTAATTTAAGAGTTTAAATTACCCTCTGAAAGACTCTACCTAGCAGTGTATCAAAGCAGGTATTAAGACTCATAACCAAACCTTTGGCAGAGTGTAGGGAATCATATGAAAGAAGGGGAAGTTAATATGACCTGGAGAGGACAGGAGCTCCACAAGGACAAAATATATCAGGGCACAGGGGTCTTTTATGAGACTGTTTCTCCAACCAAGGACCATATATGTATATAACCTAGAACCCCTGCTCGGATACAGCCCATGGTAGCTCAGTATCCAAGTGGGTTCCCTAGTAGGGAGAACAGGGACTGTCTCTGACATGAACTCAATAGCTGGCTCTATGACCTACCCTCCACACCCCCAAGGGAGGAGCAGCCTTGCTAGGCCACAGAAGAGGACATTGCAGTCAGTCCTGTAGAGACCTGATAAGCTAGGGTCAGATAGAAGGGGAGGAGGACCTTCCCTGTCAGTGGACTTGGAAAGGAGCAAGGAGGAGATGAGGGAGGGATGGTGGGATTAGGAGGGAATGACGGAGGGGGCTACGACTGGGACATAAAGTAAATAACCTGTGATTAATATAAAAAATAAAAAGTATTATTAAAAAAAAGAGTTTAAATTACATGTAAACTGTACGATCTCAGAATAATAAAATCTGTAGGCTCTAATTCTTAGAGGAAAATTAATCCTTAGTCTAAACCTCTAAGGAACTCATTAATAGTCAAAGGAATATCAGGAACAATGATCAAAAGTGCTTCAGTACACAGGGCAACAAGAAAGCATGACTAAAAACCAACAGAAACGTGGAAAAAAGATGATAAAAAGCATTGGGCCTTAAGGGGAATGAATGATCAAATAGCTAAAGCAACTATAGTTAAAGAAATGCTACAGAAAAGTTTGAAATTATAAAAACACCAAGATTACAAATAATAAGTAACAGAATAACTGAATATAACTTTCTGAAAATAAGTCACTGCATTTTTCTTTCAAAGACTTATTAAAGTAGGGAATCATGGTGCATGCCTCTAATTCCAGTACTCAAGAGGCAGAGAGAGCAAGAGAATCATCCTGAGATACACATTGAGACCTTGTTTCTCTGCTAAAAAGTTTTATGGAGATAGAATGTATATAGAGGCCTGATAGACTAGGGTCAGATGGAATGGGAGGCAGACCTCCCTTATCATTACACATAAAAACCCTGTGTAAACTAACAAAAAAACAAAACATTATTGCATTAAGTTTGTCTTCTGAGTCTAGCACTGACAGTAAACATTGCAATTTTCAACCTAATTATTTTGCTCAAATGCAAAAGGAAAAAGGAAAAACCATGGCAAAATGACTAAAACCAGATTCTTCAGAAAAAAAATAACTCTTCATAGAGAAGATTAAAACAACTGAATGTATTTGTTACCTGTTAAGTGATCTAAGTAGTACTGATAGAGCTTGCACTGAATAGCAGTCATTCTCACAGCGAGCACGTATTCATGTTTTGGAGGCAAGAACTTTGTTAATGCTGTGTAATCTTTCCTCTGAAATTAACAAGACAAAGAATGCAAATCAATTATCTAAATATGCCACAAGAATGAACTGCTTGAGGAACTGACAGTTTTTAGAGCTGAAAGACACATAAGTCAATATTTTCTTAAAAGATATTCACCCTTTCAAATCATAACAAGGACCACATATGATTATACTTAATATATTTCATCTGACTCAAAATTATGCTACTTTGGTAACAGCAACAACTAAAAGATAATTGCAGCATGCCCAACAGGTTTTAACAATTGGCCATATGATCACTTTACGAAAATAAAAGTTTTTAAGATGCTCTTTGTATTAAAAAAAATGCCACAAATTGGGGAAGTCATATAGTCATCTGAAAGATAATACTACCAAAAATAGCTTGCTTTTCACATAGCAAACCATAAGAACCAAAAGTGTCATGTAGCCAAGTGTTGTGGTACATGCCTGTGATTTTAACACTTGAAAGACTGAGGCAAGATGATCAATGGTTCTAGGCTAGTCTAGGCTACATAAAGAAAACCCATCTCAAAGGAGAAAAGAAACAAACAAAACAAAACAAAATCTCAGGCAGACCTCTGAGTTTGAGTTCAGCCTGGTCTATAGTGCAAGTTCCAGGACATCCAAGGCTACCTAAAAAAAACTTCACCTCAAAAAACAAAAACAAACCAAACAAACAGAAGTATCGCTTTGACTTTGAGTTTTTAGCATTGACAGTAATGCAATGTAATACAAGCTGAGTTACATGTCAAGCAAAAACACCCAAAACACTTCTGAAGCAAAGCTTTGCCCCTCTGAGAAATAAAGCAAAACTATTTTATTAGAGGGACAGCAAAAATAAAAATAAAAACACCACAAATACTAATAATTACTAAATACAAATACCTACCTCAACAGAAAAATGAACTTATTGCTTGGGTTGTAACAGCAATACAGAAACAAAGTGCTTAATAGTACATGTAGCTAACCTGATCAAACATGATTATCATTTATGATATAGCATTATAGCCACTCTAAAAGACAGCCTATATCATTGTTGAACATTTTTGTAGCTACTTTAAGTGTCTAGTGTCTTAAAGGAGAATAGAGATCTTGAAATCTCTGAATTGATAGCTCCATCTCTACAGACTTATCTATAAATGTAGATTCACAAACAGTATTTTCAGTAACACTATTAACATGCTCAGTATTTAACCAAAAGTAATAAAAGTGGTGAACGCATCAGTGCACGTGTGTGTCTGTGAAAGGATGTCCTGAATGAAGTATGAATGTATGAACGATGTGTGTGTCACAGCACATACATGAAATTCAGAGGACAACTCTGGTAGAGCAGGGTTTTTTTTCTTTCCACCTTTACATTAACTCCAGGGATCAATTAATCTCTGGCTGACAGGATTGTATAACAAGTACCTTTACCCACTAAGCCATCTTGCCATCCCCTAAAACTGTTTCTTAAGGATTGCTTTAATTAATACTATCCTCTACTACAGCTATTTCAGACAGTGAGGTTCTGAATACCATGCCATAGCATAGATTAGATTTTCTTAATCAGAACAGCTCTACTCTTCCTCCTAATCAACTATGTTCTCAAACTGTGAAACATACTGCAAGTGCAAATGGTTGATGAATCTTTAAATCAATGCAAAGAGATATATTTACATAATTAAAAAAGAGAAAATGAAACAAAGTAATTCAACCTTAAACTCAGAAAATGATTTGGGATTGCATTATCATTGTCATTGTGGAACGTGTCTGTACCTGAACACATCCAGCTAACATCTCATACAGAATATGAGCACGTTTTTTCATCACTCTCACATCTACCATGGTAGAATCTGCACACTGTCCATTTTGGATTGGATTTATAAATCTATTCCTAAACTCCTTGATGGATCCAAGCAAATTTTCCTTGATAAAGTTGACCATGCAGTGATCTAAAAGATAAGACATTAATTCATTAATAACATTAATGATGGAAACTATCAGAAAAGGTCCTCAACATATTGCTCATGCCAAATGGTCATCTCATAGAAGTCTTATAAGAAAAAACAATGGGTGGCAGGAGGGGAGGGTAGGGGAAAAAGCTAAGCTTAGGATAAAAATGGGTTGTAAAACTGATCTAAAGCTAGATATATTATATGAGAAATGAAAGAAACTATCCATAAGTCTAGACTTATTTAAAAAAAAGTTAATTCTAACTGTAACATGTAAAACATAAAACAAGTACATGTAACTGTAATGATGATTTTATGGCCAGTGAGGGCACTTTGTAAAGAAAATACTAAGTACCACATAAAAATAATAAAAGTAGATAATAAGCTACTGTGGCTGAGTTATATAGCTAATGCAGTTCTTGATTTAGCTGCGGAAGCCTTTAATGGTGCCACCGATTGTCCTATATGAAACAGCATTACAATGTAAAATAACATTTGTATAAAAAGGAAAATAGAAGAGAAATGGAAAAAATGAACAAACCGAGAAGAAGCCTAACAATCGAATATGTGAAACTCTATAAAGCCAATTGCAACTTGCTAACTAAGCTCCTGTTATATAACATGAAATGAGGGAAGTTCACAAGGTACACCTCCACGTATTTAGGTCTGAGCAAATGCTACTCTGGTAAAGATTTGGTAGAATTCTTTTTTTTTTTCTCATCTCCACATTCCAAAAATGTTCATATTTGGTGTATACATCCCCCCCGAATATATATATATATTTTGCAAGGGAGAAAAGGTCTCGCTATGTATTACTGGCTATTCTTGAAGTTACAAACATACACCTGCCACTGCCTCCTCAGTGATGGGACTAGAGGTGTAAACTATCACACACAGCCTTTTTTGTTTCCTTACCTGTATTTCCTCCAAACTGGATACATATCCTTATAAGACATCATGAATAAGGACACACATAGTTTGTATATTTTAAGGCAATCATTAAAGAATTTGGATACTTTTTTAGTATTTAAATCTCCTTATTTCTATCTGAACACTGCCAACAGCACAGGTCGTGACAGTGGTTTCCTACTCAGATTACAGCATTTCACTTAAAAGGCATGTTGTTCTTTAAGGATCAGCTCTAGATTACAGGCAGGGACTTACAACAACAGAAGAAAGAGAAATGGTGAAAGTTACGAAAATTGACGAGTCAACAGCAACCGTCTACAGCATAATGCCATATATTAACTCACACTCAATTAGGTTATTTTGAAGTGGTGTTCCTGTTAAAATAATCCTCCTCCTTGATCGTATAGAATTCATGGCTTTTGAAACAGCAGATGCTTCATTTTTTAGAATATGGCCTTCATCACAAACAACAAAATCAGGGCCTATAAAAATAGACACAAAACAGGACTTAATTACAACACAATGAAACTGAAAGGAAGAATAAAATAAAAAGGTTGTTCCTGGAAGTATCTATAGTTTATCATTTTACACCACTGATAGTGAAGGAAGATAAAGCAACAACATTACGTGCTGTTCTGTATGGCTGAAATGGCACTAATTAGTTTTAATCAAATCCACATGGCCGAGTATCAAAGTACTCATATAAACAGTATGAAACAAGGAGAGAGCGTGAAGATTTTACCAACACAGGGGGACACGGTGGCACAAACCTTTAATCCCAGCACGCAGGAGGCAGAGGCAGGCAGATCTCTGAGGCTGAGGTCAGTCTGGTCTACAGGTAACAACAAAATTTATTGTATAATATTCATTTACTCTTATGATCACATGAAAGTTATTATACGCTGTACTTTTTAAGAGGACTTTTTTTTTTCTGAAACAGAGTCTCACATATAGCTACATGAGAATGGCCCGACCTCCACCTCACAAGTCCTGCAACTGCAGGAATGTGCCACTGAAATTAGTGTTAAAGTTTGCACTTTAAGGCAGTAAGTATCTTGCTGAGCATCAACAGCCCGGACAACATTCGAAATTTGAAGTATCAGTTCCTATTGAATGCATACGACTTTCTCAGAATCATAAAGACAAGAAATGAACCCAAGAAAAACTATCCTACGTCTATAGCTATTTCCATTATGAAATTCATTTATATTTAAAGAATTACCTCAAATGGGCTGGAGGGCATCTATACTAATACCCAATGTTAAAATGGTATGTACATACCCACAAGGGGGAAAATACTGAGATTGATTGATTGATTGATTTTGCCCTAGGAAAAGTCTTATAAGTATCTGACATAATATGAGTGTTTTATCTAGAAACTTCAGAATACCCAGTCTATGCTAATACTGTGGCTTATGATAAGGTGTTAAAAGTCTTTTAAAGATCTACAGGAACTGGAAATTTAGATCATACAGACAGGCGGTTAACCAGCCCTACATAACCAAGTCCAAAGCAAGCTGGAAGGCTGACAATACTCCATGCACAGTTACACATCATGACTGGAAGAAGCTAGCTCTCATCTACGATGCTACTGGATGATCACCATCTGAGCCAAAGCAGAAACTACTCAGTCCTGTCCTGTGTGTCTTTTCCTGTGGTTAACCTTAATTTATATTATTTCAGTATAGGAAGTCATAAGTATCCATAGAATAAGGACTTCAGGCTTTCCTGTGTCTTTCCAGTGAATTATGAAATCTGAAGGAAGCAGACCTTATTGCTCAAATACAATAATACTTTGAATATTGTTCATACGTATACATACAGATTTTTCTCTTCTGAAGTTAAACACTTAAAAGCATTCTTGTAAAAGCACTAAAATAAATTAGAACACTTAAACAGAGCAATTTAAGCACATTAAATAGAAAAGCACTTTTCAAAAACAATTAAGAGGCAAATAAATATATTATTCTATAGTGTTATAATTAATGTTTCTTTTTCAGTATGCATGTTCCAATGTCACCTATTGGTATTTTGAAAAATCAGAGTCATGCCTAGGGATGCAGCACAGTGGAGAGAGCCCTAGATTCAAGCCTAACAAAAGCAACATTTAAATAACTGTAGTCACCCTGTGACACATGTATGAATGCAATACAAAAACAGAGAAGCTGAGCTCAGGAGGTATTATCTAACAACTCTAGTCAACCTAAACAGCTGCCATACTAATATCTTCTCCCAGTTTTCCAGATTCTGACCTGACAACCTTCTCCCACTCTACAACCTCCTTTCTAAGACTATGATACCTCAAAACTACTTGTCTGGTCCAGACATCTAGCTTTTACCCTAGGCTTGAATTAGGGTATTTCTTCTACATTACATAAACCCAGGATTTCAAATAGCCAACTGCCCTATAATCTTTGGTGCAATCAATTTACATCAAACCACTTGGGAAAAAATTATTTCACATATATCTTCTAATAAATTTAGAATTTAGACTCTGTTATTGATGGAAAGGGAATTTACATAAAACGTTATTACTACCACTAAATCTTAAATGTTATATTTTGATACATTACTTTTGGTTATATGTTATACATGGTAAATACCGTAAGACATTCATTGCAATAGAAAGAGTTTGACACTTCAAACTATCTCTAATATTAAGAAAAGGTGACAGGGACAGAGGGAGGATCAAACATTCAAGGCCAACCTGGACTACACTGAAACAACCTGTCACAAACTAAACACAATACAACACTAACAGAGGAAGCAAAAAATAACCTTGGCATAGAATTTAAAAAATTAACAAACAAGAGGACCATGGGGGTGGCTTAAAGCCTAAGAACACATGCTGCTTTTTGCACAGGACCTAGGTTCAGTTGCTAGAACGCATATATCAGACCATAACTAACTATAATTTCAGTTATGAGAAATCAAACACTTTCTTCAGGCCTCTTCAGGCAACAGGCACACAAGTTACATATGTACAGATACACATGTACACTACACAATTAAGCATGTAAGCAGTTTTTAAGCATAACTTAAAAATTAAACCAAATAATTTTTAAAATAAAATAAGACCAGCACCTTATCAGATAAAACTACATTTAGAATTTCATTACATATTCACCAGAACTTATAGACACAGTTTTAGGCTACATAAAAAAGAAAAAAAAAAATCCACATTCACTTCAGATCAAGTCAGGCACTATACACCTAGCCTGGCTGGACTGGTGCCTGGAACTGTCCTCTGAACAGTGATATACTTTACTTTACAGAGAGGCTTAAGGCTTAGAACTTAAGGCATTGATGCAGCTAACTAGTTCTCTCTATTTTATACACCTAAGAGCTTCAGCTGTCCTCTGAACTGCCACTAGCTTCTCAGAAGATTTTTTTTTTAATCTTGGTTTTATGTTGATCTGTCTCTTGACCTCCAGTCTCTGTCATATAAGACTAAGTCTTACTTCTGAATCTTTTTGAATACCATCTCTAAGGTCCATTTTCTTACTTAAAATTGTGCCAATGTCTCTGGTGGTTTAGAAAGGAAAAATTAAAAAAGAGGTTACTGATGAAGTGGCAGCAAAGGTAGAATATACACCTAAATAAAATGAAGTAATTAATAAACTGTTAGCTAAGACACACCAACTAGGAGCCAAAGCAAATGTTGAAGAACATCAAAAAGTAATGGACAAAGTAGAGAAAGCAGTATGTTGGAATTCTATGCCAGCTTTCAGTTTCTAACCGCATTCAGACAACTCTAAATGCTATTCTTTAAAATAAAAAAGGGGGCCAGAGAGCAGGTCAAAGTGCTCATTTCTTGCTGTAAATGTCTGCGCTTTATGCCAGGAACTCACAGCGGTAGAAGAAAAGGGTCAAAAGTGTTCTGACCTCTACACACAGATGGTCACATATTTTCATTCATTCATTTCACTTACTCCTGCAGTACATGCATTCTCTCTCATTCTCTCTCTCAGAATCAATCAATCAATCAACTTAAAAATAAAATAAACCATAACATCGTAAACTGATTCTAGAATCCATTCTGTTCTTGCATCATGGATTCTAGACACTGAACTCAAATCATCAGGCATGGACTGTAACAGCTTTCACGGACTAATCTATTTGGGTAAATGACCATTTCCTGTTTGAGATGCACATATGACCTTACTACCTCCATTTCAGAAGTGTTAGAATTACAGAAATGACACACCATGCCCAGCAGAAAAATTATACTTACACATCAAACTGAGAGTTGGGGGTGTGACCTAGCATGCATGAGGCTTGGGTTCAATCTATAGTACCACATCACCATATAAACGAGGTGTCACAGTGCATGCCTTGACACCTTGTTTGTGTAATTCCACCAATAAGGAAGTGAAGGCAGAAGGATCAGAAGGTTAAAGTGATCCTCTGTCAGTCTGTGACACATAACACCCAGTCAAATAGGAAAGCGGGGGGGGGGGGGGGGTTTACAATTATAGGCACACAACAGTATGCCTCCTTTTAAAAACTATTATTTGAAGCTGTTCTCAAGAAAGCTTGTGAAAAAAATCTGCTGAAATGATATCATTCTCTAGATTACAATTCTCTAATAATACAGCAACCATAGATCCCTAAACACTAAAACTCTGAATAACTAGTAGCATTAGGGATGATTTTATATCATTTAAATTATAATAGTATTAATAATAAAAACAAAACCTATAAGGACAAAGGAAACAAGTATGATCTACTTAATAAATGTTCAATTAGTAACATTTCCTGGCTGTCCTGGAATTTGCTCTATAGACCAGGCTGGCCTCAAACACGGATATTCACTTACCTCTGTCTCCCGAGTGCTAGGATTAAATGTGTGCACCACCACTGCCTGGCTCAATTAGTAAGATAAACACAAATGTTCAACTTGCTTTGTAATGAAAGTGCTGGTAGTATCTTACCTGGATCAACTAAAGCTTTATTAAATATTTCTTTAAGTTTCCGACTCTTCACATTCCTTCCTTGAGCAAGATTTCTGTACATTTCATACCCTATGATCATAACGCCACCATCTTCTTGCCATCTCTGTAGCATATAACTTCTCTCCTGGGGACGTTTCACAGTTGCTAATTCAGAGACCTTAAAAAAAACATAAAGATGTTTAACAGTAGCTATTAAAATCAATTGAGTTCCAAAAATTCCCATTAAAATATGTATTAGTAATTAAGAATCCTCTTAACATATATGAATCTCATGCTATTGTTTCTGTAGGAAACAGTATTGTTACCTCAAGCTTTTCATCATCATTTAATCCCTCCTGCCACTTCTCAAATTCATTCATCCAATTCAAAGCAGTGTTAAGAGGACAAACCACTAAAGCTGTACTGAAGTCCAATCTGTCACACAAAAGAACTGTGTGAAGAAAACTGACCACCTACAAGAAAGTAAATAAAGTTACATTTTCATTTAAATATCCAGAAAAAAAGTTTTAAAAATTTTAAGTTGTTATGACTTAATAGTTTTGCTTTAAACAATGAGCCAACCAACCAAGCAAGATCATAATTTCCAACCCATATAAAATACAAATAAAGAAAATATAATATTAAACCCAGCCCTAAAAGTAAGCAGTTTTAATACCCACAGACTATTAAAAACTGAAAAATAAGTTAAATTCATCATGTGTCCTTGAAGTTGCAGGTAGTCAAACCTACAACCACACTGTTACAACTATATCAGCAACTTTGCAGAAATATCACGTATTTCTTGTAATGCTATCAGGAGTGTTTGTTTTTTAATTTTTTTTTTCTTTTATTTGAGATAACAATATACTTGTATCATTTCTTCCTTCCCTTTCTTCCTTCCAAAGTTTCACATATATGTCTCCTTGCTCTCTTTCTAATTCATGGCCTCTTTTTAATTGTTCTTATACACACGTATGTATGTACGTGTACAAACACCACCTCTCTAACTCTCAGTCGTCCTGTTTTAACACAGTATCAGAGAGTACATTTTTTTTACATTATGTTCTCCACGACAATATTTAACACTGGAGAAAGAATCTTGTTCTTACTACTTTATCTCTATAACCTGCCTGAAACACAGCAGAATCAATATACATGCAAAAATGCACAGGTTAATTTCCTAGAACCCTTACCTGCAAGGTCTTGCCAAGGCCCATGCAGTGGGCAAGAATACACCCTGAACCTGGAGATTTCTTTGTCTTTTTCACAGACTCACAGCAGCAATCCCACATAAACTGAACACCTAAGAATGAGAAACCAAAACGTCTAAGAAACAGCGGAGTTTTGTTTTGTTTTTTTAAGACTCATTTTCTGTGTATGAATGTACACCTTTTTTTTTTTCTCTTTTGACACCTTTTTTTCTTTCTTTATTTATTTTTTTTTAATTTTATTTTTTTTATCAGTTACATTTTATTAACTCTGTATCCCAGCCGTGTCCCGATCCCTCATTCCCTCCCAGTCCCTCCCTCCCTCCCTCATCTCCACCGTGCCCCTTTCCAAGTCCACTGATGGGGGGGACCTCCAGAATGTACACCTTTTAAGTGCTGGGAATTGAACCAAGGTTCCCTGAAAGAGCAACAAGTACTCTTAGCCACTGAGCCATTTCTGCAGCACCCAATAAACAACATTCAAAAAATACTTGGAGCTAAAGAGATTCTTAAATGATTTAGAATTGTTTATTCTGCTAAAGTAAATCAGAAATAAAACATAAGCAGACAATACAAAGATGTCTGCTCAGTTATTTTTCTGTATCTTAGGACAGCACAGAGGCAGAATACTTTACAATAGAAACTTTAACCAAAGAGGGCACAGCTTCCTATTATTTAATACACTTTTAGATTTATTGAACCAAGCAGAAATCCTGAGAAAAAAGTATTTGTCAAGGAATAGAAACTCAGCAATACATAAATGTGGTTGGTAATCCAATTAGCAGAAACTGTTACATTTCCTTTATGGACCACTTCATATACACTAATCAGTTCTTTACTAATACAGCAGAAAGTTGAGTAACTTTGTAATGCTGTATGTAGGAAAATCACTTATTTGCAAATGTTGAAAGGGCATTTTCCAAAGAAAGCTTTTGGTTAACTGTGCTTTTTCCTAACTGCTCTAGCCAAGCACTATGTACTAGGACTCCACTTGTACCACTGCCCTCTTTCCTCTTTAAAACACTAAGTTTGCAGTCACACAAACATGTTCTTCCTTACTTCCTTCTGATACATGTAGCAGCTAGAATCACATTATTTTTGTTTGACCAAGTATCTCCAGTGGTTGGCAAAATGCTAGGCAAACAGAAGAAAACAAAATATATGTAAAATTTAGCTAAAAGTGACTGAATCATTTAATATCTTCTTACCATCTACTTGATGGGGTTTCAACTTTATAACCATGTTTCTATGAACCTGCACTAAAGGTTCTTTGGTTTCTTCATCTTCATCTAAAACCAATTTGGTTGTTATTGGACACTTGGTAGGTGAAGCATCCTCAATTTCTATTACCTACAAAAAAGGAGGTGTTATAGTTAAGCTCATAGAAATCTTTCAAGCAATGGTGGAATATCAATATTAATAAGGTAGATTTTCCAAATCTACCAAATCACATAATGACCTATTCCCACAAAACACACCCAATGAGAAGGTCCAGGTTTCTGTCTTCTAGAGGAAAAACCCTTACGTAGACTTGAAATCACTACAGTAACGTCAGTAATTAGTTTAATATCTTTTACCCAAGATATCGGCACAGAGTTGTATTACGTAGAATTTTGAGTAAATATCTCTCACAGTCAGTATAGTAGTTGCTGTCCAAGCATGTGTACCTCAGTCCAATCCCCAGAATGCACGGAAGGATGTAAGAAAAGGTGGAAGAAAGGAGAGACAGACAGGAGGGCAGGGTGGCTGAAGGGTTGGCTGGAAGGCTGGAGAGGCGGAGAAAAGAAGGAAAAGTGGAAAGAAGCAAGCCTGCCCTTGTGAAGGCAGAGGAAGGCACATTCCTATGACTCAGTCCCAGGCAGCATAGCCCAAGTCTGCTAGCTCCAAGTCACCGGAGAGTCTCTATCTCAAAAGTAAGGTTGACAGTTCCTGAGGAATTACACTCAAAATTGAATTCTGGCCTCTACATACATATGCCCCTTACACACAAAAATACACATATACTAACAATAATAAGAACACATACATGCAAGCACAAGTATGTGTATATACTTGCTAATCCTAATTCATATTTTATAGATGGGAACTAAGAAATAGTTCCTAAAGGACTACAGACCTAAGGAATAGACCTAAAGAATTGCTTCCATACAGTACATGGTATTAAGATAAACCAATGGTGGTTTTTTTTTTCTTTTTTCTTTTCTTTTCTTTTATTTTATTTTTTCTTATCAGTTACATTTTATTAACTCTGTATCCCAGCCGTGTCCCGCTCCCTCATTCCCTCCCAGCCCCTCCCTTCCTCCCTCATCTCCACCGTGCCCCTTTCCAAGTCCACTGATGGGGGGACCTCCTCCCCATTCATCTGATCCTATTTTATCAGGTATCTTCAGGACTGGCTGCAAAGCCCTCCTCTGTTTTAACAAAAGAAATGTTTATGTGAACAGTTTTACTCTTCAATGCAAAAATGAATGAATGAATGAATGAATGAATGAATGAATGAATGAATGAATAAGTAAGTAAGTAAATAAAGAAATAACAGAAACCCCAAGACTCTTGATTTAAAAATTGTCAAGGTGGGGTGTGGTTTGGTAGTAGAGATATGACCAAACATGAGCCGGGCCCTAGGTTCAAATCCCTAGCATAGAAAACAAAGCTTTTTAAGTGCCACGTGGAGCTCTGCTGGATAAGGTTGAAGTCGGTCATCTCCAGACAGCCAATCATTTGCATTCGCTCTATGATGATAGACTCCCTTTTCTCAGCAAACATTTTAGTCTCCCCTAATCTGGGTGATTCTAGGTCTTGTAAGGAGGTCACCTAGCTCTCCGGTCAGATTACAGGCCAGATCCTTCCCCTGATAAGGAAACTGCACTAGCCAACACCTAGGAATGCCTGGACACACCACACCCTGCTAAGGAGTTTAGTCCTGCAGTGACCTTCAATTGTACTTAGAGATCCACCACCACAGAATAATTAAGTACTATATTTTCTTTCTTGTGATAGGACCATTTAAATATCCCTGACTCGCTAACCCTAGTGAATCAAACACATTCACTCTCCTACAGGATAATTAAGTACTGTATTTTTCTTCTTGTGATATTGCCATTAAGTATCCCTGACTCCCTAACCTCAGCAAATCAAACACATTCACCCTGGAAATGCCTCTCTCTGCCTATGGTTTAATAAAGGTTTGAGCTTTCTCGCTTCAAGATCATCTGAGAGTTATCATTTTGCCTCATCAGGCCTGCCCTTCAGCCCACTGGGCCTCATCAGGCCTGGGTCTTGGCTGCAAGCCGACCAGGCATGGGCCTTGGCTCACACCTCTGTCTTAGCTCTGTGCTTAGCACAGCAGCTTTACCAAGAGGTGTAACACTCTGGTATCTGCCATAGACTTCGGAATGCCCAAGCTTCCATTGCCACCATGACCTCATTCTAAAAGAGCTAAACTAACACTGTGGAAAACCTTTTCTGTACCTAACTTAGCACATTCAGGCCTCACGCTAACATGCTCTAGCAACCCATGAGAGAAATGGAAAACCCCTTCCTCTGTCTGGAAGCTGAGTTCCAGGCCCCCAGCCAAGATCCAGGCCCCAGCAGAACGGGGAAAGACAGTGCCAGGCATGGTGACACAAACCTATATTCCTCCTACGTGGCAGACGACAAGAGAATCAGGAGATCATGGACAGACTAAGCTATATTTTGAGTTCATGGCCAAGCTATACTACATGAGACTGTGTCTTTGGAAAATAAAAATTAACAGCCTTAAACTGACAATCCACCAGTCTCTCTCTCCCACTCCTGAATGCTTCTAGCCCAGGAATGATTCTGAAGGAACCCTAAAAGACTGAAATTTTATGAATAAAAGGTCACATTCTCTTTAAATAATGTTATCAAATCTGAAAATTGCAAAATGAATCACAGGACTGCAAGGAAGTATATGGGTACTGATAAATACACCAAAAATAATACCGGAAAAATATTATAGTTGAGCGTAACTACCATAGAAATTTAGGTAAAAATTCCATTTTATTATGCTATGTAAATTTTCTTAGCTTTAGTTCCTATACTTGAAAATAAGCAAACTGTTTCAAGAGCCCTCACGTGTACAATGGAAAATAAAGCAACATATATTAAAGATTCAGCATACACTAAAAATTCATTAATTATGTCCTCCTATAGATGATACAGTTCATATCATAGGGAAAAGCCACTAAAAAGTGTAATTTCTTAAATGCATTGGACTGTTTGCATGTTATGGTATGCAGAATATTAAAATGGAACCAGGATTCTTGCCATTTGTTATAAACACCCTGTATAATTTGTCCTCCTTGAGTGTGGCTAGAAGCTATAAATACCATGTGATACTGCTCCCAGATCTGACTAATCATCATTTGACTCAGACTTAATCAAAATATATTCTCCTAAATGGTTCTGACTTAAATCAAAACCATTTAAAAGACTGAAATGCTTTCCTATGGGCCACAAAATGCCATGTGGTGGAGAGAACCCTCTAGTAGATAAGGTTTAAATATTCTAACTGCAGTAGTTCTGTAAAACAATTTAGAAAAATAATACTAACCCTTAGATGAGAGTACAGCCCTGGTTAATTTCTTAAATTTAGTGAAACACTGAGCAGAGGATCCAGCAGAGTCACATGAAGCTAAGTTACTCCCAAGTTCTCCAATAATTGCAAGACAATAATAAATTTGTCTTCTTGAAATAGATTAAGTATATGCTAACGTTTTCATATATGGGGAGAAAGCCCTAGATGTCTGCAACCTCATCTATTGGGTAGATCTGAAACCACTGAGACCAGAATGCAAAGTAGCAGGGAATGTGGGTACTCTCCTCTACCATAAATCTCGATCCTCTGCGTGCTTCCCCCAGGCTCTGATTCAAACAGGAAATACAGCACACAAAAGGAGCACTCTTCATCTTGGACCTTTGCCAGCCCTACATGCATACAGGAATTGGTCACTGGAGTAAGAACTTAACCAGGGCACAGCAAAAAGCTCACCGTGGCCATTAGCAGCAACTGCTATTTAAAAACGGAATGTTCATTTCCTTCATATAGTAAGTTTTCTTTGCCCCTTTCTCTCACTCTTTCTAAATTAAATTTATTCATTAATATTACTTTTACATTATTTTTTAACTTCCTAATTTACTCTCATTATTTTTTTCTATTTTTGTTCCTGTGGTTCTTTATAAAGTGGTACTTGGATTAAAAAGAATGTTTGTTGTTTGTTTGTTTGTTTTTGAGGCAGGGTTTCTCTGTGTAGCCCTGGCTGTCCTGGAATTCACTCTGTAGACCAGGTTGGCCCTGAATTCAGAGATCCACCTGCCTCTGCCTCCTGAGTGTTGGGATTAAAGGTGTGTACCACCACGGCTAGTGGCTGTAACAAATTTTAAATGTATTCCTGTATCTGATTTAATTTTGTATTGCCATTACTCTGGTCTGAGTATTACTAAGGAATGAGCTCACCAGAGAAGGGCACTCACAAAGACCCATGTAAAAAGGCAACAAGGGTATCCATCCCACGAAACAGTCAGGCCACTACTTTAAGGAATAACATGTAATATGATTTTGTAGTAATTTTTAAAAGATCCTTATCTTTGTAAGGACACGTGGTATAGTATGAACTATTGGTAGATGATGATACCATTTCTGGGAACCATCCCAAAATAATCTAAAACTAAGTAAATACATCAAACAAGCCTGGCACTGTTTATCTTAATAAAGTTGGGATAATGGAGAGATGACTGATTGTGTAGAGGAACAGCATTCAGTTCCTAGTCTGGCAGCTCTACCCCTGTAACTACAAGCACTAGAGTTCCAGCAAATCTGAAACCATCTTTGGGCCTTAATGGTCAACCACCCATATATATGAAACAAATCCACATTCAGACATACATCTATAATAAAATTATATTTTAAAACAATGCTTTTATAAATATAATAAATCAAATTCAGGGCTGGCAAGATGGCTTAACAGATAAAGGTACTCTCTATACATGCCTAACAACTGAGTAAGAGTCCCCAGGACTCACAAAGAAGCAAAAAGAGAAAACCATCACAAAGTATCCTCCGATAGCCATATGTACACCATGGCACACGCCATTATACTACAATAATTCTGGTGAACATAATGAGTCTCAAGTGTTTCCAGGTACCTAAGTATACAAAAGTAATAAGCATAGCATATTACCCGTGGTGTAAAACAATTTCACCTAGAAATCTGTAGTTTATTAAAATATTCAACTCTTAAAAAACGGTATGCACCTGTTACATATGTCTATGAAAGTTACATATCAAAACTGAAATGCTATATATCAAATTGAAATTGTTTACTTCTCTTAATTTCTCTCTTTCACGTTCCCTCTCTGCAATCCGTTTTCGCCTCTCTTCCTCTTCTTTAAGGGCATTCTGTGTTTCTGTTCTTAGTTTATCATCTTTAAGAATCTTCCGAATTTTCTTTCTGCCTTTTCCAGGTGACTTAGAATCATCATTTTCATCTTCTTCCTCCTCATCCTCGTCTTCATCATCATCTTCCTTTTTTTCTTCTTCAGAATGGCTCTGCAAAATTTAAACACACACAGTAAAATTGTTCTAATTAATTCACTCCATGTTGTATTATGTAATGCAACAAGAAGAAAACATTTATTAATTAGATCTAAAAATAAAGTGTTGAATAAAAACTCAAATAAACATTAACAAAAAAATATCAGAGCAAATGAATTAAACAAGCATTTATTTTCAAAATGTATACAGTGGCTAATAAGAACATGAAAAGATGTCCAAACTGACAGGACAATGCAAAATAAAATCCAATACCTTAAGAACATACCATTTCATACTCATTGTAACTGCTGTTATTGAATAAAGAAAATATAAAATACTAAATGTCAGAGAACCTGTGAGGTGGTACAGGGTTTTTAAGAATACTAAATGATGTAAACAATATAGAAAAAGTATGTGAAAATCCTAGAAGAAGTTAACATATACTTACTGTATGACCCAGCAATTACAACTTGTATACATACAACCAACTGAAATCAGGAGCAAAAACATCTGAGCAGTCATGTTCATAATTGCATGACCCAAAACAATCACAAGAAAATAAGCCATGCCCATCAACAGACTCATGAGTAAACAATATATTTAGTTAAACATATGCAGTGGTTTATCTAGAAGCAAAAATAAAATGCTGATACATGCTACAATATGGATTAAACTTGAAAACAATTTATCAATAAAATGAGCTAGAAAGAAAAACATAAATATTTTATGTACAAGGTTCTTAAAAATATCAAATTCATAAAATAGGGCCCACCAGGGGCTAAAGAATAGACAGAAAATGACAAAGTTCAGTGGATCTTGGTCTAAAGAGATGGCTCAGTGGTTAAGAATGCTTGCTGCTCTTTCAGAGGGCCTGATTCAGTTCCTAGCACCCCCACATCCAGCGGCTCACAGTGGCCTATTACTCAGTTCCAGGAGATCCGTTGCCCTCTTTTGGCCTCCTTGGATACCTGTGCACACGTGGCATAAAGCCAAACACGCACACATGAAAGCATGCACAAATATAAATAAGTGTTTTGAATGTTTAAAAAAATCTAATGAGTCTGGAGTGTCTGTTTGTGAAAGAAACTGAGGCCACGAAGTAACATGTTTCCAAAGCTGGTGTTTAAAAAAGTGAACCCTTCTTAGCTAGGGGGTTGTCTCATCTGTAGGGCATTTACCTAATATGACTGAGGCCCTATACTCAATAACCAGCACTACACATTAAAAAAGAAAAAAACAAAAAGACTCTTAAGGCACGTACCTGTTATATTAGCACTCAAGAGGCTGAGACAGGAGGAGCAGGAATTTAAAGATAGCCTCAGGTACAGAGTTAGTTCAAGGCCAAGCTGTGCTACATGAACCCTATCTCAGCTGGACTGAGTTACAGGACAGCCAGAACTACATAGTAAGACCCTGCTCAAAAAAGGAAACAAAAATCAGAATATATTGTGTGTAAAAAAAAAAAAAAAACAAAAACTATTTTCAATTCAAAAAGTCGGAAAAATAAATGTAGCCACATGAAGTTTATAATTTTCTGATGCATATAAACATTATATTTGTATTATATTGTAATCTTTTAAATATGAATATAATAATGCATTAAAACAATTATAAACTTTCTTGCTAAAGGAAAAAAATTAAAATTCTTTGCTAAAGAAAAAAAATAAAAAATTTCTTCCCACAAGTGTAAAATTTAAATAAGAAAACAAAATGCAATTACTGAATAAAATTCAAAGAGAAAATAGTGAAGTTACTATTACTAAGTGTGTCAATTATAACTCAGTCAAACAATAAATGCCATTATTGCCTTATTTTCACTGGATGAATCCTCTTGAACCTTAATGCGTCGTCTTTTCTTTTTCTGTTTATAACTCCGCTGATTTTCTTCCAATTCTGCTTTCTTTGCAGACCTGAAGAAAATTGTAAATCTAAAATTAAATGTTCCAGTCAAGTTTCCTCCAATGATTTTTGTATGACTTTGGAAATACTATGTATATCCTGCACATATGCCATAGCACTGAGCAGCACATACAAATATACACCATGTCATTATTTTAGTAGTGATAAAAACATTTACCACCTTGAACATTTCTAAATGTATAGCTTAGTAGTGTTAATAACACTGTCCTTTTTAGGAACTGCTCCATGGAGTAGTATGTGCACAACATGTGCACAACATGCATAAGACCATGGGGTTTCATTCCCAGAACTACAAAGTCAAGCAATTAAAAAAAAAAAAAAAGCAATGTTGAGAGGTTGGGAAAATAGTTTAGGTTGTATAACTATAAAATACAAAGCCGGAGGTCCAATCCCTACCACAGGGCAAACTGGGAATGGTGGTAAATACCTGTCATCTCAGTACCCAAGAGGTGAAAACAAGAGTAAGGAAAGTTCAAGGTTAAAAAAAATCAAAATGAAAACAAAACAACAACAAACAACAACAAAATATTACCAGGCAGTGGTGGCACGTGCTTTTAATCCCAGCATGCAGGAGGTAGAGGCAGGTGGATTTCTGTAATTTTGAGGCCAGAATGTTCTACAAATCAAGGTTCAGGACAGGCAGGGTGGGTGTAAAGAAAAACCCTATCTCAAAAACAAAATCCCAAAAATTCAAGATCATCCACGGCTACAAAGTAAGTTCAAGGCCATCAAGGCCAGCAGCCTGAATTATATTAAACTAAAAAAAAAAAAAAAAAAAAGGAAGATAGAGAGAAAGAAAAAAGGGAGAAAGGGAGGGAAGGAAGGAGAAAGAAAGGGTAAGGGTAGAAGGAGGGAAGGAATAAAGGAAGGAAAGAAAGGAAGAAGAGAAAATGAGGAAGGTCTCTGCCTATATCTCAATTAGCAGTTTTTGCTGAGAAGACACAGAGCCCTGGGTTCAATCATCAGCACTATATAGACCAGGTAGGTATAACTACTTTTTGTTAATTTTCATTAATATATATTCATTTATACAATGTGATAGATTTCAGAAACATTTTTATTCAAACATATCATGTACTTAGACCAAATTCATTCCCCATCCTTTTCCTCCTGATTTCCTCTTTCATCTATTTGTATGTGTGAGTGTGCACGAACACGCACACATACCTGTGCCAGGCCACGTGTGGCACTTAAAGAACATGCAGGAATCAGTTCTGTCTTTATATCAATTTAGTCCCAGAGATCAGAATAATCAGCAAGTACCTTTACCCAGTGAGCTTTCTCACTAGCCCCTCTTTCTCTTTTAACAATTAATTTCAAATGAAAATATCATATATTATATTCACTTAACTTTCTTTGCAATTGTAGCAAAATTGGAAAGTATATAGGTTAATTCCTAACATCATGAAGAGGGAGGGGGGGCACAGCAAATATGCAGAGATCAGTGAACAACTGGTAGGATTTGGATCTCTCCTTCTACCATGTGAGGTCCTAGGGAACACCTTGAGGACATCAGGCTTACCAGTGGGCAGCCTTACTTACTGGGCCATTCCCATTGGCTCGATTTCTAACACTGAAAAATAAAGCAAGACAAAAAAATAAAAAAATAAAAAAACAGTAGAAGACTGACCTTGTTCTAGGTCGCTGTTCATCCTCAGATTCACTGACCTCTTCACTAACTCCCGATTCCTGAAAGTCGGTGTCTTCTGAATCTTCACTGCTCACTTCAATTTAGAAAGACATGAGTTACTCAATAATTTTTCCAAAGAAATAAAATCCACTAAGTAACTGCACTTTTAAACATTAGAGAATTATCACGAGTACATATATAAATACATATCGCATAAGATGTACCATTCAAGGCCACCATGGTAGCACACCCCATTAATCCAAGCACTCAGGAGGCCGAGGCAGGTGGATCTCTGTGTTTGAGGACAGCCTGGTCTATAGAGCAAGATCCAGGACATGCAGAGAGCTACACAGAGAAATCCTGTCTCAAAAAAAAGATATAAATTTCATGATTCAAATGGCAGAGGCTGAACATCCTTGATCAGTAAACCTGAAATGCTCCAAAATCTGAAGCCTGTACGAATCAATATACTCCATGAGTAAAAACATCTAAACCGCTGTGCTAAGTTGCTGTCAAAATAAGGGTGCACTAGGAATACTGCATAAAACTACCTTTGAGCTATATACATGAGGTGCAGATGACACATGAATGAAGTCTGTATTATGACATGGGTCCCTTCCGCAAGATCTCTCATTATGTACATACCAATATTTAAAGAAAGAAAACACTAAACCAAAGCATTTCTGGTACCAACCATAGTAGATATGGTATACTAAATCTGTATTTGTAAGTGTGAAATTTTTTCCAGGCAT
The DNA here is from genome assembly GCF_030254825.1 of Meriones unguiculatus. Lineage (NCBI taxonomy): Eukaryota > Metazoa > Chordata > Mammalia > Rodentia > Muridae > Meriones > Meriones unguiculatus. The sequence continues at coordinate 14,671,968 of NC_083369.1, read as the reverse complement.
AATTTTAAAATTATACTTCTACATTAAACTGCATTTGTTTGGTAGTATATTTGGATTAAAAAAAAAAAGGATAACTAGCCATACATAAAATATGTAAGTGATAACCAAAGGTAAATTAATGAAAAGTTCAGCTAGTCGAAACAAGAAAAGTAGGCTACTCAACATGAAAGAAAGTGATTATAAACTCTCTGCCAATTAGGATGATTAAAAACCATGTCCAAGACACAGAGAGCAATGACTAAGGACTCTAAAAGGAAAGCAACAGCAGGCAGATTGGTGGTTCAAAGCAAGACCTCAATAATGATTCCTCTATAATTGGAGGAAGACATAGGAAATAACAGCAGTTAAGTGTTATGGGTGATTTTCTTCCTCTGTCTTCTTGTCCTGTTTAGTTTTTTTGTCTGTTTTTTGTTGACATGACCCAAGTGAGAGTCACTTAAGAAGAGGGAACCTCAACTGAGAAAATGTCCTATGAGCAAGCAAAATTGGTCCTTGAGCAAGTCGGTAGGGCATTTTTTTTTTTTTTTTGATTAATGACTAATTGGGGAAGGGAGAATCATTTCAGAAAGTGATGCAACGGGGCAGGCAGTCCTGAGTTGCAGCAAGTCCATGTTGCAACCCATGAGGAATAAGCCAGTAAACATTTCTCTATGGCCTCTGCTTGAGTTCCTGCCTCCAGGTTCACTGCCCAGCTTCCCTCAGTGATAGAAGTACCCTGAGAGATGCAGGATAAAATAAACCCTTTCTTGCCCAACTTGTTTTTCAGTCATGGTGTTCATCACACCATTAGAAACCATCAAGACACTACTGGTTTGGCACAGAAGATAAGCTGACTTGCAAAGCCACAAAGACTGTGGATGGCAAAACTGTCACAGTTTTCTTGTCATGCACTGGGGCCAAACATGAGATCAGATATTGTGACCAGAGTGTAAAGGGCACTTCAAGTGCTGTTTCTCTTTCATTTCTTAATCACAACTATCATAACAGAAGCACTGGAATTCTAGAAGGCCTATCTTTTTGGCCAGGGCACATGGGGAAAGAAAAGTAAAATGAGCTTGGCTCATAACACACAGACAGAAAGTAAAGTGTTCAAACAACGATGGACACACATAGAAAGAACAGACTCTAACATGATGCAAAATGATCAAATCAAACCAATTCATAATTTTGTCTTTGTAAGCATTTATTTGTGCTGGAAACCTTCAACCTCCTCTCTTTTAGATCTTTATAAAATATATAGTCTATTAGTATAATCAGATCACTGTAAATATTTGACACTTGTTAACCAGCTTCCCTTTATGCTTTTCCACTCTCCCCTTTCTAACCTCTCATTACCACTATTCTATTTTCAACTTTATGACATCAAAACTTTAGCTTCCACATAAGAATGTACAGTACTTGTTTTTCTCTGCCAGGTTTATTTCATTTCAAACAATGTAGCCTGATTTTATATATCCTCCTCCATGTTAGTCACATGTATACTCAGATATCCAAATTAAAATCTATTATACCAATTGTTTCTATATTCATTTTTGTATCCATAATACTTAATGTGGTGCTAGACACAGGTAACTTCCTAAACTGCAGCAGGGCAAAGTGGCATAAAACATAATCCCAGTACTCAGAAGGCTAAATAACGATTATCAATTTGATGCCAGACTGGGCTATAGGATAAGACCCTGTCTTAAAAACAGACAAAAATAACAAACTAAGGACATAAATTTCTAATACAAAGAAAACTGAACTTGTGTTGTTTTACATATAAACTCAAAAAAATCTACCCAAATTAGTTATATGTGCTGTCATCTTTTCATAGGAAATCACCTTGGCTATTTGCACTTTTATTGCACTATTTGCAATCTTACATTATCTATATGGTCTTTAAAAATATTTTACTTATTAAGTCAATTCACTTTTCTTCATCACTTTAAAAATGTATGATGACTACCAGTTTCAAACACTGTATGACTGTTGTACTTTAAATTCTTCCTTACCAATGCACTGTACTCTCTTAGGAGCAGTGTTTTAAAGTGTCTGAGCAGATATACTCCAATTTCAATACTAGAACACATTCACAAAACCAGTGTTTTCTTTACACTGAGAATTAAAATGTCTTACCCTTCCTTCTATTTCTTCCTTTGGCTTCTTTGTGCTCTTTAGGCTTTGTCTTTTTTTCTTCTCCAGATTCTCCATCACTCACTGACAGTTTATACCTCAAAAGCCTATGTCTGTATCTTGGCTTCTTAGATTCTTCAGAATCTGAATCTGATTCTGAATTGACTTGATTTGGTGCTTTTAAATAAAAAAGATACATTAATAAAACATTCTGCAATGAACTTTCTTTCAAAGGCTTTAAAAAAACTATTCTGTCTATTCACAATTTCCATAATTTAAGGGAAAACTCCTTGGTATCAATGAGATGTGCACCTTAGCATCACTGGTTAAAACAGGTAATCATTTATCAGCCTTACTGAATATGGAATAACCATCACCAGTACATACCATCTTAAAGTATAAAAGGTTTTTCTTAAAATTTATTGGTAGTAAGTGCAATAACTTATACAATTATCAATAAGACACTCAAAGAAGTTGTGATAATGAAGTCCTAAACATTTCTTAAAACCTCAACTACACTTAACTGAGATTTCTTGGTCAGATATTCTTTACAGTCTAAATGGCTAAGAAATTAAACTACAAATCCAATATATAACTTCTATTCAGAAAGCTCACCATCATCTTCTGGTGTTTCTTCACTCTGTTTACCAGTTCTTTTTTTCTCTCCTTCAGGTTCATCATCTGAAGATCCATCCTCATCAGAGGAAAGATTGGCTTTAATTTCTTCTAAAAGCATCTTCTTGGCAATTCTTTAGAGGAAAAAACAAAAACAAAAACAATAAAAAACTCTATTGGGGGTAAAGTACAGCCAATTAAAACAAAATCTCAAAATAGTAATAAATGTTATGAATAGACTTTATATGCAATTAAGAGACTAGCAGAAACCATGTTTTAACACAAGCTACCAATGAACACCCTTTAAAATGGTTTACTATACTGATTATTCTTCAATTCCATAAAATTCTGTACTATACTGAAAGCTCTTAGAGATTTACTTTATTAATTGTTTTGACCAATTAAAAGTTGATGCTGCCATTCTCCAGTAACTACCATGGGGAGATAGGGTAACAATAGTAAATTCACTTATCCAAATGGCATTCCAAGATAGAAGAACAGAAGAAAAAATTCTCAGAAAAAAATACAATGTATAACAAACTACTCTCTAATAGGAAACAGCATCTCCAACTACAGGATAATATACTTGAACCTTAATTTCACTTTTTTTCATAACTAGGTTAACCATACAAAAGTAACATGATAATATTAAGTACTGAAGCAACCATCAATTGTTAGTAATAGTCAAGTTGGGGCAGGGAAGGGATATGAGTACTACTTGTTACATGGTAAAAGAACACAAATTAACATAAATGAATTTTAAGTTTCAGAAAAAATATACAATAGCTTCACTCACACAATTTCTCAAGATGCTTCTCAATTACTTTGCTAAAAAAAAAATAATTGCTTAATGAGAAAACACAACTTTTACTATTAACCTGAAAGTACACTCCTAGGAAATTTGAGACTGTACTAAAGAAAACTATCTGAATGCGTAAAATGAAAGCAGTAAGTACTTTTTGCCATAAATTCATAAATCACAGTAATTAATAAAAAAAAACTGAGAGAAAAAGCTCACAAAAAAGCTGGCAAGATTCTAACAGCTTGCCATGATTTAATATTTATGAGATAAACATCCATTCGGCAATCAAGACTGAAAACAATTCAGTGACAATGATATTGTTGAGATTATGGAAGTTTTGTTGGGTTTTCCTGGGGTTTTTTTTTGGGGGGGGGTTGGGGTGTTTGTTTGTTTTGAGACAGAGTATCACTATATAACCCTGGGGCTGGCTGTGGACTCAGAGGTCTGCCACTGTTCCAAGTGCTGAGATTAAAGGGGTGCGCCACCAGGTTTGGGCCACCTTGATTTGAAATTCTTCTATTTTCCGGCACGCAGTTTCAATTCAGTCAAGAATTCACTCCTTGATAAAAGGTACTAATATATGTTAAGGCTTCACTTTTAACAGATATGATGGTCACTTGCTGTTTACATTCCAAGATGCAACGCAAACACACCTAGGCTGAAGCAAAATAGGGACTGACTTCCATACATGTTTATTATATGCCATTTAGTACCTTCTTCTTCACACATATAGATCAGAAAACACAGAGAAATCACCAATAGATGAATGAAGCCATGGATGACTTTGCTCCTCTGGTGATTTTTTGCTCTGATTTGTATTTCAATTAAGTCCAGATTAAATCACCTCAAATTAAGTCTTAACTAAAGCTAAGGAAGCAAGTTTGGCTCAACAGTGGTGCTGGCTTGTACTGCATATAGAGAGCATTTCACTAACAGTAGAATAATTAAGGGTTGCTGTTAATAAGCTATTACCAAACAAAAGAAAGTTCTTTAAAACTGAATGAAAGGATCTTTATGGAAAAGTTAATATACAGAACCAGGAAAATCTTTCACAAGTTAAATTAGGCAATACATTGTAGATAAATGCAACTATATGTATGCTGAGTTGTAGATTAGAAATGGAACACTATATTTCACTAGAAGCAACAACATTTATGACAACTTGGGTAAATAATACAGAGCAAATAAAACTACATTCTGAATTTACTTTAAATGTCAATGCAGTAATAGGACTTCAGTTTGTAACTCCAATTCAAAAAGCCTTAAAAGTTCATGCTAACTATAAAAAAACATATTGTTAATAGTAGGCAGCCACATAATTTTTCTTCAAATTCTAGATTCTTAAGAATATGCCTGGAGGGCTCTAACATGTCAGCAACCAGTGCAGACTGTAGCTCAAGGGCAGAGGATCCGAAACTCTCAAACTGTTGAGTAGAGGGGTGGCTGAAGCCAGAGCATTGATTCTGAGGCTTCACGGGATAGAAGGGACAACCTGTAAGCTAGGAGGATTGGGATCCCAGGTCACCCACAGACATCTCCAGGGTCTGAGAGTAGCAAACATTTGATGCCCTGCACTTTCCCTTGCTGCAGCAGCTACCCAAAGCACGGGCCTCCTGGCTCTGCTGAGGCAGATTGCTGCTCCATACATAAGCTTCCCTGCTCAGTGACTAAGACTGTGGAAGTGGCCCAAATATGGGCCTCCTTAAGCAGCAGCTAAACAGCAGACACCACTGAGAGATCTCCTACACTTTCATTTGTCCCTGCGGGCCCAAATCTTGGGACCCCTGAACTTTCCACATATGCCAAATGAGTGCACCTTCAAGAGAGGGCAGAACTGCAGATCCAGGATTCCTCTACACTAGCAGCCAGACACAGGATACCTCCCACCCACACCCTCACTGTGGGCAACAAAGGGATCTCTGGGACAGAATTCTCAACATTGAAGCCCCTTTTCTGTGGGGCTCCCTGGGGAGTTCAGGCACACAATTCCTGCAAAGAGATGGTGCAACCCAGGGAGATATGAGTGCCTGGAGGACAGTATGACAGGCCTGTGGGACAGTGAAGCATTCAGGACACCTGATCATGCCCACTGAGACAAGGAACTGCTCCAGGACCCCCTCTTGCGCTAACACTCTACCCTTCCAGGCATCTACACACTTTAGCACCCTGTCCTCCAAGGCACACTTCCACACACCATGCTTGCACACATGCGCCTGCAACATTCCTCCCTTGGTGAAGCTGAAATACCATCATCTACTCTCAAGCCAGTGGACCTCTCTCCTCTTCACTGAAGAATACTCCAGACTCCACAGACAGATGGACGCAGTCCCAAGTACAGACTCCAGAAACAAACAGCAAAAGTTACAGATAAGAAGATGGATAGAGAATGGTGTAAGAACACATCCAACAAAAATCAGTACATCCTGGCTTCAACAGCAACCCCCAAAATCAATGGATATTGTAATTCATTAGAAACATAGGAAAATGATCTCAAATTCATGTATATTCAGTTATTAGAGGCACATACAGAACCATATAAGAGGAAACAAATAAAAGAAAAAAACACAGGCCATCATGACCAGACAGGAAAACAAATACAAACAGATGCAGGAAATGGTACAAGACATGAAACAGAAATAGAATCAATTAAGAAAATACAAACAAAGAAAATCCTGGAGCTGGAGAACTTAGAGAAAGGATCAAGAACCACAAAGGTAAGCATCACCAACAGAATAAAAGATATGGAAGAGAGAATCTCAGGCCCTGAAGATACAGCTGAAGACACACTGATATATCTCTCAAGGAGAACATAAAACTGGAAAAGTCTCAAACACAAAACATCTAAGATATCAAGAATACCATGAAAAGATGAAATCTAAGAATAATAGGAATAGATGAAAAAAAAAAAAAAAAAAGATTCCAGGCTCTAAGGTCCAGAAAATACTTTTTCAAAAGAATCATAGAAGAAAGTTTTCTCAACTTAAAAGAAACAGATGATCCTAAACATGCAAGAGGCTTACAGGACACCAAATAGACTAGACCAGAAAGGAAACTCCTCATGTCACATAACAGTCAAAACACTAAATCTACAGAACAAAGAAAAAATATTAAAAGCAGCAAGGGTAAAAGGCCAAGTAACATACAAAGGCAGACCTATCAGAATCACATCTGACTTCTCAACAGAAACCATGAAACACAGAAGGGCCTGAGCAGATGTCAGGCAGAATCCAAGAGAACACAGATGTCAAACCGGACAACTATACCCAGAAAAACTTTCAATAAACATAGATGGAAAAAACAAAATATTCCGTGACAAAACTAAACGTAAACAATGTCTACACAGCAACCTGGCCCTACAAAAGATACTAGAATGAAAACTCCAATCTAATGAAACCAACTACACGTAAGAAAACACAGAATATAGATAACACCACAATGAAAAAAATAAAAGAAAACAAGCACAGAAACACACTATCACCTCCAACTCGACAATAAAAGGAATATTCGTTGGTCATATTATTTATCAACATCAAAAGACTCAATTCTCCAACAAAAAGACATAGACTAAGAGGATGTTTATGGAAACAGGATTCAACATTTTGCTGTACCCAAGAAACACACCTCTGTAATAAAGATAAACATTACCTCAAAGTAAAGGGCTAGAAAAAAAGGCTTTTATAAATTTCAACCAAAATTAATCAAAAAAGATGAGGAGGGGCATTTCATTTTCAAAGGAAAACACCACCAGGAGGCTATCACAATCCTGAACATCTATGCAACAAATACAAGAGGACCTGCATTTGCAAATGAAACATTATTAAAGCTTAAATCACACATTGATCCCAACACCTTAATTGTGGGAGACTTAGACACTCCACTCTCACCAAGGGACAGATCATGTACAAAGAAGATAAATAGGGACATTAATTACACTTACAGAAGTCCTACATCAAATAGACTAATAGATGTCTCCAGAACTTTTCAACAAAACTCAAATGCCTTCTCAGCACCTCAGGGCACATTATCAAAAATTGACCATATACTCAGGAACAAAGCAAGCCTCAGCAGATACAAGAAGACTGAAATAATCACTTGCACCAAATCAAACTACCATGGCCTAAAACTAGACCTCAACAACAACAAAAATAACAAAAAGCCTACATACACATGAAAACTAAACAACTCTCTATTCAATGACAGCTAGGACAGGGAGGAAATTTAAAAACACTAAAAGACTTCCTAAAATTCAATAAAAATGAAGGCACAAGTTACCCAAATGTATGGGACACAATGAAAGTGGTACTAAGAGGAAAATTATATCATTAAGTATATTCAAAAAGAAGCTTCAATAATACAAACAAAAACAAAACACACAAAAAAAGTTTGAGACATCTCATATAAGCAAATTAAAGGCACACCTAAAAGCCCTAGAATAAAAATATGCAGACACACCCAAGAGGAGTATACGATTGGAAATAACCAAACTTAGTTGCACTCAGTGAGTGAGAAACAAATACAACAATTAAAAGAATCAAACAAACCAGGAGCTGATTCTTTGAGAAAATCAACAAGATAGACGAACCCTTAGCCAAACTAATTAAAAGGCACAGAGACACTATCCAAATCAGCAAAATCAGAAACAAAGAGGAGGACATAACAACAGACAATGAGGAAATCCAAACAATCATTGGGTCTCAGTACAAAAACCTATACGCCACAAAATTTGAAAATCTAAAAGAAATGGACAATTTTCTTGATGAATTCCATTTGCCAAAATTAAGCCAAGACTAGGTGAATATATTGAATAGTTCTATATCTCCCAAGGAAACAGAGGCAGTCATCAAAAGTCTCTCTTCAAAAAAAAAAGAACATTACCAAACTCATTCTATGAGGCCAAAGTCACCTTGATACCTAAACCACATAAAGACACACACACAAAAAAAAAAAAATTTCAGACCACTCTGATGAACATTGACACAAAAATACTCAATAAAATACTTGCAAACAAAATCCAAGAACACATGAAAGATATCATCCACCATGACCAAGTAGGGGTCATCCCAGACATGCCAGGGTGGTTCAATATATGGAAATCCACCAATGTAGTCCACCATATAAACAAACTGAAGGAGAAAAAAACACGATTATCTCCTTAGATAGCTAAAAAGAATTTGACAAAATTCAACACTCATTCATGTTCAAAGTCTTGGAGAAATCAAGGATACAAGGCACATACCTAAACATAGTAAGGACAATATACAGCAAGCCTATAGCCAACATCAAAATAAATGGAAAGAAACTTAAATCAATCCTACTGAAATCGGGGACAAGGCAAGGCTGCCCACTCTCCATATCTCTTCAACATAGTGCTTAAAGTCCTAGCTACAGCAATAAGACAACTAAAGTAGATCAAGGGGATACAAATCAGAAAGGAAGAAGTCAAAGTATCACAATGTGCAGACAATATGATAGTACATATGAGTGACCCCAAAAATTCTACCAGAGCACTCCTATAGCTGATGAACACCTTTAGCAAAATGGCTGGATACAAAATTAACTGAAAAACTCAGTAGCCCTCTTGTGTACAAAAGACAAAAGGACTGAAAATGAAATTAGGGAAACAACACCCTTCACAATAGCCACAAATAACATTAAGTACCTTGGTGTGACTCTAACCAAGAAAGTGAAAGACCTGCTTGAAAAAAACTTCAAGTCTCTGAAGAAATAAATTGAAGAAGATATCAGAAGATGGAAAGATCTCCCGTGCTCGTGGACCATTAATATTAGCATATTGAAAATGGCCATCCTATTAAAAGCAATCTACAGATACAATGCAATCCCCATCAAATTTCCAACACAACTCTTTACAGACCTTGAAAGAAAAACCCTCAATTATATATGAAAAAACAAAAAACGGAGAAGTGCTAAAATAATTCTGTACAATAACAGATTGTCAGAAGCTTTCTCTATCCCTGATCTCAAGCTGTACTGCAGAACAATAGTAATAAAGAATGCATGGTACTGGCATAGAAACAGGCTGGAGGATCAATGGAATAGAATCGAGGACTCAGAAATAAACCCACACACTTATGGACACCTCATTTTTGACAAAGATGCCAAAAACATACAATGGAAAAAAACATAGCATCTTCAACAAATGGTGCTAGGTTAACTGGATGTTTACATGTAGAAAAATGAAAATAGATCCATATTTTTTACCTTGCACAAAACTAAAGTCCAAGTGGATCATAGACTTCCATATAAAAACAGACACACTAAACCTGTTGGAAGAAAAAGTGGGGAAGAGCCTTGAACTCATTGGCACAGGAGACAACTTCCTAAACACAACAACAACAGCACAGGCTCTAAAATCAACAATCAAAAAATGGGACCTCAAGAAACTAAAAATCTTCTGTAAAGCAAAGGACACTGTCATCAGAACAAAACAACAGCCTACAGACTGGGAAAGGATCTTCACCAACCCTACCTTTGACAAGGGGCTAATAATATCCAGAATATATAAAGAACTCAAGAAGTTAAAAAGCAACAAACCAAGAAATTTAATTAAAAAATGGGGTATGGAGCTAAACAGAGAATTCTCTGTAGAGGAATAGAGAATGGAAGAGAAACACCTAAAGAGATGTTCAATGCCCTTAGCCATCAGAGAAATGCAAATCAAAAGGACCCTGAGATTTCACCTTACACCCATCAGAATAGCAAAAGTTAAAAACTCAAGTGACACATGCTAGAGAGGTTGTGGAGAACTGGGAACCCTCCTCCATTGCTGGTGGGAATATAAACTTGTACAACCACTTTGGAAAACAATCTGGCGCTTTCTCAGACAATTAGGAATAGCGCTCCCTCAAGATCCAGCTATACCACTCCTAGGCATATATCCAAAAGATCATCAAGTATACAACAAGAACATTTGCTCAACCATGTTCATAGCAGCTTTATTCATAATTGCCAGAATGTGGAAACTACCCAGATTTCTTTCAACTGAGGAATGGAAACAGAATCTGTGGTACATTTATATAATGGAATACTATTCTGCAATTAAAAACAAGGAAATCATGAAATTTGCAGGCAAATGGTAGCAACTAGAAAAGATCATCTTGATTGAGCTATTCCAGAAGCAAAAAGACACACATGGTATATACTCACTCATAAGTGGTTATTAGCCATATAATATAGGATAAACATAATAAACTCTGTACACCTAAAGAATCTAAGCAAGAAGGACCCTGTGTAAGATTATTACCCCTCACTCAGAAAGGCAAACTGGATGGACATCGGAAGAGGGAGAAAACAGGGAACAGGACAGGGGCCTACCATAGAGGGCCTCTGAAAGACTCTACCCAGCAAGGTATCAAAGCAGATGCTAAGAAATCATAGCCAATTTGAGCAGAGTACAGAGAATCTTATGATGGAAGGGGGAGATAGACTCTACAAGGAGATTAACAGAACCAAAAATTCTGGGCACAGCATTCTTTGAAAAGACCGATACTCCAACCAAGGACCATGCATGGATATAACCTAGACCCTCTGCACAGATGTAGCCCATGACAGCTCAATCTCCAAGTGGATTTCCTAGTAATGGGATCAGGAACTGTCTCTGACATGAACTCAGTGGCTTGCTCATTGATCACCTCCCCCTGAGGGGGTAGCAGCCTTGCCAGTCCACAGAGGAAAATGTAGCCAGTCCTGATGAGACCTGATAGGCTGGGATCAGAGGGAAGGGGAGGAGGACCTACAAGTGGACTGGGCTCAGGGCATGGGACCAGAAGAAGCGGGAGGGTGGGATTAAAAGGAGATGAGAGAGGGGGCTACAACTGAGATATAAAACGAATAAGTTGTAATAAATAAAAAATTTAAAATTAAAAAAATGTTTAAATGGAAAGTCAAAATATAAATCTACCTAATTTATTATCAAGTTTTATATTGTCAAATAAATACAGGATATTATGGTAAATAATATGATAGAATGATATTCACTAATAAATTATTCAATAAATCACAAAAAATGAAATCAGAACCACATATTAAAGAATTTTAACTTGCCAATAAACTTCAGTAATTTTATAATATGGGGAATAATTACAGTTACGTTAAAAAGAAATAAACCACAAATTTCAAAGAAAGGTCATTTTCTTTGAAGTCACTAGTTACGTATAAAGTAATGGAAACTCCTTAAGTTTTACAAGACAAGGGCATTTTAAAACTGCCCTTGAACATCATTTTACCAAAGGAAAATCTATGTATAGCAAAGGTTACAGTTGAATCATTTCACATGAATTATGACTGGTGAATAACTAGAGAGGTGGCAAAATTGTAAGCACATGCATCACTCTTCCACAAGACACGAGTTTAATCCCAAGCACCAACATTAGGCAGCTCACTACCATCTGTAACTCTAGCACTAGGGGCATCCACTATCACTGGCCTCTGTGGGCACTTGCACTCATGTGCACATACCACCACACAGACATAATTATAAATTAAAATAAAAGTAAACTTAAAAAGGAAAATTAAAACCTGACGGTTTAAGCCAAATATGTCAAGGCATGACTGTTATAATTCTAACCTATAACATAATCTGTTACATGTCAAACTGACCTAAGTAAGGGCTGAGGACAACCTTCTAAATGACTAGTCAGAAAGCATGCTGAGGTGAGATATGCCCCACCTACAAAGACTGCTGTGAGATGCTTTAAAGGGAAACTCCACTACCTTAACTCTGGAGTCACGGGTCACAGAAACTTCAAAGACATCATCACTTGAGTCCCAGCTGAGGCTGGCAAAGCATCATTTTGGAGGCCTCAGCTGGACTCACACTGGTAGGCATGTGATGGATGTATAGTCATGATCCCTAGTTGATTCTGTTGCTCTGAAGTTTCCTTTCTTGAGGCTTTCAAGGACGTTTCTGGGAAACTTATCCAGGCAACAAGGTACTGCCCCTGGAACTTCCTATCAGAAGCATTAAAGGCACAGACTATGGCATTCTTATGGAAGCAAGCCTGGGCAAGATCCCAAAGTAAAAAGAGCTTCCATTTTCCTGAAAGGAAAGGAAAGTAAAGGGGAGAAAGTAAAACAATATAGAAGAGGGGTAAAACCTTACAAACAATGATCAGGCTGATGCCTAAGAGAATAATAGGACTCCCAAATCCATATGAACTAAGTCTTCTAAATTACACAGTAGACACTAAGACAATAAAGCCTTATTATAGCTCATCTTAAAAAAAATAGCAAAAAGTAGGAAATGAGCCTAATAACACAATCAGAAAAACAAAATTAAAAAGCTAAAAAAGCTGTAAGAAATTATCATCCTATATAGAAAAGAATTGCTTTGTTAAAAGTGATCAAACAAGGAAAGGGTAGGGAAAGGGAAGAGAAAGGGAAGGGAGGGGGGGACAGAGGGGAAAAGGGAAGGAAAAGGAAAGGAAAGGAAAGCTGCTTCTTGCTGATATATAAATCAATAATTGAAATCAGTGAATTTCTTTATAAGGAAGGATTCTCAAGGATATCCTGTACCAGACAGCTTTAGAAAAAGCCATAACAAAAGTGACACAAAACATTAGAGCCAAAAGTCAGAACCCTACATTCCAGTTAGAGATTACAAATGACATAATCAAGTAAACAAAGATAGTGTGACAAACACAACAGGAAAGCCTAAGAACCTGCATCCCAATCAGTTTCAGGTGCCATTGTTATACTCTCTGGTCATGAACTACTTCTATGTTGATGATTGCCTGGATAAACACATCACTGTCATTCTAAAAGATAAATGTTCGTGTTTGAGTATACATATACATGCACTTCATAGCCAGTCAAATATTTATGTTTTTACAAATGAACAAATCCAAGTTTTGACTTTTAAAGATTTTCTATTTAAAAGAACTCTCAGTATCTATACTCTACTATGCTTTTTATCTCTAAACTACAGTGACATCGAGTCATGTAGCCTACAACTACTATTTTATAATTTGAGAGGCTCTGAAAACAAGTTTAAGAAAACTGACAAATTAAAATTATATTTTTGTAATGCCAATGACTTGCTTGTCCCGATATATAAGCAAAAAAGAAACTTCAGAACAATTGTTTTGTTTGTTTTTTTTTTTTACATTCTGCACAAAGTATCACAGCAGAATATATAGTTCACAAAGTAAGATCATTGGCTTAAATACACGTTATTTAGACAACAGAGTTTCTAAGTATATTTAACACAAAGACACCACATTACACTTTTCTGGTTCATTTGTAAAACAATCCAAAGGCCTAAAGTTGTGGAATGTTTACTATTTTCAGGAAGAAAAAAATGGTAAACAAATATCTGTCCAACAGAGTGTAAGGCATTGTTTTAATTGATGTTACGTTCTTCAAAGGTTGATTTTTTTTCAATAAAAAATTTCAAAGTACTGTAAAAAATTTTCAAATTTTATACTAATATATTATTTTAACTCTGGTTCAAGCTCCCTTGCTATGAAGTTTTCTAAAAGGTAACTAAGGCATGATGATCTATACCCAGAAACGATAGAATTCACAAGGAATTCAGTAAATCATCAAAAGCTAAACAACAGTTCCAATTGCTTCTTCAGTCACATGTCCTATAGAGGCTGTAATCAGTGACAAGCACCCCTCTTTTCTTTTTTGTTGAGTACCAGAAAATTAATATCCAAATATTATTTTCTAAAAAACAAAAATCAGGACTAGCAAAGGAAAAGCTGTGTAAAATTAAGAACTCATAGACAGAACCCAAGGTGATGGTACATGCCTTTTCTCCCTGCACTCTAGCAGCAGAGGCCAGTGAAGCTTTTGAGTTCAAGGCCAACCTGGTCTAAACAGCCTCCAAGTCGGTAAGAATTGTTTAAAAAAAGAAAAAAACAAGAACCCATGGTTATTAATATTTTACACACGGGCTATTCTGCTTAAACCACACTGAATTAGAAAATGAGTATTTAAGCTGGGCATGGTGGTGTACACCTTTAATTCCAGCACTTGGGAAGCAGAGGCAGGTAAATCTCTGTGAGTTCAAGGCCAACCTGGCTTACAGAGCTCCAAGACAGGCAGGGCTACACAGAGAAAGCATGCCTGGAAAAACTGGAAAAAAAAATAAATAAATAAATAAAGAAGAGAAAAGGAAAGAAAAGGAAAAAAAATAAAATTAGTATTTCCTGACTTTAGAGAAATTTTAAGAAAAAAAAATAACACCAATATGGGAAATTTAGTTATATTAAAGAATTCATTATTTTATTCATTATTCTTATACTGAAAATGAAAACAGAATTAAAAACCACAATTATAAAATATCTAAGTTTAAAACAAAGGGTATAGAGTCAGAAAAATGAGTTACTTTTGCTAACAGTAACTTACAGACTTTCTCATGGCAGACTATTTCTCATTTGCTCAAAGTCCTAATATCACCAAAGCACAGAAAGCAAGAAAGGCTATTTAGTATAATGTCTAAGGCCTACCCACAGGAGAAAGGTCACCAATCCTGACTGTATTTCTTTCTTTGATGAATTGTCTAGTACAAAAAGACAACTGCAATGAGTTTAATCGTTGGCCAGTGAATCCTATCTATAGCTTTTGGCACTTCCATTAGACTTAATTGACTATATTTACCAGAACCATATAAATGATGTAACTGAAAATTTTTACCTTAAAACTTGTAAATACTTAAAGCCTAAAGGTAAATCCAAACTAAAAGAAAAACAAAATTATTTACTTCAATGCTTTCTGTTTTTTAAGTACAATGAAGATTCGAAATAATTTTAATAACCAAAAAAGTACCATTAAAATGAAAAAAAAAAAACACACAGGAAAAAAATTCTAGACTTAGCAAATTTGTATAGAGAACAGGATCATCTGGAAATGTATTTCAAATGCAAGCCATATTAAGAGACTTGTGATATATTTATTTCACTAAGTCTACCGAAGTTAGATAAGTAACCATTAAATATCTTCATTATATGATGATCAACATCCAGGAATCATTAGTCTCTTCCCAAGTAATTATTAATAATACAAAGCCACCATTTATAGAATATCCACATCATACAGACAGAGAAGTAAAAAATAATTTGTATATTTCCTAGTCTAAAAGGCAAAAACCTAGCCAGCCAGATGTGGTGGTGCACAGCTGTATTCCCAATACTCAGGGAGGCAGAGGCAGGCAGATTTCTGTGAATTCAAGGCCAGCCTCAGTGACAATGAGTCCAGAACAGCCAAGGATACATGGAGAAACCCTTCCTCAAAAAACAAAACAAAACAAAACATCAAAAAATAAATAACAATTTAAAAAATAAAAATAAAAAGCAAAAACCTATTGCCAAATAAAACAAGAATCCCAGTCTTCTCCAACTTTGATCAATAATCTCCATACCAGAATTTGCATTTATGTGCTTGTGTGTGTTCATCACTAATATGATGGACATGCATTAATATTCTATTACTGAAGCCCATTGACAGTATAAGTTTTAAAATATATACAAAGAGAAAATATTTGGTTAAAAAGCCCCAGTTATACTGATCAAAACATAAAGAAATCCCAATATATGTATATACTGAACATTCCTAATCCCTAAATCTGCTATGCTCTGAAATCTTTTGGATTTGTAGAGCTGGATGGGACATTCAAATGGTAAAGTCTAGGCAGGTATAACATCTTAAAAATTCCCAAATTCTCATACACTACTGTTCCCATGAATTTGGGCTAAGAATTGCAAACCAAAAGTTTTTCAACTATATGGCATGTCTTTTCAAAGCAAGAACCAATTTAAAACTAAACTAAGTATTAAAAAGCAAATGAAACTGACATATATTGTAACTTAAAGAACTCTGACCAGCCATGGAGCACAGTGGGCAGTACACTCCTTTAATCTCAACACTTACTTAGGTAGCAGAGGCAGGTAGATATATTTGAGTTCCTGGCTGGGCTATATGGTGAGACCTTGACTCACAAAAACCAACAAGGTACTTGGCATTACTATTATTCTCCTCCTTTTTAAAGAGTACGTAAAGCCTAAGGTAGAAAATATGAGGTAAATTCTCAAATTGCGTAAATTTCAAGCTCAATCAGAAACATGATAGCTATCTGCTTCAATCAAACTATACTTGGTCAACTAAATGGAAATTTTTAAATAGGACCATTCTAACTCACAGTGGTAATTGTTTATTTACTCTCAAATGTTAAACAAGTTATTTATTTACAGCAAAATACTGAAGACGGGTCTCTATATTTTGTTTTGTTTTGTTTTTTGAGACAGGGTTTCTCTGTGCAGCCCTGGCTTTCCTGGAACTTGATCTTGTAGACCAAAATACAGATGGAACTTATCAAAAGCCCTTGTTTTTTTAAATTTTCTTAATAGCACAGCTTTAAAAGAGAAAAAGTAAATAATAGGAATTGTTTGTTAAGCCTTCACAAAAATATAAGCATAGGAATTTTAGCAATTTAAAGTACTGACTGCAGTAATTTCAGGAATGAGAAAACTTCTTTGGATTATAAAGTAGGCCATATAACTTTATTCTAGCAAAGTCTTATTGAACTTTAATGAAAGACAATCAGAATTAAAATTAAATGCTTGAACAAGAAAAAGTTTTATATAAATTTATTGCATCCAAAGTTAAGCATTTGAAACAATACACTATTTACCTCTTCATAAACACCAACATGGGACATGTGTTACAATACTACCAAAAAAGCAAAGCATATAAAATTTATACACAATTTAGACACAATTATACAATTGTGTACAAATCTGCAATTACAATATGCTCTCTACTAAGATACATCTCACTCAAAAAATACGAAATTAAAAAAATACCAAGATTTAATAATGATCTGCAAACAAAAATTTTAAAGTTACTTAGTGCATAGTGAAAGATGTTCACATACTTTGTACTAAAATCGTGCGAAGAGGTACCTGCATTCCCACCAGGGATATCAAGAGTAGATAACCAATGCATAGTAAGATGCTTCTTTGGTATAGTGTATATTAAATTGAAAATTTTATAAAAGCACATTAAAATGAATATAAAGACATGCTCAAAATAAAAGCAGGATTGTATTTTTTAAATTATAAATACAAAATGAAACTAAATATACTTTCCAATAAAAGTTATCAGTAACAGAATAAAATCATTTTAAAAATAAAAATGTTAAATTTTGATAAGCTGTAACAAAAATGATACTTTAACATTTTTAACATTTTAACATTCTTAGTAGGTAGATTAATGTAAAAGCTCATCTCTCACAATGAAGAACGGAGTACTAGTAACAGCTAGTAACATCCGAGGACTTGTACTTTCTAGGAAAACAGCAGCATCTATAAGTGAAAAATGAAAGCATTCTAAAAGACAACCAAGTTCTAAATGCTTTCATAATCTAGTAATGATGGTATACTATAAAATTCCTGACAAAAAACACTGTATGCTTTCATTATTCCATTGTGGGTCTCATCCATGTTATCCCATCAAATAACTTAAGACAGACATTTGTAAGGAAAAAAGTAAATAGGAAAGCAGAGGCTAAGTCTTTGGGTTTACAACTGAGTTCTACTTAACTATAAATGTAACTATCACCTTTCACCGTAATTTTAAAAATATTTGTGTACTAACAGAATGCCAATGGCTGAAAGAGAAACCTGCCAGCGTCAGCAAGACATAAAACAGGGCTAGAGTAACATGCCCTTAGAGCAGTTCCTTCATCTCTCACCAAATTATGACAGCAAGCACATAGAATTTTCAGTTTCTTAATAGCAGAGCTTTGTATTAAGAATAGATAGTCATTTTGGAGCTCTTTAATAAAATTATCTCGAGGTTATCTCATATTTTGGTAACAATTAAATAGAGAAAACACTATTTCCAATGTTAGAGATTAAAAATTATGGCAAAAGAAGGTAAGTCACCAGTCCATGATCACAAAATTATTAAAAGGTTAGAAGTGGTCCATCCACTCCACATACCATGCTATCTTCTCACTGAAGATTATGACTACTATTCTAAAGTTCATGAAATGTTTAAAAAATGTACATAGAACCATGTTGACATATTGTAACAGGGGTCCTTTTTTTTTCCTTTTCTCAGCCATTGCTTATGTAAAACTATATAGGCTTCACTGTTTATATTTAAACCAATTGTTTAAGCCTTATGGAAGTGAATAATGTCATATTATCTACTTCCATTTTATTTAAAAAAACGTTAAAATATGAATCAACTGAAACTTAGTTTGAAAGCAATTTCCTAATCTTAAAGATATGAATAATCTTTATTTATTCCAAATGACAAAACAATAATCAAATATAGATGTCTGTTGTTGCCATTTATTATGATTCATTTGCATCAAAAATTAATCTGTCAAAATCAAGTCTCAAAAGATAACAGTTTACATGGAAATATAAAGTTGACAGTTCTTTATAACACACCCTATACTGGGTGTGTTAATATTGATATCTACTTTCTCTTAAGGTTTCTGAGCTTTAGCCCATTTTCTGGTCTTTGATACTTGCAAGAAGACTGTGCATGAGTCTTTCTAAGGCAGGAATTCCTGGTTTTTACAACCTGGTTGCTGTTGTGTTGTCACTGTTTGAGCCCACGCCTAGGGTATGTTATAATCTTAAGTCCTTACAGATGGAATCCATACCTATTCTCAGGATCATTGTCGTCGTCATCATCATCCACTGTGACAGGCACTGATTTAGATAAGGCTTCATCTCCTTAGGGGAAAAAGTGTACTTAAAATTAGCTTTGAATTATCTATACAAGTAAAACTGTGTAAAATAAAACTGAAATCCAACAATGCTAGAGCAACCTAGAAGGTTCTATACAAAACTGCTGAAATCTAAAATAAGTACAAGGAATGTTGACAGAAACCCTAAAAGGAAATTTATGAAAGATCAGCAGGAAAAATAACAGTTACATCTTATATGCCCTAAAGATGCTTTCAAAGCACAAAACTTCTAAAGGCAAGACTTTTTAGAAATGATTTTTAATTCTCATCATTACCAATAGTTTATTGCTTAAGTAATTGTATTGATCTACATAAAGTCTGAAGTTAAAAGGTGTCTAGTTTTATCTAGTATCACCGTAGAATAACAAAACTCCTTGTATAAAACACTCTTGAATCCATTTAAAATCTGTGGCTCAAAGTACCCAGAAAGACATTCAAGTGCACTACAACTTAATTCATTTAAAAAAATTCTGTTCTTTTAATTTAAAAATCTTAGGGTATAGCTGAGGTTGGATTTCCGTGGTAAAGCTCTAGCCTAATATTACAAGGTTCCAGAGTATACACAGCAAAAAAAGAAAACAGAAGGAATAGAATTTGTGCATTTCATTGTACAAAAATTTTACCTCAAATAAACAATCTAATATTAGATTCTAGTAAATATTCTGCATTCCAGGAGTTACTTTTGCTGATGTTCACTATTAATTCTGAAATTGCAGAGAGAAGGGAATGCTCACAATAAATACCAATCTCAAACTAACCAAATTATAAAGGCAAATTAATAGCTGCCATTAATTAATAATTTATACAAGGAAAGAAGATTCTACAATGAGGGAAGGGGGGGTTATAAGACTGAAACATTTTGGGACCTTTGTTGTGCTGAGGTTATAGAGCTACACAGCAGACAAACCCACAATGTAGCCCAGAACAACTTCATATAGCTTGCAGTGATCCGCCTACCTCTGCCTCTGCAGTCCTGGGATTATATACACCATAGCAACTGACGTAATCCCCACTATTGTCTAAATACTGATCTAACCTTCAAAATCAAGTGCAAATACTACATGTTCTTCAAAGTTTTTTTTTCCTAAAATATCTAAATAACTCATTTACCATTACAGCCCCAGTGTAGCTTTCTCAATTTTATTTTTGTTTGGTTGGGCTTTTAAAAGTCAAGGTCTCATTCTGTGGCTTAGGCTCCCCTGGAGCTTACTATGTAGTTAGGCTGCCCTCTGCCTCATAGCATCTTATCTGCCTCATCTTCTCAAGTGCTAGGATTACATGAATGAGCCACCATGTCCACAAGAAGCTATTTTTAAAGATTATTTTTATTTTCCTTAGAATTGGGAGACATGGGTAGTGACTGGGTACCAAACTCAGGTCCTCTCCAAAAGAAGGGCTCTGAAATAATCAGTAAATCTACCATGCATTAGACTATAACCTCCTAGAACCATGCCATTCATCTTTTTTGTTCATGCCATGCTCAAGTCCCAATTTCTAAGAAAATGAAATATGGTTTTAATAAATTGGAATCTTCTAAGCTCATTAAGAGAAGGGGCATTTTTAACAACGTGCTAAATTTGTCACCTAAAATAAAATTGGACTTAGGAAAAGAACACATACTTGTATTATGTTGATCATGCATGTAATTATTTTTTAAAGATATTTGTTATGTATATAATGTTCTGTCTGCATGTACATCTGCACACCAGAAGAGGGCACAGATGTCATTATAGGAGACTGTAAGCCACCATGTGGTTGCTAGGAATTGAACTCAAGACCTCTGGAAGAGGAGCCAGTGCTCTTAACCTCTGAGCCATCTCTCCAGCATGCAAGTAAATTCTTTTTTCTTTCTTTTTTTTTTTTTTTTTTTAGTATTTTTGCTTTGTTTTCCTTCTTTTTTAAACATTTATTTATTTTATATATGAGTGCTCTATCTGCATGTACCTGCAGGCCAGAAGAGGGCATTAGATCCCAGTATAGATGGTTGTGAGCCACTATGTGGTTGCTGGGAATTGAACTCAGGACCTTTGGAAGAGCAGACAGTGCTCTTAATGCAAGTAAATTCTTAAGCAAAGTTTTTTGTTTGTTTGTTTGTTTGTTTGTTTTATATTGGCTCATACCTAAGTTTGCCCTCAAAAAACTATTCTGTGCATAGGGTTTATCTTCAAGACCTTTTACATTCTAGTCTATTTACACATTTCTATTGACAAAGCCCAGTTGTTGATGGAATAAATTCCCTAACAAACTTATCTTCCATTTTTCATCCCACGTACTCTACTTGTTGCTAAGCAATTCATAAGCGATAAGGTTTCGTTCGTCAAACTGTTGAAGGATTATCATCTGAGTAAATGACAAGCTTCTTTGGATATAAAACCCACTGATCCTTCATGTCAAAGTTGTATTAGCCAAAATGGAACACAATGACTAGAGCAGTCCTGAATGATGAGATTATTGGAAAATACATTTATTCTGTGTTTACTATATGTTGCCATCTTCTATGGCCTAATGAATAGTATTACTTATTAAACAAAGTATTAATAACTTCCAAACAGAAAACGGAAATTTTCTGTTGGCCACAGTGGCACAAACTCATGACCTTTGTATTCAGAAAGCAGAGGCAGGAAGATTACTACTACAAGTTTGAGGTTGCTCTAGCGTACATAGTTTCAGATCAGCCAGAACTACATAGCAAGACATTGACTTATACAACATAAAAGATAAATGAATGAATGAATGAATGATGAAAATAGAGCTGTGGTTCAGCAGTTAAGGGCACTTGATACTCTCACTGCTCTTGCAGAGGACCCGAGTTTGACTCCTAGTACCCACTTAGGGGCTTACATACAAACTTCTGTAACACCAGGTACAAGGGATACGAAGCCTTCTAGCCCGTAAGAACACTAGGCACCCATGTGGTACAGACATACATGTAAGTAAACACCCATGAACTAATAAAAAGAGAAAAACAGAATGTTTAACATATGTCAAATCACTAAGAATGTAGCTCAGTGGTATAGCTCTTGCTTACTACACATAAGAGTCCCTGGCCACTATCCAACATGCCAGACACAGATCTGGATCAAGACTCAAACCCTCACCTCCCCCTACACACACACACACACACACACACACACACACACACACACACTGAACATGTTATTTAAACTCAAGAGAGATAACTTTTTAAGAAATGAAAATATTAGGAAAATTTTTTTTACTTAAATATACATACATATTTCATCAGAAAACCCATCTAATCACAGAAGTCAATCGTAAGAGTGTTTAAGATCAAATCAGTTACCCATGATTTGCTAACAGTAACACTCCATATAGTGATAAGATAACAGCAACTTTAATAGGGTTTTTCTAAACTAATTTGAATCTTTAATAGGGTTTTCCCAACTAACCTGATAAAGAAAACATTTTCTTTCAAAGTAACTATTATATCTTGGTGTTTCTTAAATTTTGTGCATGTGTGTATTGTACGAGTATGTGCACTGTGTGTGCAAATGCCCATAAAGGCCAGAGAACTTGGATCTTCTGCAGCTGGAGTTACAGATGTCTGTGATCTACCCAATGTGGGTCCCCTGAAATTGAACTCTAGTCCATCTCTCCAACTCCTAGATTCATTTTTAATTCAAATCCACAATTTTTAATCCACAGTTCTGAGTTGGAAAGAAACAAAAACAAAAAACCTCATTTGACAGGAAAACCTGATCTGAAGTGTTAATTCCTCTGAGTGTGAGCACATTTCATAGTGGAAACATTGTGGCATCACATGAAACCTCTCCAGAACAGCTTTATTAAATGCTCATAAGTTAAAAGGTATTTTTTTTTCCAAAAACAAGATTGAAGTTAGTTCCATTTAAAAAAAAAAAGTTGAGGGCTGGAGAGATGGCACAGGGGTTAAGAGCACTGCTTGCTTTTCCTGAGGTCCCGAGTTCAATTCCCAGCAACCGCATGGTGGCTCACAACCATCTATAATGAGATCTGATGTGTGTTCAGATGTACATGCAGGCAGAACTTTGTATATATAATAAAATAAATAAATCTTTAAAAAAATAAGTTGGAATAGGGCTGGAGAGATGGCTCAGAGATTAAGTACATTGGTTGCTCTTCCAGAAGTCCTGAGTTCAATTCCCAGCAACCACATGGTGGCTCACAACCATCTATAATGAGATCTGGTGCCCTCTTCTGGCATACAGGCATACATGCAGGCGGAACATTGTACATGTAATAATCCTTTTTTTTTTTTAAGTTGGGATACATAAGAAACTCATGTGGAATAAAAGGAAAATTTTTATTTTGTCAATGCTGAAAACAGTTTTCTATGAAACCTATGTATACTACTTATATATTTAATAATTCTAAGTATTCTTAGTTAACTGACAGTGTTTTGACTAATTTAAAAAACACAATTAACCAATAGATATACACTATTCAAATGATTTTCTTGAAGTTGTAATAAAATTAAATACTAAAAATTATTTTCCTTGGTATTAAGGAGAAATTGTTCCAGGTCTAATTCATCAGGGTGGGGTAAACAGAGGATTGCTTTCTCCCTTTGATAATGTTTTTTAAAGCAAAACATCTGTTCATATCATTAGATACTAGTTGGTGAAGAACAGGAGTAAATAAAATAAATTTCAGTGTTAAAATATTTGTCTAGTGTACACAAGACCCTAGGATTGCTCACTACCTATTACCAAAATAAACTGAAATCCTTCAGAGAGCCAGATATGGTGACTATAAGAACGTGGGAATTGTCCACCCTCATTTACTTGGTTAGACTGAATTCAAGGCCAGCTTTGTAGATATGAGCCCATCTTTTAAAAAAATTCAAGGACCCAGGTGGTGGTGACTCACACCTTTAATCCCAGCACTGAGGAGACAGAGGGGCACAGATCACCATGAGGTCACCTAGTCTACAAAACAAGTCCAGGAGAGCCAGGGCTACAAAAAGAAATCCTGTCTCAAAACAACCAAAAAAATTCTCATAATAAAGCAATCAAAACTTATATGGAAGCTGGAGTAATGGCTTAATTCCCAGCAACCACATGGTGGCTTACAGCCATCTATAGTGGGATCTAATACCCTCTTCTGGTATGCAGGTATACATATAGACAGAGCACTTATATTTTTTATACATATGAATGAATGTTCATATATATGAACATTCATTCATATATATATATATATATAATGAATAAGTAAATAAATAAGTAATAAATAAGTAAACCTTAGGTTAATGTTTAAAAAAACTTTTATATGCCATGTTATACCAATATCAAGCACTCACCACCACTCCACAAATAAATACCTAATATACTACTGACATTATAATCAGTCCACCAGAATAAAATGGAGACATTTGTGCCCTCAAGCTGACTACTGAACACTAGATCTCAAGAAATTATAATTTTTCAGGAATCTCCAATTCCCCTAGAATCTAATGCTAGGAGAAAAAGAAAGCCTGTAGCCTGGAGCTAGGCAAAGGAATAACTTTTCTCTAGGAAAGGAAGTTCTACAGTTCTAAGAACTTATGAAAGCACTATGCAGGCGCACAGGTGCACATACACTCAAATTAGAATGACACAGAGAAAATTAGCGTCACCCCTGCACAAGAATCACATACACATGCATACCCAAAATCGTGAAGCATTTCCTATTTTAAAAACAAACAAACCAAAACAGAAACTCTTTGTAGGATAAGACTGATTGAAACCTAATTGATGAGTCAACAGTGGGACCTGGCCTTGAACAAGAATAGTCATGTAGAAACCCCTGGCCCTCTACAAACTTTAATCTCACTTGATAATATAAAACATTGCTAGGTGGGGGCAGAGTTCACTGAATCTCTATCACTCTTCACAATGTGGCAACAGTGAATAAATATATTTTGATTTTTTACTATAAATTTGGCTGTTTTAGTTGGTCAACAGATAGCCAAACTTGGCTTCTTGGGATACTTCAGGTTTGATAACAGCATCAACTTGGTTTTCCTTTAAAAACTACTGGACATTGTTGCAGAGAAACACATTAAACACTGGCAAAGTAGTTCTGATGTTAACCCTACAATTTGGTATACCTGACAAAGAATACTGACAATACTTGTAATGTCCTCCAGTGATGAAGTTCAAATAAATAGAGAAACAGCTACAGTAAATGTCTAAATAAATTAAAAATGGACTTGTCCTCAACCGTAACTCTGAATTTCACCTCAAGAAAAATTAAACAGCATGATTATCCAAGAGGAGGACAGATTACAAAGTCTAAAGTTGAAATTTATTCTTGCATACCTGAAGATTGACAAAATCCAGAGTGTGAAGGCAGCACTAAATTTTCAGTCACAGGTTTTATTTTCTGTTCATCACCGCTTTCCTCACCTGCAGAATTCTGATCATCATCTCCTATGTCAGAAGATGAAGAAGTAATGTCTGCTTGCTTCCTTTTAGTACTGGATCTCAAGGAGTTTCTTTTTTTCTCTTTCCCATTGCCTGTCTTCTTTTTGGCTGAAGTTCTTTGTTTCTTCTGCTTTTTATTATCTTCTGAACTTCCCTCAGCCTCAGAAGACGAAGAGCCAGCCTTTATTCCCTTGGTGTTTCTCTTCGAATTTAAATTTCTTCTTTCTCTCAATTCCGTTCTTTTCAGTCTCTTATCTGTAGAGTCACAGCGCTCTCCTTTCAAGGAACATTTCTCTGTGTCGGATGATGAGCACTCTGGCCTCTTCCCTGAACTCTTTCCAGACAAGCTGAATTTTTTCTTCTCTCTCTGAGACACTCTATTCTTGTTCTTCTTATCTTCTGAAGAGTCACAACTATCTCCTTTTCCTGGCAATTTATCAACACTATCAGATAATTCTTCCTTCTTTTCAGACAATTTCTCTTTCCATTTTTTGCCTTTCTTCTCTCCAACAATTGTGTCATTCTTATTTTGCTTTATGCCTTTAGGGAAATGACCAATTTCTTCTCCTTTAGTCAATTTCTCAGTACCATCAGATGAAGACTCATACTGTTGCTCTCTCTTAACTGTTTCTTCCTTTAAGTCCATATTTTTCTTTCCTTTTGCTACAGTTTCCTGTCTGCTCTGCTTTTTTTCACCTTCAGAAGAATCATCACTCAGCTCTTTCCTTGGAAATGTATCAGTACCATCAGAGGAACCACTCCTCACTTTTCGCCCTGTTCTAGTTCTCAGATGTTTACTCTTTTCTTTAGTTTTAGCAGCTCTTTTGTCTTCAGGAGAATTTGCGTTCTCCTCATTCCCTGAAGGCTTTTCAGCACCATCAGAGGAAACACTTGGCTGCTGCCACTTACAAAGCATCTCCTCTCTCAATTCCACTCCACTCTTGCCCTTCTTGACTGAATCTTCTGCTGCAGAGAAATTCTCTCCCTGTTTGCCTTCAGTGTCATCACCAGACAATCCTTCTTGTATAGCCTTCACCCTTCTGTGCCCTTCATTATCCACTAGTTTTTTGTTTTGTTTTTCATCTTCAGAAAAGTCATGTTCTTTTTTATCTAAAACACTTTTTTTGGCAGCCCCAAGTCTGCTCATGATTTTTATCTCTCTCTCTAACTCTGAGTCATAGTTAAAGGATTCTGAGTAGTTCTGGCGTTTCTTTTTTGAGATAATAGAGGTTTCAGTTGGTTTTCCTTTTTTAATATCAAAATCTGAGCCAGAAGTAGAATTTTTCCGTTTCCTTTTTCCATTATCATCTTTCCCTGTTTGACTTTTATGATTTATCTGTATTTCATTAATATCAGTATCTGAAGAAGAACTGTGACTTATCTGGCTTACCTCTTTGATGACTGCTAGCATTTCATCAGAATCTGAATTTTGACCCCCAATGCTTGGTTGCTTAGCTTTGGGCACCTTATGAGTTTTAGGGTTACCAACAGCACAGTCAGAATTTCGCTTATCCTTTTTTCTAATTGGAACGGACAGCTTTTGTTTCTCCTTAACAGTTTCATTACTTTCGTCATCTGAATTTGATATTGCAGGGCTGGCTTCTGTCTGTCGCCTCAAAGGTGTAGTTTTTACACGTGGGGATCTTCGAAGATCAGATTCTTCTAAAAGTGATGCAACATCATTTTCAACTGAATGTTCATTATCACTGCTTTTCTCTCGGGGGCCACTTTTCTCTGAGCTGGGGGCCACCCCAGAACTTTTACGTCCATCCTTCTCTTGTGAAACTTCCTGATGATCAATACCTTTAATTGGGGAATTAGAAAGGGAAACTGGAGTGAGTTTAACAAATAATTCTTTTCGTACTTTCGATGTAACTTTTGGCTTAATACTTCCTCTGATGTCTTTTGAAGAAGTGTTTAATTTTACAGATGAGCTCTCTAGTTCTGGCTCAGTGCAACTGTTGCCATCTCCTTGATAGTCAGCTGAACTCTGAATTTCCATAGCAGACTCAAGACTCTCAAAAATGTCTTCTGGAACTGAGGAAGGAACAGACACAATATCCATGTCTAAGTCTTCAGCTGTGTTGGTGGGTTCATACTGAGGTCCATCTTTCCTACCTGAACCTTTATGTTCACCACTATAACTTTTATGTGCTTTGTGCTCTTCTCGTGGGATGTGCTCACCATCTATGATCTTTACTGATGACCTACCATCGAACTTTAAAAAATTTTTCTTTTCTGGATTGCATGATTTTTCCCCCTTTCGCACTTTTGTTTCAGACTTAGCATCTGTGATTTTGAGCTCTTTGGTATTTTTTTCTTTGTATACAGCATCCAAAGCTTGTATCTCTGAATTCAAATCTTCTTCTAATGCAAAGTGAGCCTTCTTGATATCAGCCAACACAGACTTAAAAGCCTTAAGCTGACGTAACTTCATAGCAGGACTCATTTCTGAATTATCTGCTGCCTGCTTTAGAAACTTAACGTAACTGGAGTTCATGTTGGATGTAGTCTCAATCAGTTTTTTTGTCTTCTTAATCATCTCTTTGGGCACAGTTAGTGCTGAGTAAGTGCAGATTACAGATCCAGAACATGATTCATCTAGTTTCTTTTCTTCTCCATTACAACTGGAACTATTCTTCTTTGGGGAAAATTTGAATGTTTGGTCATATACTTTACTAGTCTTTTCACTGTCAACTTTAATCTTCTTCTTATTTTGTTGCAACAATTGTTCTAAGTTCTCAAATACACTATTACATGCAGTGACCAAGTCCAATAGAGGCTCTGGCTGACAAATGTAGCAATACCATTGATTGTTTTCATCCATTATTGTAGATAACTCCTTTCGACCAAGGTTGCGTAGGATGCATTTCTTACAGAAGGCATTATGGCAAAAGTCGCAACAAATCAAGTTCCCACCTTCTGCACACCATCTGAAATGGTTTAAGGATTAAAATGTTATTTCCAGTGATAGTAATTTTAATGTCTTTGCTGATAAAAGAATTTAAATTTTCCTACCAGCATTTAAGTAGCAATTTAGATCACCTGCAATTTAGATCAAAAATTTAAAACTAGACAACAAACAAGTTTTTATGGGAAAATACAAGCAACTAAATATAGCAATGCTAACACTACAAATGATCTATCTAGGGCCAGACAGACAGCTCGGAAATTAAGAGAACATAGTGCTTTTTGCAGAGGAACAAAGGTTGGTTCCTAGTACCCATATCAAGCAGCTTACAACTGCCTGGAACTCCACCTCGAGTTTCTCAGGCTAACTGCACACAATTGCACATAATCATATAAAGACACATGTGCATAAAGACACATGATTTAAAAAGTAATTTTAAAAGATGACTCTAAGTACCATGCATGGAGATAACCTGGAACCCCTGCACAGATGTAGCCCATGACAATTCAGTGTCCAAGTGGGTTCCAGAGTAATGGGAACAGGGGCTGTCTCTGACATGATCTGATTGGCCTGCTCTTACATCACCTCCCCCTGATGGGGAAGCAGCCTTACCCAGCCACAGAGGAAGACAATGCAGCCAGTCCTGATGAGACATGATAAGACTAGGATCAGAAAGGAGAGGAAGACCTCCCCTATCAGTGGACTTGGGGAGGGGTATGAGTGGAGAAGGGGGAGGGAACGTGGGATTGGGAGGAGATGAGGGAGGCGTTTATGGGGGGATACAAAGTGAATAAAGTGTAATTAATAAAAATTAAAAGAAGAAATATTAAAAAAAGATGACTCTACCAAATCAGGAGTGGTGATGCACACCTTTAAATGACAGCACTTGGCAAGCAGAGACAGGCAGATCTATGAGTTCGAAGTTAGCCTTGTCTACAAAGTGAATTCTAGGACAGGGATGTTACACAGAGAAACCCTGTCTTGGAAGTCAGGAGAAAAGATATACCTAACAAAGTTGATAATTAATCCCCAAGTAGATAGCAATGAATAGTAAATGAGAATTTATTACCTACCTACATTGTTCATCCATTCCATCTGAGTCACGGCTAATATCGTCACTCATATAATACTTAAAACAGTTCTATTGAAAAAAAAAAAAAGACAAGGTGAAATTTATTCAAAATATACACATCACAAATTTTGAGGTTATTAAAACATTAAAAGACATGTGCATGTTTTCAGTAGCAAAAGCAAAAACATTGTACTACCCAATAGTAATTATTTTCTAAACATAGGACTAGTTCAAGAAACTGATTCCTTGAAATGGCTTTCACTTGTTATCAACAACCACTACTCTTTGCATAAAAGTATACAAAGACTATTTATTTAATAATCACATTTCTAATCTCATACAACTAGCTATCAAATTTCTACAAAAAATGTGTGTTTATGCTGTTTAATATGTTTAATAGTCAACTAAACAATTAACATTATTTTTAAATCTCAAAATATGTACTATGTAAGGTGGGAGGCCTCGTCATAGAGAAATCTGAGGTTCAGTAACAACTAAATAATATACAGTATCTAATAACTGGGTAAAAGGCAAAGCAATTATTCAAATACAAGTCTCATTAACATAATTCTGTTCCAGTGGGACTGGGAAAAGGAAATGTTCTATGTTATTAGTGAAATGTCAGTACTCAACACATAGGCCTTATGGAAAACAGCAGTCATACATACATACATACATACATACATACATACATACATACAGAAAGGGGGTGGTGAAGAGAGCAAGTAGGGATCCCCAGTGATAAAAGATTTGACTGTCAGAACTTAAAACTGAATAGTATACAACAGGTACTCTGATAGGCCTCTAGGTCAAATAAATTCAAGAAAAGGAAAAACTTGCAAGGGACAAAATGAAGCTTAGCAGAGTTAAGGAGGTCAAAATCTATCAAATAGTCATGCCAAAAAAAAAAAAGAAAGAAAGAAAAAGAAAACACCTAGGAAAACATGGCCTGCCTCTGTATTTCAAAGGCAGAGCTTTTAATTTTATTTTTTGGAGACAGGGTTTTGCTGTGGACCTCTGCCTGTCCTGGAACTCACTATGTAAAACAGTCTGGGCTAGAATCCATAGAGAACCAGGTGCCTCTGCCTCCTAAGTGTTCGGATTAAAGTGTGCACCACCTTTCCTGGCTGAAGATAATGGCTTTCTATTGGAAAACAAGTTAACACAAAATTACTCTTAATGCAACATAAGCTAGAGATCCTGTAACCTTCCTATCATGGACATCTGAAATTGAATCCAGGGCCCTTCCTAATAAACAAAAGGTGCACCAAGAATGTGAAAGCTGTAATTAACATATATGAAACAATGTAAAATCTTTTCTTTTCTAGTCATGTTAAATCCTGTTTGATATGGATATTTAGAGAAGCAGGATATACAAAACAGAAAGTTATAAACCACACATTTGCCCACACAGGGAACTGCAGGTTTTTTGTTTTGTTTTGAGGCAGCGTTTCTCTGGGCATCCTTGGCTGTCTTTGAACCTACTCTGTAGAGCAGTCTGGCCTCAAACTTGGAGATCCACCTGCCTTTGCCTCACCAGTGTGGGGATTAAAGGTGTGCACCACTACTATCTGGTTGGCTATTGCAGGTTCTAAAAGACATGCTTCCCTTTACCTTCCCACCTCCGAATACTATGCCAGGCATCTAGAACATGCTAAACGAATCCCACACAACCAATCTAATTCTTTTTCATATTTTAGGTATCAATTTGTAAGTTCTAATAACACACGCTTCCTATATGCCCAAGTACACTATCTTTAACATAATGGCCATTTTCAGGATGCCTACATATCTGTGTTCCTAACACACTGTGAGCCCTCCAAAGGGTAAAGCCTTATTGCCAAATCTTTACATACCTTACAAATAAGAACTTTCAGTGAAGGATGTCTATAAATGGAATCTTTTTGAAAATGATTGACCTGTTGTCCACAAGCTGTGCAACTCACGATCCCATGAAGTCCGTCTTCTAGGAGGAAAGAGTGATCATTACTCGTATCATATTTACACTCACAGAAAAAGAGAGATTTGCCTTAGCCAGAATTTTGTAACCTTTATAGTAGAAATAACGTATTTCATTATCCTTGGGAAAATGACATTTGGACACAGGTTAAAAAGGTTAATTTTATTGACCTTTAAAAGACCGTAACAAACTTGACAGATTCTGAGACATAAATGCTAACTACATTCATCATACAGATGTAAAACCCTCTTATTACAAGCTGACATAACCTAAAGGGACACCAAAAAGAAATCCTTAAAACGAAATTCAAAAGTTCTTTGTACTTTGAGACAGGTTCTTGCTATGTAGCCCTGGCTGGTCAGGAACTTGAAATTTAGCCCATGCTGCTCTCGAATTCACAGCACCCCACCTGCCTCAATCTCCCCAATGCTGGGATTATATGCACACACCACTACACCCAGATTAAAGAACTTTGTTATTGCCTTGCAAACAAATTCAGTATCACTTCTTAGGGAAAGGAAAAGCAAATGGCAAAGGGAGTAAAGATTCTTTTTCAATTCTGCAGTTAAGTTAGACATGCTATAAAGGTTTGGCTTCTTAAATACAATTGTTTGCACAGATTCTAATAATATGGTATACACAAACTGGGTAATTTTTGGTGTTACCAACTCCCAACATTTGCTTCAACATTATTAACCACCAATTACCTTCCTTGTTTGTTTGACAACCTGTTTCTTATCAATAAATAATGTCTACTATTTGTAAATATGATATTATAACAAATGCAAATAAGATATAGTTGCAGCAAGCAGAATGTCTGAGAGGGTGGGACAGGTGAGCTCTATTTTATATTTACTTATAAGAGAAAACTTCACCTGCCTCATTATTTCTTATAAATTTTCTATTATTTTTTTTATGTGCATAGGAGTTTTGCCAGTACTACATCTGAAGAGGATATCAAATCCCTTGAAACGGGAGTTAAATATGGTTGTGAACCACATGAGTACTGGTAATTGTTTTTAGGTCCTCTGGAAGATCAGCCAGTGCTTTTAACCACTCAGCCATCTCTTCACTCTAGTGCTTTTAACCACTGAGCCTTCTCTCTGCTCCCCGCTGCTTTCTTCATAATGCCTAGTTATGCCAAGGCGGTTCTCAATCTGAGAATCTAATCATTAGAAGAATCTTTAAAAAGAAAAATAACAAAAACAAAAACACAGGCACAGACCTGGAATCCCAGCAACTTGGGTGGCTGAGACAAGAGGATCACTTGAGCCCAGGAATTTGAGTCTAACCTGACCTACATAGTGATGCCCTGTCTCAAGAAAGAAAAGAGGGAGCAGGAGGGGGGTGGGAAATAGAGACACAAAGTTAAGAAACAGACTCAGAGTCAGACAATATACAGCAATTCCCACCTCTAAACACTAAATTTAAATCTCTTAAGACAATTTTTACAGATATTCTTGATATGAAATCAAGACCTTGATCCAAATCACATAAGACTATCCTTCAAAGTAAATCAGTGCAAATGTGTGCACTCAAAAATGAAGAGGCAAATGGACATGAGTGACTGTCTCTACTTCTAAATCAAAGATAAAACCTCATGTATATTTCTCACTATTTAATCCTACATTATGTATTTTTGTTAGTTTTAAGGTCCAAAGCACTTTGAACCCAAATAATACTGTATTTATAGGTGTTTTAAGAATTTTAAGGTTTAAGGAGACAATCACACTTTTTGAAAGAGAATTTACTATATATGCTTATATTTTACATGAAATTACAGTGTCCTATATCAATAGTTTCCATCTTAGATACTTGTAATGTTATATTTTTAACATAAACATATTATGTACTTGTTCATTTTAATGATTTAAGATATAGAAGATAAACAAAAGCTACAGTTGAAAACTCATCTGTTAAATTCTATTCATTAACCATCATGTGCTCTTGTGTACATATTACACATTAATATATTTTTTAAACTTGGTAGTCCTTTGGAGAGTTTTTTTTTCTGACTTGTGCAAAGGAAATCATGAGAATAAACACTCCTTATTTGGGAAGACATAGCAATCCATTATACTCCAACATCATATGGAGCAGTGAGGCTAAACCCATGCATTTATTACCATGGATAAATTTCAAAATTAATGCTCCCGAAGCATATAAAGTACATACTATTTTTTATACTTTTTTAAAATGAAAAATGTCTTCAATTCACAAATAGTTATAGAAAACCATGCGTATGCAAGCACATGCATAAAACTTTAAGATAATCATTACCTGTGGGGTAGAAGAAGGGAAAATGGATGAGAGTAGGACTGAGTCAGTATGTTATTTAAGTGAGATCTGAAGCAAATACGGTAAAATGTTGAAATGTTACTTTACTTAAGTACTTGTTTCTGTGCCTGTCAGTTTAAGTTTTGTTTTTAATTATAAAGTATCTTAGAGTGTAACTGTGCAAATGTAAAAGAGGCACTTTCATTTATTAGCTCAAAATATTTTAGTGGTTTTAAGAAAAATAAAATTATTTTTGCCATGTACAAAAATTGTGTAATATTTTAAACAATTTAACTGAGCAAAGTATATCAAAACAGGCCATGATTGATCCTTTAATGTACTTTTGCTTCCTTCCTTGTGTGCCACAATTTTGCTCCATATTAATTTAAGAGTATTTGATATATAAAGTTTTAATTCCTTGCAGTTTTACAAATGGAAATAATCTGCTAAAATGTGTGAAAACTAACTATAGCCATCCTTGATCTCAAACCACTACTTTATTCACAAATATACATACATATTAGTACTCTTAAAAGTTATACTTCGGGGCTGGAGAGATGGCTCAGTGGTTAAGAGCACTGTCTGCTCTTCCAAAGGACCCGGGTTCAACTCCCAGCACCCACATGGCAGCTCACAACTGTCTGTAATACAAATTCCAAGGGATCTGACACCTTCACACTAACGCACATAAAATGAAAATTAAATAAATTAAAAAAAAAGAATGTATTAAAAAAAAGTTATACTTCAAGATTTCTGACAACTTAGACATGCAAATCAGAAATACAAATAAACATGAAATGTTTAGGCACTACCATATCATGACAAAAATACACAGAGCCTTAACCATGATACTGGTACTCTTAACAAAAAGTATCAAATAAAAATTCCTGCGATGTGTCAGCTAGACCCAAGCCCCAGCAGCATACAAAATGGCACTAGGATGTCCCTCCCAAGCAACACTGGTTCCTTCTTTTATTCTACCTTCAAGCTGTATCCACATTGCAGACTCTGACTGCTCTAGAGTCTCTTCCCAAAAGACACCAACAAAAATTAGTCTTAATACATTGTTGTACACGGTTATTTATCTTTACTACAGGATGAATGAACAAAAGAATAGCCTGTTACTGATCCTTACCATTACTTTCTATGTGATGATTAAGGTTGAAGAACAGCACCTTAGCTTTGTTGACCTAAGTTGTTAAAATAGCAGCCTCCCTACTAAGAATTTGAAGAATCTCAGAATATCATCTTTATGCTCAAAATGGGTTGAACACCCTCTTGTGGACAAAGGACTAAACAACAATCCCTTGATTTCACCTGCAAGCTACCAAAGTATTTAAAAAATTGATATTTAAATACAGAAAATATTTTACTACTTCTATCAGGATAATCATGCCATTAAAACCTAAAAATTTCTTCAAGAATTTCAATATAATTTTATAATTATAAACAATATTAGAGGGATATTTTATAAACAATATTAGAGGGACACTTCCGTAATGCTTCTACTTGGAAATTTTAGTGTCATGTTCTACTTTTGAGAGATTCATTCCTGTTATAATTCCAGATTCTGACCCAAAATTACATATTGGCACTATTTAAAAATCAGACACAAAAGAGTGGGACACAAACTCAACTGTAAGAGATTTCTAACTAAATTCTCCTGATGCTCTTTTGATACTTGGCTAGACAATATGGCTGTGTATATGAGGAAAAACAAAGAGTAAAGCAACTGACAGATGGAAGGAGGCATTAACTCTAGCGCCCAACTCTTCTACATAGTATTCCAATATAACTGTGGTGCCCGTGAAGAACAAACTAGGACATATTCTTGACATCCTCCAGAAATTCTAACTTGCCATGAATGAAGGGACTGAGATTTTTATTAAGTATCCCAAGCAATACCTCATGCAGTGCTCTAACACTGTGCATAGTATTGCTCTGAGAGTATATGACGCTACCCACCGGCCACAGGCAAATTTAGGCACAACTTGGAAACTGCTTCGACTGGATGGCACACTCATGCTTTTCAGGCATATATGTACTCTAGAACAGTATGTGGAGAGGAAGTACTAAATTTCTTGCAATAATTTAGTAGCCACTGAAGGCAAAGGTGTTTTTTTGTTTTGTTTTGTTTTGTTTTGTTTTGTTTTTAAATAGACTTTAACCTTTTCTGCTTCAGAGCGCAAAGAGAAACTGAAGTTCTTTTTAGGTAGTGCTTTTAATAAACAATGGGCAGAAAAGTGGAGGTATTTTTAGTAAGCATATCAGATTTTCCAATAATGGTCATAGACAGCAATTTAAACTTCATGTTTCAGTTTCACTTGTATTTACCTCCGCGTTTTTTGAGATTTTCAGTTTTCATTTTACTTCTGCTTCTAAATTCAGGCCCTTTAAAATCATCTTTGTCTTCATTCAGCACTGGCTCTGGTTGTACAATCACTGTACCTAGAATGATTTCATTTAAAAAACCAATTACACATATTAAATGTGCAAGTGAAGTGCAAGACTTCAGTTCAGATAAAGCCAACATTGCTGGTACATACTTTATCAAGCTTTTTAGTACTTGTATAAGGACCAAGGGATAGTAGTAAAAGGGCCAGGTGTCAACAATCAAATTACTTGTTGAATTTTAGTACATAAAAACAGGAGGGGGCGATATTATGAACTAAAAGAAATGTGTCTATCAAATAGAAAGCCTTAGCCCAGTTCACAATGTTTATAGTGCCTATCACAAAAGCTGTTATGCAATGAACATTCATGCTAAGTTCCCTAAAAAGTCTAACGTAACTGGCAGAAGGAGAAGACATCCTATTTTTTCTAACAGTCTAAATAAGAAAAGGAATTTTAAAGATTTTTAAGAGTTCTTTTACATTGCTTTGAGGAAAGGGGCTTGTGAAGGTAGGAAACAATGACGCTCATTCCATTTCTAGTGCACATAATTTCCCCTATAGAACATCAAATCTTGAAGATTTTAAATTGACAAAGTCCTCGAAGATTTTAAACTGACGGTCACTTTAAAACACTTAAGCTGAAGTAGTTAACCAATAAACTGTAAAATGAGATCGTTTGCAGATGTCTATTAAAATGTTTCAGAAAGACTACCCTTCCATAACTCTACAACTTCCAGGCTGAGGAGAGAACAAATAAAATTAGCACCATAAAAAAAGGTCCAAGCCTCAGAGTTTACTTACATTACTGATTGATCTTAGTACTAAAATGGCCATTACTGACAACAATTAAGAAAGTCAAAGTGGGGAAGTTGTCAGAGTGTCCTCTGAAACACAGAAATATGCAACTCAACAAGCAGATTTGGTCAAGTTATTGCCATCTAGTTGGTAAGTGAATATTTAAATGGGGATAGGGGATAAAAAGGCTGGGAGGACATAGAGGATTGATGAGTTTACAGCAGACTGTGGTAAACATAAATACTCGCATTTCCAAAAATGTTAGCTGTAAATAACATTCATTTCATGTATATACTTTCAGAGATGCCCCAGCACTTGAAAGGAGTGCAAGACTTGAAAATAATTCAAGTGTTCCTTCTTGAAGATTGTTTTAAATGGAAGTGGTAGAAAGATTATGCACTAGCACTAGATTAAGGCAGGCCTGGGCTGAAATCTGCTCTTTTCAATCTAATGCAGAAAAAAGCCCTTGAGGTCTGAATTTGATCCTAAACTTTGACAGCATGGAAGTAATAACTACTATATTGCACACTTTAACATGTGAGTCACCACCCTTTTGGGGGTCAAATGACACCTTCACAGGGGTAACCTAGGGCCATCAGAAAACATAAGCTGTATATATATGTGTGTGTGTGTGTGTGTGTATACACACATTTATATGTGTGTATATATATATATGTATATTATACACATTAGAATTCATAACAGTAACTAAATTATAGTTATGAAGTAACAACAAAAGTTGGGGTCACTACAACATGAGGAACTGTATTAAAGGGTCACAACATTAGAAAGGTTGGGAACCACTGGATTAGAGGATTAAAGGAGATAATTCAGTGACAGCCGGCTCTCCATACTCAATATAGCACTGTAACAATCAAAATAGTCACCCAGATGTAAGCTTATGAAATAGTTCTTGTTGTTTGAATACAAGAATTAAGCTTAATTCAAGTCGGTAACATCATATACCAACTGCTGTCTACAGTACAATTAAAAGAAACATTTAATTTCCTAGTTCTTACACCAGAAGCATTCCAGTGACAAGAATCAAAAGTAACTGCCATTAAAACTAAAGCTCCCACATTAGTTGTTTCTGATATCAGTCACCAAAACAAATACATAAAATTGCTAAAGATAATTTGTAAAAACGAGGTAAATTATAGTCATCCTCAATTTCTTCTACTTTTCTTCTTTCCATCATTCTTATTTCATTTTAATCATTTTTCTTTATTTTATAACTCCTAATTATCCTAACTTACTCTATTTAAGTTAAGCCCAATCTCTCATACTCACATTCAACAAACTTCCACAATTGAGAAGTCATAAACCATAAACATAAAGAGGTTTAGTACATACTGCTATAAATGATCTGCTAAGAGACCAGAACGTATTTAACAAAGGAAAATACACTCTAAAAAGTTGCCAATTTGAAATACCATAAAATCACCAAGACCTTTATTATTCTCTTATCATCTAATCACACACTCTTCAACAATGAAGAGTCCAAGGTTTCCATTTGGCATTTTTTTTCTCTCCAGTCTAATCAATGACGCTTCACAGGACTACAACAGTCCAAAGGTCTGTGACAAGGCTTGTTTAAAGAGTAACTTGAAGGAAGCTACCTAAATCTACTGATGAGTTAACATTTTTAGAGACCGCCAGAATGCAGTAAGACAAGGTATGCGAGACAACAGGCAGTATTACTTGCCTATCATGCAAAAGGATCTGGGCATAATGCTCAGCACTACACAAAAAACCAATTCAGTAAGACTGAAGTAGACTATAAAACATTTTATATTTTCAGGAACAGCCATTTCATTTTTAAATTAGCAAGATCACTGATATTTATTAACTCAAAAACTTTAACCTTTAATCCTAAACCTACTTGCATACTCAAATGTAATTTGGAAAGTTTGCCATCCCCTTAATAAAAACCCAGTGGAAAGGGAAAATGTTTGATTTTGTTCTTTTCTAAACTAATTGAATTATCTCACATAACTAAATAACAACTATCTAACATAACTGAATAATGTATGTTTTCATTTCCAAACCACTAGCAATGTATAACAATGGATATATTATTAAAATACATTTCAATTTAACTTCATGTGAAAAATTAATACAGATTACCTTTTGGCAAGCTTTGCATAGTAATATCATTTTCTGAATTCTCATTAGCAGCTTTTTCATTTACATTCTCATCCATGGGTTTTTCATCATCAGATTCTATGTATTTTGTCACAACTGAAGGTTTCCTATGGAAGAGTTAAGTTCATAGTTACAGGCATTTCTGACAATTGGAACAATGTAACAAGACCATAACACATGATTAGATATATTAGTGGCTCCCAAGCAAGGATGCTATCAGAGTCACTGATAGAAACAAGTATTAGCACCTCACTAGAGATTGTGACTGAACACACACATATTCTGGTAGCAAGTGGATTTTTAAGGCAATTCTTAAAAATCACTATTTTAAAGAATTAATCAATAATAAGGAAATTGTTTTTAATAAGATACTATTCTATAGTATAAAGACTGGAAAAGCCAGTAGTGCTACAATAAGATTTTCTAGAAAAAACTGCCCATCCCCAGAATATTGGGGTCTTGGGTATGCCTGGAAATCATTCCTGTACATATGGATAGTTAGGCAATTCAAAAGAAAAAAAGACCCCTTACCATTCTTTGCACTTCTTGTAATATACAAGGGTAATGGCTTCTTCCTATTCTATACATCTCATAACTCTTTAAAAACCCTCACTGTTGCAAGAGAAATTCAACACTTCTCCTTTCTCTTCTTTGGAAAGAACTATATAATACAAAGGTCACTATGTAAGTCATTCTCTACAATTTCCTTTCAACTCAAACTGCACACATCTACTGTGATTTATTACATTATAGTACTCGTCTCTAAGCATTTCAATTTGTATAGAATGGTTTATTTGGGATAATGGTACTTGAGGTCAATCAGAAAAAGGATTGTATTTTTAGAAACAGTAAAGCGAATAACCAGAAAAAAAAGGAAGATATTTTATTCTTTTAAACATCAACTTACCTCTTTGATCGTGATGATCCCAAAGATTTAGATTTTTCTGAGGTACCAGTTCCCTAAACATGAGAAAAGATAAACACATTGGTGAATTAATCCTCCCAACATCTCTACAGGAGATCTTTCATACAAATAAAGTAACAAAATACTATTTTGTAAGACTGAAATCTTTCCTTCACAAAACTTCAAAAACACAAATTCTGAGGTTAAAAATGTACCTCAGTGGTAAAGCTGCAAAGTCCTCGGTTCAGCCCCATACTACTATGCTGCCAAAGACACACACGCCACTAATTCTCATCATTCTTGAGTTTTCCTTACTGATGACAAAATTTGTCTCTTTTTTCGGGGGGGGGGGTTCCTAGAGATTTGGCCCAGGACACCTGGCATGTGTTCTACTTATTGAAGTTTCGTTTATTCTTTGAAAGTGTCGAATATTTAATACTTTTGTCTGATTAGTAATGCGGCAGCTGTGACCCCAGCAGAGGATCAACCCAACAAATCAAAATCCCAGCATGTCTTTTAGCATTGACCTACACCCCAGCTCTTCCGTTTTCTCTTATGGTGAGCTTTGTTTTATTTTGAGACAGGGTCATACTACATAGCTCCAGCTAGCCTGGAACTTGCTATGCAGACCAGGCTGGCCTTGATCTCAGAGGCCTGCCTGCCTCTGGCTCCTGAATGCTGGGGCTGCCACCAGTCCTGATGCTTTCTGAATCTTTGGGTTGTGGTTTTGGTGTGTGTGTGTGTACGAAAGCACTCTAACACTTCCTGAGAGCAACTGCATGCTGGGTTGGCAAAAGCAAACAAGCGGGCTTCCTCAAAGCAGCCCACTCGTTTTTTGCATGGCCGACGAATGGGTGTATCTCAGGTTTAGGCAAGGCCCCAAGGATTTTGCCTCAAGATTGCTTATTGTTGCTATACTGCCTTTCCATGCATGTCTCACATATCTGCTGTAGCAGAGACCTGCACTGCTTATTGCCTCACTCTGTCGGGAAGATTTCCTACAGATTATTTTGAAGATGTACCTTCATGACATAGTGCTGTTTAAATGAATTGATTTCATAACCACTGATGATAACTTGATTCAAGTAATTTTGAAACCCTTCTGCATGGTATAGCAAAAACTGCTAGTAGCTCTGCAGACCTCCATATGTCAAACACTTAATTTACACCAAGAGGGAAAACAAGACTGAAACAAATTAATGATTAAGGAAATATATTCATTTGAGGTTTAGTCTAAGGATAAGGCCCAGGTATATACCACAATAAGAAAGACCATATGCATACATAAAAAAAGAATAAATGGTTAGCTATACAAGATAAGACAAACACCTATTCTTCACCTTGACAAAAAAGTTTTCTTTGAACACATAATGTACATTTGAAATAAGAAAAAGATAAAACTTCTAGTTTGAACTCATAGTGAGAATAGAGATAAAAACCACTGCTTTAAACTTATAATAAGCAAAGTATCTAGATATTACGATAAATAATCTTGCTGCAACTCCCTTCTTATGTAACAACTACATCTATTTTTGAATAATTTAATTTTTCCGTAAATAGAGAACCTTTGTATTAGGTAGTATAAAAACCCAAAACAGAATTAAACATTTGAGGTCATCTGCTTCATCCAAAAATGTGTCTTTGTCTATGTTTAATTGTATATATTGTATGTATATATATATACACACACATGAATATATGTATATTTATATTTGTATGTTTACATGTATGTGGATGAACAGTGTCTTTGAGACACTGTTTTGTCTATTGAGTGTATGGAGTGCACGTGTGTGTGAGGTTCATGAAGATCTGCTTGCTTTGTCTGGCAAATGTGTGTATGTTTTGGCAAGTTTTTTACGTTTAGTAAGTGATAAGCAGTTCAGAGTATTGTTAGGACTCTAGCTTCTAGCAAGCTGTTGTTCACTGATGAGCCATTAAGTTAAAAGGAAGTAGGGTTTTTCTTTTTACAACCCCTTGTATTTACAACAAGAAACTGTCAGGACTACGGCCACTTTAATTTTTATTTTGTTTTCATAAATTACAGTTTACTCACTTTGTATCCCAGCTGTAAGCCCCTCCCAATCCCACCCTCCCTCCCTCTTCTCCTATGCCCTCCCCCAGTCCACTGATAGGAGAGGTCCTCTTCCCCTTCCATCCAGACCCTAGTCTACCAGGTCTCATCAGGACTGGCTGCATTGTCTTCCTCTGTAAGACTACTCCCCCATCAGGTGGAAGTGATCAACTGCGGCCACTTTTACTCTGAGTGAAAAGAGCCACCTGGCTTAACTGGCAGGAACTCAGTGGCAGGCTCTTTGTCTTCACCAACCGCCAAGGGAGGAGCAGTCCTGCTAGGCTACAGAGGAGGACTTTGCAGCCAGTCCTGAAGATACCTGATAAAGCAGGGTCAGATGAAAGGGGAGGAGGTCCTCCCCAATCAGTGGACTTGGAAAGGGGCAGGGAGGAGATGAGGGTGGATGGGATTGGGAGGGAATGAGGGAGTGGGATACAGCTGGGATACAGAGTTAATAAAATGTGATTAATAATAAAAATTTTAAAAAAATGGGAAAAAAAGGGGAATCAACCTGCCACTTTGTCACTCTCTTGCCCTCTCGTCTCTTGCGCTCCTACCCTCTTGCTCTCTCCCCTTTCTCTGTGGAGGCACCCTCTCCCTTTCCCCTATCATATCTCGCTCTCTCCTTCTCTCTTCATCTCGCTCTAATAAACCTCTTTCATAAAAAAAAAAAAATCCTCTCCTGCTAAACAATTAACATTTTTAGCCAGAGAGCTCTTTTGGTGACAGAGAAACCAGAAGGCCTAGATGGCTCAACTGATAAAACTTCAGACCCTGAATCTGAAAGCTCAGGATTCAAGTCCCTGCTACCTCTCTTTTTCTTTGGAGGCTCTCATAACCAATGAGCCTTGGGAGTTAAACTGCAATATAGTTAAACTATATAGAGAGAAAGTTAAACTGTGTATACAGAGAGACCCAAATGGCAAGGATACCAGCCTGAAAGTTTAAGAGTTAAAGTGTATACAGAGAGAGCCCCAAATAAAAAGGCTACCAGACTAAAAGATTAAGAGTATACAGAGAAACACCACCAACCAGCTGCTCACTTCCAAAGCTGCAACCCGCCTTGGTTCACCCTTTGTGCTAGAGCTGGTCTCTGGCAACCAATGAGCTAATTCTCTTGAAATAATTAAAATCACAAACTAAGGATGTGAGAAATACTACAATGCTTACCATGATCTATTTCTCACTCAAAACACACACACACACACACACACACACACAATGGAGCAGAACTAATCATATTTATGAGAGGCAGAAGTTTTTAGGAATTTATTTTAAAAGTTTATTCTTCTCTAATAAATGGCACAAAGTTATTTCTCTTAAAATGCAGGCCCGA
This sequence comes from Meriones unguiculatus, assembly GCF_030254825.1. Classification (NCBI taxonomy): domain Eukaryota; kingdom Metazoa; phylum Chordata; class Mammalia; order Rodentia; family Muridae; genus Meriones; species Meriones unguiculatus. Next base: position 14,628,441 of record NC_083369.1, on the reverse strand, counting down.
GTGAAAGACCACAGTATGTATTGTTAGGATAATGGTTAGGAACTCTGGATATCATATTTTGGAAAATCTTAAAACCAGTAGGGCATGGTGGCACACACCCTTAGTTTCAGCACTCAGGAGGCAGAGACAGGTAGATCTCTGAGAGTTCCAGGACAGGCAGGGATACACAGAGAGCCTGTATAAAAAAAAAAAATCTCAAAATTTTAGAGCCATTTCCACAGTGTGTACCTCAAACTGATACACTATAATAATGTTTAAATCTTATTAATTAGCAAGCCTTTTCTGTCTCAAGTAACCTGCTAAAGTGAGCTGTATGATTAAAACAAACACCTTCACAAATTAAACAACAAAAAAACTAAAGTTTCACAACAATAAGTGCATATAGCAGGAGCTTTAAAATGCTGGTACATATTAATTAAAACTGGAAGCACTAAAGACAAATATTCAAACTGATTGCTAATAATTAGTAATCTTTAAAATGCTTCATAGTCTACTTACCTCTTCCTTGTTATTTTCCATCATTTCAGAATTAGTTCCAGAACCACTGCTTTTATCTTAAAAAAAAAAAAAAGGAGGAATAAAGAATATTTACCATCTCTTCAATGTATTATCAAACAACACCAAAAGTGGTAGTGTGGCACATGTCTGTTAATTCAAGCATTTCTAAGGCTGGGGCAGAAGGAGTAACACAAATTTGTGGCCAACCTGGCCTACATACCAGGTCCAAGGTCAGAAACAGCTACAGAGAAAGACCCTGTCTCAATACAGAGAAAGACCCTGTCTCAAAAAAGCAAAACAAAACAACAAACAGCAGAATACAAACAACTACAATCTCCCAACCCCATTTTGAAGTTAGGACACACAGAGATATTGGTAATACTAAGTCTTTTATGTTTCAGTTTTTTGAGACACGGTTTCTCTGTATAGCTCTGGCTATCATGGAACTCACTATGTAGACCAAGCTAATCTCAAACTCAGAGATCCACCTGCATCCACCTCTGTGTATAAGAGACTATTAAAAAGCTACTATATTTCATCTCATTATAAAATGTTGGCAAGAAGCTGGAGAGATGGTTCAGCACTGACTGAGCACTGATTGCTCTTCAGCAGTCCTGAATTCAATTATCAGCAACCACATAGCAGGCTCACAAGAATCTATAATGGATTCTGATACCTCTTCTGTCACGCAGGCATAAATTCAGAGCACCCATACATAAAAAAAAAATACATAAATAAATTTTGTGAGGAGGTGGTGACACACGACTTTAATCCTAGCATTCAGGAGGCAGAGGCAGGTGAATCAGGAGGTTGAGGCCAACCTGGTCTACAAAGCAGTTTCCAGGACAGACAGGGCTATACAGAGAAACCATGTCTCAAAAAAACAAACAAAAAATGTTGGTAATATGCACTGGATAGATGACTCAGCTGGCAAGAACACTCACTGCTCTTGTAAGAAAACTCAAGTGACTCCCAGCACCCACAAGGCAGTTTACAACCATCCTTAGCTACAGTTCCAGAATACCCGTGGACACTAACTGAGAAAGCAATGGTGCATAGATATAGCGGGCAAAATACCCATAAATAAGGCAAAATACACATAAATTAAAATTAAAATACTGAAGACATAAGAGTAACTTAAAAGTAAACAGAGGAAAGAATTAATGACACAGGGAATGGAAAAGAAAAGAAGCCAAAAAGTAATTATTCAAAAAAAAATGGAAAAGCCTTGGGCTAGAGTGACCTAGAAATAAAAGATAGGATTATTACTACTAACTTTAACAAAATAAAAAGATTATAAAGAAATTCTATGAACCATACATCAAAAAGGGAAACATGTGAAAGGCAAACTACTGAAATTGGCTCATGAAAAATTAAGACATCATGGAAGACGTTAATTACCCACAAAGAAAAGCAAAAGTGAAGATGTTTTAACCACTGTTGGCCTAATATTCTTGTGAACCGTATACAGTTTACCCCTGTTCATTGAAATGCTGACTTCTCAACCACACTATGTCCAGTTTCAATCCACACATCACACTGTGATGTTTATTTTAAGCATCTCCTGTCTCAAGTTTGTGTAAACATGCCACCATTTGTTCTCTATATTGCCAGTAAAGCCAACCAGCCAGTGATAAACAATACACAGACTAGGAAAGGACAGCCTGGTCTGGTGAGAGGAGGGGAAAGGCTAGGAAGTGCAGGATGGATCTGTGAGGAAAAGACAGAGAAACATCAGGAGAAATGAACCAGACCTAGGAGATGATTAAAAAGCAAGTATAATATGGACAATCTGAATGAGAAAAAGCTATACTAGCTTAGAAGTTTAGGATGGAGAAATTATTGTGCAGCATTGTGCTCTAGGTTAATTAAATAAATCCTAGTCTGTCTGTGTGGTTATTTGGGTACAGAGGTGGTTAGAGAGTAACCGCTGCTTTATTAAAATATCAATCATATAAAAATACTAATAATCTTTTAACAAACAACTAACTAAAACATAAAAGAAGGATAAATTCTTTGTGAATTCCTCTAAAAATAGGAGAGGATACTTTTCAATTCATTTTATGAGGCCATTATTACTCTGATATCAAATCAAAGTAAAATATCACAAGAGAAAACTACAGATTATTATTACTTATGAGTAGTGATGTAAAATTTTTCAACAAAGCCTGGCAGAAATGCCACAAACTTTAATCCTAGCACGTGGAAGGCAGAGGCAGCTGGCTCTCTGAGTTCTCGGACACCCAGAGCTATACAAAGAAACCCTTTCTCAAAAAAAAAAAAAAACTTTTTCACCAAAATACTAGAAAACTCCATATAAAAAGACAAAGGAAAGGGCTGGGAATGTATATTGCTCAACTGGTAGACACAGTACTTGACTAACATGAACAAAGCCCCGGGCTTTCCCCAGCAACCCATAAAGGAGACTTGGCAACCATGTCTATAATTCTGGCACTGAGAAGGTAGACACAAGAAGATCTGGAATGGTAACACAAGCCTTTAACAGCAGCACTTAAGAAACAGAGGATGGGGGGAATCTCTGCAAGTTTAAGGTCAGCCTTGTCTGCATAGTATGACAGTCTTAAGTGGAATATTCCAAAGAGTCTAGAAAAATATGGGAAAAGGATTACTGGAACGAATAACTTTAACAAGTTCAGAAGACACAAATTCCACATAGAAATGTCAAGTGAGTTCCTAAACGTTTCAATACAATAGATTTTTATGTGTAAACTAAGCAGAGAATGCCACACTTGGAAGACTAAAATTGGAGGATGCAGCACTAGCCCGGGCAGTGTGGTAAAGAAATGGCTCAGCAGTTAAGCACATCTGTTCCTTTGAGAGGATCTGGGTTTGATTCCCACCACCCACACAGTGGTTAACAACCACCTGTATCTCCAGTTCCAGAAGATTTGATACTGTCTTATGACTTTCCTGAACACCAGGCATGTAAGTGGTGTAAATACATACATGCAAGCTAAACATTTACATTTTGAAAATGAATGACATATAAGAATGAGGGATCGGGACACGGCTGGGATACAGAGTTAATAAAATGTAACTGATAAAAAAAATTCTGATCCATTAAAAAAAAAAAAGTAAGCAAGCAGTGGTAGTCCACACCTTTAATCCCAGTGCTAAGGACAAAGAGAGGCAGGTAGATCTCTGAGTTTGAGGCAAGTTTGGTCTACAGAGTGAGTTCCAGGACAGCCAGCACTACACAGAAAAACCTTGCCTCAAAAACAAAGGAATTTTTTTTTAAGAATTAAAAAAAAAAAAAAACATACACAGGTAAAAATACAAGACTGTATAAAATCAGTATTCTGATAACATAGTTTTCTGAAAAGCACAAGGCTAAACTAAAACTATCTACATATGTCTTATTAATTACACATTCTTATTCTTTATTTTGTTTTTTTAAAGGAACTCCCTGTGCAGCCATCTTCTTTCCTCAGTCAGGTATGGTAGTACCCATCTGTAATTCCAGTACATTAAAAATGAAGAAAAGCATTCAGGGTCCTCTCCTACTACATAGTAAGCTCAAGACTGGGCTTACAAGAGACCCAGTTTCAAAAATAAAAATAAATAACTAAATAAACAAGAACTTCCTGTCTCCACCTCCCAAGAACTTTGATTTCGTAACTCACTACACTCGGTTGGCTACCCACCAAAGGTGCCACCCCAAGCCACTACCACCATCTTCCCTTTCCAGGCTGGTTCTTGAATCGAAGTAACGCACTCTTTCCCTAAGCTATCTTGTCAACCTAACATCCTTATACTGTATATGAAAACTCTCCAGCTTCAGGTTTTGTGTTTGGTTTGGTTTTTGACTCGTTGAGACAGGGTTTCTCTGTAAAACAAGAAAGAGTACTGGCTATCTTAGATTCACGGGTAGCCACATGCCTCTCCCTCCGGAGTGCTGGGATTAAAGGTGTGTGCCACTACCCCCAGAACTGTCCAGTTTTACTGTTCTCTCTTGGGTAAAAAATATGATGACCAAGTTGTTGTGTGGTCTTTGATCTCTATTATTATGAGGAAATAATTACTATTAATGCATTATCAAATTCAACAGCACTTCTATTGTGCTGGAGGTACCCTGCTGGTTGAGGTTGCAGTTCTTGCACAGACGGGATAGCCATTATTATGAGCACTAAAGGCAAAACGCCCTTTCCTCAGCAGGGTCCCCTGCTCTCTGCCAGACTTCATCTGTACACTGTCTCTAGACTCAGACTCCCCGAACTACACTTGATGTATGGCCTCTGACCCAGCTCCCTGATAGCTCTCCCCTCCCTGCTCCTATATGTTAATTAAGCACTGACATTCTACTCTTAGGATAAGAGAGTGCTGTATAATGCAGATCAAGCATACTTGAAGTGCCTCCTTTCAGCCAACTATGTACACCTATTCTCGGAGCTCTCCGCCCACTCCTCTAGGGATATATAGCCTTTGTTCTCTGGTATTAAAGTTGAAATAGCCATCAGCTGTTCCTAGAGCATGTGATCCCTGACTGGTTCTCAACAGCCATTCCAGGCACACTTCTCATTTCCTGACCCTCCTAACTTAGTGGGCGGTTGGAACACAGCCTCCAAGCAGGAGGAGAACAACACTACTGTATCTCTGGTGCTTTGTCAAATATCATTTTGATGTTCATAAATTAAATTCTTCAGTTGCCGAGTCTTTCTTACTGGTCTTCTTTACCTGTCCATTCTTCATAAGTATACCTGCCTTTCAGTATTTGAATATGGTTACAACACTTGTCTACTCCTTTCAACACGTAAGTTAGTTTCTAGTGATCCCCCTTCCTTTTGATGAATCAAATTTCCTCTTTCGGTCTATCTAGTATCTCAAACTGGGTACTGGACTCTGTGCAAAAGTCAAGACACTTCTGTTATGTTTCTGAAAAGAGATTCTAACCATGTGGCTAAAAACAGTTAACTCACCTGAAATCAAAACCAAACTCTATACAAAGGAGACAGCACAGATTTGTTTTGTCCTTTCAGACCCACCCCCACTGCCTAGAATCCAGGCTACACTTAGGCAATTCATACAGAAGAATATGTGCGTAGGTCTTTTTTTCCTGCCTGAAGGGTTTTGTTGTTGTTGTTGCAAAATCTGAGCTCCCACTAAATTGCTCTCTTCAAGGTTAGATCTCCTAGCTCACTTTGTAACTACTGATCGGCTTTGTTTTTTTCTTGACACTACATCCAATTAGACCACAGGTTTTTATTTAAGTCTTATCAGCTACGAAAAGCTGACTGGAACTTTTTCTGAGACAAAGAGGCTTTAACAATGGAGAATTCAGACAGTGACATTTCCTTTTTCTAGGCTTTGACTCCCCTTCCATTGTTGTGGCTACTTATCTACTTCCTTATTTCAGCTGCCCGTAATACATACAGTATTTGGTATCTGTGAGCAATATGATCCATCCAACTAAAGCCACACACTGCCACTAGAAGAAGCAGACTTTTAATGTGCCCAACTCAAGCACTCAATGAACATAGGACTCTGGAAATAAACTTCATTGTAAAAAAAAAAAATACCTGGGTATAGTAATTCAGGTCTGTAAATAGAGACCCTGTCTTAAAAATACATCAATTAAATGCATCGCGCTTTATACTTATACTCCCATTACTTAGGAAACTGAAGCAGGAAGATTGTTTACCAGTTCAAAATCAGCCTGGGCTAGGGAAGAACTTGTCACAATAAAAATCCAGAGTAGCGATACATTGCCTTTAATCCCAGCACTCAGGAGGCAGAGGCAGGCAGATCTCTTGAGTTCAAGAACACTTTGGTCTACATAGTGAGTTTCAGGATAGCAAGGACTACCTAAAAGCCGTATATTAACACAAAACTGGGTGGATGAATAATTTCAAACAAATTCTAAACTGCACTTCTTTTCTGTGCTGAACAACTGTAATGAAACTATATGAATACAAAGAAGACTAGGCAAATGACTATAAAAAATGAAGATGATGGGAGCCCATCAGCTGTAAATACAAAAAGACTGGAAAGAAGTGTGGTATCAAATTACTAGTGCTGCTGTCAACTCATAAAATTTTAACACATATAGGCTAGGTTTCCCTGTAAAAGGAAGCAAGGAAACACATTATGCACACTGATATTTGTTGTAAGCCTTGAACATCTAGTGGAGACAGAAAACAGTAAGTATCCACAGGATGATTAGGACATGTTTTTGTTTTTGAGTCAGTGGAAGCATTCTAGATAGCGTGGAATTTGTACAATTCAACTGTCAAAAAGAGAACTGGTATGATAACTCAGTGAATAAAGACACTTGCTTCTAAGCCTGACAACCTAAATACAATCCCTGGGGTCCCAAAAGGTGGAAGGAAAAAAATGAGTCCTCCAAGTTGTCCTTTGACCACCACAAGTATGCTATGGCAAACAAGTGTATACATATTCATTAACATACACATATGAAAACTAATAAATATGATAAAAATTTTAAATGAATTATAGTAACAATATTAATAGGAAATAGAGAATTGTTATATACTAATAAACACATAGGGGATAAATCATAAAACCCTACCTTAGTAATATTTCAACCAATAATGGCAGCAATAAATTACCAGGCAATGAATAGACCTTGTGATATACAGACTATTTAGGAATGCACAGCGAGATTCCCTAACCTCAGTTCCCCAATCTCTGATCACGGCTTTACTACCACAACTGCTGTTATAAATTGGTACCTGGGCTGGAGAGGTGGCTCAGCTATTAAAGGTTAGGCTCACAATCATAAATACAAATTGGTACCACTGACCATAAAACTGAGGTGGTGGCACATGTCTTTAATCTCACAACTCAGGAGGCAGAGGCAGGCACATCTCTGGGAGTTCAGGACAGCCTGGTCTACAGAGTTAGTTCCAGGACAGCCTGGGCTATACATTGAAACCCTATCTCGAAAAACCATCAATAAATAATAAATGGAGAGAGAGAAAGAGAGAGAGGTATTATCAGGAAAAAGTGAAAAATGCAGCTTAATCTAATTCCTTGAGACCTTAGAAACAGAAATTTCAGACCAGGTGGGCATGATAGCACACATCCTGAGTTCTAGACCAGCAGGTCCCAGGCAAGCTAGGGTTTCATGGCAAGGGTCTATCTTTTAAATATCTACCTATTAGCAAAGACCAAGAAAAGCAACAAGTGAAAGAGTTAAAAAAAAAAAAAGATTGAAGGCATGACAAAGACACCATTGTCTTTTGACTGTGCTGTCCTTGCCAAAACGGGCTACATGAAAAGAATTGCAGACAGGTGAGAGAAGCTTAGAACAATGATCGTGGCCAACAGACATGAATGCAGGTGGTCTCATTTTTATGAAGAGAGAACTGAATTCTGCCCAAACTGTAAAGAAATTTGGGGACACAGCTTTCCACAAGCTGTAAAGGAACAATATGCTGCTGACACCTTGACTTTGTCTTGTGATTTACCAAGAAAAGCTCACCAAAGCCCACCAGATTCCTAACTTACAAAACTATGAGATGAGAAACACGGGTGGTCTGAGCCACCTACCACCATCATTTGGAATAGAAAACAATATTAAGGGGTTTTTTGGGGGTTTTTGTTTTGTTTTGTTTGTTTTTTTTTTTCCTTGTATTTCAATATGGCGTTTCTCTGTGTAATAACCCTGCCTGTCCTGGAACTTTCTTTGTACACCAAGCTAGTCTCAAACTCACAGAAATCTGACTGCCTCTTCCTGGGATTAAAAGTGTGTGCCAGCAAGCCCAGCTAATTTAAATTTTGATTACAAAAAAAGAAAAAATCTCAAAATCTTCCTACTGTAACTATTAGTTACAAAAGAATAAATCCTAATCTTAGAGTACTCAACAAACTACAAACATTACTAGCATAAGCAAATAACCTAATTTAACATCATAAACATAGGGGCAAATGAAACCATATGCCCTGTGATGTAATTGAGAAAAGCATATTCTTCTGGTGAGATTTTTTTTTTGGGGGGGAGAAGGTCAACTTGACACAAGCCATGGTCATCTAAGAAGAGGGACTACAGTGCTACTGCTGTTCCTTTGGAAGGAACAGCATTTTTGTTCTGGAAAGGTTACAAAATTTCCTCTTAAAGTTTTGCTCTTTAAAAAGTTCTGACACTAGACTATCAGGGCTCATCAGGACTGGCTGCATCTTTTTCATTTGTGGCCTGACAAGGCTGTACCCCACAGGGGGAATGATCAAAATGCCAGTCACTGAGTTCATTTCAGAGATAGCCCCTGCTCCCGTTCTAGGGTACCCACTACAAAATTGAGCACCCTATGGGCTTCATAGGAGCACAGGTTCTACATCCTCTATATGAATTATCCTTGGTTAGATTATCGGTTTCTGCAGGTTCCCCTGAACCCAGGTTTTTTGAATCTGTTGGTGTCCTTGTAGAGTTCCTGTCTCTTAGAGGTCTTTCTATCTCCATCTTCTTCCATAAGGTTTCCTGAACTCTGGCCAAAGGTGAGCTATGAGTCTCAGGATCTCCGTTGATAACCTGATGGGTAGTCTTTCAGAGGGACCCTGTGGAAGACTCATTTCATGTTTCTTGTCTTCTCCTACTTCCAACATCTATCCTGTTTGCCCTTCTGAATGAGGGTTCAGCCTCTTCCTTGGGTCTTCCTTACTGTTTAGCTTCTTTAGGACTATAGCTTTTAGTGTTTATTCTATATAATATGACTAATATCCACTTATAAGTGAGTATATACCATATTTGTCTTTTGGCTTCTGGGATACCTCACTCAGGATGATCTTTTCTAGTTCCATCCATTTGCCTGCATATTTCATGATTTCTTGTTTTTAATTGCTGAGGAGAAATCCATTGTGTAAATGTACCACAACTTCTGTATCCATTAGTCAGTTGAGGGACATCTAGGTTGTTTCCAGATTCTGGCTATTATGAATAACGCTGCTATGAACATAGCTGATCAAATGTCCTTGTTGAATGGTTTAGCATCCTTTGGAGTGGTATAGCTGGATCTTGAGGTAGCACTATTCCTAATTGTCTGACAGAGTGCCAGACTGATTTCCAAAGTGTTTGTACAAGTTTACATTCCCACCAGCAATGGAGGAGGGTTCCCTTTCTCCACATCCTTTCCAGCATGTGTTGTCTCTTGAGTTTTTGATCATTCTGATGGGTGTGACATGGAATCTCAGGGTTGTTTTGATTTGCATTTCCATTATGACTAAGGACGTTGAGCATTTCTTTAAATGTCTCTGTCATTAGATATTTCTATTTAGAATTCTGTTTAGCTCTGTACCCCATTTTTTAATTGGATTACTTGATTTTTGGATGTTTAACTTCTTGAGTTCTTTATATATTCTGGATATTAGCCCTCTGTCAGATGTAGATTTGATGAAGATCTTTCCCCAATCTGTAGGCTGTCATTTTGTTCTTATGACACTGTCCTTTGCTTTACAGAAGCTGTTCGGTTTCATGAGGTCCTATTTACTGATTGTTGATCTTAGAGCCTGTGCAGTTGGTATTCTGTTGAGGAAGTTGTATGCTGTGCCAGTGAGTTCAAGGCCCTTTTCCACTTTCTCTTCTAACAGATTCAATGTCTGGTTAATGTTGAGGTCTTTGATCCACTTGGACTTTAATTCTGTGCAGGGTGATAGTTCTTTGTCTATTTGCATTCTTCTACATGTGGACTTCTAGTTAGACCGGAACCATTTGTTGAAGATGCTATCTTTTTGCATTATATGGTTTTGGCTTCTTTATCAAAAATCAGGTATTTGAAGGTGAATGGACTTACTTCTAAGTCTTCTATTCGGTTCCATTGATCCTCCAGCCTGTTTCTACGCCAGTACCATGCAGTTTTCATTATTATTGCTCTGTAGTACAGCTTTAGATCAGGGATGAAGATACCTCCAGAGGATCTGTTGTTGTACATGATTGTTTTAGTAATTCTGGGTTCTTTTGTTTTTCCATACAAAATGGAGAATTGTTCGCTCAAGGTCTGTAAAGAATTGCCTTGATATTTTGATGGGAATTTCATTGAATCTGTGGATTGCTTTTGTCAGGATGGCCATTTTCACTGTGTTAATCCTACTAATCCATGAGCATGGGAGATCTTTCTATCTTCTGATATCTTCCTCAATTTCTTTCTTCAGAGACTTGAAGTTTTTTTTTAAACTGATCTTTCACTTGCTTGGTTCAAGTCACACCAAGGTACTTTATGTCCTTTGTGGCTATTGTGAAGGTTACAGTTTGCCTAATTTCTTTCTCAGCCCTTTTGTATTTCTTATACAGGAGAGCTACTGATTTTTTCTTTTCCTTTTTTTTTTTGGAGTTAATTCTGTATCCAGCCACTTTGCTTTATTTAGGGCTTCCATGGTAGAATTTCATCTGTAAATAGTGATACTTTGTCTTCTTCCTTTTTGATTTGAAATACCTTGAGCCTTATTGCTCTACCAACGACTTCAAGAAGTATGTTGAAGAGATATGGAGAGAGTGGACAGCCTTGCCTTGTCCCTGATTTCAGTGAAATGGATTTAAATTTCTCTCCATTTAGTTTGATTTTGGCTATAGGCTTGCTGTATATTGCTTTTACTATGTTTAGGTATGTGCCTTGTATCCCTGATCTCTCCACAACTTTAAACATGAACAGATGTTAAGATTTTGTGAAATGCTTTTTCGGCATCTAAGTAGATCATGTGGGTTTTTTTTTTTGTTTGTTTGTTTTCTTTTAGTTTGTTTATGTGGTGGAATACATTGATAGATTTCCATATAATGAACCACCCCTGTATTCCTGAGATGAATCCTTCTTGGCAATAGTGGATGGTATCTTTGATATATTCTTGAATTTGTTTTGTGAGTACTGAGTATTTTTGCATCAATGTTCATAAGCAATATAGGTCTGAAATTTTCTTTCTTTGTTGTGTCTTTGGTGAGGTTTAGGTATCAAGGTGACAGTGGCCTCACAGAATGAGGTTGGTAATGTTCCTTCTGTTTGTTTTGTGGAATAGTTTGAACAGTATTGGTGTCAGTTCTTCTTTGAAGGTGTGGTAGAATTCTTCACTTAAACCGTCTGGCCCTGCAGTTTTTTTTTGGATGGGAGACTTTTGATGATAGCTCCTATTTCCTTAAGAGATATAGGACTATTTATTTACCTGATCTTGATTCAGCTTTGGTAAGTGGAATCTATCAAGAAAATGGTCTGTTTTATTTACATTTTCAAATTTTATTTCATATAGGCTTTTGAAGTAGGATCCAACAATTCTTTGGATTTCCTCAGTGTCTGCTGTCATGGCCCCCTTTTCATTTCTGATTTTGTTAATTTGAACAGTGTCCCTCTACCTTGTAGTTAGCTTGGCTAAGGGTTTGTCTATCTGTTCATTTTCTCAAAGAACCAGCTCTTGGTTTCATTGATTCTTTTAATTGTTTGCTTTGTTTCTCATTTGTTGATTTCGGCACTGAGTGTGATTATTTCCAGCAGTCTCCTCCTCTTGGGTGTATCTGCTTTTTTTTTTTTCCCCCAAATGATTTTAGGTGTGCCATTAAGTTGCTTGTATAAGATGTCTCGAATTTCTTTGTGAAGGCACTTAATGCAATGAACTCTCCTCTTAGCACTGCTTTCATTGTGTCCCGTAAGTTAGTGTAAGTGGTACCTTCATTTTCATTGAATTCTAGGAAGTCTTTAATTTCTTTATTTCCTTCCCGAACTAGTTGTCATTTAGTAGAGAGCTGTTCAGTTTCCATGTGTTTGTAGGGTTTTTTTGCTATTTCTGTTAATGTTGAAGTCTACTTTTAGACCATGGTGGTCTGATAATATACATGGGATTATTTCAATCTTCTTGTATCTGCTGATGCTTGCTTTTTGCCCGAATATAAGGTCAATTTTGGAAAAGCTTCCATAAGGTGCTGAGAAGAGGTATACTCTTTTGTGTTCGGGAGAAAGGCTTTGTAGACATCTATTAGGTCCATATGACTTAAGACCTCTTCAAGTGTTACCATTTCTCTGTTTAGCTTCTGTCTCAATGATCTGTCCTCTGGCAGAGTTGAATGTTGAAGTCTCCCACTATTAAGGTGTTGGGAACAGTGTGTGATTTAAACTTTAATAATGTTTCTTTGACAAATGCAGGAGCTCTTGTGTTTGGTGCAGATGTTCATGATTGTGATGTCCTCCTGGTGGATTTTTCCTTTGATGAGAATAGTGTCCCTCTCAATCTTTTTATTACTTTTGGTTGAAAGTCTATTTTATTAGATATTTGGATAGCTACTCCAGCTTGCTTCTTGGGTCTGTTTGCTTGGAAAACTTTTTTCTAGCCCTTTACTCTGAGGTATTATTTATCTTTGTTGCAGAGGTTATGTTTCTTGAATTCAGCAGAATGCTGGATTTTGTTTCAACGAATCTGTTAGTTTGTGTCTTTTTATTGGAGAGTTGAGACCACTGATATTAAAAGATATTAGTGACCAATAATTGCTAGTTCCTATTATTGTGGAGTTGGTGGAGATTTTGTATTTGTGTGCTTGTTTTCTTTTGTAGGAGGACCACAATTTCAAAGACAGCCTGAGACATACAGTAACATTCTATCTAAAAAACATGTCTTAAAATAAGTAAAGGAGGAAAAGAATAAATGTCAATTAATGTTACATAAAAATATTTTGACCAAATCCATTTAGAATTTTTTTATTTTGTTTTATTTGGGGTTTTCTTGTTGTTTTAAAAAGAAAAAGTTTGACTAGAGCCAGGCTGGACTAATACTTAGTGTATGTGTAATCCATGTCAGCCTTACGCTCAGGGCCATCCTCCTGTCATAACCTATTTGGCTATTGAGTACTGGAATTAGGTGTGGGACACTATGTCCAACTTCACTGAGTGACATTATTAAATAACAACTATTTAAATTCTAATACACAAGATTAAACTAATCTAATACACTGGATTAAACTATTTCTATACTTGATTAGAGATACAGTTGCAGAACACTTGTCCAGCCTGCTTAAAGTCTTGAGTTCTTGCAAATACTGCTCCTAATTCTTATCTATGTATCATCTCTTCCACCAGAAACTTCCATTATATAGCAAACAGTATTAAGCGTTTCATTCTCTAAGCATCCATCAGTTTACAAATTTAACATTTTTCCTTTAAAAATTAAAATCTTACAGCAGATACTAGCAAAAATGTTCAATAAGGACTTCTTTAAACTTGCTAATCATTTTTTTTTCTACAAATTGAGTGGGTGCTCCATACCTGAATAATTAATGAGGGACTAGAGAGCTGACTCAGCTATTTGCTGCTCTTGTAGAGGACTCAGATTCGGTTCCCAGCACCCTCATCCCTCATCAAGTAGCTCACAACCACCTGCGGAATCTGAAAGTATGATGCAGAAGAATCCAATCCTCAGGCCTCTTAGACAATGGCATACATGTAGTGCTCATAAATATTAACTCACATACATCACACACTTAAGAAGAAATCTTTAAAACAAATGAATAAAAATAAGTAAAAAAAGAAGTACAAACAGCACTGTCAACTTCAACGTACCTGAGTTTTGGCTCATTACAAGTCGTGGAGAAGAACACGTTTCCTCAGATTCTTCTGATGAATGTGCTAGGAAGTCATGAAGCTTCTGCACCAATGTATTCAACTTGCTTTCACTACCAAAACAAAATTTTAACAATTTCCTTATAATAAATATAAACCTCTAACAAACTGTGAAGCCTATTCTATAGTCTTATGAGGATATACATGCTCAAAATCAACATTAAAAGCAATGAATTTTGTTTTGCTGAGTATATAAATACACAAATAACACTATCTACGCATATGCGCATGGACAGGCTCAAAATATCACTTGCAGAAAATGCTGATACTATTTACTAAACATTTCCAAGATATTTAAATCTTTCAATATGGTGAATATGATATGATTAAATATAAGTTACATTTAAAAATAAATTAACACAAAGTGAAACTTTTTAAGAAAGCTGAAACATGCCACATACAAAATATGGAACATTTTTCTTCCTTTACACAAGAAAATCAGTAATTTAGCAACTATGTTTACTTACTGTCTTAGCTGTGTCATTAGTTTTTAATTATTCTATCTTCTGCTTAGCACAGAGTGATTGTATAATAGACTGATACTAAGATGAATACATCGTAGAAGAAGATTTGGAAGAATACAGACTTTTAGGAAACCAATAATAGAATAATCCTTTACAGCAAAAACTATTAAGCTGTTTCATAACTGACTAAGGTTGCCAGGCACGGTGTCGAACCCCTTTAATACCTGCTTGGCAGAGGTAGGCAGATCTCTGTGAGAGCAAGTTCCAGGACAGACAACGTTCTACATAGGGCGATTTCTGTCTGGAAAAACCAAAAAGAGAGAACAAGGAAAAGGAGGAGGAGGGGGAGGAGGAGAAAAAGGAAAGGAAGAAATACTTAAATACAGAGGATGCTTAGGAAAAAAAATTGAAAATTTATATTCCAAAGAGCTAGGAAAACTAGAATTACTGGATAGATTCCTAAATACATATGGTTTCCAAAAGTAAATAAGAGAAGACACAATTTAAACAGATTTGTAACAGGTGAGATTGAAGCGGTAATAGTCTCCAACAAAGAAAAGCCTTGACAGGACCATGAAGATTTACTGCCAAATTCTAGTAGACTTCTAAAGTAAAGCTAACAGCGATTTTTCTCATACTAGTCCATAAAAATGGGAAAGAGACAAGCAAGATGGGTTAATAGGTAAAGGGACTTGTGGCCAAGAAGAAACCACATGGCTGAAAAAGAGAACGAAGTTTGTGAAAGTGTCCTCTAACCTCCATACATACCAAGGTACACCCATGACAACACCATACACACACAAAGAGAGAAGCACACACACAAAGGCACTCATACAAGTGCACCCACTAAATTAATGAAATATATTTAAATGTTTTCCAAATTAGTATTACTTTATTTTACGTTTATGGGTATGTTTTTTCCTGTATATGTCTGTACACATGGGAGCCTGGTGCCCAAAGAAGCCAGAAGAGGATATCAGATGCCCTCAAACTGGAGCTGCATCTGGTTGTGAAATATCATGTGGGGGAATCAAACCTAGGAGCTCTACAAGAACCATCAGTGCTCTTAACCACTGAACCATCTCTCCAGCTCCAAATGTAGTATTTTCAAAATATCACTCTGGGACAGCAAGACAGTTCTGCAGGTAAAGGTATTTGACACCAAGTCTGAGAACCTAAGCTCTATCTCCAGAAGAGCAATGATTCCTAAAAGTTGTCCTTTGACCTCCACATGTGCACTATGGTACACACACGTAAATAAGTAAATAAACAAATAAATGTAAAAAGAGATTGGGAGGCTGAGGAGATGACTCATGGTTAAGAGCACTGCTCTTCTTCCAGAGGACCCCAACAGAATTCCAAGCACCCAGCATCAGGCACTCTGGAGCTCCAGCTCCAGGGGATCTGAGACCCTATTCTGGTTTCCTTGTGTACTGACACACATGTGGCATACATTCACATATACACATAAGTAACTTTTAATAGAAATTATTTTCAAAATCAGGTGTGGTAGGCACACGCCTTTAATTCCAGGAAATCCAGCACTCAGGAGGCAGAGACTTCCATGAGTTTTTAGGGTAGGCTGGTCTACAGAGCAAATTTCAAGACAGCCAGGGCTACATACAAGATGGATGGATGGAGATATAGATATAGATAGATATAGACATAGATATAGATATAGATATAGATATAGAGATAGAGATAGAGATAGAGATAGAGATAGAGATAGAGATAGATACACACAATAGATAGATAGATAGATAGATAGATAGATAGATAGATAGATAGATAGATAGATAGATATAGACACACACACAATGACAATGAAAATCAAAATCAAAATCACATAAGAAACCATTTATGCCTTGTGGAGCTCCTATCCTTTCCCCATCAGACTAACTCCCCTTCTTTCTTATGATTCCCTGTACTCTGCGCCAAAGGTTTGGTCATGAGTCTTTGCTTTGAAAACACTGCTAGTTAGAGTCTTTCAGATGCGCTCAGTAGACTCCTGTCATATGTTCAATGCACATCCCATCTGTCTATCTAAACGAGGATTGATCATCTTACCCCATGTCCGCTCAATTGATTATCTTTTTTAGGTGTATAGATTTCATTATGTTTATCATATCTTATAGGTCTATATAAGTGAGTATATCCCATGTTTGTCTTTCTCCTTCTGGGATATTTCACTCAGAATGATCTTTTCTAGATCCCACCATTTGCCTGCAAATTTCATGATTTCCTCCTTTTTGATTGCTGAGTAGTATTCCATTGTATAAAAATACCACAATTTCTGTACCCATTCCACCGCTGATGGACATCTGGGTTGTTTCCAGGTTCTGGCTATTACAAATAGAGCTGCTATAAACATGGTTGAGCAAGTGTCCTTTTTGTGTACTTGAACAAACTTTGGGTATATACCTAGCAGTGGTATAGCTGGGTCTGGAGGAAGCACTATTCCTGGGCACAGGGTCTTTTCTGAGACTGACATTCAACCAAGGACCATGTATGGATATAACCTAGAACCTCCACTCAGATGTAGCCTGTGGTAGCTCAGTAACCAATTGGTTTCCCAAAGTGAGGGGAACAAGGACTATTTCTAACAGGAACTCAATGACTGGCTCTTTGGTCTCCCCACCCCCGAAGGGAGGAGCAGTCCTGTTAGGCCACAGAGGAGGGCTTTGCAGCCAGTCCTGAAGATACCTGATAAAACAGGATCAGTTGAATGGGGAGGAGGTCCCCCCATCAGTGGACTTGGAAAGGGGCACGGTGGAGATGAGGGAGGGAGGGAGGGAGGGACTGGGAGGGAATGAGGGATCGGGACACGGCTGGGATACAGAGTTAATAAAATGTAACTGATAAAAAACAAAAAAATAAAAAAAAAGAAACCATTTATGCTCAATAAAATGAATAACTTTTTTTTAAATGTTGGCAAGGCTGGCTACAGAGAGTTAGACTCCATATACATTGCCTGTAAATGGGACTGGAGATATAGCTCAGTTGGTAAAGTGCTTGCCTAGTATGCATGAGGCCCTAGCTAGGATCATCAGCACCACACATATTGGATCAGCAGCAAAGTGGCATAAATTTATAATCCCAGCACTGCAGAGGTATAGGCAGGCAGATCAGGAGCTCAAGGTGTTAAATAAGGAGTACAAGGCAGCCTGGGCTATGAGACCTTGTGTCAGAAAACAAAAAGGAATGCAAAATGGTACAGGCACTGTGGGAAAAAAGTATGACCTGTTATATACAAGGTCCTGAGTTTGTTTCCCAGTACTGAATAAATGCTAAGCACAGAGTAACACAATGAGGCAGCAATCTTACTTCCCAAAATATACTCAAAAGAAATGAAACCACATGCTAATCCATCAAAAAATGTGTAAGAAATTACTCAAAGCAACATAATAATTTCCAAATGTACCCAAATATGTATCAACAGATACACGAATAAATAAGATGTAATATCATCCATGGAATATTACACTCCAATAAAATGGAATGAAATACTAATATGTTAAACATGAATGTCCTATAAAAGTGCCAATGTTAAAGAAGGCAGACACAACACCTCACATTAGAAGACTTAAACTTCTCTGTTTATATATCAAAAATAGGCAAGTCCATTGAGACAAAAAGTAAAATGCCAATTGAGGGGACATGGACGAATTGGAGAATTAGAAGATATACAGAATCCCTTTTATGATAAGAAAAAATATCATAGAGGCTAAGGATGTAGCTTAGTTGGTAGACTGTTCGACTAGCATGCAAAGTCCGAGCACCACATGGGACCATTAAACTGGATATGGTAGATATCAGTAGTTAGAAAGAAGACGACCAGAAGCTCAAGATCATTCTTAGCTACGTGGTGTGAGTTTAAGACCAGCCTGGGATACATGAGATCCTGCCTCAAAAATAAATTCTTTGAACTACACCTATATTTTCACTTTATTTAAACACTGAACTTTTTGTATTTTTAAACCGCTAAAATGGTGTTTTGTGCCGTATGAATTGAATCTCAGTAAAAAAACACCCCAAGTCAGGACAGGAATTCAAGAAAATACATATGTATTAAAAATGTAAGAGAAAACTGTATACATCTTTCAAAAAAACACAATCAAAATTTAAGAAGCAAACTAACGTGAAAATATAGATATAAACATTTAAGTATCAGGCCAAAAAAAGACAAAAGAAATCATAGGGCTCTCGCCTAGCATGCATATGAGTTCAATGCCAGCCTGGTCAACAGAGAGAATTCCAGGACAACCAGGGCTAAACAGAGAAACCCTGTCTCAAAAACAAAAACAAAACAAAAGGAAATTGATAAGATTATAGCTCTAAGATTAGAGATGCTCAAGGGGATTCTTCAGAGATTAGAACCAGTACTTGCCCTCATTCATACAACCACATGACCATCTTCCTGAGGCCTATAATCAAACTCAGCACCGCAGTATCCAAGGAGGACAAGCACAGCCTGCTCTTACTAGCCTAGAAGAGTATTGTCAGGGGCTGGAGATGTGGATCAATGGTTGAAGCATGTGTACCTGTACTCATTTTGCAAAAGACCCACTCAGTTCCTCGCACCCACTGCAGGAGGCTTACAACTGCTTGTTTCTCCAGTTCCAAAGAATCTGACATCCCCTTCTGTCCTCTCAGGACACCTGCACTCTTGTGCACACACACATGAACACATACACAATTAAAAATAAATCGTGGAAAAATGCAGTCAGAGGTCATTGGTCCTCCAGAGAGCCATCAACAATGGGAAAGAAGCCTAAGCCTCTTGATGAGAAGTTAGAACTGATTAAAAACAATAGGAAATGGGGCTTGAGAAATTACTTAACGGTTAAGGGCACTTCACTGATTTTGCCAAGATTTCAAATTCAGTTCCTAGCATCCATGTAAGGTACCTCACAACCATTCCAGCTTCAGGGGATCATACACCTTTAATAACAGCACTTTGGAGACAGAGGCAAGTAAACCTCTGAAGTAGAGACCAATCTGGTCCAAATAGTAAGTTTCAAGTCATCGAAGGACCCGAAGTGACAAGACATAGCCTCCAAACCTAGTCCACCTCAAGCTAATTCTTAACATTTTTGTATTTTACTCTTGCCAGTACACTGACTAAAATGGCTTTTGGTGAGACCATTCCTGAACTTAACTCACCAAATGAAAACTCCTACAAAGACAGAAAGCTTCACCATGCAGCCACTATGGATCCTACATGGTGCATGAGAAGATGGTGAGGCAGCAGAGGGGCTGAACGTTAAATGCATGTATTGTGTCGACTATTTTCCCTCCAAGATCCTGTTTACACATCTCCCTTCCTTCTGCTTGCATGTATTTCCTATAGCAGAGAAAGCCATTCATGTGTATGGGACCAGCTGCATATGCTCCTTCCCACTGCAACTTTGGGAGAACTCTCTTCCTTGGTTTGTATCGTCATGGCCTTCCTTGTGTGCAGTTAGTGTAATAGAAAGGTATTAACAGCTTCATCTCAAATAGACGTGGATAATTATCAAACTTTACGTAAAGGACTAAAAATGAATGTGGCATTTAATTTAAAAGTTGTGAAATATTACCGTGAAAATGTGACAGCGTGGTTAACCACCATTTTAAAAGCATAACTAGCATGGTTTATGTGACTTTTTTGCTTAGTCGGTTTTGTTTTTGTTTTTCATGACAGGGTTTCTATGTATAGCTCTAACTGTCCTGGAACTCACTCTGTAGAGCAGGTTGGCCTCAAACTCAGAGGTTCACACTTCCTCTGTCTCCCAAGTGCTGGGTTTAACAGTGTGTACCACCAAACCTGGCTCTGTATGGCTTAACTTCTTCATCTGCGCCGTTATTTTCTTTGGTGGATCTCCTTTTTATTAGCAATTGAGAAGGATTAGATTGGCCTTGTTTGAAGGTGCATGTGGAGACAGAAGCAAATAGATCTTTCTGAGCTTGAGGCCAGACTGGTCTACAAAGAGAGTTTGACAGAAACCCTGTCTCAGGAAAAAATAAAATAAAATAAAAAGAGAAGAGCTACCATGTGGGTGATGGGAATGTAACCTGGGTCCTCTGCAGGAAGAACAATTGCTTTTAACCACCATGCCATCACTCGAGCCAGTCTGTGACTTTTACAAATATTTCTTTTACATTTATGCATTCAGGAGCTCATGGAGGTCAGAAGAGGCATCAGCTCCTGTGCACCTGGAGTTACACATTGTGAACTGCCATGTACTGGGAAGTGAATCTATGTTCTCTGCAAG
This sequence comes from Meriones unguiculatus, assembly GCF_030254825.1. Classification (NCBI taxonomy): domain Eukaryota; kingdom Metazoa; phylum Chordata; class Mammalia; order Rodentia; family Muridae; genus Meriones; species Meriones unguiculatus. Next base: position 14,607,666 of record NC_083369.1, on the reverse strand, counting down.
AGTGGGGAATAAGAGCTCTTAACTACTGAGCCTTTTCTCCAGCCACACACACCCATCTGGAGATGTTTTTTAATGCTTTGATTTTATTTCCTACCAAATAAGGCATTTTTCTCTATGCCACTGAAGATCAACCACTGGACAAGCAGCTGCTGGCCAGTCAGTGGTAGTGGCACATGTCTTTAATCCCAGCACTTGGAAGACAGAGGCAGGCAGATCTCTGTGAGTTTGAGGTCAGCCTCATCTAGAGTATGAGTTCTAGGAAGAGTCAAAGCTCTCCTATAAAAACCCTATCTCAAAACACCAAAAGGGGGGGGTAATAAATGCTGGAGAAAGTTCTTCATAAACCCTTATCAAATTTTAATGTGCATTTTATACATACTGACCAGATTTAAAATCCAAAAGAATCTTATTACAGAAAACCAAAGCTCAGAGACCCTTATTTACAAAATGCAATTAAGAGAATTATTGTTCCCACTTTTAATCGCTCTGAAAAAAATCAGGATGTGCAACTCCAAACACATCCAATCCTGTGCTGCACCCTTTCGGGGAACCTAAAAGACTCACCAATAAAAATTAATGAGTAATAGGGGCTGGGGATAAAGCACAGTAGTTGAACCAGCAGAGCCCATGCCTAACATATGCATTGCTTTGCACTCAGTGCACTAACTGCACAAAACTGTTTTCTTAAAGAATGAAAAGGCAGTTAGTTATCTTTATAGGTACCCCTCCCAACTCTGACTACTTAAATGCACATTGCTTCCAAACGTCCGTGGGTTTGCTTAAGGGGCTTTTTGTTTTTTTGTCCTGAAGGCAGCGGTATTATTGTCACCACTGTTTTTAAGACATAAATTTGTGTACCCCAGGCTGTTCTCAAACTCAAGTATGTAGGTGAGAACAACTGAGAACCTCTGACCCTCCTATCCCTGCCAAATGGACTTTAGGACTGCCATGCCTACTTTGTCTCCAAACTGGGGGGAGGACAGGGTTTCCCTGTGGAACAGCCATAGCTGTCCTGGAACACGCTCTGTAGACCAGGCTAGCCTCAAACTCAGAGATCCACCTGCCTCTGCCTCCAGAGTGCTGGGATTAAAGGAATGAGCCACTACTGCCTCGTGTCCCAAATGTTTTAATCTTTGCTCTTTATCGTTTTTATTAGTCTTGTTTAAATCCTCACTGTTTTTTTTTTAGTTTATGTATTTCTATTATACATACATACACACATACATACATACATTTATGCATATACACATATACGTACATATATACATACACATACAAGTGTTTTATCTAAGTTATGTATGCCTGATGCTCAGAGAAGCCAGAAGGTACTGGATGTTCTGAAGCTGGAGTTTTTGAAAGTTGTAAGGTGCTATGTGGATATTCGGAACCAAACTTGAGTCCTCTACAAGAGTAGCAAGTACTCTTAACCTCTGAGCCATCTCTCCAGGCTTTTTGATTTTAATAAAATATTTATAAACAAGTAACTTAACTAAGTCTCAAGCTTTATTTTTCACGCCAAGGCTACTGTGCCTAATTACACTACTTAGTAAGCACAGTAACAAGACGGGATGCTAACAATTTATAAAATTATCTCAGTGAGGCAGTGATGGCATACACCTTTAATCCCAGAACTTGGGGGCACAAAGTAAGGCAGATCTCTGTGAGTTTGAGGCCAGCCCGGTCTACAAAGCAATTCTAGGACAGACAGAGCTGTTGTACAGTGAAACCTTGTCTTGAAAAACAAACAACAACAACAAAAATCATCTCAGTTCCTATACTGGAGATGAAACTCAGCAGAATAGCATGTGTATGAGGCCTTGAGTTCAATACTTGGCACCACAAAAAGATGAATTAGAACCTATAGGTGTTTTAGGCACATGGTAACCGCATCCGGTGTGTGCCTAGTGCTGGAAGAGCCAGAGGGAGACATTGGATCCTCTGGAACTGAGTTATGTGCTACCACATGGGTGTTCTGTATGTCCTAGCTGGCTTTATTTTGAGCTGGAGGCCTTACATAACATAGTAAGCATGATCTTTATCAATGAGAACATTCTAACCCTAAGTTTATAATAATTATCTATTGCTCTGTACAAAATGTTGCTTTATTTTTTTGGTGCTCTTATTTGTTTAAAATATTTGTGAAACACTTTTGTGTTCTTAGTCTTTTGTTAGGAACAGTTTCTAATTCATTCTTCGAGGGAGACTGAGGGGGGAAAAGTGGACAAACTGGGAATTATTAGCTTATCTTAGATCCATCAGATCTCAGGTCCAGGGCAAAACAACACACACACATACCATGGAAACCCTAGAGACAAGCAAATATAAGAAGCCATTGTTTGCCTGAAACAGATAAGTCTCTCTCTGACAAGTTGCTAGAAGCCAAGGATGGATTGAGTAAAGAGTTAAAAAAAAAAACCTGTAGCAACAGCTGGAGAGATGGTTCAGTGGTTAAGAGTACTGGATGTTCTTCCAGAGGACCTGGGTTCGATTCCTAACACCTATATGGCTGCTCACAACTGTCTGTGACTCCAGAGCCAGAGGACCTGACACCCTCACACAAGTATAAATGCAGGCAAAACATCAATGCACAAAAGAGTAAATCATAGAGAAAAAAATGAAAACAGTACTGTGGCCTCAGTCTTAAAGAATACCCATTATTTTCCTGATTTTTACTTCCAGGAACTACCCTCAGGTTTTTAGGAAGATTTCACTGGAACAATCTGAAGCATAAGCCTCATGCCTTGATCAGAAATAAGGGAAAGTAACCAGCTCAAAATATGCCCAGAGCATTATCTGCCCTCTTGGCAGGAAGGCAATAAAGTAATCCCAGACTTTTGTTGCTTTCCTGTTTCACCTAGTGGATATGACTGAGAAAATATCTCCGAAGGTCAAAACCATCAACTTGGGACCGCTCAGGGGTTACGAGCACTGGCTCCTCTTTAAGAGGAGCCCTGTATAATTCCAAGCCTCTGCAAGGTAGCTCAGAAGAGTCTGTTACAACTTCAGTTCCGGAGGATCCAATGTTCCTATCTGGCCACAGGTGTACACATGGTGCACAGACATACATGCTGGCAAAACACCTATACACACCATTTTTTTTAAATAATGAAATAAAATAAACCAGAAACTTGGGACAACAATAAAATCAGATTTCAGTTCCCACTACAGTCCCAGAATTCCCAAGCCAACACTGAAGGACTGCCAGGAGTCCAAGACCAGCCTGGGCTACAGACTGAGCCCTTATTTCAAGGGAAACATCAGATTTAATTATGAAGGACTCCTACATTCCCTACCATCGCATCAAGAAGATTATAGTATAACAGTGGTAAATTAAATCTAAGATATCTCCAAAATAAGATACTGTTACTTAAGAATTAATAGAAAAAGAAAAACAGAAAAAAGTTTTGTTTGTTTTTTTTTTTTTTTCCAAGACAGGGTTTCTCTATGTATTCTTCGCTGCCCTAGACCTTGCTCAGTAGACCAAGCTGGCCAAAATTGAACTCACAGAGATCCGCCTGTTTTCAGAGTGCTGGGATTAGAAGCATGTGCCACCACCCCCTAGTAGAAGAAACTTATGAAGTCTCAATTGTGGTTCAGTGCCTGCTTAGCATACGCAAGGTCCTGGGCTTGAGATTTAAGTCTGTTATCTTCATCTAAAAACATCAATGGCAGCCTTAATCCTAGCCAGTTTAACAAAACCTCACTAGAGATGGAGATATAGCTGGTAAGGGTAGCCCTCGTGTGGCAGATGAGGCTGAGTTTGATCAACACTGGTACCCAAAAAGCAAAACCGCTTACTAAAAGCCACAGGGTTTGTTATTAGATACAGCATGCCTAGCTTTCAACAACAAAAACAAAGGCATGCTACAGGGCATAGAAACAAAAACAGCAACAAACCCCGGCTTAAAGAGACAAAGTAAGCATCAAGACTAAACTCAGTTATGGTGAATTTGAAATTATCAGATTGAAGATAGAAAATAACTATGACTACCACAAAGACTGTATTGAAAAAAAAGTTGGCAACCTGTAAGATAAGAAAGGTAATATAACAGTATGAACAAGAATTTCTGGTTGAGCAGTAGTGGCACATGATTTAAATCCCAGTGGAGGATCTCTGAATTCAAATCCAGCTTGATCTACAAAGTGAGTTCCAGGACAGCCAGAGCTATACAGAGAAACCCTGTGTTGAAGAAAAATAGCAACAACAACAACTAAACAAAAAATAGTGGACAGACGATGTGTTTGCAAAGACTGACTGACTGTTTAGAATATCAGTGAGTCCAGAGCCTCAGTACAATTTATCTTGGGCTGTGGGGAAGAGAGCGATGGCTCAGCAGTTAAGAGAAGTAGCTACTTGTCCAGAGGAGTTCGATTCCCAGAATCTTATGGCAGCTCACAACTGTCTATAATTCCAGTTTGGGGGAACTCTGGTGTCCTCACACAGAAATATATTTGAGGTGAAAAAAGAAGAAAAAGAAAATTTATCTTGGGCTATGTTTTTAGCTCCCTAAAGAGCTGTTCCTTGTCTACCACTATGTGGGACCTAACACTCTGTAACTGAGAAAAAAAAAACTTTAGAATGAATTAACAAAACCCTGAGCATGCCTTTAATACCAGCAATGGAGGGGCAGAGGCATGCGGGTCTCTGTGAGTTCCAGGCCAGCCTGGTCAACAAAACAAGTCCAGGAGACCACAGGCTGTTAAACTTCGAAACCCAGTCTCAAGAACCAACCCCCACATACACACACACAAACCTTATTCCCCACCAATCAAGGAACTAACTGCTAATTATAAATGTAATTTGCAACCTCCTATAAAGCAAGCAATTTAAAAAAAAATTAAGGGCCAGTAAGATGGTTCTACTGGTAAAAGTGCTGATCACCAAGCCTAATGACCTAAATTCAATTTCCAGGACCCACATGGTGTAAAGAGAGAACCAACCCCCACAAGCTGTTCTGTGACCTCCACCCATGTAACGAAGCACATGTGTGTGCATATTCATGCACAAATAAATAAATGTAATTTAATATTTTAAAAAGTCTTTGAAGGTAAAAGAAGCACAGGAAAAACACATTAACATGGCAGTAAAACTGGCCACCTACCCCAAGAATGCCTGATTAAGGAGACAGTCCTCCATCAACCAGGCCTTCATTGTTTTATGCCCTTCTTCAGCCCCCTACTTAAGTAGACCATCGTAAGCTGACCAGGCAAACATACCAGGGAAAAAAGTATCAAAGAAACGGCAGAAGAGAGGCTATGAAGGGCCTTAGAATCGTAGATTCAGAAATTATTGCTTAATAGGTACTAAGATTCTGTTTCAAATAATGCTTCAATCTTCAAAAAATTTTCAAAATGTTTCGATTTTCAAGAAAAACTTTCTGTAAACTGATAACAGAGGTATAACTTTGGAAATACACTTAATGCCAGAAATTACACTCTTTAAAAAAAATGCTTGAGCAGGACAATGGTGGTACACGCCTTTGATCCCAGCACTGGGGAGGCAGAAACAGGTGAATCTGTGAGTTCAAGGCCAGCCTTATCTACAGAATTCCAGGACAGCCAAGATTACACAGAGAAACTGTCTCGGAAAAAAATAAAAATAAATAAAAATAAAAATAAAAAGCGAAACGATGCTTAAAATGATCCAGGTGTGATAGCACATTTCACTAATCCCAGAACCTGGAAGACAGAAACAAGCAGATCTTTGGAAGTCTAAGGGTAGCCTAGTCTATACAGTGAGTTCCAGGCCAACCAAAGCTACATAGTGAGACTCTGTCTCAACAAAAGAAAATGACTAAAATAAAACTGGGCATGGTGGCATGCATCTGTAAACTTGGGAGAACTTGGAAGAAGGCAGGAAGATCAGAAACTACATATCAAGCCCGCCCCCTCTGTTTGTGAGAGAGAGACAGAGACAGAGAGGTTAAGATGGCCAACTGTTCTACCTAGCAGTGTATCAAAGCAGATGCTGTGACCCATAACCAAGCCTTTGGCAGAGTGTAGGGAATCATATGAAGAAAGGAGCAATTAGTATATCCTAGAGGGGACAGGAGCCCCACAAGGTCCAAATATATCTGAGCACAAGGGTATTCTATGAGACTGTTAATTCAAAAAAGGACCATGCATGGATATAACCTACAACCCCTGCTCAGACATAGCCCATGGTAGCTCAGTATCCAAGTGGTTTCCCTAGTAAGGGGGACAGGAATTGTTTCTGACATCAACTCATGAGCTTCCCCTCTCCCCTGAGGGAGGAGCAGCCTTGCTAGGCCACAGATAAGGACAGTGCAACCATCCTGAAGATACCTGATAATCTAGGGCCAGACGGAAGGAGAGCAGGACACCCCTCTTAGTGGACTCGGAAGGGGACAGGGAGGATATGAGGGAGGGAGGGGAGGAATGGGAGGGAGAGGGAGTGGGCTACACCTGGGATACAAGTGAATGTATAAAATTATTTAAAAATTAAAAAAATAATACAATTAAAAAAAAAAAGATGGCCAACTGTGGTGCTCACACCTGTAATCTCAGCACTTGGGAGACAGTAAAGAGGATTGCTGAAAGTTCAAGGCCAGCTTGGTCTACATAGCAAGTTCCAAAAGAGCCAAGAAAAAGTTTAATGGTTACAATGGTAAAAATTTTTTGTGTATCATATAATAAAAAATAGTGGAAAACATAAAAACTGCAACAAATGTGAGTGAAAAACTGATTCTCAATTGTAACGAAAGGGTATGAACATGCACATGCACCCTAAAAGTAAAAGAACTCTGGAAACATGAGAAATAAGAACTGCTCTCAGGTACTAGTTCCAAGCAAAACAATTTTACCTGAGAATATATGTGAAAATGTCTGGAGACTGCTTCAAGTAGGAAGTTTGAAGAGTGCAGGTCTTTTTTAACTTACTGATTTGTGTATTATTATTATTTGTATTAGTTCTCTCCTTCCACATTTACATGGACTGAACTTGGTTACCAGGCTTGCACAGCAAGTGCCTCTACTCTTGCTTTTCTTTTTCTTTCTTACATTTTATTTAGTGTGTGTCCACACATATGGATTTCAGAAGGGAACTTGTGGGTATTGGTTTTCCTTCCACCATGTGGGTCCTGGGGATTGAACTCAGGTCCTTGGGCTTAGCAGTAGGTGCCTTAACCCACTAAGCCATCTCTTGGGCCCTCAGTTTAAAATAAACTGAAATCTTAAAAATAAAAAATCAAGAGTACTTGCTGCTCTTACAAAGAACCAGAGTTAGAATCCCTACACTCATATCAGGCAGCTCACAAATGCCTGGAATTCCAGCTCTACTCTCTCCTGGCCACTGCAGGTATCCAGCACCCTCCCCACACACATACACACACTCACATATAAAAATAAATAAAAACAGGAAGAGAAAGAGAAAGAAAATGTGAGTAAAGATCATTAGCTGTACTGGCAGGTTGACCCTGGGTTAACACACACACGCCTGGGGCCAAGGTCCAATCCCTACTGTGGATACCCACACACATGAACACACAAAAATTATTTAATAAAATATTGCATGAAGTTAACAAAACACTGACCTTAAACTCTTGGTGTTCGGGCCTCTACCACCCAAGAGCTTGTGTTACAGGCATATGCCACCAACCCCAGCTAAAACACTCATTTTAAGAAAATGTACTTTTCTATAAAAGGATATTAAAATACCCTTTTCAATAACTTCAAAACCACTTTCTAGGCAAAGGGTTGAATTACTAACCAAAATATATTAGTATAGGATTTTTATTAATGCATATTGATTATATATACTAGTTTCATTATGACATTTTCCTACCTACATATTTTTATCATATTAATCTCCATTACTACTCCTGTTCTCTTTCAGTTCCCACTGATAACCTTCACCTTCCAATCTAGTCCCTCTTCTACTTTCCAGCCCTCCCCTTCCTTTCTCCCTTTTTCTCCTCTCTGCCCAATAAATAAGTTTCATTAAGATTGCTTACAGGATCCTAGGTGAAGGATTATTTAAAGCGTTGGCTACCTTACCAATGACTACACACCACTGAAGAAGTCTTTCTCCCTCCCTCCCCTATTGACAGTTAATTGACTAAAGACAAGGAGAGGTGGTGACTCATAAGCTCATCTCCCCTTGTAATCATTTTCATGGAGACCTAAGCCACACACTCTTAAAAAAAAAAAAAAAAAAAAAGATACTCACAGGTCCAGTATTACATAGGTCTTATGTCAGTGATCACAATTTCTGTGGGATCAAGTATTCAGCACCAGGGCTGAAGAAATGGCTCAGCAGTTAAGAGTACTTGCTATCTTTTTTTTTAAGATTTATTTATTTATACAGCATTCTGTCTGCACACCAGAAGAAAGCACTAGATCTCAGTATAGATGGTTATGAGCCATCATGTGGTTAGTGGAAATTGAACTCAGGACCTTTGGAAGAAACAGCCATCTTTCCTGCCCATCACTTGCTATCTTTGCAGAGGACAGGAGCATCTATGATTGGCACTTCATATCCCCTCCTGTAACTCCAACACCAGGGGCGATCCAATGTTCTCTTTTTGTCTCCACAGGCACCCACCACAAGTGCACACTCACACAAAGACCATGCATACATATAAATAAAACAAATATTTTTCTGAAAGCACAACAGTGATGTTTCTGAAAACAGTTCTAGCTCACTCCACTCCTTCCTGCTTGTTTAAAGATCTTTTTATATGTATGAGTGTTGGCCTATGTAAGGGTGTGTGTGTATATATATATATATGTGTGTGTGTGTGTGTGTGTGTGTGTGTGTGTACCCTCTGTGGAAGAACAGCCCCTACTTCTAGTTGTTACATCCTATCTGTCTTCTGTTCTGTTTCTCTAAAACTTAGAGGAAGTAACATACAATTCCATGTAGACTGAACATTCAACATTAACTTATTTTCAGCACTCGAAAATTTATAAGTCTACAGTTACCATCACTCACTGTAAAAAAGAGGGGAGGGGATTCTGATATGAGCACTAATCCGTGGGTATTGAACATGATTATACAGATGGCAATTTAATAGGCACATCCTAAGAGATTCGTAAAAGCACAATGTAAACTCTGTGGAGCAGTGCTCCTACCCATCTTGCTCAGTATATTTAGAACATTTTTTTTACTACATGGCAAAAATAATCAGTACTAATACGAGAAATTATTAAGTCTAACACTAATGTGCTTTATAGCTAGTAATTTCCTTGGCTTTCACAATACTCCTAAAATATAGGATGAATCAGTATTTTGACAGGATAACAACCACAGTAAGCCCAACAATGTACCAAGTGAGTTCCGAAAAGTACTGTTGCTGAGATGGCTTAGCAGGTTTGATCTCCCAAATCCATGTAAGGTTGAAGGAACTCACTGCCAAGCCTGACAACAAACATTCAATGTCCTGGACTCATGGGATAGGAGGAATGAACCAATATGCACAAGCTGTACTCTAAACCCCACGTGTGACCCCTATACATGCACCAGGAAAGTAATAATCATAATAAAAATAAACCAGGGAGTAGGTAGCCTCAGTGATAAAAGTATTTGTTGCATAATCAGGCAAAAGGACCAGAGTTCGTAGTCCAGAACCCACACAACAGCTGGGCAAGTGTAGCAGCTGCTTGTAAACCCAACGGACATAGGAAATCTCTAGAGAAAACTGGCTACATAGAGTAGGTAGAATCCAAGAGCTCAGGGTTCAAGAAGAGACCCTGACTCAATAAATAAAATGGAGAGAGAGAGTAAATAAAATGGAGAGTAAAACACCTAACATCAGCTGGGTGGTTGTGGCACTCACTTTTACTCCCAGTACTCACAAGGCGGATCTAGACCATCCTGGTCTACAAAGTTCCAGGACAAACAGGGCTGAATAGAGAAACCCTGTCTCAAAAATCAAAACAAAAAACAACCAACAAAAGAACACCCAGGACAGGCGGTGGTGGCACACGCCTTTAATCCCAGCACTTTCGAGAAGCAAGTGAATCTACTTGTTCAAGGGCAGCCTGGTCTACACAAAGAAACCCTGTCCAGGAAAAAAAAAATACCTAACATCAACCTCAGGACTCCACGAACATGTGCAAATGTGTACATAGGTATACACACACAGTAATACTCACACATATATAAATATACATACAAAATAAAAATCAGACAAGGGTATGGTACTGCATGGCCATAATCCCAGCAGTTGGTATTAATAAATGGCAAATTAGAGGCAAGCCTAATCCACATAACAGCCTGTCTCAAAAATAATAACAACTAGCGAAGGTTGGGAGGTGTCATTTTCTTTAGTGGTAGAACTACTAATAAGTTGCCTGTGTGCAGGAAAGAGTTCACATCCAACTGCCAGGTATTTAACAAACGTTAATCCCAGCACTTGGGAGGCAGAAACAGGCAGAGCCTGGTCTACACTGCAAACTCCAAGCCAGCCAGGATTACAATGAGATCCTAACTAAAAAAGTAAAATAAAATAAAATTAGCAGACCATGCAAATTTGTGCAATCAGCATCAGAAAAGTACAACACCCAGAAATGCCTCTGAGGGAGTTAGACACACTGCTGCATACCTGTGACCCTGATACTCAGAAAGCTGAGAGAAGTGAATGGTTTGTTCAAAGCTATTCTCTACTGTATGGAAGTTCAAGGCCAGCCTGGACCACATAACTCCCTAGAGCAAAACCAAAAGAAAAGTTGTGAGAAAATACTGTATGTGATGGCTCATGCCTGTAATTCCAGCACCAGGAGTGAAAGGTGATAAAGAAGATACACTGGATTACTGGATTAGAGTGAGGCCCTGCCTAAATCAATAAATAAACAAACAACCTATTAGGGGAAGCTGATGTAGAAGGTAGGCCGTATTAGAGACCCTAAATAAACAAATGAGGAAGAAAGGAACAAACAAAATGAATGAACAAGAACATGTATTTTCCTTTATCTTCTGTATACCTATGTGGTGTTTTGCACCAGACTTGAGCAATGCTGCAGAAGCCAAACGAAGGCATAATTGGGGTTACATAGTTACGAGCTATTATGTGGATGCTGGAAATTGAACCTAGGTGCTCTGGAAAAGCAGCCAGTGCTCTTAACCACAGTGCTATCTCGCCTGTCCCAAAATGATAGCAATTTTACACAATTTACACATGATCCAGAAATGCACAAACACAGTAATCACGACACTTTGCCTTAAAAACAGACCTGGAATTTGCTTTGGAAGAGGGCTTCAAAAGAGCTGCAGTTCATAAACCAGGTGTGGTAGCATATACCACATCTTAGCATTCACAAGAAGCTAATACAAGAGGATTGGAGCAAGTTTTAGGCCACAAAAGGCTTTACAACATGAGATTCAGGGCTCCTTGCCCTACAAAGACTGTCTCAAAACAAACACTTGCCGCTTATGAATTATTGTGAAATGGTGGAAGGCAGGCTATGTAAATTGAATGGAAAACTATTAACAGATGCAGTTAGGTGTGGCTCCTAACAGGGTGAACCATGACAGCTGATAAATGTTTGGCAGGGATACATGTTTATGCATGTATTTTCATGCAACTCTACTCAGCTGGGTGTGGTTTTCCTGCATCCAGTCAGTGTAGGCATCAGTGAACTTTCTATAAAGGTAAAAACAAAAAACAAAACAAAACAAAAAATACTTCCTTTAGGCTTTGTAAACCATAAGGGGCAACTATTTAACTCTGCTACCAAAGGAGCCAGGTGGCATAAACAAACAGGCTTGTGTGTGTTCCAAAAGAACTTTACCAAAAGGGGCGGGGGCAAACTGGTAGCTAGATCAATTCCCTTAGCTCTGACTCTGAGAGGAAATCCTGCATAAACAAGTGTTAAATTCTGCCTTCTGTTCAAGCTGTTCTTTGATGTACGGATCTTTTGAAGAAAACTAGAGGAATAATTTCAAAACTAAATTTGGAACCTAGCAAATCAAAACATGTTTAATAGAAACAAAATAAACAAAACAGTGAATATTGTATTACTTGAACCAAGTTCTTTTGTATTATTATTATTCAAGATAGGGTTTCTCTGTATAGCCTGGGCTGTCCTGAACTCATTCTGTAGACCAGGCAGCCCTTGAACTCACAGAAATCCACCTGCCTCTGCCTCCCAAGTGCTGGAATTAAAGACCTGTGCTAGGATTAAAGGCATACTCCACCAAGCAAAACTTAAAACAAGTCAGTTTTTATTTTAGATTTGTTTTTGTAGTGTTGGCTCCAGAACAAGACCTCACATATGCTGGAAGCATGCTCGTTCCTCTAGATTTTAGAATTCAAAAATTACCGATGAGTCAAGTGGTCATTTCAAATGATCCCAAAGACAACTACGGCTATCTTTTAATCAGTCATTCAAAACCTATGCTAATGTTTTGAAAAAGAAGCTTATACTTTTAGTAGTTGTGAAATGATATCACCAGACCCATTCACTAGAGCACAGAGTGTTTATAAAATCACCAAGCCACAAAGCTAACATGACAACTACACAATAGTTAAAAAATATTTGCACACAAGTTAAAATAAATCTAAGTTGACCTTCTTCCAAAAAGTAAACACTAACATATACAGTTTTTGTTGTTTTGGTTTTGTCTTGATTTTATTTTGTTTAACCTGCCATTCCTCATATATGGAATCCTCTCACTGTCTTGTGAAAATTTGACCATCCTCTAAGGACTAGCTATTTCTTTCCATTAGGAAAATGTCTTTCCATCAGAAGTGTCTTTCCATTAGGCTGATGTAGTGATGTACACCTATAATTCAGAACGCAAGAGGCTGAGGCATAGTTATTGCAAATTAGAGCTAACTACAAAGTAAGAACCTGTCCCAAAAGAGGAGAAAAAGGGAGAGAAATGGACAGCAGTGGCAGTAGCAGAAGGGTGAAGGAAATAAAATTTCTTCCTGGTCTTAAAGTGTTAGTCCAAGACAGGGTGTATACTTAGCATGCTGAAGATGTCCACAACACTATAATAAAAAAATACAGGGAAGCTTCCTACTTCAACAGTAACACTTGTGGAACATTTTGTTTATTTCTTTTTATGTATATGAGTAATCTGTCTTCACACACACCAGAAGAGGGCATCAGATCACATGACAGATGACTGTGAGCCACCATGTGTTAGCTGGGAATTAAACTTGGGACCTCTGGAAGAGCAGACAGCAGTGATCTTAACCACTGAGCTATCTCTGCAGCCCTTGGGCAGCATTTTTATCTCCCTTTTAAACTTGTTCCAAATATTTGTGTATGTCGTATTTCTTCTACTATGTATAAATACAGAGTAATTTTTAACCACACTAATCTTTCCACCTAGATTGCCCTCTCACGGTCAAATCTTAGATGTCAACACATTCAAAACTCAAAAGATTTCTGGAGAGATGGCTCAGTGTTTAATATCACTGTCTGCTCCTCCAGAGGTCCTGAGTTCAAGACCCAGCAACCACATGATAGTGCACAGCCTTCTATAATGTGATCTGATGCCCTCTTCTGGCATGCCGATGTACATGCAGATAAAGCACAGAAAGAGATTGATTTAGCAGAGCCACTATCAAAATAAAGTAAAAATAAATTTAGAAAAAAAAACTCAACAGAAAGCTGCAGTCATAGTGGCACATTTCTGGAATCTATCAGGAATTAAAAGACAGCCTCTGCAAGTTTAAGGCCAGCCTATATTTAAGAATAAGACAACTAAAGGAGTTCAAGTGGATGCAAATCGGAAAGGAAGAAGTCAAAGTTATCACTATTCACAGATTATATGACAGCATACCTGAGTGACCCCAAAAATTCTACCAGAGAACTCCTTCAGCTGATAAACACCTTCAGCAAAGTAACTGGATACAAAATTAACTCAAAAAAAAAAAAAAATCAGTAGCTCCCCTGTATACCAAAGACAAAAGGGCTGAGATACAAAGACAAAAGGGCTGAGAAAGATTAGGCAAACTACACCATTCAGAATAGCCACTAATAACATAAAGTACCTTGGTGTACCTCTAACCAAGCAAGTGACCTGTTTGAAATAAAAAAAAAAAAAAAGTCTCTGAAGAAAGAAATTGAAGATATCAGAAGATGGAAAGATCTCCCATGCTCATGGATCAGTAGGATTAATATAATGAAAATGGCCATCCTACCAAAAGCAATCTACAAATTCAATGCAATTGCCATTAAATTACTAACACAATTCTTTACAGATCTTGAAAGAATAATTCTCAATTTCATATAGAAAAAAAAATCCAGAATTGCTAAAACAATCCTGTACAATAACAGATCATTTGGAGCTTTCTCTATCCCTGATCTCAAGCTGTACTGCAGAGCAACAGTAATAAAAAATGCATGGTACTGCATAGAAACAGGCTGGAGGATAAGTGGAACAGAATGGAAGACTCAGAAATAAGCCCAGAAATAAGCCCACACACCTACGGATACTTGATTTTTGAAAAAGAAGCCAAAACTATACAATGGAAAAAAGACAGCATCTTCAAGAAATGGTGCTGGTCTAACTAGATGTCTACATGTAGAAAAATGCAAATAGATACATATTTATCACCCTGCACAAAATGACAGTCCAAGTGGATCAAAGACCTCAACATAAAACCAGACACACTAAATCTGTTAGAATCAAAAGTGGGGAAGAGTCTTGAACTCATTGGCACAGGAGACAACTTCCTGAACAGAGCACCAACAACACAGACTCTAAGATCAACAATCAATAAAGGGGACCTCAGGAAACTGAAAAGCTTCTGTAAAACAAAGGACACTGTCATCAGAACAAAACGACAGCCTAAGACTAGGAAAGGATCTTCACCAAACCTATATCTGACAGAGGGCTAATATCCAGAATATATAAAGAACTCAAGAAGTTAAAAAGCAACAAACCAAGTAATCCAATTTAAAAATGGAGTACAGAGCTAAACAGAGAATTTTTAAGAGAGGAATATAGAATGGCAGAGAAACACTTAGATACTCAACGTCTTTAATCAGGGAAATGCAAATCAAAACAATCCTGAGATTTCATCTTACACCCATCAAAATGTTGAGTGACAATACATGCTGGAGAGGATGTGGAGTAAGGGGAACCCTCCTCAGTTGCTGGTAGGAATGTAAACTTGTACAACCACTTTGGAAATCAATCTGGTGTTTTCTCAGACAATTAGGAATAGTGCTACCTGAAGATCCAGCTATACCACCCCTAAGCATATATCCAAAATAGACTCAAGTATACAACAAGAACATTTGCTCAATCATGTTTGTAGCAGCTTAATTCATAATAGCCAGAACCTGGAAACAACCCAGGTGGCCCTCAAAGGAGGAATGGATACAGAAATTGTTGTACATTTACATAATAGAATACTACTCAGCAGTTAAAAACAAGGAAATCATGAAATTTGCAGGCAAATGGTGGGAATTAGAAAAGATCATCTTGAGTGAGGTATCCCAGAAGCAGAAAGACACACGGTATATACTCACTCATAAGTGGATATTAGAAATAAAGTATAGGATAAAATACTAAAATCTGTGCGCCTAAAGAAGCTAAGCAAGAAGGAGGACCCTAGGTAAGATAAAACCTCACTCAGAAAGGCAAACAGGATAGACCTCAGAAGAGGGAGAAAACAGGAAACAGAACAGGAGCCTCCCACAGAGGGCCTCTGAAAGACTCTACCCAGCAGGGTATCAAAGCAGAGGCTGAGACTCATAGGCAAACTTTGGGCAGAGTGCAGGGAATCTTATGAAAGAAGGGGAGATAGGCCACATGAGACAAATGTCTGATTTTTTTTTTTTTGCAGTACTCTAATTGAATACTCAGAACCTCCTAACATATGCCACACAAGAGTTTTACCATTGCCCTATCTTCACAGCCCTCTTTTTACTTCTTCATTTTGACAAAGGGTCTCACTCAGTTGAAACATACACAAAAACATACACACACACAGTTGAAATACCAATACTGCCCAGATACTGGGTTATTATCCCATGGCTTGGTAAGTAGAACCTTACCAGATACTTTCTATGACGTTATGTAATATCTCTCAGTTCAGACAACTTCTACTTTAAGACTAGTCAGTTTGGTGGCACATGCATTTAATCCCAGCACTTGGAAGGCAGAGGCAGATAGATCTCTGTGAGTTTGAAACCAGCTTGATCTATATAACAAATTTCAAGCCACCCAGGGTTACATAGTGAGACCTTGTCTAAAACAGGGCTGGGGTGGAGAGATGGCTGAATGTTTAAAACATCATATACTGCTCTTCCAGAAGACCTGAATTCAAATCCCAGCACACACATCAGATGTGGCCTACAGCCACTTGTAACTTCAGTTTCCAAGTAATACAACACTTGTGGCCTATGCTGGCACCACCACTCATGGGCACATACCCACTCGCTCACAGTAACAAATGCATGTCATTGAAAGTAATTAAAAGTAACAATATGGGGCTGGAGAGGCAGCTCAGATGTTAAGACCACTGTCTGCTCTTCCAAAGGTCCTGAGTTCCATTCTCAGTAAACCACATGGTGGCTCACAACCATCTATAATGAGATCTAGTGCCCTCTTCTGGTGTGCAGGTGTACCCAAAGACAGAGCACTCATATACATTAAATAAATATTTTTTTAAAAACATTAATAATATAAGCCTAGCAATATTGTTGCACACCTTTAATCTCAGCACTCAAGAAGGCAAAGACAAGCGGATCTGTGTCAGTTCAAGGCCAGCCTGCTCTACAAAGTGAGTGAAGGACTGCAAAAGCTACAGAGAAACCCTGTCTTGGAAAAACAAAAACAAAACAAAAATAATATAAAAAAAATAAAATAAATAACAACAAGTTTTGTGGTTCATCAATGCCACCTCTTGCCAATCCTGGTGCTGCTTGTGACCTGGGCCTCTACTGTGAGGTGGTTCTCACCATGGCAGACTGAGAACAACAATTATATTAACATGAAGGTGGTCTGGTGCAGTGAAAAATTAAGAGGCCTACAGCCCTTGGTAAACTAATGAAAGCAACAACAGAGATTGCCAATGAGGCAGAACAGCTTCTGATCTAATGAACAATCAATCAATGCAACAGACGCTTGGAAATGGAGGAAGAACATAGGATTAATGCAGTCCAGTAGCATACAGGAGCTGTCTACTAAAAGGGAACCTGCTACTTTACTCCAGAATTTTGTTATAGATCCAGAATATATTCTCCAAGAGAAAGCCAAAATTTGGTCCCACCACATTCTGACAAAATAGTTTCCTCTATTCTTTCATTCCCTTTCCTCATTCCATTATTGTACATAAAGTAACTGATGTATACATACAAGCGTATTGCCATTCTTTTTTTTTTTTCCAACCAAACTTCCAATGTTGTTTTGGCTGACGTCAAATGGAGGTGGTCTGGAGGAAGGTACTGGTTCTAGGAAATTACTTCCCTTTTTCCATCAGTGGCATGCTCATTCAGCTCCTATCTTTATACTCCAGTAACAAAAGAACCCAGGAACATAAAACTTGTTCAATCCGACAAAATCGTTTTCTTCAAGACAGGGATTATTTGTTTTTATGGTTCGTTTGTGTGTGTGTGTGTGTGTGTGTGTGTGTGTGTGTAGTCCTGGCTGATCTAGAAGTAGCTAGCTCTGTTGATCAGGCTGGCCACAAACTCAGAAATCACCTGCCTCTGCCACCCAAGTGCTAGGATTAAAGGCGTGCACCACCACAGCCAAGCAAATGTTTTTTTCTTTGTCACTGTCAAACCAAGGACAAATTAATAACTTCTTTTTTAACATAGCTGTTACATGTATGGCAACCTATCTTTTAGCAGCGGTAAATTATTCTTAAAAAAAAATGGGAATCAGGGTTGGGGATTTAGCTCAATAGTAGAGCACTTGCTAGGCAAGTGAAAAGCCCTGGGTTTGGTCCTCAGCTCCAGAAGAAAAAGACAAAATATCAAAAAGGGAAGAAAATTTATCCTAGGCAGTTTTCCTTTCAAATCAAGCATCTTGTTTAAATAAGCTTGTTTAGATAGATAGATGAGAGAATGTAGGAAGATGAAGGAAGGAAGGAACAAAAGAAAAAAGGAACAAAGGAACGAAGGAAGGAAGGAAGGAAGGAAGGAAGGAAGGAAGGAAGGAAGAAAGAAAGGAAGGAAGGAAGGAAGAAAGAAAGGAAGGAAGGAAGGAAGGAAGGAAGAGACCAATAACAGATGGGGATGTAATTCAGTGGTAGAGTGCTTACCTAGCATACACAAAGCCCTGGGCTGGGTCCCCAAGACTGGGTAGGGATAACACATTATTCAGCTGTCATCATTTAAAATAATCAGTTACCATAAGAATTAGTATGACAAGTTCTGGGCTGGAGAGATGGCTCAGAGGTTAAGAGCACTGTTTGTTTTTCCAAAGTTCCTGAGTTCAATTCCCAGCAACTACATGGTGGCTCACAACCATCAATTATGAGATCTGGTGCCCTCTTCTGGCATGCAGGCACACACACAGGCAGAATACTGTATAAATAATAAATAAATCTTTAAAAAATTACAGTTTCCACCAAACTTGTCTCACTACTACAATGTTTATATACAAGTTTTAAAAGTCAACCAGATGTTCATTTTCCATAATGCCCAAAACTTTAAACAATTTAATGTTTTAAAATAAAAACAGCCAACCAAAACAATAGCAATAAAAACTTCTAAAAACTGGTTAGCTGGGCAGTGGTAGCACACGCCTTTAATCCCAGCACTCAGAAGGCAGAGTCAGGGGAATCTCTGTGAGTTCTCTCTGTGAGTTCAAGGCCAGCGTGGTCTAAGAGCAGATTCCAGGATAGCCAGGGCTACACAAATAAACACTGTCTGGAAAAACAAAGCAAAGGCACTAATGCCTTCTGGTTAACATTCCTGCGGTTAGTGTTGGTTCAGCAGTGAAGGGCACTTGCTGTTCTTTCAGAAGACCCTAGTTTAGTTCCTAGTACCTTTATCAAAGCTTACCATGACCTGTAAATCCAATTCCAAGGGATCCATTACCCTCTTCTAGCTTTCACAGGCAACCAGACAGACACACACACTTATTTACTTACTTACTGTATAAATAATAAATAAATCTTAAAAAAAAATGACAAGTTCCAT
Organism: Meriones unguiculatus; assembly: GCF_030254825.1. NCBI lineage: Eukaryota > Metazoa > Chordata > Mammalia > Rodentia > Muridae > Meriones > Meriones unguiculatus. The sequence continues at coordinate 14,588,589 of NC_083369.1, read as the reverse complement.
CAAATCTCTGTACCATTAACTGGCATTATGGGCTTAATGCTTAATGGGCTATCCTACAGGAGCTTGGAAGACAGTGCTGAGGGAGATTTGAACTGTGGGACACCTGCTCAAGAAGTTTCAGAGAGGGGCTGGTGAGATGGCTCAGAGGTTAAGAGCACTGTCTGCTCTTCCAAAGGTCCTGAGTTCAATTCCCAGCAACCACATGGTGGCTTATAACCATCTATAGTAAGATCTGGTGTGCAGGCAGTATATTGTATAAATAATAAATAAATCTTTTTTTTTAAAAAAAAAAAGAAGTTTCAGAGAGGAAGAGGCCCAGAAACCATCCTTGTGGCATTTTAGCAAAGAACGTAGGTACATGTTGTCCTTGTCTAAACATCTGCCCAAAGATAAGTTGAAGAATTTAATTAAGTCATTAAAGGAACTCAATCGCTGCAGTCGGAAGTGGTGGCCCATACCTACAATCCGAGCACTTGGGAGGCTGAATAGGGACTACCAATTGAGTTTAAGGCTATCATAGGCCACATTCTGAGACCTTGTCTCAACCAAAAAGGAAAAAAAAAAAAGCCTAAGTCAAGACTAGGAAGAATCCCAGCTCCATCAACTACAAATTGTAAAACTTCAATCACATTCAATGGGGAAGATTAGTATTCTGAAGATTGTTCTAAACTATACAAGTTGAGTCTGAAGAGATGGCTCAGCACTTAAGAGCTCTTGTACCAAACCAGAGTTTGGTTCCCAGCACCCATTGTTAGATGGTTCACAACGGCCGGTAACTACAGCTTCAACACTCTATCCTGACAGCCGGTAACTACAGCTTCAGTACTCTATCCGGGCCTTGTGCTTTGAATAAGAATGGCCCATACAGGCTCACATATTGAAATGTTAAATTAGAAAGTGATAGTATTTGAGAAGAAGTAGGAGGTGTGGCCTTGCTGGAGTAAGTGTGGGCTTTGGGGTTTCAAAACAGACTGTCCTCATTCGTGTATGCATTTGTGCATGTGTTCATGTCTTGGCCTTCAGAACAGGATATCTCTCTCAGCGACTGCTCTAGCACTGTGAGGGCTGATATGCTCCTATCATGATAATGGACTAAACCTCTGAGGCTATAAACGAGCTCCAATTAAAGTTTTTCTTTAATAAAGTTTCTGTGGTCATGGTGTCTCTTCACAGCAACAGTAACTAACACAGAAGTTGGTAGGTACCTGGGAGATGAAGAGATAGCTCAGTGGTTAATAGCACTAGCTTCTCTTCCAGAGGACCTAGGTTCAATTGCCAACACCCACACAACAGCTCATAACTATCTATAACCCCAGTTCCTGGGGATATGACAGCCTCATAAAGACTTACATAGAGGCAAAATACCAATGCACATGAAATAAAAATAAACATTTTTTTTTTAAAAGGAAGTTAGTATGAGAGACTGATGTATCACTGTGACAGGCCTAACCATGCTGATTGCTGGAGGAATGTGGAATACTTTAGGGATTTGGACTAGGAAATTGGTTGAACACTTTAAGCAGTGCTTAATGGGCTAGTCTATCAGGCGCTTGGAAGACAGTGCTGAGGGAGATTTGAACTGAGGGACACCTGCTCAAGAAGTTTCAGAGGGGAAGAGTATTAGTAAGCGACCTAGAAACCATCCTTGTGGCATTTTAGCAAAGAATGTTGGTACATTTTGTCTTTGTCCTGAACATCTCCTGAAGATAAATTGAAGAGTTTTACATTAATGCCACTGGCAGAGATTTCAAAACAGACTAATATTGACCATACTGACCTAGCGTGGTTCTTAGTAATCATTCTTATGCTGATCTATAATGGAAAGGAGCAAGCTGGAATAAAAGAAACACAAAATGCACAGTTTGAGGAGAAAGGGAGCACCAGGAAGTTTACTGGCCCTAAGTCCAGTGCTCAAGGGGATAAAAAGTTTAAAGATATTTGCCTGATGCTAGGTGGAATAAAGGGAATGGTGCTCTCAGGGCAGGCCCCATCCAGATAAGCTTCCAACTTGTGGGAAAGAATTGTAAAGCTTAGGCAGTGAAGGAAACTATCAAAGACAGAAAGCTGGTGAGGCTGTAATTGAATTAGGGGGCCATGTTCCAGCCCCATCAAGCAGCAGAACTTGGCAGTTTCAGCCATATGGTTCTGGCTCTAGAGTTAGGAATACAAGAAAAGAGTTAACGGAATCTCCTCCATGTCTAAGGAAAGCTACTGAAGCCAGGCACGTGGCAGGGGTGTCCCTACGTGGAGACCTAAGAGGCAATTGTGTGAAGCTGCATTAGAACCCTGGTTTTACTGGAGACCCCCAAGATGCTCTACATGTCAGAGTCGTGGTATACCTGCGAAGAAAAGGTGAGGAGCAGGTGTGGAACCAGCCCAAGAGAGAAAAGTGGGCTGCAATCAACAAAGCTGAAAGGAGCTGGAGACCACAATAATGAGCTAAATAAACCTCTGCAAGTGTAACAAGCTCCCAATCAAACATTTCAATCAGAGTTGCTGTGGTCATGGTTTCTCTTCACAGTAATAGAACGAGTGACTAAGACAGGCCTCCTCCAGCACCTACACCCATTGTACATACTTTTAAAAAAAGTATATCAGTGGCCTAGCAAAATGGCTCAGTGGGAAAAGGCATCTGTTACCTACCAAGACTGAGCCACCCCTGCACCCTTGCACCCACATGATGGAAGAACAAACACACACACACACACACACACACACACACAAAATAAACATGACTTTAAAATGTGTTAATTATGAGAGGACGCTAAATATTCAATTTTAGTTAGTATTATCAATCATCACCAGGATATAAATAAACCTCAAGACCCATATTAAGTTATACGTAAATATACATGCACAATTTCTTCATCCCAATAAAAGGGAGAGGAGTCCCCCGAGGTGGCTGTGTCAAATATTGTGTAGCAATTCCAAGTACTGGAAAATCTGTGGCAAAAATTAATGACCAGCCTGCTCAGTATAGTGAAAATGTTCCAAAATTAAATGCAGAAAGAGGGCTTGGGATGCAGCTCAGTAGGAGAGCAGGAGATTAGCATGCACAAGACTCTGAATTCCATCCTGAGTACTGCAAAGATAAAGGCTCTACAGGGATAAGTTGGAAGCACGCTTGCTCAGCAGGCACAGAAGCCCTGGGTTCAACCTCCAACCCAGCAAAACACAGCATATGTGTCTCCTGTAATGTCAGCTCTGGAAAGTTTATGATCATCCTTCACTACAATTCAAAGCCAGTTTGGTTTACATGAGATCCTGTCTCAAAAAAAAAAAAAAAGAAAAGAAAAGAAAAAGAAAAAAAAAAGGAAAGAAAAGATGAAAATCCCAGTATAAGCTACATATTTTTCCTTTTGAGACAGTCTCAGGATGTTGACCAGGCTGGTCTTGAACTTGTATCCAGGACTGTTCTGCCTCAACCTCTTAACAGGTACAGGATACAGCAACACCTATGTTTCCTGTTTGGAGATTTTTACTTTTGAGTGAGGTTGGCTTCAAACCCTGGAGTCTCCAGCTTCAAACTCCACAAAGGAGCAGCTATGGTTTTAAATACAGACAAGTAAGAAACTATGTAAAATCTGGAAGTCCTATTTTACTGTAAGGTAGGCTATTCAAATAAATGAACATGAATGCCTGATAATAAATAACCAGCCAATACTGCCCAATACCCCATACATAAAAAATCTGTTTTACTTTAGCCAATAACACAAATTCACAAAGCAAGGCAATGATCTTCACACAACTAAGAGTCTGTATTTCAAGAACTAAAGTATATTTTCCCTAAATAAAAAGAGTATCTATGAGCTTTTTGTTAATGTAGAAAAATAGGCTCCTCAAATTCTACAATCTAAAGTGCTCTAAAATCATGCTGTCCTAGTAGTAACTCAATGGCACATTTTGGCAACTACAAATGCAATTATGATCGACGTTACTTGTGGTTTTTGTTTTGCCACTAGGTACCAAGCATGCATCTTATCTAAGTAGAAAAATCACTTAATTCACTCTTGGAACGAAAAGTCAAATATTAAACTGCCCAGAAAGCAAGGTATCCACGTAACAGCGATACACATTTCAGATTAACTACCCCAAAATGTCAAGAACCAAACCAGAGACAAACAACCTCAATCTAATAAACGTATTTCATTGATAAGATAGGTCCTGGGCACAGCTACCTTTGCAGTAAATCTTCTGGTGAATCTCCGTTAACCGGCTCCCAGGTTCAAATAATTAAGAACGTGATCTAACTACTTCAGATCATGATGCCCAAACACGGAGAAAACAACTGATGTCCCATTAAAAACCGTACTTCTCCAAAAGTAGTGTGCAGGGGTTCTCAGAAAGCAAAAGCTAGCATTAGCCTGCCCCTTCCCCCGCCGCCGCCCGGGAGAAATCCCAAGATAGGCTCTGGGATTTGGAGTCGAGGAAGAAGCTAAAATAGCTTCTGAGACACCCTCATTAGACCCCCCAAACTCAAAAGCTCTCCTACGGGAGCCGCAGAGAGCCCGAGGACTTCCCGTGGTGGAGACCTTTTGAGCTCCCCAGCTCGCTAGCTCGCTAGCTCGCTCGTCCCAGGATCTCACTTCCTCCCGCGCCCCCTCCCCCCTCCTCCCCCTCCTCCTCCCCACGCACTCGGTAGGCCCCGAGACTGGGAAGAATGACCGCAAGCGCCCAAGCTCCCAGCGTTCGCGGCTCCCCGGCCTCGAAGCAGCAGGCATGGAGGCGGGAGCCGAGCAGGGGCTCCCAACCCTGCAGCGGCGGGAGGTGGAGAAGGCAAGGCGGGACTCAGGCCAGCCCCCCACCCAACCCCACCCCACCCCACCCCACCCTACCCCACCCCCCGACACACATCCCGGCCCCCCCCCCCCCCCGGCTAGGGCTTCCCACCGCGCTCCCCCAGCCCCGCTCACCTAGAAGGGGAAGCGATGCCGCTGACCGCGAAGCCGCGGGCGGGCCTAGGGCGCCTAGCGCACGTCTTTGCAAACACCCCACTCGAGTGGAAGGCGCCCGGGAGCAGAACGCCGGGGCCCGTGACAAGGGCTTGCGTTTTACCTCATGGGCTCAGCGGTCATGTTTTTGGCTCGGACGCCCGCTTGGCTTCGGCAAAGCCTGGGGTACCGTTCCACGTTCCCCGGTGCCCGTGGCCGAAGGTAAAGGACTGGGATCTTGGTCGTCACCACAGCTGCTCGCTGGATCCTCCCTGCAGCTCAGAGGCCGCTGCCGCTGCCGCCGCCGCCGCAGGAGCCGCAGAAACAAAGCGACGCCGCCGCTGACGCCATTTTGTTGGGCCGAGGCTCGGGCAGGAGAATTGGCGGGTCCTCCCTCTTCCTCTTTCAGTCATCTATTGGCTACCTCTGCCAGAGTTCAGTATCTTATTGGCTACCGAAATTCACCTTCTTTGGGGGCCTGTTGCTAAGGTGGCCGACGTCATTTGATCCCCTCCACCTTTTCATAGAGCGTCCACTTGAGTCCCTGCTGACCTCAAAGTGCCAGAGATGTGTCTTGACTTTATCCTGAAAATGCTCTCTTGGTTCTACCTCTTTACTTCCACATAATGGGCGAAACAATAACACCCCGTTTACGTTTATTGAGAATTGACTGTATGTCGACCACTATACAGGTCCTTTATCTGAATTATCTCATGCAATGCTTGCACCCTCCAAAGTAGGCAGACCTAATATTTTCTGGGTGAGGAAACCAAAGCACAAATTCCACATTCAACCCACCATCCATCCTTGGAGGCGGAGGGAGGCATACACTCTTGTGATGTTTTGAACCCAAGGCTTTTTGTGCATGTTAGGTAAAATACTCTATGGTTGAGCTATGTCCTCAAACCTACACTCTCTAATAAATCATTAATCCCTATAGCCATCCAGAATATAAGTATTTTCTCTATTTTGGAAAGACCTCGATTTCTCCCCTAAATGTTTTATGTATAATATTCAGCTTGCCAACATGCTTATTCATATATGCCTATTTTGCATTTGGGGGGAAGGGACTGAGAAACAGTCTAGCTATACATTTCTGACTACTCTGCAACTCACCATGTAGACTAGATTAGCCTCAAACTTGCACTGACCTTGCTGCCTCCCAAATGCTTAGAAGACAGGTGTGCCAATCATACTTATGGATACTTACAGATATTTACATGTATATGATCAGACAGACATTGACATACAATACTTGTGATATTGAACAAATTTGAAATTGTCACATACAAACCAGCTAATGTGTAAGTCTGAGGTAATGGGGGATATATCTCAAAATCCAACTGCCCTCAATCTTCTTTTTTTTCTCTCACTTCATTCTTCATTTATAATCTTTGCAAAACAAATCAGTTTTCTAAACTGGAAGTTTTCAATTTTGTGCCCACATTTATTCTGCAACACATGTTCATTTTATTTATTTTGTTTGTTCTATTTACTTTTCATAAAATATGCAGCAGCTTCGGTCATGCTTAGATGTCAGGGTTGTAGTTTTGTACTAGAATGGCAAAAGAGGAGTCTCTTCAAATAATGCATTCTAACAATCAGACTAGTTTTTTTATTTTTTATTTTGGTTGTCTGAGGACAGTTTCTCTGTGTAGCCTTGGCTGTCCTAGAACTTGTTCTGTAGACCAGGCTGGCTTCAGCTCAGAGATCCACCTATCTCTGCCTCCTAAGTGCTTGGATTAGTGTGCCACCACACCCAGCTGACTAGCATAACTGTTTAAAGATTTGGGGTTTTTTTCTTTATTAATTACACTTTATTCCCTTTGTATCCCCCCTGTGGTTCCCTCCCTCCTCCCATCCCAATCCCTGCCTTCCTCCACCCTCTGCATGCATGCCCCTCCCCAAGTCTTTTCCTTCCTTCTGATCCTAGTCAATTAGGTCTCATCAGGAGTGGCTGCATTGTCTTCCTCTGTGGCCTGGTAATGCTGCTTCCCCCTCAGGAGGAGGTAATTAAAGAGCAGGCCAATCAGTTCATGTCAGAGACAGTCCCTGTTCCTATCACAATGGAACCCACTTGGACACTGAACTGCCATGGGCTACATCTGTGGAGGGGTCTTAGGTTATCTCCATGCATAGTCCTTGGCTGGAGTATCAGTCTCAGGAAAGACCCCTGTGCTCAGCTTTTTTGGTTCTATTGCTCTCCTTGTGGAGTTCCTGTCCTCTCCACTTCTTTCATAAGATTCCCTGCACTCTGCCCAAAGGTTGCCCATAAGTCTCAGCATCTGCATTGATAGTCTGCAGGGCAGAGCCTTTCAGAGGTCCTCTGTGTCAGGCTCCTGACTTGTTCCCTCTTCTCCTTCTTCTGATGTCCATCCTCTTTGCCTTTCTGGATAGAAATTGAGCATTTTAGCAAGAGTCCTCCCTCTTGATTAGTTTCTTTAGGTGTACAGATTTTAGTAGGTTTATCCTATATTATATGTCTATATGAGTAAGTATATACCATGTGCATCTTTCTGCTTCTAGGATAGCTCACCCAGGATGATCTTTTCCAGATCCCACCGTTTACCTGCAAATTTCATGATTTCCGTGTTTTTATTGCTGAGTAATATTCCATTGTGTAGATATACCACAATTTGTGCATCCATTCCTCCACTGAAGGGCATCTGAGCTGTTTCCATCTTCTGGCTATTACAAATAAGGCTGCTACAAACATGGTTGAGCAAATGTCCTTACTGTGTACTTGAGACTCTTTTGGGTATATGCGTAGGAGAGGTATAGCTGGATCTTGAGGAAGCACCAGATTGCTTTCCAGAGTGGTTGTACAAGTTTACATTCCCACCAGCAGTGGAGGAGGGTTCCCCTTTCTCCACAACCTCTCTAGCATGTGTTGTCTCTTGGGTTTTTGATCTTAGCCATTCTGATGGATGTAAGGTGAAATCATAGGGTCGTTTTAATTTGCATTTCCTTGATGGCTAAGGAGGTTGAGCATTTCTTTAAGTGTTTCTCTGCCATTCGATATTCCTCTATTGAGAATTCTCTGTTTAGCTCTGTACTCCATTTTTTTAATTGGATTACTTGAATTTTTTTTTCTGTTTAACTTCCAGTCTCTGAAGAAAAAATTAGAAGATATCAGAAGATGGAAAGATCTCCCATGCTCATGGCTTGGCAGGATTAATATAGTAAAAATGGCCATCTTACCAAAAGCAATCTACAGATTCAGTGCAATTCCCATCAAATTACCAACACAATTCTTTACAGACCATGAAAGAAAAATTCTCACCTTCATATGGAACAACAAGAAACCCAGAATTGCTAAAACAATTCTCTACAGTAAAAGATCTTCAGGAGGTATCTCCATCCCTGATCTCAAGCTGTACTATAGAGCAACAATACTAAAAACTGCATGGTACTGACATAGAAACCGACTGGTGGATCAATGGAATCGAATAGAAGACCCTGACATAAATCCACACACTTATGGACACCTGATTTTTTACAAAGATGCCAAAACCATTCAATGGAAGAAAAGACAGCATCTTCAACAAATGGTGCTGCTCTAATTGTTTTGTTTTGTTTTTGTATGTATGTTTGAGAGCCAGTATGCATGTATGTATGTGCACAATCCTCACATTCCAGAAAAAGATATTGGATCCCCTAAAATTAGAGTTACAAGTATCTATGAACTATGTGATGTGGGTGCTGGGAATAGAAAGTTATCCTAAACACTATGCCATATCTTCAGCCTGTAACATATTTTTTTTTCCTTTTTATATTTTTACTGATATTTGGGAACCCCTATCATACTCACTTCCCAGTCCTCCAGTCCTCCCAGGTCTGGCCTCCTATCTTTATAACCTCTCCCAACCAAAAAAAAAAAAAAAAAGAAAGAAAGAAAGAAAGAAGAGGAAAAAAAATCAAGTTTAATTTATGTTGCACATATACTTACTGGAGCATGGTCAAACACCCAGTGGCCAGGCTCTTACAGAAAACTGAGTCTGGCCAGGCGGTGGTGGCACGTGCTTTTAATTACAGCACTCAGGAGACAGAGGGAGGTAGTATCTCTGAGTTTGTGGCCAGCCTGTTCTACAGAGTAAGTTCCAGGACAGCCAGGGCTACACAGAGAAACCCTGTCTTGAAAAAAAGGAAAAGAAAAGTGAGTCTTTCTCCACCCACCTGCACCCCTATCAGAAGCCACCAATTATGAAGAGCTTCTTTAGCATCCTTTTTTTTTTTACATTTTTTTCTTTATTAATTACACTTTATTCCCTTTGTATCCCCCCTGTGGTTCTGTCCCTCCTCCCATCCCAATCCCTCCCTTCCTCCCATCCCAATCCCTCCCTTCCTCCACCCTCTGCATGCATGCCCCCTTCCAAGTCCACTGATAGGGGAGGTCTTCTTTTCCTTCCTTCTGATCCTAGTCAATTAGGTCTCATCAGGAGTGGCTGCATTGTCTTCTTCTGTGGCCTGGTCATGCTGCTTCCCCCTCGGGGGGAGTGATTAAAGAGCAGGCCTGTTCTTCTTTAGCATCCTTACCACAATTTTTAAAGAGTTCTCTTTGAAAGCATACTTTTTTGATGAACAGAAATTTATGACATTTCAAATCATTTTTAAATGTTGAAGATCCACTACCAACTATACAAATTAACCTGCTGTTCAACAATTTTTGTTTTTGTGTTTAACACATTAAATATCACTTAAACAAAATTTACAAGAGTCATGTTCTTCCTCCTTGAGAAGTTAAGCTGGAAGATCCATTTCATCACAACAGCTATGCTTGCTATTTAACAGACACAACTGTGAAGAAACAGTAAATTGTGTGTGTGTGTGTGTGTGTGTGTGTGTGTAGATCTGGAAATGGACCCAGGGTCTGAACCATTCTTAGCCAGTGTTTTATTGCTGAGCTGCACCCTCAGCCTCTCCATTATTTTTGAATTAGCCTTTAGTGACGATTTCATGATAGTAAGCAGCTTTGTATGTGAGAGTGTATACATGTAAGTACATGTTCCTGTGGGTACACATGTGTGCACTATTCTGCATGTGGAGGCCAGAGGACAATCTCAGGTATCATTCATCAGGCACCATTTGTCCCATGGCATTTTGTTTTCTGAAACAGGGTTCCTCAGTTTGGAGATCACTAAGTAGGCTGGGCAATCTGCTTCATGAGCCCCAGGGATGGATCCAATTGTCTCAGATTACAAGCACGCCATGTCTTTCACATTACTTTTGGGGATCTAACTCAAGTACCCCACTCTACCTCATCCCCACACTTGTGCTGCAAGCACTTTAACTACTCAGCTATCTCCCCAGCCTTAAAATAAACAGCTTTGAATGATAAGTTCTCCTTTGGGAGATCAGAAGACAATCTGTAGAGTTAATTCTTGCCTTTCACCTTGATGTGAGTTCCAGGTCATCAGGTTTTTGTGGCAAGCACGTTAGCTGTTAAGACATCTCTTCTGCCCAAGGAACATCTACAGTCACAAAATCTTTAAATGTAAAATAACTGTGAATCATAAGAAATACCATTTCTTTCCTATTAAAGGATGGCTAACAAAATTTTATTGATATATTGTAAATATAGACACATCAGTCATGATTACCTACAGTTTTCCGACTACAGTGTTTAGGGAAAATAAATTATCAGTATATTATATAAGTCCTTGATAACTTTCTTCAAATGGTCACAGAAAGCAGCACACAAATCACCCTTGGATGTTTATCCACAAATGTGGACCTTGTCAATTTTTATTTGTTTGGGGGGAAAGACAGAATAAATTATCTGTAAGACAGAAAAAATCAAACAAATAGGTAGGTACTCAGTTTTTAATAAGCACCTTCACAAACCATGTGAAAATAGTTTTTAACCTAGAAATTTAACTTCTAGAAAGTCTCCAGGACACATCTTATCTTACTCACTGTTGTAGTTGCTGTGAAGAGACACCATTATCAAGGCATTAAAGAGAAAGCATCTAATTGATGGCTTGCTTACAGCATCAAAGGTTTAGTTCCATTATTATCATGGCAGCAGGCAGGCAGACTTTGGAGCAGTAGCTAAAAACTACATCCTGATGAATAGGCACAAAGAGAGACAGCGAAAACATTGAGCCTGACTTGGGCTTTTGAAACGTCAATGCCTCAATGCCTCCAATAAAGTTACACCAACTCCAACAAGGCCACACCTTCTAATCCTTGTAATCCTTTCAAATAGTACCACTGCCTGTGGGAATCATTTTTACTCAAACCATCACATTCCACATCTGACACCAGAGGCTTGTAGTCATATTATACTGCAAAAATGCATTCAGTCCAATTTCCAAAGTCCCCATAGTCTATAACACTCTCAAACTTGTTTAAAAGCTCAAAGTTCAAAATCTCTTCTGAGATTCATGCAATCTCATAACTGTAATCCCCTAAGATCACATCCTTCAAATATATGATAGCATAGAACATGCATTACCATTCCAAAATGGGAGAAAGGGAAAATAATGAGAAAATACTGGACAAAAGCAAGACAAAAAAATCAACAGGGCAAACTTCAACTTCTGCATCTCCATGCCTGATGTCAAAGTACTTTTGTGACCTCCAGCTCTTCTTGCAGCTTTGTTAACTGCAACACACTTCTCTTCTTGTTTCATACCTGGTCTACAGCTTTCTTTGGCAGGTATCCCATGGCTCTGGCATCTCCAACATTTTGGAATCTGTCTTAGTTAGGGTTTCTGTTGCTGTGAAGAAACATCACGACCATAATGACCATATAACTCTTATAAAGAAAAACATTCAGTTGGGGCTGGCTTACAGTTTCAAAGGTTTAGTCTATTGGGAAGCATGGCAGCTCCCAGGCTGGAGAAGGAGCTGAGAGTTCTATATCTTGATCCACAGGTAGCATAAGGAGATTGAGACACATTGGCCAGACTCGTTTATGAGACCTCAAAGCCCACCTTCACAGTAACATACTTCATCCAACAAGGCCACACTTCCTTATATTGCCACTCCTAGGAGCCAAGCATTCAAACACACCAGTCTATGAAGGCCATACCTCTTCAGACTACCACAGGATTTCTAACAAAATCCAGGCTTCACCTTCACAGCTTCACACAATAGCATTTATAGACTTCTATATAGGGACACCCCTGACACATGCCTGGCCTCAGCGGCTTTCCTTAGCGACAAAGGGAGAGTCCTCAATCCCTTTCTTATATCCTTCACTCTAAAGCCAGAACCACCAGAGCTGCCAAGTTCTGCTGCTTGCTGGGACTGGAAATGCTCCTTTTCATTATAGATCTGCAAAAGAATAATTAATTACTAATAACAACACTAGGTCAATATATCAATACTAGGCTGTATTAAAAACTCCTCTGTCAATGGAATTACTCCAAAACTCTTCAATTTATCCTTAAGCAGATTTTTAGGCAAAGGCAAAAAAAAAAAAATACCCACATTCTTTGCCAAAATGTTATAAGAACCCTAATTAAAGTCGGTGAGTACTTTTAATTCCATCACTGGAGCAAAAAATTGAGACGGGGGATCTCTGTAAATTCAAGAGCAGCCTAATCTACATAGTGTGTTCCAAGACAGCTAGAGATATATAATAGAGAGATCTGGTCTCAAAAAATAATGTGAGACGGAACACTTAGGAAGGAGGGCAGTTGAGAGGGAATGAATGAAAGCAGAGTATAATGACATGTATGTATGAAGAGTTCATGGTGAAATCCATTTGTTAGTGTGCTAACCTAAAAATTAATACAAAAGGGAAAGAAAGAAAAAATTATATTTGAGTGATTAAAGAGATTAAAAGGCTTGGAAGGCACAACCAAAAATTATAAGGGTTAAAAGATCAGTGTTGAACGAGTATCTCAGTAGTAGAATGTTCCCTTAACCTGTGGAATTCCCTGGATTCCATCCCCAATACCACAAACAAAAATAAACATAAAAGAAAAGGTTAGGAGGCTGGAGAGCTAGTTTGGCAGTTATGAGTGTGTGTTGTTCTTCCAGAAAACTTTCATTCAGTTCCCAGAAGTCACTCAGACAATTTACAACTTCCTATAACCTCAGCTCCAAAGGAATCAAACTGCTCTGTTTTCCATGTACATCTGCACTGGTGTGCACACTGTCCTCTCTCACACACATAATTAAAAATAAAATATAGCCAGGCATGGTGGTGCATACCTTTAATCCCCACACGGAAAAGGTAGAGACAGATGGATCTCTGAGTTCCAGGACAGCCAGGAGAGAGACCCTGACTCAAAGGTCGTGTGTATGTGTGTGTGTGTGTGTGTGTCTATGTGTCTGTCTGTGTGAGAGAGACTCAGATGAAATGTCTCAGTATTTTTTTCCCATTATTCCTAAATTTTCCTATAATGAAGCTATATTATAAAGGTGATAGGGGAAATTAATCTTAATTGTTGCAAGTAACAAATGGAGTAAGCATTTTCTGGTGACAAATATGAACCAAGTAAGGCTAATACCAACATAAACCTCAGCTCATTATTTTAACAGATATTCTCATAAAATCCTAATCCTAGTGAGGCCCACATAGTAGTGAGGGTGCCTATTATGAATCATGTGGCAGAGATTCTTCACTGAAAGGAAACAAGGAAGCAGAAAAAGCAGCTGCCCTGCTCATTGGTTTGCTTTTTTTCCCTTCTCCTTTTATCTGGATGTGCAGCTCATGGGGTGTGGCTATTGTCCACATTAACTAGAGTAGCCCCCCTCCTAGTTAAATGCCTCTGAAAATGCCCTCCTAATCTCTCTCCAATATAATAAAGTCAGAAGTCAAGGCTTTCATTCCTTAATCTTCTTTATCTTCTGTTGAGAGGAGAGTGTTTTCTATTACTTCTATTACTTCTGCCTTCTTTTCTTTTTCGTTTTAGTTCACGTATGTTGAATTTCTGTTCTAGGTTGTATATGAGTTTAGAATTGTTGTATCTTGCCATTTATATTTACAGGTTTCATTGTAAAATTTGCACCTTTGTCTTTTTGCTTTTGTTTTGAAGTCAATGTTTATAATATTAACATTAGTCACTCCAGCTCTCTTTACTATTCAGTTGACATATTATCTATTATTTATTTTAATCTTGTTTTCTTTTAGAAATAGCATGCTTGTCATTTGTAGATAGAAAATAAGTAAGTCTGGTTTTAAAACAAAACTTCAGTGTGCTAATATGTTTGTGTGTGTTTCAGGTTGGTTTTGTTTTGTTTTGTTTTGAATAAAAAAAATAAAAAGGAAAAGAAAGGAAGCAACTGTTCCTGAGTTTTGGCACCAAATGAACAAATGAAAGAAAGGAGAAAGAGAGAGAGAACAAAAGAAAAAGGAAAAGAAAGGAAACATGGATATTCCTAGGTATGTTGTATGAGAAAGTTTACTGTAGATAAAATGAATAGCACAGTTTGAGGGTGAGTCCTCTGGGAGAATCCAAAGTGGTCATGTCCATCCTGAGCTATGCCATGTGGGGAAAGAAAAGAAAGGGACAGGGAGAGGGGGAGAGAGAGGAGCAGGTACAGCTGCCAGAAGGCCCAAATGTACAAAAAGATCCAGCAACTAAAATGGTTGAATTATGTAGGGAAGAGCAGCCCAGTCTCTGGGCTGGAGTGTTCAAGGTAGAGGGTGTGGTTTACCAGCCAGGAGGGCCCTGTAACAGGTGGGACTGAGGGATACAGGGAGGATCTGGTGGCCTGCATCAGAGATGATATGTTAATTATGCACCTTAGCCATTTGTCCCAGACTTGAAACCTAAAAGTTTGGGGCTTTTTTGTTTGTTTGTTTGTTTGTTTGTTTGTAAAATGGGCCCCTGTGTTTTTTTGTTCTTGTCTTGAAGTTTATGTTTTCTAATACTAATATAGCCACAACAGCTCTATTTACTATTCAGTTGGCAAAATATCCACATATTTTGATGTAACATTTTAATACTTTTGTTGATATTTATTTTCTATTTTGATTTTATTTTCTATTTTCTTATTTTACTTTTTAAATTTAGCATATAAAATAATGGGTTTACTGGGTATGACAATTCATGCTTTAATACCAGCATCTGCTGAGACAGGAGAATTGTCACAAGTTTAAGACCAGCCTGGGCTATCAATCTAATCAATCAAGTTCCAGGCCAGCCAGTGTTATATAATGAGACTGTCTCCAAAAAACAGTTTTCATTATGATAGTTTTTGATATAAACATACTTACACAACATTCATATTGAGAAAAAAATAAAAACAGTAACAGCAACAGAAAAAGAAACTGGCTGTCATGTAGCCAAAGCCAGCCCTGACACCTGATCAGTTCAAAGTCATCCTCAGCTACATTACTAGCCTGAGCTACAGGAGATTCTGTTTCAATTTTTTTTAAGTGAAAAAGTATGCTGTTCAATTATCATGTACTTGGAAAGCCCCCAAATTTCCTTCAGTTCCTACTTTTTTCAGTCAGTTGTGCTCAGAGGACATAGTTCATAAGATTTCAGTCTTTTTTTTTTTTTATTGAACCTTGTTCATAACTGTCATGGGAGAGGCTTTCCTTGGGGAAACACATCTCACTTACATATATGATTCCCTCAAAGGGAACCCACAACAAAGCCAAATACTACTATTGCATCAATGCCCAACTTGGTGAAGCAGAGTTTTCATGGGTGTTTCTAACAGGAGTGTATGTGAGGGCTTATTTTCCTAAACAGGGATGACTCGAAAGCCATTGCATCATGAAAAAGTCCACTCAGATGCAGATGAGGACTTGGGAAACTACAGACAATTACAGAATGTTCCACCCAAACACAAAAGAACATATTTTCTTCTCAGCAACTCAAGAAGCTTTCTCCAAAATTGACCACATACTTGGACACAAAGCAAGTCTCAAGAGGTATAAGAAAATTGAAATAAGAGTCTACATCTTACCTGACCACCATGGATTAAAGCTGGATATAAAAAAAAAAAAACAAAAAACCAGAAACAGCAGAAAGTATACAACTGAACAACTCACCACTAAATGAAAAACAGGTCAAGATAGAAATCAAGAAGAAAATAAAAGGTGTTTTAGAATTGAATAAAAATGAAAACATACCCAAACCTATGGAACACCAAAGAAGGCAGCTCTGAGAGGCATGTTCATAGCACTATGTGCCTACAACAACAACAAAACAACAAACTGGAGAGATCTCATATTAGCAACTTAACCACACACTTGAAAGTTCTAGAACAATAAGAAGAAATAACACCAAAAAAAGAGTAGACATAAATAAATAATCAAACTCTGGGCTGAAATCAAAGAAATAGATATAATTAATAAAAAAAAAAAGCAATACAGCCCGGGTGGTGATGACACACACCTTTAAGCACTGGGGAGGCAGAGACAGGCCAGCCTGGTCTACAAAGCAAGCTTCAGGATAGCCAGGGCTGTTACACAGAGAAACTCAGTCTCAAACAACAAAACGAAAATTTACAAATCAATGTGAACATATGTGGTTTGAATATGTATGACCCCCCATCGACTCCTGTGTTTGAACCCATGGCCCATAGGGAGTGGCACTATTAGGAGGTGTGGCCTTGTTGGAGCAGGTGTGCCTTTGTTGGAGGAGGTGTGTCTTTGTGGACACACTTTGTTGCAGGAAGTGGGCTTTGAGTTCTCCTATGCTCAAGCTATGCCCAGTGTATCTCAGTCTCCTTCTGCTGCCTGAGGATCAAGATGTAGAACTCTCAGCTTCTTCTCCAGCACCATGTATGCTGGATGCCTCCATGCTCCCCATGATAATAATGGCCTAAACCTCTGAAACTGCAAGCCAGCTCCAATGAAATGTTTTCCTTTATAAGAGTTTTCATGGCCATAGTGTCACAGCAACATAGACTCAAAAATACTCAATAAAATACTTGCAAACTGAATTCAAGAACATATAAAAAAAGATAACCCATTTTGAAGTAGGCTTCATCCCAGAGATACATGGATTATTCAACATAGGCCAATCAATAAATGAAATCCACCATATAGACAGAATAAAAGACAAAAACCACATGATCCTCTCATCAGATGCAGAAAAGACATCTGACAAAAATCCAACACCCCCTCATTATAAAAGTCCTGGAGATACTAAGGGTGCAAAGGACATATCTCAACCTAATAAAGACAATTTATAGCAAGCCTATAGCCAACATAAAATTAAATGGAGAGAAATCCACTAAAACCAGGGACAAGACAAAGCTGTCCACTCTCTCCATAGCTGTTCAATATAGTATTATATAGAACAATATAGTCTTAGTATACTACTACTAAGTACAATAAGACAACTGAAAGAGATCAAGAGGATTCAATTAGGAAAGGAAGAAGTCAAAATAATTTACTTGTAGATGATATGAATTTATACATTAAAAACTCCATCAGAAAAATTCTACATCCAATAAACACTTTCAACAAAGTAGTAGGATACAAAATTAACACATAAAAACCAATAGCCTTCCTACATACAAATGACAAACATACTGAAAAAGAAATCAAGGAAACAATGCCTTTCACAATAGCCTCAAAATAAAATAAAATATGTTGGGATAACTCTAACCACAAGCAAATAAACCACTTGTATAATAAAAGCTAAAGGGCTGGAGAGATGGCTCAGAGGTTAAGAACAGTGGCTATTTTTCCAAAGGTCCTGAGTTCAATTCCCAGCAACCACGTAGTGGCTCAGAACCATCCATAGTGAAATCTGGTGTTCCATTCTGGTGTACACGCACACGCACAGGCAGAATGCTATATAAATCAATCAATCAATATTTCTTGAAAAATATAAATAAGTAAAAACTAAAAAAAAAAGAATAATGAAATTGAAGACACCAAAAAAAAAAAAAAAAGGAAGGCTCTCCCATGCTCATGATAGGTGAGATTAATATTGTAAAAATGTCCATCCTACCAAAAGCAATCTACAGATTCAACACAATCTCCATCAAAATTCCAACACAATTTTCCATTAAAAAAAATTGAACAATTTTCAGTTTCATTTGGAAACACAAAAACCTGGGATAGCTAAAACAATTCTGAACAATGAACGAGATACTGGAGGTATCACCTAACCAGATTTCAAGTCATACTTCAGAACTATTGTAATAAAAACATCATGGTATTGGCATAGAAACAGAAATGCTGATCAATATAATTGAACTGAAGACCCAGACATAATTCTACACACACATATAAATAACTGTTTTTGTTTTGTTTTGAGACAAGGTTTCTCTGGAAACTCAAGTCTGTAGACTGGGCTGGCTTTGAACTTAAGAGATTGGCCTGCCTCTGCATCCTGAGTGCTGGGATTAAAGGCATACACCACCACCACCTGGCCACACACCTGATTTTTTTTTTCTTTATACACCTCTTATTTCTTTTTTTTTTTTTTTTGAGATCTTTTTTTTTTTATCAGTTACACACCTGATTTTTTTTATATTATTTATTTTGTTTTATGTGCATTGGTGCTTTGCCTGCATAAATGTCTGTGTGAGAATATAAGATCCTCAGGAACTGGAGTTACAACAGTTATAAGCGGCCATGGGGGTGCTGGGAAATTGAACCTGGGTCCCTCAGAAGAACTTCCAGTAAGTACTCTTAAATACTGAGCTATCTCTCCAGGCCCAGACACCTAATTTTTAACAAAGAAGCCCAAAATACACAATGGAGAAAAATAGCATCTTTAATAAATGCTTTCTGGTCAATCTGGGTGATTGCATGAAGAAGAATCCAAATAGGTCCATATTTATCACCCTGCACAAAACTCCACATGGATCAAAGACAGATAACCCTGAATCTGAGAGAAGAGAAAGTAGTGAATACTCTTCAACTCATTGTCACAGGAAAGGACTTTTTTTTTTTTTTTTGAGACAGAGTTTCTCTGCGTAGCTTTGGCTATCCTAGACTCACTTTGGCTTTGAACTCACAGTGATCTGCCTGCCTCTGCCTCCTTGAGTGCTGGAATGAAAGGCTTGTGCCACCATGCCCAGTGGGAAGGAACTTTCTGAACAGGACAATGATAGCACAAACATCAGAACCAAACTTAATAAGCGAACCTCATCAAACTAAAAAGCTCTGTATAGCAAAGGACACCATTATTCAGAAAATGAATGGGAAAAGATACTTAGCAATTACACTGAGCAAGTAAGAACAGAACTAACACCATCTTGATTTTCAGACACCATTTTGAATGGCCCTTTCTTTTAGGTGACAAGTTCCTCCACCTCAGTTCCAGGATTTTGGCAAGTAAAAAACCCACAGGAGGAACTTGGCAAGTGAAAAATCACAGGAGGAACTTGGCAAGAGCAGATAGGCCCACAGGAGAAACTTGGCAAGATTCGGCCCTGCACCTGGGGCCAACCAATGAAATAAAAGTACACCTACTTGCCCAGGTCAAAATGTTTTCTTTAGATATCCTGTTTTCCCTTTTGCTGTTTAGCCAAATGGCCTGAACCATTCAGCTTAAAGATCACCTCGACTGCTAAACCCTCACCCAGTCCTGTAATGCCAAGGCTTGGAAGTCCCCACTTGCAATTTTTCCCTTTAAAAACTCTGCCCTCTTGAGGCTCGGGGCCGCTCTTTCTTAATTGCTGCATCAGGGACAATTGACAGCTGGAGCTCATGTGTTTGTATGGGAATTGTATTCCTTGTGGTCTCTAGGAGGTTTCATGATCTGGGCATAACAATAAATCTAATAGAAGGTTAATATCTAGAATACATAAAGAATTTTTTAAAAAGGGAACATCAAGAAAACAACTCAGAGTGGGGTATGGTAGCATATGCCTGTAATCCCAGCACTCAGGGAAGCAGTGGCAGGTAGACTGTGAATTTCAGTCCAACATGTTCTACAAAGTGAATCCAGGACAGCCAAGGCTACACAGAGAAACCCTGTCTCAAAAAAGAAAAAGCAAGCAACTCAAGAGAGAGAGGAAGAGAAGAAAAGAGAAGAGAAGAACTCAGCCATGTAGAATAGTGATGACTCATACCTTTAATTCTAGCATTTGGGAGGCAGAGGCAGTCTGAGTTTGAGAAATCTTAGTATGAGGCCAGCATGATCTACAAAGCAAGTTCTAGAGCACCTAGGGCTACATAGCAAAACCCTGCTTCATAAAAAAAGAAAGAGAGAAAAAAGAGAGAAAGAGAGAGAGCAAGAAAGGAAGGGAAGGAAGGAAGGAAGGAAGGAAGGAAAGAAAGAAAGAAAGAAAGAAAGAAAGAAAGAAAGAAAGAAAGAAAGAAAGAAAGAAAGAAAGAAAGAAAGAAAGAAAGAACAACCCATTATAAAAATGAGGTACAGATCTAAACAGAGAATTCTCAATGCTGGCCAAGAAGCACTTAAAAAAATGTTCACCCACTATCACTGTGTTATGGTCAATATTGCCATTTTAGCTGTAGAAGTGTGTGGGAGGTGTGGAGGTCCTTGTGTTGCTCACAGATAAACACTTAGAGGAACCAGAAATGTTAAACACACAGAGCTGTCCCTTCAAACAGAGGGATGCGTAACCTGTTAACTGCCCAGAAGGCCGGGAGCAGATGTGGTTAATAGCCTAGGGACCTTTTATAGTATCTGTGTAGTTTGAGACCACACTGGATCTTACCCTGGACCCTTTTTGTGAGTTTATCAATCTATAGGACCCGTGTTTCTGGAAAATGTCACATGTACTTTATAAGGCAGAGACAGGTGGATCTCTGAGTTCAAGACCAGCCTGATCTCTACATCCAATAAATCTGGGATACTATGAAAAGATCAGAATGAACTCTGTAGACCAGGCTGGACTTGAACTCGGAACTCCATCTGCCTCTGCCTCTCAAGTGCTGGGATCAAAGGCATGCACCATCACTACTACTAGCAATAAAACCAAATGCATGCTAAGAATGTGTTTTACTACTATGCTATATCACCAGCCTTCTTTTCTCCATTTTGGGACAAACTGTTAACCCCACACAGAATTCTTGGATGACACTCCTTTTTCTTTTAGTACTTTTGTTGTTGTTGCTGTATATATGTGTGATGTGGGAATCACGCTAAAAGATAAGCAATTAATCTGAGCTACAAGCCCAGCCATCTCTCAGCATTTCAATTCCTTGTGAGACAGTCTTCTGTAGTCAAGGACAACCTTGAGTTCCTGCCTCCACCTCTGACGGGCTGAGATTACAGCCTTCACTGTCTTGTCCAGCCCTGTCCTAAATTCTTTCTGCCTTTATCTCCTTCCCACTGAGGACTTTCATTTTGCTTATACTGCACGATTAACTAGATCCCACAGGTCTCTAATTTTCTGCATTCTTGGTGCTTTTCAGATTGGATTTGTGTAAACTGGGCATGATGGTACACAGCTGTAATCCCAGCACTCTGGGAGGCTGAGGCAGGCAGTTTGCTTTGAGTTCAAGGCCAGGGTGGCCTACAAAGTAAGTACAAGGACAGCCAAGGGTACACAGAGAAACCCTGTCTCAAATAAAAAGCAAAACAAACACAAAAGACAGATTGGAATTGTGTGTGTGTGTGTTTGTGTGTGTGTGTTACTGATGATCAAACTCCGGGATTCTCACACATGCTATATAACCACATACCACTTAGCTAAGTTACATTTCCAGCGTTGACTAGATCATTTCAAGTGCTTTATATTTATCTTTGCTGTTCCATTTTTCTGCTTGCCAAATATGCTATTTTTTTTTTAACTTTTGGGGAAAGGCCTTATTATGTGTTTGAAACCACCTTAATTAGATTCTAACTCCTGGAATCATGAGCATGTGCCACTGTATCACACAAGATGTTTTGGACACCCTCTACTATATTTTATATTATTATATTTTTCAACACCAGAAATTTTGTTGTTGCTGCTATTTTGACACAAGGTCTCATGCAATGCCTCAAGACTGACATTGGCCTTGAAATTACTATGTAGCCAAGATTGACTTTAAACTTGTAATACACACAGGGAAAATATTCAGAGACATAAAATAAATTATATCTAATCTTAGAAAGTTATTTATTTTATATATATGCATGTGTACCTGACTGTAAGTATGTGTACTACATGCATGGTTATGAAAGATAGAACAGGGTATTAAGTGCCCAGGAACTGAAGTTGTAAGCAATTGTAAGTTGCCTGAGGTGAGTGCTGGGAACTGAACCTGTGTCTTCTGCAAGAGCAGGAAGTGATCTTAACCACAGAGCCACTTCTTTCAACGCTTATTATCATTATTTCTGTATATGTGTGCATACATTTGTTTGTGTGTGCATACATGTGTACGTGAGTGGAGAGCTCTCAGAGGACAGAAGAAGATGTCAGATCCCCCTGGAGCTGGAGTTACAGGCAATTGTGAGAAAGTGAGGTCCTCTGAAAGAACAGCAAATGCTTTTAACACTGAACCATCTTTCCAGCCCCTTTATTTTTGTTTTTGAGACAGTCACACTGCAACCAAGGTTGGCCTGTAACTCACTGTGTAACTCAGGCTGACCCTGAACTCACAGAGATCTGCCTGCCTGTGGTTGTACTTTTTAAAATTCTTTATTTACATTTTTATTTCTCTTTCTCCCTACTCCACCCCAATCCCTTCCAATACCCCAACACCAGGTAGAAGAGAGAGAAAAGGTTAGTGGAAGAGGGGGTGCAGTTCTCTTACCTGCTTCCTGCTGTTTACGGTCATCAGGTTCCTTGGAGCCAATCCAATCCTCATTTCAAGAGATCTCCAACTTCTCTCAAAACAGCAACCAGGAGCAGCAAGGGAGAAGCAGCAGCAGCCTTATTCTTTCTTGGAGCTGCACACTCTCTGGGCTCTGGCATTTATTCTCCAGAATCCTCCGATATAAACTATCTTCAACAGGCAAAGATCTCCTCTCAGAGCCCGCATGAAGCAAGTAGTCTGCTGCTGTGGACCATCTGAATCAGTCCCACATCCCCCACCTGGGACCAAAACAAAAACATGTTTATATGCCTAACATTTCCCCCCCTTTCTGTTAAAAAAAAAAAAAGTCTTTTCTTTGAATACAAACGAAACTTGCTGATGCTTTCTTAAAAGGACATAATCAAGAAACCAAACCCTTTTGGATCAATAATTTCTTTTATAACCTGATGACTTTCAGCTGCTCTTGTCTTAATTGACTCATAATTTTTGGTGTTGAGCCTCGAGCTAGGTTCCTTATGGCCAGAAGTTACCCGGCGGGTCTTGCAGAAACAGCTCATTCGCTTCTCTGGCAGAACCCACTGTATTTCTCAGAGTTAACATACTGGTTATTTTAAGCTCTAAGGCTGCATTGAGCATGTTGGTATCTAAAACTTTTGGCGGCTACTGAGAAAGCTTATGGTATTAATCTTTTAACCTGAGGCTGCTCCTCTGGCAGCTCAGTTTACTCAAGATTAGGCTTTTTTTTTTTTTTTTTAAACAATCCTTTTGTCTGTAACCCTTTCTGCCTGTATGTATAGCCTTCTGCTCCTCCTGGCTTCCCAGCATTGTGGAGAATTCCGGCTCTCAGTTTCCGGGTATTCTCCTTTTACCAATGACGCTTTTTGCTTTTCAAACATTTCAACCTCTACCTGAATTTTTTCTAGTTGCATTGCCAACACTGCAATACTTTCTAATCGTTCAGTCATTCTCCCAACCTTGTTTAGAGTGGAATGCAGGAAGATGATGAAGCAAAACCATAGAATTCCCTCTGGGAGTAAAACGGGAATGAAACCAGTAGTAGCAGCGGTAGTAAATCTTAAGCTCGTATCCTGAAACAGTATATACATCTCTCTGTACCCCTACTGTCTCCTGAATGGCATTACTCATTATTTTAAGCTGAACATCTGGGAGCTATTTGTTGGTGTTTTTTGTAAAACTCTTTTATTTACACGTGCCTCTGCCTCTTGAGTGCTGGGACTAAAGACAGGTGCCACTATGCCCAGCTTGACATATTTTCTGTATAATGTTTTGAAACAGAATCTCGCTATGTAACCCAGGCTGGCCTTAAAATCTTAGTTTAACCCTGCCTCCTCAAATAATGAGATTACAGACTTGCACCATGTCAAATTACTGAGCATATTTTTGTTTGTTTGGAACAGGATCTCCTGTAGCCCAGGCTGGCTTCAGACTTACTTTGTAATTAAGGATGGTTTTAAACTCACTACTAAAGCTGGTCTCAAGCTGTGCATCTTCCTGCCTCTCAGTTTCTTGAGTACTAGTATGACACTCCCAGCTTTCTTAAATAGAATTTAAATAATTGATTTAAAGTATTTTTCCGGGGGCCAGTGAGATGGCTCAACATGTTAGGGCACTTACCACAAAACCTGATAGCCTAAGTCAATCCCTGGACCCACATGGTCCAAATAAGAGAGTCAGTTCCTCCAAGCTGTCCTCTGGCCTCCACACTGGTGCATATGTGTGTCCCTGCACATACGCATAAACATGCATGTACACAAACAAATAAATGTAATATAGAATTTTTAAATTCCCGCCTTAGTTTCCTAAATACTTGTATTAGTTGCGTATACCACCTACAAGGCCTCAATATTTTTTGGGGGGGGTGTTTTGTTCTGTTTTTTTTGGTGTTGATTTTGAGACAGGGTTGCTCTGTGTAGCTTTGGATGCCCTGGACTCACTTTGTAGACCAGGCTGGCCTTGAACTCACAGAGACATGCCTTCATCTGCCTCCCTGAGTATTGGGTTTGCAGGAATGCGCCACAGTGCCTGGCTTGATGATGATGATGATGATGATGATAATGATGATGATAATATGTTTTTCAGTACTAGCTACTGACTTTAGGGTCTTATGCCCACTCTTTGATTTTTCTTTTGAAACAGGGTCTCTCTGAGCTGCCAGGCTAAACTTATGCTTTAGGTACTCTTGTCTCAGCCCTCTAAATAGCTGGACCACCAGGCCTGGATCTTTACCTACTTCTATCTGATACATTAAACATTAAAATTATGTATGTTAATGAGTGCAATGTTATGTTCAATATATAAAAGCATTGCACAGCTCACATCCAGTCAAGCACAGCTCTGGCTAACCTGAAATTAAATAGACCATCCAGGTCTCAAAACCACAGAGATCATACCTACCTCTGTCTCCAGAGTGCTGAGATTAAAGATATGCACTACTGCATCCATTCAACTTCTTTTTTTCAAAAAAGTACGTATTAGTTTTGAGTGTGCGTGTGTATGTGTGTATGTGAGAGAGAGAGACTTTGTGTGTGTGTGTATGTGTGTGTGTGTGTGTATGAGTGACTGGAGAAGGGTGCACATGTGCCACTGTACAAATGTGGAGGTCAGAAGACAATTTTGTGACAGGAGTCTTTCCCTTTCACTTTCACGTGCATTCCAGGAATCAGTTTAAGGTTGTCAGCCACACACATAAAAGCACTTTTACCCACTGAGTCATCTCACTGACTCCAGAACAGAACTTCTTTGATTGATTGGCCTTTCCCCGAGCATACATCATCATTGCTTTCCTCAGCCTCTGGCAACCCTTTCTGTGTTCACTTTCTGTTAACATCAAGGTTTTGTTGAACCCGTGTGTGTGTGTGTGTGTGTGTGTGTGTGTGTGTGTGTGTGTGGTGTGTGTGTAATCATGTAAAACTTGTCTTTCTGTGCCTGGCTTATTTTATTTAAAGTAAGGATTCCCATGTCTATCCATACTCTTGCATAAGGGAGAATTTCATTCGTGTGTCAAATTAAATATATAGCTCGGGGGGAGTATGGCTCAGTGGGAAGTGCTTGCTGTGTAAGCATGAGGACCAGAGTTTGAATCCCTAGCACCCACATAAAAACCAGGAGGGCATGGTGGTCCAACCTGACTCTGCAAGTAGCTCTGGAGTTTGCTGACTCAGATTCATTTGGATACATACCCAGGCATGCCTGACTACCCAGGCATGCCTGGTTTATATGGTAGTTACATTTGTAATTTTGTTTTCGGGGAACCTACTCTAGCATTTGTTGCAGCTTGTTTTGTTCATGAAATGTCGTTATGTGTATGTGTGTATGGTATGCTTACATGTTTATGTGGGTACATACGTACATGTACCGTTGCCTGTGCACATGCCTACGCAGACCCAAGGCTGATGTTGGATGCTTCCCTCCATCGCTCTTCCTTTCTGAGACAGAGTCTCTCACTGAAGCTGAAGCTGGAGCTCATCAATTGGCTTAGGCTGGCTGATCTAGCTCCAGAGGTCCCCATCTCCATCCCCTCCCCCCAGAGCTGAGGTTGCAGGCACACAGCACCCATTCTAGCTGTAAGGGTGTTAGGGGCCCAAACTCGGGTCCTCATGCTTGCATGGCAAACATTTTACATACTGAGCCATATTCCCAGGCACCCTATCCCCAGATTTTTTTTTTCCTTTGTAAACATGAGATTATTAGTGCACTGCTCAGAGCAGCCACTACATAGCCCAGGCTGGACTTGAACTTCCTTGAGCCTTCAGTTTCAGCTTACATACTACTGAAATTACAGGACTGCACTACCATGCAACATCTCTGACTCCTCTTCTCTTTCTTTTATTATTTGTTAATTATTAACTTATTTTTATTTTATATACATTGGTGTTTTACTTATATGTAAAGGTATCGTGTGAATAAAGGTACGTGTGAGGGTATCGTGTCCCCCAGACTGGGACAACCAACAGTTGTGAACTGCCACGTGGGTGTTGGGAATTGAACCCTGGTCCTTGAGAAGAATAGCCAGTGCTCTTAACCACTGAGCCATCTATCCAGCCCCCTCTTTATTTATTTATTTATTTATTTATTTATTTATTTATTTATTTTTTACACAAGGTTTCCCTATGTAATCCTGAGTAGCCTTGAACTCACAGAAATCCTCCAAAGGTGAGTACCACCATCCTCAGCTTCTTGGCAACACTTGATGTCTCGTTGGTGTATGACGTTCTTTAGTAAGTGAATAATTAATTAGGTACTCCGGTCTTCCTAATCTGGTTTTGTGCCTGTCTCCAGGATTTCTAAGCAGGCTTTATTTTTTAAAGCCTACAGTCAACCTCCCCTATGTTAGCACCAAGTGCAAATTTCGCAGGAATAGGCTGTCAATTTGTTGCTATTTCAGCACTGGTAGCAGTAAAAACTCAAGTTAGTCTGACTATACTATTGAATCATTGTTTAAAATAAACCAGTGAAAGGGGGTGGGGCACACCTGAAATCTCAATATGAGGAGGATAAGGCAGGAGAGTCAGTAGTTTAAGTTCATCTAGGCTATATATTGAGTTGAAGACAGAATCCACACAATGTAAAAACCATATAGAGTTGGTCTGTGTCTGTGATTGCAGCACTGGGAGGAGAGAGATACAAATCCTCATATCCAGTCAGTTGAGCTGTAACAGTGAGCCCCATGTGCAGTGAAAGACTGTCTCAAAAATGTAGGTGGAGAGCCGGGCGGTGGTGGCCCACACTATCATCATCATCATCATCACCATTATTATTATTATTTTGAGACAGGGTTTCTCTGTGTAGCTTTGGCTGCCCTGAACTTGCTTTATATACCAGGATGGCTTTGTAACTCAGATATTTCTGCCTCCCAGAGTGCTGGGTGGCACATACCTTTAATGCCAACACTTGTGAGGCAGATGGATCTCTATAAGCTCGAGGCCAGCCTGATCTACAGATCAAGGTCCAGGACAGCCAAGGCTACACAGAAAAACCCTGTCTTAAAAACAAAACAAAACAAAGTAAGATGGAGAATGATAGAGGAAGACATCCTGATGTCAACACCTGGGCTTTCTACATGTTCCTGTAAAAGCAAGCACACCTATACACACCTATGCGCTTGCGCACACACACACACACACACACACACACACACACACACACACACCAGAAAGAGAGAGTCTTGAAAGAGAAATCTCGCTCAACAAGCCTGTTCCTTATCCTGTTCCTGATCCAAATACCTTATCCAAAGTTACCAATTATGGTCAGTTATTGCAGGATTCTCTGGGCCCTGAGCCCAGACTTCTAGGTAGTCACTCCAGGAGACATACTGATCTCTACCTTATGCAGGGGCCAGTCTGTACGCTCCATCTGTGATGTGTGGCCTGTGTACTGGGCCTTCTGTTTATTATAAGCATCAGGTCTTACCATCCTTTCTTTCCATGTTGTTTTCCTGAAGAGAATGAACACACATATGTCTACTCAGCCCAGATAGGGAACCAATGGTACACCAAAGTCCAGCTACCATCAGAGTCCAACTAGGTGAACTAGTGAGTTTTACTGGGGCATTTACAGAAATATGGGTGAGAGATTATTTACTGAACCAGATATTACGCAAAGATAACTCCATCACCGCCGCCCACTCAATTTTGGGTGAAAAACCTGGGAACCTGGAGGACACTGCAGGCGGTGCAACTTGAACACACTGCAAGCAACTCAACAGGTTGAGAATGTTTTTTCCAGATGGCTCAATTGGTCTAAACCTCTTCCAGGCAGCTTGCCTGTTCTCTACTTTTTTTTTTTTTTTTTCTCCTTCAGGCCACTTGGCTCCTCTCTACTTTTTTCAGGCTACTTGGCTGGTCTCAGAGTCTTCTTTGCAGCTTGGCTTGTTTGGTCTCGGCTTTTTTTTTTTTTTTTTTTTTTTTTTTCAAGCTCTTTGGCTAATCTCTGATTCTTCCAGGCAGCCTGGCTTGTCAGAAAGTGACTCTCAGCAGTCTTTATTATTTACTCTTGGTACAGAGGGGCCTAGCAAATCTAGTCAGTTTCAGGAACTTCCTGAATCCATTGTGAGTTGTTTGTATTCCATTTTTCATTTTTAAGGTGCTTCCCTGAAGGATGGAATGTTTCAATGACAGAAAACTGCTACAAAACACTCTACCAATTAAAAGATAAAAGACAGAAAAACAGCTCTACACAAAGCAATCATGTTTACTGCTAAGGGTTGCACTGCTAAGTGTTGCAGATTTCTCAGGGAAAGAAGTACTCTCTCACCATTACCCTCTCCAACAGCTGTGGAGACCTCTAGCTCTAAGGTAGTTTAGGTTTTAATTGGGTTTGAATATTCCTTTTTGGTAATCCCCCCCCCCCCATTCCCTATTGGTCCTAAGGTGTTCATGTGTCTTTTCTGGTCCAAGACTTGGGTTCCTTATTTGTATGCAAGAAAGCAGAAGTAGCTGCTTCTTAGCTGTCAACATTGGTGTACCTCCTGAACCCCATTTTTAGTTTTGTAATAACTGAAAGAGGTAGCAAGAGAAGAGTCATTTATAGCAGAAATGGGAAAATAAAGACACATCTTCCTCTATCTCTCCCCAACCCCCTTTTCCTGAGGGGCCCACAGCCTTAATATCATTTCTGGCTCCTCGATCCAAGGTGAAATCCTGTACTCACCTTTCAAACTGTTCTTCAGTGGGTGGATTTTTGTGACCACTTGTGCCAGTGGAGGTTGGGAAGGGTTGGTGGCTGCTTTATATTGCCTTGTCTAACACAATTCAGTTGTCAGTGTTTTGGGGTCAGATGTTTTTAGACTCTTGGTCTCTTTCTGTCTCCCTCCTTTTTTTTGACAGGGTTTCTCTGTTTCTCTGTGTAGCCCTGGCTGTCCTGGCCCTGGACTCTATTTGTAGACCAGGTTGACCTCAAACTCACAAAGATCCATCTTCCTCTGCCTCCCTGAGTGCTGGGATTACAGGTATGATCCACTGTGAACAGCAGTTCTTGGTCTCTTATTTAAGAATGAAAGAAAAGCCCACACATATTTGCAAAAGTAGCAGGTGAACTTCATTTAAATAAAAACAATAAAAAAGATTAGAATGAATGCAAGGTAGAGGTGGGTCACAGGTAGAGATATTGAAGGACTCCCCCCATTACCACTTGGGGTTTCCTTTTATGGAGAATGAGTTTGTAACCAGGCATAGTGACACATACTTTAATTCCAAACTTGAGAGGCAGATTCAGACAGATCTTTTTGATTTTGAGGCTAGCCTGGTCTATATAATGAGTTCTACGATAGCCAGACTCTGACTCAAAAGGTGGGGGGCAGGGAGGTTGGTTGCTATGGATGTAGTTTGTGTTGTATTCCATTTTGATTGATAGGCTAAGATTATGTCAGTCTTTGCTCACTGCATATGTCGCTTCCCATAATACATCTGATTTCAATCACATGCTTCTTCAGTTACACAGAAGCATGAGAAGATAAACAGGGATTCTCTTCAAAGGTTCACTTGAGGACACAGTTTTGTCTTATTGTGCATGTACCCTAAACCAGTTCATGTTAAAGTTATTTTTAGAAAACTGTGTGTTTCTCAGTTTCTCTCTTAACCTGGCCATCACACAAATAACTGAGACTCTATTATATTATTTTAAGTAGCTTCACAGCACAAGAACTGAGCAGCTATTACTCTGTTCTTAACCCTCTAAGATAATCTGGTTTCCTCATCTCAGAGATACTTGTACTTTGTAGCTTTCCTATTCCAGCTCCTCTCTCCTGATGTCACCTGAACCTCTCTCGTGGCTGAATCCCTTACTTCTTCTTCTAACTCTTCCTCCTCTTGCTGGCAGGAGGTCTAGCCCTACATTCTCCTCTGCTTGGTGATTAACTGTAAGCTTCTTTATTGGCATATCAAAGGACAATTGGGGAGAAGTGTTTACACAACATTGAGACAAGAGAGTCTCAAACAAGGATTGCAAACAGATATGGGGGAGGAGTGGTGGTGGTAGTATAGATATCTGCATTTGAATTACACAATGACCTTATGCCTTTATTGTGGGCACAAATTGTACTTGGATGTAAATGGGAATATGTTGGAATACAAACTGTCCAACTTTGATGGTCGTTAGGAAAGGAGAAATTGTTTGGAGTGTGTGGGTGTGCTGTTGGATGCAGTGGAAATCCTGGATTGCCAACAATTACCAGGTGCATTGTTCATGGGGGGAGAAAATGCAAGTGAGAGAGCTAGGCAGCCCAGTGCATTATTAGGAGAGTGTACAGAACCCAAACCAAATAGAATCCCAGGTTACTAAAATCCTCTAAGCTTGCCTCCTTCAGTTTAAGTGGCTCAGATCATATAGAATTGATGAGGCTTTACCTAGCTCCAAGTGTCAGGGAGGGCCTGGGACTTGGTTTCAAGACTCAGGAGACCTGGGCTTCTTAATTCTCTCCATCTGTCTGGGCAGGAGACATGTATCTTCAGGATGGGCTCTTTGGAGTTAAGGAAAAGACAACACAAGTGACTTTATGCTTTATTCAAAGTGTCTTTTTATTTTAGTAGAACAGACATATTCCCTTTCATCTGATTTACTTAACTCTTGTTAAGGCAAACTGATATGTGGCTAGCTGCTTACTTTGGTGTGCTTGCGAGGAGATAACTACTTGATTGTCATCTTGTCCCACTTTAAGTCATTTATTTCTTGCAAGCAGACAATACTTTCTTGTTTCTTTCTTCTTTTTTATTGTTTATTATTATTAGTTACATTTTATTAACTCTGTATCCCAGCTGTATCCCGCTCCCTTATTCACTCCCAACTCCACCCTGCCTCCCTCATCTCCTCCCTGCCCCTTTCCAAGTCCACTGATTGGGGAGGACCTCCTCCCCTTTCGTCTGGCCCTGTTTTATCAGGTATCTTTAGGGCTGGCTGCAAAGTCCTCCTCTGTGGCCTAGCAGGACTGCTCCTCCCTTGGGAGGCGGGGAGGTCAAAGAGCCTGCCATTGAGTTCCTGTCAGAGATAGTCCCTGTTCCCCTTTCTATGGGAAACCAATTGGTCATTGAGCTACCACATGCTACATCTGAGTAAAGGTTCTAGGTTATATCCGTACATGGTCCTTGGTTAGAGAAACAGTTTCAGAAAAAAGCCCTGTGCCCAGATATATTTGGTCCTTGTGGGGCTCTTTCTTATTTTAAAATTTATTTTTATGGGGTCTGAAGAGATAGGTCAGCAGTTAAGAGCACTGGCTGCCCTTCAAGAGGACCAGTGTTTGATTCCCAGCACCCACATGACAGATAACAACTGTCTATAACTCTAGTTCCATAGGACCTGGCACCCTCATACGACAGACAGCCAGAAATGTAGACAAAACCATAAATTCACATAAAAATAAAGACTTTCTAAAAAGGTAAATTTTTACTTTTAATTATGTGTAGTAGTATGTCTTTGTGCACATGCATGCACAATCTGTGGAGGTCAGAAGAAGGCAAAAGATCTCTTAGAGGTACAGAAGTGCAGTCAGAGGCAATTGTGAGCAGCCCACTTGGGTGTTGGGAACTCACCTTGGGTCCTCTGCAAGAGCAGTATATGTTCTTAATTACTGAGTTCGTGTTTATTTACATGCTTCATCAATTCTGTTAAAAACTAGATAATTTGCCTGGTGATTGTTGCAAGATATTTGATCACACTGTAAACCCTGAGATTGTGTTGTTTACTGGAAAAACCTGTTTCTAATTGTGGTGTGGGTCAGCCTTAGCACACACCTTTAATCTCAAAGCTTTATGCTTGAATATTGTAAACAGGATGAAATAAAGTCAACCACAGGTCAAGAGGCAGAGCAAGCAAATAGTTGACAGGAAATGAACATAGGAAAAAAAAATCATAGCATACATATAGGTCAGGAGGACAGATAGAAAGATAGACACACAAGAAGTAGAATAGAGGGACATTCAGTTTAAGGGATTTTTGGAGACAGCATGGGGAAGGAGGTATTTTCTTTGAAACATCAGCTGAGTAGGAAGTCACCTGGGTACTTTCTCTGCCTCTCTGAGCTAGCAGGCTTTCAGCTAGCATCTGGCTCCTGAGTCATCATTGCTAAAATTGAACAATTGAGATTTTGTTAAAAATAATATTTGGTGCTCCAGCACATGGCATGACCACATGGACAGAGAAATCATGCTAGCTGTGAACAAACTGAGAAGCTATCAGATTTAGTAAGTCAGCTGGGAAGTCCTTAAGGTGAGAGTTATGGACTGGAAATACCATAACACAAGGTGTTAGAACCCTGTAGAGTGTTACTTTAGGTAGCTTGAAAATAGAAGCAGAAGGCTGGAGAGACTTAGAGGTTAAGATCATTGACTGCTCTTCTAGAGGTTCTGAGTTCAGTTTCCAGCAGCCACAGGGTGGCTCACAACCATCTATAATGAGATCCAATGCCCTCTTCTGGTATGCAGGCATACATGAAGGCAGAGCATGATATATATATAAAATGAATATGCCTTTAAAAAAATAGAAGCAGAAACTGAAAAGATAAATGACTTAATGGCCAAAGCCCACTGGCAGAATCAAACAGTTCCTGAGTGGGGAGTGAGGATTGAAAGAAAAATAAATAAATAACACACTGCACACAAGATCAGTTCAAGAGGGCTGCCAGTAGAAACTGTCACCTGGTTTATTCCACAATTCCTTTTTATAGTCAGAGCAAAGCACCTTGATACAACGAAGGGGTTCATCAAGAAGTCAAACTTATTTACCTTGCCCACCTGTCTGTGTGATCCTCACACAAACAAAAGCAGGATGTTGGCAAAACATCCTGCTTATTGGTGTCTCCAGGTGAAGGCTAGGGTGAAAACATGTTCTTTGCTGAGAACTCAATAACAAAACAGCCTGACAAACAAGCTGCTCTCCACACTTAACTGAGATTGACATAATGCCTATTATAAGTACTATCTGTCTGGTAATACATATTTTATCCTCAATAGCCATAGCAGTTTTTTTGTGCCAAATATGAAAAGTGGAATAGTAAGATACAAGCGTTGGAAAGGCCTATAAATTAAAAAATAATAATAATACTCAGTCACAGACAGAGGAATTTATACAAGAACCTACCAAGCCACCATATGATGAAAGTGAAGAGTGGTGGCCCAAGGTTGTTAGAATATAAAGCTTAGAGGGGCTACACAAATAGCTTAGTGGTTAAGAGCACTAGCTGTTCTTTCAGAGGTCCTGAGTTCAATTTCCAGGAACCACATGGTGGCTCACAACCACCTATAATGGAATATGATACCTTCTTCTGGCATGCACCATACATGCACACAGAATACTCAAACAAATACTTTTTAAAGATTTATTTATTATGTATACAGTATTCTGCCTGCATGTACGCCTGAACCACAGAAGAGGTCATCAGATCTCATTCTAGGTGGTTGTGAGCCACCATGTGGTTGCTGGGAATTGAACTCAGGACCTCTGGAAGAACAGCTAGTGCTCTTAACCTCTGATCCATATGTCCAGCCCCATAAATATTTAAAAAAAACGATTAAAAAAAATCAACCTTAGAGCCAGGTGGTAGTAGTGCACACTTATTAATTCTAGCACTCAGGGAGGAAGAGGCAGACAGATCTCTATGAGTTCAAGGCCAGCCCTGGTCTACAAAGAGAGTCTGAGACAGACAAAGCTACACAGAGAAACCTTGTTTATCTGGTTACTATACAAGATGATAGGCACCCCCAATGTTATGGAGAAGTTAAATGGAATCTTACAGCAATATTATATTTGAGGAGATTTAAGGAAGTAATCACCCATATGGTATGCATTTACCCTATCTTAAGCAGATATTCATGGGTAACTCAGAACAGAATTTTTTCACCCCCCATCTTCAAGAGTAGAAAGATTTGGCAACAGTAATGTTGGACGCTTATTCTTAGTTTCAATGGCAAACATGGTGGAAGGAGGAAGCTGGGGTCATATAACAACGAAATAGGGCTAGAGGTATTAATATTTCCCAAGATCAGTTGTTAAGTGAAGGTCAATATACTGAGTTACAAAGGCAGCTTGAATTTGATGATCACACCTTGGTGCTGTGTCATTTAGCAGCTTTAAATGCTTGGGACAAGGTTGAAGAATAACAAAAGAGGTCTGAGAAATTTACTAAAATTATACAAGACACAAAAAAGAAGCCTTCACTGATTTTTTGCAAAGATTGACTTCAGCTGTAAATATAATAGCACCAGATTCAGAAGTCAAAGAAATATTAATCACACCTTTGGCTTTTGAAAATGCTAATCCAGACTAGAAAAGGGTGATTAGGCCTTTAAAGGCAAAATCAGCACCAATACATGAATAGATTAAAAATACAGCTGATATTGGATCTCACCTTTATGAACCCTTAGAAATTATTTAGAAATAATTTCTAAATGTTTTAAGAAGAGTAAAAATGGTTGGTAGTGGCACATGCCTTAAGCTTTAATCCCAGCACTTAGGAGGCAGGGCCAGGTGGATCTCTGTGAGTTTGAGGCCAGCCTGGTCTATAGATCAAGATCCAGGACAGTCAAGGCTACAGAAAGGAACTCTCTCTTGAAAAAAAAAAAAACTAATAAGAAAAATGTCAAATGTTTTAATTGTGGTAAGCCAGATCACTTGAAGAAGGCATTCCCAAAAATAATGATTTTTTTTTTTTCTAGAGGTAATTCAAAAAGAAGCCCCAGGCTTCTGGACTATGTGTAAGATGTGATAAAGGTCAGCATTGGGCTATGAATGCAGATCAACAAGGGATGGACAAGGTAACCCTTTGCCATTGGGGAATGCCGTTGGGAGTCTCCTACAGGCCCAGATATCAAATTCAATTCAATCATTCCCTGTTAGCATTGGAGAAACTCGTCCACAGGGCAATTAAAAGATTTAATGCCTGTTGTTGAAAACAGTACTGCTCTGGATGTAATCAAGGCCAGAACAGCTTCAGTAGATAAAAGAAAAAAATTCAGGAAAGACTAGAAAACAAGTATTTTGGCAAACTGCTATAAATGATCAGAAACCAAAGCTAAAAATACAAGTAAATGGCACTGAAATTGAATGTTTAGTAGACACAGGAGCAGATGTAACAATAATTTCCCCAATCTTGGCGTCCAGACTGGCCTCTTCAGGAGGCAAATATTCAGAGTCTAGAGATTGGAACTTTATCTCAAGTAAAACAAAGTGCATGATGATTTGAGTGTATAAGGCCAGAAGGACAAACAGAAAAATTAAGGTCTTATGTGACTAATATAGACATGGATTTATGGAGACATAATTAGTTGCAGCAATGGAACACACGGATTAATATTCCTCAAATCTCAAAAACAAACCATAAAATAAAGAACGCTTCTGAGAAAAATATTAAAAGGTATTAACAAGAACAGTCATAAACCATTCAGGTTGTTCATAAGTGGTACCCAACAGATGTTGGTCTTTAAAAGATGGCACCAATTTCCCTAACTTTAAAATGGTTAACTAGGCATGAAAAAATAAAAATAATAATATTTTCAAGTGATAATTTATGAAAGGCACACTTTGCTTACTGGCATGAAATGACAAATGGGGTTTCTTAAACCACATGTCTAAATTACATCTTAGAATGTAGATTGCCACGTGGCCCATGCTTTTGAGTTCTCTTCTTAAATAAAAAGGATATTTTTGTTGTTTGGTATTAAAAACACAGTTAAGATATTTTAACTATTTTAAGTAAATTCAAAGGGTTCTTACTTGTTTTCAAAATCTCTAATGTTGAAGGGCTTTGAAGCTAAGATAAAATATTTGAGCAAGGTGGTGGTAGTCCATGCCTTTAATCCCACTTAATCCTAAAACTGCCAAATACAACCAAGCTGGACATTGTGGAAAGCTTAGTGAAAATTGTTTCATTATTGTAAATAGTTTTACTGTATTCGAGTTAAAAATCTTCCCTTTTCATTCAGACAAAAGAAGAGGAATATAGAAAAATATTAGAATAATAGGAAAAAAGGGTAGATTATTGAATCTACTCTTATAGATCAATTATAAGGTTATAATTGGTTACATTGGTTTAGACCCTTGTATATTGATATTAAAATTGATTACAATATACAACATATCAACCTTGTTGTCGGTGTTGTTTTTCAAGACAGGGTTTCTCTGTGTAGCCATGGCAATGACCTCAACTCCCTTTGTAGACTAGCCTGGCCTCAAACTCACAGTGATTCGCCTCCTTCTGCCTCCCTTAGTGCTGAGATTAAAGGTATGCGACACTGTACCTGGCTAGAAACAGTCTTTTAGTTAGACAAAGGGGGGAGATGTTGCAGAATATTTGATCCCTTTGTGAACCCAGAGACTGTGAACTGTAAAAACCTGTTTCTAATTATGGTATGGCTCAGTCTTTGATCCTGAAGCTTTCTGTTTACTTTAAACAATTAGTTATTGTGTGGCTCAGCCTTAGCACACACCTTTAATCCAAGAACTGTCTATAAACAGGAATAAATAAATAAAAGGAATATATAAATAAAAGACTAAGCAAGCAACCAGTTGACAGGGATTAAACAGAAATGGGGAACTTTGAGTTGAAGGGTATTTAAGAGAGCACAGAGAAGTAGGAAGAACTTTTTTTCCTTCCGGGACAAGAGTTGAATAGGAAAGGCTTTTTTCCTTCTGGGATGTGAGCTGAGTAGGAAGGTCAGCTGGGTGTTTTCTCTGTCTCTCTGAGTTAGTAAGCTTTAACTCCTGCATCTGGCTCCTGAGTCATCATTGGGTTTTGTTTTTCCAGCAGAGACAGGAAGATCTCTATAAGTAAATTGTTTTCTAAATTCTAGAATTACAGTGAACAAGGTGGTGGTGGCACAAGTCTTTGATCCCATCACCCAGGGACAAAACTCAGATATAGCTCCTAACTGGTATCTTTGCACACTAGGAAAATCACATAACATATTTACAGATTATTATAAAAACCCCTCTAAGGGTTACTAGAAAGGCAAATAAGCTCACCTCCATGCAAATCTGATCAATATCAAACCAGATGATTCCCTAATTATGGATATCATATTTATTGGTGAACTGGCAACTGAGGACTCTTCTTAGAGCAAAAAGGAATCTACCAGCATTTGCCTGTTCATGTCTACTGTAAGGACTTTTCAAATTCTGTTTGTTTCATATTTGAGAAACAAATCTGAACATTTTATGAGGCATGGAGAACTTTATACGCGGTCATTGTCAACCACCCTATGATCATAAGGGCACCTCCTACAATGATGGATTATATAGGTTCGAAGGCAAAGTCCTTCATGGGCTTAGCCATGGAAGGAAATATATTACAATGGAATTGGTACCTACCTGAATTCCTTCATGACCAGGATGTGGTAGCAAAGGGGTCTATGCCTCCCTGCACTGAGGAAATAGCTCAGCTGTGTATAATCTCCATCCATAGTCTGCTCACCCCTCCCCTAAAAGAAGCATCTATTGAAATATGGGGAATCAATAGAATGATCACAACATTTGGCTAAGCATGGTTACTTGATGGTTCATCAACCACTGATGGAACCAAAACTAATAGAAAACGGCAGCCTACAGACTGGGGGGTGGAATGGCTAATACTGTGGAAGAAATCATAAAATCAGCACAACACTATCAGCTATAAGACAAAGAAACTAGGAAAGAAAGAGAAAATCCTCTATCTTCTCCAATTCATAGTGCACGTGTAATGATATGGCTATATGGTCATGAAAATGGAAAGTCACTAATTGGCAGCTAAATGGCAAAGATATCTATCTGGTCATGAGCTGCATGAATGGAAATGGCAAAACCTAGCAATATTTAGCAAAGACGTTTATGTAGCTCATACAGGAAAGATAGACAAAATATCTGAAAATAGTGAAATAGTGGACAAAATGACATCATGTTTTCATGTTTTGCTTTCTTTTCTTTTCTTTTTCTTTCTTTCTTTCTTTTTTTTTTTTTTTTTGGCTTTTTTGGTTTATGAGTTCCAGAATAGCTCCATACCCAAGGCTAAAACAAATAAACCCTGTCTCGAAAAACAAACAAAACAAAACAAAACAAAGAATAACAATCCCACCCGGGCATGGTTGCTGTCCTGGGATTTGTAGACCAGGACCTCTGCCTCCTACAGTGCTGGGGTTACAGGCGTAACACCCAGCACCCTTGCCCTTAATATTCAGATATAAATATTAAAATAGTTCGGGATGGAAACTTCAAACTAACACTCTCCAGGACCAGTCAACATAACCAGGTGAGGAGAGAAAGATTCAACTGCAGCCTCGACCTAATCTATTTCTCTGAGGCTTGAAAGGACAGCTGGCCTCCATAGCACTTTTATCTCTGAAAAATTTGCCACTAGCAAGTAAAACAGTACACAGCCCTAGACCCAGGTGAAAAACAGGCCCGGGAAATAGAGCCAAGGACTAACAGAGAATAGGCACTTTGCGCTCACCCTGGGAAATTTTTATAGGAGGAGTCAAACACTAACTGCTAGGAAAAATGCCTGCTGTGTGGTTTCTTAGCAACTTAACTTTCACTTTATCAGAGCTCAATTGCTTGGATTTGTAAACAAACCTCTCTCAGAGAGTAACAAGGCTAAAAGAAAAACTGGGAGGCTGTTTAAACCGCAAAAGCCAATTTCTAGACCTAAAACTAAGTGCTCTTCCAAGTTAGACACACGCTTATCCAATTTGGAAGGAGTTAGATTCTGGTAAAACAATCCTAAATTACAAGTAGGGTGTGAAACCACACCTCTTCTCTGTGAGCTGAAAGAGCATGGTCAGACACAGCACAGTACAAAAGGCACAGACTAGACACAGATGGAGAATAAACCTCTAATCAGATAAATTGTTTAATAATCACACCTCTATGCTAAATACAAATTTTAAGTAAATAAAACATACAGGATGGGAGAGGCAATAAAACAGACTTCTTAGAGGTTGGCTGATACTCTCTCTCATCTATGGTTTTAAGACAGAAATAAAAAAAATAGAAATAATGGCTATGGATACATTCATAATCCTCATTTTAACTTCATTTTAAAAAATATTGTATTTATTATATATAGTGTTCTGCCTGCAAGTACTCCAACACGTTTGAAGAGGTCAACAGATATCATTATAGATGGTAGTGAACAACCATGTGGTTGCTGGGAATTGAACTCAGGACTCTTAGGAAGGGCAGCCAGTGCTCTTAACCTCTGAGCCATCTCTACAACCCCTTGTTTTAACTTTAATACTTGGATTAGCCTTTTATGTCTTCTCAAAGACAAAGGCTTTAGAAAAGATACTGGAAGAACACAAAGAACAACTAGAACAATATAAACAAACAAACAGGTTGTAAACAGGATATAAACAAGATATAAAA
This sequence comes from Meriones unguiculatus, assembly GCF_030254825.1. Taxonomy (NCBI): domain Eukaryota; kingdom Metazoa; phylum Chordata; class Mammalia; order Rodentia; family Muridae; genus Meriones; species Meriones unguiculatus. The sequence goes on along the minus strand of NC_083369.1, from coordinate 14,548,728 downwards.
CAAGAGATCCTAAAACTCATAGAACAGTACGAGCAACAGGGAGATAGGACAAAGGCTTTAGAAAAGATACTGGAACAATACAAAGAACAACTAGAACAATATAAAGAAAAACATGGAAGCAAGACATAAAAGAAGAAATCCAAGACCATATAGAACAGGATGAAAAACACAAAGATAGACAGAGGCTTTAGAAAAGACAGTGAAATAACACAAAGAACAACTAGATCGATATAAAGAAAAAAAATAAGAATTGGAAGCAAGACATAAAACAAGAGATGCAAGAACTTATTGAACAAAATAAACAACAAGGAAATAGGTATGAAATATGGGCACAGAACTTAAGAGCTTAGAACATTAAGTGAAGAGAATGCTCAAGCAGAGTCTAAAAATAAAGAAAGCCAATGAAAGGTGGTTAGAAAACAAACAGATTCCAGCAGACAATAATCATCCACAGGACTATCAAGAAGCTGAATGGCACCCTGTGGAAGTGTTAGGTTTGAGAAAATTTAAGGAAAGTGTCTCCAATTTTGGAATGCATTCACTGTTTGTAAAACAAATGCTGACTTCCAGGTCAATCAAAGGTAGAGTAATTCCAAAAGACTGGAAGGATATGGCAAAGGCAATATTAGAACCTGGGCCATATTTACAATGGCTTTCATGCTGGAAAGAAAAGGCTAGATAGATAGCACACGAAAATAGAGCCAGAGGTGTAGTTGTTTCTAAGAACCAGCTGCTTGGTGATGGCCAATATGATGACACAGAGGTACAAGCCATAGATAATGAATTAGCATTATGTGGCCTTAAATGCCTGGAACAAGGTTAAGGAAACAGGAAGACAAAAACAAACAAACAAACAAACAAACAAACAACCACCTTGAGCCATTCTCTCTGGTCAGTAAGGACCAAAAGAAACATTCACTGACTTTTTGCAAAGATTGCCTCAGCTGTGGATAGAAGTATATCAGAGCCACTAGCTAAAAAGGTACTAACAGAATATTTAGCTTTTGAAAATGCTAACTGAATGCAAAGAGTAAAACCACTAAGAGCAAGATCAGCATTGATAGATGAATGGATTAAAAATATGATTGATATTAGACTACACTTAACTAATATGACCTTAATAATAAGAGAAGCTACTGCTAAAGACTTTGGGAAATGTCTTAATTGTGGTGGGCAAGGTCAAAGGGAATTACAAGGAAAAACTAAACTAATTCCAAAAAGGAGCCTAATCCTCCTAGAATATGCAGAAGAAATGATTACTGCTGACATTGGACTAATGAATGTAGATCAAGAACAGATAAATGAGGTAACCACTGCCTATCAATATGCAGAAAATATTGTTCCCCATATAGAAACTGCTGATATATTTCATGATGATTCTGACTTAACTTCACTATTTATCCAGTTACAGCAAGTGATCAGAAATAGAAATCATCCGTTGTGTATAATACATATTAGATCTCATACAGGTCTATCAGGCCTTCTAGCACAAGACGATAATGAAATTAATCAACTATTGATAAGAGTGTTAGTGGTTTCAGAATTTCATACTTAAAAAGGGAATTTTCTATCACTTGGTAACAAACCAAGGAAAATTTGAGAAAATGCCCTACTTGTTCTTTATATAACCAAACTCCACTGCCCGCAGGAAGTAACCTGAAAGGTAGCCAAAGAAATGAAATTTTGCAAATGGATGTTTCCTTTTAGAGTTTGGCAAACTTAAATACCCGCACCATACTATAGACACATATTCAGAATTTCCATGGGCAACAGCCTTAAGTTCTGAAAAGGCTGATTCTGTTATTACACATTTATTAGAGGTTATGGCAATTATGGGTATACGAATAGAAATTAAGACTGACAATGCTACAGCATATGTCTCTAATAAAATGAGAAGATTTTCTTACATATTATGATATAAAACATATCACAGGTATACTGCACATTCCTACAGGACAAGCAGTCTTTGAAAGATCCAGTTGTACTTTAAAAGAAATGCTTAACAAACAGAGAGGGGTATCAAAGACCCCCAGAGATAGACTACATAATGCTTTATTGACCTTAAATTTCTTAAATGCTAATGAACCATGGACAAGAACTACAGAGAAACATTGGATTATAGAAAATCTTGCTGAATTATTTCAGCCTATTTTAAAGCTGCCCTAGCCTCACAATGGAGAACAGGGAATGCGTTATGCTGAGGAAGAGGTTTTGTGTGTGTTCAGACAGGAGAAGAGAAATTATGGGTTCCATCAAAACTGATAAAATCAGATATGGCAGAGGGAGACCCTCTGAAGATCTTGGCCACACACAAGAAGAGAGACATCAAGAAGACCAAACAGAACAGGTAACATAAATTGTTGATCTTCCACATGGGAACAACTCTGAAACTGAGACATAAAGATGTCTCTAGCCAGGAATTCAACTACACATGGCCAATAGAGCTTTGGCTACAATATCCTGAAAACTTACTATTTTAAATGCATAGTTTAAATTGTATTACATTTTGGATGCAATCCAGACTGGCTTTAAAAAAAAAAAAGGATGCCTTTCTTCTGCTATACAATGGACAAAAGAAAACATACTTAATTGATCTGTGCAGACCCCATACATATGTTAATTGCAGAACTGTATATCATTTGTGAGAGCTTATATATTTTCAGAACAAAAGACATGGCCAACAATAACACTGACTCAAACCTGACAAAATTCATCCTCCAGGATGCTGAGATGCTAGCACATCTACTCTAACATCTTGCATGCTCCAGCCTCAGCTGCTTCAGTTGCCGCTCCTCATCAAAGCCTGCTCCAGGACAGCGTCAAAGAGGGCTGCTCATCTCAGTTGGTTCAGCATTCCAGACTGTTCCAAACAGGACTTCTATTAAGCCTAAAGTCTCTCCACATTTGGAGACTGGACCACAACTGTTATTTTCTATGGCCCCAAATCAGCAATAATCAATCTTAAGAGAAAGACATCCCATTTCCCTTAAAGTGGAGTGGCTAGATTTTGGTTGTTTTCTTGGGTAATGGATGCTTGTTTTTATAAAGGGGTTGGTTATGTTATTAATGGTCTTATTCAGAGAGAAAACAAGGTTAGACTCAGGGATTTCTCTCTTTTCCTTTTTTCTCTAACTTTATTAGCTAAAGAAAAGGGGGTTGAAAAGAAAAAAGAGGGAATATAGAAAACAAATAGAAATGATAAGGCAATTGGTAGATTATTGAATCTACTCCTCAACTTAAAGCTTTAATTGCTATTCTCAAATAAGGCTATTTTTAATTAATTGGTATAGAATTTGGTATATTGATGCAAAAATGAGTTTATTTTGATACATTGGCATAGAATTCAAATTTAAAAGAAGATATGAGCCTTGAAGAACCTTCATATAGAGATGGCTTCAAATGTGGAAAAGCCACTGGGCAAAGAAAATGCTCATGTTTCTAACACAGACTCAATTCTGCCTAAAATGGGTATGCTTGAATGCAAGCCAAATTGACCACTGAGCTCTCTGCCAAGACAGGGTAAGCAAGTCCATTATAATTTCATTTTTAAAAAAATATTTATTTATGTTATGTATATTGGTATTTTGACTGCATGTATTGTCTGTGTGAGGGTATTGGCTTGCCTGGAACAGGAGTTACACACAGTTGTGAGTTGCCTTGTGGGTGCTAGGAATCGAACCTGGGTCCTATGGGAGAGCCGAACTATCTCTCCAGCCCCCATCTGTCATAAATTCTGCTTCACAAATAAGTCTGTCAAATATACTGGGTCAGAAGGCCAAAGATGATGCTCCAAAATTATAGAATTTTTGGGTGACTCTCCAGGCAGTTTGTCTGTGTCATTTTTTTTTTTTTTGAAGCTGCTAACCTGCACTTCCTGTTTTACTCGTGTAATTAATTTTATTCCTTCTTAAATATCTTATGGGATTGAAGAGCAGATAGTTATAGTTTCAACATTAAGCTTAAGTTTTTATAATAAAAAAATGTTTTTAGAAAGGTAATACTAGTAAGGATAAGAAATAATTTAGGGAAAAAAAAGAAATGATTTAGGTATAGAACTCTAAATTCATCAATATAGGATAGATAATAGAATACTTTCTCCTAAGTTGCCAAATGCATATGGACTGGACATTGCAAATGTAAATCTTACCTAATAGTTTTCATAACTGTTTCATAATTAGTATTGTATATTATTTTATTATTGAAAGAAAAGGAGCCTTTTATCGGACTTAAAGGGGGGAAATGTTGGCATAATGTTCTTGTGGACTGTGTTCATTGAAATGCTGATTTCTCTACCTCACCATCTGGTTTCAATCCAGATATTGCATTGTGATAATTATTCTAAGCATATCCTCTCTCCTTTGGGTAAACATGCCACCATTTTTCTCTGTATTACTAATAAAAGCTGACTGCTGATGCTGAACAATACAGAGAAGAGAGTGGGGCATCCTGGTCCAGTGAAGGGAGGAAAAAGGGTAGGAGGTGGAGGATGGATTCATGGGGAAAGGACTGGGAAACATCAGGAGAAATGAACTGGACTTAGGATATGATCAAAAAGCAAATATAATGTGGGCAATCTGAATAGGAGGAAGCTATACTTGCTTAGAGGTTTAAGATGGAGTAATTATTGTGCACCAATGCACTCTAAGCTAATTAAATAAGTCGTAGTCTTTTTATTTGGGTTTATAGTTGGTTAGAGAGTAACTGCTGTTTTTACTAAAATATAAATATTAAATATTAATAATCTTTCAACATATCATCTATTGTTTTATTCTAAGCAGCAATTATTGAATGATTGAATTGTAGCCTGGTCTCAGGCAGGTAGTGCTTGAGAACCTGAACTTTATTTCACCTTATGATCAAAATGGAGACTTGGAGACAAAATAGCTTCTGATATGCTAAAGGCAACAGCAGTTGTTAACAGAGGGGCTACAATTATGCTAAGAACTAAAGTAGTGGGGCTGGAGGAGGGATGGCTCAGATGTTAAGAATGCTTGTTCACAGCACCCATGTGGTGGTTCACAACAGCCTGAAACTTGAGCTCCAGGGCATTGGAGGCCATCTTCTGGCCTCCACTGGCACTTGAACATGGGTCGCGCACACACACACAAATTAATCTTAAAAAAGAGAAATAAAGTATGTCTCAATGGAAGGACTGTAGAGTTTAAGCAGGGTACAACATTATAAAGAAATAAAAATAAACTTCGTTATAAAAACCTTGCAATTAAATGAAAGCATCACACATCAAAATTAACCAGACCCAAAGACTAGACAACTCAATATAGTTAGAACAGATATTCAAAATGGAAGCTGTGGAGCTCCACATGAAATCTTACACTTTTTATTATTGAATATATTTCATGCAGTTGTCCATCACTAACAACAGAAAAATCCATGACAGAACTAGAAGTAGAAAAACAACTTTACATCCTTTTCATAACTCTTGTCCATTTTCTACATTCAATCCTTCCTCATCCTCTAATATGGAGACATTCTTGTTCTCTTTTCTACATGCTATACTGTACACCCATGCACATTTGTTTACACATATACATATATTATTGGCAAGATTTTGCATTTGTGAAAGAACGTGTTATTTTTCATAATGAGATTATCTGGCCCTGATTTTAAAATTCTAAGTCCATCCATTTTCCTGCAAATTTTGTACATTTGTTTTTCTTTAGAACTGAGTACTATTCTAATATATATGTAACTATACATTCATCTGTTGATGGACAACTAAATTGATCTCAATTATTTGTTGTAGTGAATAAAGCAGCAATAAACACAGGGATGCAAATGTCTCCATGTTAGAGTACAGAGTTTTCTGGGTGTATCCTCAGGGTCAAAGTAATGGGTCATATTGCAGTTCTATTATTTTTAAATTATCTATCTATCTATCTATCTATCTATCTATCTATCTATCTATCTATCTGTCTGTCTATCGGTGTTTTGAGATGCAGTTTTGCTGTGCAGCCCTGGCTGTCCTGGAAGTGGCTCTGTAGACCAGGCTGGCCTCAATTTCATAAAGATCTTGTACTACTACACCCAGCTTAATAGTTCCTTTTTGAATTTTTTTTTAAATATGATACAGTCTAGTGTTTATTTATGTTATGGGTGAATTTTTTTTTGAGACAGGGTTGTACTGTGTTTCCTAGCTGAGCTGAAATTTGCTTTGTAGACCAGGCTGTCCTTAAACTCACAGAGCTCCATCTACCTCTGCCTCTTGAATGCTAGGACTGAGGGTATGTACCATCATGATAGGCTTTCTTAATTTAAAAAAAATCTTGAAATGTATATCCACAAAGGTTGTATTGTTAATTTTCACCTCACCAAGAGTGAATAAAGGTTCCTATCTCTCCATATCTTTTCTAACATTTCTTGTTAGAGTTATTGATGACGGCCATTCTGACTGCAGTGAGGTGCTATCAAAGTAAGTTTTAATTTGAATTTCCATGATGGCTAGAAATACTGAATTGAACATGTTTAAAAATAGTTATTGGTTATTTGTGTTTCTTTTTTTCTTAAAAAAAAAAAACCCAAAACTTGTCCATGCAGTTCATTTGCCATTGACTGGCAGTTTTATTTCTCTAATATTTAATTTCTCTCAAATGTTTCTCAGATCAGTCTTTGTTTTGGAGTTATAGATTGGCTGTGAGCAATGTGATACGAAACCCCAGTCTTCTGGAAGAGAAACAAATGTTCTAAAACCTGAGCTATGTCTCTTAGCCCTGGCTTTACAGTTTCATGAGGATAGGACAACTTCAAGAGTAAGAGCCTGGAGGGCCGGGGAAAGGTTTCCATCAGTGAAATGCACAAACTTGAGTCTAATCCTCAGAATCCATGGAAACAAACAAGCAAACAGACAATAACAACAAACTGAGCGTGAGGGACTGTGATGTAGTTCCAGCACTGTGGAAGCAGAGACAGATGAGTTCCTGAGGCTTGCTAGGCAGCCAGCACAACCTGGAGGAGCTTCAGGTCAGCAAGAGACCTCTGGCTTCCATACTACAAAATATCTCTGTCTGTGTCTCTGTCTCCCCTCTCTCCCTCCCTCTCCCTTTCTACCTTCAGCATGTATTGAAGAACAGAGGTAATCAGGAAAACTTTCTATGTTTGAACTTAAGGGAAACAGTATTTCAATTTTGTTTAAATAAGCTAAAACGAGCTGGGAATAGTGGTGCATGCGTTTAATTCCAATACTCTGAAGGCAGATACTAAAGCATCTCTATGTGTTTGAGGCTAAGCCAGCCAGGGCTATCAATATATTGAGACCCTATTTCAACAACCAAACAAAATAAACAAAAACTTCAGACCGTAAGGTATGGAACTTCATCTTCCAGTCACAGAGCCTTGACCAGGCAATATGGGCTGGTACTTTTAGAAAAATAATTTTTTTTCTGAACCCAGATATTGGGTGGAATCAATAGATACTGTCATTTCTGTGATTCCTTTCCCCCAGATGGAAGTGATTATTTATAAAACATTTATTGGAAAATTCTAGTCATCCCTCGTCCTACAGAGTTAACTGAATATCCTTCAATTGTCACTCCAAAAGAGCCTGAAGACAACCTCTCTCAACATCTGTACCATGAGTTATTCTTTGTTTTTAATTTTCCAATTTTACTAATAGAAATACTTATATGAAACTTTTGGCATATTGTGTTAGGACTAAGCATGGGTCATTCTTTTTTTTTTTTTTTTTTTTTGAGACAAGAGTCTCTCTGTGTAACCTTGGCTGTCCTGAAGTTCACTCTGTGAACCAGACTGGCCTTGAACTCACAGATATCTACCTGCCTCTGCCTCCCATATGCTGGGATTAAATATGATCCAGTTGTCTGTAGTCTTCTTTTCAGCATTCATATAAAGGATCAAAAACAGGGCAAATGTGGTATGCATCTGTAATGCTAGCACTTGGGATGCGGAGGAAGAAGAATCAAGAGTTGAAGGTCACCCTTGGCTAGGTACTGAGTTTGAGACCAACCTCGACTATATGACAACTTACTAAAAATAACTGAAAAAAAAAAAAAAAACCCTAAAAGTAAATAAATAAACAGAAACTCAAAAACTAATTTATGTCAATGGAAGTGAACCAAGATTGGTTTGTAACCTAGGCACTAGTATTTAGAAAATTTCTTTCGTAGTTAGGCCTGTTGACACAGGTTTGTAATCCCAACTACTTGGGATGCTGAGCAAGGAGATTTTAAAGTTCAAATCCCGCCTGGATCATTCAGATTGATTATCTCAAAAATAACAAAAAAGGGCTGGTGGACTATGGATGTAGCTTAGATAGTAGAGTTCTTACCTACCATGCCCAAAGCCCTAGGTTGGATTCGCAGCACTATATAAATGGGTCATGGCAGCACACACCTGGAATCCAGTGTGTGGAGAGGTGGAGGCAGGAATATCACAGTACAAGTACTACAACAACATCTATTAATAAAACAATACACCCGGGTGATGGTGATGCGTGTCTTTAATCCCAGCGCTAGGACGCAGAGGCAGGTGGAACTTGGAGTTTGAGGCCAACCTGATTTACAATTCCGTGACAACCATGGTTACACAGAGAAACCCTGCCTGGAAAAACAATAACAACAAGATAGATAGATAGATGGATGGATGGATGGATGGATGGATGGATGGGTGGGTGGATGGGTGGGTGGGTGAGCGAGTGATTGGATGAATGGATGAATGGATGAATAGATAGAAGATTACAAAGCATTTCTGAAATATACTCACAGAATAAGAATGTTTACACAGCTTAATGTTTCCTGGAGTAGGGATTTCATTCAATTAGTAGAATACTTGTCTAGAATGCATGAAGCCCTGGTTCAATACACAGTACTAATAAAATTGGACATGGTGTATATGTCTGTAACTCCAGCATGTGTGTTTATTGGGGGGGGGCATGAAACAGGAATTTAAGGCCAGCATGGGCTATAGGAAACTAGCTCTCAAAAAAAACCAACAAAACCAACCAAAGCCAAAGAAACAAACAACAGAAAGAGAGAGAGAGAGAGAGAGAGAGAGAGAGAACCAGAACCAGAAACTCTTACCATTGAAATCTGTTCTGGTTTTTTGATTAAATTACATTTATTTGATTGATGTAATTTTGGGGACTGTAGAAATGGCTCAGCAGATAAGAGTATATACTAGAGGACCCACATTCAGTTTTCAGCACCCACATTAGACGGTTCACACAGCCACTTGTAACCCCAGCTCCAAGGAAATGCAACACTGCCGGCCTCTGGAGGTACCTGCACTCACAAGCCCATACCCTACCCCACATAAACCTAAGTAAAATAGTACAAATAAAAAAAATACGTGTATGGCTGTTCTGCCTGCATGTATGTCTGTGCAGCACTTCCGTGCTTGGAGCTCTCAGAGGTCAGAGAGAGCATGGGATCCGCTGGGACTGGCGTTCCAGATGGTTGTGAGCTGCTGTATGAATACTGGAAACTGATCCTAAAAGACCAAAAAGTCAAGGCCAAAAAGTGCTCCCAACTGCTGAGCCATCTTTCTAGCCTCTTGAACCTTTTGTTGTTGTTTGCTTTTTTTTTTTGAGACCGAGTCTCCCGTGAAGCCTGGGATAGTCTTGAACTTGTGATCATCCTGTCTGGGCCCCCTGATTGTTGAGGTTACAGGCTTGTACAACATGCATGGCTTTAATCAGTGTGTGTGGGTATGTGTAAGAGAGAGACCAAAGCATTTTTTTTTATAAGCTTAAAGGTGGGGAGGGATGAAGAAGTCAATGTGACTTCTAAAACATTTATATCCCCCTCCCCCAGGGATTTATATCACCTAGGTTGTCCATAAACTTGTGATCCTCCTGTCTCCTTGTCTCCAGTGCTGGGATTACAGATGTGAGCCACCATGTGCAGCTTGTTTAACCATTTTGCAGTTTGTGTAGTTCACTAGTGCTAAACTACTGCCTGCAATCAGGTTTTTGTTTTTTTTTTTTTTTTTTGGAGACAGGGTCTCATTATGTCCTGGAATTAATTCACTCTGCATGCAGATCAGGCTAGTCTCAAACCCATACAGTTGTCTCTGCCTTCCAAGTGTTAGGATGTGCACCACCATGTCTGTTTTACTTTTGCTTTTTGAGTCAGAGTTGCAGTGTACCTCAGGCTGGTCCCAAATTGCTTTGTAGTTAGTAATGACTCTGAACTCCTGATTTTCTTGTCCTTAAGTCTTGAGTGTTGGCCTGGCTTGGTAGTGCACACCTTTTATCCCAGCACTCAGGAGGCAGAGGCAGGCAGATCTTTGAAAGTTCGAGGTCAGCCTGGTCTACAAATCGAGTCAAACCCAGGACAGTTGGGTTCTGTTATACACAGAAACTCTGTCTCAAACAAACAAACAAACAAACAAACAAACAAACAAACAGTCTTGAGTGTTGATATTGTAGGAGTGTGAGTGAACCTAGATAAAAGCTCTACCACTGAACTTATTTGTGCAAACTCATTTGTGGTGCTTTTGTGGTAAGCATCAGGGCCTTGTGTTAAGCAAGTGCTCTGTGAACAAAGCCTCGGATCCAGAACTTCTGTCTTTCAAAACTGAAACTAACAAAAAGGGGGTGGGCAGGCATGGTGGCACATGCCTTTAACCCCAGCAACTCAGAGGCAGAGGTAGGTGAATCTCTGAAGCCAGCCTGGTCTACAGAGAGAGTTCCAGGACAGCCAGGCTACACAGAGAAACCCTGTCTCAAAAAAAAAACCTGAAGCTACACACCATTCAATAACCTCAGCTACACACTCCAGCCTTTGCTTCCAATCTTCTTTCTGTCTCCGCAAACTTCAGTATTGTACACACCTCATGTATGTGTGATCAAGGTCTTTTTGTATCAGGGTTATTTCATTCTGTATCATATCCTAAGGCTTAGTAATGTTACAAATATTACAATCTCTCCTCCTGCCTGTTTCTTAGAGATGAAATCTTATATTGGGCAGCCTGCTCTCAAGTAACCTTGAGCTCTCAAACCCTTGAGCTCACGTAATCCTTCTGCCTCAGTGTTCTGAGTAGTTGGGACTATAAGCATGTCACTACAGCCACGTTGGAATGTCCCTTTTAATGTTGAGTACATTGTGTTTTTCCATGTCTTTGTTGTTAGAAATCGAGCTTGCTTCTTTCAGCTGTTGTAAATAGTGTTGCTACAAATGTGAGGGTACAATAGCTCAGATTACTATATTCAGTTTTGAGGGTATAGAACTAGAAATTTAATTGCTAGATTATCTGGTAATTCTATTTGAAAACTTGGATTGTTTTATACTTGATTGTCTAATGGAGTCTAGGCTTTGCCTCTAATTAGCTATTGTGCTGGCCTTGAAATTCTGATTCTGTGGACCATAACTCCCAACTTGTAGAAGTACAGATGTGCACTATCACATCTGACTTTTTTTTTTTAAGTCAGGACTTCTTATATTCCTGGCTGGCCTAGAACTTGCTATACAGGTTAAGTATGGCCTTCAGTTCCAGTTCTTCCTGCATGTGACCTTGGGGAGCTATGGTTTTTGGCTGTTTTTACATTTTTTGAGATAGGATCCTCATCCTTGTGCCTCAACCTCCAAATGCTAGGATTACACTTACATACTACCATTTCAGTCTAATATTAATTTTCTTTAGGTTTCAAATCTTATTTTATGTGTATGAGTGTTTTGCCTGGATATATGTGTATGTGCATCACATGTGTGCCTGGCCTCGGATGTCAGAAATCACCAGATGACCTGGAAGTAGGTTGCTGAGTGCTGGGAACTGAAACTGGGTGCTCGGGTTAAGAGCAAGAACACGTGCTCTTAACCACTGAGCCATCACTCCAGCCCTCAAAGTACTAATTTTTAGATGAGCCTTGACAGGGTTTTCCACAGTTGATGTGCTGTTTTACATCAAGTTATAAAGGTTCAGTTTCTTCATATGGTTCCTAATTCACTGTTTCTCTGATTGTAGCTACGATAGTTGGTCTTATTGTGGGCTTGTTTTTGTTTGTTGAGATAGGGGTCCTCATATGCATCCAAATCAGTTTAGGATGTGCTGTGTAGTTCAGGCTGTCCTTGAACTTGTGATTCTCCAGCCTGAAGAAGGTCCCAAATGCTGGGATTACAAGCATGTATACAATTCCTGGGTATTTTATTTTTGCTTTTTGAGACAAGATCTCACTATGTAGCACCTGCTGGCCGGGAACTATGGAAACCAGGTTTACATACACACAAGATCCACCTGTCTTGGGCTCCTGAGCACTGGGGTTAAAGGCATGTTTTCACTATGCTTAGTTTTATTGTTGTTAACTGTATTCTGTTGTAGTAAATAAAACACTTGAGTGTTGGGCTATGTATGTTATTATTAGCCCTATGATAATCACGGACATAATGTCTAACCTGCTATCACAAATAATAAGAGACTGACACCTGTTAAATTTTATAATTGCGTTATATACTTTGGGCTGGGCAGCTATTCCTACCTACACCACCTGAATCACCTCACCATCCAGCTCCCAGCCCCCATCCAGAAACATCCACCTTAATCCTCCTCATCTGGACTACCTTCCATCCATAATCCCATGGTACTTGCTTGTACTCTTCATCTAGGCCTTTTCACAGTATTATTGGAGTCCTTCCTCCTGGCCCTATGTGGCTTCTTCTCCAGCTAACACATCATGGCTTCCTCCTTCCTCCTCTTTTCCGCCCTGTCCTTGTCCTTTCCTATTATTCTCTCTGTCTTCCAAAGCCCGGGAACCAGCCACAGCTACCCCATTCTGCCCTGCCCAGATATAGGCTGTTTAATCAACCAATCAGATATGTCTCAGGCAGGTTAAAAACAAAGATAGGCGTAACCAGATCCTAAGGGCCGGTAGCAGGCATCAGACCAACCTCCAACAGTATTCCACTTCAGGTGGTGTGACAAGCCTTGGTAGGTTTTGTTTTGTTTTTGAGACAGATTCATATAGCCTAAGCTAGCCTCCAACAGTGCAGCAAAATCCAAGTCCTCCAGCTTCTTTCTGCCTCTTAAATGCTGGGATTACACATTATGCCACCCTGCCAGTTTACACCGGTATTTTAACTCTTTAACTTCCTGAAGGAAAAAGAGAATGCAAGGCTTACGGCACTTCTGCACAAAGTTCAGAAGTAGCTCTAGGTTATTATTGCTCTGGCTTCCCTTCCTGGCAAAAGGCAGTCTATCTCTTCACCTACATTCTCCTTTCAGACTAAAAAGTGTCAATCAAAATTCACTCCTTAGGGCACCTGTATGTTTCAGGCTCTCCAGGGAAATGCCTTTTTCATTTCATAGAGAATCTGGATGTCAGGAAGCAATCAAGGTGGACTATGGCCTCCAGAGAGCAATTTGCATCTGCAAGTGAAATATAATCCACAGGGTATTTTCAGCAAAATGAGAAACCTGTAAGCATTTCCTTGGAATAACCTTCAGTTAAATTGCTTCATTTTTCTAGGGCAAGTTTTCTTCAGCACTGCAAGTGAATGTACTAATTTAAGGATATCTCACGTCTTTTTGGCTTTGGCTTTCAAAATTATCAGGATACTGTATCAATGTTCAGCTCACCCTTGTTTAGAATGGGCAGGGCCATGTCATTAGATCTAATAGATATATCAGTTCCAAGCACAGCTTTTTTGATTTTTATTATATTAATCACAGGTTATTTACTTGGTATCCCAGCCGTAGACCCTTCCCTCATTCCCTCCCCACCCCACCCTCCCTCCCTCATCTCCTCCCTGCCCCTTTCCAAGTCCACTGCTAGGGGAGGTCCTCCTCCCCTTCCATCTGACCCTAGCTTATCTTCAGGACTGGCTGCCATGTCCTCCTTTGTGGCCTAGCAAGAATGTTCCTCCCTCGGGGGGGGGGTGGTGGTGGTGGTGGTAAAAGAGCCAGTAGTTGAGTTCATGTCAGAAATAGTTTCTGTTACCCTTACTAGGGAAACCCACTTGGTTACTGAGCTATCATGGGCTGCATCAGAGCAGGGGTTGTGGGTTATATCCTTACATGGTCCTTGGTTGGAGAAACAGTCTCATAGAGGGCCCCCATGCCCTGATATATTTTGTCCTTTTGGAGCTCATGTCCTCTCTAGGTCATACTAACTCTGCCTTCTTTCATATGATTCCCTGCACTCTGCTGAAGGTTTGGTTATGAGTCTCAGCATCTGCTTTGATAAGCTGCTAGGTAGAGTCTTTCAGAAGCCCACTGTGGTAGGCTCCTGTCCTGTTACTTGAGTCAAGGTCTTCTGTAGTCAAGGTCTGAGTGGCTTCAAACTCACTATGTAGCTGAAAATGACTTCCACTCCATTAAGAGTTCTTTCCTCAGAAAAGACCCCTGTGCCCAGATATATTAGGTCCTTGTGGAGCTCCTGTCCTCTCCAGGTCTTACTAACTTCCCCTTCTTTCATATGATTCCTTGCACTCTGCTGAAGGTTTGGTTATAAGTCTCAGTATCTGCTTTGATACACTGCTAGGTAGAGTCTTTCAGTGGCCCTCTGTGGTAGGCTCCTGTCCTGTTTCTTGTTTTCTCCTACATCCAATGTCCATCCCATTTGTTTTTCTAAGTAAGGATTGATCTTCTGATCCCAGGTCCTCTTTCTCGTATATCTTCTTTAGGTGTATAGATTTCAGTAAGGACCGTTTATGGTTATAACCTAGAACCCCTGCTCAGATGTAGCCCATGGTAGCTCAATAACCAAGTGGGTACCCTAGTAAGGGGAACAGGGACTATTTCTGACATGAACGCAAAGGCTGGCTCTTTGACCCCCCTCCTCCCCTATCAGTGGACTTGGAAAGGGGCAGGGAGGAGATGAGGGAAGGAGGCTGTGATTGGGAGGGAATGAGGGAGCAGGATACAGCTGGGATCCAAAGTTAATAAACTGTAACTAATATTAAAAAAAAAATCATGATGTACAGATAAAAAAATCTTTCCTGCTCTGTTCTAGTATTAAAGATACACATGTTTATATTTAAAATATAGTTCAGGATTTTTTTTTTCAGACAGGGCTTCTCTCTGTAACAACCCGGCTGTCCTGGAACTCACTTTGTAGACCAAGTTGGCCTCAAACTCACAGAGATCTACCTGTCTCTGCCTTCCAGAGTGGGGATTACAGTTGTGCACCAACACCCATGGCATCCCTGTATTTCAACTGATTTAATTCAACACCAAATTTAGAGATTACAACCAAGAGAACCAACACTAATCTATTGGTTTTCAATCTTCATAATGCTAAGAATCTTTAATACAATTCCTCATGTAGTGGTGACCCAATCATATAATTCTTTTTATTGCTATTTTTTAATTTTTAATTTTACTGTTTATGTTTAACTTTTTAATTTTACTGTTCTGAATCGTAATGTAAATATTTGTGATTTCTAATGTCTTAAATGACCCCTGTAAAAAGGTTATTAAACCCCCAGAGGGATCTGGACCTATAGGTTGAGAACTTTTGTTTTTCAGCTGTGGCTTCACTAGATAGCCTTGGTTGGCCTGGAAACACTATATAGAGCAGGGTGGCCTCCAACTTACAGAGATCTGTCTGCCTTCATTTCCCAATGCTGGGAATAAAGGTAGGTGCCACCACACATCTTAATCTAGAGGTGATGAAGGAAATTGTTCTATGAAATGCACTGTTGCAGGACAGTGCAAAATTTAGGCAATGTAAGTATACACTTAAGATGGAACATTCTGGGGCTGGAGAGATGGCTCAGTGGTTAAGAGCACTAGCTGTTCTTCCAGAGGTCATAAGTTCAATTCCCAGCAACCACATGGTGGGTCACAACAATCTATAATGAGATCTGGTGCCCTCTTCTGGTGTGCATGAAAACAGAGCAATTATATACATAATAAATAAGCAAATTTTTAAGAAAGATGGAATATTCTTTAATTAAACTTTTATTTTTTTATATTAGTTACAGTTTATTAACTCTGTATCCCAGCTGTATCCCTGCTCCCTCATTCCCTCCCAATCCTACCCTCCCTCCCTCTTCTCCTCCCTGCCTCTTTCCAAGTCCACTGATAGGGGATATCCTCCTCCCCTTCCAAGAATATTCTAATTTAAGAATCCCTCTTTAAAATTTCAAATTGATCTAAGGTGAAATACCTTCATAGGTTCACCTGCTAGCTAGTGGTAGTGTTTGGGAAGTTGTGAAACCTTTAAGAGATATTCCTGCTAGAGTACCTCACTAGCCCTACATCTTATCTCCTGTTCCTGACTGCCTGGGGCTTCATGCTCTAGCTGCCATGTGTTCTCTAGAATATATTCCTTTGGAACTATAAGCCAAAATGGACTCCTTCTCCCTGAAGTGGCTCTAATCAGATTATTATAATGGCAACAGCGAGGAAATGACAATAAAGAATCAAAAGCCTGTAATTTAGATTGTAAAAGTTTATTGTCAGGAAGCAGTAAGCCAGACATTTGGTTATCTTTGCTATAATAACGTATCCTTTTTGAACAGTATATTAAAAATACATAATGAATTATATTTAAACCAGTACTAGAAATGTAAATTAAGAATCTATTTAAGGCACTTCAGATAAAAGCTAAATTTAAAATTTCTACAAAAGTAACACTATGTTAAGGGGAGAAAATCTGCTTTCCACAGATTTTAGCGACAACATGCCTTTCTCTATACTGAAGAATGTTGCTCTTAACAGAGGAAACAGACAAAAAACTGACCATGGGAGACACTGAGAGCTATAGAGGGTACACAGCAGGAGTGCTGCCCAGTTCAACTTCACAAGTCTTCACAGGAGCTTCCTAAGCATCACAGCATAAATTCACTTGGCAGAGACAACTACAAGAACAGCAGATAAGGAATCACTCAATTTACAAGGAATGATATACTGTATCCTCCTACTCATCAAATTAGTAATAACAACAAGAAAAAACAAGCAACATTTCTTCTGGGCCAATTATGTCCACCCCCTTCCACACCTCTATTATACAAGACATGGAAGGGCTAATCCATCATTAATACCAGGAACCAGTGACAGTATCTTTTTCTTTTTTTCATCTTTGGGATGGGTCTTATGTAGCTCAGGCTGGCCTTAAATTCACCATATACCCAAAGATGAGCTTGAACTTCTGATATTCCTGTCTCTGGGCATACTGCATATAACACCATGCCTGGCTTATGTGATCTTCTGGATCCAACCCAGGGCTTCATGTATGCTAGGCGAGCACTGTATAAACTGCACAAACATATCTCTGTATCTTTTAAATGTAACATTTCTAATAGTCTTTACATTTTTCACAGTTAAAATTCTCATGTTTTTGTGATACTGGGGACTGAATTCACGGCCTTACAAATGCTAGCCAAGTATGCTGTTAATGAGGTACATTCCAACCTCACACTTTGATAACTGTGGCATTTTCTGGTTACTCTTTGTAACTGTGATGGAAGCCAGAGTTAGACGTATCATAACCATTATTTAAATAATCATGGAAAAAAAGACAAAATCAAAACAAAATCCCTTCATAGTTTTATTTCCCGACCTATTTTAGAAATGAGGTGTTGATATGATGCTAGACTGTGTTTCAAATTCTTGGGCTTCATGGATGGATACTACTTCAGCCACCAGGGTAGCTAAGAGCAGAGGCAGGTGCTGAACACTTTTCTTTGTCTCTCTAAATTATGGGGTAACAAAAGCTAAAATGATAGCAAAAAGCAGACTATGGTTAATGGGATTCACACCCGTAAGCCTAGTACTTGAGAAGCTGGGACGTGAGGACCAATGTGAGTTAGAGGAAGGACAGACAGGTATCCATAAGGGAGCTCAAGACCAACCACACCTATGTCTCAAAAAGGCAAACAAAAAGATAGCAAGTTTCAGGAAACATTCCTCTTAGAAAATCAATACACAAATAAAAACAAAAGCTAGGCCAGGTTTCAAGAAATACTTATTTTAAAAATAGCACATGTTTCAGGGAACATGTGTTAAAAAAAAAAAAGACCATGTTTCAAGGAATATTCCTTTAAAACAAACAAATGAAGAAAGTAATATACAGACCAGGTTTCAAGAAATATTTCTTTTTTTCTGTGACACTGAGGGTTGAACCCAGAGTGTCACTCACCCTACGCACGCAACTGCTGAATCACAGCTTCAGCTTGAAAACATTTCATTGTTCTTCCTCCTTTCCTTCCTCTTCCTCCTCTCCTTCTTATTGGAGACAGGGTCTCACTATGTAGCCCAGGCTGGTCACAAACTCACAGAGATCAGCCTGTGTCTGCCACAAGCCTGGCAAAACATTTCATTTCAATACATAGGCAATAAATTAATATTTCATGATTTTCTTTTCTCATTCTGAGATAGTCCTTTCCATATCACAACTCACTTCATTTTTTTGTTAGGTAAAAATGAGATCAGTGACAATGTCTAAGTTAGGCAAACATTAGAGACCAGTTTGTAAGTTATATTGATTTTTAGCAACAAATTATGATTATTAGAGAAAGGCCATTTTAAATAAAACTAGAAACAGTCAATCAAAAACTTTTCCATGCACATGGTAGTTATAGCACACTCAAGCAGAAAGCACAGTCTTTAGTTAGAGGTACTTCTTAATGTGTAAAAGAGGCATATGTAGCTCTGATTTCTGTAGGAAATATACAGGAAGACAGATATGTCTTTAAAAGGCTACACGGTCCATTTTCAGCATATCACATAGTGCATATGATACCTTGGCCCCAAAGGAAAGATTTGTAAAGCACATATATCTCCACAAAGAAGGGAAACTACTGATGGCTTCCAGATGCAGTTATTTGTAATAGGCAGAGTTGGAAATTCCTGCCCAGAACCTTCCATCCCCAACCAACCTTAGATAAGATAAAATCAGAAGACCAAAAGTTAACTAAAGTATTTTTGAATTTTCTCTAAGTAAAATGAAGTAGTAGTTTTAAATTTTTGTATAAGTACTTAATTCTAAAAAAATCAACCTGTTTCATAAGTTCACTGGGAAGGGACGGTTAAGAGGAGAATAATTCCAAATACTTCATGATCTTACAATTGCTTGTTAAGGCACTACACATCTTTGGTTAAATGATTAACTATTTAAATTACTTGAAACAAAAAAGAGGTAATATAAAATACATGAGTTGCATTCTTCAAATACCACACATCTCTTATTTTTCAGTTTCTATTACCACAGTGTCTATGTTTTCTGGAACCTTCTTTAACTCATCAGAAAGCTGGAAAAAAAAATCAATACGTTAGTCTCTGGAAGAAAAGTAAGTTTACTTCTTATAAATATGTAGTATATGTTGACTTTAATATATTACCATGACTTGAGTATCAATAACAAAAAGTGAGAAACACTCAAAGACCCAGCAGTTATTTACTTTATTTTTTTTGAGATACTGTCTCACAGAGTCCACGTTGGCCTTAAACTCATTATGTAGCCAAAGATAATCTAGGTCTGATCCTGCCTCTGTCCTGAGTGCTGGGCTTATTATAGGTCTTAATACCATAGGATGAGGTTGTAGTAAAACAGAAATCATGGAAGCTGGAGTGATGGCTCAGCAGTTAAGAGCATACGTAACTCTTGAAGAAGACTCAAGTTCAATTCCCAGCACCAACATGGCAGCTCACAACTGTTGCTAACTCCATTTCCAGGCGCTCTAAAACCCTTCTTCTGACTTCTGTGGGCACCAGAAATGTATTGCTATACATAGATATATGCATGCAGGTAAAACACCAAAAAAGATAAAAATAAATAAATCCTTAATAAATAAAATTTATGTTAACCAGTACTCAGATTATAAAACCACAGGCCAGCCACCATTTCAGTTGTCTGTAACAGCAAAACTGAAAACTTGTTACAACAATTTTCTCCTCTAGTCACAGGGGTCTGCATAAACATTATGAACATTTGGAACTATCTGGCTGTTTTCTGTTTGTTTTTTTTTTTTTAAGATTTACTTATTTATTTTAATTATATGCATGAGTCTGTATATGAGTACAGGTTCCCTGTAACCTGCACGTCAGTACAGGTTCCTTCAGAGGCTACAGGCATCGGATATCCTGGAGCAGGGTTTACAGATGTCTGTGAGCCACCTGACATGACGAAGGGGTTGGGAAGCACCTGTAATTCCAGCTCCAGGAGACATAACACCCATTCATTAAACACATTTACACACAAAAATAAAACAAAACCACAAAACCAAACAAAAAAGGTGAGGCATGGTGGCTCATGCTTTACTTTCAGTACTCAGGAGGCAGAAGCAGGCAGATCAGATAAGTTCCAGGCCTGATCTATAAATAATAGTTCTAGGGCATGCAGGGCTACACAGAAAAATCCTATCATCAAAGAACCAAAAACCACCCCAAGCTCCTCAAGAACACCAAACAAACAAAACAAACACCCCAAGGGGCTTGAAGAGATGGCTCAGAGAGTGCTTGCTGCTCTTCCAGACGACCAGAGTTTATTTCTAGCACCCATATAGATAGGGAGAAGAAGAGGGAGATGAACAGAGACCACATGAACCAGGGCAGGAGAGGTACATGCTTCTAGTCCCAGCACATGGGATGCAGAAATACTCCTGCCAAGTTCAAGGGCAGCCTGGTCTACATACAAACCAGTGAGAAATACATAGTGAGATACTGTCACAGAAACAGCACCAACATATAAAATGCACTCTCAAGTATAATAATCTCCAAAAGACAGAGTATAATAGTGTACGCCCGTAATCCCAGAATTTGGGTGATAGAAAAAGGACAGTCAAGCTGGTTGAGGTGGTGTGTGCCTGTAATCTCAGCACTCAGGGAGGCAGAGGCAGGCAGATCTCTGTGAGTTCGAGGCCAGCCTGGTCTACAAATTGAGTCCAAGACAGCCAAGGTTGCACAGAGAAACCCTGTCTTGGAGAGAGAGAAAGAGAGAAGGAGGAGGATCAGGAGTTTAAGGCTAGCCTGGGGTAGATGAGAGCCTGTCGCAAAAACAAAACAAAGCAAATATAAAAGTGGAAGCAGAAAGACATTTCAAAATGAAGTAATAAACAGCTAAACTACAAAATATTACAAAACAATATTAATTCTAATCATTTTAAGTGTAGGTAAAATGAGAATATACCTGTATGGATAGCCATGGTATTTTGATCGAAAGATAGAGAGCATCCAACTAAAGAATAACACAACAAGTCCAATTCCAGCTATACACATCACTGTGAAGAGAAAGGTAAAATCATCAAGTTGCACCTAACAAAACACCAGCATAGTAGACTGTACACTTTCAAAGAGGAAAATTTTCTAAGAAACAGCTTTCAAATAATATTTAAGTCCCATTTGGGGGAGGGGCTTTATCATTTTAATACAGATTCTGAAGACAAGGGTTAGGAGAAGAGAAATGCCCTGGAATAAAGTAAGGCACATCACAGAACATTAGTATGGGCTTCTCTGAGAATCACTCCCATCTCCCACCCCCAATCCCTGTTCAGAGACAGGCTCTGGCTGTTCTGGAACTAGCTCTGTTTAGACCAGGCTGCCCTTAAACTCTCAGAGAGCTACCTGCCTCTGCCCCCTAGAGTGCAGGGATTAAAGGTGTGTGCTGCCACCGACCACCAGCTCTAGTCTCCATTTTTTAGAACTTGTTCCTAAACTTACTCCACTACAATGCAATAGTCAATTCGCTTTCATACCTATGCAATTCAATTGTAGAAAACAATACATTTCTTTAAATATATCAATTTATGCCTATAATCCAAGAATTCTTGAGTCAGAGGTAGCAGGACTGAAGCAAGTATAAGGCTAGGTCAGTCTACAAAGCAAGCTCTAGGCTAACCAGGGATACATAGCAAGACCCTGGCTTAAAAGATAAAAAGGATTAATTAATTAATTAATTAATTAAAAGCATCATGGCCTTCAACAATTTAATGTTTAAAAAAAGTTTTATATTTGTGATCCCAGCACTTAGGAAGAAGAGGTAGGAATATCAAGTGTTCAATGCCAGTTTAGACTACATAGTCTGAGATCAACTTGGCCTATATGAGTCCATCTCCAA
Organism: Meriones unguiculatus; assembly: GCF_030254825.1. NCBI lineage: Eukaryota > Metazoa > Chordata > Mammalia > Rodentia > Muridae > Meriones > Meriones unguiculatus. Next base: position 14,526,761 of record NC_083369.1, on the reverse strand, counting down.
AAGACTAAAAAGGACAAGCATCAAACTTGAGAGATGGCTCAACAGTTTTAAGTATGGATGGCTGGTTCTTCCACAGGAGCCAAATTCACTTCCAAGCCCCCCCATTGGGCACATCACAACAACCTGTAACCCCAATTCCAGGAGGAATCTAATGCCTCTGGCTTCCAAGGGTACCTGTACTCATATGTGCACACCCACATGCCCATACAGACAGACAGACACACATATAAAATGAAGCATTATAAAAATAAATCTTAAAGAGAAAATGGCAGGGGTGGTAGGGCACACATGTTATTCAATACTCAGGATGTATAGTACAGAGCCAGCAGTTCAAGTCCACCCTGGGCTACATGGTGAGTTCAGATGCAAGTGTTCTCTATCTACACAGCAAATTCCAAGCCAACCAGGGCTATGTAGTGACACTATCATAAGAAAGGGAAGAATCTGAGAACTAGATGAAATTATGACAATTTCAATACATTCGGGCATAGTGTCTTACCACTGAAAATTCATACCTGATTGTGTTTAGATGGCATATTGCTAATAAAGAATACTGAAATGAGTAATTTACGCAAATCAAGATTGGGTCAGCAAGAAAAGGTGCTTGCTGTCAAGCTTGACTACCTGAGTTTGATCCCCAGAACCCACATCTAGAGGAATTTTAATCCAGCAACAAGGCTATTCTGATCACATTCAAATATATTCTAGGTCTATGTGATCCAGCTGGAATGTAGGCATCCCCTAAGTACACACCTTTAATCCCAAAGAATGAAGGTAAATTTAGTTTGTAAAAGGAAGCACCAATGTTTGAAAGTGGTATCTAATTGACAGCCAGACAAAATGACAAATCAGAGAAAGATCTGACAGAATATGATATGCCCAGCTCTTATGAGAACATGGAGGGAAGAGAGGGAGACTTAAGAGAAAGCAGTCCAGAAGCAGAGGGAAAGGAGACAGTTTTACAGGATGGATTTTAGAGACGGGTTGTAGAGACTGAACATGATAGATGCAGGTGAAGACAGAATGAGTCACAGAATGAGAAGGAGCCATAAGATTAGAACATCTTGCCAAAGTTAGTATGAGTAGCACAGCTTGCTAACGTTAGTATAAGGTTATAAGCAAAGCAATTCAGTCAGAAACAGAGAAGCCAGTTTGAATCAGTGAGCCTGGAGAAGAGTTTGGGCCAGAACAGCTGAGTTGAACCAGCCAGCCAGAGTTGAGAAAGAACTAGAAAGGCTGAGCTTATTCAGTAGTAAGTCTTGGAGGCTGAAAGCATTTTAAGCCTAGATTAGATTGTACAGAGGATAGAAGCTTCCAGAACTAGGCCTAGGTTAGCAGTAAGCCTCCAAGACAACAGTTACATAGGTGAATAAAATATACTTTTATACCCACATAGTAGGAGGAGAGAAGGGACTCCTACATGTTTTCCTTTGACTTCAACATGTATGTCATGGCATGTTTACATGCATTCACACACATACATACATACATACATATATACATACATGCATGCATACATATATTCATACACACATATGAAAGAAAAATATAATAAAACTTTTAAAACAAATCTAGAGAATAAAAAGCCATAATGTATTATGTATTGAATGGTTAATAGATATATTCTTCTTATAATGAAAGGTTTATTTTTATTATTTTTGAGACAGGGTCCCACTATGTAGCAGTCAATGGCCTAGAACTTGCTTTGTAAACCAAATGGGCCTCAAACTCAGAGATGCACCTGCCTTCTGAGTGCTTGGATTACAGGTGTGCAATATCCATGCTTGACAAGTTAACTGTCAAATCAGAAATCAAACACATTCATCTTCTTATAGAACATTAAATATTAGGCATGAATGATTTAACATTTTAACAAAATCCCAGAAACTGTTCTAAAAACAAATATATGGTAGGCATTTTTTTTGGTAACAATTAAAAGTGTGTGAGTATTTATTTGAGACAGGATCTCATGTAGCCTGAGGTGCCTCAAAATATGGCCTTGAACCCCTTCATCCTTCTGGGTCCCACCTGCCAAGCACTTTAATTACAAGTGTTGTCACCCTGCATGGCCTTTTCATTTTTTGAGACAGGGTTTTGTAGTGAGTACTTTGGAATTTTGTTTTCTTTAAAAAAAAAAAAAAAACCCAGAAATATAAGAATATGTTTTCATTTTAATTCCAGATGTGGGGATGTAGGGCTGCTTTGCCACAGCTGACTACAATTGGCCTTGTGTTCTGGCTGGGGAATGATTTTGCCAGTTGTGTTTGGAATTCTGGGGACTTTTCAGAGGGTGTATAAATGCTAGGGCCCTGAGAGACAGGGAGGGTTATTGGTTGTTTGTTGTTGGTTGCTGTTAAGTAGTCATGTGCCAAAAAGAAACAACAAGAAGTAAATAGATCTTTTGATGGCAAAGGTCAAACTTTTCCCAAGGAATTAAAAGCCCCTAATCAGCAGGAAGTAGTCTAATAATAACCAGGTAGTACCCTTTCTGACTGCTGGCTTTCCTCAGGGATCTCTTTCTTTTCCACTGTCTCCTTTTTCTCTCTTATCTAGTGTTAGGGGGTTGAAAGGGCAGAAGAAAAAGGGTGGAGAAGGGTGGAAGAAAGAAGAACCGGAAGTGGTAAAAGTCTGGCCACAGGGTTTTACTGTGTATAACACAGGACGGCCTGAATTGGCAGCAATCCTCTCATCTCAGCCTTGGGAGTGCCGGGATTGTAGACTATGCCACCTACCATACCCAACAATACGTGAATGTTCTAAAGCATAAAATGTAGATGCTTCGAAGGGTACATGATATTGTTAGTGATTCTTTTAGTTTTCCACTTTCCTAGTTTTGGAATTACAGGTGTGTCCTACCATGGCCCACCTAAGTTTTTTATTTGTTTTGTTTCAAGGCAGAGTATCAATATATAGATAGCCCTGTCTGGCCAGGAACCTGCCATGTTTACCAGTCTGGCCTCAAACTTGCATCAGTCTGACTTCTGCCTTCCAAGTATTTTTTTCTTTTATGTTCAAGACAGGGTTTCTTTTTGTAACCCTGGCTGTCCTAGAACTCTAGACTAGGTTGGCCTCAAAATCAGAGATCCACCTGTGTCTGCATCCTGAATGCTGGGGTTAAAGGCCTGCCCAGGTGTTTAATTTTAAAGTGAGTATAGGATTCAAACACAAACACACACACAACTTTTTGTACTGCTGGTGACCTTGCCCATTTAGGACAAGCACTCTACTATACAGCTGTAGCCCCAGGCCTGTTTATAGTTTTTTTTTTTTTTTTTTTTTTTTTCCTGTTGCTTTGTTTTGGGACTGAATCTACAGGCTAGCACGTATTACGCAAGCAGTCTACCTCAGAGTTATATGCCCAGTCCCCTTTTTACTTTTTCATTTTGAAACATGGTATTAATTAGGTTGTAATTTAGCTGGCTTCCACCTCATTTTATAGACCAGTTAGGCCTTGAATTTGTGATCACCCTACCTCAACCTCCTGAATGTATGAAATTATGGGCCAGCACTCTCAAGTCTGATTCCTACATATACAGTTTATGTAGATATATATGTATATGCAGATGGGGCTGGAGAAGCAGCTTAGCTGGCAAAGTATGTGACCATCATGTACCAATCCCTGGGCTCAGTCCACAGCAAGGCATACAACCAGGCACAATGGCACTATCTGTAATCTTAGCACTTGGAAGGCAGGGACTGGGGGATCATAAATTCAAGGTCAGCCTCAGTTTGAAACCAATCTAGGCTATATAGACCCTGTCTCAAAAAAAGGAGGTTCTTGTAAGTGGAAAGAGATGATGAGCATGTAGGCTGAAGAAGGAGGACTGAAAATTCAAAGTCAGCTTAGCCACATAGCAGAGCTAACCTCAAAAAAAAAAAATCAAAGAAACAAAAAAGTGAGAAGAGACACATTAAAATTTTTAGTTGTTTTTGGTGGAATAACAGAAAAATCTTCCTAGAAGCTTCAGTTTCTTTTTCATATTTCCTATAAAGGGAAAGTGATTAGAAGATTTTTTTTTTCTGTATTAAAGGCAGAATTGGAACACTATAGCATGTGACTTACTCCTTCTCTTTCCAATATCCAGGTCAGAGGTAGCAGCCTCACACAAAAGCACCATGCCTAAGGTAACCCCTCCATCTTAGAAAATCTGTTTAAGGAGAAATCCATGTAGCCACAAGAGACATGCCACTTTCCTATTCCCAGTTTTTCACAGAGAAAATTAAGATGAACTTATAAAACTTTAAGTCTTCATTTTAAAACAGTAACCAAAACAAATGCTAGTATATGTATACAATATTATTTACTCTAAAGATCTAATTCAAAAGTAAAGTTGAATGCACACTGCACTCTGGGAGGCAGAGGCAGAGGCAGGCAGATCTCTGTGGGTTCCACACCAGCACAGTCTACAAAGTCAGTCCAGGACAGCCAAGGCTACACAGAGAAATACTGTCTCAAAAAAGGTTAAGTTGAGCCAGGCATAGTAGCAAAGCTAGCCCGGGCTACGTGAGGCTCTTGGCGAAATCAAAACAAAACAAAACTGGCCCCATGCGCCTGAACTAGTAATATGTATCTTGAATCTCAGCACTGGGGAGAGAAAGAGACAGGCAGATCTCTGTGATCTTCAAAGCCAGCCTGGTTTATATAGCACAGGCCACCTAGTGCCACATAGCAAGACCCTGTTTCAAAGAAACAAAACAAAACAACACCAAAACCTCAAACTGATACCCCCAAAAGAATTAGGGTTGAAAAATAATTAATTTTCGTAAGTTAAATATACATAAAATATCCAGTATATATATATATATATATATATATATATATATATATATATATATATTAGAGAGAGAGACAAAGAGAGAGAAAATATTTTTTATATCATACTTTGAAATAAACTGCCTGTGGCCAGGCACAGTAGCACACACCTTTAAATAGAGCACTCTGGATTCAGAGGCAGGTGGATCTGAGTTTGAGGGCAGGCTAGTCTACAAAGCGAGTCCAGGATAGCCACGACCATGAAAAACAAAAACAAAAACAAAAACAAAAAAAAAAAAAGAAAGAAAGAAAAATATTGAGTAGTCATTGTCAACATTTTAATACCTCTGAAAAGGACAAACTTGAAATACGCACCATTTACGAAAATAACAATAGCAACTCACTTTTACATGAAAAAATAATCTCAAAAACTTATCCAGATTTTCAACTATTCAAATTATGACTCGGCTACCTAATTTTGTCTTATTTTCATGAGAAAGAAAAGTCCCACACGTAGCATGACCTTATTCATTTTAATAACAGCAACTACATAATCAAATGGAAGTACTACTGCAAACAAGAAGCACATCACTTGGCTGAATAATAAGAGAGCAATGTTTAAAGAAAAGTGTTCAGGCAGAAAAGAGAAGATCCCCCCATAGTTTGTCAAGTACTAATAATGGTCAAACATTCCTGAGTTAATTATATACATGATGCACATTGCATGCTACTGCGTGTGGATATGATTAAGTGCTAAGAGAGATGACACATTCATCTCTTCATTGCCATCTTGCATTCTCTCTTCAATGGCCTTGTTAGGAATGACTGTGCATTTTTCATGTTTTTAATTAAGTGGATATGTGTGCATGAGCGACACAGGTGAACCTGTTTGCACTTGTGTCACAAATGTGTAGAGGTCAGTACCTCTTTACCTGCCTGAGTCTTTCTTTCTAGTCCATTGCTGCATTAAAAAAAAAAAAAACAAACAAACAAACAAACAAACAAAAAAACAAAAAACAAAAAACAAAAAAAAACCTCAGCCAGGTCTTTTCTCCAGCATTTTTTCTCCTTGTTAGTACGGCTCTTATATCTAAGTTTTCTCTAAAGGGTGCCAGGAATTGCACTGGGAGTCTTGTGCATGCTACTCAAGTGCTAAACCACTGAGTTGACTCTCAGCCCCAACTATACTTTTAGCCTATTAAAATAATGCTTCATATTCTCGGGAGAGCCCTGGCTGTCCTGGAACTCTCTCTATAGACCAGGCTGTCCTCTGCATGCCAAGTGCTGGCATTAAAGGCGTGTGCTACCACTGACTGGCCTAATGTTTCATTTTAAGTATCACCCAAACCTTACCTTTCTTCTAAACTCTCACAGTACTATTTTTTCCTTTATTAAAAAGACATCTCACATTTCCTATTATGTGTAGACTTCCATACATCAGTGAGCTAATCAAACTGGCTTCGTCAGACTTAAGGTTTGCCATTAGTCTTTAACTTACTGGGTCAAGAAGAAGGACACAAACAGCAGAACTTCCAAAGGATATTATGCCTGCATTAGGACAGCAGCTCCGACAGAGGATACAAGATTGTAAGAAAATAGGCAAATTAAAATGCAACAATAAGGGCTTATTGGAAAAGGATACTGAACAGAAGAACAATGTGGGTTTCAGCTACAAACTGGGCCTGGCTGCTTCCATGGATATAATTCTGGGAGGGAAAGACAAAATGGAATCTTTAAATTATACATTGAATGCTAGTTTCCTAACCATAAAATATGTTATGTTAAACCTTATAAAATTATCAATTCACTTGCTGTATGTAAATATATACCATACTTTGTTAGGTCAATAAAAGCTATTTCTGTATTATTTATTTACTTGTTCTTTCTTTGCATTTATACTATGTATTTTGTAACAAAATGTATGAAGAAAATAATATTTATTGTATAAAATTATGAGGTAAAACAATGCAGATATGACAATAGGGACCACATTTTCCCAATCAATCACTGCATCTGATAGTACCTAGCACAGTGCCTAGAAACAACAGATACTCAAATGCTTGATTTATTCTTATATTTAGTTTAAGGCTTCCAAAAGAACTCAATAAATGGAATAAAGAATGTCCCACTTTGGAGCACTGTATGCTCTAATTGTAACTGAAGCACATTAACAGAGATTAGCGTTAAAACTGTATTTAGCTCCTGTATATGCTGGCACTGGTGTCACAGGGTAATTGTCATTACTTTAACTTTGGTATACAATGCAAAGAAATTCCCATCATCTCTTACCACATGTCCTGTATGGGGATTCTTATGAGCATATGGTGGTCCTCTTATATGGTTCCACATTTGACCAGATGTCATGGCAAGTACAAAACACTAGGAAACAACAATAATGAATATTCATGATCCAGCTAGCTCATCTTGATTAGATCAGTAGTTGCAGGAAAATGCTTATCACTCAGCAAACACATGACTTTTTTTCAGATAAATGATTTATTAAGGTTTATATTTTACCACGAGGATCACATCAGTATCATTTCTGAAGGGATTTTTAAACCATAACTAAACAGAATAGTTTCAAATTTGAATACTGAAGATATATTTGAAAAAATATTTTCAAAAGAACTGTATACTAGGGCTTGAGAGATGGTCAGTTGTTAAGAGCACACACTGTTCTTCCAGGGGATCTTAGTTTGGTTCCCAAGACCCATAATAGGTGACTCATAACTGCCTGCAACTTCAGTGTCTAGGGAATCAAATGCCCCTGTCTGGCCTCTACCTATACCTGCACTCATGCACGAAACACCCCAACACATATACACAAACTAAAAAACAAAAACATAAACAGAATCAGTTGCTTGAAGCTTTAGAAATCCTTATAACATAATGAAGGATATAAATCCATTTTAAGACCAGAAATAAAAACACACAAAATCCTAGGCACAGAGAGGTGCCTTGGCCTATAAAGGTGCTTGCCACAAACCCTGACAATGTGTTTGAATCTCCAGGACAGACGTGATGGAAGGTGATAACTAAATATGGAGAGTTTTGAATTTGTACTAAATGCATTTTGCAATATGATATGGCCATAAGCCTATGGGGATCAGAGAGTGGAATGTGGTAGTTTGAATGAAAATGAAACCCACAGGCTCATAGGAAATGGCACTGTTTGAAAGGATTAGGACTTGGCCTTGTTGGGAGTAGGTGTGGCCCTGTTGGAGGAAGTGTGTCACTAACCGTGGGCTTTGAGGTTTCAGAAGCCCATAAGAGGCCTATTGGCTCACCCTCTTTCTGCTGCCAGTGGATCCAGATGTAGAACTCTCAGCTACCTCTCAGGCATCAAGTCTGCTTGTATGCTGCCATGCTTCATACCATGATGATAATGGACTAAACTTCTGAACTGTAAGCAAGCTCTAATTAAATGCTTTCCTTTATAAGAGCTGCTGTAGTCATACTGTTTCTTCATAGCAATAGAACAATGACTAAGACATACCCATAAACTCTTTGAATGGTTGGTATGCAGGTGAGGAAATTGTTTGGGAAGAATTCAGAGGTGTGGCCTTTTTAAAGGAGGTGTGTCACTGGGGGTGAGCTTTGAGGTTTCAAAAGATTTGTGCCACTCTCATTATACTCTCTACCTCCTGACTGTAGACTGAGATGTGGGCTCTCAACTGTTCCTTCACCCTACCATCAAGAACTCTAACCCCCTAAAGCAAAGTCAAATTAAATGCTTTCTTTTAGAAAGTTTTCTTGCTCAGGGTGATTTATCACAACAATAGCAAAGTAACCAAGATAATGACCTGAGTTCAGTTCTCAGAGTCCATGTAAAGAAGCTGAGGGCCTGTGCATGGCCTCAGCTGTTAAGAACATTTGCTTCTCTTGCAAAGAACTGGGGTTTGATTTCCAGAACCCCCAACAGGCACATCACAACTACCTAAAACTGCAGGGGATATAGTGCCTTCTTTTTGCCTCCAACCACCCTAGTTCAAATCAATGAGACACCACCCTCTGAAATACAAAAACAAAATAAAACAAGGTGGACAGATTCTGAAGAATAACAAGAAGTTTACCTCAGGCCTTCATACATATGTGCACATTCTCACATCAACACAAACAAGCACCAACATGCACATTCACTGAAAAAAAAAAATAGCACTGAGGAGATGGCTCAGGGGGTAAGAGTGCTTGCTGGAAAAACCAGAACACCTGAGTCCTAACCCCAGCACCCATGTTAAAAGCCTGCCATGGCTATGCATCCCTGTGATCCTTGTGTTTAGGAACAAGAGACAGGCATATCCCAAGGGCTCATCGGCCAGCTGACCTAGCCCAAATGGGGAGCTTCAGGTTCAGTTCGAGATCTTGTCTAAAAAAATAAGGTGGAGTTGGTTATGGTGGCTCGTGCCTTTAATCCCAGCACTTAGGAGGCAGAGGATGTCAGCTATCTGTGAGTTTGAGGCCAGTCTCGTCTAAAAAGTGAGGGGACAGCCAGGGTTGTTGTACTGAGAAACCCTGTCTCGGAAAAAAAAAGGTGAAGTGCAATAGAGAATGACTGAATATCCACTACCTATGCATGTGCAGTTGTATGTATGTTTCTCTCTCTGTCCTTCCCCCTCCCCCCCCCCCCCTCTCTCTCTCTCTCTCTCTCTCTCTCTCACACACACACACACACACACACGGACAACCCCCACGCAATAAAGCTATTTTTCATGTAGATGAAAGCTAACAGAACTCAAGGAAAAATTCTAGGTGCAGTAGTATGTGCTTATTATCTCAGCAGAAGGGAGATAGATAGGAGGCTTTCTGGGGATCACTGTGCAGAGCAGTCTACCCAAACTGGTTAATCCAAGATCAGAGAGAGAGCCCATTTCAAAAAATAAGTTGTAGAAGTGATTGAGAAAGACACCCAATATCAACCTGTGGCCAACACACACACACACACACACACACACACACACACACACACACACACACGAAAATAGATTATTTTAGGGAAATGCAAATCAAATATGACGCTCCAAGATTTCATCTTACACCCATCAGAATGGCTAAGAACAAAAACTCAAGTGACAGCACATGCTGGAGAGGATGTGGAGAAAGGGGAACACTCCTCCATTGCTGGTAGGAATGTAAACTTGTACAACCACTTTAGAAATCAATAAGGTGATTTCTCAGAAATTTGGGAATCAACCTACCTCAAGACCCAGCTATACTACTCCTGGGCTTAAACAAAGGATGATACATTTCTCAACTATGTTAATAGCAGCTTTATTCATAATAGCTAAAATCTGTTAACAACTTAAATGTCCCTCAACCAAAGAATGGATACAGAAATCGTGATACATTTACATAATGGAATACTACTCAGCTATTAAAAATGATGACATCAGAAAATTTGTAGGCAAATGGATGGAACTATAAAAGATCATCCTGAGTGAGGTAACCCACACTCAGAAAGACAAACTTGGTAGGTACTCACTTATAAGCAGATATTAGCTGTAAAGATAAGCATGCTACAATCCACAGACCCAGGGAAGCTAAGTAATAAGCAGGGCTCAAGGGGGTGGGGGAATCACATGAATCTCACTGAGAAGGAGCTGTAGAATAGGCAACATGGGTGGATGTGGGATACGATTGGATGGGGGTGGGAGTGGAGATGGAAACAGGATGGATCAGGTGAGGGGAGGATAGAGGGAGAGAGTACTGGGAGAGACAACTGAAATGGGAGGGAGTTCTCTGGGACAAGCTAGAAACCCAATTCAATAGAAAATCCCAGCAATCAATGAGGGTGACCCTAGCTAAGACTCCTAGTAATAGGGAATATGGAACATGAACCGGCCATCTCCTCTAACCAGGCAAGACTTCTCGTAGAGGGATAGTGACACCAACCCAGCCACAAAACCTTTGACCCACAGTATGTCCTGCCTACAAGATGGGGTGTGATAAAGGTGGTACAAAAATTGTGGGAGTGGCCAGTCAATGACTGGTCCAGCTGAGGCTTATGCCCTGAGAGGGAGCCAACCCCTGACACTGCCTGGAGGACTACAAACCATAGGCTGGATAGCCCAGAGACCTACAACAGAACCAAACATGAATGGCCAAGAAAAAAAATCAATGAAAAGACTCATAAATTTGCGTCTAGAATAATTATCATCAGAGAGGCTTCACCCAGCAACTGAGGGGAACAGATTCAGAGACCCACAGCCAAACATTAGGCCGAGCTTGGGGAATCCTGTGGAAGAAGGGAAGGAAGGATCATAGAGCCAGAGGGGTCAAGGACACCACAAGAAAATCCACAGATGAAGCTAACCTGGGCCCATCAGGGCTCACAGAGACTGAACTGCCAATCAGGGAGCTTGCATGAGCCTGACTTAGGCCCTCCGCATATATGTTACAGTTGTTTAGCTTGGTGTTCTTGTAGGATTCCTAATGGTGGGAGCAGGAGCTGTCTCTAACTCTGCTGCCTGCCTATGGGACCTTTTCCAGTCTACTGTGTTGTCTTGGCTATCTATCTAGCCTTAATAGTAGTCTTACTGCAACTTGATATGCTACGGCAACTTGATATTCACTGAGGTTGGCTCTTTTCTGAAGAGAAACAGAGGAGTACTGGATGTGAAAAGGGGGGAGGGAAACCATGGGGGGATGGTCTGGGAGGAGAGGGGGGAGGGGAAACTGAGGTCAAGTTGTAAAAAAAGTTAAATTAAAAAATATTTTAAGTAAAAAAGAAAATTAGATTATCAGACTCACTTTCAATGTATTTTTCTTCTTCAATTCACTTACCAAAGCTGCAAAAGCCCACCCAGTTTTATTAAAGAGGAATTCCATATTGCTTCTTCGCAGATACACAAGTCCACCAATAACAGCCAGAAGCAATCCCAACATTAGGGGTCCAGCATAATTTGGAGGTCTAATTACTCTGATCTAATGGAGAGGAGAGAGAAAAACATTTAAAGTATAAATTTTTATTTTCAAATTAATAATAATGAAATGAAAGCAGTCAAAATGTATTTTCAGGGGAAATTTCTTTTTTCCCCCATTTTACTCCAATCAAACAGTCTAAAGTATATCCTAGAAATGACATGTGTAATAGGCAGAGTATTGTTTCAGTTAATCAAAACACAATGCCTTTTAGATGAAGACATGCTTGCCAAGTACAGCTAGATAACCCATATACTAATGTCAGGAAGACAGTTTCTATTCTGAACCCAACAGGACAAGACAACATATTTTATAATTTTACTCTTCATCAGGGTGATCCTATTAGATCCTACTTATAACTGCCCAGTTATTCCATCTCAGGGACAGGAAGACAACACCAGCTACGATCCTCAGTTAAGATTCAAATTCAAAGACAGGGAAAAGCAGGGAAACTTACGTTGACATCAGTTCTGTCTGCGATCCACCGGGCAATCTGTTCAGCTGAAAACCCTCGCACCTGCAACTCATATGTATCAGCCCTTTTGGGTTTTCCTTTTGGAGGAAAGTTGATGAAAGTTGGAGCTGAATTCATGTTTAGCTGAATAAAGAGAAGTCCATGAAAACAAAAGTTACCAAGAAAATAATTTTAATGGCAAAAAAAAAATCATTTAAAAAATTATCTCCAACCAAGGACCATATATGGGTATAACCTAGAACCCCTGCTCGGATGTAGCCCATGGTAGCTCAGTATCCAAATGGGTTTTCTAGTAGGGGGAACAGGGACTATTTTTGACATAAACTCAATGGCTGGCTCTTTGACACCCCACCCCCAACTCTCTGAGGGAGGAGCAGTCCTGCTAGGTCACAGAGGAGGACATTGCAGCCAGTCCTGAAGATACCTGATAAACCAGGGTCAGAAGAAAGGGGAGGAGGTCCTCCCCTAGCAGTGGACTTAGAAAGGGGCAGGGAGGAGATGAGGGAGGGAGGGGGCTACAGCTGGGATACAAAGTTAATAAACTATAACTAATATTAAAAAATAAATAAAAGTAAGTACTAAGAAAAAAAATTAAGCCTTTTTTGAGACAGGGTTTTGCTATGTCATCCAGGCTAGCCTTAAATTTGCAGTAATTCTCCTTTCTGCTTCCTGAGTGGTATGATTAAAAGTATGTACCACCACACCTGATAGACTGTAACAATTACACCTTTCCCATACCAGTTATTTTAGGTTGGTCAGGGATTCTATTAAAAAAATACGTATACATTTATGATACCTAAAATTACTTTATATGGCTATAACAAACTCACGTTACTAAAACAGGAAGAATCCAGGTTAAAGGACTGTTTGAGCAATACAGTGAGTTCAAGACAAGAATGGATAATTTAAACCCTGCCTTGAAACAAAAAACCAGGTGTGCGTACCTTTAATCCCAGCACTGGGGAGGCAGAGGCAGGCAAATAGATCTTTGTGAGTTGGAGGTCAGCCTTGTCTACACAGTGAGTTCCAGGCCAGATACCTTCCAACTGCTTGGAATATAGGCACATGTTACCGTGCCTGGCTCATTCATTATATATTTGCAATAAAAATATGTGTGAGATGCCCTGAAAAATAAACCATTAAAGGACAAGAACACTCTCTCCCCCAAATACGGTAATTATGCCAAAGATAGCACTGTGGAACAGAGGTCATCTTGGGTGAACCAGATTATCTCATCAAGCTATGTTGACTTTGAATGGTCATCTTGATGAACCAGAACTGCAACAATGATCAGACAAACAGCTCTGATCTTTCTCCCTGCCCCAATTCTTCCGATTAAACTAGCACCCCCACCCCACCCCACAAAGGTGTGTGGATGTTACTTGCTTACTACCCAATGTCTGTATTCTAGTAGGTTGGCATTGGTTATTACCTTTTTTGATCAGTCAAAATTTGGTTTTAGTTTACTAACTACATTAACCTTCATGTTTTATATCTTAAAAATATTTTAAGGCCAGTCTGGTCTGCAGAGTGAGCTCCAGGGCAGCCAGGGCTATTACACAGAAAAACCCCATTTCAAAAAACAAAAAAAAAAAAAAAGCTTTTTTAGATTAATTTTACGAGTGTGAACATTTTGCTTGCATGTACGTATGTGCATTATAAGCATGGCTGGTGTCCATGGAAGCTGGAAAAAAGTGTCAGAGCCCCTGGAATTGGAGTTATAGATGGCTGTGAGCCACCGTGTGGGTGCTGGGACCCAAACCCCAGTCCTCTGCAAGAGGACCTCAAATTCTTAACCAAGTAGCCATCCTCTAGCCCCACTATTTAAGTGCTTGTAGTCACCAAAAATGAAATTTGCCTTATCCATATATTATTCCCACAGGAAAAAAAAAAGAAAGCAAACATCTTACCATTTGAAATACATCAGAACCTTCATCAAAATCCACCATGGCAAAAAATATCCTGTTGGTAAATGCACTCGAGTATCTCCAAGAGTTTGCCAGAATCTGGAATTCTTCATCAGCTTGCCTGAATGCAATCAGATTGATGGGGGGGAAACAAATGAAACAATTTAAAAAGCCAATGCAGATTATCAGCAGGAAAAACAAAAGCTAATTAAGTAATAGCATTTTTTTAGTGAAAGAAATATTAAACTTATTGGCAAGTCAGTCAGGTATAGAGCTGACAAGGTTAGAAAATACTTTAAGTATAAGAAAGAGAAGCCTTATATCTAAATGTTGGAGGTCTCATCAGAAATAAGTAATTATATAACTCCATTTCAAACTTCACACTTGTTTTATTTTTGAATCCCAAAACATTAAAAAAAAAAAATACCCCCACCCGAGGGAGGAGCAGCCCTGCTAGGCCACAGAGGAGGACTTTGCAGCCAGGCCTGAAGATACCTGGTAAAACAGGGTCAGATGAAAGGGAGGAGGTCCTCCCCTATCAGTGGACTTGGAAAGGGGTAGGGAGAAGATGAGGGAGGGAGCGTGGGATTGGGAGGGAATGATGGAGTGGGATACAAAGTTAATAAACTGTAACTAATATTAAAAAAAATAAAAATTTAATTAAAAAAATTCCAAGACAGGGTTTCTCTGTGTAACAGCACTGGTTGTCCTAGAACTTGCTCTGTAGACCAGGCTTAGCCTCAAACTCATAGCAATCCATATGCCTCTGCCTCCCGACTGCTGGGACTAAAGGTGTGTGCCATCACCACTGGGCTACAAGACATTTTTGGTGGTCAATGAAAATAAAAATCCAGCTAACAGCTTCTGTAAGTGTGGGGGCTTTCTCGCCTTAGTGGTTTTTAAAAAGCCCTATTTGTATGTCTGTGTAGGGTATGTGCATTTGAGTGCCAGCGCTCACAGAGGCAGGAGGCGTCATGTCCACCCGCAGCTAAAGTTTAAGGTAGGTTGTGAGCTGCTGGACACGGGTTCTTGGAACAGAACTCAGGTCCTCTGCGAGACCAGTAACTCTTAACTGTTGTGCTATTTCCCTAATCTATATGCTGCTTTCACTTTTGTTTGCTTGTTTTCTTTTTTAATTAATTTTGTTTTATTTTTTTTAAATATTAGTTACAGGTTATTTACTTTGTATCCCAGCTGTATCCTGCTCCCTCATTCCCTCCCAATCTCACACTCCCTCCCTCATCTCCTCCCTACCCCTTTCCAAGTCTACTGATAGGGGAAGATCTCTCCTTTCATCTGACCCTAGCTTATCAGGTATCTTCAGGACTGGCTGCAAAGTCCTTCTCTGTGGCTTAGCAGGGCTGCTCCTCCCTAGGGTGTGGGGAGGGAGGTCAAAGAGCCAGCCATTGAGTTCATGTCAGAAATAGTCCCTGTTTGTTTTCAAGACAGTGTTTCTAGGTGTACTGTAACCTTGGCAGCCCTGAAGCTCATTCTGTTAGACCAGGCTGACCTTGAACTCACAGAGATCCACCTGATCTGCCTCCCAAATGCTGGGATTAAAGGCATGTGCCACCACTGCCCAACTTCACTTTTGTTTTGAAAACAGGGTCTTGCTATGTTGCTCAGCCTGGACTCAAACGACTGGTCTCAAATGCTCTTTGTATCTCAGACTACTCAGCAGGACGGTTTATGGTCATGGTCAGTGTCTATTGGTTTGGGTCCTTGGGATTGAATCCAGGGTTCCACACATTCTAGGCAAGGACTCAAGCATTGATTTATATACCCAAACTCTCACAACAATTCTGGGGACCCAAATCATCAGACAAAGAAGATCTAACAACCTACCTGAAAAAATCTAAAGTATGGCTGGGCAGTGGTAGCACATACTTTTAATCCCATCACTCAGGAGGCAGGGGCAGGTAGATCTGTATAAATTCAAGGCCAGCCTATTCTACACATAGAGTTCCAGGACAGGCAAGGCTATACAGAGAAACCCTGTCTCAAAAATTGAAAAAAAAAAAATCTAAAGTACGTAGCCAGACAGATACAGTGGCACAGCCTGTAATACTAAAACCTAGAAGACAAAGATGGGTTAAAAGTTAAAAGCCTGTCTGATTTTTTAGCAAATTTCAGGGCAGCCAGAGCTACACAGAGAGACTCTGTCTCAAAATTCTAAAATATTAAATAAAGTGTGGAAGCTGGGGGACCCTCAGTCAGTAATATGCTTGCCTTGAAAGCATGAGAACATGAGTTCAATTCTCAGAAAGCATGTTAAAAGGGGCCAGGGTAGGATGTTGGGAGAGATGGCTCAGAGGTTAAGAGCAGTGGCTGTTTTTTCCGAAGGTCCTGAGTTCAATTCCCAGCAGTCACATGGTGGCTCATAACTTTCTTAGTTTGAGGTCTGGTGCCCCCTTCTGGTGTGCAGGCATACATGCAGGCAGAATGCTGTGTGGATAATCTTTTTTTAACATTAACGTATTTATGCACTTATTTATTGTGTGGGCATATGTATATAAGGGCACACAGCAGGCTGGGAAATGGCAGTACATGCAAAGAGGTCAGAGGAGAGTGTTTAGAAGTTGGTATCCTGTGGATTTCACGATTTCAACTTGAGTCATTATATTTAGCTACAAGGACCTTTATGCAATCCTGCTGATACAGGAACTGGATGCTTGAATTTCTTCCTTTCTTAACACTTATTAGCAAAAAGGGTCAGTGAAGTAAAACAGTACAGTAAGATATTACAGGATTTTTACCTTATTGAGGTACCAGTCACACAAGCAAACTCATTTTAAATTATTTGGCTCAACATTGACACTAATTATGTAGCCATCATTGCTCTAATTCAGAAAAACACTGGATTATGTGAGACTATTTCTTTAAAAAAAACTTGCCGGTTGTGAAGGCACACCCCTGTCATTGCTCTGGAGACAGTGGGACCTGGGAGAAGGAAGCTGGTAAATGAAGTGGATCAAAGTCTCAAACAATAGCCAACTTCATTCAGAGGCCCAGACAGTTTATGCTCCACAGGTTAAGAAAGGTTACATGAATGAACTCATGAATTCAACCTGTTGACCTTGATTTTTTTTTTAAACAAACCTACTTTAT
Source organism: Meriones unguiculatus (assembly GCF_030254825.1). Lineage (NCBI taxonomy): Eukaryota > Metazoa > Chordata > Mammalia > Rodentia > Muridae > Meriones > Meriones unguiculatus. The sequence goes on along the minus strand of NC_083369.1, from coordinate 14,509,600 downwards.
TTCCGGTTATTAAACGTGTCTACCTCTCTTCCAACCCCCTTTCCCAACACTGGGGAGGAGGGTAAGAAGGTTAGTGGGGAGAGAGGCCAGAGCTCTCTCTGCTACTTCCCACTTGGTAGGGTCATAGGATTCTTTTAGGGGCAATACCACTATCGGTCATCCAGAAATCCAGAAGTCCAGGTGACCAGCAAATCAGCAAACAGCAAATGCAGCAGCAGGAGGAACCTGCAGCAAGCAGTCCTCCTCCAAGCCACTGTGCCTTCTTCCTCTGGGCTGTCATAGTTATACCCCTCAAAGTCCTCAGAATAAATGATTTCTACCTGGCAAAGACCATGCTTCCCACAAGACACTTATCAGGTATGGAAAAACTAAAATCCCCAACTTGGAATTTTAACAAAAACATGTTTACTTATCATAAACCAAAACATTCACATACTATTACAAGACATGGCAGACTTGGAAAACATGTTTTTGTTTTTTTTTTTTTCCATAGAGAAGCACGAAAACACATCCCAAAAACAATTCCATGTTTTGAAGAAACTGAGGTTCAAAGAATCTTGTCTTGTTTTCTTGCAGTGTTTTCATAAGGATTCTATTCACATGAAATAATTCTAAGACCATGTTCCAACAATGCAGACAATTCATTTCATTAAAACAAGTAACTGGCCAATGGGAGTTTTACAGCCTGATTTATCTAAGCCCACTGGTATTTCTAAAGATTGGTATTTAACAGTTTTGTATTGAAAAGATTGCTTTTATCCTGTACATATTCATCCTGATGATAATGTGTATTTTACCTTTTCTGTTGCCTCACTCAATCATAAAGAACCTCATCTCTTATATCAAAAGACCTAAGTTCAATTCCCAGCAACCACATGGTGGCTCATAACCATCTATACTGAGGTCTGGTGCCTTCTCCTCGCCTCTGGGCACACATGCAGGAAGAATGCTGTGTGGATAATAAAGAAATAAATCTTAAAAAAAAAAAAAAAAAGACAAGGATGGTGGTGTATACTTGTAATCGCAGCACTTGAAAGGCAGAGACAAGCAGATTCCCTGGGCTGGCTGGTTAGCTAGGCCAGCCTAATAATCACTGTATTCCAGGCAAAGGAGAGCCCTTGTCTCAAAGGAGATAGACAGCTTTTCTGGAGACCAAAGACTTGTCTTTTGGCTTCTACACCCAGGCACACACATGAACCCACACACACATGAACACACACACACACACACAAAAGCACTCTAAAGCACAGATTATATTTGATAGGTAAAAATACAATTAGATGAATTATTAGGATGAAAGACAGGAAAAATCTTGGGACTTGAACTGAAACTGAGTTATCCTTGATTTTTCCTTTTTCTTATATGCTTTCACTTTGAAGATTTGTTAATTTACATGAGTTTCCCATCTATAACGTGGGTATACAATTATATACATTTATATCTTACATATGTCTTTAACTTACTTTTTTAATCCTTTTGGGGTTTAAATAACATAAATCCATTAACTTATACTTATTTATCAAAGAAGGTTTTGGGGTTCTACTGTTGATGTCTTATTTTTTAATTATTTTTCTTCTAGAAAACATTTTTATTTGTGATAAACTTTTACCTTTATCCTCCGGTTTATGTATTTTAGTGCTGGAGATTAAACCTAGAGCATATTTCTTTGGTTGTTGTTCTTTTGAGGCAGGTTTCTTTGTGCAGGCCTAGCTGTCCTGGAACTAGCTCTGTAGACCAGGCTCGCCTCAAACTCACAGAGATCCACCAGGTAGGATTAAAGGCATGCACTACCAACTAGAGCCTATTTCAATTTGACATGGACTAATCTATTCTCTATTTATATTTTGTAAATATTGTTCAGTATTCCAAACATTCTTCAATCCAAAAGTATTTCTGAGTGTCTAGAGATGAAATCGAGTGAAACACATACACACCAATTACTGAATCAAAATGAACACATTTCCAGGATAAATATTCAGACCTGGCAATTGTGTGCCATATTCCTGATGAAAAGCTATTTGGAGAAGGGGTGGTTGTACTGTGACATGATGGTGGCATTGAGACTGAGCCAACTGGCCTATGGTCCAGTGGCACACTAATGCCTCGGCAAAGCATTCTGTAGCTCTGCAGATGCACACAGCTTCTAGGGTCCACTATGGGAGTGACTTCTCTCCCACTTGTAGTTCCCTTTATTCCTCTTCTTCCTTCTCTAAGTAATGCATTGCTTTAAAACATTTCATAAGGGTTGAAGCTGGAGAGATGCTCAATGCTTCAGAGTACTGCTTGCTCTTCTAGAGGACCTGGGTTCAATTTCCAGCACTCACATGGAGGCTCACAACTGCTTACAAGAACTCCAGTTCCAGGACACCTGACACCCTCTTCTGGTCTCCGTGGGCCTTTCATTTAAGTGGTACACAGACATACAAAGCAGGTAAAATCCTTATACAGATATAATTTTTTAACTTCCATAAGGGGCTAGAGAGATGACTCAGCTGTTAAAAGCATATACTGCTCTGCAGAAGCTCTGAGTTTGGTTGTAAGCACTCGCATCAGGCAGCTCACAACCACCTGTAATGATGCTTCTGGCCTCTGTGGGCAACTATATCGACATGACAACTCCTCTGAGCTAAATCAACAGCCCCTGAAAGGGACTTTTACACTGTTTGATTTATTTCCCCCTTCCTCTCCACATATACATAATTAAGAAGTGAATTAAGGGCCTTGAAACGTGGCTCAGCAGTTAGGAGAATGTACTGCTCTTGCAGAAGACCTAAGTTTGCTTCCTAGCATGCATATCATCAGGTGGCTCATAACCACCTGTGACTCTCATTCTAGGGATATCTGTTAAATTATGATCAATATTTAATATTGATTTATATTTTAATAAAGCAGCAATTTCTCCTTAACCAGCTATACACCCAAATAATCGCACAGAAAGACTAGGATTTATTTAAGTAGCCTAGAGCAGAATGCTGCACAATGATTACTCCATCCTAAACCTCCAAGCTAGTACAGCTTCCTCCCATTCAAATTTCCCACATTATACTTGCTTTTTGATCATATTCTAGGCCTGGCTAATTTCTCCTGATGCTTCCCAGTCCTCTCCTCATGGATCCATTCTCCACTTCCTATCCTTTCTCCTCCCTTCACTGGACCAGGATGTCCCACCCCATTCTCTGTATTGCTTAGCATTGGCTGGTTCCCTTTTATTGGCAACAGAGAAAAAAAATGGTGGCATGTTTACATAAACTTGAAACAGGAGATGCTTAGAATGAACGTCATAAGGCAATGTGATTGAAACAAGATAGTTGGGTAGAAAAACAGCTTTTGAATGAACAAGGGTAAAGTGTACACAGTCCAAAATAACATTATGCAAACAGATATCAAATGGCTCTGGCTTCTGAAGGAACCTGCACACATGTGTACATACATCCACACAGATGCACATAATAAAAATAAATCTTTAAACAATAAAAATAAGGTTGGGCATGGTGGCACACAGCTTTAACCCTATCACTAGGAAGGAAAAGGCAGGTAGATATCTTTGAGTTCAAGGCCAGTATGGCCTTTGTATCAAGTCCCAGGATAGTAAAAATTAGTGTACAAATCCCCTTTTAAGGACTGGTAAGTTGGCTCGTGGAGTAAAGGAGCTTGCCACTGAACGTTATAATCTGAGTTTAATCACAGAGTCACATATGGTAGAAGGAGACAAACAACTTCCACAGCTGCCCATCCTCTGACCTCTAAATACTCATATGTACACACACAGAAAAAGAAACTGTAACTCTGCTTGTTTCAAAAATATTTTAAAAACTCCCCAAAGGAAAAAAAATAGTATGGAATTGAAAAATACGTATAAATGCTTTCTTTTGGAGTACTGGGAACTTAATCCAGGACTTCTAATGCTAGGCAACTGCTCTACCTTGATACCCCTGAGCTACATTCCCCAGCCTGAAGTACTCATTACATGGGGCTGGGAGATGCGCAGTGGGTTAAAGCAGTTGCTATGCAAGCCTGTTGACTTTTGTTCTATCCCTGGAGTCAATGGTGAAAGGACAGAACTGACTTCTCAAAAGTTGTTCTCTGGGCTCCACGTGTGCACAACGGTACACATGCATTCACTCATATGTGTGTGTGCATACATGGAATAAAAATTTATGTCAGTGCAACTAGCATATGTTATATAAATTATTTATCAATTCAAATGTTAGTTGACTTATAAATAATTCATGACAGCTACAATATTTTATTCATTCTTCCCTATCAATATGCACTATCAAGAAGATTATAAAACAGTAGTATTGCCAGGCATCGTAGTGCACACCTGTAATCACAGCACTTGGGGAGGCAGAGGCAGGCAAATCTCTGTGAGTTCAAGGCTAGCTTGCTCTACAGAGTGATTATAGGACAGTCAAGGCTACAAAGAGAAACCCTCTCTCAGAAAAACAAAGGGGGGGGCTGCTGGAGAGACAGAGGTTAAGACCACTGGCTGCTCTTCCAGAGGACCTGAGTTAAGTTCCTAGCAACCACATGGTGGCTCACAACCATCTATAATGAGATCTGGTGTCCTCTTCTGGCATGCAGGCATATATGCAGACAGAAAACTGTATACACAATAAATATTGTCTGTTACTATGTTCCACCTGAGTAATGCATTTTACTATTATCAAACACATTGTACAAACCTGTTGGTTCTTCTGAAATGAAAAATAGTTATTTAATTTCAAAGTGGAGATAAAAGCTCATACTTGCAAACTACACATTGTCTGTGGAGTTGGAGAGCAGTAAACATGACAATAACAGAGTAATTTCTTGGTGGAGCTTTAACAAGGCGCCGGAACTTGTCTCCATTCATTCTTATTACAGGTCTTTTGTTGGTCCATTCCATCAGCTGACTAACCTTCTCAGATAACACCATCTACAAAGGACAAAATGAGAATTTTGTGAATATAGTCAACTTGGCATTTAAGGTCGGCTTAGCAGGTTTTGTTCATAATTGCAGCTACCCAGGAAATTAAAATAAGAGGATTTCCTGAGCCCAACAGCCCAACATCAGCTTGGGCAAGACAGTAAGATCCCACCCCCAAATATCAAAAACAAACAAACAAACAAACAAACAAGACATAAAGAGGTACTGTGGCATATGCCCATTATTTGAGCACTCAGGAGATTGAGGCGAGTTCAAGGCCAGTCTAGGATTCCTACCAAAACAATATGTAAAACAACAACAAAAACAGCTGGGCATGGTAGCACATGTCTTTATTTTTAGCACCTGGGAGAAGAGACAGTAGATCGCTGAGTCCAGGCCAGTCTGGCCTACATATAGAGTCCTAGTGCAAGCAGGGTTACACAGTGAGAGATCTCGTTTCAAAAAAAGTGTTGGCGTGGGGAACAGCAGTGGCAGCAGTAGCAACAGCAACAAAAATACAATAAAACCAAGAAGTTACTTTAGAACTGACACCTTGAGTTTGATGCAAGGAATCTCTGTTAGAAGGAGAGAATCAATTATAACTCTTCTCTGACCTCCACATATGTGCTGTAGTGTATGCATACTTGTACACAGGAAATAAGCAAATATGTGTTAAGAAGTTACTTTAGCAAAGCAACTTTCTTAAACCACGCAGAAGTACAAAGAATAGACTACAAATCCCAGGGGTTCACAATATTCTGTGACTCTAGTTCCAAGGAAGCCAATGCTCTCTGGCTTCTTCGGGCTCATGTATGTACGCGTCTGCACACGCATGCAGTGCATCAACTCATGGAGGTACAGAAACCTACAAATAAAAGTAAACTTATTGATCTTGCAGAAAAAAATTATAAATGCTAGAAAAATTTGGAAAGCCAGGTGATGGTGGCACATACCTTTAATCCCAGCATTTGGAAGGCAGAAGCAGGTGGATGTCTGTGAGTTCCAGGCCAGCCTGATCTACAGAGTGAATTCCAGGCCAGCCCAGCTACATAGAGAAATCCTGTCTCCAAAAACAATACAAAACAAAACAATTATTCAAACAAACAAACAAACAAATAAACAAACAACTTGGAAGCTGGGCTCGATGATGGTACTTTTTCATGCAGCTCAAACTGGCCAAAAACTCAAAATCCTCCTTAATCAGTAGTTATGATTACATGTGTAAGCCATCACAACTGACTCAAGTTTTCTTTTCTTTTTTTTCCCCGAGACAGGGTTTTCCCATGTAGCCCTGGCTGTCCTGGACTCACTTTGTAGACCAGGATGGTCTCAAACCCACAGAGATCCACCTGCCTCTGCTACCCAAGCCGTGCGCCACTGCACCCAGCTAGAAGGTTTTTTCCTTTATTTTTATTTTATATGTACGGGTGTTTTGCTTGAATATGTCTGCATCATGTGTATGCAGCACCCAGGACAGTGGTGGTAAATACCCTTAATCTCAGCACTCAGGAAACATAGGCAGGTGAATTTCTGAGGCTTTGGCCTACAAATTGAGTTCCAGCACAGCCAAGGCTACACAGAGAAACCCTGTCTCGAAAAACCAACCAACCAACCTACAACAAAAAAGCCCTTAAAAATAAAAGTTAAAGAATCCTAAAATTTAGTATTTTATAACATTTAGGCTGAGGGTGCCGGTACTGGAGGAAGAGAATCAAGAGTTCAACGTCTGTTTTTACACAATGGAATACTACTCAGCAATCAAAAAGGAGGAAATCATGAAATTTGCAGGCAAATGGTGGGATCTAGAAAAGATCATTCTGAGTGAAATATCCCAGAAGGACAAAGACAAACATGGGATATACTCACTTATATAGACCTATAAGATATGATAAACATAATAAAATCTATACACCTAAAAAAGATAATCAAGAGAGCAGACATGGGGTAAGATGATCAATCCTCCTTTAGAAAGACAGATGAGATGTGCATTGAACGTATGACAGGAGTCTACTGAGCGCATCTGAAAGACTCTAACTAGCAGTGTTTTCAAAGCAAAGACTCATGACCAAACCTTTGACAGAGTACAGGGAATCATAAGAAAGAAGGGGAGTTAGTCTGATGGGGAAAGGATAGGAGCTCCACAAGGACCAAATATATCTGGGCACAGGGTCTTTTCTGAGACTGACATTCAACCAAGGACCATGTATGGATACAACTTAGAACCTCCGCTCAGATGTAGCCTGTGATAGCTCAGTAACCAATTGGTTTCCCAAAGTGAGGGGAACAAGGACTATTTCTAACAGGATCTCAATGACTGGTTCTTTGGTCTCCCCACCCCTGAAGGGAGGAGCAGTCCTGTTAGGCCACAGAGGAGGGCTTTGCAGCCAGTCCTGAAGATACCTGATAAAACAGGATCAGATGAATGGGGAGGAGGTCCCCCCCATCAGTGGACTTGGAAAGGGGCATGGTGGAGATGAGGGAGGGAGGGAGGGACTGGGAGGAAATGAGGGATTGGGACACGGCTGGGATACAGAGTTAATAAAATGTAACTGATAAGAAAAAAATAAAATAAAAAAAAGAGTTAAACGTCTGCCTCACTCATGTAAAGTTTCAAACCAACCTAGTTTACATGAGACACCATCTTAAAAACATCAAAATAGTTAGGTGGTGGTAGCACACACCTTTAACCCAAGTACTTGGATGGCAAAAGCAAGTGGATCTCTGTGAGTTCCTGACCAGCCTGGTCTATAGGGCTATACAGAGAAACTGTTTTGAAAAACTAAAACAAACAAACAAACAAACAAACAAACAATCAACCAACCAACCAAAAAACCCCCAAACCAAAAATCTCATGTGGTGACTCCCAACCATAAGATTATTTCATTGCTATTTATCTGTAATTTTGCTGGTTATAATTTTTAATGTAAATATCTGATATGACAACCCCAAAGGGGTCTGAACCCATGTCTGAGAACCCCTGCTCTATATACACTAAAGTTTGAGAATCACAGCTCTACATCCTCACTTTTTTTTTTGTTTGTTTGTTTGTTTGGTAGAATAGGGTCTCAGGTATAACAGTCTGGCCCAGGACGAAGTATGTAGCTGATGCTGGTATTGAACTGATGGATCTTCTGCCTCCATCTCCAAACTGCTGGGATTATAAGTGGAGAGCACCATGCTTCACTAAAATAAACACATTCTAATTCTTATGAGTAAGGATGAAGTGTTACACAAATTTTCATGTATGACACAAATTTAAATAAGCTTTCAATATTTCCAGTTCTTATAACCTGCTTAAACTCTATGGCCCCTCTGTTGAGACTTACTTTAGTTCTTAGCATAACTCTGGCTCCTCTGTTAACACCTGCTATAGCCTTTAGCATATCAGAAGCCATTCTGATCAAGTCTCCATTTTGATCATAAGGTGAAATTAAGTGCAAGTGCTCAGGCCTACATGCCTGAGACCAGGACACAATTCAATAGTTCAGTATTTGCTGCTTAGAATAAAACAATAGTTTTAATGTTCTGCTTGAATTAAAGATAAATATATGTTCTGTTAGAGGTAAGATTGCTACATCTTGCCATGTTCCTTACTCCCAGAAAGCTGGAAAGCCCCCAAGAACTCTAGTACCCTAAATCCCAGCCAATCAGCTTAAAGTGCTTTGTCTAGCTATCTACATACAAGAAAACACACTTGGAACAAAATCCATTATGTTTAGTCAGTCAGAATGATATCATGCTGCCCCCTCACTTCCTACAACTGGTTACTTGGCTAAAGTTTTTCATATTAAAAAATCCCTGCCTTTGAAACAGACCTGTGTCAGAGTTTGGCTCTTAAATCCAGATTATGGCCCTGACTGGTCAGTCTTTGTTTAATTTTCAATAAACTTCCATCAATCTGTGTCAGTTATTCAAGTGATCAGTGTGTGGCTATTCCTGAACCTATAATACAGTTTACAGAAAAAAATACAACTGCTTATAAGAAATCACACCTTTATCTTCCCAGAATAGTTGAAAGAGGTGATAATCTAGATAAGTGAAATAACACTTTTTTTAGAAACCAATTCTTGGAGATCCAAGATGGTGGTGTCGGGAGGACACTGTCTGATGAGCAGGACAGCAGTGAATGCACAGCGACCAACAGACTGAACTCTGGGCCCCAAAACACCAGCAATTGTGCTTTGCAGGTGAGAGGAAACCTCATGGTGTGGGAAGAAATCAGGCCCATTCTCAGGTCACCCAGCTAAACCCCATAAGAGTTCCCACATCCACCAGGTGCTCAGTGGCCAGCCCAGAGCCACACTCCTGCGTGCTCTGATCACTGTCCCAGACCAAACTGTGGGCCCCCAAACACCACAGACTGGGATTTCCAGTCGAGATAAAACCCCACGGTGAAGGAAGCAATCAGGACCAACCTCAGGTCACCCAGACAGTCCTTGGAAAAGGTTCTGGGATATGGCAGGCACTCAGCCACCAGCCAGAGACCTGCCTGCAGGCCTGACTCACTGTTCCAGACAGAAGTGTGGACCCCAGGGCACCAGAGACTGGGGTTCCCTATTGGGAGGAAACCCCATGGTGAGGGAAACATCAGGTCTGACCTCAGGGCACTCAGCTGCCCTCACCCCCAAAAAAGTTCTCAGGAAAATTTCCTGAGTTCCTGCAGGCGCCCAGTGGCCAGCATGGAGCCACTCGCCTATGCCTGTGTAGTCTGCTCACCATCCCAGACTGAACTGTGAACCTCAAACACCACAGACTGGGTCTCAATGTTGGGAGGAAACCCCACAGCGGATGAAACATCAGGTCCGAACTCAGGTTCCTGCAGGCTCTGGCTCTAGTATCCTGCCACACCTGAGTGCTGCACTCACCTGCCACTGATTACCACTTGGGTACTGGGGCACAGAGCTCCAACCTCAGACCTACAGAAGCCTGGGATCCACGGTATCAGCCCCAGACACTGTACCAAGGTGCAACCAGTATTCCTAGCTAAACTGACCAACTGAGGGGCTCCCTGGTTCTTCAAGAGGGCTGCGCACAGAAAGCAGTGTAAGAGCAGCAGCAGCAGCTCACTAAATTCAGAGCAAGAAACTCAGCAGCAATGCAGCTGTCTCCAAGACTTCCCCTGGTGATAGGACAGCCTACCCCACATACACTACTAATGACCACAGTTACCACACAGGTCCATAGGCTGGAAGTGAGCTGTAGCAATTCTTGAGAAGCACTGCCATTCAGGTGCCCATACCCAAAAAGCTGAGGAGACCTGCCAAGGGGATTCTCCACACGCCAGGATTCCAGCAGGCATCAGAAACTAAGAGAAAACACCTGAGACAGACAGATGGGTAGAGACCAGAATAAAAGGACAACCAACAAAAGGCAAAGCAATATGGCATCCCGAGAACCCAGTTATCCAGGGGCAAGTAGACCTGGACACCCTATCATAAGGGAAATTCAAGATGATTACCTCATCTAAGCTTATGAAGAGGATAATGGAGGAAACAAAAAAATGTATAAAGAAATATAGGAAGATGCAGCCAAACAGTTTGTGGCTTTCAGAGAGAAAATAATTAAATGACTGAAAGAAATAAAAGAAACAAAGGAATGTTCAAACAAACAGGTGAGGAACTGAAGGAAAAACAGGAAAATACAGTCAGACAAGTGAAGGAAATCAACAAAATGGTTCAATATCTGAAGATATCATGCAGACCATAAGAGAACACAGATGTCAGCCCAGGCTACTATACTCAGCAAAACTCTCAATCACATAGATGGAGAAAATAAGATATTCAATGACAAAAACAAATTTAAACAATACCTACCCACAAATCCAGCCTTACAGAAGACACTAGAAGGAAAAATACAATCCAAGAAAACTAACTACTTTCAGGTAAACACAGGAAACAAACACACTCACTAGAGCAAAACTGTAAGTAGCCAAGCACACAAACACACTATTACAACCAACATAAAAATAAAAAGCTCTAGCAGCCACTGGACATTAATCTCTCTCAACATCAATGGACTCAACTCTCCAATACAAAGACACAGACTAACAGAATGGATGTGTAAACAAGACCCAACAATCTGTATACAAGAAACACATTTAAATCACAAAGATAGACATTACCTGCGAGTAAAGGGCTGGAAGATGGTTTTCCAAGCAAATGGACCCAAGAAGCAATCAGGAGTAGCCATTCTAATATCTAATAAGACAGACTTTCAACCAAAATTAATCAGAAGAGATGGGGAAGGTCACTTAATACTCATCAAAGGAAAATTCCACTAAGAAGACATCACAATTCTGAATATCAATTCTCCAAATACAAGGGCACCCACATTTGTAAAGGAAACATTAATAAAACTTAAGCGACACATAAATCCACACACATTAACAGTGGGAGACTTCAACACCCCACTCTAATCAAAGTGGGGTCAACAAAACAGAAATTAAACAAAGAACAATAAGTCTAACAGAGGTCATAAATCAAATGGACCTAACAGACATCTCTAGAACCTTTCACCCAAACACAAAAAAATTTACCTTCTTATCAGCACCTCATGGAACCTTCTCCAAAATAGACCATGTAGTTGGTCACAAAGCAAGCCTCAACAGATACAAGAAGACTGAAATAATCCCTTGTATCCTATCTGATCACCATAGCTTAAAGCTGGACCTCAAAAAAAAAAAAAAAAAAAAAACGGAAATAGCAAAAAGCCTACACACACATGGAAACTGAACAACTTGCTACTAAATGACAGCTGGGTCAGGGAAAAAAATAAAGAAATTAAAGTTTTTCTAGAATTCAATGAAAATGAAGGCACAACATACCCAAAATTATGGGACACAATGAAAGCAGTGCTAAGAGGAAAGTTCATAGCACTAAGTGACTTCAAGAAAAATTTCAAAACATTTCAGTCAAGCAACTTAATGGCTTACCTGAAAGTCCCAGGGGAAAAAAAAAGAAACAGACACACCCAAGAGGAGTAGATGGCTGGAAATCAAACTCAGGGCTGAAATCAATAAATTAGAAACAAATAAACCAATTCAAAGACTCAATGAAACCAAGAGCTAGTTCTTTGAAAAAGTCAACAAGATAGACAAACCCTTATCCAAACTAACTAAAAGGCAGGCAGACACTATCCAAATCAACAAAATCAGAAATGAAAAGGGGGACATAATGAAAGACACTGAGGAAAACCAAACAATCATTAGGTCTTATTTCAAAAGGTTATATGCCACAAAATTTGAAAATCTAAATGAAATGGACAATTTCCTTGATTGATTCCACTTGCCAAAGTTGAATCAAGACCAGGTAAATAAATTAAATAGTCCTGTATCTCCTAAGGAAACAGAAGCTGTCATCAAAAGTTTCCCATCCAAAAAAAAAAAAAAAAAAAAAAAAAAAAAAGCCCAGGGCCACATGGTTTCAGTACAGAATTCTACCAGACCTTCAATACACTTCGAACTATTCCACAAAATAGAAACAGAAGGAACATTACCAAATTCATTCTATGAAGCCAAATCACTTTGATAACTAAACCTCAAAAAGACTCAACACAGAAAAAAGTTTCAGGCCAGTTTCCCTTATCAACATTGATGCAAAAATACTCAACAAAATACTCGCAAAATAAATCCAATGACACATAAAAGATATCATCCACTACGACCAAGTAGGCTTCATCCCAGGCATGCAGGGGTGGTTCAATATATAGAAATCCATCAGTGTAATCCATGATATAAACAAACTGAAAGAAAAAAAAAAAAACAACACATGATCATTTCCTTAGATGCTGAAAAAGCATTTAACAAAATCCAACATTCATTTATGGAAAGCAACTTAAATCAATCTCACTGAAATCAGGGACAAGGCAAGGCTGTCCACTCTCTCTTCAACATGGTTCTTGAAGTCCTTGCTAGAGCAATAAGACAATTAAAGTAGATCAAGGGGATACAAAGTCGAAAGGAAGTAATCAAAGCATCACTATTAGCAGATGATATGATACATGAGTGACCCCCAAAATTCTACCAGGGAACTCCTACAGCTGATAAACACCTTCAACAAAGGGGCTAGATACAAAATTAAATTAAAAAAATCAGTAGCCTTCCTGTATACAAAAGACAAATGGGCTGAGAAACAAATTAGTGAAACAATACCCCTCACACTAACGACAAAGGACATAAAGTACCTTGGTGTAACTCTAACCAAGCAAGTCAAAGACTTGTATGAAAAAAACTTCGAGTCTCTGAAGAAAGAAATTGAAGAAGATATCAGAAGACGGAAAGATCTCCCATGCTCATGGTTTGGCAGGATTAACATAGTAAAAATGGCCATTTTACCAAAAGCAATCTACAGATTCAATGCAATTCCCATCAAATTACCAACACAATATAGACCTTGAAAGAAAAATTCTCAACTTCATATGGAATAACAAGAAACCCAGAATTGCTAAAACAATCCTCTACAATGAAAGATCTTCTGGAGGTATCTCCATCCTCAATCTCAAGATGTACTATAGAGCAACAGTAATAAAACTGCATGGTACTGGTACAGAAACAGGCTGTGGATTAATGGGATAGAACAAAAGACCCCAAAATAAACCTACATACTTATGGACAAGTGATTTTTTTTACAAGGATGCCAAAACCATACAATGGAAAAAGAGAGAGCATTTTCAATAAATGGTGCTGGTATAACTGGATATCTACATGTAGAAAATGCAAATAGATCCATATTTGTCACCCTGCACAAAACTAAAGTCCAAGCATATCACAGACCTCAATAAAAAATCAGACAGACACACAAAACCAGTTAGAAGAAAAAGTGGAGAAGAGCCTTGAACTCATTGGCACAGAAAACAACTTCCTGAACAGAACACCAACAGCACAGGCTCTAAGAGCAACAATCAATAAGAACTCATGAAACTGAAAAGCTTCTCTAAAAAACACGGTCAGCAGAACAAAATGACAGCCTAGAGATTAGGAAAGGATCTCCACCAACCCTATATGTGACAGAGAGCTAATAACCAGAATATGTAAAGAACTCAAGAAGTTAAACATCAACCAACCAACCAAATAATCCAATTAAAAAAATGGGGTACAGAACTAAACAGAGAATTCTCAGCAGAGGAATATCAAATGGCAGAGAAACACTTCAAGAAATGCTCAATGTTCTTAGCCATCAAAACGACACTGAGATTTCACCTTACACCCATCAGAATGGCTAAGATCAAAAACTCAAGTGACAACACATGCTGGAGAGGTTGTGGAGAAAGGGGAACCCTCCTCCATTGCTGGTGAGAATGTAAACTTATACAACCACTTTAGAAATCAGTCTGGCACTTTCTCAGACAATTAGGAATAGTGCTACCTCAAGATCCAGCTATACCACTCCTAGGCATATATCCAAAGTATGCTCAAGTACACAACAAGGACATTTGCTCAACCATGTTTGTAGCAGCTTTATTTGTAATAGCCAGAAACTAGAAACAACCCAGATGTCCCTCAAATGAGGAATGGATACAGAAATTGTGGTACATTTACGCAATGGAATACTACAGAGCAATTAAAAGCAAGGAAATCATGAAATTTGCAGGCAAATGGTAGGATCTAGAAAATATCATCCGGAGTGAGGTATCCCAGAAGCGGAAAGACAAGCATGGTGTATACTCACTTACAAGTGGATATTAAACATATAAGATAAACATACTAAAATCTGTACACCTAAAGAAGCTAAGCAAGGAGGAGGACCCTGGGTAAGAATATCAATCCTCATCAGAAAGGCAAACAGGATGGACATCGGAAGAGTTAGAAAATAGGGAATAGGACAAGAGCCAATCAAAGAGGGACTCTGACTCTACCTAGCAGGGTATCAAAGCTGATGCTGAGACTTATAGCCGAACTTTGGGCAGAGTGCAGGGAATCTTATGAAAGAAGAGAGAGATAGAAAGATCTGGAGGGGACAGGAGCTCTATAAGGAGAAAAGAACCAAAAACTCTGGGCACAGGGGTCTTTTCCAAGACTGATACTCTGGCCAAAGTCCATGCATGGAGATAACCTAGAACCCCCCTGCTCAGATGTAGCCCATGGCAGCTCAGTATCCAAGTGGGTTCTCTAGTAATGGGAATAGGGGCTGTCTCTGACATGAACTCAGTGGCTGGTTCTTTGATCACCTCCCCCTGAGGGGCGAGCAGCCCTACCAGGCCACAGAGGAAGACAATGCAGCCAGTCCTGATGAGACATGATATTCTAGGGTCAAATGGAAGAGAATGAGGACCTCCCCTCTCAGTGGAATGGAGGAAGGGCTTGGGAGAAGAGGGAGGGAGGGTGCTATTGGTAGGGGATGAGGGAGGGGGCTGCAGCTGGGATAAAAAGTGAATAAGCTATAATTAAGAAAAAACAAATTAAAAAAAAGAAAAAAACCCAATTATTTGAAAACTCATTTATTTTTAATTATGTGTATAAAAAACTTTTATTTGCTTGTTTCTACTGTTGTCTTGGAAGCTTACTGCCTGTTTTTGCTAACCCATGACTAGTCCTGGAATCTTCTAGCCTCTGTATAATCTAACCTAGGTCTAGAATGTTTTCAGCTTCTAAGAATTATTGCTTAATAAGCTCACCCTTTCTTGTTCTTTCTGAGCTCTCGACTGGCTGGTTCAACTCAGCAGTTCTGGCTCAGTCTTCTCTCTCAGCTAACTTCAATCTGGGTTTTCTCGTAGCTTCTAAATTGATCTGCTTGGCCTCAAACTAACTCCAGCAATCTGCTCTCTCATCTTCCAGCTCCTTATTCTCTGGCTCATTCCATCTTCATACCTGTGTTTTTTCTCTGCAATCTGTCTCTATTACTGTCCTGGTAAAAACTGCCTCCTCTCTCTCTGTGTTGCTCCTTAAGTAGCTTTCTTTTCCTTTGTCTTCTCTTGAGAGTTGGTCATATCCTAGTTTATCTAATCTTTCTCTGATTTGTCACTTTTTCTGCCACTCAACTAATCATCATTTTTAAACAAGGGTGCTTCCTTCCACAAACTAACTTTACCTTTGCTGTTTGGGATTAAAGGTGTGTACCACCATGACTGAACCTAAGCTTTTCTTTACCTAAAATTTGCTGTATAGCAGATTGACCTAGGTCTTTAGATGTGATCTCTTGCCAGATCAGCCATATTCTGAATTAAAACTCCTCTATAATTATCCAGACCAGGGTGTGGGATCCCCTGGAACTGGAGTCACGGGCAGTTATGAGCAGCTTCACGTGGATTCTGAGATCCAAATCTAGGTCTTCTGAAATAGCAGGAAGCACTTTTAACCAGTAAGCCATCTCTCCAAACCAGAAATTATTTTTCATTTTTTTTAAAGATTAAAAAATTTCATGTGTATTAATGTTTTATCTGAATGTATGTATGTGTACTATGTCTGTGCCTGCTATTGTCAGAGGTCAGAAGAAGGCATCTAATTCCCTGGAACTGGAGTTAAAGGAAGTTAAAGGGGTTAAAGGAACCTACCATGTAGGTTCTAGGAACTAAACCTTCCTCTGCAAGAACCTAGTGCTCTTAAAAACTGAGCCATCTCTCCAGCCCCACATCTTAGTAATTTTTAGACACTTCTTTCATGCTATCTTTTATTGTGTCTATTATTATATGGGTATTAAAATATGGGTATTTTAAAAAGTTTATGTATTTTATCTGAGTGCTCTGTCTGCATGTATACCTGCACACGGCAAGAGGGCAGCAGATCCTATTGTAGATGGTTGTGAGCTGCCATGTTGTTGCTGGGAATTGAACTCTGATCCGTCTTTCTACCTCTATAAGATTTTAGTTGTTGCTGTTTTTTGTTTGTTTATTTTTAAGATGAGATCTCTTTATGCAGTCCAGGCTGTCTTGAAATCCCTATGTAAACTAGGCTGGTATGGAACTCATAGAGAGCCACCTGCCTCTGCCTCTTGATTGTTGCAATTAAAGGTGTGGCTTTTTATTAGCTTTTATAAGGGAAAATTTTAAAGCTGTGTGAGAGGGTATACATCTGTTATATCAAGTGGTAGGCTGAGAAGAATGGTAGTTCAAGGACAGGCTAGAATATAGAGGGAGGCCCTGTTTTTTTTTTTTTTTTTTTTTTTTTTAAGGAAGCTAGGCATGGTGGCTTACACCTATAATTCCATCACTCAGAAGGTAGAGGCAGAAGAATTCCTACAACTTTGAGTGTAACCTTACTTGCAAGTTTGAGGATAACCTAACTCTTCGCCAGAGAATGGGACAAAGTGATAAACACATGAAGATTTATGTTTTGTTCAACTTATATTGAAAGGTTTTGGTTATATTTTCTTCTGTTTTGCGACTGAGTTTCTCTTTATAGCTCAGGATGGCCTTCAGCTCATTATATAGCCAAATCATGCTTCAACCTCATGATCCTCTTGCTATGGTACCCCAAGTGCTGATTTTACATTCACTCCTAGAAAACTATCTTTCTCTCTTCTATTATGTAGCCCTGGTTAACCCTGAACTTTATTATGAAGACAAGGCTGGGCTTAAGCTTACAGAGATCCTACTGCTTCTGACTTTCAAGTCCTGTTGTAACAAGTATGTACCACCACACCCAGACATATTTATTTATCTCTACTAGCTTTTGCAAAGAAGCGTAAATCTTAACCACTATGAATTCTGTCACTGTATCTCCCTCGTCAGAAAGAATATGGAAATCTGGTAGTTTTGAACTACCAAAACTACTTCTGTCATTTAAATTATGTTGAATTTCAGAAGCATCACCAGTTCAGATTTCTCTAAAATATACCCCTTTCTTCAAAACCTTGATTATATTTCTGTCCTAGTCCACTGGGGCTTACTCTTGTAAAAAAAAAAAAAATCTTATTTTTAGCCTTTCTACATATCTAACTGGTCTTCAGCAATATATTTACAACTCTGTCCTTCAATTAAAACTGAAACTGAACAGACCTAGAAACATAATTGACAGATAATTACTGAAAGAGACAGACTGCAAGCAAAGAGAGCATTTTTAATCCTTTTGCCATCTGCTCCATTCTCAGTTTACACACTTCCTAAACCCAGCTAAAATTCATCCCCATCTCTTTTCTTGATCTTTTTTGGGGGGTAGAGGGGTTTGCAACTGGGATATTTCGTTTAAAATTATTTTTCAAATTTTATTTCAGTTTATGGGTATGAGTGTTTTGTCTGCTTGTGAGGAGTTCTGCATCAGGAACATTTATCCAATACCAAGGACATCCAGATTGCTAAAGGCCAGTATAAGCACACAATCAATAAGAGCCAGGACAATATGGCACCACCAGATCCCAGCTATTCTACCATAGCAAGTTCTGGATATCCTAACACAGCTGAAACACAAGAAGATGGCCTTGAATCCAACCTTATAAAGATGTTAGAAGCCTTTAAAGAGGCAATGAATACATCCCTTAAAGAAATACAGGAAAATACAATCAAATAGCCAGAGGCCTTTAAAGAGGAAATGAATAAATCCCTTTGAGAAATACAGAAATACACAATTAAACAGGTGAAGAAGATGAATAAAACTGTTCAAGACCTTAAAATGGAAATAGAAACAATAAAGAAAACACAATCTGAAGGAATCCTGGTGATGGAAAATCTAGGTAAGAGAATTACAGATGCGAGCATCACCAACACAAAAGAGATGGAAGAGAAAATCTCAGGCACAGAAGGTGCAATTGAAGAAGGAATAGATCATCAGTCAATGAAAATGTTAAAGCTAAAAAGTTCCTGACACAAAACATTTAGGAAATCTGGGATACTATGAAAAGACCAAACCTAAGAGTAATAGGAAGAGAAGAAGGTGAGGAGTCCCTTCACCAAGGTCATGAAAATATTTTCAAGAAAATCATAGAAAATCCTTGGAGCCGGGCATGGTGGCACCTGCCTTTAAGCCCAGCACTTGGGAGGCAGAGGCAGATGAATCTGTGAGCTCAAGGCCAGCCTGTCTACAAAGAGAGCTCCAAAACATCCAAGCTGTTATACAGAGAAACCCTGTCTTGATAAACCAACAAAACAAAAACAAAAAAATGAAAGAAAATCCTGTTGCCACATAATAATCAAAATACTACATCTACAGAACAAAGAAAGAATATTAAAAGCTGCAAGGGAAAAAGGTCAAGTAACCTACCAGAATTACATCAGACTTATCAGTAAAGACTCTGAAAACCAGAAGGGCCTGGACATATGTCTTGCAGCCTCTAAGAGACCACAGATGTCAACCTATAATACTATATGCAGCAAAACTCTCAATCACATGAATGGAAAAAATAAGATATTCCAAGACAAAAGCAAATTTAAACAATATATATACACAAATTCAACCCAACAGAAAAAGCTAGAAGGTAAACTCCAACTCAAGGAGATTAACTGCATCCAAGGAAACACAGGAAATAATAATTCCACACTAGCAAAAAGAAGAAGAAGAGAAACACACACAAACACTAACAAAACCAGTATCAAAATAAGAACAATCATTGGTCATTAATATCTATCAATATCAATAGACTCAACTCCCCAATAAAAACACAGGGTAACGGAACAGTTTTGAAAAGCAGGATCCATCATTATGCTGCATATAAGAAGCACACTCTGGGGCTGGAGAGATGGCTCAAATAACCTCTGAGCACTGCTCCAGAGGTCCCGAGTTCAATTCCCAGCAACCACTTGGTGGTTCCCAACCATCTATAATGATATAGTGCCCTCTTCTGGCCTGCAGTTACACATGCAGGCAGATCACTGAATACAGAATAAATCAATCTTAAAAAACAAAAACAAACAAACAAAAACCCACTGGGGCTGTCTCTGACTCTGGATCTCCTTCCCCTGGCTGGGCTGCCTTGTCAGGTCTCTATGGAAGAGGGTGCCCTTATAGTCCTGCTTTGACTTTAGGTGCCAGGGTAGGTTGGTAACTTGTGGAAGGAGAGGTGGGGAAAGGAGCACGAGGGTAGGGCTGGGATCAGGTTGTAGAGTAATTAAGTAAGTAAGTAAATTAATAGGAACTCTTGGCTCCTCCTCCGGCACCATGTCTGCTTGCATGCTACTATGTTTCTCACCATGATGATATTGGCCTAAACCTCTGAAACTGTAAGCTAGCCCCAATCAAATGTGTTCCCTTTGAAGAGTTGCTGTGGTAATGGTGTCTCTTCATGGAAGTAGAAATTCTAACTAAGATACCCACACATTAAAATTAAATAAAAATTAAAAAAAAAGAAATATAATCTCACCAAGTATGATGGCATGTATCTATAATCTCAGCATTCAGAAGGCTGAGGTAGGAGAATTATTAATTTTAGGGCAGCATGAGGTATATGTTAAGACCTTGTCTCAAAGAAAGCTAAGAAATTAAAAATAAAAACAAAAACAGTTAAAGAAAAAGGATCCGGAGTTCAAAGTCATTTTCTAAATATTGAGTTCCAGGTCATCTTAGACTCCGTAAGACCCTGTCTCAAAAACAAACCAAACAAAACGAATCCACAGCCCTAGAGAGGTAGAGGTACGAAAACCCAGACCTCAGGTTCATCCTCAACAGTGCAGCAAGTTTAAGACTAATATAGGCTACAAAACCAATGACAACACACACACACACACACACACACACACACACACACACACACGTGCATGCACGCACAAATCCACAAAAGCAAAAAGGATAAAAATCAAGACAGAAAATGCCAACTGAAAGGTGGTAGCCCACGCCTTTAATCCCAGTACTTGGGAGGCAGAGGCAAGTGGAGTTCACGGCCAATCTGGTCTATAGTATGAGTTTCCAGGACAACCAGGGCTACAGAGGAGAAATCCTAACCCTAGAAAAATGGTCACCAGAAGATGCAGCTTAGTGGCAGTGTTTACTAACTAAGCATGAGGCTTTGGGTTCAATCTGGGGTAAAGCCCACTTTAAAGGCTTTCTTTAAAACTATGTATGTATGTATGTATATGAGCGTTCTATCTGCATGTATTCCTGCATGCCAGAAAAGAGCATCAGATCCCAGTATAGATGGTTGTGAGCCAACATGCAGTTGCTGGGAACTGAACTCAGAACTGCTGAGCCATCTCTCCAGCCCCCAGAAGTTGTTGTTTTAAAGTGGGTGTGCTGGCTAGTTTTATATCAACTTGGCACACAAGAGCTAGAGTGATTAGAAATGAGGGAGCCACGATTGGGAAAATGCCTTCGTAAGACTGGGCTGTAGGCAGGCCTGTAGGGCATTTTCTTAGTGATTTGTAATGGAAGTTTTGGTTTCTTTAAAAACTCAGTTATATTATGTAAACAGGTGTACTTAAAAAAAACTCTTTTATTTACATTTTTATTTCGATTTCTCCCTACTCCACCCCAATCCCTTCCAACACCCCAACACCAGGTAGGAGAGAAAAAAAAAGGGTTAGTTGAAGAGGGGGTGAAGTTCTCCTAGCTACTTCATGCTGGTTTCCGTCATCAGGTTCCTTGGAGCCAGTTCAATCCTCATTTCAGGAGATCTCCAACTTCTTTTCTCATTACATCAACCAGGAGCAGCAGGGAGAAGCACGAGCAGTTTTGTTCTTTCTTGGAGCTCCACACTCTCCGGGCTCTGGCATTTATTCTTTCTCCAGAGACCTCAGATTCAAACTCTCTGCACCTGGCAAAGAGCTCCTCTCAGAGCCCACACGAGGCAAATAGTCTGCTGCTGTGGACCATCTGAATCAGTCCCACATCCCACACCTGGGACCAAAACAAAGACATGTTTATATCTACAACAAACAGGTTTTTGTTTTAATCCCAAGTGTGGGATAAGGGACTGCCTTAGTTTATCCACAGCTGATAATATCCTAGTGTGGCTCCAAGAGGGGAATGGTTTTTGCCAGCTGGAGTTAGTGGAATTCTGAGGACTCTGGGAGAGTATAAATACCAGAGCCCAGTTGGAGAAAGGGGCTTCAGGAGAAGGACAGAGAAGGAAGAGGCTGACTTGTTTGTCCTGCTGCATTTGCTGTTTGATAGTTAGCTGGTCTGCTAGATATCCTGACGATTGAGATTGGTATTTTCCCAAAGAACTGGACGACTCTAACCAATCATAACTAAGTCTAAAGAGGTCTACGTGCCCTTTCCCTTTTAACCTTCTTTTTAGGGTTGGGAGTTGGAATGGAGGTAGAGGCTTAAGGAATCCCAAATAAAGAAGAGTTTAAAAACTAGCACCCACTGTGATGGATGTGAGGGGGACCAACACATTGCGGGTGATGCCCTCCCTGGGCTGGTGGTCTTGGTTCTATAAGAAAGCAGGCTAAGCAACTCATAGGGAGCACGCCAGGAAGCAGAACTCCTCCTTGGCCTCTGCATCAGCTCCTGCCTCCAGGTTTCTGTCCTGTTAGAGTTCTTGTCCTGACTTCCTTTGATGAGGAATTGTGATGTAGAAGTATAAGCTGAATAAATAATTTCCTCCCCAAGTTGCTAGAATCATGGTGTTTCAACATAGCAATAATAACCCTGACTAAGACATTAGGGATATATAAAAATCAGTTGGTAGGCCATTTAACTGGCAGTTGTAAAGAGATGGGTTCAATCCTCAGTACTCACACACACACAGACCCCTATCTGTTGGAGAGATGGCTCAGCAATAAAGGCATTTGCTGCTCAATCATGGATATCCTGTGTCATTATATGTTCGAAGTATATGATCTGCTTTTTTATTTTACAGGAGATTACAGTTAAGAGAATGCATGAATCTCAGAAGAGACTTTGAACTCTGGACTTTTAAACAAGCTTGATACTGTCATAGACTATGGGAACTTTTGAAGTTGGACTGAATGAATTTCTGCATTATTGTATGGCTACAAGCCTATGGGGCCAGGGAGTGGAATGTGATTGTTTGAATAGGTATGGCCCCCACAGACTCATGTGTTTCAATGTTTGGCCAATAGAGAGCTGCACTATTAGGAAGTGTGTCCATGTTGGAGTGGGTGTGGCCTTGCTGGAGGAAATGCATCACTGTGGGGTCGGGCTTTGTTATGCCCAGGTGGCACATAGTCTCATTCAGCTACCTGCAGATCAAGACATAGAACTCTAGCCAAGAGTGGTAACACACACCTGTAATCCTAGCATTCAGTAAGGCAGAGGCAGGTGGATTTCTGTGAGTTCAAGGCCAGTCTGGTCAGCAAATCGAGTCCAGGACAGCCAATGCTTCCCAGAGAAACCATGTCTCAAAAACAAAACAATACAATACAATACAACCCAACAAAAAATGGACTTAGAAACTGTAAGCTATTCCTGATCAAATGTTTTCCTTTATATGAGTTACTGTGGTCATGGTGTCTCTTCACAACAACAGAAAACCTACAGCCAACAAATCCTTGTAAACTGCAGCTCCAAAGGATCTATCTGACTCTTCTCTTCTGGTATATGCAGGAATCAACACACATGTACACATACTCTCACACAGTTACACACACATAAATAAAATAAAAATTGTTTTAAGATGCGGCCTTGGCTGGCGATGTAGCTCAGTTGGTAAAATGCTTGCCTACCATGCATGGTGAAGCAGTGCATAAGTTGGGTGTGGTTTGTACAGCCCAGGCTAACCTGAAACTCAGAGCCCACCCCCCCAGCCTCTCAAATGATGGAATTACAGGAGTGGACCATCAATCTTTGATTCATTAACACTTATTGAAAGAAAAATTAAGTTTCTGCATTCAAGATGTTCACAGATTAATGGAAAAGGCCATTACAAACCATGTCGGTATCATGTGCTAAATTCATGTCCATTTACTGTATCTTAGGCATCAGAGAAAAGTTCAAGACTTAAAGAACTGGAAATACCAGGAGCACTGGTGCACATTTTAAATCCCAGTACCGCCGGGAAGGAGGCCTAATGAAATGAAGGTCAGTGTATTCTTGACTCTAAAAACAACACAGGCAGTAGGGATATGGTGGTAGAGAAGAGGGAAAAGTTTTCCCAGCCAAGTAATACATGCGGAGCCATTTGTACAAGTGTAGAAGAACAATCAGAAAGGCATTTAATTCAGTATACCTGATACAGAACGAAGGCGTAAGGCCTGGAGTGCAGAGCCTAGCACGCAAATCAAACAGCCCACAAATACCTGTAACTGCAGCTCCAAGGGAATGTGACCCCATCTTCTAGCATCTATAGGCACCCCAACACACAGGTACACATTCCCTCACACAGGTACTCATACACCCATAAACACAAATTGTTTTAAGGCATGGTCTTGCCTGAGGAGGTAGCTCTGTTGGTCGTGCTCGGTTAAGAACACTTGCTGTTCTTAGGAGACACAGGTTCATTTCCCAGCACCATATGGTACTTCACACCTGTCAGTAACTCTAGGGTCAGGAGATTTGACATCCTCTTTCAGCCTCTTCGGTACTACATGCACATGTTACACATACATACATGCAGGGAAAACACTCAGAGTCACAAAATAAAGATTTCTTTTTAGTTACGTATCTCTGTGTATAGGTATATGCATGTGAGTTAGGTAATGCATCAGGTGTCCACAGAGGTCAGAGGAGCCGTCTTCCTTAGAGCTGGAGTTGCAGGTGATTGTAAGGTGCCTGACATGGGTGCTAGGGATTGAACTTGGCTCCTCTGCAAAAGTAGCACACGCCACTGAGCTACCTCTCCAGCACCCAAAATAAATAAACTTAAAAAAAAATACAAGGCCGATACATGGCTGGTTGAAGCAGAATATAAGGGTTAGAGAGGCGCTTTTTATACGCTACAAAGTAGGTTAAGAGGTTTTCAGGTTTTTCATGTTACACTTCTGCAAGCATAAAAACAGGTCAAGAGGGCCTTGTGCACTATTGGTAAGCGCTCTTAACACTGAGCTACATCTCTAATCTGGAACACTGACTTCTGGTAACAGTATTCGTTACTTGGTTGCATAGTGGTTGATACACACAGTAGTAAAAGTAAGTTATTAAAAACAGTGAATTATATCACCATACTACATTTTTTCCCTGAATCTTGGGTAGAGATCTGACATAAAAACATGGATCCTGGGAAACATTTTTTTCCTAACTAAACATAAAATAAACATTGAGTTAAAATTTTACCAGTATTTCTTTGTTTTATTTGTATCTTGTTTACAATAATTTTCCTCCGTATACTTAAAAAAGAATGAGTTAAATGACTGTTTGGTAAGTAGTTAATGCAATATATTTCCAAGTCTAAACAGTGGGCATGAATAAAAGGGAATTAGAATCAGACCATTTAAAAAAATTTTATTGGCCAAGTGGTTGTAGCACACACCTTTAATCCCAGCACTAAGAGAGGCAGAGGCAGATGGATTACTGTGAATTCCAAACCAACCTGGCCTACAAAATGAGTCCAGGATAGCCAGGGCTACAAAGACAAACTCTGTTTCAAAAAATCAAAAACCCAAAAGCCCAACCTTTCACTTCTTCTGCTGGGCTTGATAGCACACAACTATAATCCAGCACTTAAGGTAAAAGCAGGAGCATCAGGAGTTCAAGGTCATCTTCAGCTCCTCAAAAAAATTGGCACTATCCTGGGCTAGGTTCAGGAGCTCCTGTCTCAAAACAAACAGCAAAGAACCCCTCACTTATTTTAAAAGATTAGGCAGGGCCAGTGAGATGGCTCATTGGTAATTAGCCTGATGACTTAAATTTAATCCCCACATCCCGTATGATGACAGAGAACCTATGTCAGCTATTTATCTTTTGGCCCAAATGTATGAAACGGCACTTGATTCCCCCTACCCATAAAAAACAAACAAACAAACAAACAAACAGAATTTAAGGGACCTGACAGAGAGCTCAGATTTTCCAGAGGAGCCCTCAATCTCATAACCTGTATCAGTCCACTTATGTAACTCCAGCTCCAGGTAATCCAATGTCCTCTTCCAGCCTCCACAGGCCCCTACATACAAGTGTCATGCATACATACAGGCAAAAATAAAAATAACAACAACAACAAAAACCCAAACATCTCCAGGGCCTAGAGAGATAGCTCAGGGGTTAAGAGCACTGGATGTTCTTCTAAATGTCCTGAGTTCAATTCCCAGCAACCATATATTGGCTCACAGCCATCTACAATGAGATCTGGTACCCTCTTCTGGCATGCAGGCACACATGCAGGCAGAATACTGTACCATAATAAACAAATAAAAAGGTATCAGGTTATGTTCCTACTACCCACATAGAGGCTCATGACCATTTATAACTCCAGTTCCAGGAGATCTGATGCTCTCTGTGCTCTTTTCTGACCTCCCAAGGCACCAGCTACACACATGGTGCACATTACATTTATCCATTCAGGTAAATACACACATACCTAAAATACTGTTTTAATTACTTAAAAATAAAAGCAAATCTTTAAAAAGACTAAGTGATGGAGAGATGGCTCAGCAGTTAAGAGCACTGGCTGCTCTTCCAGAGGTCCTGAGTTCAATTCCCAGCAACCACATGGTGGCTCACAACCATCTGCAATGGAATCTGATTTCCTCTTCTGGTGTGCATGAAAAACAGAGTGTTTATATACATAAATTAAATAAGTAAATCTTAAAAAAAAAGACTAAGTGACAAAAAACAAACACAAAAGACTAAGTGACCAGTGGCAGACACCAGTAATTCTAGCACTGGAGAGTCTGAGGCAGGAGGATCTAAAGCTCAAGGCTAGCTATATAGCAGAACCTTGTCTTGTGATTCTGGTACCCCAATGAGTTCAAGGCTTGCCTGGAATAAGTACCAAAAACTTGTCTCAGGGCTAGAGAGATGGTCAGTGGTTAAGAGCACAGGCTGCTCTTCTAGAGGACCTGGTTCAATTACCAGCAACCACATAGCAGCTCACGACACTCTGTAACTCCTGTTCCAGGGCATCTGATACCCTCATCTAGACATACATGCAGGTAAAACACTATGCACATTAAATAAATAAATAAATAAATAATAAAAAATAAGCTGGGCAGTGGTGTCACAGACCTTGAAAAAGAACTTGTCTCAAGAGAAGAGTAAATTGTTATTGTGGGCATTCAGATAATAGATTCAGAAATTTTGAAAGCATTTTCCTTACCAACACTATTAAATGCCCAGACATAGGGGCTGTTAAGGGACTTACAGAGTTTTCGCCATACATATACATATACTTACAAATATGGCTTAAAAACAGGAACTTGAGGGTTAAAAACATACAAACAAACCTATATATTGCTCTGCATACTGTTTTCTACAAGAAACTGATTGGCAGATGCTGAGACTCATAACCAAACTTTGGGCAGAATGCAGAGAATCTTATAAAAGAAGGGGGAGATAGTAAGACCTAGAGAAGACAGGAGCTTCACAAGGACAGCAACAGAACCAAAAAATCTGGGCACAGGGGTCTTTTCTGAGACTGATACTCCAACCAAGGACAATTCAAGGTTATAACCTAGAACCCCTGCTCATATGTAGCCCATGGCAACACAGTATTCAAGTGGATTCCATAGTAAGGAGAAAAGGGACTGTCTCTGACATGAACTCAGTGGCCTGATCTTTGATCACCTCACCCTGAGGGGGGAGAAGCCTTGTCAGGCCACAGAGGAGGACCATGCAGCCAGTCCTGATGAGACCTAATAGGCTAGGGTCAGATGGAAGGGAAGGAGGACCTCCCTTATCAATGGACTTGGAGAGGAGCATTGGAGGAGATGAGGAAGGGTGGAATTGGGAGCGGGCTACAGCTGGGATAAAAAGTGAATAAACTGTAATTAATATAAAAAATAATTAAAAAAAACCTGCTTGGGATTCTCCCAAAAAGCCACAGAAGAGCCTAGAGCTCTTATTTCTTTTGCATAGCACCCAGGACTGGTTCCTAGCTCCCACATGGCAGATCACAACTGTCTTCAATGACAGTTCTAGGGGATCCACACTCTCTTTGAGCCTCCATGGAAGCAGTGAGTACACATACATGCCACAAACACTCAATACCATAAAAAAGCCATATCAATTTCTTGGCCCAGTATGAAGGCTGCTCAGTAGAGAATATCTTTGATAATTGTAATTTTTATTTTAGCCTTTGCTAACTTCTCTAATTTAATGTTTTCCTTTGCTAGTTTTTCATTGTTGCTATTTTCAAATAAGGTTTCATGTAGCCCAGGCTAGCCTCTAAGTCACTTTGTAGCCAAGGATGACCTTGAATTCCTGCTTCTCTTTCACTACAGTGTTTTGAATACAAGCATGGCGGGGACACTAGGCTTAGCTTAGTTTTTAATCTTATGAAATAATTCAAATATTCAGAAATTAGTTTATTTATTGATTTAACTTAACAGCAGAAATGTTTAACTGGCATTTCAAAAATGTACACATGGTTTGATGTCCTAGAGGAAGTACACAATGCATAAGAAATAGCATTAGAATGAAGGGATTTAGTCTACTTAAAATACAGTAATTAATTGTGTAAACCTAGGGCTGGTTTTCCTTACTTATAAAGGTAGAGGATATAAATAATCGTTACTAACTCAAGGAGGCAGGGACAGGTCGATCTCTTGTGACTTCAAGGCCAGCCTGTTCTACAAAAGTGTGTCCAGTGAGTCCAGGAGAGCCAAGGCTACAGAGAAAATACCTGTCTTGAAAAAGCAAACAACAACAACAACAAAAACCTAACCCAAACCAAACAAACAAAAAACCCCAAACCAAACTTGTTACTAGTCATTTAAAGCTCTACAAGAATATGGTTCTAAGTCACAAGCGTTTAAAAACACAGAGCTAAGATCCATTTGTTCGAACTGCTCAACATCAAGCTAGGAAAAAAAAAAAGCTGGATGTCCCAGCTCACACATGTAACCTCAGCACTTGGCAGGAGGACTGTCATGAGGCTGAAGCCAGCATGGGCTCCAGTGGGAGAATGCTTCATATGAAACAGAACAAAAAAAAAAAAAAAAAAAAAAAAAAAAAAAAAGGAATTCGAATACTCTGTTTCCCACATCTCAAAGTCAATCTGTTCCATAAGGTCTGTGCGTGGGTGTCTTAGTTTGCTCATTCCGGTCTGTCACACAGAGAACACAGCCGAGAACGCGTTACACATTCTGAACGCTTGAAAATTGGGCATGAACCTGGCATCATCTCAACTCATCTAGTTCTCCCACTCCTGAGCTGACATGACAGTTCTTACATACATCTGAGTGAGCAAGATGGTCCACAGCAGAAGCCCGCATTTAATACCTTACGGATATCAAAACGAGCTCCTCAGCCGAACATTCAAAGCGGTCTGAACTCCAGAAGTGTCACAACTTGTAGCTGCACATTCCCCAGCTGCTGGAAGCCTGCTGGTCACGTACTCCAGCCTGCTTTTGGATTCAGAACCACACCAAAAGAAGCTGCAGCTCCCGCTTTTGTGAAGCCAACTTCCTCCCCAACCCGGAATCCAACTCACACCCAGCAAGGTTCCCAGGGAAAGAGCGAGCTGACCCTCTCTAGCCCAAAGTGGAGAAAGTCCCTGCTGCTGGCAGGCACTGCCTCACCTCCTTCTTTCTTTGGGCAGAGGCCGAAGGAACCTTGGAAACCAGCAGCAGTGCCACCGCCGCGGTTGCACACACGCACCAGAACCATCTCGGCGAGGCCATGTTCACTCGGATCCCGTGGCGGCAGGGCGAAACTTTCTTTCACTAAGGTCCGAGGGTGGGGCATGAGAACAGGGGAACCGAGCCCTTGCCGCTCTACATTGGCTCAGCCGTGCCGGACGACCCCTCAGATTACGTCACGCGCGGCAGACGCCCGCTAAAAAAACAGTTCTCTTCTGATTGGTTCCCGGGAGCCAATAGGAAAAGGATAATCTGGAGCTTTGTTATTGGCCCGCTGAATAGGCTGCACCGCCCCTTTCGTGATGCGTAAAGATAGATGTCCCGCTCAGCGAAGTTTCAACGGTGGTGCGCATGTGTGAAATGTCTTTTTTTTTTGGGGGGGGGGGCACGAAATGCCTTGTATGTTTAAAAATAGAATCATCCTCCATAAAGCGTTCATTTAAAATTGTTTGAAATTCAAGCGGCCTAAGTAACACAAGCCTCTAATCCAAGCATTTGCAAGAGCACCAATTGTTCAAGGTCATCTTTGGCTACATTGCTGGGGTTCCAGGACGCCTAATCAATCTAAGATTGTCTCAAGGAAAAAGGTGCCCACGTGGTGTCTCACAACCCAAATTCCAGCATTTGGGAGGTGGAAGTGGAGGCAGGACGATTAGGAATTCAAAAAGTTCAGAGGTCCAGTCTAGCCTGGGCTGAAATAGATCTTACATCAAAAGTGTTTTTTTGTTTTGTTTTGTTTTTGTTTTTTGAAACCACGTCTTTAGTATAATATTCTGGAAGAGGGGCTAAAGAAATGTCTTGGCAGTTAAGAACATTTAATTGTTTTTGGAGAGGATCCTCCCAGCACACTCATGGTAGCTAACAACCGAGTTCCAGGAGATCTGATGCTCTCTTCTGACCTCCATAGGGACCAGGCACACACTTGGTGCACATACATGCATGCAGCCAAAACACTCTCTCTCTCTCTCTCTCTCTCTCTCTCTCTCTCTCTCTCTCTCACACACACACACACACACACTTTTTTTAAGAAGTGCATACTATTCTTGCAGATAGCTCAAATTCTGTTCCCATCACCCATGTTGAGGTGTTCACAATTGCCTGCAACTCCACCCAAAATTGCTTTGGTCATGGTGTTTCAACATAGCAATATTAACCCTGACTAAGACACTGGTGATGTATAGGTTAGTTTGTGGGACATTTAATTGGCATTTGTAAAGACATAGGTTCAATCCTCAGTATTCCTTCAGTACATGTACACACTCACACACACCCCAATGTATAATTTAGATGTATTTACTTTGCAGTGCAGGAAATTGAGTAGAGGACCCTATGCAAGCTGGGGAAGCATTTTGCCACAGAGCTTCATCCCAAGCCCAAGTTGCATTTATTTTGAGTGTGTGGAACATAATTATGTGTTTACTCTTTTAGGCCCTACTGGAAAGCAAAACCCCCACAGAATTATAATTCCACTATTTGGAGAGTTAAGGAGATGGATGTTGACAGGAAAGTAACTGGTCTCAACACAAGGGGGTATGAAATAAGATGAGCATGGTGGTGCATACCTGTAATCCCAGTACTCAAGAGATAGAGGCAGGAGGGTCAAGGGTTCAATATCAGTCTTGGTTACATAGGGAGTTCCTTCCTGAGCTACAAGAGACTCTGTCATAAAAAAAATAGAGAAGAGATGGATATACAGAGAGAGTATAATGCCACATGTGGTGGTGCCACACGCCTATAATCTCATCACTTGACACACTAAAGAAGGAAAATCACAAGTTTAAGGCCCACTTGGGTTACATGGCAAGTCCCTGTCTTGATGAGAAAATATATATATATATATATACATATGAAAATAATAGATGAAAAATTAAGCTGAGCCTTATAAATCAGCTTAATTCTGACTAGTTGGGAGACCGAGGCAGGAGAATTGCAAGTTCAATGCCTATCTGGATTTTAGAGTAAGTGAATAGCCAATGTGGGCAACTTAGTGTGAGCTTATCTCAAAAGTTAAAAAGGAAAATTTTAAAATGGTTAAATTAAAAGCATGGCAGCTCACACCTACAATCCCAACACTTGGGAAGCTGAAGCAGGCAGATTGCCATGAGACTGAGGCCAGTCTTCGCTATATAATAAACTCCAAGCTAGCTTGGGCTAACAGATGAAATCCTGTCGAAAGAAACAACACATAAATAAACAAACAAGCATAACAAAATAAGCATGGATGTTCCAGTATCTTTGTTGTATGCTGACTTAGATTGCTTCAGGTATATGTGCCAGAGTGGTCATATGGACACAATATGGTACAGAATCACCAGTGGATACAAAAGGTAATGGATAAAAGCTTATGCAGAGCGGGATAGTGACAATGCATTCTTTACAAGTTACTCTTTTGTTTTTGTACACATCCCTCCTTTCTCCACAAGATAATTTTTTTTTTAATTACAGAGGGACAGCAATGACTTTAAAGTATAGAAATATGGTGCATAATGCTTTGATTAAATGATTAAAGTTTATACTATCGATAATGGGACATGCTCTAAGAAGTAGAGTTTGGCTTGTACATTATTTCTCTAATCATGGCACTAGAGAAGCTAAGGCAGAAGAATTGCAAATTCCAGGCCAGTCTGGGTTACATAGTGAGTTCTATCCTTTTCTGGGATACCTAGGTTACAAAGTTTCCTGAGAAGATTCATCTGTTATGTAGTATTCATGCCAGAGGTACATAAACTAAATGGAATCCCTAGAAAACAAAGACAAATTGATCTCCCAGCATTTGGCATGCAGAAGCAGGCAGATCTCTGAGTACCAGGCCAGCCTGTTTTACATCGAGAGTTCCTGGAAAGCTAGGGCTACATAGAGAGACCCTATCTCAACCACTCCTTCTAAAATTACCAAAAAAA
The DNA here is from genome assembly GCF_030254825.1 of Meriones unguiculatus. Lineage (NCBI taxonomy): Eukaryota > Metazoa > Chordata > Mammalia > Rodentia > Muridae > Meriones > Meriones unguiculatus. The sequence goes on along the minus strand of NC_083369.1, from coordinate 14,477,296 downwards.
AAAAAAAAAAAAAAAAAAAAAAAAGATTCAAAAGTTAAACCAATTAGTATAGGTAATAGGAGACAAAAAAAAAATTGAAGGGACAGTAATTTGAAGAGAGATACTAGACCCAAACCTCTGGAATTTTAATACCATCTTGAAGCTGCTGCCTTACGTAAAGTTCATGTCTCAGCTCTCCTTTGTAGGGTCCTAAACCTCTATCCAAAGCGTTATCTTGCTGTTTAGAAAATACTGTTCTATGGCCCTCACGAAGTTTGAAACTACATTTTCCACTGTCCGGGTTGCCAGGCCCACCTTGCGTCTGCTCCAGCTGAGCTAGGTTGCTCAGCACCGGGAAGGGCTGGGCTGTCTGTCCTCTGGCCCCACCCCCTTCTTGCCAGATCATCCATTGCTGTCAGTCACTGTCTAACCATGATGCCTTAACGTGTGGAACGTGTACTGGGGGTCGTCACTAACTCTTAACTCCCCTGTCTGCATGAGCATATGGTCTCCCTGTCCTTGCCTTGTCTGCCATCCTCATCCTGGTGACCCGCCCAGGGAGGCCTGGGGTGTGCTGCTGTTGCTTCCTGCCGGTTTGGCCAGCTCTGCCCCTCCCCGTGGTCAGGGTTGGGGTGGCTCCAGTAGCTAGGGGAGAGTCAACTGCCAAAACTCAGTGCCTCCAGCACCATGTAGGAGGCAGGATGGGGCGCCTCATTCTTCTGCCTTCTCTGTCCTTGTAGGCAGCACTCAGCCCCTGTCCCCACAGAGAGCCCGTGGGGACAAAGCCAGCCGAGCCTTACTTGTCTCACCTGGGGCCTGGGGCCTGAACCTCGTGCCTGGCCTGTCAGTATTTATTGCCTCCATTTGGGCCAGCTGGCCTGATGCCTCTGCCCTGGTTTTTGGTGCTACCACCCCTGGGCAGGCCCTCCCTGGCCCCAGCCAGGGCAAATGTGGGAACAAGTTCACACAGTTGGGAGCTATCTTCTGTGCCTCCCCTCCCCTTCCCCAGTCCCCGTGTGGTGTCTGGAGGCCCAGGCCTCAACACGCAGAGGAGCCTGTCCGTGCTTCGATTCTGACTGGGAAATAAATGTCCCTGAAGGAGTCAAAAAAACAAAAAGACAAAAAAAAAAAGCAAAAAACAAAACAAAACAAAAAAAACCCAACCCCCCCCAAAAAAGCACATAGAAAACTACATTTCCCAAAGGCCTTTTTCTTCCCTCGCAGGAAACAGGATCAACCCCCAAATCTCGCGAGATCGCATCAAATCGCGTTAGGCATCCCCACTGCAAGCCATTTTGTTTTTCAGGACTCTGCAAGGGTAGCTGGGGTGATTTTGCGCCGAGGAAGCAGTTGTAGTCACCACAGTTCCAACTTCTCCGCGATGTTGCCCTTGGCCAAAAACGCACTGAGCCGTCTCCCAGGTGAGCAGCAATGTGGGCGAATCCTGTACAGTAGCCGGGGATCCTTCTGTCCTCGTGCTCTGGTGCCCTTTTCCTCAACCAGTATCCTGTGCTGTTAATTCTGGGTGCACGGTGCCCTGCACGGTCTCAAGTCACTGAAAGATAACCATGACAGTGGTAGCCGTGACAATGGCTTTACCATCCTGTCATTGTGTTCCTAGCCTAGTTCTCCCTTCTCATTCTTCAGGGACCTATGATTTCCAGGAAGACCGCTTTGGAGGACACCTCACAGTTTTTAGCTTTGGGACTGTATTTACTTGTTACCCTTCATAGAGGAACTGACCTACCATAACGTAGCAGGGAGGAATCCCTAAGTAGCTTTGAAGAAATCATCTGCAGATTATTAATTGACTATTAACTGTCGAGAAAACAATCGTGGTCATTTTTTTTTCTGCTTAAAAGTTAGGCAAGTAACGTGGAAATTTGAAACCAGCATTGTATATGGAGAATACAGTAGATTGGAGAGGAAAAAAAAATTCATGCTCATAGTTGCTTACCCTTGAAGGTGACCTTCAGTAACGTATATAGGTGACCTTACACAACTACTTTTAACTTGCTTCTCTAGCCATGAATTTTATTTTTATTTTACAGAGATATTAGGAGCATCACAAATTGTGTTCTCAACACTGAGGTACTTTGGGGATATTTGAAAAAATAGAAGCCCAGTTGATGTTTCATATGCCACAAGCCGTGTTTGTTATTTCTTTCACTTTGGACAAATGATTTAGCTTCATAATCTTGTTTCGTAAAACAGAGGTTAGTAAATAATACCTATTTCATTAACCAACCTCTGGTCACTAAATCTTTGTATGTGTGTGTTAGTGTTACAGAGGAGTGACTTAAAATCCACTTGGTAAAAATCAGAATGTTGAAACAAGTTATTCGGTAATCTCAATTTCTTTGATCTTTAAGTGATTTAGGGACCTTTATACTGTAGAAAAAGGTTATTTTTTAAAGCTTATTTTGTTGTGTTTCTGTTTCCTGGTGTGGAATTCCCATACCCACCTTTTAAGTGTTCTGGAGCAGAATACATTATGAATGTTCATGAATTTGCTTACTCTGGGTGTGGCTGTTTTCCGAGGGGGAGGGTCTCCAGTACACTAGGTTGGCCTCCAACATAATATGTAGCCAAGGATGTCTTCAACTCCTGATTCTTTGTCTCCATTTTCCAAGTGCTGGGATTACAGGACCTTCCTGCCTTTATAGACTTATTCTGTTTCTGTTGTGTTAGGGATCAAATCTAGGGAATGTTAGGTAAGTACTACACCGATTGATCTACATTTCTCTGGGTGTGACTGGTTAAAGGAGAAAATGAAAGCTAAGGAAAACAGCTAATATAATGGTTAGGTAATTATCAGGATTATACCATGTGGATACTATTATTTTTTTTTAAGGATTTTTTTTTATTGTTTATACAACATTCTGCCTATACACCAGATCTTACTGTTAGATGGTTATGAGCCACCATGTGGTTGCTGGGAATTGAATTCAGGACCTTTAAGTGTTCTTAACCTCTGAGCCATCTATCTCTTCAGCCCCAACACTATTATTTTTACTGATTTTGTTTTTACTTTTGAAATGGTCTCACTCTGTAGCCCAGGCTGCATCAAAATCGAGTGCAATTTTTCTACATTAGCTGAGAGGACAAATACCTCCCAAGTGCTCAGAGTACAGGTGTGAACCATCATCACAGCTTGAATCAACATTGCTTTCTTTTTTCACCGTATCTTTAATCACCTATAAAGACCCTTAAAGCAATAAGTACGTGATACCTAGATTAGAGAGGAAGGAAAAAGCCTAATACCTTTCTTGGTATTTACCACTTCTTTTCTAGTTTTATTCCTTATTAAGCTGCCTGTATACCTTGTTCTTCATCCAAACAGGATTGGCTTTCTGGTGTAGTAGATCAGTCGATCTAGCTAGCTAGCTATCATCTGTCTGTCTATCTCTATCCATTTTAATTTCATTTTTCTACATCTGTATAAGCAAATCTTACTTGCCTAAGTGCTCAGTTAATTCTACTTTCTTGTTTTACCGTGATTTGTGTCTTCATGCATAATGTTCAATTCTAGGTTAGAAATTACCAGATAATAAAGTTTCTATCTTATACATTTTCCTATACTCTATTTTTTGAGGAAGAGTTTCATGTACCCTAGGCTGACTGCCAATCCTCCTGTCTACACCGAGACCTGGAAGGGATTACAAATATGCTTGTCGGCTTATATACTCATATAATTGAGTCTTATTCATTACTGATTATTTTAAAATTTAGCTTACCATCGTTAGGGCATAATTTTAAGGTAATAAATATTTGATGTATAGTAATCTGATAATTTTGAATTTATGTTTCTTTGTATGTTTAAAGTTATTGAGCAGTGTTGAGTAAATTTTTGTGAAAGGTATTCAATAAACCACTACTAACATAACACCTCTAGTTTTTCTTTTCCTCCAGCAATTTTTTTTTTTTTTTTTGAGATAGGGTGTCACTATATAGATTGGCTGTCTTGGAAATTACTATATAAATCAGGCTGGCCTTGAACTCACAGAGATCTGCCTGCCTCTGACTCTGGAGAGCTCCAACTTTTGTTCTGAAAATTTTCAGAAATTTAAAACATTGAGAATTGTGGGAAGAATATTCCCCCATTTTGTGTCAACATTTTGTTATATTTATTTAATGATGTTTGTGTCCATGTGTCAGGTTATCAGTTTCTTTCTTTCTTTTTTTTTTTTGAGATGGAGCCTTTTTCTGTAGCTCAGACTAGCCTAGAATTCACTGTGTAGGCCAATTTGCCTTTGAACTCTGGCAATTCTCTCTCAGCTCTAAAAGTGCTAAGATAACAGGTGTGAGCTACTGGGCCTAGCAGTTTATCTTATTATTAAAGCATTTAAAAAGGTGCTTACTAGGGGATGAGGGAGGAGGCTATAGTAGGGATACAAAGTGAATACACTGTAATATATAAAAATAGAAATAAATTTAAAAAAAGAAGATGCTTCCTTGTTCTTTCTTTATTTCTGTTTTTTTTTTAAGATTTATTTATTATGTATACAATGTTTTTCCATATGTGTGCCTGCAGGCCAGCAGAGGGCACCAGATCTCATTATAGATGATTATCAACCACCATATTATTAATGGGAATTGAACTCAGGACCTCTGTAAGAGCAGAGTGCTCCCAACCTCTGAGCCATTGTTTGCTTTTTTTGCTTTGCTTTGTTTTAAGACAGGGTTTCTCTGTGTAGCCATGGCTGTGCTGGAACTCACAGCAATCTTGCTGGGATTAGAGGCATGTACCACCATGCCCAGCCACTTGTTCTTGTGACTAACATTTAGTTGATTTGCATAGTAGTATATAGAGTTCACTACCTTTGCTTTCCTTATTGATAGTTGTGTTCTCTTTATTTTGATAATTGACACATATACTCTGTGTTCTTTTTTAAGTTCGAAACATTCAGCAAGTGGTGGCAAGACAGAGCCACCAGAAGAGGACACCTGATTTTCATGACAAATATGGAAATGCTATATTAGCTGGTGGAGCTATCTTCTGTGCTTCTGTGTGGACATATGTAAGTATTATTAGTTGATTATTCTTTTTCAGTGCAAGGGATTGAATATAGTGCCTTATACATCTTAAGCAAATGTTCTGCCATTGAGCTATACTCTTAAGGCTTAGTGGTTTTTAATGTAGATAGGTTTTATTCTTATCTAGTCTATGTATTGAAAATGTTAAAGTTCTAGTTAAGGAGGGATTTGAAAAATCATCTGATTACCCAACATGTGTGTGTCTCTCTGTATTCAGCATTGATCTATTGATCCATCTCCTATTATTTCTGATTCCAGTAAAAAATTGCTTGCTGGATCACAAAGCAGCTCTTTCCTGGCTTGTGTAGCTGTAAGAAGGATCTTATTTGTGGAACCCAAGCATGGTGGTGTATGCCTGTAATTCCAGGTCTTGAGAGGCTTAGGCAAGAGTACTACAAGTATGAGGTTAGCCTAGGCTATATATAGTGTTTATAGTGACACCTTGTCTCTATAACAGTTAAAAGAATTCTAATGTTGAGTTAAATATGCTTCCCTTCATAATTTTTACATCATTTAATTGCAGTACAGAAATTCTGACCCATTGTATTCCATATGACAGCCATCAGCTAGTATTAGAAGATTGCTGTCATAGCTTGTAAGGTACATGTGTAACATTGACGGAACCCTACATTCAGACCACAGCCCTGCCCCCAAATTTTTACAAATCATTAGCATGTTATCTTTACTTTGTTAAGATGAAAACATCTATCGGTATATTGGTCAGTTTTGTTTTCTATTTCTGGATTGTCATATTTTGAGTCACCTTCCTGGATACACTTCAGGGACCAGATTTCCTTCTAGAATTCCCTTCATAACTGAGGTAGAAGGCAGTGTGGTTGGAAGTACACACCTGTACTCTCAGCACCTAGAAGGTTGAGGCAGATAGACTGAGAGAGTAAGACCTGCTAGAATTATAGCAGGATTGAGGCCTGCTTAGGCTACGTAGCAGACTTTGTCTCAAAACAAGAAACAAAAAATCCCCTCCAAAACCTGAGTATAATTTTCTTGATAGATGAAATGTAATTTGTTGTCCATATTCTAGTGTTCTATATATGTTGCTTAACAACTTATTTTCTAATTCTTCTATTTTGGGTTAAAAGTAGTAATTTTGAAATTTGAATACATATATTTGTGTAAGTGAAACAGATTGCTGAGTGGTGGTAAACACCTGTAATCCCAATGCTAGGGAGGCAGGAGAATCAAGAGTTCAGTGTTATCTTTAGTTACATATTAAGTCTGAGGCCACCCTGGGCCACATGGAGCCTCATCTTACTAAAAGGGACAATTCAGCCCCCACCTGAAATTAAATATACTATTAGTTTTAGGGTTTGAGGATTGAACACGGGTCTTGTATAGCTAAGCATATGATCTATACCTCAACTTTGAAGTCAGATATTAAACTCTTAGGTAGTTGTACTTGACAGAGGCAATATTTAAGAGAGAGAGAAAATGTAAAATATAGTTTTAAATTAAGAAAAATTTCAAAATTTATTTTCTCAGTGTTGTAGCCACATTCTAAGTACTTTTAGTGTGTGGAGGTTGGAGAAAGGGTTTCTCTGTGTAGTCCTAAATGTTCTGAACTCTCTTTTGTAGACTATGGTGGTCTCAAACTCAGAGATCCACCTGCCTCTGTCTCCTGAGTAGTAGGATTAAAGGTGGGTCCCACCACTGGCAGACATTCTAAGTACTTAATGGCCAGATATGGCCAATGACTCCTATATTAGACAGTGCAGATTTAGAACATTTCCTTCAACTCAGAATGTTGAGAAAGGTGAATGAGGACAGCAATTAGTTTTGACCTCTATGAAAAGCACTATATCCCAGGTGACTTGCTATTTATTATTAACCTAAGGAGCAGAATTTCTTTGTAGTTTTGAAGAAAGTTTCCAAATTGAGAATGGACTGTGGTTTAAATATGTGTAACTAACTGACAGTCTTTTAATTCTTACAGACAGCCACACAAATTGGAATAGAATGGAACCTGTCTCCTGTTGGCAGAGTCACCCCAAAGGAATGGAGAGATCAATAGTCATGCCAGCTGGTACAATAATCATTCAAAAACCAACTTATAAGTGATGCCAAGTCAAAGAATCATCTGTTCATTAAATTATGGCATATTGAAAAAATAAAGTACCTTTGAAATCTTTTAGGTTTTGTTTTCTTTTGTAAATGAAGCCAAGTGTGTGATGACTTCATTTATTTAAGCTGTACTGTGTCTTAAAATGGCTTTTTTCTATGAAGTGGTATGAGGGAAATCTGATTAGGAAAGCAACTTTATAGTAAGCTGAAATTATAGCTAATAAATAAACAATCACAGAGCTGGTCAAGAGTTTGATCTATATAAACGTTATGCCTTAGTACCCTCTGCCACAGGGTTATATTTGGAATTGGCAGTAACTTCCTTTCTTTCCTGATTAGGACTTCAGACTGTCACTAAACCCAAGAGAATAATGGTCCTGTTTTGAGCTCCGTAGCCCCTGCAGCATATTCATTTTAATTAGGTAGTGGATTTTCAGAAAAAAACCTTAATCCTAGGGAGGGGAGTAATCTGTCACATGCTTTCTAGTTATTTAACTGTTAATCTTGGGTTTAAAGTGATAAAGTTTGATTCTTCACTTATTGGCCTCTCCTGTTGGTTTTCTGTAATAATAGCAATATCATGTAACATTGAGGTTTGGGGATTGTCCTGAGTTTATTATTTGGCACTGGACTTGCTGTGTAAGATGTAAACTAAACAAAACATTGATTGTATCACATGCTCCATTGGTTAGAGCTGTAGTCTATAGTTATAATGTTCCACTCAGCAGAACATGGAAATTCTGTCTCCTTTAGCAATTCTATATGTATCTGATAGGATACATATAGGATATATTTTGTTTAACAAATAATTTTCAAGATTTGTACCTCTGTATTAATGCTATTTGATAAAATTTAAGCTGGATGAGGTAGCATACATCATCAATCAAGAGACAGAAAGATAGGAAGGATCACTTTGCAGTGATCAGGCCAGTCAAGCCCTACAGAGTTGAGACCGTGTCTCCAACAACAACAAAAAACTTGAACACTTTATGAGATCTATAGAAATGTTCAGACTGGGAGCTAGAGAGATGGCTCAGTGGTTAGGAGCATTGTCTGCTCTTCCAAAGGACCCGGGTTCAATTCCTAGCACCTACATGGCAGCTCACAACTCTCTGTAACTCCAGTTCGAAGGGATCTGACACCTTTACACTGATGCACATAAAATTAAATAAATTATTAACAAAAGAAAACATTAGAAAAGAAATGTTCAAACTAGTACTAAGCCAGTCAAATAGAAAATCAATCTGAAATGTGATTAAACTTTTAAAGACTTAATATCTTCAATCATACCTTTTGACCTCGGAACTAGCACTTATTTATGATGTAATGTTCACTGTGTTCTGTCAGGGAAGTGATAGTTGTCAGCTTTGTGTGGTGGTTTACTTAATTTGTGTATGTGTGCATGTGTGTGCGTGCCCACGTACAACACAGTACATATGTGAAGGTCAGAGGACAACTCCAAGGAGTAGGTTTTCCTTTACCATGTAGGTCCTGGCAGCAAGTGACCTGCTGACCCACTTGTTCTTTGATGGATGATTTTAATCATTACCATAACCACTACCACTAGCAGATAAATAGGAGTAGTTGATTGATTTTGCCCCCACAATATTCTAAGTTTAGTGCTTTCTTGTAACACTCAGGCAGGTTTTACACTTTCAAGAAAATGTCCTCAGTTTAACTTTCACTACATTGAATTTTATTATTACCTGGAGTTGGGAGGTTACTAAATTATTATGTATGTCTATGGCTGAAGAATTGAAATAGCTTACCTCAGAAACATTGCTAAAAAGTCTTTGAGATTATGGAGTACTTTTAGGTTAAGATGGATACCATAAGTACTGTTTTTTAACTTTACTCTGAAATGGAACTGTCATGTATTTTTTTTTCCTGTGAATTACCCCCTGTGGATGCTGGGAACTGAACTCGGGTCCTCTACAAGAACAGCATTTCCTCATAACCACTGAGCCACCACTCCATCACCCTATTTAAAATTTTTATTTATTTTATTACCTGTATTTATTTGTAGCTGTGATTAATGTATTATAGCACAGGTGTGAAGACCAGAGGATGATTTGTGGGAGTTCTTTCCCTCCACCAGGGAGGGAGCCCAGGTCAGCAGGTATGGCAGTAAGCATTTTTACTTTCAGGGGATTAAATTCAAGGAATTGCCAACTCTTGAGCTATACTTCCAATCCCATTGTATGACGTAGTTATTTTTTATTTGAGAAAATCGTTTGTGGTGTGTGTATCTGTATGCGCGCACCACATGTATGCGGGGTTAGAAGACGGTTTACAGCAGCAATCTATCCTGGTAGATTTGTTTTTCTGTGTATATGGGTGCTTTGCTTGTATGCATGTCTGTGCACCACATGTAGGCAGTGCCCTAGAAGGCCAGAAGAGGGCATCGATTACCCTGGAACTGAACTGGAATAAAAGCTGGTTGTGAGCTGCCTTGAGTTCTCTGGAAGTCAGTGTTCTTAACTACTGAGCTATTTCTTCGGCCTCTAGCAACTCACTAAGCAGCCCAGGCTGGTTCCAATTAGCCATTTTCTTACCTCATCCTTTCGGGTGCTGGGATTGCAGGTTCAAGCTCCCACGCCAAAGCACGACGTCATTTTTCACCGGAGGGATGGGGACAAAAGTTCATGGTTCTGATTTTTCCTGTCTGGAGTTAGTTTAGTAGGTAAACACAGTTTACCAGGTCTATGATATTTTATGCGGGACAAGGACAACTATAGAGGGTTTATGGCAAACCCTCACTGTTCAAATACTTTTTGTCTCTTTTTGTTGAGTTTGCATTGGGGTTGGGAGCCTAGGGGACTGCAAGCACCAATCCCATCTCGGCCGAGGCTGTGTATAGGCAGCAGGGGGCGCACGGAATTCGTAGTGCGCTCTCCTTTTCACGTGACGTGACCGTCTCCCCCCCCCCCGTAGGCCCAGCTTCCGGGCCCTGGCATCACCCGGAAGTGGGGGCCGCGGAGGAGGGCGGGGCAAACGCTGCGTGCTCTAGGCTGGGGCTGGGAAAGTGGTTGAAGGAGGAGCTGTCGCCGCGGGCGCCTAGACTGTAGAGTGTGTGTGAGCGCGGAGGCTGTGTGCGGGTTGATCGCTGCTGCCTCGCGGAGCTCCGGAGCTCGAACCCCAGCCCTGGAAACCCAGGTGAGTCCCGTAGCGGCTTCCAGTCGGTGACTTCAGTGGAGGGGCCGTTTTGTACTAGAATAGAGAGAAGGTCACCACTCTTAAGGTGGGGCAGTCTCCAAACTCCTTCACAACTCACATATTTAATCACACTTAGGCTTTATCTTCCTAACAAAGACAGAGAAAGGAGGCTAGGTCCTGACCTGTATCACTTTGTTGTACTTTCCTGGAGAGAGTATCCTGATTATCTGTGGCCTGTGTTAGTTAATAGAAGGTCTGAACCTTGCACTGGACTTCTTGTGGACTGGGATCTTTGCTTAATGACATCTCTTTCTACTTTAGAAAATGAGGTTCTGAAGACCACCATCCCAGACTAAATATTTTCGAAAACGATTGGCTTCTTGTCACGCTCTGGGAACAAAAGCTAAACGGACACTTGCCACCCCTTTTTGTATTTTTGTGCTCCATTTCCAGTAAAGTTACAGCCATCTCTGTTCTCTGTCCCACCCTGCGACGCCTTTCTGAGACTGTTTCCTCTGTCCTTTCCTCCCTCTTCTCCGTCCTGGGGGTGGGGGGGTTGAATTCAGTGTCTCCCACATGCTGGGATGCATTTTACTTTGGATTATTTTTTTCTTAGATGCTGAGGTTATTTTAAACACGGACAACACTCAAGCTTTTATAAGCCAATATTTTTCTAGGATCTGAACTTTGTTTTAATTGTAGCTTCATTATTTAGTAATATGGCTTTGTATTGAGAGAGTATGTGCAGAACGTTGAATTGATACTGACATGTGAGAGATGGGGCAATGTCAAATTAAAACAGTTTCTGGACTCCAAAGAGTTTGCAATCAGTTGAGTAGAATTTAGATATGAAGACTGTGTGTTTTAGCAGCCCCACTAAGTGGATAAACAACTTAGGTTGTTTCTACCTACCCCTGAAAGAAAGATTATTTTGAACAGAGATTTTAGTTTTACAGTTTCAGAGTCACTTGCATGAAGGTTTTGTTGTTGTTGTACTTGAGTGTCCTTCAATGAAGTAGGAAAGAAACACACAAACTCCTAGTCACTTAAAAATCTCAGTATCATATATTACAACCAGGAAGTTTTAGAAAGATGTATAGAAAGAAGCATTTGAGCTGGGTCTGAAAAAGTGAAAAGGACTTAGCTCTGTGGGAATGGGAGAATGGAAGAATAGTCCAGGCACAAAAATACTGGTAAGATCACACTGTACATCCACATCGTATTTATAACAACCAAACCTTTCGATACTTCAAGAGAGGTAAAAAAAAAGAAAAAGGTCTAAGGAGGTAGTTCAGTGGTAGAGTGTAGCCTTCTCATGGGTAAGGCCCCGGGTTCTACCCCTGGCATCTTGACCAGAAATTAAAATAAAAAGAAGTCATGAAAGGTAGTCACATAGAACTGTTAATCCACAAAAAGCCTACATGTAAAAAAAGGAATGATAAACACAGTTAATGTACGAGGTTTAATATAATCCCAAATTTAAAAGACAAAAAAGTAGGTAGACATGATTTGTTTGTGGGAGTAAGTCTTTCCTTTCCCTCTTTGTCTTCTTTCGTTGAGCTTCAATCAGTTTTTAATTCTGATTGAGTATTGGGTCTTAATTGAAAAAAAAAATATTGGCAGCTGGGTGTGAATGCTGGTTTGATCGCAGCATTCAGCAGGCAGAGGTCAGTTTATCTCTGAGTTGGATGACAGCCTTGTCTACAGAGGGAGTTCCAGGACAGCCAGGGCTACATAAAGAAACCCTGTCTTGAAAAAAACAACAACAAAAAATTGTTGACATTGAATACTAATTTTTAAAGCTAGAAATCATTCCAATGTCCCCTCAAGGAATCCTTGCATTTCTCCTACAAATTGATTTCTCTCCTCATCTTGGTAATGTAATAGAAACTCTTCTAGCTAGTAGATCTTGATTTGTGGCCCCAAGCCAGTGTTAAAACATTATTTTTCTGAAGGGGAGCTTAACATTTTTGTTTCTTAATGCAGAAGGCTGCTTTCTTTGTGAAAAAAAAAAAATGCATCAGGTGGTGGTGGCACGCACTTTTAATTCTGTTTTAATGAACATCTTGTCAGAAAAGTGTTTTATTTTTACATTTTATTTATTAGTTTATTTTTTTTACATGTGTATGCATATGTAGGTACCAGATTGCAACAGCTTGCATATGGAGGTCAGAGGACAATTTAGAGGACTAGAGATTGAATTCAGGTCATTAGGCTTGGTGGCAGGCATCCTTACCAGTAGGGCCATCTTGCCAGCATGTTATTTTATTTATTTATTTATTTATTTTAGACAGTGTCTCATGTAGCCCAAGCTCTCCTTAGACTCCTTTTTCTCTTGCTTCTGTTTTCCCAGTGATGGGACAATAGCTTAAATATTTGTTATTAAATAGGGATATTTCCTAGGACTTAAGTAAAATAGGAATGAGGGAGAAAGCTGGTAAATCAGGACTAAACTATGTCAGTTCAAACTACCATTCTGATAACTGTGATCCTTTTATTTCTTGATTTCTGTCTGTAGGTTGACTTAATGTGATAAAAATTGCTTCTGGGTGTGGTGGTATATGCTTATTTCCCAGCACTGGAGAGGCTGAGTCAGGAATATTAAGAGTTTGAGGCCAGCCTGGACTATATAGCAAGACCAAGAAACAAAATAACAACAAAAAAACTTTTATAATTTATTGAAGTAATATGACAAGAAAAGTACCAATATTTATTTAGGATGTGTGTTAATGACAGTGTAGGTGCTGTGTTTCTGGTTTCATAAATGTGTTTCTATATTGTCCAACATTGTCATTAAATTGATTTTGTGAGTTCATTTTGTGAGTTCAAGTATGTGATAGATCACACTGATTTTCACAAAGACTTCTTTTTCTGATATAAATGAGGATTAGGTATCCCAATTTTGAACTGATTATATGGGCACCATTACATGTCTGATTGTTTGGAATTGTACAGCTATGTCTAGAGGATTTGAAAAAAAAGTACTAATTTTTACTATACCTAGTATAGAAGTGAAGATTTCCGATATACAATCAAAAATGCATTTAAATGGATTATTTCACATGCAGGAATATTGTTTTAGCCTGGCTATGTACACCTGCTGATTTTGTTCATAAAAAGCAGTGTGTTTGCTGTATGCTGTTGTGATTGCGGTTGCTCCTTAATGTGCAATTGATGTCACAACAAAAGCAGTCAGGGAAGGAAAAAAACTTGACTCACTTCTCTTTTCAACCCTAATGGACAGTTTGCAGAGCTCTGTGTGCCTCTTGGCATTAGGAAAAGAATAGTTTCTGTTCTCTCTCTGTCTCTGTCACTGTCTCTCTCTCTCTCTCTCTTTTTTTTTGTGGTGAATTGAATCAAGTCTTCAGGTACAAACTAGCCAAGTATTTTCCTCTGGAGCCACAGTCCCACTCTCCCTCTTCTTTCCTTTTTTTAAAAAAGAATTTAAATTTTATTTCCTTATGTATGTTTATATACATGCATGTAGTGCTGGGAATTGCATATCCTAGACAAAAGCCCTACCACTGAGCTATATCCCCAGCCCCATTTTTTTAAGTTGTGGTTTCTTTGTTTGTTTGTCTGTTTTTTTGAAACAATTTCACTATGCAACCCTGTTGCCTGAAAGTCACTATGTAGCCCTGGCTGGCATTGAAATTGTAAATCTTTTGCCCCAGCCTCTCAAGTATGAAGGTTAAAGGCCTAGCTTGGTTCTGCTCTCTTGGATTTTCATCTGATATGTGCTACATGCTAATCAGGAGAAAGAACTGAAATAGCTTCTGTTAAGACCTGAAAAAACACTCAAAGAGACCAGAATAGAGAAAAAGAACCGAAAGGTTGAGAGACCCTCTAAAGAAAATTCTCAAGAATCTGGAGGGAAAATTTGTAGTTACTTGTGTGGCAAAGTTTCTTTAAAGTGGCTCCTAAGGGGTTTGGATGGAACTCAGTCATAGAACATGCACTTAACAGGTTTCCATGCTTTCAATCCTTGGCACACGGAAGAGTTGACCCTACGTCTAACAAAAAGTTACAAAGAGCTCAGTTAGAATTCCAAGTGTGTGCCATAGCCTTTGTGGTGGAATAAAGGAAGGTATCTGACATTTGCTTTGACACAGCATCTCCCTAACTGGTCCAGATGGTCCTGGAACTCATTGTGTAACCCTTGCTGACCTCAAACTGGAGATCCTCAGGCACTTGCCTCCTGGTTGCTGGAATTATGGTTATGTACCACCACTACTATGCCTAGAATGTCTAATTTTTCTCTTGGTAAAATTATTTGCTCTAAAGATGATAGTAATATTGATTCTTTCTACTCCTCTTTGTGATGCTAAATATATAATCTATGTTAGACAAATACTCTCCCTCTAAACTCCAGTTCTGGTAGAATTATTTTTTTATATGATTTATTTTTATATTATTTGCATTGGTGTTTTGCCTACATGTATGTTTGTATGAGGGTGTCAGATCCCCTGAACCTGGAGTTACAGATAGTTGTAAAGCTGCCATGTGGGTGCTGGAAATTGAACCCAGGTCTTACGGAAAAATAGCCAGTGCTCTTAACTGTTGAGCCATCTCCCTATCCATGAGAATTCTTATTTATTAATAATAAATTAATATTAATTCAGTTTTATGTTTATTATCAGTGTATTAGTAAGCAAATAAAAGCAAGTTTAGGGTATAATTATTAATAAATATATTTCTAAAATAGTGATATTAGTGTCATTTGACTATACCTTGCTTCATTTTGACCAAAAATGTTTTCTGATATTTCACTTCTTTTTAAAATTATTTTAATTTTTATTTATGTGTTTGTCTGTGTGCATATGTGTGCTATGTGTGTTTGAATACTGTGAAGCTAAGAGGGTATTGGATCCCCTGGAGCAGGAGTTACAGACACTTGTGAGCCTTCTGATATGGATACTAGCAAGTTTTGGACCTCTGGAAGAATTACAAGTGCTTGTAACAGCTGGTCTATCTCTTAAGACATCTTAAAATATTTATTTTATTTTTATTTATTTGTGTATATGTGCACATGTATGCAGGTTCCAGAAGAGGCCAGAAGAAGGCATTGGATCCAGCGGAACTGGTTTTAGAGCTGGTTGTGAGCCTGCAGATTTGGTTGCTGGGAGCTCAGCTCTGATCTTGTAAGAGCAGTATGAGCTCTTAACAACTGAGTCATTTCTCTAGCTCTTTGATTTTTGTTTGGTTTGTTTGTGTTTTCGTTTTTCCTTTGAGAAAGGGTTTTCACTCCAAGCTTAAGTGGCCTGGAACTTATTGTGTATCTGCTTCAGCTCTCACATGTTGGGATTGCAGGTGTGAGTTACCACACCTACATTTTGTTTGTTTTGAAACTGGTAGTGCAGGCTGGTTTTGAGCTTGGTATGTAGCCAAGGATGACTTTGAGTTCGTGATCTTCCTGCCTCTACCTACCTCCCCAATGCTGGGATTTTAGGCATGAATCATCACTCTTAGCTTCCTATTTCACTGTTAACTCAGCTGTTAAGTTTTAGTTCCAATTTATAGCCACAGCATCTTGATAAGCTTTTAATTACAATTATAAATACATTTTAATGTATCAATTATATATCTTCAAGTATTATCCATCCAGAGGACATATATTTGTAGCTATGTCTATTAAGTTGTGTCATGAAAACCATGTAGTATTCAGATATTTTTTTCCCTTTTTTTGTTTTGTTTCTTTTTGGGGGGGGGGGGTTGTTTTGTTTTGTTTTTGATAATGAGTTTTGCTTTGTAGTCCATGGTAGCTTAGAACTCATTGTGTGCTCAGAATGGCCTTGAATTCAGTGGCATCCTCCTGGTTTTACGCTGTCATTATACTCAGACCTAGATTTTTATGTAGTCTTAAATCTGTACATCCACTCAGTGATGACTGTCAATGGGGGATTTATTTTCAACATTGTGTAATTTGACCTTCAATTCAAAAGTATGATTAGAATTGCCTAAGAGTTTGTTCACAGTGATTATTAAAAACATAACCCACAGTTTCCCATTTCTTAACTTTAGAACATGTGCTAAGTCATAGGATCTTGAATCTTTTGTTTATTTTTTTGAGACTGAGTCTTAATGTTTAGGGCAGATTGGCCTTGAGTTTGGAGTTCTGCCATTTTCACCTCTGCAGTGCTGGGATCATAGGCATGAACCTTCATGCACATGCAGTACTTATTTTTATGTATGTAAGTGATAGGGACCAGAACAGTTTGGTTTGAAAATAAATCTCATAATTTGTCTGTTGTTTGTACTTTGGTTAAGGTACTATTTCTAGCTTCTGGGGATGAAGCTTGGGCTTTGTACATGCCAGGAAAGCTGTGTACCACTAGACTAAATCCCCAACCCATGAGTAGATAATGTGTCATAGGGCCAGATTTGATTCCCAGATATAGCATGTGGATAAATTGGGGTTTAAAAGCACTTAATCTTGGCTTCAAACCAATGCTCTTATTTAACATAAAGGAACTGTAATTTTGGTGTCATTGTTATTTTGAGACAATAGTTTTGCCGTGTTGGCTAGGCTGGTCCCAAACTTCTCAGTTCAAGCACTCTTCTCACTTTTGCCTCCCAAGTACCTATGTTTACAGGTAACCTCCACCATGCCCAGTTAAGATCAATTGATCGATCTATCTGTCTGTCTATCTATCCATCTATCTATCTGTGTTGAGACAGAATCTTACTATGTAGCCTAGGCTGGCTTACAGGCTAGGAAGTACTACTAGAAAACATGTAAATGTATTTAAAATGTAAATATGTAAATAGAAAAAATGAGTGCTTGGACATTCCTTTAATACTAGCATTGGGAGGTAAAGGCAAGAGAATCAAGAGTTCAGGCCCATGTTGTAGCAAGTTGGAGGCTGGCCTGTGTGATATGAAACTTTCTCAAAACAAAACAAAACAAAACAAAACAAAACAAAACTCCATATAGACAAGAACTGGATGTGGCAGCTTACCTATAATCCCAGCACTTAGAGAGCCCAGGCAGGAAGATTGCCTTGAGTTTGAGGCAGACTTGGGCTAAATGAGTTACAGGCTAGCCTAAGCTACAGAGAAAGACTCTCTTGCAGACAAAAATTGTTGTTACCTTCAAACTAATTTCAAAAGTAAGGACTTGTAGTTAGTTTCTTTTCTCTTTTTTTTTTTTTTTTTTTGTTAGAATCTTACAAGATAGACCAGGCTGACCTTGAATTCAGAGATTCTCTTTCCTTGCTGGTATTAAAGGCATGTGCCAGTGCTACCAATGTGTTTTGCCATCTTTACAGTAAACCTGGCCACACTTTACTGTTTATAATAACATAGAATTGAGCTATTCTGAAAGAAAGTAGAACTCAATAAGCACGTAGAGATCTGAACATTCTCAGTTGCATCTCCTGGATGAGGGGTTATATTTTCTTACCACTTTAAGGATCTTAATATCACTGTTGCATTACAATGTTGTATTGTTTGGGAGAGGAGATATAACATAGGATTAAAAGTGGGGACTCTGGTCCCAAACTATCTAGATTGGAATCATAGTTTCTCTACTAATTCCTGGTATAGTTAATAATTTAAGGCATATAACTCTGCCTCCTTCACATTTGTAAAGTAGGGACAATAATAGTAACTACTTCCTAGGATTGACAATTAGTTAACACACATAATGCTTTAAGAACAGTGCCTACTGCCAGGTGGTGGTGGTGACACATGCCTTTAATCTCAGAACTTGGGAGAGAGAGCCAGGCAGATTTCTGAGTTCAAGGCCAGTCTGGTCTACAGGGTTCCAGGATAGCCAGAAACGCTGTCTTGAAACAAACAAAGAAGTAGTGCTTGGCAGGTGGTAAATATACAATAAATTTCAGTTACTACTATTAATGTTTTAATTTTTTTCATGGTAAAAGTAATTTTAGCACCGTATGTAATAAAATTATAAATTATAGCTCTGTTCTACTATCAATTTAGTAGACTCTAAGCTCTATGTACTAATTAATACCCATAAGCAATATGTAATTTCTACATAATACCACAGAAAAGGGAAAACTGAGATTGGAAGGGCACAGGAGCCAACAGTATACTACTGTGTGAACATGGCATCCTGGGCTTTATGCCAACCAGCAGATGAAATAACTATGATGCAGTCACTCTACTTCCCTACCAAGAAAACCTGTAACAATATACTTGTGTAATCAGCAAGCCACAAACTCTGGGGCATCAAGATTTTCCAGATGATTTTCCTAATTGCCACATGCTGAATGAGTTCTGCATAACGAGTTTTGAAGTAGAAAATGTCAGCAAGTGAAGAGCCTAGACATCCCTAATCTAGTGTGCAAAAATAATTCATTCTCACAAAGTTCGGTATAGATGGGATTCTCATGCGGTATACCCCTATGTAAGGAAACCTTTATGGTGTGCTTTACTTCTACCCTGTAAGTTATGCAGAGATTTACAAGGTGTCTTGACTCCAATGGAGCCTAGCCAGGGAAAGAAGTTAAATGCAGAGAAATTAGGTATTAGGCTGTGATACTGGTTCTGGAATTACAAAAGAATTTTGTATTTGGAATTACAAAAAAGAAAGTGAGTAGGTGTGTTTGACATGCTTATTCATAGTGGAGTTGGGACTTGCGTCCTTTTACTTAACTCAGCAATGATCCAGTAGCTACCCTGCTCACTAGAGGTAGACACAATCCTATGTATTTGGACTTTATAGAAAGATAGTATTCTAGATAGTATTCTAGATGAAGGGACAGAAAAGAATGAGGAGATCAAATAGTGTATGACTCTCAGTGAAGGACTTGTCCGGATGTAGTAGGGATTTTATGTCAATGTGGAACACTGAAAGACAAGGTTAGGCTGGGCATGGTGGTGAATGACTGTAATCCCAGCACTTGGGGAAGCAGAGGTAGGCTGAGGCCAGCCTGTTCTACAAAGTGAGTCCAGGACAGAGCTAAGGCTACACAGAGAAACCCTGTGTCAAAAAATACCAAAAAAGGAGAGGGAGGAGGCTTTGGATATTGTTTAAGTCTACGGGTTCAGTGTTTTAGAGAGAGTGAGGAGCATGGGCTTTGGAGTCGTACTACTTTGGTTTGCTCTTACCTCCGATTTGTTTCTCATGTTTAAATTTTCCTTGTAAGTTTTCTCAAGGATACAACTTCACAGACATGATACCTGTGTCAAGTGTGTCATTAACTTTAAGGCCAAGTGGCATTAGATGGGCTAATCAATATGTACTCGCAGGGCCAGTGGGAAGTCTTGGAGATCAGGATAAACAGAAGGAAATTAGGCGAGGAAAGAGAAAGAGCTATAACAGAGTTAGTTAGCATATAGTTGTTAGGGTGCCATTTTCAAGGCAAAACAGTATTTCACTAGTTTGCCTTCCTGCCTTCTTTCCTTCTTTCCCCATTCCTGCCCCACCCCCTCACCCCCACCACCTTTTTTGGAGAGAGGGTCTCATAAGCTGATTCTAGTTTCAAGCTAGCTATGTAGCTAAAGATGACAGTGAACTACTGATTCACCTGAGTGCTGGAATAGAGATGGTATCCAGGGCTTCATGAAGGCGAGACAAGCTCTCTACCAACATGTATCACTAGCCCTAGACTTAGTTTTCTTTTCTTTTTCTGAGAGAGAATCTCTTAATGTAACTGAGGCTGACCTCAAACTCCTTGTAGCTTCAAACTTTACATGCAGTCCATTCTGGCCTTGAACTTGCTTTACTTTGGCCTCGGCCTCCTGAGTGCTAGGATTACAGGTATGTGTCACTGCACTCAGCTATGGCTTCTGTGATTCTGCAATACTATGCTTCCCTTTCCCAAATATAAGGGAGACAACGCTAACTACTTGACCTAGCCATTTCAGACGTACCAGTAGTTTTATCACATACATTTTTGTGACTCTGAGGATGGTGCCCAGAGCAGCTGTCTGCTGAGGAGACCCACCCGCAGCTGTGGAAATGCAGACTATGTTTTGCATCTGAAGCATGTGGTCAGTTTTAGATTATATTTCATATTCGAAGCACTAGCCAGACCAGCTGCATCTTGGTTTTTGGTTGCTTTTAAACACGACTTGGATAGAGATTTATGGAACAAGAACTGCCTATAACCTATGTTCGTTTTCTGATTGCCACACGAAAGCCTGGCATGATCTGCATTTTCTCACTTTTTTTTTTCTTTCTTTCTTGAGACAGAGTTTTCTGTGTAGCCCTGGCTATCCTGGAACTCAGAGAGATCCACATGTCTTTGCTTCCTGAATGTTGGTATTAAAGGTTTTGGGTTTGATGTGTTATTATATTCTAGAAAGGCTTGAGTCTACTGGCACTTTTTAGTTCTTTACTTCTCCCTCACCACACAGGTAGGAATGATCATAAAAGATCACCTTTGTGCAGTCCAGTCTTTTGTTTAGATGATCACTATCTTTGTTTAGCATTTCATTTCTTTGATTTTACCTCCCCTCTCCCCCCATACCCACACTCAGTTTTGGCTGTCCTGGAACTCTGTAGACCAGGCTGGCCTTGAACTCACAGAGACCCGCCTGCCTCTGGGATTATGTGCTCTACCATGCCTGGCAGATTTTATCTTTTGAGATAGGGTCTCCCTAAGTAGCTCTGCCTTGCTGTGTAGTCCAATCTGGTCTTGAACTCTTGGTAAGTCTCATAAATCTACCTTCCAAGTGCTGGGTTTATAAACAATTGAACAGCAACATATGGGAAAAGTGATTTGGGGGCCTGGTTTTTTTGTTGTTGTTGTTGACACAAGATTCCACTCTGTAGCCTAGGCTTGCCTCACACTCACTACGTAGCCCAGACTAGCCTAGAACTCACTGGTTCTGGGATTATAGTTGTGAGCCACCATTAATATAAGGAGGAACTGCTTCTTTGTTTATAGTTTTAAAAAGCTGAGTAACATAGGCTTATTAAAAACATGAATACAACCTCCTGAAAGGAAGAGGGGTTACCAAGGAAAATTACTCAACTTCTTTAAAACTTTGTAAATATTTGTGTGTGCGTGTGTGCATGTGCAATGCAGGTGGAGGTCAGAGAACAACTTAAAGGAATTAGTTCTCTTCTACTGTGTGGGACCCTGCAATAAAATTCAGGTCATCAGGCTTAGCGGTCATTACCTTCACTTGGCAGACCAACTTGCTAATCCAACCTAGCTTTTAATTTTAGCATCCTGAGATCAGGGCAGGCTCTGCTGGTGTAACTGCTGAGAGGGAGTTGCTTGCTGCATTGTTTAGTCTCCCTGAGAATCCCATCTAAGGCATATGACAGGAACAGGATATAGCAGAGATCTCGAAGACATTTTGGAACCAGCTTGGTGCAGTCAAGAGTTGAAGTTTCTAGATGTGCCAGGAGATCCTGATCTGCAAGTTTGAGACGCCCTACTTTATTTCATCCTGCACTGTTGTGCTACATGAACCCACAGGACATGGAATTATGCAATGGTAGGCCTGAAAGCTGCCTAAACCATTCTTCTTCCTTCAGTCAGTTTACCTACTGTGTACAGACAGACAACAGGAGTCCTGTTGTTCACCATTTGAATCTCTTCATTTCCCATCCTAAGGTTCCTTTTTAACCCAACAGATAAACTTTAGGTGTTTGTGTCTTTGAAGAAATTATGTCAATTTTCTTGCTTTATTTAGTCTGTGCTCATTAGTAAAATGACAGCACCTGTTCTGTCTAACATGTAGGTGAGAAATGTCAAGTAAAAAAAAATGTGTGTGAAACGATTTGTAGCTAGGTCACAGTGTGTGGTGCAAGGGTGAGCAGTTTGGATATGTTGTGTAGTAGTGGAAGGTACACTGAAATTTACTGAGTCTAGAGTTCTTTCAGTTCTGCTACTAACATACTGACGTTGGGAAAATTAGTTGGTATTTTTAGCCTTTGTTTCCTTATCTGTATGTTAAAATTAATAATGTCATCCCTATCTGTCTAGAAAGTTACAGTTTTTAATATTTATTTATTATTATTTTTAATATATTTTTAATTTTTATTAATTAAACTTTATTCATTTTGTATCTCCCCTGTAGCTCCCTTCCTACTCCCCTCCCAATCCTACCCAATCTCCCCCTTCTCCATGAATGCCCCTCCCCAAGTCCACTGATAGGGGAGGTCTTCCTCTCCTTCCTTCTGATCTTAGTCTATCAGGTCTCATCAGGAGTGGCTGCATTGTCTTCCTCTGTAGCCTGCTAAAGGTGCTCCCTCCTCAGGGGGAGGTGATCAGAGAGCAGGCCAATCAGTTCATGTCAGAAACAGTCCCTGTTCTCATTATTATAGAACCCACTTGGACACTGACCATAAGCTACATCTGTGCAGGGGTTCTAGGTTATCTCCATGAATGGTCCTTGGTTCGACTATCAGTCTCAGGAAAGACCCCTGTGCCCTGAATTTTTGGTTCTGTTGCTCTCCTTATGGAGCTTCTGTCCTCTCCAGGTCTTACTGTTTCCCACTTCTTTCCTAAGATTCCCTGCACTCTGCCCAAAGGTTGGCCATAAGTCTCAGCATCTGCTTTGATACCCTTTAGGGTAGAGCCTTTCAGAGGCCCTCTGTGGCAGGCTCCTGTCCTGTTCCCTGTTTTCTCTCTCTTCTGATGTCCATCCTCTTTGCCTTTCTGAATGGGGATTGAGCATCTTACCCAGGGTCCTCCTTCTTGATTAGCTTCCTTAGGTGTACAGATTTTAGTATGTTTATCCTATATTATATGTCTGATATGTACTTATGAGTGAGTATATACCCTGTGTGTCTTTCTGCTTCTGCGATACCTCACTCAGGATGATGAAAGTTGCAGTTTTTAAATTTTTCTTTATTCTTCTCTCATGTATTACATCCCAACTGCAGTTTCCTCTCTCTCCTCTCCTCGCAATTCTCCCCTCGCTTCCCCTCTCCCCCAGACCCACTGCTCTTCCATTTCCCTTGAGATAAGAGCAAGCCTCCCAGTGATATTAACAGAACATAGTATGACAAGCTGAAATAAGACTAGGCACAAACCCTCATATCAAGGCTGGACAAGGCAACCCAGTAGGTGGAAAAAGGTCCCAGGGTAGGCAAAAGAGTCAGAGATATCCCCATTCCCACTGTTAGGATTCCCACTGTTAGGAGTCCCACAAGAACACCAAGCTAAACAACCATAACATACATGCAGAAGGCCTAGCTCAGACCCATGCAGGCTCTGTGATTGTTGGTTCAGTCTCTGAGTCCCTATTGATTTTCTGGGCCATGTTCTCCTGGAGTCCTAGAGCCTCTGGATCCTACAGTCCTTCCTCCCTGTCTTCTGCAGGGTTTCCCTGGCTCTGCCTAGGGTTCGGCTGTGGGTCTTTGCATCTGTTCTGATCAGCTGCAAGAGGAAGCCTCTCTGATGACAGTTGGACTAGGCACCTATCAATCAGTATAGAAGAACTTTATTTGGAATAATTTCATTTTTTAAATTTATTTTTTATTTATTACAATTTATTCACTTTGTATCCCAGCTGTAGCCCTCTCCTTCATCCCCTCCTAATCCTGCCCTCCCTCCCTGTACTCCTCGCATTCCCCTCCCACAGTACACTGATAAGGGAGGTCCTCCTCCCCTTCCATCTGACCCTAGCCTATCAGGTCTCATTAGTACAGGCTATATTGTTTTCCTCAGTGGCCTGGCAAGGCTGCTCTCCCTCAGGAGGTGATCAAAGAGCCAGCCACTGTTCCCCTTACTGTGGAACCCACTTGGACACTGAACTGTCATGGGCTACATCTGTGCAGGGGTTCTAGGTTATCTCCATGAATGGTCCTTGGTTGGAGTTTCAGCCTAGGAAACAACCCCTGGGCCCATTTTTTTTTTTTTTTTCAGTTCTGTTGCTCTCCTTGTGGAGTTCCTCTCCCCTCCAGGTCTTTCTATCTCTCTCTTCTTTCATAAGATTCCCTGCACTCTGCCCAAAGGTTGGCTGTGAGTCTCAGTATCTTCTTTAATACCCTGCTGGATAGAGTCTTCCAGAGGGTCTCTGTGGTAGGCTCCTGTCCTGTTTCCAGTTTTCCCTCTTCCCATGTCTATCCCATTGGCCTTTCTGAATGAGGGTTGATCATCTTACCCAGGGTCTTCCTTCTTGCTTAGCTTCTTTAGGTATACAGATTTTAGTATGATTATTTTATATTATATGTTTAATATCCACTTCTAAGTGAGTATATACCATGTGTGTCTTTCTGCTTCTGGGATACCTCACTCAGGGTGATCTTTTCTAGTTCCCATCACTTGCCCGAAAATTTCACGATTTCCTTGTTTTTAATTGATGAGTAGTATTGTATAAATGTACCACACTTTCTGTTTCCATTCCTCAATTGAGGGACATCTAGGTTATTTCCAGATTCTGGCTATTACAAATAAAGTTGTTATGAACAGGGGTAAGCAAATGTCCTTGTTGTATACTTGAGCATATTTTGGGTAATTGCCTAGGAGCGGTATAGCAAGATCTTGAGGTAGCACTATTCCTAATTATCTGAGAAAGCGCCAGACTGATTTCCAAAGCGGTGGTAGAAGTTTACATTCCCACCAGCACTGGAGGAGGGTTCCTCTTTCTCCACAGCCTCTCCAGCATGTGTTGTTACTTGAGTTTTTGACCTTAGCCATTCTGATGGGTGTAAGGTGAAATCTCAGAGTTGTTTTGATTTGCATTTCCCTGATGATTAAGGACATTGGGCATTTCTTTAAGTGTTTCTCAGCCAGTTGATATTCCTCTCTAGAGAATTCTCTGTTTAGCTCTATACCCCAGTTTTTATTTGGATTACTTCTTTTGTTGCTTTTTCACTTCTTGAGTTCTTTATATATTCTGGATATTAGCCCTCTGTCACATATATGGTTGGTGAAGATCCTTTCCCAGGCTATCTATTTGTTCTGAGGACCGTGTCCTTAGCATTATAGAAGCTTTTCAGTTTCATGAGGTCCCATTTATTGATTGTTGCTCTTAGAGCCTGTGCTGTTGGTGTTCTGTTCAGGAAGTTGCCTCCTATGCCAGTGAGTTCAAAGCTTTTCCCCACTTTTTCTTCCAACTGGTTTAGTGTGTCTGGTTTTATGTTGAGGTCTTTGATTCACTTGGACTTTAGTTTTGTGCAGGGTGACAAATATGGATCTTATTTGCAGATCCATATTTCTATGGATCTTGTAGATATCGAGTTAGACCAGCATCATTTGTTGACAATGCTTTTTTCCCCCTATTCTATGGGTTTGACATCTTTGTGAAAAATCAGGTGTCCATATGTATGTGGGTTTATTTCTAGGTCTTCGATTCTATTGATCCACCTTTCTGTTTCTATGCCAGTACCATACAGTTTTTATTACTGTTGCTCTACAGTGTAGCTTGAGATCAGAGATGGAGATACCTCCAGAATATCTATTATTGTAGAGGATATTTCTAGCTATTCTAGGCTTCTTGTTATTCCATATGAAGTTGAGAATTTTTCTTTCATGGTCTGTAAAGAATTGCGTTGGTAATTTGATGGGAATTGCATTGAATCTGTAGATTGCTTTTGGTAAGATGGACATTTTTTTTACAATGTTAATCCTGCCAAGCCATGAACATGGAAGATCTTTCCATCTTCTGATATCTTCTTCAATTTCTTTCTTCAGAGATTTGAAGTTGTTTTTATACAAGTCTTTGACTTGCTTGGTTAGGGTTACATCAAGGTACTTTATGTCTTGTGTGGCTATTGTGAAGAGTATTGTTTCCCTAATTTCTTTCTCAGCCCATTTGTCTTTTGTATACAGGAGGGCTACTGATTTTTTTTTTTTTTTTTTAGATTATTTTGTATCCAACCATTTTGCTAAAGGTGTTTATCAGCTGTAATAGTTCCCTGGTAGAAGTTTTGGGGTCACTCATGTATACTATCATATTATCTGCAAGTACTGATATTTTGGCTTCTTCTTTTCCAATTTTAATCATCATGATCTCCTTTAATTTTCTTAATGTTCTAGCAAAGACTTCAAGAACTATGTTGAAGAGATATGGAGTGGTCAGCCTTGCCTTATTCCTGATTTCAGTGGGATTGATTTAAGTTTCTCTCCATTTAGTTTGATGTTGGCTATAAGCTTGTTGTATATTGCCTTTACTATGTTTAGGTAAGTGGCTGGTATCCCTGATTTCTCCAGGACTTTGAGCATAAACAAGTTTTGGATTTTATCAAATGCTTTTTTAGCATCTAAGGAGATGATCGTATGGCTTTTTTCTTTCAGTTTGATATATGGTGGATTATGTTGATGGATTTCCATATATTGTATGACCCTTGCATATCTGGGATGAAGCTACTTGGCCACGGTGGATGATATCTTCAATGTGTTCTTTGATTCGGTTTGCGAGTATTTTGTTGAGTATTTTTGCATCAATGTTCATAAGGTAGATAGGCCTGAAATTTTTTTTCTGTGTTGGGTCTTTTTTTTTTGAGGTTTAGGTATCAAGGTGACTGTGGCTTCATAGAATGAGTTTGGTTATGTTCCTTCTGTTTCTATTTTGTGGAATAGTTTGAAGAGTATTGGTGTCAGCTCTTCTTTGAAGGTCTGGCAGAAATCTGCACTGAAACCATCTGGCCCTGGGCTTTCTTTGGATGGGAGACTTTTGATGACAGCTTCTGTTTCCTTAGGGTATATAGGACTATTTAATTTATTTATCTGGCCTTGGCAAGTGGAATCAGTCAAGAAAATTGTCCATTTCTTTTAGATTTTCTGATTTTGTGGCATATAGGTTTTTGTAGTACAACCTAATGATTGTTTGGATTTCCTCAGTGTCTTTCATTATGTCCCCTTTTCATTTCTGATTTATTTATTTGGATAGTGTCTCTCTGTCTTTTAGTTAGTTTGGATAAGGGTTTGTCTATCTTATTGATTTTTCTTAAAGAACCAGCTTTTGGTTTCATTGATTCTTTGAATTGTTCTCTGTGTTTCTAGTTTATTGATTTCAGCCTTGAGCATGATTATTTTTAGCGGTCTACTCCTCTTGGCTCTGTCTGCTTCTTTTTTTTCCTAGGGCTTTCAGGTAAGCCATTAAGTGGCTTGTATGAAGTGTTTTGGATTTTTTCTTGAAGTCACTTAGTGCTATGAACTTTCCTCTGAGCACTGCTTTCATTGTGTCCCATAAATTTGGGTCTATTGTGCCTTCATTTTCATTGAATTCTAGGACATCTTTAATTTCTTTCTTTATTTCTTCCCTTACCCAGTTGTCATTGAATAGAGAGTTGTTCAGTTTTCATGTGTGCGTAGGCTTTTTGCTATTTCTGTTGTTATCCAGCTTTAGTCTATGGTGGTGTGATAGGACACAAGAGATTATTTCACTCGTCTTGTATCTGTTGAGGCTTTCTTTGTGACCAACTATATAGTATTTTGGAGAAGGCTCCATGAGGTGCTGAGAAAAAGGTAAATTCTTTTGTGTCTTGAGGCTGATCCTGTGGATCCCAGTAGGTCTGAGGCTAGAGTTCTGTGTCCTAGTTTCCAAGCGGTAATCAGTTGCATGTGAGCACAGCACTCATTCACTTGGCAGGAGGCTAGAACCCGGAGTCTTCAGGATCCCTGGGACTTTTCTGAGGATTAGCTGTGTGTTCTGAGGTTGGACCTGATGTTTCCCCCACTGTGGGGTTTCCTCCTGACAGGAAGATCCTGTCTGTACTGTTTTGGTGTCCACAGTTCTGTCTGCGATGGTGAATAGAGTACGCAGGCACAGGCGAGTCCCTCTGAGCTGTTGACTGGGCTCCTGCAGGAACCCAGGAACTTTTCCCAAGACCTTTTTGGGGGTGGGGGTGGCTGGGTGCCCTGAGGTCAGACCTGATGTTTTCTTCACTGTGAGGTTTCCTAGGGAAACCTAGTCACTGGTGCTTTCAGGCCCACAGTCCTGTCTGGGATGGTGAGTTGGATGTGTCTCTGGGTTGGGGCTGAGTGCCTGATGGAGCCTGGGACCTTTTCCAGGGATTGTCTGGGTGCCCTGAGGTTGGTCCTATTGCTTCGTTCACCCTGGGGTTTTCTCTCGACTGGAAAGCCCCATCTCTGGTGTTTTGTGGCCCACAGTTCAGTCTGGGATGTGATCAGAACACTCAGGTGTGTGGCTCCAGGCTGGCAACTGAGCTCTTGCTGAGACCTGGAAACTCTTCTGGGGTTTAGCTAGATAACTTGAGAATAGACCCGATTGCTTCCCACATGGTGGGGTTTCCTCTCACCTGGGAAACACAATCACTGGTGTTTTAGAGCCCAGAGTTTGGTCTGTTGGTTGCTGTGCAGTCACTGCTGTCCTGTTTGTCCAACACAGTGTCCTCTTGGCGCTGCCATTTAGGATCTCCTTCAAAATTGGATTTCTTATATTTATAATCATACTGCTTTCTCTTTTAAGAAATGACTCATTTATTTATTTATTTATTTATTTATTTATTTATTTAGTGTGTGTTGGTGTTTTGTTTGCATGTATTCAGTGTGATTTTGTCCATCCCTTGCAAATGAAGTTACAGACAATTGCTGCTGTACAAATGCTTGGACTAGAACCTGTCTTCTCTGGAAGAGCCTCCAGTTCTCTTAACTGCTGAGTCATCCCTATAGCCCTTATAGTCACACTGCTTTCAATTGTTTTATTTTTGAAATTTATGTGAAAGTGTTTGTACCTCTATTCTGTCTGTACAGTGCCTAAAGAGGCCAGAAGCAGGCTTTCGATCCCCTGGAACTGGAGTTAAACTTAGTTGTTAGCCATATTACATGGGTTCTGAGAAGCAAATTAAGCTCCTCTGCAAGAGCAGCAAGTACTCCTAATTGCTGAGCCGTTTCTCTAGTCCCAAGACACATCACTTTCAAAGGGAAGTGTTATCGGTGAGAAAACATTATGCAGAATTAGTTTTTAACTGCAAATTGTTAGTTTAGCCGGTCTGTTATATGTGTATTTGTCTATGTGAACATATGCATATATAAAAGTCACAGTCCAAAGTAATTGTACTAGTCAGGGTTCTATAGAGTCACAGAACTTATGGACAGAATCTATCTATCTGTCTGTCTGTCTGTCTATCTATCTATCTATTCATCCATCCACCCATCCACCCATCCATCCGTCCATCCGTCCGTCCATCCATCCATCCATCCATCTATCTGGAATTTATTGGCATGACTTACAGGTTGCAGTCCAACTAACTTAACAATTGGCAGCTGTGAATAGAAAGTTTAAGAACCTGGTAGTTGCTCCCAGGAAGCTGGTCTTCTGTATGAGCTGGAATCCCAAAGAAGTAGGCTCCAGTAATGTGCTGGCAATGTGAGTGCAAGCAGGCCTCCAGCAGAAGGTATGGCACAGATTAAAGGTGTGCCTCAACTGGATTAAAGATGTGTGTCATCCCACCTCAAGATCTGGATCAAAGGTTTATGTCTTGTCTTCGATCCTGACCAAAGGCCTATTGTCTTTGAGAGGATGACATAAACTCCAATTTGTCTCTATTTTAGGACCTGGCCTGACTTCAAAAGAAAAGTCATCAGTCCTAGGAACTAGACCATTGGTCACCAATTTCAGGAAAAAGACCATAAAATTTCCTACCCAAGAAACAGCCTGGAAATAACTACAAGAATGGGAAAATATCTTGTCTCAGGATGTGGCATCTGTGCTGGGCAGCCTTATCTCATCCTGTAGCTAACCATTCATGGCACAGGAATGCAGCCCACTGATCACCGGACCCAAATCAGTTAGGAATTGACCCTTGTAACTTCCCCAGCACCCACCAATGAGGTTTTAGATTACCTAAGTCTTGCTAGTTCCTGTAAAAAGGCCTATATGCCTTTGTTTAGGGTTGTTATTTTGTAAAATGGTTTGATCCCTACATGCAGATTTTCATGAAGTAAAACACTCCTGCCAATTGCATATGTGAATGGTGGTCTCCTTGCAGTGATTTTGGAATCAACAATCTTCCTGCCTAAAATCTGGGTCACAGGTGTGCCCTCCATTTCAGGGTTGTAGTTCATTCTAGATGTAGTCAAGTTGATAACCAAGAATAACCATCACAGTAATTTACACATTTAAAAACTAATTTATTTAACTTTATTTTATGTGCATTAGTGTGAAGGTGTCAGATCCCTTGGAATGGGCATTACAGACAGTTGTGAGCTGCCATGTAGTTGCTGGGAATTGAACCTGGATTACTTTGGAGGAGCAGACAGTGCTCCTAACCACTGAGCAATCTGTCCAGCCCCAGTGATTTACACATTAATTTACTTTGTAGTACATGTTTGTATTCCCAGTACTATGGAGACTGAGGTGGGAGGATTGTGAGTTCTAGTTCAATCTAGGCTGCCCAGTGTGACCATGTCTCAAGAAACCACCCTGAATATGTACTTGAAATACCCCAAACAGTAAACATATTTTTAGTGACAATTTGTATTGCCCCACTCCCTATCCCCGGACAGGGTATGTCTGGCTTTCCTGGAACTTGTATTCATTCTAGACCAGGCAGAACTTGAACACAGAGATCCTCTTGCCTCTGCCTGCTAGTGTTGGGATTAGAGATGTGCACCACCAATCCTGGTATTGATTTCTTTCTTTCTTTTTCAAATAGTTTTTTTTTTTGAGGGGGGGATATACATGTGAATATATATTTGTTTCACTAAAAGGCTACCATAGTGAAACAAATGCACATTCAAGACACAAGTGTTACTAGAGACCTCATGTTGTCCAGTGGCTCTAGACTTGTTTCCTATGTCTTTGCTACTGTGTATCCTCTGACATCCTCCTCTCCATTACCCATTTCTGCACACTTGATTTTGTTGATTCTACATATAAGTAAGATTATGGGATACTTTTTTTTTATGCTTAGCTTATTTTACTTGGCAAATCCTCCTACCTCATGAATGGCATGGAAAATGGCAAGGTCTTTTTTTTAGATAAGGTTTAACCTCCCATTGTATACATGTCATATATTGTATTTTATGTTTATTAGCACACCCTTATTATACATGAGGGTTTCATTATGACAGTTGCATAACTGTATTATAATAAATTTGATCAGATTCCTCCCCCATTATTTTCTCTTGTCCCCCTCCCAGTTACTTTCTGTGTTTGTAAGTAACCCAATAAGTTTCATTAGTGTTTACTTATAGGAAGTGAGGGATTGTTTATAGAATCATGCACATATAACTGGTGTTATCACAACTGAAGAAAATGTCTCACTATAGCCATATTTGTTTTGATTTCTATTTAGCAAGTATGCGTTTGAAGTGTTGCAGAATTTATTCTTAGCATTTTGTTCTTAGCAATTCAATAAATTTGAGATGGCTGTACTAGCACCTCTGTTTGTGATAACAAATCACTTAAAACTTGCTAATTAAAACCCTTAAAAGCAGAGCTGGAGAGAGAGGGCTCAGTGGTTAAGAATACTGCCTACTCTTCCAGGAGACCCAGGTTTGATTTCCTGCACATACATGATGGCTCACAGCTGTCTGTAACTCTAATTCAAGGGGATCCATCTCCTTTCTGGGGTATCTTTGGGCACTACAGGCATGTGATGTACAGGCATACATACAGACAAAACATCTTACACAAAATAAAAATAAAATAAGCTCTAGAACTCTGAAATCATTTCTGTTTGTTTGGCTAAATAGTTGTTCTTGACAGTTTTGAATTATTTATTTTCTCTTTTCCTTAAACTGATTTCTCACTCACTTCCAGCTCACAATAAAAAAAAAAACATTATTAAATGGCTGCAAATAGAAAACATTACACAGAAAAATTAACCCGACCCCCAAAATACACAATTTAGCCAACTTCTATTGTTAGAGCACCCATTTTGAATAGAAGCTGTGGGGCTTTATAGTGGATTTTATATTTTCACAATAGAATATATTTTTATGCACTTATCCACCACAAAAGAAATGAAAAAATTTCATGACAGTTAGAACTAAAAAAAAAAAAAAAACAACAACAACAAACAAACAAACAAACCCCCCCCAAAAAAAAACAAAAAAAAAAACCCAATTAACATCATGTCTTCTTACGTAATGGTGTAATACCTGCATTCCATCATATCCAGACTATGAAAAAATATTTGCAAATCACATTTTGGCAAAGATCCACATACAGAAAAAACGCTTGAAATTTTCAACATGTAACACTGAGAAAATAAACAATATAGTGGCAAAATGTCTTGATCGACCCTCTATTTAGAGTATATAAAAATGCTAGCTGGGCAGTATATAAAGATGCTAGCTGGTGCATGCCTTTAATCCCAGCACTTGGGAGGCAGAGGCAGGTGGATCTTTGTGAGTTTGAGGGCAGCTAAGTCTACAGAGCAAGTTCCAGGACAGCCAAGGCTACACAGAGAAACCGTGTCTCAAAATACCAAAACCAACCAACCAAACAAAAACAACATACATACATGTATATTGCAGGTCTATGCAACTTAAATTACTAAATAGTTAAGCCATAATGGCAATTGATAATGGGACAGATTATACATATGGCAGGAGACATATGGGAAATTTCTCTATTTTCTGGTTAATTTTGTTATGACCTTAAAAAAGCCCTAGAAATAAAGTTATTTTAGAAGCCAAGTTACATTATTAAAATGTGTGAAAATTCAAAATAAAACTGGCAGCTATGCAGAGCAACTAGAACATTTATTGCTGGTGGGTGAGGGCGCAAAAGCAATGCTTCCACTGAGCAAAAACCTTGTTGCAGTTTCTTACACAGTTACATGTATTTACCATATGATTCACCAAACCTCCTTCTAGGTACCTGCCAAGAAAAAGATAGCTTTTTAGGTTTACCAAAAAAACTTGACTTAGGGCCTGGGGCTGTAGCTCTCAGTAAAGGGCAGCCAGGTCTACAGAGTGAGTCTCAGGCCAGCCGGGACTACACAGAGAAACCCTGTCTGGAAAAGCCAGAAAAAAGAAAGAAAGATGTTCTTTACCATCCCTATGTGGAAAGCAATAGACATGTCTTATTCAGCTCAGAACAGAAAGTCACATGTGTTTATCAGACATTCCAATATAGATTTTTTACTTTGGGAATTGCTGATACTATCAGATAAACTCAACACACTTAAGCTGTGAGTATTAGTATTAGTTAATGGTAAGTTTTGAAAGTGTAATACCTGCATCAGCTTCTTGGCCCTCTTAGAGAAAATCATTTACCTTGCAATCCAGGCAGCCAGGATGTAAGGCAAATGTTGGCGTACTTTAAAAACAAGAACAAAACAACAACAACAACAAACTCTTTTTATTTAAGTTTCATGTAGCTTTTTCTCCCTACTCCACCCCAGTCCCTTCCAACATCCCAATGCCTGGTAGGAGAGAGAAAGAATTAGTGGGAGTGCAGTTCTCTTAGCTGCTTCCTGCTGGTTCTCATCATCCATTTCCTTGGAGTCAATCCAATCCTTGTTTGGGAGATCTCCAACTTCTTCTCTCACAACAGCAACCAGGAGCAGCAAGGGGGAAGCAGGAACAGCCTTGTTTTGTCTTGGAGCTCCACACTCTCTGGGATCTGGCATTTACTCTGTTTCCAGACTCCTCAGATTTAAACTGTCTGCAGCTGGCAAAGACCTCTTCTCACAGCCAGCAGGAACAAATAGTGTGCTACTGTTGGCCATCTGAATCTGTCCCAAATCCCCCACCTGGGACCAAAACAAAAACATGTTTATATTTGCAACAGGCACATGCTTTCCTTTTACTAGTATCCTGAAATTTTATACCATTTACAGAACAAGATTATAAGAACAAGAACGTAATTTTTAAATAACTTTTATTAAATTTGTTTTTTGATAATATAACACATGTATAAAGTGTATTCTGATTACTGGAACTCCATACCCCCTTACTATAACTTCACCTTTGCTACTCCTCCCTTTTTCCTACTAGTCCCTTTCTCACATTCATGCCTTTGTTGTTGTTTACAAGCCTCATTAACTTCTAGTATTCTTTTCTTTTTTTTCCCTTTTATTGGAAATAAGACTTATTTCTTCCATAATATAGTCTGATTATAGTTTCCTCTCCCTCTACTCCTCTTAGTTCCTCTCCCTTTCTCTCTCATACTCATACACTCCCTTTCAGTCCTCATTAGAAAACAGGCTTCCTAGGGATAATAATAAAACATAATATAATAAGAGAAAACAAATGCTATTACATTAGAGGTGGACAGGATAAACCAAAAGAAGGAACAGGGTCTAAGAGAAGGCATAAGAATCATTCCCACACTCTGGAATCCCATAAAAATACTAAAGTGGAAGCCATAATATATATACAGAGGGCCTGGTGCTGACTCATGCAGGCCCTGTGCATGCTGCCTCAGACTCTTGAGTTCATATGAACTTTGATCATGTTGACTTAGAGGACTTTGTTTCCTTGCTGTCTTTCATCCTCCCAGGCTCTTACATTCTTTCTGCCTCTTTTTCTGTGGGGCTCACTAAACCCTTAGTGGAGGGATTTGGTGGAGACATTCCATTTAGGGCTGAGTGTTCCAAGGGTTCTTACTGTGCGTAAAGTAGGCTGTTGGTCTCTGCCTGTGTCCCATCAGCTGTAGGAGGAATCTTCTTTGATGACGTCTGAGCACAGCACATCGGATCATATTTCTCTTATTTTTTTTTTAAAAAAGGCTTATTTTATTAAAAAAAAAATGTGTCTCTGTCTGTGTTTCACATGAGTGTAGCTGTCCATGGAAGCCAGAGATGTTGGATGCTCTGTGTATAAAGTGAGAACATGACTGCTCTATGGTATGGTTAAGGGAAAGGTTTTTATTGTAGATATGAGGGAGAGTACAGCCCGAGGCATCTGGAAGAGTCCAGAGCAAGGAAAGAAAGTATTAAACTGAACACGGCCAGAAGATGGCTATGAGAGGAGAAAGATGACATCGAGAGTTAGGAGAGACAGATAGGAAGAGAAGAGAGGAAGATAAAAGAGAGGACCAAGAGAGCACAAATAACAAGGTTATATAGGAATTCAAAGCTAGGGGAAGGGAAGCCAATGAGTGGAACGAGTTTGGGGTACAGGGCAGGGTGAGAAGAGCTAGGATGCCAGGATGGACTCTGTAACAAGTATTTGTGATGCTAAGAGAGCCTGGAGGCCAGCTTGCACTTTGGATTTCCACTAGGTAACACATACAGTCATTTGTCCCTAGTTTCTTTTGGTCATGATACTTTGGAACTAGAGTTACTTAGAGCCATCTGATATGGGTGTTTGGAATTAAACCCTGGTCCACTGGAAGGTCAATATGTGCTCTTAATCACTGAGTCATCTGTCCAGCTGCAAAGATACAGTGAAAAAGACTTTACTATAAATAAGATTTTAGTATACACACACACGCACATAATAGTAAAAACATTTCAGATAGGGAGAAAAAAAACTAGTCCACTTAGCAAATGGCTTTGGGACAACCAATTAATGATATGAAATGGGAAAAGTTTTCTGTGTTATATAACTAAAATTCTAGATGAGTTTAGTATTTAAATGTAAAGTACGAATGGTACTAAAAGAAAGTATAAGCAAATATTAGTATAGGTTTGTGGGAAGAAAAGCCTTTCTAACATAATACCAGAGTCATGATACAAGTTAAAAACTGCACGAGGGAAAATAACTCAGAAAGAGATAAAAAGGTAAAGAAGAGACTGTTTCATAGTATCAGCAATATATATGACAAAGAAAATTTCCATATCCGTAGCAGATAACACAAGAACTGTAGCAGTAAATGTGGATGAGCAATCTCTGTGGTATAATATAGATTCCTTTGGATATTTGCCCCTAGAATGGTGTAACTGGATCATGTGGTAGTTTTGTTGTTTGCTTGTTTTTTGTTTGTTTGTTTTTGTTTTTGTTTTTTGAGACAGGGTTTCCCTGTATAGGCTTGACTCTCCTGAAACTCACTCTGTAGACCAGGCTAGCCTCAAATTCACAAAGTTCAGCTTGCCTCTGCCTTCCAAGTGCTGGGATCAAAGGCATGCACCACCATTGCCCAGTTCTGTTTTAGTTTTTGAGACTCCTCTACTGACAAATACTTAGAAACTGGAATCAGCCTAGCTAGCTATCAACAGATGGTTATGGTATGCAATGGAAGTCTATCTTCAGTTAGAAAAAATTGAAACCTTGAAATTTGTTGCAAAATGGATGAATCTAGACTTGTGATCCTCCTTCCTTGTTCTTCCAGTGATGGGGTCACAGGCAGGCATCACTATGCTTGAATCCCAACCACTTGTTTTTGAGGCAGGCTGCTGCTGTGTAGCTTCAGGCTGGCCTTGAACTTGTCCTAATCCTCTGGCCTTAAACACTTCAAGTGCTTTGGATTTCAGGCATGTACCACATTTGGCTCTTACCACTTTTAGGAGCTGTTCGGGGGGAGGGGGGAATACAAATCGGTATACGTTTTCTCAGGTCAGCTGGGCACTGTTTATGAAAGTGTGTAGTGTATGTGCTCCGTGACCTAGCAGTTCTACTTCTGTGAATTTAATCTAAAATAAAGATCATATACGAGGATATTCATCGAAACTATGCTTGGAATAGGACTGAACTGAAAACAACTTTAAATGTAAATAAGAAAGGAAGTTTTGAGATAATATATGATAGTCAACACAATGGACTGCCATGTAATAATTCTTTCCTGTACGAAGGATTGAACCCAGGGCTTCATGCATGCTAAGCATTAAGTACTCTAACCTTGAGCTGTGTTTCCAGCCTTCATATCACACTTTTATAAAATTGGAGGTGTGTATTTCTTCATTTGAGATAAACTTGTTTTGTTTCTTGTGGTACTGGAGATAGAACCTGAGGCCTCACTAGATAGGTACCCCTCTACTGAGCTACATCCTAGCTGCACTCTTGTTTGATATAGTAGGGTAAAGGCGCTTATTGCCAAGCCTGATGAGTTGTCAGAGTCTGATTCGTAGAACTTACCTCCACACCTATGCCATGGCATTGCCTGCTCACAGGTCCATTCACGGATATATAAAATAAGGAAATAAAAGGTAAAATAACTTTTACAGTTTATTTATATCTTTAGAATGTACTTTAGGAATGGATTTTTTCACTCTTTTATATTAAAGTTCTCTTGAATGATGTAAATGCTAAAAAGCCTACATATATAATACCTTTATAAAAGGTATAAGGATACAATTTTGTTTATTTGTTTATTAGGTAAGTATATAGCATTAACAGAATTTTTTCCTTTGGGGACAGTGTCATCATGTCATAGGTTTACAGGGTTTGGGGTGTTTTGTGTGAAAAGCATGGCCAGAAATTTTGTCTGTTGGTTTCATCACCGTTAAGCAAGTTAAAATGAACCTAAGACCTTAGTTACCAAAACAACATGATGTTGCTAGTTCTTTTCCCAAGACAGATTTACTGGAATTTGTTGATGTTGAATTGAGTTATAAAGAATACTGTCTCAACTCCAAACCATCATATTCTAATTCAAATCTTCATTTAATATATGAACCTCTGTAATTCCTAATATGGGGGTTTCATATAACTTCTTTATGCTTTGCCCTCTATTTCATAGACTGCAAGCATTTCTAGTTTGGGAGATGATTTAATTCAATTTGGTTATGGGATTCTTTGTCTCATATCCACTGCCAAAGTCAAGTTAGAATATGAGGTGTTTTCATCTTATCTGTAAGACTCTCAATCACACAGTTGGCTTGTTCTCTTTTCTGTTAGACTTCCTGATTAAAATTGGAATTTCATGGACCTTTAAAAGTAATTGCAGTCTTTGTCAGATCTGCCTGTTTTAAATGTTCTTATAATTAAAGAAAACTATATTTCAACTTTTCTTTTGTTTTTCTGTGACAGATTTAAGGTGAAAAACCCTCACGCAGGGGTGGGAATATAGGTCAGCTGGTAGTGAGCTTGCTTAGGATGTGCCAGGCCCTGGGGTAACTCTGGCAACACAGAAACTGCAGATGGTGTAGGACTTTGTAATCCCAGCTCTATTAAGGTAGAGAAAGGAAGTTCAGGAAATCCTCAGATTTGTAGGGAGTTTGTAGGCAGGCAGCCTGGGCTACATGAGACCCTACTCCAAAAATGTTCGACATTTAAAGACTTTCTTTTTTTTAATTAAATGTTTATTTTTTATATTAGTTACAGTTTATTAGTTACAGTTTACGTTAGTTACAGGATATTTACTTTGTAGCCCAGCTACAGCCCCCTCCCTCATTCCTTCCCAATCCCCACTCCCCCCCCATCTCCTCCCTGCCCCTCTCTAAGTCCACTGATAGGAGACGTCCTCCCCCCCCCCCCATCTTACCCTAGCTTATCTGGTATCTTCAGGACTGTCTGCATTGTCCTCCTCTGTGGCATAGCAAGGCTACTCCTCCCTTAGGGGGGGTGGTCAAAGAGCCAGCCACTGAGTTCATGTCAGAGGCAGTCCCTGTTCCCCTCACTAGGGTACCCACTTGGATACTGTGCTGCCATAGGCTACATCCGAGCAGAGATTCTAGGTTATATCCATGCATGGACCTTGGTTGGAGAAGCAGTCTCAGAAAAGACCCCTGTGCCCAGATATATTTGGTCATTGTGGAGCTCCTGTCCTTTCCAGGTCTTACTAACTCCCCCTTCTTTTGTATTATTCCCCACACTCTGCCCAAGGTTTGGTTATGAGTCTCAGCATCTGCTTTGATACACTGCTAGGTAGAGTCTTTCAGAGGCCCTCTGTGGGAGGCTCCTGTCCTGTTTCTTGTTTTCTCCTACTTCCAATGTCCATCCCATTTGTCTTTCTAAGTGAAGATTGTTCATCTTATCCCTCATTATTTTAGTGTTCAGCAGTTTTAGTCTAGCATTAATAGAATTCATTTTAAGACACACCATTAACCCTCTTTCTCTTTTTAACAGGTTTATTTGATTTTTAATTATATGTGTATACTTGTCTGTGTGTGGGTATGCATGGGACTACAGGTACCCACAGAGGTAGGAAGAGGACATTAGCTCCTATGGAGCTGGAGTCACAAGGATTTGTGAGACTGCTGACATAGGTGCTGTGAACTGAATCGGGTTCTCTGAAAATGCACTGTGTACCCTTAACTGCTGAGCCATCTCCAGTCCTAATCAGTCCTCTCTTTTGTGTGTGTATATATATATGCGCGCATAGAGACCAGAATTGATGTAGGATACCGTCTTCAGTTGCTCCCCATCTTATTTTTTTGATAGGATCTCTCTGGAGCTCCCCAAAGTAGGCTAGCTTGTCAGTGAGTACCATGGATCCTTTGTTTCTGCCTCTCTAGCACTGGATGGCAGGTGCCAGCTGCTGTTGGGTGTGGCTTTTTATGTAGGTGCTGGGGATCAGCCTCAGCAAGCACATTACATTACTGACTGAACGATCTCCCCACCCCCTTTCGTTTTTTTTTTTTTTTTAAATAAGGTTTCATGTAGCCCTGACTATCCTTGAGCTAGCTATTCAAAGGATTGTTTTTACAATCCTGATCCTCCTGCCTCCACCTTTAGAATGTCCGGATTATACATGCCCAGCTACTCTTTTCCCCTCTACGTCTTTCTTTTCTATAGTTTTTTAACTCTGAACCTTTACTTGATCATACTCTTTAAAAAGAAACTACATATAGCCAGGCATAGTGGCACAGAAGCAGGTGGATCTCTATGATTTTAAGGTTGGCCTGGTCTACATAATGGGTTCCAGGACAGTCAGAGCTATATACTCTGTCTTGAAACACACCCCTCCTCCTGGAAAAAAGGAATTATATGCTGGACTAGACAGATGACTCGGCTGTTAAGAGCATTTATTGCTCTTCCAGAGGACCCAGGTTAGACTTCCAGCACCTACATAGTGTCTCATAACCACATGTAACTCCAGTCCCAGGGATCCAATGCCTGTGAGGACACCTATACACATTTTTAAAAATTCTTTATTAATTATACTTTATTCACTTTGTATCCCCCCCTGTGGTTCCCTCCCTCCTCCCATCCCAATCCCTCCCTTCCTCCACCCTCTGCATTCATGCCCCTCCCCAAGTCCACTGATAGGGGAGGACTTCTTTTCCTTCCTTCTGATCCTAGGCAATTAGATCTCATCAGGAGTGGTTGCATTGTCTTCTTCTGTGGCCTGGTAATGCTGCTTCCCCCTCAGGGGTTGGTACTTAAAGAGCAGGCCAATCAGTTCATGTCAGAGACAGTCCCTGTTCCTATTACAATGGAACCCACAGATGCCCCTCAGTGGAGGAATGGATGCACAAATTGTGGTATATCTACACCTATACACATTTTAAAAAGGGAAATACATGTGATCTGATTTCTGTGTACTTGAAAAAAGTCTAGAACTACAGGAGAAAATAGAGTGCATCTAATTCAAGTAAAGAAAATCACAATTTTTGCCAACATTAACCTTGAAATTACAATTCTCCTGTCGTATCCTGTTGTATTCTAGTATTACAGCAGATGTGTGTCATTCTGCCTGGAATTTCAAATTTTAATTTTTAAATAACTTAATCATCTTTTTAATTTAAGAGTCAAATTGTATGGCAAGCAAACAGGTTGTAAATAACAGCATACACTAGAAGTCTTCAGCAAGAAATAACACCCGTGCTTTAGAGGAAAGGCTGTGATCATCTGTGCTTCTTTTCCTGCAGGTTCCTGGAATAAACTACTTATATATGGATCAACTACCTTTTCAGGTTACATAAAGAAATCCCATCTGATAGACTTCAGCGTGTGTTGGCTAATTAGCCAAGTGGCTCTTTCTTACAGTGATTTTTTTTTTTTTTTTTTTTTTGGTCATCTGGCTGAAGAGGCCACTGATGAAGTCTGCTAATGAGAGTGACTTAGTTTTTTGACAATTATGTCATTCCCTTTTTGTTGATTTAGTTATGGTTTTACATGCAGGAGTATGTGTATGCACAC
Source organism: Meriones unguiculatus (assembly GCF_030254825.1). Taxonomy (NCBI): domain Eukaryota; kingdom Metazoa; phylum Chordata; class Mammalia; order Rodentia; family Muridae; genus Meriones; species Meriones unguiculatus. Next base: position 14,436,287 of record NC_083369.1, on the reverse strand, counting down.
TATGTGCACGTCCTGTGCTCTCAAAGAAGCGGCACATCTTTGGCTTTGGATCCCCTGGAACCGGGGGTATAGGTGTTTGTAAGCTGCCATGTGGATGCTGGGAACTCAACCTGGGTCCTCTGCAGTAGGAACCAGGGCTCTTAACTGCTGAGCCAACTTTCCAGCCCATGTCATTCCTGATACTAGGCTAATGTAGGCTAATTATTTTTGACTTCTTAAAATTTTCTTAACCTATATTTTAGATAATTGATTTAGTTGACTAGTGTTTAATGTCAGTCTGGCATGGCAAGTCTTTATGTTGTGTTTTTGGGCTGGAGTCTCTGTAGGCCAGTGTATTTAATTGCTCAGAATTACAGACCTCAGTGGTAGCAGAAGGGTAATTTGCCAAATTACCTCAGTAGGTCAACAGATATGATAAGTTGCAAGTTCCTAGGATATGCTGTCACCAAAGGAAACATCAAAAGCTGGCCAAGTTTTATTTTCTATGGTCTCAGTGTAATGTTGTTTTCAGATGAGAGGTTTATCTGTTGACTTTATTAAAGACCTGTGTTAAGAGGCCAGTTAAATGGCTTAGTAGGTAAAGGGGCCACCTGATGACCTGACTTTGATCCTTAGGACCCATATGATAGGAGGAGAGAAAAGACTCCTGCAAACTGTCCTCTGACTATGACACAAATGCAATAAGATCTAAGTGCGTGTGTGCATACACACACACACACACACACACACACAAAATGTAAATATAAATTAAAGTTAAAACTATATTGTATTTTCAAGGCTACAGATAAAATATCTTTCAGATTTCAAGTAATAATAGCTTTATAGTTTTGTTCCTAAACTTCATTTATGAATTCAAGTAAAATATTCTACATAAATTAATTTTCAACCTTATTTTCAGTCTATTGGGAAGTAACATAATTTACACTCAGCCATTAGCCACTACTTATAACCAATCACATAGCTTATACTTCTTTATACGTTTCTGGGAGACCAGAGAGATGGCTCAGTCTTTGCTCCCTTTGCAGAGGACCTGGATTTGGTTTCAAGCACCCACATGATGAATCTCAATTCTCTGTAATTCCTGTTCCAGGAGATCCTCTCCTGACCACCACAGGCACCAGGTATGCAGGTAAACATTTACACATATAAAATAAAAATAAGTAAATCTCTTTAAAAATATTTTTGGTAAGATATTTCACTGGAAAAAGGCATCTTAGGTGTTACAGTGATTTTGCTCTACTCCTTTTGGTAGGTACAACACCTCTTCCATGATTCTCATGTCTTCCATTTACTTTGAGTCTTTCTTGGAGAAAGTGTTTGAAATTCACAGTACATCATTTCATTTTTCTATTCTACAGGGTAAGTGTAATCAAGAGTGAAATTCAGATCTACTGTTGGGCCTCTGCCCCTATCCTAAATCTTTTTCATAGGTACTTAGTTACTGTTCTGTTGCTGTGAAAAGACACCATGTCCCAAGACAACTTATAAGAGAAAGCAATTAACTGGGGACTTGCTTACAGTTTCAGAGTGTTGATCAGTTATCTTCATGATGGGGATGATGTTGGCAGGCAGGTAGGCAGAAATGATACTGGAGAAGCAGCTAAGTACTTTATATTCTGAACTGCAGGCAGAGAGAGGCAGAGAGAGAGAGAGAGAGAGAGAGAGAGAGAGAGAGAGACATCTAAATATTTTAGAATATTTTTAGATATTAAAAAATATATCATTTATTACAATTTATTTAATTTGTATCCCGGCTGTGGCCCACTCCCTCATCTCTTCCAAATCCCACCCTCTCTCCCTCTTCTCCTCCTGTGCCCCTCCCCTAGTCCACTGATATGGGAGGGCTTCCTCACCTTCTATTTGACCCTAGCCTATCAGGTCTGATCAGGGCTGGTTGCATTGTCTTCCTCTGTGGCCTGGCAAGGTTGCATCCCCCATGGGGAGGTGATCGGAGTTCATGACAGAGAAAGCTCCTCTTCCCCTTACTAGGGAACCATTTGGAGACTGAGCTGCCATAGCCTAAATCTGAGACAGGGATTAAGGTCCTCTCCACATATTGTCCTTTGTTGGGGTATCAGTCTCTGGGGCTCCCAGGACTCTTTTTTGCTTGTTGGTCTCCTTTTGGAGTTCCTGTCCCCTCCAGGTCTTTCTATCTCCCCCTTATTTCATAAAATTCCATGCACTCTGCCCAAAGTTTGGCTGTTAGTCTCATCCTCTGCTTTGATACCTCGATCAGTAGAGTCTTTCAGAGGCCCTCTGTGGTAGGCTCCTGTCCTGTTCCTTGTCTTCTCCTGTTTCCAATGTCTATAGCGTTTGTCCTTCTGAATGAGGGTCTTCCTTGTTGTTTAACTTCTTTAGGTGTACAGATTTTAGTATGTATGTACTATATTATATGTATAATATCCACTTATGAATGACTATATACCATGTGTGTCTTTCTGATTCTGGATTACCTTACTCAAGATGATCATTTCTAGTCCCACCACTTGCCTGAAAATTTCATGGTTTTTAATTGCTGAATAGTATGTATTCCATTGTGTAGATGTACCACAATTTCTGTATCCATTTGGTTGAGTGACATCTAGGTTGTTTCCAGTTTCTGGCTATTACAAATAAAGCTGCTACAAACATGGTTGAGCAAATGTCCTTGTTGTGTACTTGAGCATACTTTGGATATATGCCTAGGAGTGGTATAGCTGGATCTTGAGGTAGCACTATTCCTAATTGTCTGAGAAAGTGCCAGATGGATTTCCAAAGTGGTTGTAGAAGTTTATTTTCCCACCAGCAATGAAGAAGGGTTCCCCTTTCTCTACATCCTCTCCAGCATGTTTTGTTACTTGAGTTTTTGATCTTAGCCATTCTGATGGGTGTAAGGTAAAATCTCAGGGTTGTTTTGATTTGCATCTCCTTGATGGCTAAGGATGTTGAACATTACTTTAATTGTTTCTCTGCCATTTGATATTCCTCTGCTGAGAATTTTCTGTTTAGCTCTGTACCCCATTTTAAATTGTATTACTTGGTTTGTTGGTATTTAACTTCTTTAGTTTTTTATATATACTGGATATTATCCCTCTGTCAGATAAAGGGTTGGTGAAGATCCTTTCCCAGTCCATAGGCTGTCATTTTATTCTGATGACAGAGTCCTTAGCTTTACAGAAGCTTGCTTTTCAGTTTCATGAGGTCCCATTTATTGATTGTTGCTCTTAGAGTCTGTGCTGTTGGTGTTCTGTTCAGGAAGTTGTCTCCTGTGCCAATGAGTTCAAGGTTCTTCCCCACTTTTTCTTCTAACAGGTTTAGTGTGTCTGGTTTTATGTTGAGGTCTTTGATCCACTTGGACTTTAGTTTTGTGTAGGGTGATGAATATGGTTCTATTTGCATTTTTCTACATGTAGACATCCAGTTAGAGCAGTACTATTTGTTGAAGATGCTGTCTTATTTCCATTGTATTGTTTTGGCTTTGTCAAAAATCAAGTATCCATAGGTGTGCCGGTTTATTTTGAGGTCTTCTATTCGATTCCACTGATCCACCTTTCTGTGTCTATGCCATGGTAAGGGCTTTTTAAATCTCAAAGCACACTTCTAGTGACACACCTCCTCCAACAAGGCTGCACCTCCTAATTGTTCCCAAACACTTCCACTCCCTGGTGACTAAGCATTCAGATGTCTGAACCTATGGGGGCCATTTTTTTTTCAGTCTTCCACAGGTATCATGTTGGCATTGGAGGCAGAAAAGACAAATATAGTAACTCTTAAGTTTCACTGTCAATCAAAATGTGATTTAAAATAAATTATATATATATATATATATATATATATATATATATATATATGAGATTGAAGAGAGTTAGAGACTTTAAATCCAAATGAAAGTTTGTATACAAAAATTCCCATCATAAGTCATAAAGTGGAGTTATACCCTTTTATTCTCAAGATTTGTCATATATAGGTTCAATCCTTAAGTTCATTCTTTATATCTATATATGTTAAAGCTAAATATATTCCATTATTCAACTCAGCTAGTCACATTCTTTTTTAAAAATTTTTAAATTTTTATACTTTTTTGAGACAGAGTTTCTCTGTATAACCTTGGCTGTCCTGGACTCACTTTGTAGACTAGACTGACCTTGAATTCACAGAGATCTGTCTGCCTCAGTCTGAGTATTGGGATTAAAGGCATGTGCCATCATGCCCGGCTCTATTTTTATACATTTTAAATTGAAATGTAATTATATCATTCAGTCTTCCTGTTTAATACCTTCCATATCACAGCCTTCACTCTTTAATTGATAGTCTCTTGCCATATATGTTTGTAATAAATATACATAAATATGTAAATGTATTTTGCTGATCCCATTTTTGTTGTTTATAGGTATATGGTTTCAGCCCTGGCCACTTTGTATTGGATAATCAGTCAGGGGCTTTATCCCTTGGAGAGGCTAATTCTCACTCTCTTAGAGGTCCTTAATTAGTTGCCTTAGTTGTGTAGGGGTGAGATCCTGCACCACCACCCTGCCCCTTCAGAGTTACCATGCCTGTGATGTTGCCATTATTCTGGTCTTATTTATGTAGACATTTCTAGGAAAGACTGTTTCACAGCAGACCTCCTGGTTTTTAGAATCCTTCCACTCCTTCTTCTGCAATGTTCCCCAAGCCATATAGATGCAGGTGCCGTGATGTACACGTATCGACTGAACCTAGGCTTCCCACCTTTGTCCTAGTATTGTGTCTAGTTGTGGTTTTCATTTGCTAGAAAGAGAAGCTTCTTTGATAAGGAGAGACAGCTATATTATCTGTGAGTATAACGATAAGATTAAGAATGTCGTAAGAGATTATATTATATTAGTGTGCCAAAGTGGTAGTAGAACCATGGCCTCACTAACCCAGGAAGTCAGCTATGTTTCTAGTATCAGACATGATTTACCTCTTGCTGGGTGATCCTTAAACCCAACCAGAGAACTGGTGGTTACTGCCTCATGTGGGTGCCATCTACTATACCTTACAGATGTCTTGCCATGGTGGTCATTGTTGTAGCTCATAGGTACCATAGCTGGGCAGGACCACTAATTACTTCCCACCCTTGGCAACTGTATAGTCTTTTCTGGCACAGTGAAAGCTAGATCTCTAGTACAGGAATGAGACTTTCAGGTCAGATCCAGCTCAAATAACTTGAGTTCTGTGTCCTGAGTGTGTGAGATCTTCAGCAATAGGGGCTTAACCTTTAACCTCTGAGAGGCAACAAAGGGCCCAACAGTAATGCATATTGTTTGGGAGTCAGTTGAACTATCCATTGTCAGCTTAAATTTATATATTTAAGATATATAAATATTTAGTTTTAAGTACCTGAAATATTATGATTTTTGAAGCTTTATCAAACAACCTTAGTGATATTTGTCCAATCTCCTTTCTTCACCTTCTGTATTGACCTTCTTCCCCGATCACATTCTTTTTTGTTTGTTTTGAAATATGGTATCATGTAGGCCTAGCCGGCCTCAAAATTGCAATCTTCCAGCCTTAGCCTTCGAAGTCCTGGGACTCAGATTATAGGTGGATAATACCAAGCCTTGCTAATATTTATTTTCTTTTAATTTTTAAGTTATATATGCCTTTATATAGGTTTGTGCTTCTGAGTACAGGTGCCCTCATTGGTCAGAAGAAGGTGTCAGATCCTTTGGAACTGAACATAGAGTTGGTTGTGAGCATCCCAACATGGGAGCTAGGAATCAAACTTGAGTCCTCTCCAAAAGGAGTACATGCTCTTAATCATTTCTCCATCACTCCAGCCTGATTATTTAGTTCCTTAAGGTACATCACTATTTGACTTTCTTTGGATGGCTATATTAATATTATTACCTTAATTGTGTAAGTGTGCTCCCCCCCCAGTCTTCCCTTCCATTTGTTATTTTGCTTTATTATTACTATTTTTTTTGTTATTATTTTGGCTTTTCTAGATAAGAGCCCTGGCTGTCCTGGACTTACTTGTAGACCAGGCTGTCCTCAAACACACAGAGATCCACTTGCCTCTGTCTCCCGAGTGCTAGGATTAAAGGTGTGTGCCACCGCACTGGGCTATCTTACTTTGTTTTTATAATGCTGGAGATGAAACCCAGTGCCTAAGAAGCACTGAGGCACACCCCCAGCCCTGTTAGTATTATTTTCTCTTTTTTTGGTAATAGCCTTTCTGATTGGCATAAGTTGTTATCTCACTGTTTAGATTTGTATTTCCTGTTGGCTAGTGCTATTGAACAGTTTTTGATATACTTAAGTCATTTGACTATGTTCTTTTCAGAAATAGCCATTCAAATCATTTGTCTTTTTTTGTTTTTATTTTTGTGTCATTTTATTTTATTTTATTTTATTTTTTCTTGAGTGCTGAACACTGAACTCAGGGCTTTGTGTATGCTAGGTATGCACTCTAACAACTGAACTACATTCCCAGCTTAGTCAAATATTGCTTAAATCTCATTGATCATTGTTTTTGTTGTTGTTTTGTGTTTTTCTGCAAGATAGGATTTCTCTGAAGTCTTGGCTGTCCTGTACTCACTTTGTAGCCCAGGCTGGCCTCGAACTCTGTGAGGCCAGAGTTCGAGGCCAGCCTCTATCTCCCCAAGTGCTGGGATTGCAAGCATGAGCCACCATTCCTGGCATCATTGATATTAATTTGATTAAGTTTATATGATCTTGGTTTAATTTTGATGTTATATATGTTTAAAATTTTACTCATTTATAGATTTTCTTTTGAGACAAGGTCTCACTCTGTAGCTGTGGTTGCCCTGGAACTTGTTAAGAATGTAAACAAGTCTGGTCTCAAACTCATGTGTCTGTGCTTCCTGAGTGTTAGGATTAAAAGTGTACAGTACAATGCCTGGCATTCATTTCTGTATTTTAAGACTATGCCCTATTAATCATTTGAATGTCATTGACATTTGTTGTAATGTCTCCTTTTTAAAATAAAAACAAATATCTTCATATGTGTAAGTGCATGATATATTTATGTGGCATGTAGGCCATGGTACATGTTTTCAAGTCAGAAGACAATTTTTTTGTGGCACTGGCTCTTTCTACTTCTATGTGGGTTTCAGGGATTAACTCAAGTTTCTAGGTTTGTTTAGCAAACTTCTTTACCTTCTGAGCTATCTCTCTATCCTCATCCCTTTTTGGGACAAGGCCGTATATAGCCCAGGATGACCTCAAACTTCATATATAGACAAGGATGGCCTTGAACACTTGCCTTAATGTCTCCTCTTTCATATTTTTTTTAATATTTATTTATTTATTATGTATACAGTGTTCTGCCTGCATGTACACCTGCATACCAGAAGAGGGCACCAGCTTTCATTATAGATGGTTGCTGGGAATTGAACTCAGGACCTTTGGAAGAGCAGCCAGTGCTTTTAACCTCTGAGCCATCCCTCCTGCCCATCCTCTTTCATCTTTACTCTATTATTTTAGGCTTTTTCCCTTTTATGCATAGTTTGGCTAAAGATTTGTTAACCTTGTGTATCTTTACAAAGAACCACCTATTTGATTCATTTATTTTGTCCCATGTTCTTTATGTTTCCATTTTATGACTTTTTGTCCTGACTGTTGTTATTTCTTTTTGTCTACTAAGTTTGGTTTGGCCTTGTTCTTATTTTTCTGGCTTCAGGGTACAGCAAGTTACTTAGTTGATGTCTCTTCAATTTTTGTTTAGTGTAGGCATTTATACATATAAGTCTCTTAGATACACTTTTATTGTATTGCATAGGTTTGTTGCATCTTAATTTTGACCCTAGGAATTCCTTATTTCTTCAATAATATATTTTTCAATCTTCATAAGTTTGTGTATTTCATGTTGTTGTTTTATTCTACCGTGATCAGATAGAATATAATAACTTATTTCAATTTTCTTCTTTAGTTGCACTCTATAGTATAGGCTGGTATGGAACTTACTATGTATCCCAGGCTGCTATTGGATTCATAATCCTCTTGTTTTAGCCTTTAGAGTGCTGAGACTATAGGCATGAGTCATCTTGCCTCACTGAATTTTCTTTTATTTTTTATATCCATAAAACAATATTACTGTAAATAATATGAAAATTCAATCTTATATTTTCCTTCTTAGGTTTATAATTAATCATTGAACTTCTCCTTAATGGATTTACTTTAAAGCTGTCTCTGTTTATCATCATGTGCTCTATAAATATTCACATTCTGTTATTTCAGCATGAAAGTTATAATTCTTATCTCAAATTAATGATTTGCTGTTTTACTCATACTTATATACATTTATTTCCATTAAAAAACAATGTCTTCCTGATGGTTTATGTTTATAAAAATTATATGAAATGAACATTGATTTTAAATGAATCTTTTAATTGCCATAGTATGATGGATTTCATTTGACACTTGAAACATATTAAAGTAACTATATTATATCACTTAAACTAATTCACAGCTACAGAAAACATTTGAATTTTGAAATACAACCAAGATAAAATTGTACAGTGGTGAAGTGAAACACTAGGAAGCAATTTTTCATCACTGGCCATTCATAATTTTTCCTTTAGAAATTTAGAGGCTATTTTTGCCTTAGAGTTTCTAATGTGACAAAATACCTGACAAAACAAATGAAGAAAGGAAGGATTTGTTTTTGAGTCAGTGTGAGGTACAGAACATCAAAGTGGCAAATGATCCCTTTTGGCCACAGCCAGGAAGCAGAGGAGATAAATGTTGGTGCTTAGCTTTTTTCTCCTTTTTATTCATCCTGGAACCACAGAACATAGAGTGTTGCCATCTACTTCTAGAGTGGGTTGTCTTCTTCAGTTAAACATTTCTGGAAATAGTCTCAGATATATCCAAAGGTAGGTTTCCATAATGATTCTAAATCCCATGAAGTTAATAATCAGAATTAAGTATCACAGGGCAGATATGTTTTAGCTTCTTCCAATTGCTTTGAATCAATGAAAATGAAATTGTTTTCTGGTCTGAGGTGGTCAACAATGGCTACATTGAGATTTCTCCCATGTATCTGCTCCTTGAATATATGCATGGTATTTCTAGACGTTTTCAAATTTTTATAATATGGGTTCCACTCTATACTCTAATAGACATATCTACCTCTGACGCAGGCACAGCCACAGTAAATGACAGTGGGATACATCAGCTTGAAGATAGTCTGTTATTGTGGGATACATAGCCTTATGCTACTTGGCCTGTCCGATGTATGAAAGGTTTCTATTCTTTGGGGATGCGGGCTGTAGAGTTGTTCACATATCTAGGGAGTTTCTGTGGAGGTAGTGCTTGGACTCCAAGTCCACAGAGAGGAAAATGGGCAAGATCTCTCCCAGTTGATGGGCACAGCATGGATGAACAGCAGCATAGTGAGTCTCTCACAATCTTGACCTAACTGAAGCATCTAGAGGACTCAGGAGATTATGTCATCTCTGGTCCAGAAACCCAGATGTAAGCAGGGTTATGGGTAGGGAGCTGTGGTGTGCATGTAAGCACATGTGTACGTGTGTGTGTGTGTGTGTGTGTGGCCTGGCCACCTCAGTTTCCTTATACTTGTTAATCCTTACTTTATGTCCTAAAATATGGTCTTATTTTAAAGAAAGCTCCATGGGTGGCTATGAAGACTCTTCTCTAACTATTGGGATAATTGATATATATATGTATATATATATATGTCTATTAAGTCCATTTGCTCTACAGTGTCATTTAATTTGTATGTTTTTTGTTTTGTTTTGTTTTGTTTTTGGTCTATTTTACCTGTCTTTTGGTGGAAGTGGGTTGGTGTCAGTCTGTGCCTTTCTATCCAGTATTATTTGTTTTTATGAAATTGAGTGTGTCGGTATTTGATGTGTGTGTATTTTGAACTGTTACCACCTCTTGGTAGATTGTTTTCTTGAGTATATGTCCTTTTAAATTTAATTTGTTTCTTCTTACTAATTTTGGTCTGAGGTCTACTTTGTTAGATCTAGTTTACCTGTTAGAACTTGATTTGCTTTAAGTATCTTTTTTTGCCAGTGAGATATTAATTAGAGGCAACAGAGATTTTTGCCTGTATTTTTAACCAGTTTATTGGTTTGTATCTTTTGACTGGAAATTCAAACCAGAGGTTTTGTTGAAGGGTATGTATGAACATCTGTAATTTTGTTGTTTTTTTTGTCATTTTCCTGTGACTGCCTAAATGCATTTATCTTTCTTTTAAAATATCTTCTGAAGTTCTGGTTTAATGATCATGAATTCCTTTACTTTGCTTATTTTGGGATCTATTTTTTTTTTTAACACAGGGTCTCACTATGTATCATTTTCTATTGTGGAACTCTCTATGTAGGACAGGCTAGCCTTGAATTCACAGAGATTTTCCTGCTTCTGCTTCCTCAAGTCTTGAGATTAAAGGCATGTACAACCATACTTAGTCAATCATGAAAGCTTTTTAGTTCTCTTTCATTAGGATAATTGTGCTGGGTATGCTAATTTGGTTTGGTGGTTATTTTCTTTCTAAACTTGAAGTATCTCATTCCATGTCTTTCTGGATTATAGTTTCTGTTGATAAATCTGCTGTTAATCTAATGGGTTTGGCTTTGTATGTGATTTACTGTTTGTAACAGATATAAGGATGCTAAGGATGATAAGTTAATTGTTTGTAGATTCTAGATATTATACATATAATCTTAACTAGTCTGTTTACTTGGCTGTACTCATAGCTAATATTACTTAGCTATTGTTTTCCAGTGCTGAAAGTACAATACTGTGCTTACTATGTGTGTGTTATTTTTGGAAGAAATTTTAGAGAAGTACATTTAAATGGAAATGCTAGCTAGACATTTGAAAAAAATAGTAGAAAGGTAATTCACAACACTTCAGTTTCTTATATCCACTGTGAATGTAAGTACTCTCAAAGCCTGGGCCACTTGATAATGAGCAGTTGTTTGTCTTTTTATTCTAATCCTTTTGAACCCATCCAAATTGTTGTACTAACTTCTTAAACTAATCTTTTATGAGCTAGAATTCCAGTATATTCTGGATGGTCATTATATAACAAGGTGAATGTACTTAATGCCACTAAATTGAACATATAAATATTAGAATCTTAAGTATTATCTTATTTGTATTTTAGCATGGTTTTATTTCACAGGAAATAGAAATTTTACTAGAGCCTGTAAATACTTTTTGAGAAAATACAAATATCATAGAAGCCTGCATATGAGGAAAATAATTTTATTTCTGAGTATTCTGAATGGCTACAAGTTGAAAATGAGCAGTATAATATAGTGGTTTTTGTCATTTATAGGAGGCTATTACAATTTATTTCTTTATAGGACAAAAATGAAGCAAAATTCTATGAGAAAAACAAAATGAAAAATTATTTATATTTATTTATGTTTACATGTGGGCCTGCCTGAGATTCTGTGCACCATGTGTGCGCAGGAGCCTCCAGAGACAAGAATAGGTTATCAGATTCACTGGAGCTAGAGTTACAGATGCTTTTGAGCAACCATGTGGGTGCTGGAAACTGAACCAAGGTTCCCTGCAACAGCAGTAGTAAATGCTTGTAACTGCTGAGCCATCTCTCCAGCCCATTATTTTCTTACTTTGAAATATAATGTAGCCTGGACTGTCTTTGAGCATCCTATATAGACCCGAAATTGACCTTGAATTATTTTGTTTTGAAATTTTTCTTTATTATTGTTGTTATTATTATTATTAATTACAATTTATTCACTTTGTGTCCTGGCTGTAAACTCTTTCTGTTCCCCCCTATGCCCCTCCCCTAGTCTACTGATAGGGGAGGGCCTCCTCCCCTACTATCTGACCCTAGCCTATCGAGTCACATCTCAGGATTGTCTAGATCCTCTTTCTTTGTGGTTCTAGTAAGGCCACCCACCAGGGGGAGGTGATCAAAGAACCAGTCACTGAGTTCATGTCAGAGACAGTTCCTGTTCCCATTACTAGGGTACCTACTTAGAGACTGAGCTGCCATGGGCTACATCTGTGCAGGGGGTCTAGGTACTTTCCATGCATGGTTCTAGGTTGATTCATCAGTCTCTGCAGGACCACCTAGGCCCAGATATTTTGGCTCTGTTGGTCTCCTTGTGGGACTCCTCTCTCCTTCAGGTCTTTCTATCTTCCCCTTCTTCCATAAGATTCCCTACACTCTGCCCAACGTTTGGCTATGAGTCTTAGAATCTCCTTTGATACCCTGATGGGTAGAGTCTTTCAGAGGCCCCCTGTGGAAGGTTGCTGTCCTGTTCCCTGTCTTCTCTTACTTCGGATTTCTATTTTGTTTGCCCTTCTGAATGAGGATTAAGCCTCTTCCCTAGGGTTCTCCTTGTTTACTTTCTTTAGTACTATAGATTTTAATATGTTTATCCTATATTATATGTCTAATATCCACTTATAATTGAGTATATAATATGTGTGTCTTTCTGGGTCTGAATTACCTCATTCAAGATGATCTTTTCTAGTTCCATTCATTTGCCTGCAATTTCATGATTTCCTTGTTTTAAATTGCTAACCAGTATTCCACTGTATAAATGTACCACAATGTCTGTATGCATTTTTCTGTTGAGGGACATCTATGCTGTTTCAGATTCTGGCTATTATGAATAAAGCTCTATGAACATACTTGAGCAAATGTTCTTGTCGTATGGTTGAACCTCTTTTGGATATATGCCCATGAGTGGTATAACTGGATCTTGAGGTAGCACTATTCGTAATTTTCTGAGAAAACACCAGATTGCTTTCCAGAGTGGTTGTACCAGTTTGCATTCCCACCAGCAATGGAAGAGGGTTCCCCTTTCTCCACATCTTCTCCAGCATGTGTTATTACTTGAGTTTTTGATCTTAGCCATTCTGATGGATGTAAGGTGAAATCTCAGGGTCATTTTGATTTGCCTTTTCTAGAAGTCTAAGGATGTTGAACATTTCTTTAATTGTTTCTCTGCCATTTGATATTCCTCTGTCAAGAATTCTGTTTAGCTCTGTGCCCCATTTTTTAATTGGTTTGTTGGTGTTTAACTTCTTGAGTTTTTTATATATTCTGGATACTATTCCTCTGTCAAATGTAGGCTTGGTGAAGATCTTTTCCCAGTTTGTAGGCTGTCGTTTTGTTCTGTTGACAGTGTATTTTTTTATTTAATTTTTTGCTTTACAGAAGCTTTTCAGTTTCATGGGTTACCATTTATTGATTGTTGATATTAGAGCCTGAGCTGTTGGTGTACACTGGACATGGTGGTGCAGGCTTGTAATACCAATACTCAGGGAGGTAGAGGCAGGCAGATCTCTTTGAGTTCGGGGCCAGCTTGCTCTACAAATTGAGTCCAGGCCAGCCAAGGATACACCAAGAAACCCTGTGTCGAGCCACCCCTCCACAAAAGGACAACTTCTGAACTTGGGCTGGGCACAGTGACATATGCTTGTAATCCTAGCACTTGTGGAGGCAAAGACAGGTGGATCTTTGTGAGTTCTAGGTCAACTTGGTCTACAAAGGGAGTTCAAGACAGCAACAGCTACCCAAAGAAACCCTGTCTCAAAAAACTGAAAAAAAAAGAAAGAGAAAGAAAATTGAAGTACTAAAAAGAAGCAAGTTTAAGATGTCAGAATCCTTTCAGATTTTAAAGTTCGTCTTGTACAGCTATCTAGGCAGTAACTTCACTATTCACCATTTCTAACTGATTCAAAGCATTCACCCTTGTTTTCATAGAAACAACAAATCTCTTTTATGTTCTTTTTAATCAGTTCACATGATATTTAAAGTACACAATTATGAAAAGGCCAGTGGGCACAAAGGTCTTGAAAGTCATTGACAGTCAAGGTGTGGATTATTCTGGTACAATGAGGACCACCAGAAATTAACTGTGCTGTTGGTACCTGAATATTTTGTTGATGGAATCCAGACTATCCATTAAACTGCTGGAGGTTGCTTAAGAGAACTTCTAATAGAGCGAAATTGGCTTTTTCTCATTTAATGTATCCTGAACATTTTCTTTGCAAGAAGGTCAAGATCTACATCCTTGTTTGCAATGGCCGCCTGCTATTTACCGCACATGTATTAGGCTTGGTTCCTGTTTGCTGCAACATAAAGCACTGCTGAGTCACCTAACAAGAAAAGGAATTTATTGGTAGGTGATTAGATTGCTTACAGAATCAACATAAAGGTTGGTCAGCTCACCTTGCTTGAGAACCCAGTGAAACTTGAACAGAACAGAGTCCCACCCTCAGAACAGAGTGACAGTGACCTTTTCACTAGCACTGGCTTTCTCAGGACTTCTGCCACTGCTGCTGCTGGAATGTTATAAAGTTAGTAATAATTAGGAATTTTTATACTTACGACTAATTCATTATAAACAAAAGTTAATACTGTTTCTCTTTCTTAAAGGCGGGGTCATGTGGTCCAGGCTGGCTTCAAATTCAGTGTGTACTTGAGGATGACCTTGGGCTTCTAATCCTCCTGCCTCTACTTCCCTAGTGCTGGAGTTAAGGACATACTCACCATGTCCATGCAGTTCTTGGAATAGAACCTAGTACTTCATGTATGCTCTGCTGAGCCACATCTTGAGCTCACAAAAGCCAGTGTTAAAAATCATAATTTCATGGGCTAAGGAGATGGCTCAGTTGGTGGAGTGCTTTCTGTTTATTTTTTGTTTGTTTGTCTGTTTATATTTAAAGACAGTGTTTCCCCATGTAGCCCTGGCTTTTCTGGAACTCACTCTGTAGACCAGGTTGTCCTTAACACTTAGACATCTGCCTGCCTCTGCCTCCCCAGTGCCAGAACTAATGTCATTTGCCACCAGTGCCTGGCTAGATGCTTCCTGTACATATAAAAGCCAAGCAGTATGTGTTTGTAATTCCCATGCTCTGGGGCAAAACCAGGCATATCCCTGAAGCTCACTGGCCAGACAGCCTACTGAACTGAATCACTGAGCTTCTGATCCAGTACAAAAAGATGGGGAAAGACGTCTGACATCAACCTCTATTCTTTACACACATGTACACATGCGCACACCCACACAATCACAACATTTATATGTCTCTCACATCCTCATATCTACCCCTCCATTCTAGAAATTTGCAGTCATGCCAAGAGCAAACAAGCAGGCCCTCACACGCTGTGATACACCAAACAAACATGATTTTATACTGTATATGTGTATAAGTAGGAGAACCTTTTTGGTAAAGTAAGCACACCAGTCTATAGAACTTAAGAACTCAAGAACTCTCTAAGGCTATGGTTATGTCCCTTGTAGCTTTTGGTTTTCCTTCTGTTCTTTGTGTCAAGTCCCCATGCTAGTTTCTTCTTTTTCCTCTTCTTCTCTTTTCAATTTCAGTTTCCATCTTGGTTGTTAAGAAGTGTGGCAAGCTGGTTGCAGAGTTCTTCAGTCTTTTCAACATCCCACTCTGCAGCTTGGCCTATCCTCTTTTTAAGGCCTGACTTGTCAACATTTTTTTCCTTAAACAGAGCATGCAAACCTATCATTGTCTTCGAAATACCGAGTTAGCTCCTTCCACTAACTTTCAGGTAAGGACTGCACACTATTAGATTGGTTTTTACTCTTTTGTATATGTGTTTTTTTTTTTTTTTTTTTTTTTTTTTTTTTTTTTTATGTAGTTGTAGGGCTGGAGCCATGGCTTAGTGAGTGAAGTGCTTCTGAACTTGAATTCCACGAACCCACAAAATGCCAAGTGTGGGGACATGTGCCTGTAATCTCAGTTCTGGGATGCATAGACCAGGGGATCCTGGAAGCTTGCTGGCCAACTAGCCTAGCCAAACAGTAGTCTTCAGATTTGGTGAGAGATCTTGTCTTCAAAAAAGACAAAAGTGGAGAGTGAAGTGATAGATGATAACTAAAGTGCACCTAAAGGAGAGCATGCCCCAACACTCCACAAATATCTTAGGAAATTGTTGAAATTATTCCATGTACAGGGGCATGTTTCATAGGCATTTGCATCATCCTCTTCAGTTTTTGGTCCATATGCTAGGAAAACCAAGATTTCTGGCCTCCTACTGACCCTAGCCTCTTCATTGTCCTGTAAATTAAGGAAGCAGCCACCTACCTTCGGACCTTTTTTTTGAGACAGGGTCTGCTTCTGGAGGTGGAGAGTTGCCCACAGGTTCTGGATTCTCTTCCCTCAACCCCCAGAATGCTAGGAAGAACATCTTTATACATATTTATTTACCCTGTGTGTATCTTCTTTAGTGAGGATATTGACCCATTTTTTTTTTTTTGTTTTGAGGCAGGTTGTGTGTGTGTGTGTGTGTGTGTGTGTGTGTGTGTGTGTATGTATCTTTTGCTGTGCTGGAGCTCACTCTGTAGATCAGACTGGCCTTGAATGCAGAAGTCTGCCTGCCTCAGCCTCCTGAGTGATGAGATGAAAGGCATGTGCTACCATTGCCCAGCTTTTTTTAAAAATGTGTTTGTGCTATCCTGTCATGTGTGATATATAGAGATCAGACTGCAACTTTGGGTGCTATTCCTTAGGCTCTTCCTACCTTGCTTGAGCCAATGTCTCACTGGGACCTGTGCCTTGTTGATGAGGCTAAGTTATTTAGCCAGTGAGCATCAGAAATGTCTGCCTCCTCAGTGATGGGATTACAAGTGAACATCACTATGCTTGCCTTACTCCTCTCTCTTTTTCTATCTCTTTCTTTTTTGAGATGGGATATCACTGTGTAGTCCCTAGCTGGCCCCAAACTCTCTATATAGACTATGCTACCCTTGATTTTACAGAGCTCTGCCTATCTCTGCCTCCCAAATCACTGGGATTAAAGCAGTAGGTTGCCATGAAGGACATGCCTGGCTTTTTAACTTGAGTACTGGGAATTAAACTCAGTTCTTCAAGCTTGTGCAACAAGTACTTTACCTATTGAACTGTCTGTCTAGCCTCATTTACCTATTTTTAAGTTTTTTTTTTTTTTTACTACAACACTACTCTTTTGGTGTTTTTTTTTTTTCTTTCTTTTTTGAAAGGGGGAGTGGGGAGACAGTGTTTCTCTGTGTATCTCTGTCTGATCTGGAATGGTCATTCCTTCTCGCTTTATATACTAGGCTGGCCTCGAACTCACAGAGATTCACCTGTCTCTGTCTCCCAAGTGCTGGGACTGTAGATTTGTGACACCACATAAACCCTCTTTTGGTTGTTTTGTTGTTGTTTTGAGACAGGGTCTCAATATGTAGCCCTGGCTAGCCTGAAACTCATTATGTAAACCAGCTATCTTCAAACTTACAGAGATTACCTGGTTTTGCCTTCCAGGTGGTAGGATTAAAGATGTGCAATGAACACACAAATGTATGTATCTGCATACCGTTTGCATGTCTGGTTGCCTTCAGGTTGCTGAAGAAAGCATTATATCCTCTGTAACAGGAGTTACAGATGTTTGTGAGCCACCATGTAGGTGCTGGGAATTGAACTCATGTCCATTGGAACAGCAGCCAGTGCTCTTAACTGTTGAATCATCTCTTCATCCTTTTACATAATTAACAGTATTAAGGCTGAGGATATAGCTCAGTTGTAGAACACTTGCCTACCCTGCACAAAGCCCTGGGTTCAAATGAGAAAGAACTCTAAAATATGTTTTTGAGATTATACTATAATTATTTAACCCCCCCTTCTCTTTCTTCCTTCTGGCCCCTTCCATGCACCCCTTTGTTCTCATTTAAATTCATGGCCTTTTTCTTGAATTTTTTTGTGTGTTCCTAAATACATACATCCAAACCTGCTCGGTCTGTATCATGTTACTTTTTTTTATGTTTTCGGTGCTTACCATTTATTACTGGATAACCAAATGTGTGCTCTTCCCTGGGGGAAGACAGTATCTCCCACCCTCAGCTTTCCTTAATTACCTGTAGCTCTTGTGTAGGGTTGAGGCCTCATGGGTCTTTCCCCTGTCCACTTTGGCATGTATATTGGTGTCATCCTTGCTCATGTGTAGAGAGCCATATTGGTGAGACTTCATGGGTGTAGCTTCTTTGACATTTCTAGGAGACACAGTTTCACACCAAACTCCTATTCCTCTGGACCTTACAATCTTTCCATCCCTGTCTTTTGCAATCATTCCTGAGCTATGGGATCAAAAAAGTTTCTTAATAGATTTTGTGTTTGCTCAAACAATTAGCATCATTATCCTTGTAGTGGTAGCTTTTATGAAATTAATGACATACTTAAAATATACACTCATAGTTGTCATTTCCACTTGCAGCAAACTTTGTCTTTTTGGTTGTTGTTTTGAGACAAGCTCATTGTGTAGCCCTGATTGGCCTGAGATTCACCTTAGGCTGACCTTGAACTCACAGAGGCCCATCTGCATCTGCTTCCCAAGTTCTGGGATTAAAAACAGGCACCAACACACTTGGCTTTATTATGTTTTTATACTTTACTTTTTTCCAACCAAGCAACAAGTATGAAACTTAGTTTTTCAACTTTATATGAATAGTTAAAAATGAACTGCCATAGACTACCTCCGTGCAGGGGTTCCAGGCCATCTCCATGAGTGGTCCTTGGCTGGAGTATCAGTTTCAGAAAAGACCCCTGTGTTCAGAATTTTTGGATCTGTTGCTGTCCTTGTGGAGCTCCTGTCCTCTTCAGGTCTTACTATCTCCCACTTTTTTCATAAGATTCTCTGCACTCTGCCCAAAGTTTGGCTATGAGTCTCAGCATCTGCCTCAATACCCTGCAGGGTAAAGCCTTTCAGAGGCCTTCTGTGGTAGGCTCCTGTCCTGTTCCCTGTTGTCTCCCTCCTCCAATGTCCATCCTCTTTGCCTTTCTGAATGGGGATGAGCATCTTAGCCAGAGTCCTCCTTCCTGATTAGCTTCCTTAGGTGTACAGATTTTGGTATGTTTATCCTATATTATATGTCTAATGTCCACTTATGAGACCCTACGTGTCTTTCTGCTTCTGGGATACCTCAGGATGATCTTTTCCAGTTCCCACCATTTACCTGCAAATTTCATGATTTCCTTGTTTTTTTTTTTATTTTTTATTTTTTTTTATCGCTGGGTAATATTCCATTGTGTAGATGTACCACAATTTCTGTATCCATTCCTCAACTAAGTTCATATTTAAGTCATAATAGTCATAACAGGGATGGAAAGTGTCTGATTCTTTTTTTTTTTTTTTTTTCTTTTTCCTCAAGAAAGAGTTTCTCTGAGTAGCCTCAGCTATCCTGTACTCCCTTTGTAGACCAGACTGCCCTGGAACTCACAGAGATCTACCTACCTCTGTCTCCCAAGTGCTGGGAATAAAGGTGTATGTCACTGCGCTCTGGTGGTTGATTTTTTTTTCATGATATCAAATAGGTCAATATGATTTCCTCTACTTTCCTGAGGTCATGATAGCTGCCCTGTCTAAAGCACAAATCGTTTCACACTCTAGTTTTACTGGCATGGCAGTAGTTAGCTTGTGGTGGAAAGGTTCACAGAGACCTGAGGAATATTTATCTCTTTCTTTGCAGAACATTAATGTTTTTCAAGCATTCTTCCATATTGCTTCATCTTTGGCTTTGTTTTATGGCTTTAAATACTGCCCTATTAGGCTAATCATTTTGATGCTATGACTAGCCCTAGAATCCTTTGTGACTTGGCTATGTGAGTGTGGCTGTGTCTGAGCTTTAGCTTTTTTATTTGAAAGGAATTTACCACCCTGAGTATATAGCAGGACTGTTGGGAGCTGTATGTAAAGGCTTTCAAATATGCAGTACTGTAGGAAACTTAGGTACCTGTATTGCTCTCATATGACTTTGTAGAGATGTTGTGACTGGTGTAGGAATCATAAAGATGACTTTTGAAAATGGAAAGAAAATGGCTTTTTCTTAATTTGAATGTTCTGTGCTTTTTTGACCTTATTCATATGTCTTTTGGTATCAACTCCTAATCTTGTAAGAATAGACACATGAAAAAAAAAAAACACTTACGTTTTAAAACTCTCCCTCCATACTCCACCTGTTTCATCTGGAATCCTAGTGCTTCTGTAATAACAGTTGTCTGATGAAAGAAAGTTAAGCACTCATTATTTTGAAAACAAATTAAGTGGTAGAATTAATTTTTATTTTGAAAACTTACACAATTTAAAAGAAAGGGGTGTGTTATAATAACAGAGGGTAGAACCTTTTCTGTCTGTTTACATTGCAGTGGTGATGATTTCAAGTGAAAGCAAGTGGGTAGGAAAATGTTAATGGATTTGAAAATATTAAATAGTTACCCTAGAGGCAACTAGTTAGGTGTTGTTTGAATAGCTAGAAACTATCCATTTGTTTAACTAAGTAGATATTTTGCTGTTTTTTTGTTTGTTAGTTTTATTGAGACATGATTTCCCTGTGTAGTCCTGGCTGTTCTGGAAGATATTTTTTTTTATTACAAAACAAAACAAACAAAAAAAACAGGCGTTTTTTTGTAACTTATAGAAATAGGTGACTTGGACTATTTCTATGTTTGAGTTTATTGTTAATCCCACTAAATTACTTCAGTGTTGGTAACTTCTAATTTCTATACATTCCTAACATTTTTTCCCTGTTTTCTCTTCAAGTGGCCTTTTACTTGTCTGTAAAAATTATTATAGAGCCAGGCATCATGGCACACACCTTTAATCCCAGGATCTGGGAGGCAGAAGCAGGAGGATCTTCCAGTTTCAGGCAGCCAGGACTACAGAGTTGAGACCTTATCTTTAACATCATTATATTGGTAATTTAAAGCAGGAGGATCATAAGTTTGAGGCCAGTCTAGGTTAAATAATAAGACCTTGTCTCAAGAAAAAAGATATGTATGGAGTCAGACATGCTATTATTGCATGCTTGTAATCTTAGTACTTGGGAAACTGAGACCACCCATGAGTTTGAGGTCAGCCTGGGATAAATAAGACCCTGAATCGAGAGAGAGACAGAGACAGAGAAACAGAGACTGACAGTGACAGAGAGAAAAAAAAACAAACAAAAACAAAACAAAACAAAACAAAACAAAAAAACGTTGGGAGTATTTCATGCTTATAGTCCCAGCACTTGAAAGGCTTAAAGAATAAGGTACTTCTGTGAGCCAGCCTGCGCTACATAATGAATTTGAGGTCAGTCTGGTAACCATAGAAAGACCTTGACTAAAAACTAAAAACAAAAACTTCTTATAATGAGATGACTGTAGGAAGAAGAGATGCTATAGCAGTTTACTTATGTATTCACGATGCAGACTAAGAAAGTGAGACCTAAGTAGTTGAATTGCCTTCTTGCTTGCCTCCAGTCACACTCCTTCACCCTTTCTAACCTCCATGTCTTCTTATATGTGTATACATATCAACACAACAGAAAATGTTGTTCTCTGTTTTTAATTTTTGTGTCCTCCTTCAATTCTGAACTTTCCAGGGTTTATCTTGTTGCTCATGGCTCTAGTTCAAAGTTTTTTAGCCTCTGTGCTGTTGATATTTGGAGCTCTCTCTTCATCACAGGTTGCTTGGTGGTATACCTGGCCTCTAGAGGCCAGTAATCCTCCCCCTTGATCTCAGTGTCTCTGGACATTGCAAAATGTTCCACTGGTAGAATAGTCACTTCCACTGAGAATTGCTTTTTCTACTTCACTTACTTTAACTGCTGTATCATGCTCTTGTATGATATTATAACAAAGCTATGTTTCATTTAGCCACTGACAGACTTTTAGGTTAATTCCAAAATGTCAATTATTAGGAAGACTAATAAGTTTAAGTGATACTTTTTGTTCGTATTCATTCTTATTCCCACACCCACATTCCCTTTTCATTCTTTTTCACAGGGTCTCACTGATAGCTCTAATTGTCCTGAAACTTACTATGTAGAGCAGATTAGCCTCAAACCGAGGGCAGTCCTCCTGTCTTCACCTTCCAAGTTCTGAGATTACAGGTGTGAGCCACCTAACTCATGTGTTCTCAAGCACATCTGTGAGACTCTCCCTAGGGTAATCGCAGAGGTATGGAAGAGGCTGACTTTTGGTATATTCCCTTTGTTTGTTTGTTTGTTTTTTAAGACAGGGTCTCTCTGTGTAGCCCTGGCTGTCCTGGACTCATTTTGTAGACCAGGCTCGAATGCACAGAGATCCGCCTGCCTCTGCCACCCAGAGTGCTGAGATTATAAGTGTGTGCTACCACGCCTGGCTGTATAGTCACATTTTTAATTAAATTTTAATTTTTATATTAATTACAGTTTATTTACTTTATATCCCAGCTGTATCCCCCTCCCTCATTCCCTCCCAATCCCACATTCCCTCCCTCATCTTCTCTCTGCCCTTTTCTAAGTCCACTGATGGGGGAAGTCTTCCTCCCCTTCCCTCTCACCGTAGTCTATCAGGTCTTATCAGGACTGGCTGCATTGTCCTCCTCTCTGGCCTGGCAAAGCTGTTCCTCCCTGGGAGAGGTCAAAGAGCCAGCCACTGAGTTCATGTCAGAGACAGTCCCTGTTCCCTTTACTAGGGAACCCACATGGATACTGAACTGCCATGGGCTACATCCAAACAGGGGTTCTAGGTCACATTTTTAACCACACCAGATATTATCACATAAATTCTGTAATTGTGTTAATGTATATTAGCCAGGTGAATAAGAAAGGTACTGTTATTCCATATCAGTACCTTGTATGGTCAGATTTTGAAATTTTTGTCTGATAAATGAAACTCAATTATGATATTAGTTTGTATTTCCTTTATTATCACCAGGATTAAAAAAAAAACTATCTGGATATAATTTTATCCAAAGGGAACTGAATTTTTAGTATATGATAATTTATTAAGAATCCAGAAATCTTCTCCAAATCATGAGGCATTATGTTACAGGAATTAAAAACTAAAGTTTGTGCTTCTGTGGTGAACATTAAGAAGTAGTTCTGGCTGTGTACATGTTGGGTTTTGTATCAGAGATGATGGTCCAGTCATCTTACAGAAACGACATTACTGTCTGTGTTTAGGGAGTGGCTAAACTATTTTAATAACTAGAAGTTATTTCCCTCAGTGTTGTGGAATACTTTTGTCTCAGAGTCACTCATTACTAATAGCTGTATGTCTTTTTGATATTGTGATTTTCCAAAGCCAGCATTTGTTTCATACCATATGACATTGCTTACATGTTGTTTCCTGAGTCATTTTACTAAACACAGTGCAAGGTTACAGTAAATAGTAACGATTTTGTACTTATTTGATACACATTTGAAAATTTAAAGATGGATATAACATGTATGACAAAGTCAATTAGATTGATGTGTGTGTCAATATATGTGTATTAGCAGTAAGAGGAAGGTGAACTCCTTTGAAATTTTGTGTGTGAGGTCCAATTGAAATAGAGTTTTGAAAACAAACCAAAAAAAAAAGTATGTATTCACAGTTTATTTGCCATACTTAAATTGAGATGTAATGGGAAATCCAGCTGAATTAATGTGATTTTCATTTATGTTCAGACATTCTATTCTGATCTGCCTAATATGTAAATCCTATGTGAATTTTGTTATATTAAAGGGCCCATATTAGTTACTTTTCTGATCACTATGACAAAATACCTGACAAGAAGCAACTTGAAGGATTGAATGGCTCATGGTTTAAGCCCATGAAAAGATGCTTAACATTACAGGTAATTAGGAAATCTGTATCAAAACCACCATGAGATATCTTTTCATATCTACTAGAATGGCTAAGAAAAAAGTCAGAGTCTGAGCATAGTAGCCTCTCTCTTTAACCACAGCTCTTAGGATGATTAAGCAGTATGATTACAAGTTCAAAGCTATCCGGAGAGGGAGAAAAAGACCTTGTCTCACAAACAAAACTAACTCCGCTCTGTACATTCACCATAAGAAGCCAGCAACGGCAAGTATCTCTGAGGAGGAAAAGAGACGGGAATTCTCATATGCTGTTGGTGGGAATTCACAGTGACGCAGCTACTTTGCAATATACCCTAGCAGCTCCTCAGGCAGTTAAGCAGAGTTATATGACACAACACGTTCACTCTTCAGCATTAACTGAAGGAAATCAAAGCACAACATTTATACCAACATTTATAATGTCCGTATTTGTAAGACCCCAAAATTGGAAATGATTCAAATGTTCATCAGCTAACAAATGGATAATAAAAAATGTGTATTTATTCAACTATAAAAAGAATGCTGTTACGTGCTACAACATGGATTAAAGTTGAAAACAAGCAAAACGAAAGATGCCAGTAACATTTACATGATTCCAGTAATATGAAATAATTAGAAAGGGATTCTTTATAGACAGAAAGTAGATTAGTGGTTGCCTAGCACTGAGGGTGATGAGCTTAAGAGTTTCTGAGTGACAGTAAGACGATAAGGTTTCGTTATGAGGTGATAAAAATGTTCTAAAATTCTATGGTGATGGCTACACATGTGGGGACATATGTTAAGAACCATTGAATTTTACACTTTAAATATGTGAGATAAATGTCAACTATGTCTCAATAAAACCTTAAAAATGATCTAGGTGTGGCAGTGCACACTTTTAAACCCAGCATTCAGGGAAAAAGAGGCAGGCAGATCACTGTGTGTTCGAGACCGACGTGGTGTACAAAGGGAGTCCAGGACAGCCAAGGCTACACAGAGAAACCCTGTCTCAAAAAAAAAAAATGGTTCTGAGAGAATTGCATATCTCCACATGTAAGAATGTGACTTTGGGTATATGGAGGGGGAGCCGTGGTAGAGCACATGGCTTAACATGTACAAGTCCTGGATTTGATCCCCAGCACAAAATTTAAAAAAAAATTAGACTTCATAAAATTAAAACCTTTAGGGCTGGAGAGATGGCTCAGAGGTTAAGAACACTTGCTCCCCTTCCAAAGGTCCTGAGTTCAATTCCTAGCAACTACATGGTGGCTCATAACCATCTATAGTAAAATATGCTGTATAAATAATAAATAAATCATTTTTAAAAAAAAATAAAAAATTATTTATTATTTATACAGTGTTCTGCTTACATGTGTGCCTGTATGCCATAAGAGGGCACCAGATCTCACTGTAGGTGATTATTAGCCTCCATGTGGTTGCTGGGAATTGAACTCAGGTCCTGTGGAAGAACAGCCAGTGCCCTTTACCTCTGAGCCATCTCTCCAACCCAAATTAAAAGCTTTTATGTATCAGTGGATGCCGTCAAGAACGTTAAAGAATGAAATGTCAGTATCTGCAACTTGTTGATGTACCTTGAAAATATGCTAAGTACAAGAATCTAGACATAAAAGCCACTTGGTGAACGAATAATCCATTGACATGAAATTACCAGTGTAGGCCCATCTGTAGCGATAGTCTATCAGAGTTTTCCAGGGACTGAGGAAATGAGAATGGGTGCAACTGCTAATGACAATGAGGATCTTTTCATTTCATTTTTATTTACTATTTTACATATGTGCATGTATATGCTAGAGCATGCGAGTGGCGGTCAGAGATGGAGGAGCTGATTTTTCTCCTTCCACTGTGTGAGTCTCCAGAGTTGAATTCAGGTTGTCAGACCTGGTGGTAGGTGCTTTTTCTTGCTCAGCCATCTCGCCAGCCTGAGGGTTTCTTTTCTGAGGAAAATGAAAATGTTCTAAAATCATGTGATCACTATGGTTGCACATCTTTTTCATATACCAAAAGCCACTGAACTAAATGCTTGAAAGTTTCTTAGCATGTGAATTATACCCGAGTTTCAAAATGAACACACAGGGTCAGCAAGATAGCCATGTAAAGGGGCTTGCCACCAAGCCTTCTGGCCTGAGTTTGATCATCTGGAACCCACATGATGAAAGGACAGAACTAATTCCCACCAGTTGTCCACCAGTTGTCCTCTGAACGCTCATGTACATGTGCGTTCCCCTCCCCTCTTATTTATTTGATGCTGAGCATTACTAGATAAATTGGACTGGACTTGAACTACATTAAAAATATTTCATTTTATGTATATGGGTGTTTTGCTTGCATGTATGTTTATGTACCACATGTATACGTGTTGATCAAGAAGGGCGGAAATGCATGTTGGATTCCCTGACACTTGAATTACAAATAGTAGGGAGTACTAAGTGAATGCTGGGAATTAATTCCAGGCCTTCAAGAAGAGCTATCTCCTTATGCCTCACCTTCAGTTCTTCATGTAGCTCAAGCTGGTTTCCATCTTGATATTCTCCTGCCATAGCCTTCCAAGTCATGAGATTACAGGCATGTACCACCACACCCATAGTCTTGGAAGTTAGATTTTGTCATGTCCATCATAATCTATTCATTGGAAACATCACCAAGTCTAGGACACAGTCAAGGTGAAAAAGAGTTAAGTTTCATTTCTTTTTTTTTTTTCCTTTTTCTTTTTTAAATTTCATTTCTTGAAGAAGAGTCTGTGAATGTGTTGTAAACCCAACATAGAAGTGGTTCTCAACCTTCCTAACACTGCAACCATTAATACAGTTAGTTTTTAATGTTGTGGTGACCTGAACCATAAAATTATTTTGTTGCTACTTCATAACTATAATTTTGCAGCTGTTAAGAAACAGAATGTAAATATCCATGTTTTCTGATGGTCTTTGGCAAACCCTGTGAAAGGGTTATTCATCCTCCAAAAGTGTCACAACTCACAGGGTGAGAACTGAACAAGTTCACTATAGGAAGACAGAAAATGATGGAGCTACATTTTAGAAGATGGGGAGTTCTATAGGAAAAAAATAGAGGTAAGGGGAGTCAGGATTTTTTTGAAGGGCTGTAAGTTGCCATTATAAACATGGGGTCAACATATACCTCCTTACAAAAGTTAAAGACTTCAAAGGGATCAGAAAAGTAGCTTAAGCAGATTTCTGAAAGTGAGGATTTCCAAACCAAGAGAAAAGCTAAACCAAAGGCCATGAATGGCAGTCACACAGTAGGCAGTGTGGCTGGCTTAGAGTCAGGTGTCCTGAGTAGTTGGAGTCCAGTCAATTTGAGGTTGACAGACAGGAAAAATCATGTAGGACTATATGAATAGTCTATAGATTTTTAGCAATTTTGATTCTTGTTTCTACATCTAATATTATGTGATATTATATATTAAACATGTTTAAAAATCTGGAAACTACTTTTAAAAGCAAGTTACATTATAAAATTTCCTTGTATTTTGCTTATTTATATGTGTGTATATGCATGTGCCTACCTGTGGATGTCAGAGAACAATTTTAGGGAGTTGTTTCTCTTTTCATGTAAGTCTGGGGACTTGAACTCAGGTTTTGGCACAAAATACCCTTACCCACAGAGCCATCTTGTTGATCTCAAGGCAAGTTAAATTTATTACATGGAGTGTTGTATCTTTTGACACAGGATTTCTCTATATAACCACCCTGGCTGTCCTGGAACTCATTTTGTAGACCAGGCTAGTCTTAAAATCATAGAGATCCTCCTGCCTCTGCCTCCTGGGTGCTGGGATCACTGGTGTGTGCCACCATGCCCAACTCTGTTTTTTTATTTTTATTTTATTTTTATTAATTACAGTTTATTCACCTTATATCCCAGCTGTAGCCCTTCCCCTATGCCCTCCCAATTGTACCCCCCTCCCTCTTCTCCTATGCCTCTCCCCCAGTCCACTGATAGGAGAGGTCCTCCTCCCCTTCCATCTGACCCTAGTCTATCAGGTCTCATCAGGACTGGCTGCATTGTCTTCCTCTGTGGACTAGTAAGGCTGTTCCCCCTTCAGGTGGAGATGGTCAAAGAGCCAGCCCATGAGTTTATTCAGAGACAGTCCCTGTTCCCCTTACTAGGACACACTTGGAGACTGAGCTGCCATCTGTGCAGGAATTCTAAGTTATATCCATACATGGTCCTTGGTTGAAGTATCAGTCTCACAAAAGATTCCTGTGCCCAGATTTTTTGGTTCTGTTGCTCTCTTTGTAGAGCTCCTGTCTCCTCCAGGTCTTTCTATCTGCCCTCTTTCATAAGATTCCCTGCACTTTGCCCAAAGTTTGGCTATGAATCTCAGCATATGTTTTGATTCCCTGCTGGGTAGAGTCTTTCAGAGGCGCTCTGTGATAGGCTCCTGTCCTGTTCCCTGTTTTCTCCCTCTTCCAATGGCCACCCTGTTTGCCGTTCTGAATGAAGATTGAGCATCTTACCCAGGATCCTCCTTCTTGATTAGCTTCCTTAGGTGTACAGATTTTAGTATGATTATCCTTTATTATATGTCTATATCCACTTATAAGTGAGTAGATACCATGTGTGTCTTTCTGTTTCTGGGTCACTTCATTCAGGATCATCTTTTCAAGTTCCCACCATTTGCCTGCAAATTTCATGATTTCCTTGTTTTTAGTTGCTGAGGTATGTATCACAGCCTTGCCTTGTCCCTGATTTCAGTGGGACTGATTTAAGTTTCTCACCATTTAGTTTGATGTTGGCTATAGGCTTGTTGTATATTGCCTTCACTATGTTTAGGTAAGTGCCTTGTATCCCTGATCACTCCAGGAATTCAAACATAAATGAATGTTGGATTTTATCAAATGCTTTTTCAACATCTAAAGAGATTATCATGTGGTCTTTTTCTTTCAGTTTGTTTATACAGTGAATTACGTTGATGGATTTCCATATATTGAACCACCCCTGCATACCTGGGATGAAGCCTTCTTGGTCATAGTGGATGATATCTTTAATGTGATCTTGGATTCAGTTTGTGAGAATTTTGTTGAGTATTTTTGTATCAATGTTCATAAGAGAAAATGGTCTTAAATTCTCTTACTTTGTTGGGTCTTTGTGTGGTTTAAGTATCAATGTGACTGTGGCCTCATAGAATGAGTTTGGTAATGTTCCTTCTGTTTCTATTTTGTGGAATCATTTAAAGAATATTGGTGTTAACTCTTCTTTGAAGGTCTGGTAGAAATCTGCGCTGAAACCATCTGGCCCTGGGCTTCTTTTGGATGGGAGACTTTTGATGACAGCTTCTACTTCCTTAGGGGGTATAGAACTATTTAGTTTATTTACCTGATCTTGATTCAGCTTTGGTAAATGTAATTTATCAAGAAAATTGTCCATTTCATTTAGATTTTCAAATTTTGTTGCATATAGGCTTTTGAAGTAGGACCTAAAGATTCTATGGATTTCCTCAGTGTCTGTCGTTAGTTATGTCCCTGTTTTTATTTCTAATTTTGTTGATTTGAATAGTGTCTCTCTGTTGTTTAGCTAGTTTCACTAATGGTTTGTCTATCTTGTTGATTTTCTCAGAGAACCTGCTCTTGGTTTCGCTGATTATTTGAATTGTTCTCTTTGTTTCTAATTTATTGATTTCAGCCCTGAGTTTGATTATTTCCAGCAGTCTACATGCTTTCAGGTGTGCTGAAATGTTTGCATTTCTACTTGAAGGCACTTAGTGCTATGAACTTTCCTCTTAGCACTGCTTTCATTGTGTCTGATAAGTTAGGTAAGTTGCACCTTCATTTTCAGTGAATTCTAGGAGGTCTTGAATTTCTTTATTTCCTACCTGACCCAATTGTCATTTAGTACAGGGTTGTTCAGTTTCCATGTGTGTTTAGGCTTTTTGCTGTTTCTGTTATCGTTGAGGTCTAGTTTTAGACTGTAGTGGGCTGATATGATACAAGGGATTATTTCAATCTTGTTGTATCTGTTGAGGCTTTCTTTGTGCCTGACTATATTTTGGAGAAGCTTCCATGAGGTGCTGAGAAGAAGGTATACTCTTTTATGTTCGGGTGAAAAATTCTGTAGACATCTGTTAGGTCCATTTGATTTAAGATGTCTGTAAGTGTCATTATTTCTCTATTTAGCTTCTGTCTCAATGATCTGTCCTTTGGTGAGAGTGGGATGTTGAAGTATCCTACTATTAAGGTATTGGGATTGATATGTGATTTAAGCTTTGATAATGTTTCTTTGATAAATGCAAGATCGCTTGTGTTTGGTGTGTAGATATTCAGGACTATGAGGTCCTCCTGGTGGAGTTTTTCCTTTCATGAGAATGAAGTGTCCCACTCCATCTCTTTCAATTGATTTTGGTTGAAAGTCTTTATTTTATTATTTATATATATATTTTTTATTATATATATATATATATATATATATATATATATATATATATATTGCTATTAGGATGGCTACGCCAGCATGCTTCTTGGGTTTGTTTGCTTGAAAAACCTTTTTCCAGCCATTTATTCTGAGGTAGTGTCTATCTTTGTTGCAGAGGTGTGTTTTTTGAATGCAGCAGAATATTGGATCCTCTTTCCATGACCATTCTGTTAGTCTGTGTCTTTTTATTGGAGAGTTGAGGCCATTAATGTTGATAGATATTAGTGACCAATAAAGTGACCAGTTATTCATTACTTTTATTGTGGAGTTGGTGGTGATTGTGTGTTTGTATGCTTGTACTCTTGCTTTTTGTTGTTGTTGTGATGGTATCTGTATCCTGTGTTTTCTTGGGTATAGCTGATCTCCTTGAGTTGGAGGGTTTGTTTTTTTTTTTTTTCTAGTATCTTCTGTAGGGCTGAGTTGCTGTGTAAATATTGTTTAAATTTTGTTATGTCATAGAACATTTTGTTTTCTTCATCTGTGTTGATTGAAAGTTTTGCTGGATATAGTAGTGTGGGTTGGCATCTGTGATCTCTAAGCTTCTACATGATACCCTCCCAGGCCCTCTGGCTTTCATTGTCTCTGTTGAATAGTCTGGTGTGATTCTGATAGTTCTGCCTTTATATGTTACTTGGTCTTTTTCCTTTGCCATTATTAATATTTTTTTCTTTGTTCTTTACACTTAGTATTTTGATTATTATGTGGTGGTAGGACTTTTTTTTCTCCTGTAGTCTGGTGTTCTGTAGGCCTTCTGTATGTTTCAGAGCATCTCTTTCTTAAGTTTGGGGAAATTTTCTTGTATGATTTTCCCAAAAATATTTTCTGGGCCTTGGATCCTGGAATCTTCTTTTTCATCTATTCCTATTTTTAGGGTTTTTCTTTTCATGTTGTCCTTGATTTCTTGGATGTTTTGTATCAGGAACTTTTCTGTTTTTATGTCTTCTTTGAGAGAAGTATCAATTTCTGCAAGTATAATTTCAGTGACTGAGATTCTGTCCTCCATCTCTTGTATTCTGTTCTTGATGATAACCTTTGTGGTTTCTGATCTCTTCTCTAAGTTCTCCAACTCTAGGGTTTTCTCTGTTTGTGTTTTCTTTATTGATTCTAATTCTGTTTTCATGTTTTCAATGATTTTATTCATTTTTCTTCACCTGTTTGATTGTGGATTCCTGTCTGTCCATGATGGCCTCAATTTTTTTTGGTTTGTTTCCTTTTTATGTGCCTCAAATAACTCCATAACCATAGATTAAGATAATTTTCCTGTGTTTCAGATGCAATAGAATATCTGTTGATTTTTGGAGAGTCTGGTAAAACCATGATGTTCTGGTTTTTGTTCCTTGTATTCTTACACCAGCCTCTAGCCTTCTGGTTGTCTGCAGTCTTGACTGATTGCTCCTGGAGCCTGTACTGCAGACAGGGTCCACTTGTCTCTGGAGTCTTGAGTAGTATGCAGGAAGATAAGAGATGATCAGCGATTCAAGAATGGGTACTGGAGATTCAGATGCAGCTAAGGAAGGAAAGGTGCCCTACTGAGTTCACTGTCTCTACTGGCTCACTGTGACCCAGGTAGGACAGGCAAGCTGGGGTGTAGGCAAAAAGATCTCCAAGCCCAGAGCTGCTCCTGTACCCCACAGGCTCCTTGGGGAGGAGGACAATGGAACTTGTGTCCTATCCCTAGCTCAGCTCTCACATATTCTATTATTAGCATATTTTCAGTTGGAGACATGTAGGAATAGGTGCGTAAAGATTATTTCCATGGTTAAATTAATGATTTTATTGTCTCCAGCAGGAATGTAAAGATCTCAAAATGGAGCCAAGTATGGATGTGAATTCAGTCACTGTCTCTGTTGAAGGAATGACATGTATTTCCTGTGTCCGGACCATTGAACAGCAGATTGGGAAAGTGAATGGTGTCCATCATATTAAAGTAAGTTACTCTTTGTGAATTAGTAATATGACATTACCATTAATTCTGTTAATAACTAGTTCTGATATTGGGATTGAAATAATCACACTAACACATTTGACAAAAAAAAAGACTACCATCATACTGCCAATTCTACTAAATAAACTATAATAATAATAATAATAATAATAATAATAATAATTTACCCAGTTAATTCTCTTTTAAAGAAAGAAAGCCAGATATAGTTGAGGCAGAAGGATCACTTGAGTTCAGGAGTCTAATAACAGCCTCAATAACACAATCAGTTCAAGTCTCAAAAAAAAAAAAGAAAGAACACTGTTCAAATGTGGACTCTATTGTGATAATATATGTGTGCTGTTTTTATTACTCCTAATTTCTATTTTTTTATTTGAAATAGAATCTTGCCATGTAAACCAAAAATGGCCTTGAGCTAAAGATCCTTCTGCCTCATCCTCCCAAGGGCTAGAATTATAGGTATATAGGATCATGACCAGATTTACTTTTAACTTCATGCTGGATGAAAATATACGATCTCAGAGAATCAGCTAGTTTATATTTTATAGCATGGTAGTATTTTGTGATTACAGTTGATATGAAATAGCTAAAGCATCGTATGTTATTATTATTTAACGTTCTTTGAGCATCAGTAGGTTTGTCAGTGTGTTGTGGTTGCAATTGAAGTTCAGGTGATTTACCTTTTGGGGGTAGTTCTGTGTTTGAACTCTGAGCCCTGCACATGGTAGGTGAGAACTCTGTCACTGAGCTGTAGTCCTAGCAGCATATTTTACTTTTATTTATTTTGGGGGCACCTATGGCTTTCACTTTTTGGTATTTTATTTATTTTTGGAGGTGGTAGGGGGACAGTATCTATTTGTGTAGCAAGGCTTGCCATGGGCTCAACATGTAGCTCAAGCTAGCCTCAAACTTGGGATTCATCTGTCTCAGCCTCCTGAGAACTAGGAGTACAGATGGGGGCTTGCCCATCTGTACTGCTTGCCAGTTGCTTGAGTTTTTCCTAAGAGCATTTTTTTCCTTGTTTTGTTTTGTTTCATTTGTTAGTTTGTTTGAAACGTGGTCTATATAGCTCAGCCTGACCATGAATTTGATATGTAGCCAAGGCTATCCTTGAACTCCTGTTCCTCCTACTTCCAATCTCCCAAGTACTAGGACTAAAAACATAAGCTACATTGCCTAGCTCAAAATATTTAATGAAGTGTTTTGGATATAAGGAAGTAGAGAGACTAGTACAAGAGACCCCTATATCTCAGACGGTCCTTGCCATTTATTTCATGATGTTATCACCAGGTAAATTTGGTGATATGCTTGTGCTGCGGAGCTTGTCTAGGCCTTCCTGCCTGTTGTCTGTGGTAAGGCAGGGATCCCTGACTAGTGCATTGTAATTACTAGTATAGCTCCATGCTAATGGCCTTTTGGATTTTTTTCTTTAAATTTTTCTTATTTTCTGATTTTTATTATGTTTTTTATGAGTGTTTTGTCTTCATGTATATCATGTGTGTGTAGTGACTTTCAGGTCAAAAGAGGGTATTAGATCCTCTTGAACTGGAGTTACAGATGGTTTTGAGCTGCTCCGGGAGTGCTGGGAATAGAACTAGTATCCTCTGGAAGAGCAGCCAGTACTGTTAACCACTGAGCCATCCCTCCAGCCTCTGGTTTTTGCTTTTTGTGTTCTGAGATAGGGTCTCTGTAGCCTAGGCTGGCCTGGAATTTGCAGCGATTTTCCTGCCTCCATTTCCCAACTGCTGGGATTAGAGGTGTGTGCCACAATGTCTGGCTCCAAGCTTAAATCTGTATAAATTAAACGCACTTATTTATGTACATGTGACATATGAATGTGTTTTCCTCTGCACTCGTGTGGAGGTGAGAGGTCTGTGCCAGTGTCTTCCTGAATGGCTTTCCATTGATTTTCTAAGGCAGGGTCTCTTACTGGCCTATAGCTTACCAGTTGGCTACATTTTCTAGCCAGTGAGACCCAGAGATCCCCTTGTGTCTACCTCCTCAGCACTAGGATTATAGCAGCAGGATATTTACGTGAAAGCTGGAACCTGAGTTTGATAGGGGTAAAGGTTCAAACTAAGATTGCTGTGGAGATGGTTCAGTTTCTTCTTTGGTTTGGACCCTAACCCCATTTCTTGTAGCTCTTTGAGAGTCTCAGCACTGATATTAATGTATCTCATTTTATCTGCTTCCCATGTACCCATTCTCACCTGTTTTTCTTCGATTTATACACAGAGGTCAAAGAACTGAACAGAGACCCTTTCTTGTCAGAGTGTTGAAGATTCCTGGGTGTGCTTGGGATGAAGCAAGATGGTTGTTATTATGACACTGATTGGGCTACATAGCAAGACTCTGTGGCTCAAAAAGAAAGATTAGAGATTCCTATTATACTAACAATAATATATAGAACCATTTTCTTAAATGTTATGCCACAAATTGTTTAGACTTGAGCATGTTTACTTTCACTGCTAGAACTTAATGAGTTAATTCCAACCCATAGTGTTCTTGCTGAATTTTGTTCTCATTTGTACAAAATGCCTGGCATCTTAATGAATGTGGTTATCACCATTTAAAAAGATCACCTTATATTAAGCTGGGCATGGTGGCGCACACCTGTAATCCCAGCACTTGGGGAGGCAGAGGCAGGCGGATCTCTGTGAGTTCGAGGCTAGCTGG
Organism: Meriones unguiculatus; assembly: GCF_030254825.1. NCBI lineage: Eukaryota > Metazoa > Chordata > Mammalia > Rodentia > Muridae > Meriones > Meriones unguiculatus. Next base: position 14,401,691 of record NC_083369.1, on the reverse strand, counting down.
GCTACAAAGCCTAGGACAGCCAGGGCTACACAGAGAAACCCTTCCCCGAAAAACAGATAAATACATAAACAAAAGACACCTTATGTTGACAGTAGTTGTATTTTCTGTAATTTTGCTTTTATGCTGGTGACAAGTAAATACCACTTTGGAATCTGATCAGCTTGCTTCAGTCCTAGAATGCTTTTCCTGTGAGCAGTTGCTATCCACATGTAAACACTGCATTCTTAGACACACTCCTAAGAGCAGATGCTGAGATAGGGTCTCACTCTGTTGCGCGGGGTGTCTTTGAACCCACTTTGCAGCTTAAGCTGGCTTTATTCTTGTGCCAGTCCACTTGCCTCACCCTCCTGAATGCTAGTCTCACAGGTGTAAGCTTCTAGATATTAATATTTTACAGGGAGATTTGTCCAAGTACACACGAGATTTAGCACATAATCTAAAATTGAGGGTTCAGCAGATTCCTTTTTATGAAGTGTATCTATATTACACTGGATCTAGAAGTTTGGTGTGTGTCTAGGTTAGATACTTACCCAGGCTCTGTTTTATCTAAATGGTCACTTTTAACTGCATAGCCACCAGAGATATCAAACGGTTTTGTTTTTCAGAGAAATACAGGATTTATATTTTATTGTCTGTATAATGTTCTTGTTCATGATTATTCTCAAAGTCTTGAACAGATTGTTCTGTTTATTTTGTTTTTATTATAAAACATTGACTAAGTGGCACATTATAATTCCTTTTAAATTTCCTTCATTCAAGAGTTACGTTAGAGTATTCACGTGCATATGGTTCTTCGTTTCCAAATATGAATCTGTAGGTACATTTCCCATCTCTTTCCTCCTCTTGGTGAGAGGATCGGATAAACTAGTATTTGCCTAGAGGGAAGCAGTGTCTTCCTGTGCTGACTCTCATCAACCAAGGCCACATAGACAGCTACAGTTAAGCTTCATTTCTGTCATATGGTTTGTGTTGCCTCAAGTTTTCATTGCAGAAGCATCCACGTGGACACCTAGGCATGCATTTTCCATATTTACGTGCTTCAAAAGTAGATTTTTAAAAAGTGTATTCATTTTCTACCTTGGCTGGATTCCTTTACTTCTTACCAACCACCCAGTAAGAATTTGTATGGTTGGCTTTAATGTTCTTTGGTAAGAGAGCCAGGTTGGAAACGGAGAAGTGATGGGAGATTATCTCATTTATTATCATGCTACAGGTTTCCTAAATAAATTTATCTTCTCAAATAGTCAAATTTGTAAAAAAAAAAAAAAAAGAATTTATATGATATATGTGAATTATAGCTTTATAAAATTAGATGACTACTTTGTCGTTTGTCAGTAAGGGAAAATGATAAGCAAGGAAGCTCTGAATCCTTCAGGCTTAAAGCTTTAAAAGGAGTTCATCTCAATAAGTAATACGTAGGACACTTGTACTCTTTTTATTCATAAATGAATCCAGTCAATCCTCCACTTGAGTTAAGGTAGGGATGGTGCTAAAGGCCAGAATAGAAGCCAAGTATTACTAATTATACAGTTGTGTCTGTGCTAATTGTAGTAAAGCCATTTAATCATAGATGCTAGTTCATCTAATTTTCCTTCAAGTTAGTTACTTGCTATCTACTAACAACTTAGGTATTTCCCCAAAACCTTTAACCTCTTTCTAGTAAACCATATTGAGTATTTGTGTCTGTGAAAATATCTCTATATAACTGTAGGGCTAGATTCCACTTAACAAAATACTTGTGCATCTATTTTGTTTTATGTATGTCTGCCTGAGTATATGTATGCGCTCCACATGTGGGCAGTTACTGGAAGAGATTGAAAGAGGATATTGGATTGCCTGGAACTGGAATTACAGGCAGTTCTGAGCTGCCCGATATGAGTGCTAGGAACTGAATTTGGGTCCTTTAAAAGAGCAGCCAGTGTTCTTAACCTAGTTTTTCATTCTCTATTTTTTTTTTAAAGACAGGGTCTGAAGTATACCAGGTCAGCCTCAAACTCAGTCTGTAAATGCAGATATCCTTGAATTCTTGGTCTTCCTCTCTCACTCTGAAGTACTGAAAATATAGGCCATGTATTAGGCAGCCTTTTTTTTTTTTTTTTTTTTTTTGTAGTGCTGGGGATTGAATGTAGGGCCTTGTGCATCTTAGAGAGCTCTACATCACCAGCTAGATTTTATTTTAATATTTTCAAGTGCATTCCCATTTCTCAAAGCAGGCTACTTGTGCCCCACTTAGAGGTAAAACTGCTCTTTCTACTTCTAATATGTTCTGTTTAAAAGTCAGACAAATGCAATTGCATCTTGATTAAATAATAAAGGAAGAAGAATGAGGCTGTAGTATGAAAGCACTTTGGATTGCCAGCAATGATTTATATGAATCCTAGTGACAGATACTGCAGACTGTACTTTCCAGGGCACATTGGTAATTTGATTGCTGAACCTGAAAAGAAACATATTAGCCTTTTCCAGATTTGCCTCTCTTCCTCTGTCAAAAGCTTTTATGAAACAGGATATATTGTGACCTTTTTCTTTCCTTTAAAAATATTTTACTATTAAACCTTTAGACTCAGATTGAGATTTATTGTGAAGTTAATTAAACTTTAGTTTCAGAGCCTCTCTGCATTAACTTCACTAAGCCTCTGGAGTCTCAAATTGCTCATATGAATATGTGATTTGTTTGCTTGCTTTGAGACTGGGCTTCATTATAGCCCAAGCTGGCTTTGAACATGTGATCTTCTGTATGCTTGCTTCACTATGTCTTGTTTTGTTTTTCTGTTGGAACTTAGCCAAAAGGCTAAGAAATGTTATAGAATTTCATTGTGTAGCCAAGGCAGGATTTGAGCATACCTCATCTCCTAAAGGTAGGGATTATGGACATGTTCTACTATACCCACAGTCATTTTTTTTTTTTTACAACTGGAAAAAGAAAAATTTATAATAGTCTTTTAATGGACTACTGTTCTATCTAACATGTGTATCTTTCTGTTTCTGGGTTACCTCACTCAGAGTTATATTTTCTAGTTCCATCCATTTGCCTGCAAATCTCATGATTTCTTTGTTTTTAATAGCTGAGTAGTATTCCATTGTGTAGAGCTACCACAATTTTTGTTTCCATTCCTACATTGAGGGATATCTGGGTTGTTTCCAGGTTCTGGCTATTAAAAATAAACCTGCTATGGATATAGTTGAACAAATGTCCTTATTGAATGGTAGGGCATCTTTTGGATATATGCCCAGGAGTGGTATAGCTGGATCTTGAGGTAGTGCTAGTCTCAATTTTCTGAGAAAGTGCCAGATTAATTTACAAAGTGGCTGTACAAGTTTGCACTCCCACCAGCAATAGAGGATGGTTCCCCTTTCTCCACATCCTCTCCAGCATGTGTTGTCACTTGAGTTTTTGATCTTAGCCATTCTGATTGGTGTAAGATGGAATCTCAGAGTTGTTTTGATTTGCATATCCTTGAAGACTAAGGACATTGAGCATTTCTTTTAGTGTTTTTCTGCCATTTGATATTCTTCTACAGAGAATTCTCTGCTTAGCACTGTACCCAATTTTTTAATTGGATTATTTGGTTTGATGGTGCTTAATTTCTTGTGTTTTTTTTTTTTTTTTTATATGTTCTGGATATTAGCCCTCTATTGGATGTAGGGTTGTGAAGATATTTTCTCAGTCTGTATTCTGTAATTTTGTTCTGTTGACAGTGTCTTTGCTTTACTGAAGCTTTTCAATTTCAGTAGGTCCTATTTATTAATTGTAGATCTTAGAGCCTGAGCTATTGGTATTCTGTTTAGGAAGCTATTGGTGTTCTATGCCAATGAGTTTGAAGCTTTTCCCCCACTTTTTCTTCCAACAGATTTAGTGTTTCTGGTTTTATGTTGATGTCTTTGATCTACTTGGAGTTTAATTTTGTGCAGAGTGATAGATATGAGTCTATTTACATTTTTCTACATGTGGACATCCAGTTAGACCAGCACCATTTGTTGAAGATGCTATCTTTTCCATTATGTGATTTTTGGCTTCTTTGTCAAAAATCAAGTGTCCCTAGGTGTGTGGGCTTATTTCTGTGTCTTCATTTCAGTTCCATTGATTCTCCAGTCTGTTTCTATGCCAGTACCATGCAGTTTTTATTACTGTTGTTCTACAGTACAGCTTGAGATCAGGGCTGGAAATACCTTCAGAAGATCTTTTATTGTAGAGGACTGTTTTAGCTATTCTGGGTTTTTTGTTATTGCATATTGAGTTGAGAATTGTTCTTTCAAGGTCTGTAAAGAATTTTGTTGGTGATTTGATAGAAATTGCATTGAATCTGTAGATTGCTTACGATGGCCATTTTTACTATGTTAATTCTATCCATGAGCATGGGAGATCTTTCATCTTCTGATATCTTCTTCAATTTCATTCTTCAGAGACTTGAAGTTTTTTTTTTTTTTTTATTCCAATCTTTGACTTGCTTAGAGTTACACCAAGATACTTTATTTTTTGTTGTTGTTGTTTCAGTAATTTTTTTCTCAGTCCATTTGTCTTTTGTATACAGGAAGGCTACTGATTTTGTTTTTGAGTTAATTTTGTATCCAGCCACTTTGCTAAATGCATTTATCAGCTGTACGAGTTCCCTGGTAGAATTTTTGGGGTCACTCAGGTATCCTATCATATCATCTACAAATACTGATACTTTGACTTCTTTCCAATTTGTATCCCCTTGATCTCCTTTAGTTGTCTTATTGCTCTAGCAAGGACTTCAAGAACTATGTTGAAGAGATATGGAGAGAGTGTGCAGCCTTGTCTTGTCCCTGAATTCAGTGGGATTGATTTAAGTCTTTCTCCATTGAGTTTGATGTTGGCTATAGGTTTGCTGTATATTGCCTTTACTATGTTTAGGTATGTGCCTTGTGTCCCTGATCTCTCCAAGACTTTAAGTATGAACCAGTGTTGGATTTTATTGAAATGTGTGAAGCCAATTTTAAAAACAGGTTTTGGGAGAACAGTATTTGGACTAAGCCAAGGAGCCCTTGGTAGTGTTTGGAATGAAGTAATAAAATTGTACTGTCGAAACAAGTAAGGTTAATGTATTGTGGAAGCAGTGGAAGAGATTGAAGCTTTAACTCAAAGAGAATGGATCATCAGGAAGTCTCTAATTCTGAAATAAATGGAATGTGATTACCTCACCTTTTCAGCTTTAGCATTTAAATACATTTTGGGAATTTTGTCTAAAATTGTATTGTTATTGAGTATAATAGTCTTATTTGTCCTGCCAGTGCTAACACAGTAGACTTTAAAGGGATTAACCTGAAGTTTAATTGAATCACTCCATCAGTCTGTTCAGAAGAAAAATAACATGGGGAGATAATGTGAACATCTTTTTCTGCGATTGTCTGGCTTTTTTGAATTGGGAATGTAAAATCAAATTTTTTTAGAAATGAGAACTGAATGACTGCAAAGGTCAGTGTCTTATTAACCTGAAACTTACAATGCTACTGTTAGAATACCTTTCCGCTTTATTTATGGAAGTGTTGTAGTTTACTCTCTTTATAATGGGGTACCATCCATTGACGGTAATCTCCCAGGGGTCTGGGGACATGGCTCAGTGGATAAAGTGTTTGTTGCACAAGCAGAAGAACCAGAAGACCAGAGTCTGGATCCCTAACACCCCTGTAAATGCTGGGTCGTCGTAAAATAAAGTTGCCACTGATCCAAGAAGGCAATGGCAGCCATGTACCTGCAAATGTGTGCTCTCACAAATATGAACACAAAAAGACATATGCATATACAGCATGTGCATACAAGAAAGTGATCTCCTAAGTGCTAGCAGTTACTAAAGTCCTCCTGTATATCAATAAACATTCCCTTGCCCCTCTTAAGATTACTTATAGTTTTCTTAAAAGAGAACACATGCCTTTCAAGATGATGCTCTCTTACCAGCATAATATTAGGATAAAACAACATTTTGATTATTATAAATATTAGTGAATAGGGACTGTAGAAATGGCTCAGCAGTTACGAGTACTTGCTATTCTTGTAGATGACCAGGATTCAGTTCCCAGAACCTTCATGGCAGCTCACAAACCTCTGTAACTCCAGTTTCAGGGAATCTGATGCCTGGACTCTGTGGAGCACAAACATACAATATAAGCCAAGAGACACATAAAATAAAAATAAATAAATTTTACAAATAAATATTAATGATTAATCATACATCCATGAAAGCATTGTCAGTTATTCAAAGAAGCTTAGGTTTCTGAACTCTTTTCCAAGGGTCAAAGAAAGGTCAAATCTAAGATTAAAACCTAGCAGTGGAGAAGTGGTGTGCTTCTCTTTTATACTGCTGCATTTTAATTTTTTTGCATTTTAATTTTTATATGAATAATTATGCATTTGTTGTAATTTCAAAGCAATTGAAATCTATTAGAATTATATTTGACAAAGCACTCAATTTATGATTTTCTAACTTGGTGAAAAGCACTGTTAATATTTTTTACACATCTATGAAATCTCTAAATTACACATTTAATTAATATTTGAGTTTTGAGACTGCTTTTGGATTTTTATCTTAGTTCTAAGAATTGCCCTTTTCAGGCTCAAAATGTTGTGCCCGATTCGTGAGACCCCAAAAGACCACCACCAGGAATCGAGTCCGTTGCAAAACACATGAGGATCTTTTTATTACAAGCTACAGCTTGGGCTTACACACCCTCATTGCTGAAGTGGTGAGAGCTGAGAGCCTCGTGCTTAGGTTTAAAGGGTTTACAGTTCCTCCCAGTATGCCCAAAGCAGGGAGATTCCCGCCTGGCAAGCATCTATTGGCCGAAACACAAAAGGGATGTTGCATTTTGAATTGATTGGCTATAGGAAGGCCCCCAAACCATTAATTGTCTAGCTTCCCTTGTTTTGGCTGCGTTAGGGGAGAGAGACTGGTTTCTTAGCAACTGTATTTCTAGTGGGCAGGAAAGAGTTCAGTAAGACTAGTTCTTCCCCGCAGGGCTAGTTTTCCCCGGAAGGTGGCTAGACATATTTCCACTTGGCTGGACTTAGTTCAGACTTATGCTTTAAACTTTAAAATAATAGCCACTGATTTTTAATTTTTTGATCTCTCAATAACTGACTTAATATTTGTAAGTGGTAACCCAATAGGATAAATATTTGCTGTTTGTGAACGTGCACATGCGAGAGAGAGAGAGAGAGAGAGAGGTTGGGAGGGAGAGAAATGTATGTGTGGAGATTAGAGAACAGCTTATAGGTCCTGGGACTCAAACTCAGGTTGTTAGACTTGGTGGTAAGTACCTTTATCCACTACTGGCACAGTTTTTTTTCTTCATTAATTAATTTGTTTGTTTATTTTTACATCCCAATCACAAACCCACTCCCTCCTCTCTTCCCAGTCCCCCCACCCTTCCCACCACCCTGGTACCAACCCACCCTGGCACATCAAGTTGCATCAGGACTAAGGCTGGCACAGTTTTAAACTTTTACAGAACAGTAGAGCTCAAAAGGAATACTTTGTCTTGTCTTCTCAGGAAACTGAGGAGATGGGATGGTTTTTCCAAGATTTTCACTTTTTATATTGTTGGAGAATAGAAGATAGACTATATATTTCTGCAGTTTACATGGAAAAGGTGTACTACATTTGGGTTTCTTTCTCCTTCCTCCCTCCCTCCCTCCCTCCCTCCCTCCCTCCCTCCCTCCCTCCCTCCCTCCCTCCCTTCCTTCCTTCCTTCCTTCCTTCCTTCTTTCCTTTTTTAGGTAGAGTTTCACTGTGTAGCCCAGGTTGACCTGGAACTCACTGTGTATTCGGGGTTAGCCTCAAACCTGCACTGATTCTTCATCTTTAGTCTCTCAGGTGTTGGGACTACAGATATGAGCCACCATGCCTAGTTTTATGTCTGAATTTCATGTTTAACATGTTAACAGACACAAAAAATTATAAGCACTCATATAACTGATGTGAACAATTAGCATCCTCTCCACATTGTGGTGGTGGTGGTAGTGGTGGGGTGTAGCCTCAAATGCACAGGTGGTACAGAACAATCATGGAGTTCTGATCGTTCTGTACTCAGGTGGGTGCAACTGCCCCATTGTTGCTGAGATCACAGAGATCCATTTGTTCCCTCTCCTGCATTCTCTCCTACAACTCCTTTCTGTATCTACAGTTCACACTCCTCTGTCTTCAGTGCTTTCTGTGCTCATGATGTAGGCTGTTCTCACTACATTCAAAGAGACTCTTGATAGACTGGAAAGTAGTTTCTATGAAAATAAAAAAACAAAAACAAAAACATGAGAATCATTTCCAGATGAAAACTTCTGTAGAAACTTTGGAGTAGTGTGGACAGTTGGAGGAGGTAATTTAGGGACAAGAGAAGCATATGAGAGAAAAGCTGCCCAGGCAGAGAATTGACAGTGCTACCAGCAATTTCCAGCTCTCCACAGCCTTGCCTGATTTTCCTATTGTGTTTCTAACAGCCAGTACAATGCCAGGCACATAATGGACACCCAGTAAATAATTGTTAGGTAAATAAATGCAAACTTAGCTTAGTACCCAAGGTTTTGACACTCAGAACTGTCCTATGATGATTCTGAGTAGCTGTTTGACTTTCTTCTCCAAAGGAAATACAGCTGTGAAATGTTGCTTTCTTTGAATCTTTAGGTTTCTAAAGTCTCTTCATTGGAAATTGAGTGCTAATACCAGTACCCTAAAATGATTTGTGCTAAGCATGGCTATCTAACTTTCAAAGTTAGAAGCAGAAGTCACTAAACACGGTTGCGCCTTCCTCATTTGCAGTGTGACTAACACAGGGAAACATTACTTTTTATTATTGTCGTTTGAGACAGTGTTTCATCAAGCCCAGGCCGCTCTCAAACTTACTATGTGTACTTGGACACCCCCCACACACACACACAAACTGTTACAAAACATTTAAAAACACATATCAGCCATGATGTATTGAAACTTAGAGGGAAAAGATGAATGGGGAGGAGGTCCCCCCCATCAGTGGACTTGGAAAGGGGCACGGTGGAGATGAGGGAGGGAGGGAGGGACGGGGAGGGAATGAGGGAGCGGGACACGGCTGGGATACAGAGTTCATAAAATGTAACTGATAAGAAAAAAAAAATCATTTAAGTTCCAGCCTTTAAATGTACAGTAGTCCCCACAATAGGGCTGTGCAAGAATCTTCAAGCAGTGATGGAAGTGTTTTATACATGCCTGTCTGGTATCACAGGCATGAGCCATTATGAGCACTTAAGTTGTAGGTAGTGAAGCTGAATTACTGAATTTTTAACTTTACTTGAATTTCTTATTTTAAAAAAAAATGTCATGTAAAACCTGATGTTGTGGCACGTACCTGTAATTCCTGCATTCAGAAGGTGGAGGAAAGAGGATTGTGAGCTTGAAGTAAACATGGGCAGTTGAAAAAATTTGAGCAGTTAAGCAGTACATTCCAGATTATGTTCAGTTTAAGATCATAATTTAAAGAGGAAAGATAACAGACTAAGTTTGAGGCATGGGTAACTTAAGGTAGTGGAGCACATGTTCCAAAATTTGGTACAAAGAATGCTCAGTTTGTATCATAAAGTTTTAGCTGAAAAGATAAAGAGCCATTTGAAGGTATGTTAATATAGGAGTTTACTCCTGAAGGTCCCTGCCCCATCTAGCAGCTATCAGAAATTCATTTGCAGATTCACTAAATACCACCACCAACAACTAGCAGTACCAGCACCACCAGCAGCAGCACAGTGCCATCCCTTCTGAAACCTTCCTGTACTGCCTAAACCCTACTCATAGGCCATGATAACCAGTGATCTATTCTCCCTCTTTTCCTTTAGCTAGACTATATACTTAAAACCTTCTCTTTCCAATACTCAGGATTATGGTAGGTCCTTGGACAGACTAAGAAAATATACTACTATTAGGATGCATATTAGTTTTCTTAATCAGAATGTCATGGACCTCAGATGAGGGAGATTAAAAAAGATCTACTGCAGAAAGGAAGTTTCTTTGATGTGAAGTGAGCACTATTCTTATCAGGGAAGGCCAGTGTGTGTACTAAGTGTCTGAAGCTAGGCATTGGAATGTGAGAGAGCTCAGGAGGGCTTGGTTCTTTCCTTTTTCAAGACAGGGTTTCTGTGTGTAGCCCTGGCTGTCCTAGACTCGCTTTGTAGACCATGATGGCCTCGAACTCACAGAGATCCTCCAGGAAAGCTTGGTTCTTCTGTTTTTCCCAGCATTTAAAATTTTATTTATTTATTTATTACAGTTTATTCACTTTGTGTCCCACCTGTAGCCCTCTCCTTCATCCCCTCTCAATCCTGCCCTCCCTGCCTCTTCTCCTCCCCTGCTCCTCCCCCAGTCCACTGATAGAGGAGGTCCTCCTCCCTTTCCATCTGACCCTAGCCTATCAGGTCTCATCAGGACTGGCTGCAGTATCTCCCTCTGTGGCTTGGTAAGGCTGCCCTCCCGCCTCAGGGGGAGCTGATCAAAGAGTCCACCACTGAGTTCATGTCAGAGATAGCCCTTGTTCCCCTTACTAGAGAGCCCATTTGGATACTGAGCTGCCATAGGCTACATCTGTGCAGGGGTTCTAGGATATCTCCATGCATGGTCCTTGGTTGGAGTATCAGTCTCACAAAAGACCCCTGAGCCCAGATTTTTTGGTTTTGTTGCTCTCCTTGGAGCGCTCCTGTCTCCTCCAGGTCTTTTTATCTTTTGAAGGCTTGGTTCTTGATAATTGACATTCTTATTTTTTTATGTCATACAGTTAACTTAAACTAACTTCTGAACTTTCTTTCCAAAAGGTTTCACTAGAAGAAAAATGTGCAACTATTATTTATGACCCTAAACTTCAGACTCCAAAGACCCTCCAAGAAGCTATCGATGACATGGGCTTTGATGCTCTTCTCCACAATGCTAATCCTCTCCCTGTCTTAACCAATAGAGTGTTTCTGACTGTTACTGCTCCACTGGCCCTGCCGTGGGACCATATCCAAAGTTCGTTGCGCAAGATCAAGGGTGTGACTGATGTTAAGGTTTCCCCTCAGCAGAGAACTGCAGTAGTGACCATAATCCCTTCTGTAGTGAGTGCCAGTCAGATCGTGGAGCTGGTCCCAGACCTCAGTTTAGATATGGGAACTCAGGAGAAAAGGGCAGGAACTTGTGATGAGCCCAGCATGCCTCAGGCAGGGGAAGTCATGCTGAAGATGAAAGTGGAAGGGATGACCTGCCATTCATGCACTAGCACCATTGAAGGAAAAGTTGGCAAGCTGCAAGGTGTTCAGCGAATTAAAGGTAATTTAACTGCTCTCAGTTTTTCTTTCTTTCCTGTTTTTCTTTTTTTTTGGGGGGGGGGGGCTTTTTTAAAAAGCTATCCTATGTTTTGATCATTAAACTTCTTGCTTTCTTCCCAAGCACGAGTTTCAAATCCGTGGGCCTAGAATTGTTTTCTGCTTCATTGAAATTGGAGGCATAGCGTATTCCCAGGATTAATGTCAATGAAATTAATGATTATAATGAAAGGTTAGGAGAGTCTTGAACTTTAGTTTAGCAGAAAAGGAAGCTGTGGTAACAGTTTGTGGAGTTCAGGCTTCCCGTACAGCCCGCGTGGGCTATTCTTTACCTCTAATGTATCTCTGCCGGAGTGATGCAGAAACATGTTGACCATAGGATCAGTGGACATGTCTTTTGCTTGTTTCCAGTGTATGTCAGTCTCATTTTCTGAAAAGCACAAAAGTACCTAAGGAAAAGCATCAAGAATAGTGGGAGACAAACAGCAATTGACTCTGAAGTAGACCAGAAATAACTAAGTTAAATATGTTTCTCTTAATTAATTAGTGTCTCTAGACAACCAAGAAGCTACTATTGTTTATCAACCTCATCTGATCACAGCAGAGGAAATAAAGAAGCAGATTGAAGCTGTGGGCTTCCCAGCCTTTTTAAAAAAACAGCCCAAGTACCTCAAATTGGGAGCCATTGATGTCGAGCGCCTGAAGAACACACAGGTCAAATCTCCAGAAGGATCACAGCAAAAGAGTCCATCAAATCCCAGTAATTCAACTGCCACGTTTATCATAGAGGGCATGCATTGTAAATCATGTGTGTCAAATATTGAAAGTGCTTTATCTACACTCCAGTATGTAAGCAGTATAGTAGTTTCTTTAGAGAATAGGTCAGCCATTGTAAAGTACAATGCAAGCTCAGTCACTCCAGAAATGCTGAGAAAAGCAATAGAGGCTGTTTCACCAGGGCAATACAGAGTTAGTATTGCAAGTGAAGTTGAAAGTACTTCCAGCTCATCTCTTCCGAAGATGTCTTTGAACGTGGTTAGCCAGCCTCTGACCCAAGAAACAACGATAAACATTCATGGCATGACTTGTAATTCTTGTGTGCAGTCGATAGAGGGTGTCATATCAAAAAAGCCAGGTGTAAAATCCATCCATGTATCCCTCGCAAATAGCACTGGAACTATTGAATATGATCCTCTATTAACCTCTCCAGAAACTTTACTAGAAGCGATTGAAGACATGGGATTTGATGCTGTCTTGCCAGGTAATCATCACTTTTTCTTTGATATCGTTAAGATTTTTGTATTCCTGTTTTGTCTCTTTGTTTGGCTTTTAGCAACAAAAAAATGATTCATAGTCACTTAAATTCCACCTTTTTTGAGATGGTTTATTTATTTTTGGGGTGTGTGTGTATGTTGAGACAGGGTTTCTCTGTGTAGCCTTGGATGTCCTGTACTCACTTTTTAGACCAGGCTGGCCTCAACCTTATTGAGATGCACCTGTCTCTACTCCCTTAATGCTGTTATTAAGCGCATGCACCACCACACCTGGCTGAAATTCCACTTCTTACCAAGGAGTCCTATGGCGATAGTCACCAGTGTGTAAAAAATGCCTAAGGATATCATGAGCCCCAAAACTTAAAGGCACAGCCAGGTGTGATGGCACACACCTTTAATCCCAGTATTCAGGAGGAAGAATAGGAGGATCTCTCTGAGTTTGAGGCCAACCTAGTCTACAAAGAGAGTTCCAGGACAGCCAAGGCTACACAGAGAAACCCCGTCTTTAAAAAAAAAAAACAAACAAAACAAAAACAACAAGACTTAAAGGCAGACCAAACATGGCGATTTATACCTGTATGTGATACACTGTGCAGAAAACTATGTGAGGAGGTTGGTGAGAAAGATGGCTCAGTGGTTGAATTCTTACTATGCCTCATTTGTAAATTAAACTTTATCACACACACACACACACACACACACACACACACACACACACATTGGGTAACAGTACTATTGATACTTACCTTCATGCACCCACTGGAAAGTATTGCCCACAGATAAGGGAGGATTCCCTGGATGCCTATGTGCAAATTGTCAGCATGGTAATGCTAGCTAAATACAAGCATAAGAACTGTCCAGTAACCCGTTAGTCTCTATGTTGAGTTGGGTTTGGAGATAATGGCTAAAAGAATAGGACATAATGAAATTTTATGTATTCACTTGGTTCGGGACCCTTTGGCGGGCAGTGAAGAAATTCAAAGTCATTGCTGAGAATGGGTAATAACAATATATTTGTTGAGGGCTTTTAGCACCTTACTGATGTTAAAGAAGTAGGTTGGCAGGCCTGGCTGTAGATTGTGATGTATGACAAGGTGGCAGCTGGAGAAGAATTAATGCCACAAATGAACCGTCTTCTTTCCAGCAGACATGCAAGAGCCTCTGGTAGTGATAAGTCAGCCCTCACTGGAAACACCTCTTTTACCCTCAACTAAGGAGCCAGAAAATGTGATGACACCAGTTCATAACAAGTGTTACATACAGGTCTCTGGAATGACTTGTGCTTCTTGTGTAGCAAATATTGAACGGAACTTAAGACGAGAAGAAGGTAATATGCTGTTAGGTGCTGTTATTTTATGTATTTATTTCCAGATTCCTTTCCATTTGTGTCTTGTGGCCATGCTTACAATTCTTCGCAAGTCTTCATAAAGATCGTCCTTGATGCACAGAACAACCCTGAATTTCTGGTAGTTTTTGTTAGTGTTGTTTCATTTATCTTATGGTTACATTTTAGTGCCATTGAAATTTACTGAAAAGTTTATAGGAGAAAGAAATACATAGCATTACTATTGTGAACTATATAGTGGTAACTATAATGGACTTTGAGGAACTAATTTTTTGTTGTCGTTAAAGCTGTTCTTAAAAGTGATAATGAGTAAGAATTAGGTATTGTTCTACCTATATTAAGTACCAGACCCAAACCATATTTGTGTAGAATTGTATTGTCTCTTCGAATGGTTTGACCTCTGATCTTCCCTTATGGTAAGATGTCCAAGTTGCTTAGGATTGTATATTTCAACTTCAGGCTTCAGAATCTTTGAAAATCAGTTTCTCTTTAGTCACTCAGATGTTTTAGCTCATAAATTTATAGCCGCTGCTGTGTGTGGTGGTGCACATCTGTAATCCCAGCACTTGGGGATGTAGAGGCAGGCGGATCTCTGTGAGTTCAAGGCTGGCCTGGTCTACGAAGTGAACCCAAGGCTACATAGAGAAATCCTGTCTCAAAAAAAAAATCATCCTCATATTTATAGATGTTTCAATATGGAATAGTAGCTCAGTTAACCATATAGATATGTGATTGTGTTTAATGAGGCCAAAGTCTTGTTTGGTATTAAGGCTGCCATAATCCTAAATGTCCTGATGATAGATGTTACTCACAAGGGCTGGATAAGGAAGTAAGGATTAATGTGGCAAGCATATCCTGACAATTAAGGAAATAAGTGTAATTAGTATGCCCTCTTTTATAGAAAGGCCAGAAGATTATGTCTTTGTGAAATTTAAGACATACATTTCTGTCTCATTGTGCTGTCTGCGCTCAATTATTTATGCGTTTTTCATTTCAGCCCCCTACTTTTCCTGACTTGATATACAGTCACGGCTTTGTTTTGATTCATTAAAAAAGAAAAGAGTGGCAGCGGCAGGTGGATCTCTGTGAGTTTGAGGTCAGCCTTGTCTGCATAGTCAATTCCAGGGCAGCCTGGGCTACATATTGACACCCTGTCTTACAGAAGAAAAAGAAAGAAGGAAGGAAGAAAGGAAGGAAAGAGGGAGAAAGGGAATGAACAAATGAATGTTGCCAAGCAAATGAATACAGAGGAAGCTTGCACAGTTCCTGTTTGTCTCACGAAAAGAAAACTTCTGTATTACCCCAAAATGTTGATGCCACTTACAATTGTCTTCTCAGGGCCTCGTGAAAGCTAAATACATGCCTGGATAATAAGTGACACTCCCAACCCCCATTTTAAACTTTGTGAAGTTAATTTTCTCAGTTAATTTTTTGCTCTCCTTTGTATCACCTCTTACTTAAACCTTAGTCCATGTAAGTACGAGTAGTGGGCTTTCCTCATTACATTTGTCTGAGTTCATGTCAGAGACAGTCCCTGTTCCCATTACTAGGAAACACATTTGGACACTGAACTGCCATGGGCTACATCTGTGCAGGGGTTCTAGGTTATCTCCATGAATGGTCCTTGGTTGGAGTATTAGTCTCAGAAAAGACCCCTGAGCCCAGATCTTTTGGTTCTGTTCCTCTCCTTGTGGAGCTCCTGTCCTCTCCAGGTCCCACTAGGAGATTTATATTTAAATATTTGCACACAAAGTGATAGAATGTTTGAGGTTTCTGAGTAGAAGGAAGGGAGTAGAATAAGAATTTAGATAACTAAGGCCCAGTTGTAGTGTCCATCTGGGAGGCTGAGACAAGAAGACAGTTTGTATCTAAGAGTTCTGCATTAGCTTGAGTGACAGCAAGATTCTGTCTCTAAAAAAATAAAATGTAATAAAAATATGAGCCAAGCATAGTGGAGCAGGACTTTAATCCTAGCACTCAGGACCCAGAGGCAGGCTGATTTCTGTTCTAACTCAAGGACAGCCTGGTCTATTTGGCAGATTCCAGGCCCGTTAGGGCTGCATACTAACACCCTGCTTTGAGCAGAAACAGATGAGCCAAATGTTGCTGATAGTTGTTTAAGCTCAGTGAAGGCACATCCAGATGGTAATGTTGCCCCCCTTTTTACAAATACATAACGAGAACTCTGTATTGTAAGTTTAAGGGACCAAGGCCACCTTTTAAAAAGGTTTTTAAATTGGTTGGGCTTAAGATGTGCATAAAAGTTGAGTCATAATTTTACATATATTACTTAAAGTAGTGATTGGCTAGTAAAAGGTTTAAAATATGGTAAGATTTATTTTAATTTTGGTAAGCTTATACAAAACTGTCAATTTAGGGGTTTAAATTTTTATATGTAGGTATCTAATTTTTGTAAAGAAAATAAAGATATCATTTTAAAAATTGTTGAATAGTAAAATTTGGCAAATTATCTTTGATACTTTTGTAGTAAAATGAGAAATATGAAAAGTAGTTTTAACATTTTTTTTTTTTTTGTAAAACCTATAACCTGCGCTGTTTTTCTCATCAATGTTTCCAGGAATATATTCTGTTCTTGTGGCTCTAATGGCTGGCAAGGCGGAAGTAAGATATAACCCAGCTGTTATCCAACCCCCAGTGATAGCAGAGTTTATCCAAGAGCTTGGATTTGGAGCCATAGTGTTGGAAAATGCTGGTGAAGGGGATGGAATTTTGGAACTTGTTGTAAGTAGGAACTTTTATATGTTTAATAGACTTCTAACAGAAATTTAGAGGCTTTCATAGAAAACTTGGCAAATAGGACATATGAAGGAAACTGGAAGATAGAAGGCTATAACTTCATGGTAGTCTGCAAGTATGGAATGGAATTATTATCTTCTTAAAAAACAAAAAACCAAGAATGCAGCATGCCATCTCAATCTGTCAGACAAAATTGTAATCCTGGCTTCCTTGGCTACAAAAAAGTCACAGGCGACAAAAATGGCAGCAGGCCTTTAGATAGATGCACTCGCGAGGTTACAATTCAATTCTGCATTCCCTCAGTGCTCAGCTTACAAGAAAACAAAGCAACAGTCCGCACTAAGTTCAGCATTCCTAGTTCATCATCAGATCTACATATTAACATGTGAGGAAGAGGCGTCCCCCCATCAATACATGTATTCCTATGGAGCAGCTCTCAGGATGCCAGTCTCAACACAGCACTGCAGCTCTCGCCCTGTGAGCCTCCCTCTGCCCTCCAGTCAGCCTAGCAACAGGAATTAACTCACACTCTCCAGACATGGCTTAACAATTCTGTGTTCAAGAGGAACCTTTTCTGTAGCTGCATTCTTGGTTATCAAAATGCTCATGTAGTGTGGGGTTTTTAGCTGGTGAACAGTCACGATGGGGGGGGGAAAGCATGGTACTTCCTGTATAATCTTAATTACCTAAGTGTATGTACGCTTGCAGGATCTAGGACCACACTGAGCTGAGCTGCTTGTGACCGGGTGATTTAGCTCTTGGATTCTTGTGTTTTGCTTCCTGTAATGCACATATTAAAAAATAAAAGGTTCTTTTAAAAGCTTAAAAAAAAAAAAAAAAAAAAACAAAAACCTAGGGTTGGGGTTGTCAAGATGGCTCAGCCAATAAAGGTGCTTGCCAATAAGTCTGATGACCAGAGCTTGGTGTCTGTGACCTACATGGTGAAGTAGAGAACTGACTTCAGAAAGCCATCCTCTGAACACACCACATGTAAACAAATACACTCAAAATAATGGGGTGTGGTTGTGCATGCTCAGAAGCTAGCATTTAGGAGGCAGACATAAGATTCCTGGGAGTCTGAGGTAAGCCTGGACTACATAGTGAAACACTTTCGTAAGGAAAGGGAAGGGAGGGAAACAAAAGATAAAACAACTTGGGACCAAATTAACTTTAGTGGAAAGAAAAGAAATTGTACCTGGTTGATTAAAAAAACAAAAAAAACAAAAACAAAAGGACACAAAAAGGTGGGTAAGGAAAGGGGTGTGTATATAGGAAGAGTTGTAGGGAGTTATAGGGAGAAGAGGTTACTATGATCAAGTACATTATATGAAATTTTCAAAGAACTAATGAATTAAAGTTAAAAGTTTTATTTTTATTGAAAACAGTTATTTTCTTATACTATATTCTAATTATGATTTTTCTCACTCAGATCCTTCCCCCTCCCTTCCAACTCCTCCCTCCCTCCCTTCCTCCCCCCCCTCATAAAACAAAGCCAAAAACACAGTATTTTGGAAAAGACCAGTGAGGTTAAAAAATTTCCAAAGAAAGCAATATGAGACAGCAAATCTCCAAAACTACTTTTGAGTTAGTTTTGTGTTTAGCCATCAACTGCTAGGCATGGTGCCTGCGCTTAAGTGTGGTTTGCATACACACTGAGACTCTTTGAGAAACTAATTATTCCTTTGCAAATGGTTGGGAATGGGAACTTGTGTTTACCTTCATGAAATATTGAAACCATTAGTCGCCAATATATGTTTTCCAGGAAGGGGGCTTTTTGCACTCAGTGAACTTCAGTCAGGGCAGACATTCTTGCAGGGGATATTTCCAAGAACCATCAGACAGGTGAAATGCTAACAGTTCTCAGGAAAGGAGGCTCTGAATGAACTCTTTGTTCTGTGGTATCCAATAGCTACAGTGTTTTTCTTCATGGTTGTGGGCTCTTGGTTTATTCCCACAGAATGAAGAGGAAGAGAAGGGAATGGAACAGATATTAATGCCCCACACAGCTTGCTGTTTTTATCCAAGATTCCTCTTCCTTAGTTTTGAATAAATGCTTCTTGGTTTTATACAAGTTGAAAAACAAATTGGTTAAGACAGTTTTTTTTTTAAGTTTTCTTCTTTTATGGAGGAATTTGAAAGGCATTTACTTACCTTTTGATTTATTTAATTTTTTATTTATACCTATGTGTGTGTTTCTGTATATATTTTACGTATGTGCAGGGACCTGCAGGAGACCAAAGAAGGATGTCAGATTCCCTGGAGCTAGAATTACAGGCAGTTGGGAGTCGATCTTCTTGGTCCCTTGTAAGAGCAGCAAGTGCTCTTTAACTAATGCACCATCTCCCTAGCCCATGCTTACTTAAGTAGGCTGAACAGATGGCTTAACAGTTAAGGACACTGGCTGTCCTTCCGGAAGACCCAGGTTCAAACCTTAGCACCTATATGGTGGTTCCCAAGCATCTATAATTCCAGTTTCAGGGATTTCAGCACCCTCTTCTGGTTTCCAAGGGCACCATACACACACACACACACACACACACACACACACACACATCATGTTTTAAGTTTTACTTGTCTTTATGTCTGTGCATATGCTTGTGCTTGAATATATTAGGATAGCCTTAGAAGCCAGAAAAGGGTGAGTTTTGTGTTCAGCTACAGGTGCTGCCTCAGTAGTCTCAGGAAATAAAGCAGAGCAATTAAGGAAGCTATCGAATTTCAACTTCTGGCTCCCACATGCACACCCTATACATGAATACATATACATGCATACTATACATGTGCTCAATGGCTTTTAGTATATTCCTAGCTTAGTAGAGTTATCTTCAGAGCCAGTTCTGGATCTTTTTCATTATCTCTGAGAATCCCCAGCTCCATCAGTGGTGGGACGCCCTCACAAAAACAGAATTCTAATAATCATATCAAAAGCATACTAATTGTACTGATAAAACCTTGTAAGACAGTCCTTCGTTAGGATGATCCTTTTAGTTAAAAGTGCTAACTTTTAATAGAAGAAAAGGTAACTTTTAAATAACAACAGCTTTGTTTCTAACAGGTAAGAGGAATGACATGTGCCTCCTGTGTCCATAAAATTGAGTCTACTCTCACAAAACACAAAGGGATCTTCTACTGCTCTGTGGCCCTGGCCACTAACAAAGCACATATTAAGTATGATCCAGAAATCATCGGTCCCAGAGATATTATCCATACCATTGGAGTGAGTGCCATGATTTTGCTTTTCTGTCTTACCTTTCCAGTCAGCCACTTCCTGGAATCAGGTCTGGTTTACATTAAGTAGAAACAATTAAAAGACTGTAGCCCCCTTGACTATTTCTCATAAGAACACTGGTGTAAGTATGTCTGATTTTGTACTCCCTGCCTGTGGCCTTCATCAGGAAAACTTAGACAAAGGCACATTTGCGTGATTAAATCATGAACAAACTTCAGCTGGAACTATCACTCACTTAAAGTATTTGGGAAATCGATATAAAGTACAATTTATAAGGAAAACTCAAGTTAATCACTATGAAATTAAAGCATCATGCTAGATTTGTTATGGTCTCTTAAAGCAAAGTAGAACAAAAGAAAACAAAAACACTTTCAAGTTAAAATGCCAAAACTTTTTTTTTTGTGCTAAGTTCCTCCTGTGATCTTCAGTGTATCTTAAGCAGTAATACATATAGGTGTAGTTTCAGTGGGCTATGAAATTGGTGTTCTGATGATTGAAAACATGTTATAGGGTAAGTAATATCTTATTAGTTTACGCAGCAATACTATTGATATCTGTGAAGCTGGTATTACTGAGTACCTCCCCTAGCAATCTTCAGCAGGTACTTAATTATGCTACCAAGCTTAAGTTCTGGATGCTCAAAGCAGAGCTGCCATCTTATTTCAGAGGTGAAACAACTTGAGAAGTTACATGTTAAGTTTAATTAGACTTGATCCTCCTCACTCTGGCCCTAGAGCTCACATTTGCTCTTTTTACACTACCAACAACTACAAGATGGCAGCCATTTCCCTAGCAGATGAAAACATGGTGTGTGTAACTGTCTGTGCCCATGTGAATCTTACTTAGGTATCCCTCCCTTTGTATACTTAGCAGTATTGGGAAAAACAAACAAACAAACAAAAAAACTCTTGTTCATGTTCTTTTTTTTGGAGGAACAAGTTTGAAGGTTGCTAAGTAGGCAAGGCCTTGGACAATCTATTTAATATAGTACTAGCTTTTGTGCTCGGCCAGTAAAAAACCTCTATTGCACTTGAGTACAATTACTAGTTTGAGAGTAGCAGAACAGTAGCTAGAATCAGTGTGCTATTAATTTCTTTGCAAAATTAGGACTTGGAGAGGGGCATGGGAGGAGATGAAGGTAGGAAGATGGGATTGGGAGGGAATGAGGGAGGGAGCTACAGCTGGGATACAAAGTGAATAAAATGTAATTAATATAAAAAATAAAAATATAAAAAAATATATAGGGGAAAAATTAGGAACCAAAGTCATCAAGGGCAGAAAGCTCTGGACACCTTCATGTTTCTATTCCTCAAAATGACTTACTTGGGAATTGAACTAAGTTGTTCTAAGTGCTAACAGCATGGCTTAGAATATCTCTGCTTTGAGTGAAATGATGTTTTTCTCCTGAATTTCCTTAGAGCTTAGGTTTTGAAGCTTCTTTGGTCAAGAAAGATCGGTCAGCCAGTCACTTAGATCATAAACGAGAAATAAAACAGTAAGTACTTTGGAATTGTCAATAAATAAATTTCAACTCCTTTTGGAAATCTAACATTTTGTTAGCATGTCATTTTGTTGGTGGTGGTTTTTGAAACAGGGTTTCTTTGTGTAGCCTTGTCTGTTCTGAACCCTGTAGACCAGGTTGGCCTCAAACTCACAGAGATCCGCCTGCCTCTGCCTCCTAAGGTGCCGGCAATACTACCGTGTACATACCTGTAATACATACCATGCATTACATGTAATACATGTCATACTACATGTATTACTACCATGTACATGTAATACTACCATGCACATACATGTTATCGTGTTAGTTTTTACTCTAGCATTTTTCAAGATTTACTTTTATTTTTAAATTGTGTGTATATGTGAGTGTGTGCCACATGTATGCAGAGCCTGCAGAGGCCAGGTCACTGGATTTGCTGGTACTGGAGTTACAGATGCTTGTAAGCTGTGAGCTGATACGGTGATAGAATTGAACTTGGGTCCTTTTAAAGAGCAGTAGGAGCTCTTAACTATGGAAACATGGCTCCAGTCTCATTTTATATTCTTACACTGAATGAGATGGTTACAATCTGTGTTTCTCTATATTACATAGAATATTTAACTTTTAGCTACTTGCTAAAGTGTGTGTATGTTTTTTTTTCTTTTGAAAATGTTTGCATATTAGATGGAAAAGGTCTTTCCTTGTGAGCCTGTTTTTCTGTATCCCTGTAATGGGACTGATGATATATATGATGGTTATGGATCACCACCTTGCAACTCTTCATCACAATCAGAACATGAGTAGTAAAGAAAGGATCAACATCCATTCTTCTATGTTTCTGGAGCATCAGATCTTGCCAGGACTGTCTATTATGAATTTGTTGTCCCTTCTATTGTGTCTACCTGTACAGGCAAGTGATATGTTAACAAGTTTGTTATATGATCTTCATTAAAGGTTTAAAAGTGAGAGTTAAGGGTTTAGTTCGGTTGTAGATTATTTCCCTAGTATACTGAGAGCTCTGGGTTCAATCACAGCACAATCAAAATCCCCAAAGCAAAACAAAAGGTGATAGTACTAACAATTAATTAATGCCAATCGTATTAATGGAAGACAAGCTCTCCTGTTACTCTCCCCAACAGAGGTCATGCCTTGTAGTTGACTTTTGGAAAGGGGCTACGTCTTATGTATTTAAAAAAACCCTTTCTAAAATGTATGAATTCTTTTGCTAATTTACTTGTTTAAGCTAGCATCAAAAAGAAAAATGTGGAGGCAGAGTCAGACAAATCTCTGAGTTTGAGTCCAGCCTGTTCTACAGAGTGAGTTCCAGGACAGCCAGGGCTACACAGAGAAACCCTGTCTTGGAAAAAAAAAAGAGAGAAAGAAATGAAAAATACAACAGCCATCTCACTTTCTTTAAGGTATGAAGTATCCACTGGATCATAGAGGATATCCTTTGGTATCTTGCACAACAAATTTGAAAACGTTATTCTGCACATACCTCTGCTAAAATGCAAACTTGCTCCAGCTCAAAACCTCCACCTACAGCCAGGTGGGGTAGTGCATGCCTATAATCCCAGGAGTTGGGAAACAGAAGCAGAAAGATCTTGCCAAGTTCAAGGCCAGCCTGGACTACAGATGAGGCTCTATAACATAGTGTTTATGGATTAGTTAAATAGAAAATAAACATCAATCCTTTATGCTAAGTTTACTTAGGTATACATGTGAATTTCACGATTTGGCAAATTCAGTAAGTCTCCTCTTCTGTTACAGTTTTGTGGAGGCTGGTACTTCTACATTCAGGCTTACAAAGCTCTTAGACATAAGACAGCAAATATGGATGTGCTGATTGTGCTGGCAACCACCATTGCATTTGCCTACTCCCTGGTTATTCTTCTGGTTGCAATGTATGAGAGAGCCAAAGTGAATCCTATTACCTTCTTTGATACACCTCCTATGCTGTTCGTGTTTATTGCACTAGGCCGATGGTTGGAACATATAGCAAAGGTAAAGTAAGAAAGTGTACCATTTGTTAAAGTATTGGATCAGTCAAAGGCCTTAGTTATTTTCTAAGTCATACTAGAAATATACATTGATGTATGTAGTTCCATTTTAGTTTTAGTATTATCTTCAGTAAGTTTATCAAATTTATATTACTGCCAAGGATAGGGCATTCCCGTGGTACTTTTTGAGAAACATTCGAGAAGTACTTCTTTGTTATATCATATTGTTAATGGAGAATTGATTTGGCCATATGGTTTAAAACAGTGATGCCAAAGTCCATTCATGCTGCCGTGCTGTGATAAAGTCAGTTTCTTTCCTGTTCCATGTAACCTTATGCTTAACAGAGTTGAAGGCATGATCTATGTGCCTCTCAGTACCCTGAGCGGTGTACAGTTTTTCCCTGTGTACAATCTATAGACAATCACTTGCTAGTTCTGTCAATTCAATGTGCTCTCATTTGCTAAACCATTCTAGTTTTCTTCTCAATTAAATTTTTTTTCCAAAAAAAATTTTTTTTGTTTTAGATAATCCTACACTGAACATAATCATGTCTAATAGTCATTCCCGCTGAGCTGAATAGGAGTAATTAGAAAGGATATGATTGCTGTTTTAAAGGACATACAATTTTCCATGGTCTCATGCTATAAGCTGTGGGAAATTTTGCCAGCTAGGGTCTGTCAGCAAAGTGGTTTTTATTACGACGTCCTGAGCATCACATCTTATTTAAATCGTTTCTAATTTGGCAGATGTCAAATGGAATTACAAGATGGCTTTAGCTTGAGTTTCTTTTAGTAGTCTTCTTCTTAGTAGTTTGGATAAACATTTTTCCATACACTGAGCATTTATATTCCCTCTTGAAAGATCTACTTGTCCTTGTGCTTTGCTCATGTATGAATTATATTCCTGGTATTTTTCTATTAATTTGTATTTCTTTGTAAATTACACCTAGTACTTTAAAATGCTTTTTACAAATTATATTATTAATATTCCAATGTAAATTCTTTTTCTGATCAAATGTTTTTCTTAAGCTGATGTTTGAGCGAATATTAAAAGATTATATCTTGAAGGTTTGAACACTTTTTTCAGCATCATTACTGTGTTTTAATTTATAGGGCAAAACTTCAGAGGCTCTTGCAAAGCTAATTTCACTACAAGCGACAGAAGCAACTATTGTAACACTTAACTCTGAAAATCTCCTCCTGAGGTATTTATTTTCATTCCCTTGTAACTTGTGTTAAATATTCTATTGCATTAATTGTATTGTGTTCGGTACACATATGCCATGGCACATGTGTGGAGAGCTTGTGGGAGTTTTCTCCTTCTTCCATGTGGGCCCTAGGAATAGCACTCAGGTTGTTAGGCTTGGTAGCAAATACTCTTCCATGCTCAGCCAGCTCACTGTGCTCTTTTGTGGACTTATTTTGAGATGTATCCAGAAGTAAGGAATGTCATAACGCCACAAAATCTGACTCTGATTTAACAATTATCCCCATCTTATGATGCTTTATTTCATCTATCTGTTTCATTTTTCTGTTGTTACAGTAAGAAGTAATTCCCAGTCATATAGTTTTAGTACTAAATTTTCTACAGTATTTCTTTATAAAAGGATATATTCAGTCAGGTGGGGGTGGGCTATAAACCTTTAATCCCAGCATTCAGGAGGCAGAGGTAGGCGGATTTCTGTAAGTTCAAGGCCAGCCTGTTCTATACAGAGCGAGTTCAAGGACAGCCAATGTTACACAGAGAAACCCTGTCTCGAAAAACCAAATGAAATAAATAAATAAATAGATAAATAAATAAATAAGAGAACATATTGAAGCTGAGTGTGGTGGTACATACCGGTAATTCTAACACTCTGAAAGCTGAGAGATCCTGACTTTGAGAGTGGCCTGTGTCAACTCCTCACCTTCCCCATCTTTTGACATAAGATCTTGCTCTGTCGCTAGTATTTTTCTAGTGTTAGGAAGTTCTTATGTATATCAGGCAAAGTGCTCTGTCACTGAGTTCCTGCTTATTTTTCCCCATAAAAAAGGAAAGAAAGGAGGAACTGTTCTAGTTAAAAGAAGCATAGGCTACCTGACCTCAATTATGTTTAGCTCCTGAGGGTCTCGGGTAACACGCTGACTTTGGCCTCACTGTATACCCAAGGGTGACCTTGAACTCCTAATCCTCCTGTTTCTATTCTGTAAGTGCTGGGATTACTGGTGTATGCTGCCGTGCCTGACCATGGCACTACCTTTTAAAGCTTTTACTTGCTCCGTTATTATTGAATCAATATTTAGAGTGCTGTCTTTGGGCCAAGACTTTGTTCATGACCGCCAGTGAGCAAAACTAATATAGCCATTGCTAGCATAAATGTTGGACCTATATTGTGTTGGTAGTATTATAGAGCTGTAAGCTTGACATGATCTCTAAAGTGTGTGTGTGGGGGGGTTAGAATAAGAAGCAGATGCCATGACACTTTTTATGTTGACTCATGTGCAGTGAGGAACAAGTGGATGTGGAACTTGTACAACGTGGAGATATCATTAAGGTTGTTCCGGGAGGGAAATTTCCAGTGGATGGCCGTGTTATTGAAGGACATTCTATGGTAGATGAGTCCCTTATCACAGGTATGTTCTGTCAGAGGATCATGACATGAACGGGAAATGAAGCCAAAGTGATAATAAAAAGCAGACAATAAAGGAAAACCAATTAATGTATAGCTCATAAGCAAGGAATATGAGTTCTTTAGAGACTGCCTTCAGTTTCCTCAGGTTTACTGTATATTTTTAGTATGTTGTTGAACACTAAACATTGAAGATTGTTTTGTTCAAGATTTTTTTTTTTTAATTTTCTGTAATCCTAGTACCCAGGGATGCAAAGACAGGTCTATCACTGTGAGTTTGAGGCAAGCCAGGACAGCTGAGGCTACACAGGAAACTCTGTTTCCGAAAAAAGAAAACAAAACAAAAGATTTATTGATTTTTATTTTAAGCACATGTGTGTTCTGCCTCCAAGTGTCCTAACTGCTGAGCCATCTCTCTAGCACCCACACTCAAGAATCTTAATTACTAGAATGCACAAGAATGAAGTTATTTAATATCTTGTAGAGCTATGTTGACTTTGGCAAATTTCCCAGGGCAGATTATTCTGTTTTCCTGCCTCAGCAACAGATGTGGTCAGAACTGGGCCAGAGCTTCAAGTTTTCCACATCAGGGTAGCTTAAAGAAAGCAGGACTGGGAGGCTCCTAACAGGAAACAAGTTAGGAGCCTCCCACAGAGGGCCTCTGAAAGGCTCTGCCCTGCAGACTATCAAAGCAGATGCTAGGACTTATGGCTAACTGTTGGGCAGAATGCATGGAATCTTACGTAAGAAGTGGGAAATAGTAAGATCTGGAGAGGACAGGAACTCCACAAGGAGAGTAACAGAACCAGAAAATTTGAGCACAGGGGTCTTTCCAGAGACTCATACTCCAACCAAGGACTATGCATGGAGATAACCTAAGACCCCTGCACAGATGTAGCCCATGGCAGTTCAGTCTCCTAGTGGGTTCCATAGTAATGGGAAGAGGGACTGCTTCTGACATGAACTGATTGGCCTGCTCTTTGATCACCTCCCCCTGAGCTGGGAGCAGCCTTACCAGACCACAGAGGAAGACAAGGCAGCCACTCCTAATGAGACCTAACAGACTAGGATCAGAGGGAAAAAAAAAGAAACCCTCCCCTACCAGTGGACTTGGGGAGGGGCATGCATGAAGAAGGGGGAGTAAGGGAATTGTTGGAAGGCGAAGAGGGAGGGTAAATAAAGTGTAATTAAAAATAAAATTAAATTAAAATTAAAAAATAAATGATAAAAATTTAAAAAAAAAGCAGGGCTGGAAGATTTTTAGAAATCAGCTTGGCTAATAGAGTCCAGTGTGGATCAGAATCAAAATACCATTTCTCCCAGTTCTGGTGGTCATAGAAAAAGTTCGGTTTATTTCTTAATTCAAGAGTCTGTTTCACAGCAGTCTGCTGTTGCCAGTTTGGGTGAGATTCTTTTCTTAGTTCTGAGTCTGGTACTATGTAGTGTAATGCGGAGACACTGACGCCGGCCTGTTAAGCAGTAGTGGCAGCGCCTGCCTCCCCGCCATTATTACAGACATAGAAAAACTCCCTCCCACATTTTGAAATGCCGTCTGTGAGCTTGTGATCTGGGAGGAGAGTGAAGCTCCCACCGTGTCTGTCAAAAAGAGCTAACATGGTGAGCTCTTCCAGTCCACAAATCCCTGTGTTTCTCTGTGAGAAGAAAAGCAGGACAGCTCTTATCTTTGCCAGTGTCCAGATTCAAGAAGAATGTCCTCTCTAGGTATTTGTTGACCGTGAGTGAGTAAATGTATGTTTCAACAGGATAGTAATCATTTTTGTCCTCTGATTCTTTTTCCCTCTTCCTTCAGGGGAGGCAATGCCTGTGGCTAAGAAACCTGGCAGCACAGTGATCGCAGGTTCCATTAACCAGAATGGTTCTCTCCTCATCCGAGCCACCCATGTTGGAGCAGACACAACCCTTTCTCAAATCGTCAAACTTGTAGAGGAGGCACAAACATCAAAGGTAGTCCAGTCCCCTAGGAGAAGCATAAGGCGTTTTTATTAAAGCCTTCTAATATGAATCTTATTTTATGTTTTCTTTTGATTAATACTAGTTGTATTCATGTAGAGTTTATTTAAAATTTTCTGTTTGTGCTAACTACCAAATACATTGTGTATGCAGTATTAGAAAAAAAGACCTCAAGAAACTCATTATTATCATCATTATGATTTTACATTCTAGGCTCCAATCCAGCAGTTTGCAGACCGACTCAGTGGCTATTTTGTTCCATTTATTGTCTTGGTTTCCATTGCTACCCTCTTGGTGTGGATTATAATTGGATTTCAAAATTTTGAAATTGTGGAAGCCTACTTTCCCGTAAGTGACTTACAACAACTCTTGACTATGTGCAAAACACTGTTAATTTTTTGCAGAGGTAATTAAGTAGATATCATTTTGAGGAGCCGGAAAAATGGCTCAGCAGTTAACAGTATATACTGCTCTTGCAGCAGGCCTGAGTTCCACTCCCAGCACCGTGTTGGGCAAATTGAACCTGTCTGTAAGTCCAGTTCCAGCAGGATCTGATGCCTCTGGCTTCTGAGACTCCCTGCACTCATCTTCACATGCCCACACACAGACACATAGACATAAGACAACTAAATAAATGATGGTGAGCCGGGTGTAATGTGCGTGTCTTCAATCCTAGCACTCAAGAGGCACAGTCAGGCAGATCTTTGTGAGTTTGGGGACAGTCTCCGTGAGTACCAGGCCAGCCAGTTTCAAACAGTGAAAGATTGTCTTAAAACAAGCAAACGAACAAACGTCGGAAATGAGCAGTACTGACTGAGAGTGTAGCATAGTGGTAGCATGCCGTCCAGTATTTGCTAGCCCCCTGAGTTTATCCACAGTATCAAAAAGAAGAAGAGAGGGACTAAGAGAAAAAGGAAATGAAGAAGAGAAGGGAATCCAGGTCAACATGTGGGTGCTGTGACTCAAACCAAGGGTCTCGGTAAGAACAGCCAGCACTCTTTTTTTTTTTTTTCTTTATTATTTTTTTTTCAATGCAGTTTATTCAGGAACCTTGAACAATCTTCTGACCCTGGGGAAAGCCAGCCCACAGCTTAAATAGCCTCTGGGTAGCCAACTCCAGCGTGCCATGTGGGCAATGCAGATAGGTCCACGTACACGGAAGCAAGCCAGATCCTCAGCCTTAGCCAAATGTGGAGTTGTTTGTGACAGAGAGCACTCACCATCGGGAAGGTGGAAGGTGGAAACCAGCTCCATCTTTAAGGCGCGGCATTACGCAGCCCTCTACAGTTCCCCCTTTTTGTTTTAGATGCATCAGGCAAGAGTAGAGGTCAGCCAGCACTCTTAACTGCTTAGACATCTCTTCACCCCCCCCCCCCGAGAATACCTTAAAATTAATGTTTATAAAGCTATAGTATTAGTGTCTACTTATGGAGTTCACTGATGCTTTCTAAAGTAGGACTCTTTAATATAGTAAAGTAGATCTGTGATGTCCCTAACTTTATTATTTTACTTAGGCAGGCTTTTTTTGGTTTTTCGAGACAGGGTTCCTCTGTGTAGCCTTGGCTGTCCTGAAACTCAGTTTGCAGACCAGGCTGGCCTTGAACTAACAGTGACCCGCCTGCCTCTACCTCCTTGAGAGCTGGGATTATAGCTGTGTGCCACTGCACCTAGCTACTTAAGCAGTCTTTAATGAAAGCTGTACACGAGATTTTTCTTCTACTGTATGTTCCAAATTGTTTCTTCCTTTCTCCTTTTGTTCTTGTCGAGACTTGGCTTTCCCTTCCAGGATATTTTTGTATCTTTGTCTAGCTTTAGCCTGGTGATAACCATCTTGCTGAGGTGGATGCCCACATGAATAGACAGTTGTGACATCAGCCTTTCCTCACTGCACTCTTTCAGTGTGGATGACATTACTTTCTGTACACCTGAACCACTTTGCCAATCTGCTGGGCTCTGTAGCGTCCTCGGAGCAAAAGCGTCATCATCCTTGTGAATGGTCATAGACAGAACATGATACTCTGTCTCAGCTCTTTGGAAAAAGAGGAAAACCTGATCTTCCTCCAAGTGTGAGAAGGTGCATTGGAACACCATTTGCTGTTCTTGATTCCATCAGAAAGCCACAAAGATATTGAGCTTCATTTTGACAGCTGTAGATCCAGTGATCTACTTTAGACATATAAACTTAAACTCGGCTTCTCTTTTTGTCAGTGAAGAGGTAGAGATAATAATGCCTAAGTTAAAAGATTTAAATTCACAGAGGTTCAAGCACAGCACATATGTGAAAACATTTATATATGACGTATATGAAAGTGTAGGCCTACATATTTATGAAAATCCCTTAGCATGTATATCTGTGTGTGGAAATATACATGTGAGTGCAAGTGGCCATGGACACCCAAAGAGTGCATCACATCCCTTATAGCTGTACATAGAAATAAATGGGAGTTGCCAAATGTGGCTTCTGGGAACTGAACTTGGGTCTTCTGCAAGAGTAGTAAGTACTCCTAACTACTGAGCCACCATCATCAGTCTCTCATAAAATTTTTACTCTTGCCAAGCATGGCGACACACACCTGTAATCCCAGCACTTGGGAAGGCAGAGACAGGTGATCTCTGTGATTTCAAAACCAGCCTCATCTACAAAGGGAGCCCAGTATAGCCAAGGCTACAGAGAGAAACCCTGTCTTGAAAAAAAAAAAAAAAACAACCAATCTTGGCACACCAAAATTTTTTACTATTTATTTCACTTAGTGTGTGTGTGTATGTAATGTATGCAAATGGTGGAACATACGTGCTACTGTGCATGTGTGGAGGACAGAAGACTACTTTTAAGAGTTTGTTTTGTTTCCACTGTAATCCCTTGGAATTGGACTATGGTTGTGTGGTTATGCAGCAACCACTTTTATCTGCTAAGCCATCTTGTTGGCTCCAACCTTTGTTCTCTAAAGTGAATATTTAAGTTACTGTTTTAAAATTTTGTATGAACATCCAATCTATGGCCTCAGTGTCAGAGAATCAGAATTTGTTCAGGGCCAGATTTATTGACAAATATGTCTCATGTTATTCTTGAAAGTTGCTAATAGTTCTGGAGTTCTGTGTGCTTTATTTTTTTTTTTGTCATAGTAACCTCGAGAATCATCAAAAATGAAATTTTGATTTTAAGACTATCACTTGTTAACCAGTTTTGCCCCAGTTTTGTCATGTTTATAAATGGAAAAAATAATCATTAAAAAGAAAAATATATGTAAGTAGCTAGGTAGGATATGTGATTTTGACACAGGTTTTATTTTTATTTATTTATTTTGTTGTTGATTACAGTTTGTTCACTTTGTATCCCAGCTATATCCCCCTCCCTCATTTCCTCCCATTCACACTGGTTTTATTTAAACAGGATTGATCTTTGTTTCTTTTGTTTTGAATAGCTCTAACTGTAAATGAGTAACCAAAGTGCACGTCTTTCTTCTAAAGGGCTACAATAAAAGCATCTCCCGAACAGAAACCATAATACGCTTTGCTTTCCAAGCTTCTATCACAGTTCTGTGTATAGCATGCCCCTGTTCCTTGGGACTAGCCACTCCAACTGCTGTGATGGTGGGCACAGGAGTAGGTGCTCAGAATGGCATACTTATAAAAGGTGGGGAGCCCCTGGAGATGGCTCATAAGGTAAGAGTCTTCAGAACTAAAAGTTGATCTATCAAAATACAATCACATCCTATTGAGAAATAGGTTTCTTAGTTCTTTGCCCATGGTTCCTAGGCTAAACCTCTTCCGGAACTACCCTGAAGGTAGAAATAGAAAAGTTGTGATGTTGGTTCCTCAGATGTGCCTTAGTTATTTAAAATCTCTAATAATACTCCCTCAGCCATTCCCTGAGAGCAGACCCTGAATGGAAAACCACTGTAATGCCAACCCATCTCAGATTACACTAATACTTGCCTGGGAAAATTTGCCAGGGCCTCCAAGGCTTCTGACACATTTGTGTCTGAGTCCACATTATGGTAGCTGCACCTACAAGAGCAGTGTCTTTGGTGCCACCAGCTGGCAGTTTACAGCTATGACTTCCACCTCAATTAAGGCTGCATTCAACTAAAGCCATGGTCTCACTAGTCAGGGTGTAGTGGCGCACTCTAGTAATCCCAACACTCAGGGAGGCAGAGGCAGGCAGATCTCTGTGAGTTCAAGGCCAGTTTGGTCTACAAAGTGAGTCCAGAATAGCCAAGGCTACACAGAGAAACCCTGCCTAAAAAAACAAACAAACATAAGCAATGTTCCCACTAATACAATTTCATTGTGAGTATATAAAAATATATACAGATGCATAGAGGATATATGTATCCTCTAAGCACATGGCTTAGAACAAACCTGGAACCCTGAGTAGCTAGCACATATATATATACAAGCTAGACTTTTTAAAACATGTATGGGTATATTACCTGTATATATATATTAATGTACCACATGTATGCAGAGGCCAGAAGATGGTGTTGGATCACCTGAGACTGGAATAGTAGACACTAGTAGGCACCTGTGAGCTGCCATGTAGGTTCTGGGAACCAAACCTGGTTCCTCTGAAAGACCAGCTAGTGCTCTTAACTATATCTCTCTAGCTCTAAGGATGTTTTTTTTAAGATTAGTTTTTATTTTTATTCATGTGTGTACACCTTTATGTGTATAGGTTCCTGTGGAAACCAGAAGGGTGTGTCAGATCCCCTAGAGCTACAGTTACAGTTTTTTTGTGAGCTGCCTAACATGGGTGCATGAATGCTAGGAACTGATAGGGGTCCTTTGTAAGACCACAAGTGCTTTTAACCGCTGAGTTCCCAGAGTAGTAATTTTTATAGAAAGAAAATTTGGCATAATTTTAAACCTAAAAAAGGGGTTCCCCTTTCTTTAGCTGTTGGGCCCCTATCT
Organism: Meriones unguiculatus; assembly: GCF_030254825.1. Classification (NCBI taxonomy): domain Eukaryota; kingdom Metazoa; phylum Chordata; class Mammalia; order Rodentia; family Muridae; genus Meriones; species Meriones unguiculatus. The sequence goes on along the minus strand of NC_083369.1, from coordinate 14,368,843 downwards.
TAAGAAAAAGGACCCCAGTACATTTATCAAAATAAATTAATATTGACATTATGCTGTTATATAATATGTAATTTCATGCTCTGCTTTCCTCTGTTGTTTCCATGATAACCTTTTACAGCAGTTTTTCTCTTGTCCAGATGATGCTTTGAATATTGTTCCTATCTTTTTTTGTTTTCAGAGATAAGGCTTCTGTTTGTAGCCTTGGCTATCCTGGAACTCACTCTGTAGACCAGGCTGGCCTCAAACTTTTAGAGGTCTGCCTGCCTGTCTCCCTGAGTGCTGGGATTAAAGGCGTGTGCCACTGCTGTCCAGATTATTCTTTTTTGTTTTTTTTAATATCAGTTCATTGAGCTATTCAGTCTCCAGGGTTCTCATCCTGGGTTTATAGTGAGGTGAGCTTGGTCTCTAACTCCAGATTATTCCCTCTTACTTTCCCAAACTGCTTCCTCAACCTTCCTCTTAATAGCCCAAGTTCTTAAACAAGACCTAGCCAAGGCAAACAACTCAGCAGTATTCCCTTCAACCTAAATATTTACATTTTCTTTTACAGCCATCTGCTCACTACCCAAATTTCTCTAACAGATCTAGTAGTGAAAGCCTTTGTGTTTTCCCTAGAGATGCCAGTAATGTCACTTAATTACCCATAACTAACAGCTCTAGTTTTTTAACATAAATTCACAGGCACTTAACAAGATTAAAACTCAACTGTGGGGTATCAAAATTAGTTGCTACTAAAATGTATCTTATTATGCCTTTTGTTCACCCAAAGATGATTAGTTGATGAAGTTGTGAAGCCAAAGACCAGTTTCTTAAGAAATGAAATAGCAGTCTGTTAAAAATAAGCCTGTTTCTCATTTCTGGGTAGATGATGTCACATAGGTGTGTTTTCAACTTTCCTCCAGGTGAAGGTAGTGGTATTTGATAAGACGGGAACCATTACACATGGAACTCCAGTAGTCAATCAAGTAAAGGTTCTAGTGGAAAGTAACAAGATATCACGTAATAAGATCCTGGCCATCGTTGGAACTGCAGAAAGTAACAGCGAACACCCTTTAGGAGCAGCCGTCACCAAATATTGCAAGCAGGTACAATTTTATCTTTCATATTTATGTTGTAATCCCGTGGAGGAATGATGCAGACCAAATCTGGTCTGGCCTTTGACTAATTTACATATAATTAGTATGAGGCTAAAGAGAATTGTATTTTCTCTTTTTTGTTTGTTTGTTTTTAAGACAAAATTTTTCCATGTAGCTTTGGTTGTCCTGGACTCACTTTGTAAACCCGGCTGGTCTCGAATGCACAGAAAGCTGCTTGCCTCGGCTTCCTGAGCACTGGGATTAAAGGCATGTTCCACCACTGTCCGGCCCTTTTTTTTTTTAACTTAATTCAATGTGATGGGTCTAGAAATGTAGCTCGGTTGGTAGAATGCTTGCCTAGATGCTTGAAGCCCAGGTTTAATCCCTGACACCAATAAACTCAGCATGTTAGCACATGCCTTTAATCCTAGCACTCATGAAACAGAGGCAGGCAGATTTCTGAGTTCAAGGCCAGGCTAGTCTATACAGTGAGTTCTGGGACAGCATCACTACACAGAGAAACTTTGTCTCAAAAAAAAAAAAAAAAGAAAAATAGAACAAAATAAAAATTTCAAGTTCATCTTCATTACATAGTAAACTTAAAACCAGCCTAGACTGTATAAAACTTTGTCTCAAAAATTATTATGCACTAGTTTTTTTTGACATACACAACTATAAACCTAAAAAATAAATGAATTCTGATCTTACCACACAGTAACCCCTGTTTGACATAAACATTAAAATAGAAGTAATATGTTTTGGTTGCATAATTTATGTGATAAAATGGAACCCTTATTCCCTTCCCCCAACATAATTTCTCTCTTCAAAAATTAATAATTGTTTTCCTATTACTAGTCATTTTAAATAACTTAAATTTTTTTTCAAGACAGGGCTTCTCTGTGTAATGTTCGATGTCCTGGAACTCACTCTGTAGACCAGGCTGTCCTCGAACTCACTGAGATCCACCTGCCTCTGCCTCTGTGAGTGATGGTATTAAAGGCGTGTGCTGCCACCATCCGGCCCTTAATTATTTTTTAATTTATAAACTTTGGTAAGTAATTTCTGGTATGTTCACAAGTGTATCTGTTAATGTTTAAGTAATATTTATTTACTTAAAGATTTAGTTTAGTTTACTTACGGATGTGTGGTCCTTCTGTGTGTGTGTATATGCACACAAGAAGCGGTTAGATTTCCTCAAGATGAAGTGACGTTTCTGAGATGCCTGATGTAGGTGTTGGGACCCAAATTCCAGTCCTCTGATAGTCGTATGTTCTCTTAACCACTGAGCAATCTCGCCAGAATAATCTCATTCTCTTAAGAGCAAAGATTTTCTTATGTCCTCCAGGTTTTTGCTGGCTCCTGCATTTAAATGATGCTTCTGCCTGAGTGTCCCACATGGCTAGGCCTAAAGGCATGTACCATTGCACATAGTTTATGGACTTTTTTTGTTGCCTTTGAGACAGAGTCTCATTATGTAGCTGAGGTTGGCCTGGAACTTGCTGTATGGCCAGGCAGAACCTGCACAAATTTCTTTCAAGTGCTGGGTGTGTGCCACCATGCCCACCTGCATTTATCCTTTTAAACTTTACATTGAAAGCCATAAAAAGACCAGTCTCTGCTACCTTGCTTTTTATTTCATTAGATGGATTTTCTCTATCAGGAAATACAATTCTACCCCATTGTTTTACATTCTGTTCTGTGAGTGCTGCTTTGCTTTCAGTGTACACTGAGCATTCTTGTCAGCTTTTTGCAAACCTGTCTTTATATTATATATGTATCAGTGTAATTACTATATCAAAGGATGGTTACAGTTTCATTTTTTTACGACTAACATCCATACAAATGGTTCTTTTTTTTTTTTTTTTCTTTTTAGTTACATTTTGTTAACTCTGTGTCCCAGCTGTATCCTGCTCCCTCATTCCCTCCCCAACCCCACACTCCCTCCCTGGTCTCTTCCCTGCCCCTTTCCAAGTCCACTGATAGGGAAGGACCTCCTCCCCTTTCATCTGATCCTGTTTTATCAGGTATCTTCAGGGCTGGCTGCAAAGTCCTCCTCTGTGGCCTAACAGGACTGCTCCTCCCCTGGGGGGAGGGGGTCAAAGAGCCTGCCCTTGAGATCCTGTCAGAAATAGTCCTTGTTCCCCTTACTTTGGAAAACTACTTGGTTACTGAGCTACCACGGGCCACATCCGAGCAGAAGTTCTAGGTTATATCCATAGATGGTCCTTGGTTGAGTGTCAGTCTCCGAAAAGACCCTGTGCCCGGATATATTTGGTCTTTGTAGAGCTCCTATCCTTTCCATATCATACTAACTCCCCTTCTTTCTTATGATTCCCTGCACTCTGCCAAGGGTTTGGTTATGAGTCTTAGTGTCTGCTTTGAAATACTGCTAGGTGGAGTCTTTTGTGGTAGACTCCTGTCATACATTCAATGCACATCCCACTCATACAAATGGTTCTATGAATTTTTACCTGCACCCAAAGTTTTGAATGCCTGTCTTCTTATATTTTTGCCAATATTATTTATAATTAAAAATTGCTATACCACTTTTGTTTGTTTGTTTGTTTATTTAGTGTGTTGTGTTTCTGTTTGTTAGGAGCTGGACACTGAAACCTTGGGTACCTGTACAGATTTCCAGGTTGTACCAGGCTGTGGTATTAGCTGTAAAGTCACTAACATTGAAGGTTTGCTACATAAGAGTAACTTGAAGATCGAAGAAAATAACATTAAAAATGCATCCCTGGTTCAGATAGATGCAATTAATGAACAGTCATCAACATCATCTTCTATGATTATTGATGCTCATCTCTCAAGTAAGCTGATTTCTTTGTAGTAGTTTATAGATCTTTGTAGATTTCTTTTTTAGCTTGAATTATTTTCTTCTTTTTTTAATTGAAAATAGATTCTTGTCTCATGCAGTACATACACCACAGTTCCCCCCCCACTCCTCCCAGCCCTTCTCCCCTCTCCCCCTATCTAGTCCCCCTCCAACTTTCATCAGAAAAGAACAGACTTCCAAGAGGCAACCACCGAACACAACAAAACAAAACAGAATAAGACAAGGCAAAAACTGTCACACCAAAGCTGGAGAAGGCAACCTAAGAGGAGGAAAGACTCCCAAGAGCAAGCAGAAGAGTGAGACACATCTGCTTCTACAGTTAGCTGTACTATGAAAACACCAAACTAATAGACATAACATGTATGGAGAGGACTTGTTCAGACCCGTGCAGGCCCTATGCTTGCTGTTTCAGTCTCTGTGATCCCATATTAGCCCTGCTGAGTTGATTCAATGGACCATGTTCTCCTGGTATCCTTCATCCCCTATGACAACTACAATCTTTCTACTCCATCTTCTATGGGTGGAAAGAAGGACCTGATGAAGACTCCAATTTAGCCTCTCCACATGTCTGGCTATGGGTCTCTGCAATCACTCTTATCTGTCGCCAGAGGAAGCCTCTCTGATGACAACTAGACAGGCCACCAATCTACAAGTTTAACAGAAGGTCATTAAGAATCATTTCATTGATCTTCTTTTTTTTTTTTTTTAGACCAGTCATGTTTTTTTTTTTTTCCACGCTAGGTCTCTAGGCTATCCAATCCCTATTTTCTACATGCCAAACAGTGTCAGGAATGGGCTCTGTCTCATAGCATGGGCCTCACATTAAATAAGACATTAGTTGTCTACCCCCACAAGTTCTGTACCATCATTGCCCTAGCATTTTATGCAGGCAAGACAGAATGTAGAACAAAGGGTTTATAGCTGGGTTGGTGGTATCTTCCCACAGCAAACAGATGAGAACATAGGGGTGAAGACCCCATGCGGGCACCAGCTCAACCTCGACATGTTCAATGAACTGTGCAGGTGTTGTCATTGGCAATGGGGCCCCTCTGTCCTAGTATCAGCGTAGGCTGTTTGGGGATCTCCACAGGGCCCCCTTAGCCAACAACTTGAACAAATGTAACTCAGTCTCACCACTGGGAGCCTTGCATGGCTACTAGAGATGGCCAGTTCAGACTTTATATTCACCATTGCTAAGAGTACTCACCAAGATCACTTTCATAGATTACAGAAAGTTTCCACTGCACTAGGTTTCCAAAACACCCCCCAATCCCAGCCATCTCTTTTTACAACTCTTTCCTTCCAACTCATCTTCCCCCATCATCTCATCTCTGCCACTCCCATCCCAACCTGTCCCCAGTCTACCTACAAAATTCATTCTATTTCCCCTTCCCAGGGAGATCGATGTATCTCGACCCTTTCTCTTTACCTCACCTCTCTGGGTCTGTGAATTGTTGCTTGATTATCATTTACCTGACAGCTAATATCCATGTATAGGTGAACCCATACTGTATTTGTCTTTCGGGGTTTGGGTTACCTCACTAATGATTTTTTTCCCTCTTTGCCTGCAAATTTCCTATTGTTAATTTTTTAAACAGCTGAGTAATACTCCATTGTATAAATGTGCCACATTTTGTTTATCCATTCTTCAGTTGAGAGACATCTAGGTTGTTTCCAGTTTCTGGCTGTTATGAATAAAGTCACAATAAATATACTTGAGCAAGTATATTTATGGTAGGATGCTGTGTTCTTTATGTATAGGCCCAAGAGTAGATTGATTCCCAATTTTCTGTGGAACCACCATATTTATTTCCATAGTGGCTATGCAAGTATGCACTCCCATCAGCAATGGAGGAGTGTTCCCTTTTATCCACATCCTCTGACCAGCATGTGCTGTCACTTGAGATTTTGATCTTAGCCATTCTGATTGTGTATAGGATGGAATCCCAGAGTAGTTTGGATTTGCATTTCTTTGATAGCTAAGGATGTTGAACATTTCGTTGAGTGTTTCTTAGCTATTTAAGATTCTATTGAGAATTCTGTGTTTAGAGCTGTACCCCATTTTTAAATTGGATTACTTAGGTTTTTTGAAATCAGTTTCTTAATTTCTTTATATATTTTGGAAGTTAGTCCTTTATTGGATGTGAAGTTGGTAAAACAAAAATATTTTACCATTCTGTACACTGCCGCTTTGTCCAATGGTTGGTACTACCTTCTGACTAAGACTTTTTTAAGTTGTTTATAGACAATTTTTTTGACTTATAGTTCTTTTGAGGGAATGTGCTAAAAGTTGTGGATCACCTGCATAATAAGTAATATGTCTACTTTAGAAGGTTCATTTATATCTTAGAGCCCTTTCATGGATCTTAATTAAGGATCTTTGGGTTTTTTGTTTGTTTGTTTTGAGATAGGTTCTCACTATGTACTAGTGGCTGCTATGAAACATTTTACTATATACACCAGGCTAGCCTAAAACTCAGAGAGATCCACTTCCCTCTGCTTCCTGAGTACTGAGATTAAAGGTGTTCACCACTGTGACTCACTCAGAATCCTTGCTTTAATTGTTCTCACTCATTCAGGACTTTGGTATCTGCTCTGTTCTGTTCACTCTCCCATATCCCTTATTACTCATCTTTTTCTTCCTGATGCTCCACTTGTGCTCTATATGTGCTCTATATTCCAGTGATATTAGTTACCTACCTATAGGTCTTCCTCATGGCCTACCAGTTAGCCTTTATTTTTTCTTGACAAAAAAAGTTAAATACATTTTTTTCTTCTATCCCTCTACTAATTTGTTTATTCACTTTACTCCTGATTGCAGCCTGCCTCACTCCTCACACACCTCTTCCCTCATTCTTTCCTCTCCTCCTCAGAGAAAGTACCAACCTACCCTTGCACATTAAATCACTGCAGGACTAGGTACATCCTCTCCCACTGAGGCTAGACAAGGCAGCCCAGTTAAGGGAACGGGATCCAAAGGCAGGCACCAAAGTTAGAGAGGGCCCCTGCTCAGCCATAAATAGCATCTACCCTGTTGACTTATGTTTTTCCTTCTAGACCTGACTTACATCTTTTTCAGTGATACTTTCACTGACATAAATGCTGATAGAAATACTTGCTCTTCTTAAATTATAGCTATACTTCATTTCTCTTATATTATACACACTACAAAGTAAGTATTTCCTAGCCATTTTTACTTCTCTGTGACTTCTTTTTTATTTGTGTATGGATGTCATATCAATTAACTAACCTATAAAGAATCCCTCAACAGTCTTTGTGGAATATCTGCTATTTGTTATGACAGCACTATAGAGAATCATCAGTGAGTACAGAGTTGTAACTCAGTGGTACACCTCTCTAATAGTTTTCTATTCTCTTTGTGTTTAGCATATGTGAGACCCTGGATTTGATCTCCAGCACCACTGAGGGAAGAGATGGAGAGCTAGGAGCACAAAAAAGGCTGGGAGATGAGTTGTCATAACCCAAGTAAAATATAACAATGGCTCAGACCAGTGTGATAATAGTACAAAAAAAAAGTGGTCAAATTCCAGATATGTCTTGAAGGGAAAGCTGAAATATTTAATTACCAATTGGATATATAGAAGATGAGTAAAATAAAGAGTCAAGGGGCTGGAAAAATGGCCCACCAGTTAAGAACATTGGCTGCTCTTTCTGAGAACACAAGTTCAATTTCAGGCACCCACATGGCACCACACAACTGGCTATTAACTCCAGTCCCAGGGGATCCAATGTCCTCTTCTGACTTCCATGGGCACTGCACACTCACGAAGCAGTGACATACATGCAATCAAAACACCTTCGAGTATAACACATAAAAACTAATTGATTGTTAAAAACTAAAACATAAGAGTCAAAGCCATGCCAAAATTAGTAACCTACCATTTATATGGATGAAGTTACTGTTAAATAAGATAAGAAAGACAAGAGGAACAACAGTGGAGACAAGATCCAGTTTTATCGAAGTTACATTTGGGTGCCTGTTAGCTATCTAAGAAGAGATACCATACAAATGGAAATATTAGGTAAGAAGGTGTCTACAGGGGCCTGAAGATCCAGGAAGGGACTAAATTAGAAATGCAGAGTTGGGAGTCATTTGCTTTGGAGATCTGTGGTATTTAATACAATAATCACTACTTATATGTCATTGTTTAATTTTGAGTTGATTAAAATTTAGTTTCATATGAGCCAGGCATGGTGGTGCACGCCTGTAATCCCAGCACTCTGGGGGGCAGAGGCAGGCAGATCTCTGTGAGTTCAAGGCCATCCTGTTCTACAAAGTGAGTCCAGGACAGCCAAGGCTACACAGAGAAATCCTGTCTCGATTAAAAAAAAAATGTTCATGTAAAATGCAGCTCTTTGATAATTTTGGGCCCTCAGTAACCACATGTGTTAGATAGTGGCTGTAGACTTAAACAGAAAAAGTGTAGAGCATTTCCAGCATTGCTGGAACAACAGTTCAAACATCACACGATTTACTAAAATAAAGAACTGGAGCACTGTGGGAATAGTTAATTGGAATAGTAGAGACTAAAGCCTTACTGGAAAGAGTTTGAAAGAGAAAGGGAAGAGGTGCATTAAAGACAGCTAGTAGGAGAAATGCTTTTGAGCAATTCTGCTGCGCACAGAAGCACAGAAATGTGGCAGCCAGAGCAGTGGGCTCAAGAGAGGTTTCTTCTGTTTGTAAGGACAGGACCATATGCAGCAGAGGTGATAGAAAATTAATTATTCAGGGAGGAGAGAAGAGAGTAGTTGGAGAGATGATCTGAAATAGGCAAAGGAAGGTGACCTAGTGTACAGGTTTAGAGAGTGGCCTAGAGAAGGCACAGGTTTTGTTTATAATAGGGAAAACAAGCTGTTTACACCTAGGAGGCACAGGAGCTGGGAAGATATAGCCATGAGAAGGCCTCTTAGGACTGCAGGGAGCAGCTGCATCTTGGATGAGAATGGGGGAGGAAAAGCAGAGACTTTGAAAAGAGCCATTTCCAATAATCACCCTGAAAAAGTAGAGTGGACTAGGGACAGGCAGTCAAACATCTGTCCAACAGAACTAAGAGCTCATGTAAAGTTAGTGGTTACAAGTTTAAAATGAGACATCAGCACAGTTGCATATTTACATGCAGCCACTTTCAGCTACCGATGAACAATAAGTATTTGAACCATGGTAGAGTGTCAAAGAGAAAACTTCAGTAAGAAGGGAACCTCTGAACTAATACATTCTCAGTCCCTCACCCCACCCCCCTAATGTTGCTGGAGTTTGAACTTGCTATTTGGAGAGAAAGGTTAAGGACATTTGGGTGTTGGTAGCAATATGGGCTCAGAGGTATGAAAGAGCAGAATGTATTCATGGAAAACTTGAAAATCACTGTAATAGGTTATATTCTGCCAACAATGTACTGTAGAGATTGCAAAGTTAGGCAGGAAGAACTTGCCTCATGAGATGGATTTAAACATTAAATAATCTCACTGAATGTTATTTTTGTACTTCTAGATGCTGTTAATACTCAGCAGTACAAAGTCCTCATTGGTAACCGGGAATGGATGATTAGAAATGGTCTTGTCATAAGTAATGATGTCGATAATTCCATGATTGAACATGAAAGAAAAGGTCGGACTGCTGTATTGGTGACAATAGATGGTAAAGTTTCCCTGAAATATATTGGCAGGATTGTGATTTCAGTGATTGTTTTATGTGTCTGTGAGACTTAAACTATGAGGTTTATTTCAAAGAGGCTTTAATACAAAGTTAAAATATTAGTAAAATATGGTTGTTAATAATTCAGAATTTTCTCACCAGCTGTTGAGGCACATGCACTTGGGAACCTGAGACAGCAGAATCATGACTTTAAGAACTACACAGGAAGACCCTATCTCAACAAACAAACAAACAAAAACAAGTCAGCCAGGTATAATGGTACATGCCTGTAATCCCAGCCTTTAGTGGGTGGAAGCAGGAGGACAATAGTTGAAGACTAAGCTCTGTAGTGAGTTCAAAGCTAGACTGCGCAACATGAGACCCTGTGTAAAAAAGACACAAGACAAAAACAAAAGACTAAATTGAGGGGCAGGGAGGCAAAACAACTTCACATTTGGGCCCTAAGTTTAATTCCCAGTACCACAAAAAGAAAACAAGTACCTTGAAGCCAGGCCGATCTCTGTAGTTCAAGGCTATATAGGAAGTTCCATGCCAGTCAAAGATACATAGTGAGACCATGCCTCAAAAAAATTTTTTTTTCTTGCATTTTTTCACTTTTGTTATTTTCTTCCCTTGACTGCAAATTGATTCTGGATTTAAAAAAAAAAAGATAAGTTACATAATAACAGAGTAAAATATTCATTCATTATCTCACCATTCTAATATAGCACAAGTTTTGATTTCATGTATTCTCTTCTTAGCTTGTTGGTATATTTTATACATATTTTTATATATTTATAATACTGTTATTACTTTCTTGCATTTGTGTATTTGTGGTGTACATGCGTATGTTTGTGTGTATGCGCATGTGCTGGAGTGCAGGTACATATGTAAGCCTGATGTTGGGTATCTTCCTTGATGGATCCCCAGTCTCTTATTTTTTAAGGTGAAGTCTCATGTATCCCAAGATGGCCTCAAACTATGTACCCAAGAAAGATCTTGAACTTCTGAGCCTCCTGTCTCATGGGCTGGAATTATAGGTGTGATCTGGGTACTGGAGATTCACCCTAGGGTCTTGTGCATGCTAAGCCAACTGAACTACATATCCAGCCTCATAGTGTTTTTTAAAATATTTTTTATTTTAATTTTTATTAATTACATTTTATTCACTTTGTATCCCCCCTGTAGCTCCCTCCCTTCTCCCCTCCCAATTCCACCCTTCCTCCTCCTTCTCCATACATGCCCTTCCCCAAGTCCACTGATAGGGAAGCATTTTTAACATGTGTATTTTATATGTAAAATTTATGTCTATAGAGTTGAATGAAAACTTTAAATCTTGTTGTTGTTTTTTTGTTTTATTTTGTTTTGTTTTGTTTTGTATTGGAAGGGGTATGCTGAAAAGATAATTAAGAGTACTTGCTGTTCTTGCAGAGAACCAGAGTTTGATTCCTAGCACCCATGTTGGGTGTTTCACAGCTTCCTGTAATCTTAGCTCCAGAGGATCTCTCCTCCTTTTCTGGTGTCTTTGTGCATTAGCATGCATGTGTGCATACTTACATACAGACCACACACAAATATATATGTACATATTAAATCTAAAAAAAAGAAAAACCTTTAAAAATCCTTTTGGAAATGTAGCTCAGCAGTAGAGTACTTGCCTAGCATGCTTAAGACTCTGGGTTTTATAGCTAGTGCTGGGAGGGGAAGAAATAAAAAGAAAGGAAAGCTAGGTGTGGTTATGGGCATCTTGGGAGGCTCAGGCAGGAAGACTGAGTTTGAGAGTATCTGAGACTACATAGTGAGATTGATCTCAAAAAACAAAGCAAGGTGTGGAGTTTAGATCAGTGATACAGTGTTTACTTAACACGGAACAACACTTAGTTCAAACTGCAGTTACACACACACACACACACACACACAAAACTAAGGTCACTTGTACACATACTATTTTATTTTGGTTTATTTTACTTGATGAAATATTTTACACTGCTGCCAGATAATTGGATTATGTATTTATCTCTGCAGTTCTGGCAACCAAACATGGAACAGATATTCTAGGCATGTACTTTTTTTATGCTTCATGAATCTTTATTTAAATTCTTTTTATTTTTGTTTATTACAGTTTATTCACTTTGTATCCCACCTGTACCTCCCTCCTTCCTCCCTTCCCCACCCGTGTCCCTTTCCAAGTCCACTAATAGGGGAGGTCCTCCTCTCCTTCCTTCTGATCTTAGTCTATCAGATCACATCAGGAGTGGCTGTATTGTCTTCTTCTGTGGCCTGGTAAGGCTGCTCCTCCCATCAGGGGGGAAGTGATCAAAGAGCAGGCCAATCAGATTATGTCAGAGACAGTCCCTGTCCTCATTCCTATGGAGGCCACTTGGATGTTGAACTCTAGGCATGAACTTTCTAAATAAGACTACACCCCATAATTCTAGACTATTATTTTAATTTACATGCTGTATAATAATCATTCCTATGTTGTTGGAAATGTATTGTCTTTTTACTTGTATTTTGCTGTGTTTGTGTGTATGTATGTATCTGTATGTCTGTCTATATGAGGGCACATGTGTTCCATAGGACACAGGTGGAGGTCAAAGAACAACTTGTGAAAATCAGTTCTCTCCTTTCAACATATGGATCTTGAAGATCAAACTCAGGTTGTCAGGCAAGCATCCTAACTCACTGAGACATCCTAGTGTCCCTAAGGTGTTCTTAATATTTTACCACAATACTATAATAAGCATATATAATAGTTTTACATGCTTCCTATTTGATAGGATAAAATTCAAGTTCTGAGATTATTTACTCAACGTTTATACTCCTTGCTAAGTATGAAGGTCATGACTTCATAATTTTAGGTACAAGAAAAAGCAGTGAATAACATTTTACTCCATTGCAGTGTGTGTGTGTAATATGCACACACAGATGCACAACAGTAGTCAGAGAACAGTAGATATCTGGCCCTATCACTCTATAGCTCATTTCCTTAAGTGAGGGTCTCCCTGTGACCTGGAATTAGAATGACAACCGCAAGCACAATGATCCCTATTTCCAGCCTCCTGCCCTAGTATTAGGGCTACAGAATTTGGATGTGAGTCCTCATGCTTGTGTAACCAGTGTTCTTATCCACTGACTCATTCCCCAGCCCTCTTAGTTTTGCTTTTCTTTTTTTTTTTTTTTTTTGTTTGTTTGTTTTGAGAACAGGTCTCTCTGTGTAGCCTTGGCTGTCCTAGACTCACTTTGTAGACCAGGCTGGCCTCAAACTCACAGAGATCCGTCTGCCTTTGCCTTCTCCATTGCTGGGATTACAGGTGTGTACCACAGTGCCTGGCTTTAGTTTTGTTTTCCAAACAGAAGAATATTAGTTCCTTTTGGTAATTTCCCCCTAATATACTACTATAATCTCCATTCACCTATTAGTTTTTAATTCTGTTTTATTTTAAATTAGTGAAATAGTGTTTCTGGCTATAGTTTAATACTTAAGAGTGAGTGTCTTTTAACTTCAGTGACGTATTTCTTTCCATTTTCTTATTACTACCTTCATTAAATATCTGTACTTTACTCTGTGAATTTTCCACAACCAAATATGGAAGCTTATCACAGAGCTTGTGTTATAAAGTTTGTTTGGGACCAGGATGTTTTGAGTTAAAGTAGTCCTCAATGACTTGACAAAATTCAATTCTTTCTGAAATTTGTTCTACTGTATTATTCTTTGTTCACCATAATCCAACTGTTTTTTTGTTTGTTTGTTTTCGATGCTGCTATATTAGATGAGCTGTGTGGCTTGATAGCCATTGCTGATACTGTGAAACCTGAGGCAGAGCTGGCTGTCCACATTCTGAAATCTATGGGCTTAGAAGTAGTTCTAATGACTGGAGACAACAGTAAAACAGCCCGATCTATTGCTTCTCAGGTAATTAACTGGTTTATTTATTTATTGGGATGGGCACATGTGCTAACATCTCATTCTAAATATAAAACTTTTTCTTCCACTTAAGTGCTTAGAAAGTCATACTAGTTATTGTTTGCGTTATCAACAAGTAGATATCCCTAATTGCTTAAAAACAATCAGCATGGTGTGGTAGAAGGACCCTGTATGTTAATGATGTAAGTGAAAGGGTATTTGCTTAGCTTGAGTTTAGTTTGAGTGACATTGCTGCACACTGGTTTCTGTTGATGCTTTCTTTGAAATGATACAAATAGTTTTCATCAGTGGTGCAGGTATTTTTGTTGTTGTTTTTGTTTTTGTTTTTTTTTTAACAAAATCTCAGACATTCCATTTTACCAATAAAGAGTCGGATGCTTGAATGAAAGTCTGCTGGCTCAGAGAGGCAGAGAAAGCACCAGGTAACCTTCCTACTCAGTGGACATCCCAGAAGCAAAAGCCCCTTCTCTTTCTCTACTCTCTCTTAAAACCCCTCAAACTCAATGTCCCTCCCTCCTACCTCTTGTATCTCTGTCTTCCTCACTTACTCTATGTACTCTATGATTTTTTTTCCTAAGTTCTCTCTCTCTTAATTGGTCGCTTGTCCTGCCTTTTGGGCTATAGTTGACTTTAATATAATCTTGTTTACAATATTCAAACAGAAAGCTCTTGGATGAGAGGTGTGCACTAGTGCTGAGCTACACCACAACTAGAAACAGGTTTTTCCAGTAAAGAACAAAATCTCGGGTTTAACCATGTGATTAAATATCCTGCAACAGCCAGGCTTTCAATAATCCTCCACTGTAAACATGGTGGCAGCTGCCTGCAGGTCCCTCTCCTATCTGTTCTGGATGCCATCAGTGAGTCTCTTTTCTTTGACATACCGTTTTTCTTAACTCTACATTTGTCTCATCTCTAACATCTTTGTTTTGTTTTGTTTTGTTTTTGTTTTGTTTTCAAGACACGGTTTCTCTGTGTAGCCCTAGGTGTTTTGGACTCACTTTGTTGTAGACCAGGCTGGCCTTGAACTCACAGAGATCTGCCTGCCTCTGCCTCCACATGTGCTGGGATTAAAGGTATGCACCACCACACCCAGCTATCTCCACCATTTTTCAATTAAAAAAATCTTAGAATGCCTTTTCTCCTAGTGTGTGTGTGTGTGTGTGTGTGTGTGTGTGTGTGCATGCATGTGATATAGAGTGAGTTTATTTAGATCAGAGGATGAAGTTGTGGGAATTGGTTCTCTTCTTCACTGTATGGATTCTAGGGACTGAACTCAGGTCATCAGGCTTGATGCTAAATATCTTTACCCATTGACCCATCTTGATGGCTGTTTTCTAGTATATAACAGAAATAATCTTTAAGTACATTTTTTGTTGTTTTTGTTTTTTAGTGGGTTTTTTTTGTTTTTGTTGTTGTTGTTGTTTTTTGGTGGGTTTTTTGTTTGTTTGTTTGTTTGTTTTTAGAAAAGTCTTTTTAAGTTTATTTTATTGTATTTTTTTAATTTTTTTTCTTTTTAAGTTTTAAATTAAAATTGTACCCTAGTGACATGTGAATAATCTAGGAACTCAATCCAAAGGCAGGCTCTCCTGAGTTGTCTTGCTCTGGCCCTAGACACACACAAAGAGAGGCTAGGGGACCTGTGGGACAATCAGGAAAGTAAAGGATGGGACCATCAAGTATCCACTCATCAGAGGCCAGCTAACTCTTCAGCTCTGCACACCTAGCTGGTGACAGGGTGATGAGTTTCAGGGCCACTCACTGACAGGCCACCACCAGGAGGAATGAAAACTGCCTGCCAATAGACAGAAAAGTCCATGGTTTGGACAGGACTCTTCTGGGACCGCCTCTCTTGGTGGAGGAGGGGAGGGCTCCTAATAACTGGTGTGCCTTCTAATGGAGGCAGCACAGCCAGCTGGCTGCACACTCACTCTGTCTATGAGCACTCCTATTTCTCTTAACCAGGCAGAGGAAGGGGTACTGACAAGGATTGTAAGCCATCCCCTGACCCCAGTATGCCACATGTGCAGGCCCCATTCTCACCTATATTAACTAAATTTATATTCATATATATATCTTATGGTTATATATTAAAAAGAGGGGAAAAAAACTTTCCCTCCTGAAGAACCCAAGTGGCTCAGGATGTTTATTGTCTTCCTACCCACAAAAATCCTCTTATAAAACTTTCCAGTGCCATCTTCAAGAACCCCCCCCTCTTGCATTTCCCCCCTTACCACCCCTCCTCTGTGTCTCCACAACCCTGGACTGCCCCCTGCTCCAGCCCAGTGCCATCCAGTCTCATCTCTGGCCATCCACTGCTGCCATGGCTCTCTGCTGGGTACCCGCCTTTGATGCTCCAGGGGGCCACGTGGACTGTGGGCCGTGGGTAGTGGAGATGAGGGGAAAAGTTGGGGGAAAAGGGCGGGATCCAGGACATCTGGTAGTTGGGTGAGGATGTAGCCCAGAAGGGGCTGAAGTTTATAGTGGGGGAGCAGGCCACAGCTGTCATGGAGCTGCTACTGTTCTGCAGGCCCTCAGACCCATGAAGCTTGGATAACAAGGCCAGGGGCATTGCGGGGGTGTTGCTGGGCATACACATCATCTGCCGGTGGTGGTGATTGTTAGGAATGTTGCCTTCTTGGAAGAATGTGCTTAGGGCGGTCTCGAACTGGCAGTTCAATGCCTGCAGCAATTGTTGAGCCTGGTCGGCGGCAGCGCGAACTGGTTGATCATGACCGGGTGTTCACCCACATGGCACCAGGGGACCTCCTAGGGCTCTAGCTCGCAGCTCCGCCCGCCGCCTGTGAACTCTGAGGCCAGCCGCTAACAGCGCAGAGAGGGCTGCCCGGGCCCAGCTTTGAGGGTGGGGGAGGGGGCGGGGGTCCTTGAGCCATCTATGCTGATTGGCCTATGCTCCACCCGCCTAGCCACTGGCTCCCACGAAGACCTTGTTAGTTTTTTTTTTGTAGTTAACCTGTTATTTCTAATCTTGCATTATTTGAATAGAACACTCTCTCCAGACTAATTTTAAAATTTCATTGTTAAGCCATGGATTAACCGTGACTGAAGATGAACACTTTTTCTTTTTTTTTTTAGTTTTCTTTTTAAAATTTATTTATTCACTTTTCATCCCTATCGCAACCACTACCTCTACTCCTGGTCCCATACTCCCACCCATATGATTACATTCTTATGTAAGATTATGAAGGTTGTAAAGAATTTGTAACATTTTCCACATTCTTTGTCAAGTTCTGTATGCATATACACCTGTATACAAATAGGCAGTTCTGTTGTTTCAGCATTAATTGGATCATTTTATAGTTTATTCGGTGGTTTTTAAATATCTAACTATGTTCCCCAGATCTTTGTTCATATCTTTTTGCTGTTGTTGTTTCTCAAAACAGGGTTTTTCTGTATAGGCTTGGCTGTTTGACTGTCCTGGACTTACTTTGTAGACCAGGCTGGCCTTGGTTCGTCTGCCTCTGCCTCTTCAAGTTCTGGGATTGAAGGTATCTGCCAATGTGCCCAGTGTTTGTTCACATCTTAGCATACAAAATTATTTCATTCCTTCTCGACTGCTATGTGGAATTCTCTAGTATGGATGGATCATAATTTATGTTATCATTCCCTAGTGGCAGACATTTAGGCAGTTTTAAGTTTTTTCATTTCTGTAAACAGGCAATAATAAATGTCCTTGACATATTTGGACATGAAAGAGTCTGTTTAGAATATAGCTAAAAGTTGATTTTTTTTTTGCAGAGCAGATGGTGTGCACACTTTGATGGATGCTGTCTCCATGACGACAGTGTCGTTCCACACATGCAAACAGTGCAGAAAGTTGCTTATTGGCTGGAAAGATGCCGCAGCCATTTAGAGAACTAGCTGCTCTTTCAGAGGGTTCCAATGCTCACATGGTGGCTCACAACCATCTTTATCCCCAGTTGCAGGGCATCCAGCACCCTCTTCTGGCCTCTGTGAGCGCTGGGCACAGTGTGTGTGTGTGTGTGTGTGTGCACACAGATAAAACATTCATAAGACAAAAATAAATAGCTTTTAGGGAAGAAGACTCTCAGGGCTGGAGAAATGACTCAGCGGTTAAGAGCACTGGCTACTCTTCCAGAGGACCCAGGTTCATTTCCCAGCACCCACATGGCAGCTCACAACCTCTGTAACTCCAATTCAAGGAGATCTGATACCCTTGCACAGACATACATGCAGTCAGAAACACTTAGCACATAAAATTAAAATAAATAATTTATTGAAAAATAAAAAGGTGAATGCTTCTCTCCATGATCACTGGACATTTTCATTCTTAAAATGTAAACCTCTGGCAGATTAAAACTAACGGCTCATAGCCAGGTGCAGAAGTACATGCCTATAATCCCAACACTCAGGAAGGCAGATCTCTGTGAGTTCAAGGCCAGCCTGGTCTACAGAATGAGTTCCAGGATAGCCAAGGCTACACAGAGAAACCCTGTGTCAAAAAAAAAAAAAAGAAAGAAAGAAAGAAAGAAATGAACAAATGAACAAACAACAACAACAAAATAGTGGCTCTTGAGAGTTGGAGAGATGGTTCAGAGGTTAAGAGCATTGACTACTCTTCCAGAGGTCCTGAGTTCAATTCCCAGCAACCACATGGTGGCTCACAACCATCTATAATGTGATCTAATGCCCTCCTCTGGCCTGCAGGCACACAAGCAGACAGAACACTGTGTACATAATAAATAAATAAATAAAATAGTGGCTTTTTACTCTTGGCTCAGCTTTATTTTCTGTGCTCAGTATTACTTTCTGAAACTGAGTTGATTTTCTTCACATAGGTTGGCATTACTAAGGTGTTTGCTGAAGTTCTACCTTCCCATAAAGTTGCTAAGGTGAAACAGCTTCAAGAGGAAGGAAAACGTGTAGCCATGGTAGGAGATGGAATCAATGATTCTCCGGCTCTGGCAATGGCAAATGTGGGAATTGCCATTGGCACAGGCACAGATGTAGCCATTGAAGCAGCTGACGTGGTTTTGATAAGGGTAAGTCCTGGAGTTGCAGCGGTGCCGTCCGTTAGCAGGCAGTACTTACACCCTAAGAGGAGGTACTGTGGTCTGAGATGGGAGGAGTGGGAGACTGCCTGATAGGGTTCGAGGTAGCGCTGTAAACATACTGGGTCGTGGTCTTGCCCCACGTCCCGTGTTCCTGGCCGTGAAGACCGAGAAAGTGCGGAGTGGGGGTAAGGCTACTCTAACTACTTACTCACTGACCTTCTCGGGCCAGCAATACAAATGAGAATCACAAGCCTCTGGTGTGAAAGTAAGATTTAGCAATAAAATAACTATTTGCCACAGTAGTCACTGACATTATTTAAATATTCAGTCCTTATACTAGCCCAGAACCCTAAAAGCACTTTCAGAATCCTTAATTTTTTTTCCTCAAAAACCTCTTCCAGCCTTGACTCAAGGCTTCAAAATATCGGAAATTTGTACTTAATTCACAGTATATCCCAAGACGTACATAATTCCTGTTGTACACAGTGACAAGTAGAGAAATGCTTAGCAGAGTTAACATCTCACTAATATCACCAATCTCTCTCTCCTCAGAATGACCTTTTGGATGTTGTGGCGAGTATCGACTTGTCAAGGAAGACAGTCAAGAGGATTCGAATCAATTTTGTCTTTGCTCTAATTTATAATCTGGTTGGAATTCCCATTGCTGCTGGTATGTGACTCTTAACAATTTTTACTTTTGTAGTTAAAGTCATTAGAAACGTATCATATTGAAAGAATTAGACTTACTATTTTTAGTTTTGACCTTAGTTTTTACATATACCTTGCTACTGTAGTAAAAGGAAATGTTAAAACCAGTAATGTTCAATAAAGTTCATTATAGTCCAAGAATTTATAAATGTTTTGATAGTTTTAAATTCTTCCCTCCAATGTTATAATTTGAATGATTTCACACCTAAGTAAACTTTGAAAAAATGGTACAGAAAATCTGTGCCTACACATAGGCATACATACACATACATACAATTAAAATTAAAATAACTCTTTTCTTAAAAAAGAAAATATATGTACTCATCACCTAAACTAATTGCTATTTTGTTACCTTGCTTTAAATCTTTCTCCATCTACATATATGTGTGTGTATGTATGTGTGTGTGTGTGTATATATATATATATATATATATATATATAATTTTTTTGCCAAGCAGAAGAAATTTATGTATAATTTTACTACCTAAATAGAACCACTATTACTGTCTTAAATTTTCTTCCACTTATTTTGACTTTGCATCAGTTTGGTCTTGTCACGTATTAATAAATTACCTGTTTTTCATGTAATTTCCTGTTTTTCTATTGTAGTTGTCAGGTATTTTTTTAAGACTAAGAGACCAAGTGACAGAGTGATTATAGGAATATGAATAATAAACAATAACACAATTAGCCGGGCACTGCGGTGCATGCTTGTAATCCCAGAACTCAAGGAGGCAGAGGCAGGCAGATCTCTGTGAGTTCGAGGTCAGCCTGGTCTACAGAGTGAGTTCAGGACAGCCAAGGCTACACAGAAAAATCCCTGTCTTGAAAAGCAAACCAACCAAACCAACAAACAGAAAACAATAACACAATTGTTTAATAATCACCTGTGACTCCCCTAAATTTAGAATTTGGTAGGTGTTAATAATATCTAAGAGATAAAATTCTCAGAGACTCATAAAAAGGAGAAAACAGTGACAAGTAGTCATCCCTTCTTCCTTATCTCTCTGGCTTGAAATATAAACTAACTACAGAGTTGTTTAACACAAGGGCACATAAATGCTGAGAATGACAAATCAAAAGAAAGTCTATGTCCAGTAAGATTAAATCATGCAGCAAACGATTTTTTAAAAATCATATTAGTAATTGATGATTACTGTAAGAAAAGTAGAAAAATCCAGGTAAGCCTATAAAATTAAAAGTTGAAATCTCTATTTTATATACACATATGAACAAGTATTAAAATGTCTATTGAAATCCAGTGTGTTTGGACATAGTGGCTCACATCTATAGTCCCAGCATTTGGGAGGCAATTAGCAGGAGGATAGCAACAAGTTTAAGTCTAGCCTGGCCTTGAACATGTTCCAGGTGTCAGGGCTGGACATAGCAGGACATTGTCTCAAAAAACGTAGATTGATAGATGGGTACATAGACAGGAAGATTTAAATTCTTAACTTCAAACAAAAACATTTGCCCACATATGGTACTCCATGCCTAATTTAATCCCAGCACTTAAACAGATCTCTGTGAATCTGAGGCCAGCTAGGGCTCCATAGTGAGACCCTGTCTCAAAAAAAGAAAGTATGCAGAGAAAAAGAAAGAAAAGGAAAAAGCAAGTGTGTGTGAGTTGGTAGGGCATGACCTTCGGTACACTAGAGAACTGAAGAATATCCATCTACAGCTCTCAGGACAAAGCAGTTTCTCCCCTGGGATGCACCCTGGGGAGACTCTTAAACATGAATACAGGAGTCCCTGCACTCTGCCCAAAGTTTGGCTATGAGTCTCAGCATCTGCTTTAATACCCCGCTGGGTGGAGTCTTTCAGAGGCCCTCTGTGGGAGGATCCTGTCCTGTTCCCTGTTTTCTCCCTCTTCTCATGTCCATTCCATTTGCCTTTCTGAGTGAGGATTGCTTGTCTTAAGCCAGGATCCTCCTTCTTGCTTAGTTTCTTTAGGTGTACAGATTTTAGTATGTTATCCTATATTATATGTCTAGTATCCACTTATAAGTGAGTATATACCGTGTGTGTCTTTCTGCGTCTGGGATACCTCACTCAAGATGATCTTTTCTAGATCCCACCATTTGCCTGCAAATTTCATGATTTCTCTGTTCTTAATTGCTTAGTAGTATTCCATTGTACTTTGGGCAGAGTGCAGGGAATCTTATGAAAGAAGAGGGAGATAGAAAGACCTGGAGGGGACAGGAGCTCCACAAAGAGAGCAAAAAACCAGGAAACCTGGGCTCAGGGGTCTTTTCTGAGACTGTTTCTCCAACCAAGGACCATGCATGGAGATAACCTAGAACCCCTGCACAGATGTAGCCCATGGCAGCTCAGTATCCAAGTAGGTTCCTTAGTAAGGGAAACAGGGACTGTCCCTGACATGAACTCAGTGGCTGGATCTTTGATCACCTTCCCCTGATTGGGGAGCAGCCTTACCAGGCCACAGAGGAGGACAATCCAGCCAGTCGTGATGAGACCTGATAAACTAGGATCAGATGGAAGGGGAGTAGGCTCTCCCTTATCAATGGACTTGGAGAGGGCCATGGGAGGAGATGAAGGAGAGAGGGTGGGATTGGGAGGGAATAACAGAGGCGGCTACAGCTGAGATACAAAGTGAATAAACTGTAATTAATATTTAAAAATTTAAATTAAAATAAAAAAAAACATGAATACAGGAAATATGCACAAGAATATTTATGGAAGCACGCTACTAAGGGAATATTGACAGCGACACAAATCTCCACAACCAAGAGGATAAAATGCTGAAGAAATGATAAAATAAATTGTGCACACGTTAAAAATGTGTTGATAATGCACTTAGTCCTGCCTATTCTAATTCACACTTGTTTCCAGGTGTTTTTCTGCCCATCGGTTTGGTTTTGCAACCCTGGATGGGATCTGCAGCAATGGCTGCGTCATCGGTTTCTGTAGTACTTTCTTCCCTCTTCCTCAAACTGTAAGTGTGATGCCTCGCTCATATTGGTATTTTATATGCTTTCAAACATCCAGCTTTTATTAGTAGGTTTGATTCTTGTATTGATGAGGTATGCTAAAATAATTGTATCTTTGTGTGTGTGTGTGTGTGTGTGTGTGTGTGTGTACTCATAGGTATGTATGTGTGTATACATGTGCATAGAGGTCAGTATTGGGTGTCTTCTATTTTTTTTTTTTTACATTATATTTTGGGGTAAATTCTCTTACTGAACCAAGAGTTCACCAGTTAAGCTAGACTAGACACAAGCCCCTAGACTCCTCCTGTTTCATCTCCTTAGGAATAGGAGCGCAGGTGCAGGCCACCACACTCAGCTTTTGTGTGGGTGCTGGGGATCCTAACTCGGGTTCTCCTTCTTGTAGAGCAAGCACATTATCCATTGAGCCATCTTCACAGACTCCTAAACAAATTTTAAGAGCTATTAGGCAGTAACTGATAAATATCAGCAAGCTATGTGTGATGGCACCCACTTGTAATGCAAGCACTCGAAGGAAGGGGCGAGAGAGTCAAATAGTCCAGCCTAAGCTATGTAGTAAAGACCCTGTCTCAACCCAAAAAGCAAGGCTAAGTAGTTACCATTTTATGTGGTGTATGCATTACAAACATAAGCCCAAAGTGGGGTCCAGTGTCATATGCTGGCTTTTCGAAGTGGGACTTTGAATTGTGTGACAACATGAAGTTCATTTCAAGCCACTTTCCCAGCAGTCGCCATCTTTGCACACCTTATAACGAGCCAATCTTTTTGTTTCTACCCACAACAAGCATCTAGTTAACACTTGGTTGCTTTAAACTTAACATCCAGTTACAGAAAACCGACGTACGATAGTTATGAGTTGCGTGCTCGGAGCCACCCAGGACAGAGGAGTCCTTCAGAAATCAGCGTTCACGTTGGATTAAATGACGCCTCCAGAAATTCTCCAAGACTGGGTTTGCTAGACCGGATTGTCAATTACAGCAGAGCCTCCATAAACTCACTACTGTCGGACAAACGCTCCCTGAACAGTGTCGTTACTAGTGAACCTGACAAGCACTCACTTCTGGTGGGAGACTTCCAGGAAGACGACGACACCACAGTGTAAAAGGCCTCCGTGGATGCTGCTAGTTGAAGTTCATGTGCACTGACATGGCACTTATGTCGTTGTGGAAGGATCTTATGTCAGTTTCATGCCCTTATGTTCAGGATTTTATCTTAGTTATATTGGTTAATACCTTTCGCAGGGCAGGAGCTCTGAATCTGGCATTATCCAAAATGAATTCCAGCAGTTTTTGTTTTAAGGGATGCAGAGGGTAGAGCAGCGAATTTAAAACAAGCTCTATAGTTAGAGGTTGGTAACTTGTTGGTAATAGAGCAGACCATTTTTTAATTTGACCAAAACAACAACAACAACAACAAAAAAATAATAAAATAAAAGTGCCCAAAGACAGGATGATTTAAAAATGTGAAGATTTGAGAGCACGACCTTGAAAATTTTCTTGAGCCTCTGTCCTTGCCTCTTTGGGGAGCAACGGCTTTCAAAGCACTGTACAAAGCATATAGTTAAGAAGGAAAACAGTTGCAGCTGTTTCAAAATAGATGTGCCTTATTTATTGTAGGCTTGCTTTCACCTCATAACGCCTGCGTCCTTGTCCTGTAGTTCCTAAGAGCCTCCAGGATGGCTTTTACCACCTTCTTTCAAGTCAGCCAAGTTTTGGTGGTTTTTTTTCCTTGACTAAAAATAACTGAAAGCAATCACTTAGAATGAGTCAGGAGAATTATAAGATCAAAGCCAGTCTGGCCTGTACACACTGAGACTCTGTCTTGAAACCTTTTTGTAACTGATGGCTCCTTTGAAATCTTGCTCTTCTTCTTACGTTGTGTGGCTCAGAAGACAGGAAGGGTCTGAAGAGTTGTCTACTCTTCCGTTTCTCCAGTGTTGTCGAAATTCTCAATTCAGTTTCCCCAGGCCTGTGCCAGCTTTCAGTTCTCCTATGGAGTCCAGCTTTGTTCATAGTGGAGTCTGTCCATCAGTCCCAGTCTAAAAACTTAACAGTTGAGCCTCTGTCACTGAAAAAGTCTTTTATGATTAAAACTAATATGTTAAATATTTAGGCATATAAAAGTACCTGGACTAACTAAATTCATCCTTTGGAATACAATCACTTGGCTGGTATATTATAATTTAATAAAATTTTAGTTACCTCTTCTGTTTTAAATAACTTATCAGAGTGACTAGGTGATACCTTATAGTTAAATATATTTTCCTTTGTTTAAAACATTTGTGCTTATAAACAAACTCCAAGCCTTTTATTTGCATGCCACACTTAAAGCCAATAGCACAATCCCTAAGATAGATGATTTATCCTCCGAAAATGTTCTTTTCTCCTTTTCTTTTTTTTTTTCTTTCTTTTCTCCTTTTCAATTCAGTATCAACTACAAAAGTCATTTTTATATTAGCAAGTATAACATGAAATGGAGAATGGGGTTTTTCAATTCTATGCCCTTTCTGTCTTATTCTTTCATATCCCACACCCAAAATTGTTTATGTTCGTCAACACTGTCTTTCTAAATTTGGAAAAGACCTGAGTTCTATCTTGGCTATCTTAGAGAGGTGAAACTTTTGATGAAGGTGCTATTAATTTGGAAAGGCAAACCTATTTTAATAGCGTATTAGTGTATACATTTAAGCTCTAGTTTAAATCACTATCTATGCCTCCTTAAGAGTTTGAGTTTGAGTATTTGTTTCTTTGTTCTAGCAGCCCATTTGAACATAACTTGACTTCCAGAAGAAACAGCTAATCCTAGAGAGTTATAACAGGTTTTTTTCTTGTTCTGGATCCATATTGAGAATAGAAGTCCTCTGGCCCTCAGCCAATTACTCCTTTTGTTCTGCATGTGTTAATTGAGTCCTCCCGTTGCCTCCACATCATGTCATTACTCAAAAAGAACATGTTTGAGAGAAGCATTATTCCGAGGAGAGGGCTCCCATTTAGAGAAGGGATCAAGCACATTGCTTTCAGTTGGCCACTAGCTTTAAGTAATGAGTTACTGCTGAGAACGGATTTGGTGAGTGCATGATTATATATGTGTGTGTGTGTACACACACACACACACACACACTCCAGAAAGAGAAAGAGAAAGAACACATACAGAATGAAAACGGATTTCTATTTGTGTCTGTTTTGAGGTTCTTTATACTTTCTTTACCACTCTCCTGTACTCACTCAACAACCATTCTCTCTGTCAAAAGGCACCATGGATACTTTGTTGTCCAGTGCTAATTCAGATTCAGCTAGGAGGCAATTTTAACGTAAATATCCAAAGATGCCTTTTGACTTTAAAGATTAAAACGTAAATAGACTATTTGCTATTGTAGTTTTAAAAGTATAGTTGTCAGGTGTGAAATAGAATTGTTGCTTTTCCTACTTTAGTATCAACATTTTAGGAAGTTAAATTTGATGCCTTATGAACAAATAATTTTATATTATGCTTTAATTTTTTTAAAAATTATTCTTCATTCAAATATAGACAATGCTTGAAATAGCACTATAGACAAGATGTTTCCAAAACTGTGAGTGTGTCTATCTTTTCTGTACACAGCTTAAAATCAAAAAGGTATAGTAGAGGATTTTCCCATTAGTTTTAGATTCTGTTTTAAAGTTGTTTTTCTTAATATTTATTTTACTCTACATTGTTATTTTCTTTGGATGAGGCATCTGGTTACAGGTTCTTTTTAAATTATTATTAAATACATTCCTGATATCATTCATTTGGGTTATTTTGTTTTCTGAATTAAAAAAAATATTTCTTTACCAAATATAAAAATGCAAATTCATACCAAATTACCAACTTTTCACTGACTTTCTTAAGTCCTTTAGTTTGGTATGAGTAACCAGATAAAACACAAAGCATGAATTCTTATTCGCAGTCCCATGAGCTTCTTTTATTGATCTTGAGGATAAATGCCTTTTGGAGCCCGAACCAGGTGTCTCAACCTTTTGTTTTTAAAGAAATGTTTAGCCTTGTATTGTAAAACTTTGGTTAGATCCAAAACAGGAGCGGACAACTTTGTGCAATATTTGTTTGCTGTGGTCTAGTTTGTTTTTTCTCATGTGCATGTAATTGATATTTCTGCCAAAGATGTGCCTTCAACTTTATAATTATAGTGTTGTAAAAAAACAAAAACAAAACAAAACAAAAACCTGTTGTCATGTCTCACTGTGTTAAATCCTCCGGCCCCCTCTACCAACAGTTCCACACTATGCTCAAAGTGTTGTTTGGGGTTCTTTGGCTGTTGTTTCAGTTGTAAACCCATGCTATACAAGGATCAGAGGTAGTAGCACACATTCAGGTAGGGGGACACAAATCTATTGTCCTTTAGGTCCTACTCACCAGCTGCTATCACTTAGAACAAGAAACAAAGCATTATGCACGTTCTCTTCTTTGTAGTGTCTAATAAATTCTTGATACAGTATCTACCCTAAATTAGCCTTTCTTGATTTGGGGGAATCCTGGGTGCTGTGTATATCCCAGTTATTACGTGGGATTTTTTTCTGGGGAAATGAGACTAAATGTCTACTCAACCCAAATAGGGCACTAACAACAGAGCAAAGTGACTCCCCCCAAGACCAGCATGGTGAGCCAGAGGTGTTGCTGGACTTCGTGACAGGAGCATAGGTGACCCCAGAACAGCTGAATTATTGAAAGTCTCAGCAAATCTATGGGATAGTTCAATCAGAAGAGAAAAGCTGGCCAGCAGGATGAACTTATCGAGATTTTACCCTTATGTTCCCTTTTCCCATCCCTTTTCTACCTGGTTCAAAAGGCAATACAGTGAGAGCAGCAGTGCAGTCAATGAGGTTTCACAACCTTCCAGATTTACCAAAGCGAAGGAGCCTTTGTGCTGGGAATGCTAGGTTAACACATCAAAGCCCTTCATAGAAATGAGGGTAGAGACTGAGACATAGGGTTGTCTCCCTGCTTTGAGTAGCACCTGCCAGCCTTGTTGGGAAGTTTTATCTTTCAGTGTGTGGATGTATCTCCCTCTGTGCTCCTCAGATGTCCGAGGATGATCTAGAAACTGAAGTGCTTTCCTCACCTAGTTAAAACCCCCAATTGCTTTCTTGCCAAGTATAACCGAAAAACTGAGGTTAACTTATCCATGGTAAAGGACCAGTGCCTCTTAGAGCTTGCACAGGTGTTTGTAACTCATTTGAAAAGCATGGTCTAAAATCCAAAATGACTATAGCAACTGAAATAACAAGCAGGCCATGGATGTAGAGGTTATTTGGAGCTGATATGCTGGGCATGATGGCTCATACGTGTTATTACAGCACTCAGGAGGCAGAGGCAGGAGGGCCGTCGTTGCATTGAGTAGCTGAAGGTACATGCTGAGTTTTAAGCCAGCTTGGGCTACAGTGTAAGATCTTGTTTTGTTTCGTTTTTATACATTATTTTTAAATTCATTTAATTTACATCCCAAGGGTGCCCCCTCCCTCCTCTACTACTGGTCTCCCCTTCCCTTTCTTCTTCTCTCCCTTTACCACTAAAAAAGTGGAGCCCTCCTCCCTCCCGTATCAATGCTCCCCATCACATCAAGACAGCATTTCTTCATCCCCTGAGCCAGTCAAGGTAGCCCTGCCAGGGAGTAATGATCCAAAAGCAGGCAATAGAGTCCATGTTAGAAACATCTCCCCCCTCCACTCACCAGGTGCCCTACATAAAGACCAAGCCACCCATGGGTAGTGCAGGGGACCTAGGGCCAGACCATACGTACTCCTTAGTTGATGTCTTACCATCTGTGAGCTCCCGTGGGTCTGTGATAGTTGTCTCTGTTGGTCTTCTTGTGAGGTTCCTGTCCCCTCCAGGTCCTTCCATCTTTCTTCCCACACTTCCACAGGACCCCCAGAGCTCTGTCCCATGCTTGGCTGCAAGTCCCAGCATCCGTCTCAATCCACTTCTGGCTGAGCCTCCCAGATGACAGTCAAGTTAGGCTCTTGTGTGCAAGCAAAGCAGAGCAACATTAACATTGTCAGGGGAAGGCTTTCTGCTGCAGGGTGGGTCTCGGGTTGGGCCAATCATTGGTTGGGCATACCCTCAATTTCTGTTGCCGCTTTATTCCTGCTCTTCTTGTAAGCAGGATAATTTTTGAATCAAAGTTTTTGTGGGTGGGTCCTAAGATCTTGTTTTGATGAAGAATTTGTTACCTTACATTCCAGGAGATCCAAAGTCCAAAAAGGATGGCAGAGCTAAAAACCAGTGTTAGTAAAGTTGTGCTTCCTTGAGAAGCACTCCAGTGCCTTGACCGTTTTTTACCTGTCAAAAGCTGCCTGTGCTCCTTGGCTCATTGATCTTTCACTGTATTGATCCATCTTCTGTTTCCACTGTCATGTTTTATACTACTACCTCTGACTTCCTGACTCCTCTTACAGTGGACTTATGAGATTATTTTGGGTCTACTCAGATCATCCTCAAGTCCAGGTCTTCAACTTTATCATAGCTGCAAAATCCCTTTTGCACCAAATGTACCAAAGTCATAGCTTCAGAGGATTAGGACATCTTTGGGGCATATCACAGTAACCATAGTGAAGTTCATGACATGGCCTGAAGGTTCCCTCAAGCGCAAAATGAGAATAGCACTGTTTACTTGTGGAATTTGGGGACTTAAGAAAAATAGAAGTGATGTTCCTTCTTTATAAGTCAGAGTTAGGGTTTATACAATTTTAAGCATGAAAGTTACAAGAAAGAGGCACTCCAGAAGAAAGTAAGACACACCCTAGAGTGTGGGTATGGGCTTCTCTGAGAGATAATCACTGGAAGGGGTATTGTAAAAATACAGTGGTTACTGTGTGACTTCCTTGTCCTGAGCTTAAGGAAAGAGAAACTGGCCATGCCACTTGGGTGTGTAGGTCCTCTGTTGGTATGGAGCTATTTAAGTTATTGGTTGTGTACGTCACAGAGAGCTTTAAGTTCCGTGCTGTGTGACCTTGACTTCCTGCTAGAAGTCAGGCAATCAGTGATAAAGTCGAGCTACAGCTCAACGCTGTCTTGGGTCTGAGCAGTAGGGAAAGCTGGCCATGCCTTGTAGCCATGAGTAGAACTGAGAAAACTCAACAGTGTGAGAACTTAAGGCTTACATCATATTTGCTTGTCAACTCCCTGGAAAGATTTGCATGGCCTTGCTACAGAGAAACATAAAGGCAGCTGAGATGTGTGATCTAACAGCAACTGGTCACATTTTGTATCCTACTCCTAGGCCTGTCAGATAGCTCAATGAGTAAAGGCACTTGCCGCATAAACCTTGTGACCCAAATTTTTTTATGTTTTACTTAATTTATTTATGTAATTATTTATATATTTCTTTATCATTAAAATTTATTCATGTATCCCCCCATGCTGTAGCCCCCCCATCTCCTCCTAATCCCACCCACCCTCCCTCTTCTCCCTTTATACCCTACTCTATTCCACTGATAGTGCCTTCTCCCCTTCTATCTGACCCTAGCCTATCAGGTCTTATCAGGACTGGCTGCATTGTCTTCCTCTGTGGCCTAGCAAGGCTGCAATCCCCCAAGGATCAAAGAGCCAGCCACTGAGTTCATGTCATATACAGCCCCTGATCCCTTACTAGGGAACCCGCTTGGAAACTGAACAGCCTATGGGCTTCATCTGAGCAGAGGGTCTAGGTCCTCTCCATGCATGGTCCTTGGTTGGAGTATTGGTCTCTGCAGCCCCCTGCCCCAGACCCCAGGTCTTTTGGCTCTGTTGGTCTCCTTGTGGAGCTCCTGTCCCATCCAGGTCTTTCTATCTCCCCCTTCTTTTTTTTTTAATGTTTTCACATTCAACCCTTTATTTCATAACACATTTACACTTTGCAGTCATTTTTTAAAATTACACTTTATTTACTTTGTATCCCCCCTCTAGTTCCCTCCCTCCTCCCTTCCCATCTCTCCCTTCCTTCCCCTTCTCTACACATGCCCCTCCCCATGTCCACTGGTAGGGGAGGGTTTCTTTTTCTTCCTTCTGGTCCTAATCTGTTAGGTCTCATCAGGAATGGCTGCATTGTCTTCCTCTGTGGCCTGGTAAGGCTGCTCCCCACTCAGGGGGAGGTGATCAAAGAGCAGTCTAATCAGTTCATGTCAGAAGCAGTCCCTGTTCCCATTACTATGTAACCACTTGGACACTGAACTGCCATGGGCTTCATCTATGCAGGGGTTCTAGGTTATCTCCATGCATGGTATTTGGTTGCAGTATGCGTCTCAGGAAAGACTTTACAGGAGGTCCACAAGGAGAGCAACAGAACCAAAAGTTTTTGTTTTTTTATTACAGTTTATTTACTTTGTATCCCAGATGCAGACTGGTGCCTCATTCCCTAATCCCACCCTCCCTACCTCTTCTCCCATGTCCCTTCCCCAGTCCACTGATAGGGGAGGTCCTCCTCCCCTTCCATCTGAACCTAGCCTATCAGGTCTCATCAAGACTGGCTGCATTGTCTTCCACTGTGGCCTAGAAAGGCTACCCCTCCTTTAGGGGGAGGTGATCAAAGAGCCAGCCCCTGAGTTCATGTCTAAGACAGCCCCTGTTCCCCTTACTAGGACACCCACTTAGATACTGAGCTGCCATGTGCTACATCTATGCAGGGGTTCTAGGTTATCTCCATGAATGGTCCTTGGTTGGAGTATCAGTCTCAGAAAGACCCCTGGGCCCATATTTTTTGGTTCTCTTGCTCTCTTTGTGGAGCTCCAGTCGCCTCCACAAAGAAAGATAGAAAGATAGGTCTTTCTATCTCCCGCTTCTTTATTAAGATTCCCTGAACTCTGCCCAAAGTTTGGCTATGAGTCTCAGCATCTGCTTTAATACCTTGCTGGGTAGAGTCTTTCAGAGGCCCTCTGTGAGAGACTCCTGTCTTGTTTCCTGTTTTCTCCATTTTCCGATGTCTATCCTGTTTGCCTTTCTGGAGGAGGACTGAGCAGAGCATCTTACCCAGGGTCCTCCTTCTTGCATACCTTCTTTTGGTGTACAGATTTTAGTATGTTTATACTATATTATATGTCTAATATCCACTTATAAGTAAGTATATACTGTGTGTGTCTTTCTGCTTCCGGGATACCTCACTCAAGATGATCTTTTGTAGTTCCCACCATTTGCCTGCAAATTTCATGATTTCCTTGTTTTTTATTTCTGAGTAGTATTTACTCTATTGTATAAATCTACCACAATTTCTGTATCCATTCTTCAGTTGAGAGAGATCTAGGTTGTTTCCAGATTCTGTCTATTATTTATAAAGCTGCTATGAACATAGTTGAGGAAATGTCCTTGTATGTTTGAGCATCTTTCGAATATAGGCCCAGGCATGGCATAGCTGGATCCTGAGGAAGCACTATTCCTAATTGTCTGAGAAAGCACCAGACTGATTTCAAAAGCAGTTGTACAAGGTTACATTCCCACCAGCAATGGAGGAGGGTACCCCTTTCTCCACAACCTCTTCAGCATGTGTTGTCACTTGAGTTTTTGATCTTAGCCATTCTGATGGGTGTAAGGTGAAATCTCAGGGTTGTTTTAATTTGCATTTCCCTGAAGACTAAGAACGTTAAACATTTCTTTAAATGTTTCTCTGCCATTTGATATTCCTTTGTTGAGAATTGCATGTTTAGTTCTGTTCCCATTTTTTAATTGGATTATTTGATTTGTTGGAGTTTAACATTTTGAGTTCTTTATATATTCTGGATATTAGCCCTTGGTCAGATATAGGGTTGGTGAAGATCCTTTCCCAGTCTGTAGGCTGTTGTTTTGTTCTGATGGCAGTGTCTTTTGCTTTAAAGAAGCTTTTCAGTTTCATGAGCTCCCATTTATTGACTGTTGATCTTAGAGCCTGTGCTGTTGGTGTTCTGTTCAGGAAGTTGTCTCCTGTGCCAATGAGTTCCAGGCTGTTCCCCACGTTTTCTTCTAACATGTTTAGTGTGTCTGTTTTTATGTTGAGGTCTTTGATCCACTTTTACTTTAGTGCAGGGTGATAAGTATGGATCTATTTGCATTTTTCTACATGTAGACATCCAGTTAGACCAGCACCATTTGTTGAAGATGCTATCTTTTTTCCATTGTATGGTTTTGGCTTCTTTGTCAAAAATCAAACATCCGTTGGTGTGTGGGTTTATTTCTGGGTCTTCTATTTGATTCCATTGAACCACCATTCTGTTTCTCTGCCAGTACCATGCAGTTTTTATTACTGTTGCTTTACAGTACAGCTTGAGATCAGAGATGGAGATACCTGCAGAAGATTTTTTATTGTAGAGGATTGTTTTAGCTATTCTGAGTTTTTTGTTTTCCCTTTGAAATTGAGAATTTTTCTTTCAAGGTCTGTAAAAAATTGTGTTGGTGTTTTGATGGGAATTGCATTGAATCTGTAGATTGCTTTTGGTAGGATGGTCATTTTCACTTTGCTAATCCTACTGATCCATGAGCATATGGGAGTTCTTTCCATCTGATATCTTCTTCAGTTTTTTTCTTCGGAGACATGAAGGTTTTTTTCATACAGTTCTTTCACTTGCTTGGTAAGAGTCAGACCAAGGTACTTTAAGTTATTTGTGGCTATTTTGAAGGGTGTTTTTCCTTAATGTCTTTGTCAGCCTTTTGGTTTTTTGTTTTGTTTTGTTTTTCGTTTTTCGTTTTTTAATTAATTTTGTATCCCTCCACTTGCTGAAGGTATTTATCAAATGAAAGAGTTCTGTGGTAGAATTTTTGGGATCACTTATATACATATTACCATATATGTGAATAGTGACACTTTGACCTCTTCCTTTCCAATTTGTATCCCCTTGTTCTCCTTTAGTTGTCTTATTGCCCTAGCTAGGATTTCAAGTACTATGTTGAAGAGATACAGAGAGATTGGGCAGCCTTTCCTTGTCCCTGATTTCAGTGGGATTGATTTAAGTTTCTCTCCATTTATTTTGATGTTGGCTATAGGCTTGCTGTATATTGTCTTTACTATGTTTAGGTAAGTGCCTTGTATCCCTGATCTCTCCAAAACTTTAAACATGATTTTGTCAAATGCTTTTCACCATCTAAGGAGATGATCATGTGTGTGTGTGTGTGTGTGTGTTTTTCTTTCTTTCTTTCAGTTTTTTATATGGTGGATTACATTGATGGATTTCTGTATATTGAACCACCCCTGCATGCCTGGGATGAAGCCTACTTGGCTGTGGTGAATTATATCTTTTTAAAGTGTTCTTGGATTTAGTTCGTATTTTATTAAATATTTTTGTGTCAATGTTCTTAACTGAGATTGGTCTGATGTTCTCCTCTCTTTTTTTTTTTCTTGGGTCTTTGTGTGGTTTAAGTATCAAGGTGACTGTGGCTTCATAGAATAAGTTTGGTAATGTACCTTCTGTTTCTATTTTGTGGAATAGTTTAAAGAGAATTGGTATTAGCTCTCTTTTGAAGGTCTGGTAGAATTCTGAGCTGAAATTGTCTGGCCCTGTGTTTTGTTTTGTTTTGTTTTGCTTTTTGGATGGGAGACTTTTGATGACAGCTTCTATTTCCTTGGGGTATAGGACTGTGTAATTTATTTACCTGATCTTGATTCAGCTTTGGTAAATGGAATCAATCAAGAAAATGGTCCATTTCATTTAGATTTTCAAATTTTGTTGCATATAGGTTTTTGAAGTAAGATCTAATAATTGTTTGGATTTCCTCAGTGTCTGTTGTTATGTCCCCCTTTTCATTTCTGATTTTCATGATTTAGATAGTGTTGTTCTGTCGTTTAGTTGGTTTGGCTAAGGTTTGTCTATCTCATTGATTTTCTCAAAGAACCAGCTCTTGATTTCACTGTTCTCTTTGTTTCTACTTTATTTATTTCAACCCTATTTCTAATTTATTGATTTCAGCAGTTTGCTCATCTTGGGTGTGTCTGCTTTTTTTTTTTTTTTCTAATGCTTTCAGGTATGTTGTTGAGTTGCTTGTATGAAATGTGTTGAATTTCTTCTTGAAGGCACTTTGTGCTATCACCTATCCTCTTAGCACTGCTTTAAGACTCTCTTCCTTTCTCTAAAGAATGTACCAACAAAAAAGCAGTTAGTGCCTTACAACACTGACTCTCACTGTGCCTTGGGATGAGTTGGAAATACCTCAGTCTGTTGCAGGCCCGACTTCAGTCGTAACTATTTGTCTTTCTTCCTAGCTCCTGTAAGCTCTGGGTAGAATTGACACTTCAAATTTGCCCAGAATGAAGGTTTTCTTTATTCTTTCATTCATTCAGTAAATATAAAATGCCATCACATATGAGGCATTATTCTAAATATTGATGAAAGATTAGAAAATAAAAAAAAATAAAAACCAAAGTATTTCCTGCAGGGATCTTAGATTCTGGTGGAGTAAGACAGATGATAAAATATTTACCATGGTAGATGATAATAATTTCTGTTAGTTTTCTGTCACTGTGATATAATATAATATGGTAAGTTGAAGCCATCTTTTATGTCCAGCTGTGCCCTTTGCCACCCTTCTCCGAGGATGGAGTGGACAGTCAGCGTACAGAACAAACGCGAGCTACTTAACTGTCAGTTTAAGGTTGCAACCATTAAGTGGGTAAAACAACTTAAATTGATTGCAATGTGGGGTTTAAATGAAGCAAGTATTTGCATTCAGTAACATGTGGGATGCTGGCTGAAGGCTGTTACAGCTCAGAGAAGGGCTGCACCCCAAACCTCTGGAAGGTGCTGGGATGCCAATCAAGAGCTCTCCTTTGCAGAGCAGGCCTGCAGCCCTGGCAGACTTAACAGGGCAGCTGATCTCTGAAGTGGTGGGTGGCTGCCACATCTAGAGACTGCCTCAGAATTCTTTTCTGAATCTGAACCAGGGAGTCTTGGAGGCTGAGGCAAGAATGAGAAGTGCTCTCTGCAGTGTGCTCTGAAGCTCCAGAACTGTCAGACTTACTGAGCAGTGGGCACTGGTTGGCTGATTATCTTACTACATCCCTCCAATCGGAAGAACTGTCAAAAACTGCTGGTAGTTATTATGGTTATTATGAAAGGTAAGCCCCTGGCTGTTCTTTTTCCAGCCTGGTAGTGCTTGGGCAGGAAGCTCTGCCTTGGACAACATTTTTAGATTCAAACCAAAGCCACCACCATGAGGAAAAAAAAATGAACAGGGAAGGGGACACAGGAAATACTGAAGAGGAGATGCTGTTTATGGTGTTCAGAAACATACCTAATGAAAATCTAGCCTTTGGGAAAATCTTTGAAGTAAGTGTGGGTACTTTGTCATGAGACATAAGGGAGGACATGAGACCATTAGAGGAAGATGATACTATATGGGACACATATTTTAAAAGATTTTTGCTATTTACCAGAAACTCAACTAGAACTGGGTGTCTTGTTACTTAATCTGTCAGCCCTACTTAGGAGGCCACAGGAATAATCATGGTGAATGGCAGTAGACATGGCTCAAACCAGGGCGCTAGCAATGGAGGTGGCTTCTGGTCCCTGATTTGATTATGAAGTAGGAGAGAAGTCAAAGACAGCTCCATGTTTTTGTGTGTGTGAATTAAGAAGGCTTTGAGTGGATGATGGTGGTGCAAGCCTTTAAATATAGCACTCAGGAGACAGAGGTAGGCAGATCTCTGAATTCGAGGCCAGCCTGATGTACAGAGTTCCACAACAGCCAAGGCCACACAGAGAAACCCTGTCTCAGAAAACAAAAGCAAAAACAAAAAGAAACAAAAAAGGCTGGGGCCAGGCATGGTAGCACTTGCCTTTAATTTCAGCACTCAGGAGGCAGAGGCAGGATGATCTTTGTGAGTTCAAATCCAGCCTGGTTTACATAGTGAGTTCTAAGATAGCCAGGGCTACATAGAGAGTCCCTGTCTTCAAAAGAAAAGGCTGTGGTTAGTTGGGTGTGGTGGGGCATACTTGTAGGCTCAGCCACTCTAGAAGTTGAGGCATAGGTAGTTGCTTGAGCTGGAAAGTTCAAACCCAACCTGGGCAATATAGTGAGACCTTGTCTCAATAAACAAACAAGGCTAGGCTACCATTTGCAAAAATGGGAAAGGCTGTAGGTGGAATGGCTTGAGTTTGGTGAGAGAAGAGAAAAAAAGGTGAAATGTTCACTCTTGCCTGTAATTGTGATATATCTATATGTATCCCAGAGGAGATATCAAATAAGCAACTGGATATATAAAATTCAAATAGTGGTATATAAAAGAATAAAATCAGTGTGTGAGCCTATAGGGGACATTTCTCATTCAAACCACAATAGTGAGTATTCCCAATATACATTTGGAGACTTGACTCAGCAGCTACTCTTTCAGAATACCAGGCATGCACATAGTATACAGACATCATGCAGACAAAACACCCATACATGTTTAAAAAAATCTTTAGAAGTGTAGGAATTAAGATGGAGCAGAGATTGAAGGAATGACAAACCAATGACAGGCCTAACTTAAGAGCCACCCCATGCCAACTATTAATGATACCCTGCTAGGCTTGCAGACAGGAGCCTAGCATAATGTCTTCTGAGAGGCTTCACCCAGCAGCTGATGGAAACAGATGCGCAGACCCACAGCCAGACAATAAGCTGAGCTCAGGGAGTTCTGTGGAAGAGTGGGAGGAGAGAAGGTCCCAGAGGGGTCAGGGACTCCACAAGAAGATGTACAGAGAGTCAACTAACCTGGGCCTATGGGGGGCTCACAAAGACTGAACCACCAGCCAAAGAGCATGCACGGGCTGGACCTAGGCCCCTGCACATAGGTAGCAGATGTGCAGCTTGGTCATCATGTGGGCTCCCTAACAATGGGAGGAGGGGCTGTCTCTGACTCTGTTCCCTGCCTTTGGATTTCTTTCCCCTAGCTGGGCTGCCTTGTCTGGCCTCTCTGAGAGAGGATGAGCTTAGTCCTATTGCAACTTGAGGTGCCAGGATGTGTTGGTACCCCTTGGGGGCTTTTCCTTCTCTGAGAAGAAGGAGAGGGGGGAATAGGAGGAGGGTCCATGAGGGTGGGATTGGGAGAGGAAAAAGGAGGGGACTTGAATGAGACTGTAAAGTGATTAAATAAATAAAATTTAAAATTCCCAATTAAAATGGATGAGCTTTATTTTACATACCTTAATTTTTTTTCCTGGTGCTGAGGGTTAAACACTTGAGTATTCTAAGAAAGCACCCTGTCACTGAGCTACATACCTGACCCTTCTTCATTTTTGTTCTGAGGATCACCTACACTTGAGATCCTCCTGTTTCAGTTAACGGAGTCCCAGGTGATTTGTGTATTTGTGAATTCCAAGCAGCTGCAATTAGAGGCATGAACCACAGGACAGTTTATAGCTAAAGTAAAGACAGTCTCTCAGTTCGTAAGTGTGATGACTTTTTGCTGCAACAGCTTTGGTAAAGTGGAACTTTGGTAAACTGTAGACTGTCTCCCTTGGTATGTCAGTATTAGCCATGTAACGCATTTTGCAAGAGATTTGAAAAGCCGAAGTGAAGCCATGCCTCCAGGGTGATTTATCTCTTTATTCTGGGAAAGTTGGTGACTTGCCGGGAGCACAAAGGCGGATTGTACACATTGTTGCTGGCATCTGGCTCACCTTGGTGTACTTGGCACCTGGGCCCACAGTTCATTAGCCACCACTACAGCCCCTCTAAAAGCTTGTGTTAAAGCCAGACCATATGCAAGTACAGTCTGTGATGAAGGCTTTTCCTTTTCCCTCAGCCAGCCACAGCTCCTGGAGAGACAGTGCCAGCCACATCTCTCATTAGTACCTTGGCCTCAGGGCAGCTTGAGACACAGGTTTCTGTGTAAGGAAGAAAGCCAATCTCAAGAGAGTCCACTTCCAGTAGATTTCATTTCATAGAGTTCATTTAAATTAGTAATGCTTTTTGGTTGCTTTTCTTTTCCTAAAGGAAGTCTTCTGTAATTTCACTGTCCAGCAGACAAGAAGGAGGGCAAGTAAGGGGCAAAGAAGGTGGCAAGGGATGAGGTGGGGGAGGGCATCTGTCCCTTGCCCATGCTGCCACAATGGCAGACAAGTTGTGGTGCCAGCTCTTTCATACCCACACCCTTGGCCTGGCTATCAGGGTCAGCTCTACTGTGCTGCCCAGGAGAGGTTCAAGGCTAGTTCTCCTGCTCTCATGATCCCGTCGGGACCAGCTCTTCTGTCTGCCACCAGTTGCAGGGGCAAAAGGGAAGAGAGGGGATTTCTCTTCACAAGTGGCACTGCACAGCAGACAAGATGCAGGGCTAGCTCTCCCATGCTTACACCGTTGGGGCCAGCTCACCTGAAACCTCCACATCCAGCTCTACTGTGCGGTCCAGGTGAGGGGCAGGGCCTGCTCTCCTAAGTGATTCAGCAGGTGAGGGGCAGGGATAGCTCCTATGTTTTGATGACCTCCGGGGTCAACTCTCCTGCTTGCCTTAGGTGGTGGCTGCAGGGGGGCTGGTGGCATATTTTCTTGACCCATATCACAGCAGGGCAGATAAGTGACAGAGCCAGTTCTCCCATGCTCTCACTTTCTGGGCTGGCTCCCCCCACCCCCACCAGGGTCAGCTCCACTGTGCTGCCCAGGAGAGGTGCAGGGCCCCGATCGCCCAAGTGCTGCAGCTGGTGAGGGTCAGGACCACTTATGGTAATGTGGTAGGTCCCCTTTAAGATTTTTCTTTTGAGCACAATCAAAGGTTAACAGAAATGGTTTTCCCCTGTGGCTGAGTGACTGAGGTAGTGAAATTTAGCAGCCACTAATTTTTTCAATCTGGAGACAGTCCCCACTCTCAGATCATCACCCTCTAAAAAGCATTGATTTGGTTAGATGCAGCCTTTGCATTAGAAAAATAACTGGTTGGAGGTGGGGAATGTAGCTAAGATAGAGCACACACTTAACACCATAAGGTCTAGAGCACCATAAAAAGCAACTCTGTTCACAAAGATATTTTAAAAGAAACCATGCTTTTATGTACAAGCCAAAAACTCTCCTAACAGAAGCAAAGCAGGCAGCAAGCAAGCAGTATAAGTGCAGATTCAGAATCAATATCCTTTCTCTGTGGCATTGGGATCATGCAGGGGTACATGGCTGAGATGAGTATAACATAAGTCACAGAACTTCCTGTCAAATGCTTCATGGGAAGTCATGTTTGCAATAGCTGCAAGCATAACCTGTCATCTCCCCTGTACTTGCCTAACATAGCAGATGGATATTTTGCCCTCCCTGCTTGTTGCTTCATGGTCATCATCCATTGATTACTGCAGGGGCTGCGTGAAAGCGACTCTTAGAAATTTCCTTCTTCCAGCCAGTCTAAGCCTGCCCATTGGTGTCTGCTTCTCATCATTACATTTGGACTTTTAACCTTGAGGCTAGCCAGGAAATTGGGAAGTGAGCTGAGAAAATGAGGAACTCAAAGCTAATCTTATCCTTTGACACGGTAGACTAATAAAATATATGTTGGTGATTGTCATCAGAGATGGTCTTCCTCTGGCAGCTGATCTGGGAGAAGATGCAGAGACCCACACCTAAACATTAGGCAGAGCTTGGGGAACCTTACAAAAGAGGAGAAAGGATTTGTAGGAGCCAGAGGGGTCAAAAACACCATGGGAAATCCACAGAATTAACAAACCTGTACTCATAGGTGCTCAGTGAGCCTGAACCAACAATCAGGAAACCTGTATGAGTCTGACGTAGGACCTCTGCATATATGTTACAGTAGTGTGGCTTGGTGTTCTTATAGGACTCCTAACAGTGGGAATGGGTGGTGTTTCTGACTCTTTTGCCTGCTTTTCAGGCCCTTTTCACTATGTTTCCTTGTCCAGCCTTGATATGAGGGTTTGTCCCTTTGTCTCATTGTAGTTAGTTATGCTGGGTTTGGTTGATACCACTTGGAGGCCTGCTCTTTTCTGAAGAGAAATGGAGGAGGAGTGGATGGGAGAAGGTGGGAGGGAGGGAATAGGAGGAGTGGAGGCAGAGAAAACTGTGGTCAGGATGTATTTTATGAGAGAAGAATACAGATTAAAGGATATATATATATATATGTACATATATATGTATATATATATATATATATACACATACATACACACACACACATATAATATGTACTGGGGAAATGGAAGAGGCCTGAAATCTTCTGGTTCTTAATATCACTTGAGTGTCATTTTTGCTCACAAGCTGTGGTTGAGGTAATGGGGAATACCAGTAGAGTTTGCTTTTGTTCCAATGGCTGTCCTAGCTAAAGAGAACATTAAAGCTACATTCTTCTTTCTCCACCTCTTTCCTATGCCTCTGACTTTATTTAGTGGTCTAATCTCTGAGCAGAGAATAAGTGCTCTCACATGGCAACCCATTTAAAACTTCTTTAAAGGCATACCATGCACAGTTGGCCTGAGATCTCCCTCTTCAGGGATTGTGACTGAAATATTCTTTAAACATCTTGAGTTTATATAAAACCAACTTTGGTAAAGTTCATTTTTAAATGTGGGCCTGTCGTGCGTGCATCAGGAGGTGGCAGAGAGGAGAGAGGATATGTCTACACTCAGTGTTCTGACCTAAGAACATCTGAATGATCAGTAGCCTAATTTTCCCTGAAAAAAGAGAGCCTGAGAGGACCACCAGGCCCCAGCTGTGCAGGCCCAGATGGCCTCCCAGAAACAGCAGCAATCTGGAGACTAGAAGAACCCTGTTTTTGACCAGGGCCCTGGGCAGCAGTGAGCCCAAGACAGACAACCCTTGCATAGGACCACTTTTGAGCCCAGGGAAGGAGCAAGACAAGACGACCACCAAATCAGTGCCATGGGGCCCAGACAGGGAGCTAGCTTGGGATGACCACCATTCTGGTATTGTGCACACCAGGAGGAGTGGTTCAGACTATGCCTGAGGTGAACACTGTCTGGTGCCATAATGCAAAAGTGGGGCACAGCAATTCTGAGACCACTCCTGAGACAACCCCAGAAACTCAGAGACCCTGGGCTCCACTAACAGGAACAAGGAAGTGGTAGAGAAATGGAAATGCAAGAGAAACAGAAGGATGTGGACATAATGAAGAGAGGCAGAACTGGACACCTGAGGGTGGTGAGGAACAGCCTGATGTGAGTACCCGGGTAATGCCACCTGGGACCATAGTGGAATCCTGATCTGTGCTCCGACCCGAGGCCACATCTGGGTTTATGGCCCTGCTGCAGCTGGGGTCTGTTACCACCAAAGGCCAGGCAAATGTTCCTGGTCTGGGATACTTCCTGGGGACATGTTGATGTCTGAGGGCTGTGCAGAACAGGTATCCCATCCCTCACCTGGGCATCCTCAGAGCTGTCTCCTGTATCTGACAAGAGTCAGAGTCCTCCCTCTTGATTAGTTTCTTTAGGTGTACAGATTATAGCATGGACAAAGGAGAGATACCCCCTTAACCCTCACCACCTGCAGCATGCAGGAGACTTGGCCCTGGGGTCAGGAGAGCAGGAGAGCTGGTCCTTTCCCTCACCACCTTCAGCAGTCAGGAGAGCTGGCCCTTGGGTCACAGAGTGGGAGAACTGGCCATGTCCTTCACTGCCTGCACCCTCAGGAGAGCAGGCCATGTACCTCTTCTGGGTAGCAGGGTAAAGCTGGCCCTGATTTCCAGGGTTGCCGGTGAGCTGGTCCTGAGGGAATGAGAGTGGGAGAGCTGGAAGGCTGACCAGTTCAGATGCTTCCTAGGTGCATATCCAGGGCTTTGAGTAGGCCCACCCCAACACCTACCCCATTGATGAACTGCTGGAACACGTGAAGGGGATGATTCTGTAGTTATGTATCTGGATGGCACAGGGCAACAACAGAATATCTGACAGAGTCCCAGTGAGGTTCCAGTAGTGATAGTGTAGCAGAAGCCAGAGGCCTCATGCCAGACCAACAAGTCATTGCAATGAACATTTGCAAACAAAGAAGTGTTGACAAAAGAGTATACTGTGTGACACACTGTGACACACTCCAGCTTCCACAACAAGATTTTTTTTCTCTCTTGGGGAGGAGGTTGTAAGGGTGGAGGGTGGGCATGAGGGGAGAGGGAGATGAGTGGGATTGGGGTGCATGATGTAAAATTCACAAAGAACCAATGAAAAGTTAAATTAAATAAAACGTGGTCTTGCAGTTGGGTAAGAGTACTTGCTGCACAATTATTAGAATCTGAGTTCAAGTCCTTAGCATCTACATAAAAGGTAGGTATGGCCCCTTATGTCTGTAACCCCAGTACTGAGGGAAGGGAAGGTAAAAACAGGAGGATTGCTGAGGCCACCAGCCTAGCTCCTAGCTTAGTGAGGGATTCTCTCAAGGGAATAAGACAGACACTTTTTTGCTGCCAGACCTCCGCCATCACGGGTCACATGCACGCTCCCGGGAAGGGCCTGTCCCAGCCGGCGCTGCCCTACCGTCGTAGCGTCCCACGTGGCTGAAGTTGACGTCTGACGACGTGAAGGAACAGATTTACAAACTGGCCAAGGAAGACCTGACTCCCTTCCAGATAGGTGTGATCCTGAGGGACTCACATGGTGTGGCACAGGTCCGTTTTTTGACTGGTAATAACATCTTGAGAATCTTTAAGTCCAAAGACCTTGCCCCTGACCTCCCTGAGGATCTCTACCATTTGATTAGGAAAGCCATTGCTGTCCGAAAGCATCTTGAGAGAAACAGAAAGGATAAGGATGCTAAATTCCGCTTGATTCTGATAGAGATCAGAATTCACCGGTTGGCTCAATACTTACTATAAGACTAAGCGGGTCCTCCCACCCAATTGGAAATAGAGTCATTCACAGCCTCTGCTCTAGTGGCATAAATTCTCTTGTATACACCTGCAGTAAAATCACTTTGAAATAATAAAAAAAAAGACAGACAATGGTAGAGCAGGACTCCAACCTCCTACTCTGCTCCACCTGTACACACATGTGCATATGCCACATGCAAATTAAAAATAAAATAAGTTAGTAAAAATGTGATCCTCACTGGGAATATATCTTGCTGGACTGGTTCAAGTCTGTCTGTCTGTATATATGTATGTATGTATGTGTGTGTGTGTATGTGTGTGTGTATGTATGCATGTATGTGTAGCTCAGGGGTAGAATGTTTATCTACCATGTATTTAAAAAGAGGTTAAATCTCCAGTATTAGAAAAACAATAGTGAGTTAGTTCTAAGCCAGCCTGATCTACAGAGAGAGACCTCCATCTCAGAAACAAAACAGGAATGAGACACTTTTTTCTGTCATGGAGAACAGTGTATCATCTATAGGCTTTTTCTGTTAGCTCACATCCAGAGGAAAGCACCTTGTTATTTTGTTTTGCTTTTTGTTACAAACAAGTGCTCTGTGTGATTCTCTTTTATTCCTCACAGGCTAAATTGCCTCTCTCCACTTTCTGTTCTCAGATTTCCCCTATTGACTTAACAGAATCATGTGAAAACAAATACAGCAGGCTATCAACAGGATCATTTTTTTTTTTTAATTTTAGGTTCTTAAATCTTCATTTCTTTCAGAGGCCCTCTGTGGCAGGTTCCTAACTTGTTTCCTGTTTTCTTCTTCTTCTGATGTCCATCCTCTTTGCCTTTCGGGATGGGGATTGAGCGTTTTAGTCAGAGTCCTCCCTCTTGATTAGTTTCTTTAGGTGTACAGATTTTAGTAGGTTTTCCTATGTTATATGTCTATATGAGTGAGTATATACCATGTGTGTCTTTCTGCTTCTGGGACAGCTCACTCAGGATGATCCTTTCCAGGTCCCACCATTTACCTGCAAATTTCATGATTTCCTTATTTTTCATTGCAGAGTAATACTCCATTGTGTAGATGTACCACAATTTCTGTATCCATTCTTCAGTTGAGGGGCATTTGGGATGTTTCCAGCTTCTGGCTATTACAAATAAAGCTGCTACAAACGTGGTTGAGGAAATTTCCTTTTTGTGTGCTTGAGCCTCTTTTGGATATATGCCTAGGAGTGGTATGGCTGGATCTTGAGGAAGCACTATTCCTAGTTGTCTGA
This sequence comes from Meriones unguiculatus, assembly GCF_030254825.1. Lineage (NCBI taxonomy): Eukaryota > Metazoa > Chordata > Mammalia > Rodentia > Muridae > Meriones > Meriones unguiculatus. The sequence goes on along the minus strand of NC_083369.1, from coordinate 14,324,673 downwards.
GAAAGCGCCAGATTGATTTCCAAAGTGGTTGTACTCCACCAGCAGTGGAGGAGGGTTCCCCTTTCTCCACAAGGCTCTGCCCTGCAGACTATCAAAGCAGACGCTGAGATTTATGGACAATTGTTGGGCAGAGTGCATGGAATCTTACGTAAGAAGTGGGAAATAGTAAGATCTGGAGAGGACAGGAACCCCACAAGGAGAGCAACAGAACCAGAAAATTTGAACACAGGGGTCTTCCCAGAGATTCATACTCTAACCAAGTACCAGGCATGGAGATAACCTAGAACCCCTGCACAGATGTAGCCCATGGCAGTTTAGTGTCCAAGTGGGTTATATAGTGATGGGAAGAGGGACTGCCTCTGACATAATCTGATTGGCCTGTTGTTTGATCACCTCCCCCTGAGGGGGGAGCAGCCTTACCAGGCCACAGAAGATGACAATGCAGCCACTCCTGATGTGATCTGATAGACTAAGATCAGAAGGAAGGAGAGGAGGACCTCCCTTATCAGTGGACTTGGGGAGGGGCATGCGTGAAGAAGGGGGAGAGAGGGTGGGACTGGGAGGGGAGAAGGGAGGGGCTTATGGGGGGATACAAAGTGAAGAAAGTATAATTAATAAAATAAAATAAAATTTAAAAATATTCATTCCTTTATTGTAATTCAATCTTCACACTCTTTGGGGATTATATTCCTTTTTACACACCCTAGTTAGATCATACTGTGCTTAGTTTTTTTTTTCCCTAATTTTTTGAAATATATTATTATTGTTGTTATTTTTATTGTTGTCATTGTTATCTGAGACAAGTTTTCTCTGTGTAGTCTTGGCTGTTCTGGACTAGCTCTGTGGACCAGGCTGGCCTCAAGTTCAGAGATCTACCTGCCTCTGCCTCCCAAGTCCTGGCACTAAATGTGTGTACTACCACCTCCAGCTGGATTTTTATTATTTTTAATTGTGTGTGAGCACACACACAGGCATGTGCTGAAGTCAAGGCAGGAAGTCAGAGCAGGAATTTGAAAATGGAAACCACGGCTGCATAATGTTTGCTGGCTCACACACAGGCTCATACTTACATATTATACACACACACACATATATACAATATATATATTACATATTTTATACATATATATATATATATTACATACACACACACACATCCCAGGACCACTAGCCTAGGAATGGTACCACCTACATATCAATTAGCAGTCAAATAATGCTCCATAGACATTCCAACACTTGACTTTTCTCAATGACAAATTGTGACCTGGAAGTAGAGAATTAATTAAACCCTTTTCTTCCCAAGTTGCTTTTAATCATGATGTTTATCATAGCAACAGAAAACAAACTAAGACGATCAATAAGCAAAAATACAAATTAAAACAATGCTACGGCTCCTAAGAACCCATCGGTTCTTGAGGAGTCACAGGCAATTAATGGTTGCTAGGGGAAGGGAGTCATATTTCTCAGTGGTGTAAGCACTGGCAAGTTGCCCTTGCTCAGATGGATAACCCCTATCGATGCTCAAGTAGATAGTCCCTCACAGTGCTCATGGTAGAAACATTAATCAAAGCAGTGTGTCTCAGTATAAAAACAAAGAAAGATAAGAGGTGCTAAAGAGATTAAAAGCACTTCCTGTTCTTGCAGCAAATCTTCAGTTTCCAATCCCTTTTCCAGGTTGCTCACAACTCCCTGTAACTCCAGATCCAGAGACTCTAATGCCCTATTCTGCCCTCCTAGGTTATCCACATACACATGCAATCTGGCTGATGGGCTGAGAGTAGCCGTCTTAGTTACTTTTCTGTTAGTGTGATAAGACATCATGACCAAGACAGCTTATAGAAGAAAGGATTTATTTGTGGCTCACTGTTTTAGAGGGTTAGAGTACATGATTGTCATGGCAGGGGGCATGGCAGAAGGCAGGAAGGAATGGTGCTGGAGTGGTAGTTGAGAGCTCACATCAAGTCTTCAGACACTACCATGAGGCAGAGATCCAGACATTGGGAATGGCTCCAGTCTTTTGAAACCTCATAGCTCACTCCCAATGACATGCTTCCTCCAACAAGGCCACACCTCTTAACACTTCCCAAACAGTTCCATTAGCTGAGGACCAAGTATTCAAACAGATGAGCCTATGGAAGGTCATTCTCATTCAAACCACCACAGTATACCAGAGGGGAACCGTCTTGTATTATGTGTACAATGGTGATGCCAGCTTGATTGGACCTTAGTGGAACAGTGGGAGTAGCGAGTTGGAAGCTTCTTAATATAGTTCAAAGGCTAATGTATTATGTGACAGCAGGACAGAGCATTTTAAAGTCAGTACTGTTTTTTTTTTCCAAAATAAGAAAAATTATATGTATTTGTGTAGGAGGTGGGGAATCACACAGGAGTCAGTTTTCTCCCTCCACCAGGAATTGAAGCAGCCAGTGCCATTACCTGCTAAGCCGTCTCACCAACCTTCTAGCCTAGGTTGGTCTCCAGCTGCTTCTGTAGCCAAGAAAGACCTTCAACTTTTTGTCCTCCAAGTCTCTTGTCTCAAGTGCTGAGTATGCCACCATGGCAAGTTTATATAGTTAGTTGCTTCAATTATATTTTTTAACTTTTTTATTAAATTTTTAATTTTTTGTATTAATTACAGTTTATTCAATTTGTATCACAGATTAGCACCCTCCCTCATCCCCCCCCCAATATCACCCTCCCTCCCTCATCTCATCCCATACCCCCTCCAAGTCCACTGATAGGAGAGGTCAATTTTTTTTATTTAATTTTTAAGTTTTTTATTTATTACAATGCATTCACTTTGTATACCAGCTGTAGCCCCCTCCCTCAGCCCCTCCCAATCCTGCCCTCTCTCCCTCCTTCCCTCATCTCCTCACATGCCCCTTCCCCAGTCCACTGATAGGGGAGGTTTTCCTCTCCTTCCATCTGATCATAGCCTATTGGGTCTCATTAGAACTGGCTGTATTGTCCTCCTCTGTGGCCTAGTAAGGCTGCTCCCCCATCAGGGGGAGGTGATCAAAGAGCCAGCCACTGAATTCATGTCAGAGACAGTTTCTGTTCCCCTTACTAGGGTATCCACTTGGAGACTGAGCTGCCATGGGCTATATCTGAGCAGGGGTTCTAGATTATCTCCATGAATGGTCCTTGGTTGGAGTATCAGTTTCGGAAAAGGCCCCTGTACCCAGATTTTTTGGTTCTGTTGCTCTCCTTGTGGAGCTCCTGTCCCCTCCAGGTCTTTCAATCTCCTCCTTCTTTCATAAGATTCCCTGCACTCTACCCAGCAGGGTATTAAAGCACATCCTGAGACTCATAGCCAAACTTTATTTAATTATTAAAATTAATTTAAAATTTTATGTATATAAGTGTTTTGCTTGAATGTATGTCTGTGCATCACATGTGTATGCTTGGTGCCCAAGGAGATCAGAAGCGGGTGTCTAATCTTCTGGGACTGGAGTTACAGATGATTGTAAGCCACCATGTGGGTGCTGAGAGTTAAATCCAAGACTTCTGCAGGAGCTGTCATTGCTCTTAAGCACTGAGCCATTTATGCAGACCCCTCCACCTTTTTTTTTCAGTTTGTCAAGACAGGGTTTCTCTGTGTAGCCTTGGCTGTCTTGGACTCACTTTGAAGACCAGGCTGGCCTTTAACTCACAGAGATCCTCCTGCCTCTGCCTCCCTGAGAGCTGGGATTACAGGAATGCCCCACCACACCCAGTTTTATCCAGCCACTTTTAATTTTTATTTTTTGATAATTTCATGCATGAGTACTGTAATTTTATCATTTCTACTCTCTCCCCTTCCAACTCCTCCTGTGTGGACCCATGCCCTCACAAATGCATGGCTTCTTCACGTTTTTACATATACATATTGTCTTAGCGTTCTATTGCTCTGAAGACACCATGACCATGGTAACTCTTAGCAAGGAAAGCATTTTATTGGGGCTTGTTCACAGTTTCAGTACAGCAGCAAACATGATGCTGGAGAAGGAGCTGAAAATTCTATATCCAGATCTGCAAGCAGCAGGGAGAGCAGGTTTCCAGCTTCCCAACACCAGGACTTGATCCATCTGAGCCTCCCCAAATGAGCCTACACACAAGAAACTTGGGGGAATGTATGGTGGACAGAAAGCAATATCTCCCTTCAAGACTGTTTTTGCAATACAAATCAGGCAAGACTTTGGTATATCTGAAGTACACCTCCTTGCCTGCCTCCTCTACCACACCTGAAAAAAATAAAAGAGGAGGAGGTTTGAAGAGGAAAGAAATGTTTCATGTCCTAAGGGTTTGGAACAATCATCACGAGGTTAAGAGTCCTAAGATAGAATGTCATTGTTTAGCAAAGATGGAAAACTGTCATGCCAAAAGCTTCTCAAAGGTATGTTGTTTTTCTTGACTTGATTCCATTTCAGCAGTATACAGCAAGCAAAATAATGGGAATATATCCAATTTTTGTTTGAGACAGGTCTCATGTAACCCAAGCTTGCCTGGAGCTCTCTATAAGCCAAGGGAGATTTTGAACCACTGATCTTGTTTTCAATGGTACTGAGAAGTGGTGATACAGTGGTACTGCATCACCACTTCTGGCTAAGAATTTTTAATTTTTAATTTTTTTTTAATTCAGTGTAACTCACTTCATCACTCTCACAACAGATAGTAATAGCACAGAGGAGTGATATTTATTTTCTTACTATGGCAAAGTCCCTGTTCCCTGGTGCTTACACTTTTGCCTATTTCCAATGTCTTAAGTATTGTTGTTGTTGTTGTTGTTGTTATTATTATCATTATGTAGTCCAGGTAGGCCTCAAACGAGCTTGGGTTTGAAGCTCACCTTGCAGTACTGATCTTCCTATCTGCACATCATGAGTGCTGGGTTTACAAGCATGCTCTACCACACTCAGTTTTTGCAGTACTGGGGATCAAAGCCAAGGCTTTGTGCTCACTTAACAAGTACTCCATCAAATAAACTACATCCCCAGCCCATTAAACAGCAACTAAAAATTTGGCAGGTGTTGAAGTACCTACTGGGCAGAATCTGCTATGCAAATTACTGTTATGCTTTGAAATGTACTTCTATGATTTGTATAATAAGCTTTCCAAAGTAACATGTGCAAGTTTATTTTATTTTTTAATTTAATAAGCTTTTTAAAAAATTTAAACTTTCCTTTGCTTTTTATTTATTTATTTTTTGGTCACTTGTTTAAGTCAGAGTCTCACTATATAGCCCTGGCTGGCCTGGAAGTGCCTAAGTAGACCAGGCTGGCCTCGAATTCCCTGATATACACCTTCCTCTGCCTTCAGTGCCTTAAAGTGCTGAGATTAAAGGCATTGGCCACTGTGCCAGCCCTTCTTTGCTTTTTGAGTCAGAGTCCAGCCACAATAGCCCAGATTGGCCAAGGATTGGCTTCCCGCCTTAGCTTCCTGAGTGCTAGGATGACAGGTTTGACCTCTCCTGCCTTTCCTTTCTTTTCCTGTTCTTTACTCCCTTCCTCCACCCCCACCCTCTTTCTGACAGGATGCCAGACTGGACTCAAACTCATTGTGTTGCCGAGAGTGACCTTCAACTTCTGATGCTCCTGCCTCTACCTCCCAGGTTGTAGGAATAAAAGTGTGAGCCACTAAGCCTGGTTTATTTGCTTCTGAGTAATGGAAGCCAGGACATCACACGTACTAGACATGCAAGCACTCTACCAGCTGAGCTACATCCAGGGTTCTTCAAGTATAGGGTTTTGCTACAGTTCAGAAGTATCCAGCCCAAGAAGTTATGGGAATGGAGCAGAATGTCAGGCAGAAGTGGCCTTTGGAGAGCACACACATGTAACTCTGCGTCTTCACCGTCATGCTGAAGTGGTAGAAGTTCTGGATTGAGGTCAGGAGACCTGAATATGAATGACAATCTTGTGCATATCACTTACCAGCTGAGTACAAAGGGCTTCCCTTTTTTTATAAAGCTTGATAGAGAATTGTCATAGGGCTGTAACCTGTGAAGTTCTAAGCAACCATGAGGCATTTTATTTCTGGGTAGCAAGTTCCACAGACCCATTAGATTAGACCATGGACTCTGGCTCACTTCCTGGAAGAAAGGAGGCCCTCCTCCACCCTCACACTGATGGCCACATAATAGCCCTGCCAAGCAACTTCCAGGCCAGTAGAGTGCTCTATCACTGAGATACTAGCCTTGGAATTTAAGGCAAGAGGATCCTTGAATCCAGAAGTTGGCAGTCAGCCTGTACCACCCAGAGAGAAAGGCGGATAGGGGGAGAAAGATAAGGAGGGAGAGGTAAGAAGGGAGAGACAGAGACAGGGCGCTCCAAGGGCAGCAATAGAAGCATCCTCTTAAACCCACAGAGAAAGCTTAGAATTATTTTAAGAGTTGTACGGCAGTCACACTTTCAAAGTCGCAGAAAGCTTTCACGGGGGATTCACAGAGCACTTCCCAGACAGTGGAGACGTTATTTCAAAGCATGTAACACTGTGACTGTGTAGGTTGCAAGTTTGGAAAAAAGTCAGGAAGCCCTTTTTCAACAACATTCCACAGGATTCCTTCCCACATCCTCAGCTTCACACAGTCCCTGAGCCCCTTGCCCGTTTCAGGAATGCCTTTGATGGATACTGGAAAAATCAAAGAGGTCATGGACCTACTCAGAAAAGAAACCCAGGAATGCTCCTGAGGCATGATAACCCTTGTAAATAGAACCCTTGTAAATTTGGAACACCAGTAAGCTTCTCTTGAGTTCCCTTTATCTCTTGCCTGATTTGACATGACTGTTGACAGAGCTGTGCCCTTTATATTAGATAAGCCTTAAATGAAACCCACGGGTCAAAAGCTGCTGTTGGGCCTGTCCTGCCCTTCATATTGCAGTGTTATGAAGGGTCCAATCTTGAGGGGGAAAAAAACTGTATTTCCAAGCTTGTGGCCCAAGGTCAGGGACGGGGAGACAGAGACACAGAGACTATGCTTAACTGAGGTTGGAAACTTTAGCAACAGATATTTATCTGTAGTGAGTGCAGGATAGAGAATGATGTGATAAGTTACCATGGGGGCCTGTTTCCTCACTCCTGTCTCCTCACCAGTGATTTGGTAAGGGGCAAACTGAGGAAGAGGCTGTGGGGATTGCTAGCAATCAAGACCAGATTTCACACAGGTGAAGACAGTTTTCGGAATGTGACCCCTGGAGGCAACCATGTGACAGGGAAACAGGATGAAAATGCAGACCCTGAGCCCTCTCCAGATCCAGTTACTGTAAAACTCCAGGGACGGAGCCTAACAACCTCTGGCTTCGCAAACCTCCCAGGTGAATCTGAGTCATGCTAATGCTTGAGAATCCCTTCCTCTGAGCTTAATTTCAATCTTGTCTGCCTATATTAGGCATTTGTTTTGAATCCAGACTCTGCAGTGGAACCAAAGATTTCTAGGCAGGACTGAGAAACACAGATGTATTCTGTCCTTGAGGGCAAGTGTCGGTGGTTTGCTTTCTACTGCTGTGATAAAACATCCCTGCCAAAAACAACCTGAGGTGAAAAGGGTTTATTTTTATTTATAGCTTGCCCCCAAGGACAGAATGAAAGGAAGTCAGTGTAGGAACTCAAGGCAGGAACCTAGAAGCAGGAACTAAAGCAAAGGTCATGGAGAAGTGTTGCTTACTGGCTTGCTCCTCCTGGCTTACTCAGTTTGCTTTTTCTTTCTTTCTTTCTTTCTTTCTTTCTTTCTTTCTTTCTTTCTTTCTTTCTTTCTTTCTTCTCTCTCTCTTTCTTTCTTCTTTTTTCAAGACAGGATTTCTGGCTGTCCTGGAACTCAATATGTAGACCAGGATGGCGTTGGGCTCACAGAGATCCTCCTGACTCTGGCACCCTGAATGCTGGAATTAAAGGCCATGCTCAGCTGGCTCAAAGACTTTCTATCTACTGTGCCTATTGGGGAACTCAGCCCTACTCCTTGTGTTTATGAGCTTGGGTTCCATAATTCAACACTCAGAGATCCTCCTTCTCCCTCTCCTTCTCTGCCATTCCCTCTCCTTCTTTTGAGACATGGTCTCATTATTTAGCCTTAGATGGCTTGGAACCCACAAAGTCAATTGGACTCACCTTGCTCTCTTAGAGATCCACCTTCCTCTATCTTGGTCGCTCTGAGGCATGTGTCACCATGCCCATCCTATATTCTTTTTATCCCCACATCTCCAACAGATTTTTTTTTTTCAGTTTGTGACATGTACATGCCACAGTGAATGCGTGAGAGTCAGAGTACAACTTACGGAAGTCAGGTCTCTCTTACCAGTATGTGAGTCAGGAATCACATTTCTCAGGCTTGGAAGCAGATGTCTTTACCTACTGAGATATCTCATTAGCCCGCAGTTTATTTTTTGAAAGAATGGATTAGGAGAAAAAGTCAGAGGGCATGGATGAATGATATAGGAAACAAATGCAAGCAAGACTATATGGCATATGCCTACAATTTCAGCACTTTGGAGGTACAGGCAGGAGGATCAGGTGTGTTGCATAGTGATAGTGAGTTTGAGGCTAGCCTTGGCTACAGGAGGCAAACAACAAAAATGAAAAACAGAAAACAAAAAAAGAAAAAGGAAATAAAATATAAATGCAAAACTGATTTATTAATAATTTCATAACCACAACTAACTAGTACAAAGGCTTTCCTTGTACAAAACCTCATGAGTGTTTCCTCAGAAAAAGCTAACAATATCAGGCACTGGAATTTGAAATTTAGACTGCAGCCTTTGTCTTCAGATGGATCATAGGATACTTTTAACCAGGCTTGAATCGAATCAGAGCCACATGACCCACATAGAAGTAGATTAAATCCTTGGTTTCGTATCTCACTTAACTATTCCATCCCTTGGGGGTTATACTTCTTGCTAGGCTCTTAACATGGACTGCTGTGTGCTTTTTTATTTTTCCAATGCCTGGCTAGCATATTCTACCAAATCCTGTTATATTTCCTTCAAAGTATCTGCACTAAAAAGAAAAAAAAAATTAGATTTATTTCATTTTGTGTGTATGAGTGTTTTACCTACAAGTAGTTTTGTGCACCATGTGCATGCCAGATGGCTATGGAGGTCAGAAGAGGACTTTGGATCCTCTGGAACTGAAGTTATAGATGGTTTTGAGCTTCTATGTGGATACTGAGAACCAAAACGAGGACCTCTGCAAAGAGCAACAAGTACTCTTGACCATTGAGCCATCTCTCCAGCCCCCAATTTTGCATTTTATTTTAAATCACTGCTTTGCAGTCACACATGGTTACCATGTAGGCCTGGCAAACTGCAAGCACTCAGGGAGATACTGGCATGGCTATGGCCAGATTCAGATTCTTTGTCTATAACATGAGGATAAGGGTGTGATACCTGTCTCATAGGGTTGGAATAACAGCTGAGATCTTGTATGACAAACTCTACTAGAGAGATGGCTCAGAGGTTAAGAGCACTGCTTGCTCTTGCAGAGGTCCTGAGTTCAATTCCAGTTAACCACGTGGTGATTTACAACCATCTATAAAGAGATCTGGCGTTCAAGTGTGCATGCAGACAGAACATTATATACATAATAAAATAAATAAATCTTTAAAAAAAGAAATATTATCTGTATGTGACGAGTCACTTCATTGCTTATCTTGCATAGCAATGTGTTGTTGAAAGCCAAGGGAGGAAGTCATTAAATGGAATGACCATGCTATAGGCATAAATCAGGGTACAATATTCACTCTACATGTCTTCCTTTCCTGAACCTTTCCCTTGCAAGATACCTTCACTAGGAGTTACTGCTCTCGTGAAAGAAAAAAAAAATGTACACACCACCTAGAAGAATAACTAAAGTTGGCACTGGACATGTATGTGGGATGAATTAACAGATGAATGCATGGGTCCAAGACAGCTTCATATTCTCATATTAGTACCTCAATTGTCTTGGCAGTTTGTTCCCTCCAAGCCACCTTTGCTCTGTCCCCTCCAAACTGAGAATTACGTTGTTCTTGTTTTGACTCATAAGCTATAAATAAAATTCAGACTGTAGACTGTGCAGCTCTTAGCCGATGTACAGGGTGACCAAGATGTTACACCTTACTCCATCTCTGTTAGTTCTTACTATTTTTTGCCCCCCCCCCTCATACTCAGTATCTTAGATTGCTTGGTAAATTGTGTACAGCCATCCTTCATATGGCATCTTTCCCCTTCTTTTCCTTTATAACAATCTTCTGTGTGTGTCATACTGGAGATTGCCCATTTTAGACAAACACTCTACCACTGAGTTATATCCTGGACCGTCTCTACTGTTTTTATTTGTTTGTTGTTTTTAAGATTGGTCTAACAAAATTTCCCAGGCCTTGAGCCTACTCTGTAGAAGGGCTGAAGCTTTTAGACCTACTGTGTCAGCCTCTGAGTCGTTAGGCTTATACAACTATACCATCAGATCCAGTTAAGATGTTCTCGCATTAACCTCAGTGTGTCTTAGGACTCTGAGTTGTTCTAATAACACAGTGTTTACTGGCATTTGTCATTTTTACATTTATTCTGTATAATGCGTGGTCATTTCTATTTGTAGAAAACCTAAATAAAAGTGATAGTCTTGAATTGATGAATAAAGGCGACAAGATCCAGGCCAGGCAGAACCACTAAACAAGTCTACAAACTACCAGAGTGTTGTGGGCTCCCAGACCTTACCATGTAGTCTCAAATTCCTCCGCTTATATTTGGCCAAGGCATGCGACAAGATTTTCACCACCTTTGAGATTCTCTACTTTTTTGTCTTATTTGTTTGTTTGTTTGTTTTCAAGACAAGATTTATCTATGTAGCCCTGGCTATCCTGGAACTCACTCTGTTTTTACCAGGCTGGTCCTGGATTTTTTTAGAGACAGGTGTCACTCATAGCCCAAGCTGGCCTGAAAGTCACTCTGAAGAGTGGCTTTGGACTTGTCAGTGCTTCTGCCTCAGCCTCCCCAGTGCTTCCAGGATTACAGGCCTATGCTATCAGGCCTGTCTCTCTGCTGATTTTAAAGCAGTGTTTATATGCAGGGTTAGGATCAACACTTGGTTGACCTATCTTGGGATAGGTCAAACCACAGAGCCAGAAAATCTCCATCTCTTTTAGAAGAGGAATTAGTTGTGGCAGTCATATTGGGCACCTCTCTTGAAATTTCACAATCCATCTTTCTTAAGCTGGGTTTTCCAAGATCACCTATGAGTCCAGAGCAGTGGTGGCTACAGCCTGCTCTGCCTGAATTTCACTTGCACTCTTTACTATCCCACATTAAAGCAGCTGACAAAGCCGGTTTCCAGCATGGGAAAGACCTAATGCCACAAACCACATCAGCTTTGAAAAGTCCCTAGTGACAGGAAGAAAGGAAAGTGCTGTTTTCTAGACCAGCCTTTTGTACACCCCGTGAAAGCCAAATCTTCCTGGCCTTGGTGAGCTTCAGCCCCACTGTTGAATCTGTTTCCACCCTCAGCCCCACTACCCAGCCCGTACCCACTCTCAGGATCACTGTCCAGCCCATGTGCACCCTCAGCTCTCATCACATGAGCAAAACTTCCTTGGTGAACTGGACAGTGGCTTCCAAGAACCCTTGTTTTTTTTTGCTAAATTAGCCTAGGAACTTGGAGCTGGCTCTCATCCCAGAACAGAGCGACAAGGACCTTTCCAGCCCCTACACCACACAGAACAGTGCTTCCCCTGCTGCTCTGCCGCTGGTGCTTCGGTTCACTTCCACTTTCCTACAGGAGACTCTTTAGCATTGGGCTGGATCTGGGTGGATCCGTGCTCCATAGCAAGCTTCTTCAGCAAGGACCCACACTTTAGCTCACAACATTCTGTGGCTCCAGTTCCAAGCACTTATGTGGTACACACATTCATGCAGGTAAAACACGCGTGTATATATACATACATACGTATGTGTGTGTAATCTTTTCTAAAATTGTAGGCTGGGGGCTGGGGAGATGGCAAGCCATGTGGTCCTAAGTTCAAATCCCCAGAACTAACGTGAAATGTGGGGCACAGTGAGGGGACAGGACCGGAGGATCCCTGAAACTCACTGACCAGCCACCCCTCATCAAAATCAAAAGATACCAGAGATCAACCTCTGGCCTCCATGCACTTGTATGTGCACAGGCATTTACTCATGTGCATACACCACACACACACACAACATGTACAAACAACAACAACAAAACAACTAAATGGGGCTTCTTTTCCCTTTAATAGAAAATTCCTGTCCTGAGGCTTTAAGAGAAACAGATTCCAAATAAGTGAAATCTGGGTACAAATTGCGGTCCTGGTCCTCTCTGTGCAAGCACTGCAATGTTTTTTCAAAGCCTTGGTTGAGCCATTCTCTGAAAGGCTCTCTTCTCTTGCTTTTGCAGTTTTTGCAGCAGGAGCCTTAACACACCAAAGCAGCTTCTTTGACTGGGTTCTGGAGGCCAGGAACACAAGCTCCTCCCTTTCTTGTGTGGATTTGACAGGCAGGTTTAGAAGCATATTGCATCTAAATGAAGTTGATCCCAAGAGGGTGCAGAAAAGAGTGGATGTCTAAAGGCCAGTACATAGCAAAGACACAGAAACAGTGATCTGGCAAGCTTTATAGGCACTGAGCAGAATCAAGAATAGAATCTGTGGGCTGAGACCGAAAACACCCCCCTTTCTATAAATAAGCTAGCTCATATGTTCTATTTGTTCATCTGCCCCCATTTCTCATGTTTATTTTGCTCCTTAATTGAGTAGTAGAGGCCAAATCCCAAGTATTTAGAGAAGTGAAGCTTTAGTGTTCTGCCCTATATAAGCTTATGTGTGTGTGTGTGTGTGTATACATACATACATACATTATTTATTTTGTGTGTGAAGAGGTAGAGATATTGAATGTGTGCATGTCATGCTGTGTATATGAAGGTCAGAGGACAACCTGCAGGAGGAGTCAGCTCTCTTACCATATAGTTCCATCCCCAGGATAGAACTTAAGCTATCAGGCTTTGTGGCAAGCACCTGTACACACTGAGACATCTCAGGCACTAGCATCCATTGAGGAGGGGGAGGTCCTAATTTTCTATGTAACCCTGGCTGTCCTGGAATTTGCTATGTAGATCAAACTGGCCTTGAACTCACAAGAGATCCTTCTGCCTCCTGAGAGCTAGGATTAAAGGTGGGTGCCACCACTCCAGGTCTGCAACCATTTTTGTTAAATGTGATTTTTATTACTGAACATGATTTGGCAGGGTATAGGAGAGCACTGTTGCAAGTTCCCAGGAGTGCAGGACTTACCACCTGTCCAGGGGGCCATGACTGGGATATATGACCCCACAGCCATTAGGAATGAGCCGCTTCTCAGCAACAGTGTCTTCAAATTAATCTGCATTAAACTTGGTGAAGGCCCACTTGTTTGAGATGTGGATCTTCTGGTGGCCACAGAACTTGAACTTGGCTCTACGTAGAGCCTCAGTCACATGCTACTTATTCTGTAGCTTGCTGCGATGGACATGATGACCTGGCCACTGTGCCCTGAGGCTTCCCAAAGACACCACACATACCTGTCTGGAGCCTGTCAGCCCCAGCACAGGACAATATCTTGCTGATTCGGATGACGTGGAAAGGGTGGAGCCGCACTGCATATGCAACCATATTTTAAAAGCAGAGTCTTACTGTGTAGCTCAATGCTGGCTTTAACGTCGTGGTTTTCTGGCTTCCATCTCCTCCGTTCTGGGATTATACACGGGTGCCACTATTTCTGGCCACACAGTTTTTGTTTGTTTGGTTTCTGAAAAAAGAGCTCACGTAACCGAGGCTCTCAAACTCAACGCATAGCTGAGAATAGCTTTCAACACCCAGTCATTCAGCCTCTACCTCCCATGTGCTGGGATTCTAGGCATGAATCACCACATCCTGCTCACCCACTTTGTTTTCTTGCTACGTGGGCTCTTTGCTTTGCTTTCCTCAGGCTCAATGCGCTTTTGGTGTTACAGTTTGTGCAAGTATAAAGTGAGGTGTTAGGCTTGGGAATTTTTAGGCAAGGGTGGACATTATAAACCAGTTTGAAGTTTGGTTCTCAGATCCCTTTCTTGAGACCAGGTTTCTCTGTGTAGTAGTCCAGTTTGGCCTGGACCTCCCCTGTGTTAGTATTACAGGCATGTAAGACTGTACCAGGCATCCTTACCTGGTTTTTAATGCCACAACTGAAAGGCGTTGGTTCTTTGCCTCGTCTTTTCAAAAGTTCCTGGCATCACACACTGTTGCCATGGGTGAGTCTGTAAAATCCAGCTGCAAGGGCCAGCAAATAAAGGCACTTGCTGCCAAGCCTGAAGGCAATGTGAGTTTAACCCCAGGGACCCATATAGTGGAAGGAGGAAAACAAACTCCCATATTGTCTTCTGACTTCCACATTCAAGCTGTGGTACACTTGCCCTCATAAAACACTCCCCCCAACACACACCCACACATACTCAAAATTCAGTTCAATTCAATGTAATGTAATTTAAAAATCCAGCTGAAAGAGCCATGCCTTTGAAGCCTGGCTTGCTCCCTGCTTCTCTCTTCAATGCTTTGAGTTTTCACCTGCCAAAATTGCTGAAGCCAGTTCCACACCTTTTGTTTCGTTTTGTTTTTCCAAGACAGGGTTTCTCCGCGTAGTCCTGGCTGTCCTGAATGCATTACTGTGACCAGGCTGCCCTTGAACTCACAGAGATCTGCCTACCTCTGCTTCCCAAGTAGTGGGATTAAGGGCATGTGCCACCACCACCTGGCTCAGTTCCACAGCTTTAAGAACTCTCTTTGTGAGCCAGGCTCAGGGGAGAGTGCCTGTAATTCTAGCACCCATGGAGGCAGAGGCAGGTGGATCTCTCTGTTTGAGGCCAGTCTGCTCTACAAACCCAGTCCAGGACAGCCAAGGCTACACAGAGAAACCCTGTCTCAAAAAAAACAAAGCAAACCAGAACAACAACAACAACAACAATTCTCTTTGTGCTGCTGTCAGGCCTCAGCTTCCTGCTCTGGCTTCTGCTCTGTCTGCTCCTTGTCTTCCCTACCAGGATAACTTCACCGATGATGCTTCCTTCTCTGTCCCTTGAAGGGCAGTAAAGTTACATGTGCAGATCAGTTTCCATGTTTACCTTTTTTTTGCTAGTGTCTTTCATTTCCGATATTCTTGTAGCAAACTCTGGTAGATTTGAGGGCTTATATTACTGTCCTTTGTCATCTCTGAGAACAAAGAACACATTCATCTGGCAATGTCATCTTGCTCTACCCAGTTTCCTCTAGCCACATTTATGCAATATGGATCTAGCACTTCTTTCTTTTTCTTCTCCATTTCTTCCACCTCTTCTCTGTGTGCCTCAGCAGATAATAAATCAATGTGAACACAATCATTAGAACATTGCTTCTCTCCTCCCTCCCTTGCCCTCTCCATTTCTTTCCTCTCTTTCCTTCTTTCCCTTTTTCTTTCTTTCCGAGTTACCCAGATGACTCTCAGGTTCCTCAGCCAAGTTATCTTGGTTATCTTGCACCAGCTCCTGACTGTTTGGATTATTTGCATGAATTAATATGCCCAGAAAAGTTAAGTTCTTTGGTTTGGGGAGAATCTTGAAGCTCAAACCCAGGGCCTTGTGCGCTAATACCTGTCTTCCTGCCCATTTCTCCTTTTGTTGCATTTGCTTTTATAGAATATCTCTCCTTTTTGTTCCATTTCATTTGTGTTGCCTTAAAAGATAAAAATGCCTTGAAAGCTGGGAAGAGTGGTGCATTAATTCTTAGGAGACGGAAGCCGGAGGATTACCATAAGGCAGCCTGGGGTACACAGTGAGTCCCAGGACAGCCTGGGCTCCAGAGTGGGACCTTTTCTCAACAACTACAACAAGAATGCCTTAAGCCTCTGTTCTCTATCACTGACTAAATTTATTTAGCTCACATAGGTTCCTGTTTTTCTGATCCACGGGTTTCCAGATGCTTGCTGACTCATTCATATAATTGGAAGAGTGCGCACAGACTGAAAAGTGGCAAGGAAGTGAATCCAAAAGTGAAGTGATAACACAGATTAGCTATGCTGTGAGTGAACAGCAGTTTCCTTGAGTCAGAGTACTCAAAGGCCCCTGGTTATTGTCTGGGGTCTTTCTTGATGAGATCTGGGAGGAGGAGTTTGATCTGTGGCTTACCACAAATGATTCTGTTTCGATTGAAAGGTTTGGATTCTGTAAGCCTTTGTTCACCGCACATGAAATTTCCTATGATACGTCTGATTTTAACCATATGTATGACCAGCCGTGCATACGCAGAAGATAGTAAATAAAATCTTTCATGAAAATTTATTCAGAGGACGCAGTTTGCCTTGCTGCACATGTGCCTCAAACCAGTCCAAACTCTGTTTTAAGGATGTATCTGGAACGCGTTTGACTAGAAACAGTATTATGGAGGGGTTGCTAAAGGAAGTAACACACTTCCATTGCTTAAAATTGAGTGTATATGTTCTTTGGTGCAGGTGGAGGGGCCTAGGTTGCCAGGTCCATTATTTGCAGACAAGTGTATGCATAACCCTAGCCAAGTGGAGTCCTGAATGTCTGAGCCATTTTTGCCCTTGTGTGCCTCCAGCAGATATTAAATCAATGTGAACACAATCATTAGAACGTTGCTTCTTCTGAAGATCATATTACACTATGCCCATTTCATTGGTAGATCGCTCTATTTCCATGTCCTTCTGTTCTATCCTGGTCAACGTCAACTATATCCATCCTCTGAAAACTAGGAATATGGCCCATGAGATGGCAAGCCTGACAATCTATTTGAATTTGATCCATAAAGTAGAAGGAGAGAACTGACTCTAGAAAGTTGTTCTCTGAACTCTACACTCAGTTCCAAGTACCAATGTCCAGCAGCTCAAAACCAGCTATAACAGCACCTCCAAGTAATCTGGCACCCTTTTCTAGCATCCATGGAAACAGCCATTCCCTTACACACACACGCACACACACACACACACACACACACACACACACACACACACGGAAGTCTCCTCAATGAGCACATGTTTACTTGTTTTCCACCCAAGGGAATGGACGTAGTTTGAAGCCTCATGACCTGTGTTATTCTTAGGGCCTAGCCATGCCTGAATCCCCCAGACCGTTATGTTTGTTCACCCTAGACTCTTCCTTCCTAGACCTTTATCTTTATTATGTTTCTCAGTCAATCAAACCCATCCTCTGGGCTATCTGTAGGGTCAGGCCACTCCTACTCCTACAGACTTTTATGTTTATCCCAGTCATTCTCCCCAGACCCTTATCTTGTGCATTATTTCTGAGTCAACAGAACCCATCTTTATGAAAGTGGCCATAGGTTCTTTGTAAAGAGTTTCAATGTAAACATGTTTTAAGCTTTGTTGTCCAAACAGAGTTAATTATTATCAGAAAATTTTCCCAAACTTGTACTGTACTTAAATATGCCTAAAATATACTGTCCAATATCAGACTTTAGAAGTTTGAACCAACATGGGGTAACAGTCATGGTGAATCTTATTTCCTTCTTGCTTCATGTGGATTTAAGTTACTCTGTTAGTTCTGGTGTTTGCAGAGACCCCCACAAAATAGCATCTCACAGAGCCTATTTTCATATGTAGTCCATCATTGCAGTGACATATGGGCAGCAGGAGCTTGAAGCCTCTGGTCACATTCCACTCACAGTCAAGGGCAGAGAATGAACACTGCTTGGCCTGCTTTCTCTACTCTTACAGGATCCTGCCAACCCCGGGGAATAGTGCCACACACTCTTGGACTAGGTCTTTCCATATCAATTAATATAATTAGGACAATCCCCCACAGATACGCTCCCAGGTGAATCTGATCTAGACAATCCTTCCTTGAGACTTGTCTCATTCGAGTCTACATTACTACTGATACTTTTCTTTCAGTAAAGGAGTTCATGAACAATGTTAAATTATAGATTGCATTGACATTAACAAAGGATTAACATGCAGAGAATATACAAGAATGCTAACAAAACACAGAAAAAAAAAGAAAAGAAAGAAAGAAAATGCAGAACGGAGCTAAACAAGCAGGTCACTGGAAGAAAAGCTACCAAACACATAGAGCAATTTTCAAACTCACAAATACTCAGATATTGTGTTCCTGTACTTCACTAGTCAGGGCATCTTGCTCAAATTAAATTGTTACCTCAATGCTTGTTCTTCCTCCTGCCCAACGCCGCCCCCCCCCTTCTACTTTTCCTCTCCCAGTTCAGCTCAAGTACAAAGCTTACCAATTCACCTCTCCCTCTATCAAATGCAAATTGTGGTAAAATGATTGATCATATGGTCTCATTCATATTGACTTGCAACACAAATGACATTGCATCCCCCCCCACACACACCCTTACAATGCCTCTACAGTGATGGCATTTCAGGTACCAGCCCACAAGACGAGGGGGAAGATGCTTTATTGTACAGATGACACACACTGTTGCCCGCCTTTGACTCTGCATTTTGAAAATTTTGGTTGCAGAAAAAAGATGGCAGCCTTCCTTGATAACACAGAAAGTTGGGTTGGGCACAGTGGTTCGTGCCTTTTTAGCCCAGCACTCAGGAGGGAAACAGATCTCAGGTGAGTTCAAGAAGAGCCTGGTCTACAGAATGAGTGTCTGAGCAGCCAGTCCTGTTATAAAGAGAAACCCTGTCTCTGGGGGAAAAAATAAGTTTGATGTTGGGATTGAGTTTTTTTGTTTTCTTGAAGCAGCTATAAAACACTTATTAGGAAAGAGAAGTTTAAGCCAAAAACTTTTGTTTTTCTTTGCAGCAAAGTCCATATGTAAAGACCATGCCTTTGAGCATGAGCATCCTATATGAGAAATGATTTTTTTATCCCAGTTGTAACCTGGATGCCTAGGGCAGTCAAGATGAGTGGAAGCAACCTTGTGCCTTCTCTACAGCTCCTGCCCATGTTAGTAGAGCTTTCTCTCCTGTCCTTGGCAGAGACATATAGGTTCAATAAGTGCACACAGTATGGATTTGATATTCACCATATGTTTTGTATTCAGAAGAAGATCACCAACTTGACAGATGCCATTAGTGACATACCTGGATATACTACTCACCTCAACCTTACAAATAACCACATTCAAGTCCTTCCTCCCTTGAGCTTCACTAATCTGTTTGCTCAGGTGGGCTTGAGACTAGAGTGGAACTTAATTTGGAAGATCGATGAAGGTGCCTTTAGGGGACTTGGAAATTTGACTCTTCTGAATTTAGTAGAAAATAAGATTCAAAGTGTGGATAACTCCTTTGAGGGCCTGTCTAACCTGAAGACCTTGCTCCTGAGTCACAATCATACTCACCCGTATACACAAAAAAGCCTTCACTCTTCTAGTCAAACTGAAACAGTTGAGGCTATCTCAAAACAAAATTACAAACTTTTCTGGTATTCTTGAAGCAGTCTAGCATCTTCCATGCCTGGCGCACCTTGATCTTACTAACAACAGAATCATCTACTTGGACCATAGCCCTACGTCATTGGTTTCTCTGATCAACCTGAGTTTTCAGGGGAACAAACTAATGGAGTTAAATTTCTCTGCTTTGTCACTGCCTAACCTAACAACTCTAAGTGCTTCCCAGAACGGCCACAGTAGGTAATCTGGCCTGCTTAACTTAGCTGGGTGCTGGATAGTAACAACTGACAGGTATTCTTTTACTCATTTCCAAATTTAGAGATCTTAGATCTTGGAGACAACAATATCCGGGCTCTCAACCTGGAAATTATGGAGCCAAAAGCATTCAGGATGTTTATCTGGGAACTCTCCCCCTACTTAGGAGCTTGAATCCAAGTGGAACGTTGGTGAAACTGGAGATGCTTTCAGCTAAGTACCTGCAGAATGTAAGGGTTATGGACCTTAGTAACCTCGAGCTTAGACACGATCACTTAAATATGAAAACTGTCTTCCACCTCCTCAGAAACCTACCCATGTTAGAGACACTGGTTTTTCAGAAAAATGCCACCAATGCAGAGAGCATTAAGCGTCTCTAGCAAAGTGCATCAATCAGGCTTTTGTTCTTTGACCTGAGCCAAAACAGTGACTTGGTTCATCTCAATGAGTTTGATGCTCTGCCTAGTCTCCAAAAACTGAATCTGAACAAATGTCAGCTTTCTTTCATCTGCAACAGGGCCTGGGGTTCCCTACAGAACTTGACCATCGTAGATCTGAGCCACAACAAGTTGAAAAGCTTCCTAGATTTTGCATATTCACCCTTGAAGTGCTTTAAGTCTCTCTTTCTTTCAAGAAGCCCCATCATAGAACTCAATAATCTGGCCTTCAGTAGGCTATTTTCACTGAAGGAGCTTAACTTAGCTGGGTGCTGGATAGTAACAACTGACAGGTATTCTTTTACTCATTTCCAAATTTAGAGATCTTAGATCTTGGAGACAACAATATACGGGCTCTCAACCATGAAACTTTCCGACCTCTGGAAAAAACTCCAAGTTTTGGATCTCTCCCACAGCTGCCTGGAAATTATGGAGCCAAAAGCATTTTCTGGTCTCACTTGCCTATATCATCTTGACCTTATGGACAATAGCTTGTCATATTTTTTTTTTCATGAACACCTTTTCTTGGGCATTGAAAAGCTGCAGGTTTTGAAACTAGGTTTTAGTTAGATCATATATGAAACCTGTAGGACCCTTCCTTAGCCTCCATTTATGAAACTCACATCATTGAAACAAAGAACAACAATAGGAGGACAAAAGCATGGGATTCAGTTCATTCTGAGCAACTCTTTCCAAGGGTTGAGTAGTTTGCAGGAATTAGTCCTAGGGGGGTAAAAAAAAACCTCGGTGTTCCTGGACTATTAGCAATTTGACCCTCTGAATAATCTCACAAAGTTGGATATCTCAGGAACAAAAGATGGAAATCAAAGTCTCTATTTAAATGCTTCCTTATTCCAAAAAACTCAAAAGGCTAAAGACCCTCTGCCTTGAAAATAACAATTTAGAGTCGTTGGTACCTGGTATGTTCTTCAGCTTGCAGAGCCTCTAGGTCTTTTCTTTAAGATTCAACAACCTGAAAGTCATTAATCAAAATCATTTGTAGAATCTAAAATCATTGAAGGTTTTTACGTCTATGAGAACAAACTTATGCACCTGTGACAATTTGCAGTTCAGGAACTGGTCAATGACCACAGAGGAGGTCCATGTCCCTTTCCTTTGGAGCTACTCCTTTCAACAGCCAGAGCTTACTCACAGCTTTTGATGATGCCATGTGTAATTATAACCTGGGAAAGGTCTACTTCTTCTGTTCCTTCAGTATGGTCCTCACCCCCACGGTCTTCTCTTGGTTCAGTGCCAAGATAATTTCGTCTCCGTGGTATGGTTTGTACATATGTAGGGCGTGGTACTTTACTAAATGGCACAAAACAGATAAAAAGTTCTTGTATGATGCGTTTATTTCTTTCTCAGCCCTAGAAGAAGGCAACCAGACCACATTCAAGCTCTGTCTTCACCAACGGGACTTCGAACTAGGCATCTTCGAGAACATCCAGAATGCTATTAACACAAGCTGTAAAACATTGAGTGTGGTCAGCAACCTTTACCGGCACAATGAATGGTTCCAGATTGAAGTCCAGCTGGCCAGCATAAAGATATTCTATGAGTACAAGGATGTCATCATCTTCACCTTCCTTGTAGAGATTCTTAACTATAAGCTGTCCATCTACCACCGAGTCGGGAATCTCATAAACAAACAGACATTTTTCACTTGGCCAGACAGTACTCTGCAGCAGCCACACCTCTGGGAGTGCATTAGAAATGTATTGAGCAATGAGACTGTGGAGAAGGAAATTGCTGTTGAGTGACTGAAAGTCTTACAACTCCAACCCTGGCTGAATAATGTTGCCCAAAATTTGTGTAAGCTGAGTCTGACTAAGTGAACCCACTCTCCAGGGACAAAAGCAGGGGTTGCTTACACCTGGAAGACCCATGACCAATTGGATAGTGTTCATCAGGCGAGTGCAAGGGACTACTTGGAAAACTTTCAGGAACAGGGTCCCACGAGTATAGATGCCACACCCACTCCAGCGCCTGGTGTAGCATGTCAATAGATAGCGCTACTCAGACTAAGAGATATGTGTCCTTCGGGATTATGGTCTCTGGAGGTCCCTTGCAGACACACACACACACACACACACACACACCCCGCCTGGCAAAGAGACGCATTCTGAGATTTCTACCCTTTTTTGGTTGCAGTTGTGGGGCTGCAGTTTTTTTGATCTGTCTTTATGACTCCTAAAACAACACAACTAACTCTATAAAGAAATTTATTATTAGTAAATCATTAAAGGTTTTAATAAGAATAAAATGTAAAAAGAATAAACTTAAGAAAAGTAATAAATCAGATTCAGTATCAATAGGCATTATAAGAATAGGCTTCTTCTTAGGAAAAAATAGCATAAGAAGTACAGCTGGCTCGAGCTTGCCCCCCTTATTGTCTTGTTCCTAGGGAAGATAATAAATCTTTAGCAGGACATATGGGAGGATGGTTGACAAAGGTGTGTTTAGACTTTGGCAGGCATCTGACTTAGCTCCTGACTTTCCTCTTCATTGGTTAGCAATAATAAAACTGCATTTGAGGTTTCTTTTTCTTTGTTTGCTCTGATCAATAAGTTTTTAGGCCAAGATTTCTTGTGGGCACTGCTTTATGTTTGACTACATTTTTTAGTTAAAATGTAAACTCTGTATTCTTGGTAAAAGTCTAAATGTTCTGGGAAGTATGCCAACTTTAAGGTGCCTTTTTGTAAGATCATTATAAAAATATCAGCTTGACTTCAGTAAAAATTGCAGCAGATTCCAAAGCCTCACTGGTCTCTGTCTGTCAATTCATCGCCAAAACCGTGTCTTCCTGTCCAAAGCCTTGTTCTCCCTTGGACACCAGGAGCCCGACTGGGCCGGTCCGTGGCATATAGAATTGTATATGAGGAAGGAATTCCTATTTTATTAAGAAGAGGATTTGGAACTCCAGACACCCGGAATTCTGGGGAACAGGAAAAGTCTTCACGTGTATCAGCTCCTGTCATGGGTGACTGTGCTTCCTGTGGACCAGTTTCCTCCAAGATTAAAACCTTCCATCTTGGAGGGAAACTTCTTAAGACAGATGCTTACAGGGAGGGAAAAAAACAGGATATTCTAAGGAGAGATTGAAATATTCCACCGTGCAGGGGACTTTGTTAAGACAGGAGGTAAACAACTACAAATAGTTTCATGAAGTCCCAAAACTGACCACTTACTAGGATCTTTCCTCCCCCATGTGATATAAGCAGTGAAGAGTGCTGGGAGATATCTCAGACAAGCCAGCTGCCTGGAAGAAGCAGAGAGCATCCCTGCTGCCTAGAAGACTCTCAGACAAACTGAGCCACCTGGAAAAGACACTTTCCATCCTGTTGAGCTACCTATAGGGGTGTGCACTGGGCTCCAGGTTCCCAGCTTTTGTAAGCTGTCATCCAAGCTTGGGTAGTCTTTGGTGATGCAGTGGTCCTTGAGTCATTTCTGCTCCTATAAGTAACTCCTCACTCATGTTCTTATAAATAACCCCCAATAAAACTCATTGGTTCACCAAGTTGGACTTTGGTCTGCTGTCAGTTCTCTATCTGGAGTGAGTAGACATTTGTTCATGTCTCCCCAGGAATAGTGTCATATAACAGCACTGTACTGCTAAGAACCCAGAACAACAGAAACAACAAAACAAAGACAACATAGCAACAGAAAATGACATAAAAACAAAAAGTAAAATAAGGAAAACAAAAGGATTTGTTGGGCCAGAGAGATGGCTCAGTGGTTAAGAGCACTGTCTGCTCTTCCTAAAGGACCCGGGTTCAATCCCCAGCACCCACATGGCAGCTCACAAGGTATCTGACACCTTCACACTAATGCGCATAAAGTAAAATTAAATCAATTAAAAAAAAGAAAAGGACTTCTCTCTTGCATGACTCTGGTCTGCGATTGATGCCCCAGATCACAGCCATTAGGGTTTCCTAAACCTATCTTAAGATGTCTTAAGATAGCATTTCTATGAAGTCTGATTTGCCCAACTAGGCTGAGTGATGTCTTCTGCAACTCTTACCACTCTGCTAATTCATCAAGTCCACTTTTTCCAAAATTGATAGATCTGTACAATAGTTCTCCTAAGCTCTTGTGTTCTGTCCGGAGGAAAAGCTGACATATGGATTCTCGTGCCAACAGAAACTATAATGGAAACTTAACACACATTCCAGGAAAAAGTCCAGTTCATGGATTGGAGAGATGGCTAAGAGTTTAAGAGCACTGGTGGCTCCTCCAGATGTCCTAAGTTCAATTCCCATCAGCCACATGGTGGTTCATGACAATCTATAATGGGAATAATGGGATCACATGCAGAAAGAACAATGAATACAGAATAAATAAATAAATAAATAAATAAATAAATCCTTTTTAAAAATCTAGCTCATGTTGTTCCCAATACCAGTACTATGTCTTTGGACTGGTTTTTTAGTTTGGAGTTTCGAACCCTTGTCAATTGAATATCTATAAAGTTGAAAGGGGGTATAGCTCTGGCATTAAGCAAAGGGACCAGGAGGTCTTACCAGCAGGTACTTTGTCTAAAAGTCCTACAAATTCCAGTTGTATGTGAGACCCTACGAACCTAAATCAGATCAGTTTACAGGGGACAGTGCTACCTGTTTCAGACTGTTTCTCCAGGAAAAGCTTTCGCCTAAGTTGTTGGCATACTTCTAGTTCCCCCCTTATGTACAAGATTGTAGGATCAGCTTGTTGAGGAAGAGACCTGAAGGACAATTTTTCTTCAACTTGGGCAACAGGTGTGTACCTCAATATACCCTAGCTCACCTGCCAACATACATGTTATATATTAACCCAGTCCTTTCTACTACTTAAAAATTTTGGCCCACCTTACACGGTGGCACATGCCTGTGATCCCAGAACTCTGGAGATAGAGGCAGGCAGATTTCTGTGAGTTTGAGGCCAGCCTGGTCTACAAAGAGAGTCCAAGACAACCAAGGCTACACAGAGAAACCTTGTCTCCAAAAACAACAACAACAAAAACAAAATCAAAACAAAAAAAAAAATGGTTCTTCTCCAATCTTTTTTTTTTTTTGTTGTTGTTGTTGTTGTTTTTGAGACAAGTTCTTGTTACATAGCTCAGGCTGGCCTAGAACTCAAGATCTTATTGTGGCCTCCCAATTTCTAGGATCACAGGCATGCACCACCATATGCACCTCACTCTCTATTATTTTTACACATAGAGAAAAAAATTGGTAACTGTGTCCCAGTTTTTAGACCATGTTGATCACCAACAATATACCCATTGTCAAAACTGGCTTTTGGAAGCCTGCCACTCTACCACTTCAGGGTAAGTGCTGAAGTGGTACTTCAGCTGGGCACACCCATTCTTCCGTAAAATTCTGTCACCTCCCTGGGGGTGAAATAGCTCTTGAGTAATGGAAGGGATGTGCAAGCCTGTGTTCCTCTCCTGGTCTTGAGCAATCTTCACCTATCTGGTTGTTCTGGCCATTTCATGATTGCCCCCTCCAACCCAGGGCTGCTCTCCTCTGCCCTCCCTGCATGCCAGGCAGAAGAGAAGTGCTATGCAAATAATCTCAATAGGCTTAAGAACAGATTCTACTAGGTAGAAGAGAGCATTGCTCTCTTCTCCTTCTTACCGATTCTTTTTATTCTTAGTGATTCTTCACAGCAGGGAAAGCAAAACAGACTAAGATCTAACATAACTAACATGCCACATTTATCTTAATGAAACCAACCTATCTCACATAACATTTAAAAAGACTAAGACCACTAGGCAGCATGCTGGTCAGTGGCCTAAGAGTCCTTGAAACTATGTGACATGAGGGTTCCAATGTTGTGAAGATGATGGTTGAGGGCTAAAAGGAAAGTGCATTGAGGTACACAGGGATCAAGTCTTTCTTGAAAGAAAAGGTAAAGAGTTAACTACAAGGACTGACTTCATTTTGAAGAGTGGCTGAAATAGGTGTTTTCTAGGAAACTGTGTTTGTTCTTGTTCTGCAGATACGGGAAAACCCTGTGTAAACTGGAAATGTAGCTAGGCATGGTGGTACATGCCTTTAATCTCAGCATTCTGAAAGCAGAGGCCGCCATATCTCTGTGAGGTCCCAGCGAGGCTGGGCTACAAAGTGAGTTCAAGGTTTTTCAGAATTTCAGAATAGAGATCACAAAACATTCAAGCAAGCAAAAGAGCCTTTGGGGTTAGGGACTTTGTGTGAGGACATTGCTTATATGTTCGTGAAGTTGGTCTTGCTTGTTACTATTAGCTAGAAGAATATCAGCTTTGCCCCACCAGATCAGTGGGGATTTGTTCAAAACGTCTATGAATAACTTCAGTAATGCAGTGGGCACTTGCTGCAACAAAGTAATCCTGCACCTCTGAAGCAATCTGAGAAGCAGACTGTTGTTGGTATTAAAAAAAGAAGCAGGGGCTGGAGAAATGGCTGGATGAAATTGTTTGCTTTTCCTTCAGAGGGCAAGGGTTTGGTTCCCAGCACCCACATGGTGGCTCACAGCCATCTATAACTCCAGTTTCAGGAAATCTGATGCCCTCTTCTGGCCTCTTCTGGCACTACACTCACATGGCATATATACATACATTCAGGTAAAACCATGCACATAAAATTAAAATAAAATAAGTCTTAATCAATAAAAAGAAATGTGAAGGCAATCAAAATGGATCAGCAGGCAAGAGTACTTTCCTCAAAAATATGATGACCTGTGTTTGATCCTTGGAGCTCACATAAAGATAGAAGGAAAGGACTGACTTTATAACATCTCTTTCTGTGTCTTAGTCTGACTTTCATCCATATAATGATGATGATAAATTAAATGAAAGAATTACTGTTGCCATCACTGATAAAATGGTGCTGTTGTCATTCCTGCTTGGGGCTTGGAGTGGATGGTGCTATAGTTCAAGGCATACTCGTTAATTTCATAAGGGCTTGCATTATGTGTTCTTATATGTTAAATATTAACTAACTAGCCAGGACAGAAGGAAATTCATTTCCTAGAATAAATTACTAGAGCTCCAAGCACTTTTTAATTTTAAATGAAAGCATTGAGCTCTATTTTTAACAAAGAGAGATTTAAAAGTTATTATATAAATTCTCTTTAAACAAATCTGAAGTAGCAAGGGTTAAATCACAATAGAAAAATAAATTATAAAAATAAATACCCTCCTGCTACTGAAGATAGAAATATATATGTATATACATACACAGTCTCTCTCATATATGATTCATTCACAGGTCGTATATATGGTTTTTGGAGACAGGGTTTCTCTGTGTAGCCTTGGCTGTCCTGGGCTTGCTCTGTAGACCAAGCTTGCCTCTAACTCACAGACATTTGCCTGCCAATGTGTCCCACAGTGCTGGGATTACAGACATGTGCCACCACTCATATATATATATATATATATATATATATATATATATATATATGTATTCATATAATTTAGCTTTAATTTATGTTGAAGAACTGAAATTTTCTTTGCTATGAAAAGAGGAGTAGATAATACATAGGGAAATGAATATGAGGCCTACTAGTGTGGCTTTCAAGATTTTCCAAACCATAGTTTCTGTGACAGTCTTGTATTTGTGAAAAAAAAAAGGGGGGGTAATGTCTCTACTTCCCCATTGATTACTTATTGAAAAAACTGCTCAGACATGTGTTTAAGCCAATAGAAAACCAGCCAGCAACTAAGTACACTGGGTGTTCAGGACCCTTTCTCAGGGTGAGCTTTTAAGGACAAAAACCATGTCCCGGGTTGACATACATCAGTTAACAAGAACAGTTAGGCAGAAGCAGAACTACAGAACCACAGAAGACAAAAGGCAAGGTTAGTACATTTAAAGACTTTCCAGAACTATGGACTTTGATAGATTAGGCCTTTGTTTTAATTTTTGCAGGTGGTGAATTTTATGGCCTGAATGGTACTCCTGTCATTGAGTCAGTTATGCTAAGTTCTAGGGATCACCTAAGGTCTGGGGTCCGTTACAGTATTTTTTTTGTAACTACACTTATTCTAGTAATAATATGATTGGTAATGGTTTAAAAGGCAGAGCCAGGTCTATGATCAGGAGGATCATGAATCTGAAGCAAGTATACGCTATATTGGGAAACTCTGTTTGAAGCAAACCAAACCAAACCAAACCAAAGGTAGAGTTAACATGATAGCTTTCTATTCACACTGTTTCACAAACCCAAAGCACGAGCATACCCCCTGGAAGCTCATGAAATACAGAAATATAGAATCTCAGGCCTACTGAATTTGAATTTGTCTGTCAGCCAAGTCTAAAATGCCCAGGGTTAAACAGTTACTCTGTCAAGGTTCTCACATCTTCAAAAATTAACTTCCCTTAGGTGACACAGTGCTTAACACTTAATCATTACATATTCTTTAGATTTCTCTTTGGATAATCTCTCTTAAAAAAAAATAACAGTAACAGGCCTGGTGCCATGGCTCAGTATATAAAGGCGCTTGCCAAGCAAGCTTGACAGCCTGAGGTTGATCCCAGGAAGCCACATAAAGACAGAAGAAGAAAATAGACTCCACAAACTTGACCTCTCATCTTAGCATTGAAACCATGCCCCCTCCACATACATCACACATGTACCCACAAATATTAATTTTAAAATAACAGTAACAATAATATAATTTTGCCATTGTAAATTTTATTACTATTTCACAAACACTTTTATACCTGTGACCATCCTTGGTTCTTTGCATTTCAGTCATTCTACCAATAAATATAAAGTTACAGCAATAATGTTTTCTTATATATGTATGTATGTATATACATATGTATATAGATATCATGGCCTGAGAGTATGTGGCAGTGAGAAGAGCACTTCTGGGAGCTTGCTCTCTCCTTTTACTGTATGGGTCCCAGGAATCAAAGATATTATTAGGCTTGGAAGCAAGCACCATTATACACCGAGCCTATCAGGCCCATATAGTTTTATTTTCAATTATAAACCTAAGAATAACATAGGTACAGTGAAATCCAATAAATTATTTCAACAGGTATATAAAGGTTATGCTATAAAATGGAATTTAATGAGGATACATGTCAGTGTATGAAAATACATCATTGTTCATCAAATCACAGAAAGGCTCTTTATTCTTTTTTTTTAATTTTTTATTTAACTTTTATTAATTACACTTTATTCCTTTTGTATCCCCCCATAAGCCCCTTCCTCCTCCCCTCCCAGTCCCCCCTCCCCCCCTTTCTGCATGCATGCCTCTCCTCAAGTCCACTGATAGGGGAGGTCCTCCTCTCCTTCTTTCTGATCTTTTTTTTTTTTGTTCTTTTCAATGCAGTTTATTCAGAAACCTTGAACAATCTTCTGGCCCTGGGGAAAGCCAGCCCACAGTTTAAAATAGCCTCTGGGTAGCCGACCCCGGCGTGCCTCGTGGGCATTCTTGAGCAAATTTATTTGTCTAAAATAATGTTCATTCTGATTGTCAAAGTAATCTAATAGAGTATCTACAAGTACATTATGAAGTTTCTTGTTTGTGTGTGTGCTTAATTTTTGAGACAGGATCTCATGTATCCAAGGCTGGCCTTGAACTTACTATATAAACTTAAACTGCTGATCCTCCAGCCTCCAGCTCCCCAGTGCTGGGATTACAGACATGTGTTTTCTGCAGTGTTAGAGATCAAAGCGAGGGCTTTGCTATCCCAACTGAACTACATATCCAACCATATATTATGTATTTATATAAAACTGGGTAATTTAACTTCAGTGCCTTACAATTAGCTCAATAAAAATGACCTTTAACGCAGGAAGCGAGCAGGCAGCCCTCTAGATGTGTCTGGACACTGGCGGCTGTGCAGATCTGTCTGTCAATCAGGAAGGTTATATTGACTCAGTAATGGCTTAATGCAATCACCCGATTTTACTATGTACTTTACCTTCAGGGTGCATCTAAGCCCATTATTGGTGGCCAACTGGAAGTAGATCGCAGATGAACTTTGCCAAGGGCTCTTTCTATATTAAATCATTAAATATAGTGACGTGGTAAGTAGATCACAAAGGAAGTTTGACAGGGACCTTTTCCATATTAAATCAGTTAAGTATAGTGATATGAACAAGAGCCTGTTATGGTTTAGATTTTATGTGTCCCCTGTCAGACTTCCTAAATAAAGACCCGTTTGCCAGATTGTGACGCTTGTTGGGTGGTGGTAAAAACTTTAGGACATGGGGCCCAGTAGGAGGTTACATCAGTGGGTACAAGCCCTGAGGTATATATGGCAACCCAGATCCCTTCTTCTCTGTACTTGAGATTTGAGATTTTGAGCCACAATGCTCCCAACCAGGCTACGCTGCCTTCTCACAGGCCCAAAGCTAGTGGAGTCAAGCAAGTAGGGACTGCAGCCACTGAAATCATTGGCCAAAGTTAATCTTTCCTTCTTTAAGATGCTTTTCTTCACAGTGTTTGTCAGAGCAATGAAAGGTCTCAAGGTCTAACTAGGGGACTTCCCAAATCACATGTTAATGAGCATTTAGTAAAAAAGCAATGGCTTTAAGCACAGCACCAGGTTTTTGTTGGAGGACAACGGTTGGCTATCTAATTAGATGAAATTTGCTATCTAATTAGAAAACCATAATGTGATGGTTAATATTGGTTGTCAACTTGATAGAGCCAGGATCACCTGGGAGACAAACTTTTGGGTGTGTCTGTGAGGGTGTTTGTAGATGGGGCTTATTGTGGTGGGAATGGAGCGGTAGCTGGACTGAATTCAAAAGAGAAATCAAGCTGAGCACAAGCATTCATCTCCCTTCTGCTGATGTAGCCTCAAGCTATAGCTGCTGTGCCTTTCCCACCACAATGGACTCTACTCAAACTATGGACCAAAATATAGCCTTTTTTCCTTAAAATGCCTTTGTTCGGTAGATTGTCACTGCAATGATTGCAGTAATTGATACAACACCTCTACATAAAATGATAATTACAATGCCATGTGATGCATGGTTCAAGGATCAAATCAATGATTTGATTTCTATGCTAAAGCAAAGAAAAGAAAGATGGCCAGAAGCCAAATCCCTAACAGTAGCACAGAAACTATACCCAGATGACCAGAACTTGAGGCTTGGATTCCCTTCTTCATAACTAACTCTGATATTAAACTTCATGCGTCCCATCTATAAAATGGCATCATTGAAACAACATCTTCCAGAAGTGTTAAGTGAAATAATTCATAGCAGGGATCAGCAGCACTCCTGACCCACAAACATTAGCCAAGAGAGCCATCTTACTCTTTAAAGAAAGAACTGGAGCAGAAAGCATCGTGTGTATGATGATGACCTTATCAAAGACGAGCCACTATAAACACAGTGGTCACTGGCTTTGTCCATCCTGCCTCTTGCTAACACCATCCCTGGAGCATTTTCTCCAAAGGTCATGGTATCTATCTATCTATCTATCTATCTATCTATCTATCTATCTATCTATCTATCATACTGGGAATTGAAGTTATAGCCTCAATTTACCACTGAGTTATATCCACAGCTCATCTTGAACTCCATTTACATCCCAGAGAGGCCTTGAATTCAGTGGTGTCATCTAGTCTCAGGCCCCCTAGCAGCTGGGGTTGCAGGCATATACCAACAGATCCAGATCAAAGGTTGCAGTTTTCCAGCATTGAAAGCTTTGTAAATGCTACTAGATCTTCAGTTGAGCATGGTGGCATGTACCTGCAGCCCTAAATACTTGAGAAGCTTAAGGCAGAAAGATTAAGCTGTCAACCAGCCTGGGCAACACAGCATGGCCCTGTCTACATAAAACAACAACAACAACAACAAAAAAAAAAAAAAAAAAAAAAAAAAAAAAAAACAGAAAATAACCCTTTTCAGTTCTTGAAATGCCAAATCCACGGATTGGGAATGTAGCTCAGAAGAGTGACAGGAATGGCATCCTGGGTTTGAACCTCAGCAGTGGTTGTATACATGTCTATAATCTCAGCACTCAAGAGGTGGAGTTAGGAAGATTAAGAGTTGAAGGTCACCCTTGGCTATATGCTGCATTCTTGGCTAGCCTGGGATACATGAGATGTTGTAATAAAAAGAGGAAGAATAATGAGGGAAGGGAAGGAGGGAGAAAGAGAATGCCCAATATATAATTTCTGCTCTCTAAATTATCTGACGATGTGCAAGGGCCAAACATGCTGCTTTGGGGAAGAAGATGCTGATTTTAAGGATAATAAAGATGAAAATAAATAAGCCATTTAAAGTGGGAGAGGGGTTTTGGTGTGGTGATGCTCAACTCACCTGTAATGCCCTTGGAAAATGGAGGTAAGAGGATCAGGAATTCAAGGTCATCCTCTGCTACATAGTGAGTTAGAGGGCAGCATGGGACACATGAGATCTTACAAAAGAGGGGGAAGATGGAGAAAGAGGGGAGACAGGCAGAAAGACAGACAGACAGAGACACACACACACACAGAGAGAGGGAGACAGGGAGAGAGTAGAGGAAGGTGAACTAGAAGTTGGTTCCTCTCCATCACTTGTACAGCACTTCCACCTGCTGGTCATCTGAGGAACCAACCAATGCTGGAACAAGTACTGCAATGAACCCTGGACATCCTGCTGGCCCCATTGTTCTTTCCTAAAGAGCTGCCTAAGCATTCTACTGTTAACAGAGCAGGTAACACAGTGTGTGTCAATTTCTTACAACCACTCTAACGCATCACTCCAAATGCAGTGGCTTAAAGCAACAGAAATACAATCTTCACAGTTCGAGAGGCAAGAAATCCCAAAGTGTGTGTGTGTGTGTGTGTGTGTGTGTGTGTGTGTGTGTGTGTTTGCATATGTGAGCCAGAGGCTTGTATTAATGTCTTGCTTGATAGCGTTCAGGTTTTGAGATAGGGTCTCTCACTGTCTGTAGAGCTCTCGGATTCGGCTAAATTAATTCGGCTAGCAAGCCCCAGGGACCATCCTGTTTAGCCTCCCCAGTGCTGAGGTTATAATGTTGGTTGACACACCCAGCTTTTGTGTGGATGCTGGGGATCAAACTCAGGTCCTCAAGTTTGCAGAACAAGCAATTTACACACTGAGCCATCTCCTCAGCCTTGTTCACTCTATTCTTATTACTCCTTACTTTATTGTTAATAATGAATATGTAGGACTGACCTGCTGGACAGTGGGTGCTGAATTTTGCATTTGGATTTGAGGGTAGGACAGGAAAGGAGGGTGCATGCCACCAACATTTCAAGGGAATGGAGGGCAGAAGTGAAGCTGTAGCGTGAGAGCCCCTATGTACACGTGTGTGTGTGTGTGTGTGTGTGTGTGTGTGTGTGTGAACATATGTGCTGGTGTCCAAGGAGGTCAGAACAGGGTGTCAGAACCCTTGAAGTTAGAGTTAAAAGCATGTGTGAGTCCCCCAGTGAGGGTGCTGGGATGTGGTTTGTACAGCAAGCTCTCTTAACTCTGGAACCACCTCTCCATTCTTAAAACTATTTCTTAGATTATTTTTGGTAACGGTGAAAACTTCAAGATCATAGTAATGTAAAGTAGTAGTATGCTGCTAAGATAATTCACAACATGCCCATGGAGTAGGGTGCTCTTTAGGCCTCACTTATGAGAATATAAATGTCTATATTCATCAAAGTGGAAAAAAGTGCCAGTGTAGTAAGCTGAAAAAATGATCAAATTATAAAATAATGTTAAGGAAAGTCCCATGTTCATATATGTACATTTATATGTCTAGACATGAAATTGCAATTTTATGAAGGCACAACCCCAGAATATTAACTGTTGGGAGCCCCTGTTCTAGCAGCTGCTTTGATATTTAAATCTCAGCGGAAAGACTGCTTTTACCAGGCCTTCAATGAAGTCTGGGAAGAATTTCCAAGTCCATCTCCTTTTGTTTGTGACAGCAGGTGGGAGAGCTTGTCAAAATAACACCTCTTGTTTCACCTCCTTGTAAATGTAACCCATTGTTCTGAGCTGTTTTTATTCTGCACTAGAGCCTCTCAGAAAGGTCCCATGTGCTGTGTGTTAGTTTATAATTTTAATCCTCACTCCCAACTCAACAACCGTTCGACTCTGCTGCTGGGCCCTGGCAATTAACAGTGATGATTATTGAGTGGTAAAAGTTGAATGATTTAATTTTTATATCTACATTTTCAAAACTTTCCTCTAATGATGTGTATAATGTGGGGGGGGGGAGAGATGGAGAGAGAGGGAGTGACACAAAGATAATGACTAATTTTAGGGCGATCCTAAAGGAGGAGGGCTTGCGCCGTAAGTTTGAGGACCTAAGTTCAACACCCGAGTGGCCATGAAAAAGGCAGGCGTATGTGTATGCCTATAATTCCAGCCCTGGAGGCTGGAGGCCCCGCCAGCCAAACCTAAGAGTTAAGCTCTCCATTCAATGAGAGAGGCTGTCTTCTGTGTCTTTGTCCATTCAGAATTTCATCTGCTGAATGTGTGAAGAAGACATTGTATTTTATGTTTCTAGGCTAGACGTATTGCTCAGTGGCCTAGCACTTGCCTAGAATGTATGGGGACCAGGGTTTCGTCCTCGGCATCATGAAAAAATAAAAATAATAGTCAGAAAGTTCTTTCAGTATGTAACTACACAGTTGCCCAAGCACCACTGATTTAAAAAAGAAATCCATTTTACCCCACTAATCTACTAATGGCCCCATGGACTTTGTATTATCACCCATTGCACTGTGTTCTCACGTTTTAGTCTCCGCTCACCCCCGTGTGTGTGTGTGTGTGTGTGTGTGTGTGTGTGTGCGTGCACGCTCTCGGTGCCCTTTCTTTCTCTGTCATGTTGATAGTATAGAGGTGAGTGGTGGTAATGTGTCCAATATGGCTGTAGTAGCACTTGCCATCTTCCAGCCAGTGGGAGAGAGTAAAGGTCAGAAGAAAGCATGAATCTCCTTTTCAAGAACATTCTCACACAGGAGATCTAAAACTTGATCACATGGGCACTTGAAGCTGCAAGAGAAATAAGGAAACAGTCTCCTGCTGAATCACTACAGCTTGACTAAAAGTTAGGTGTACCACATCTTAGTGAAGAAGAGAAAATGGTATCGTTTATGATGGTGGTGCTAAGCATACCAATTTAAGACCGAGGCACTGGAATCTAAATAATGGCATAAACCCTCCTCTTTAGGAAGTTGCAGTGGATAACTGTGTTGGTTTGAACGAAAATGACCCCCATAGGCTCATAGGGAGTAGCACTATTACAAGTGGAGGAAGTGTGTTACAGGGACCAGGCTTTGGGTTTCAGATGCTCAAACATGGCCCAGTCCCTCTCTGTGCCTCTGTGTGTGTGTTTCTGTCTCTCTCTCTCTCTCTTTCTCTCTCTTTCCCTGCTGTGTGTACATCTAGATGGCTCAGAGGTTAAGAGCACTGGCTACTCTTCCAAAGGTCATGAGTTCAATTCCCAGCAACCGCATGGTGGCTCACAACCATCTAAAATGAAATCTGGTGCCCTCTTCTGGTGTGCAGGTGTACATGCAAACACACATTGTATACATAGTAAATAAATAAATTAAAAAAAAAACAGTTGCTGTCTGTGGCCATGGTGTCTCTTCACAGCAATAAAACCCTATTTAAGACAATGACTGATTTCTTGTCATCCCAGGTTCATTCAGGCTTTGACTTCTTGCCTTCCCAAGTTTAGAGTTCCCTGTGATCAGTGTTATTACCTGTTTATTACCTCTTTCTTGGGCCCTTGTTTTTGTTTTTGTTTTGCCTTCCTTCCTTCCTTCCTTCCTTCCTTCCTTCCTTCCTTCCTTCCTTCCTTTCTTTCTTTCTTTCTTTCTTTCTTTCTTTCTTTCGTTTGTGGAGACAGGGTTTCTCTGTGTAGCCTTGGCTGTCCTGGACTTACTTTTTAAACTAGGCTGGCCTTGAACTCACAGAGATCAGCCTACCTCTACACCCCTGAGTGCTGGGGTTACAGGCATGTGCCACAGCACTGGGCTGGCACTTTTCTTTCTCTGTCTATGCTGCAATGTGTGCATTTTCTGCTGATTCTTTTCCCATTAATCACATGTCTACGGAGACAGCGATCTATTTCCAAGATAACTCTAGGGGCTTGTTAATAAATTAATTGGCAAAAGGATGCCTCCCAGGGCACAAAAGCCAGAGCTTTTTCATACACCTGAACTCTCTATCTCCCTTCCCTTGTTACCTCACTGAAATCTGATAAAGAAGGAGGGAGGAAGAGTTAAGAGGCCTAAGAGGCCCTTTTGGCTCAGGTTGCTTGTGAAAGGGCACTGCTAAATTAAAGGCTCCAGAGAAAGTCACAAAGGAATGATAGTAATGCTATGTGATTTATCACTGAAACCAGAGCTCTTCAAAGAATTTAGGGCACTGAAGTAATGCACTGTTTCAGAGAGTTTTAACCTTCTGCCTGAAAAATTCATTTTATTATATTGATAGGTTATAAAAGAGTTTTATTAACAACTAACTTTCAAAATAAAATCATTCAGAGTGCTGGAGTTTAAGGTCAGTTTGAGCAACATAGCAAAACCAACAGAGAAAGAAATGCTTTCTAAAAAAAGCAATATATATTAAATATTAATGAATATTAGAAAAAAATCCCCTATTTATATTGCTTATTTGAACATTAAAAATAACATAAACACTTGGAAAGGGTCAGGGAGAAGCTGCTGGAGGGAGGGTGGGATAGGGAGGGAATAAGGGAGCAGGATACAGCTGGGATACAGAGTTAATAAAATGTAACTAATAATAATAAACAATAAAAAAACATAAACAGTAAACAGTAATTTCTTGGTAATGTCTTTAATATCACATTGTTGGTATATTTCTAAACATGTGGTTTTCTAATATGATCTTACTATTTTAAATTTTTCCGTGATGTTACCTATAATCTGTTTTATTACAACTATATTTATGCTTAAAATGTGAAACTATAGACATTTTCAATTTATTTTTTTATATAGGTTATAATGTTTGAATCAAGAAATTATTTTGTGAGGGGCTAGCCCAGTGGTAGAGTGCTTGCATTGCCATGCTCTGGGTTCAGTCCTCAGCATGCTCTCCCACAAAAACAAAAAACAAAAAAACAAACAACAACAATAACAGCAGCAGCAGCAGCAACAAACCCAGAAGGGTTAGAGCTTGATGTGGTGGCGCACACCTTTAATACCAGCATTCCAGAGGCAGAAGCAGGTAGATCTCTGTGAGTTTGAGGCCAGCCTGGTCTACAAAGCAAACTCCAGGACAGCCAGAACTGTTACATGGATAAACCCTGTCTCAAAAAAATAAAACCAAAATTAATTAATTTTATAGGAACAACAAAACCTATTACATGGAAAATAATCTAAATCTGCTATTTTAATAGCAATATCTAAATATTTCAGCTTCAATATTCTACAGGTTCTATCACTTGAAGTTCCCAGGAAAAAGGGCACACCTACGTTAAAATTTCTGTAACACCAGTGGATAAAGCTTCCACAAATGTGGAGAATGGAAATATTACAAATTCAGGGCTTCTTATTTTTTTTTTTCATTTTGTTTTTATAGACAAGGTTTCTTTGTGTAGAAACTGTTCTGTATTTGCTTTGTAGATCAGACTGGGCTCAAACTCACAGAGATCTGCCTGCTTCTGTCTACCAGAGTGCTGGGATTATAGGTATGTGCCACCACACCCAGCAATAGATGGCTTCTTAAGAGCCATTTTTTTGTTGTTTATTTATTTTATTTTTATGTATATGAGTGCTCTATCTGCATGTACACCTGCTTGCCAGAAGAGGACACCAAATCTCATTAGAGATGGTTATGAGCCACCATGTGGTTCCTGGGAATTGGACTTAGGATCTCTGGAGGAACAACCAGTGCTCTTAACCTCTGAGGCATCTCTCCAGTCCTTAAGCGTCACTTTTAAGAACCCCTCTTTGTGTTTGACCTAATGTCCTTTCAATTATCAGGTAAAAATATTTTGCATGAATTAACAGATATCAACAAACCATTACTGTTACTCACCCCAAAAATTAAGAATGCCATCAGTGTGTGGCATGGTGGTACATGCCTTTCAACCCAGCACTCATGAGGTGCAAGTATGTGGCTTCAAGAGCAGTGAGACCCTGTCTCAAAAAAAAAAAAAAAAAAAAAAAAAAAGCCACCAAACAGAACTTTGTTAGAAAAAAGAAAAAAAAAAAAAGGCAATAAATAAGGTATTTTTCAAATACATTAGTCTCTGGACCATGAGCTCTAGGCTGTTTTCCTTGCCAGCACAGATTGGTTGAAGATGTTTTATTTTCTATGGCCTGTGTTACATTGCTGCAGTATGAAGACTCGTGTATATATATATTTTTATATATATAAACAAATATATATTATAGAAATAGATATATTTGTAAATATACATATATAAATATAAATAAATTTATATTTTATATATATATAAATACTTGCTAGTATTAGTTCTCTATTTCTGTGAAACAAATTTAACAGCTTAAAGTAATACATATTTACAATATTTCTGTATGCAAGGATTCTGGGGCCACAACTTGGCTAGATAACCTGCCCATGTGTCACTAAGGGTACATTCTAGTATCATCCAGGGAGTAGTCTCATCAGAGGTTGACCTAAGGAGAGATCTATTGGAGGACTAAGATCTATAGTTTCTTACTGGCGAGTCACCAGGGGGCTGATCTTTTTTTCTTTAATATTTTTTATATTACTTACAGTTTATTCACTTTGTATCCCAGCTATAGCCCCCTCCCTCATTCCCTCCCAATCCCATCCTACTTCCCTCATCTCCTCCCTGCCCCTCTCTAAGTCCACTGATAGGGGAGGTCCTTCTGACCCTAGCTTATCAGGTTTCATCAGGACTGGCTGCATTGTCTTCCTCTGTGGCCTGGTAAGGCTGCTCCTCCCTTGGGGGTGGGGAGGTCATAGAGACAGCCACTGAGTTCATGTCAGAGACAGTTCCTGTTCACCCTACCCACTTGGATACTGAGCCGCCATGGGCTCCATCCGAGCAGGGGCTCTCGGTTATATCCATGCATGGTCCTTGACTGGAGCAGTAGTCTCAGAAAAGACCCCAGTGTCCAGATATATTTGGTCCTTTTGGACCTCCTGTCTTCTCCAGGTCTCACTATATCTCCCCCTTCTTTCATATGATTCTCTGCACTCTGCCCAAGATTTGGTTATGAGTCTCAGCATCTGCTTTGATACACTGCTAGGTAGAGTCTTTCAGGGGCCCTCTATCGTAGGCTCCTGTCCTGTTACTTGTTTTCTTCTACTTCCAATGTCCATCCCATTTGTCTTTCTAAGTGAAGATTGATCATCTTACCCCGGATCGTCCTTCTTGCTTAGCTTCTTTAGGTGTACAAATTTTATTATGTTTCTCCTATCTTATATGTCTAATATCCACTTATAAATGAGTATAGACTGTGTGTGTCTTTCTGTTTCTGAGATACCAGGGCTTATGGTATATCCTAGGATCTCCCCATTCTTCCTTGCTGTGTGGCCTTCTCTACAGACCCTTTCAGCAAATGGTGGTGTACTTTAGAGCTGTAAAGGGAGGTTCCTTAGTGCATACTAACAAGATGGAGTCCTAAGACTACATGGCAATCTAATCACTGAAATGATATTGCATGACTTTTGATATATTCTGTTAGGTACAAGCAATCAATACATTTATCTCACATTTAAGGGATGAAAATTATAGAAACATGTAGAGGGTAGAATGAAGAGCTCATAGGGGCTATCTTAGAGTTCTTCCTAGGGTTTTTTGGCAGAACCTAGCTGAGATTTATATGGCAGTAGATTGTTGGGGAATCTTCTAGGAACAAAATTTGTAAAAGAGTAAAGAAAAAAGTACAGAAAGGGAAAAGCTGCAAAGGACTGTTCAGCCAGTCCTATAGTCAACTTTGAACCACAGATGATGTTAGGATTTACTGGCAGAAGTAACTTGACAGGTTGGAGCCAGGTGTGTCAAAAAGAGAACATACCACGCAATAGCTCTCACAAGAGAGATTTATCTGTAGGAGGGAGTGGGGCCGTGAGAGATAGAAAGAGGGAAATGGAGAGGGAGAGGGAGAGAGAGAAAGAGAGAGAGTGACTGGAATACAGGGAGAACAATAGATCGATCTGGGATGACTTAGCCTCTGAGGTGTGCCAAGTCCCTGAGGGCAAGTTGGCAGAATGCCTGGTTTCTAACATGTGGTCATTTAGAAATGGCCTGGAAATGGAGCACACAGCTAGGCCTTTGTGATTCCAATGAACAATTGCTGTTTGGTGGATGATCCTGGGAATGAGGGCAAAGTAGTTGGCATTGCAGGGCTCTTCATGACAGAGAACAGTTTCTGGAAAAGGAATTAACTGTGAGCTATCAGCAAATAGTATTCTTGAAAATTAAGAATTATTTACCCAATTCTTAGCAACATGAAGCATCAGGATTTTACTTAATAAACTAAAAATTTCCTCCACCATTTCACATATTTTCCCAGTTCTGTGAATAAAAATCAGTTGAGTTTATAATACAAAATGCACTAAACACCAAATGTTTGGGGTTATATTGACAGTTGAGTCAGTATTATTTGTTAGTGAGCATTCCATCACTACAAGCACCTGAGAAAAATAAACTCATAAGGAGAAAGTGCTTCAGAGCTTTCCAGTTGCAACTGATTGGCTTTGTTGCTTTTGGCTGATGGTAACAGATCATATAGATGTCCCATATTTACTTGACGGGCATACCTCCAATGACCTAAAAATATCCCACTAGGGCTCAACTTCACCTGACACAACACTAGGAAAGACCCTTATCACAGAGACCTCTGGAGAACGTAAGATTCAAAGATGCAGCAGACTACAGAGAAGAAAGTTGGTGGTACTGACCAGAATGCCAAACACAGTGGAAGTAAATAAAGTCTGGAGAATGAAAGCTCTTTTGTGCTCTTTATTAGCATGCAAAAGACCATGGGAAGTTCAAGACAAAGACATTAAATCTCTCAAAGTGGGCTGGACCCAGTGGCACTTAATCCTAGCATTTAATCCTAGCAAAGACAGGCAGATCTTTGTGAGTTCAAAGCCAGCCTGGTCTACAAAGAGTCCAGAACAGCCAAGGCTACACAGAGAAACCAAAAGAAACAAACAAAAAATAAATATCTCTCAAAGTGAAGGACAAATTTCAGTAAACTACAATAGAAACAGAAACAGGATGAACTTTAATGAAGGTCAACTCTCTAAGGTTAAAATTGTTTGTATGAAGGAAGAAAAGAAGAATCATGTCTAAATCACAGTTCATGAAAAATATGTGAGAGTTTTAATTACCTCAAAGTTTAACTCTATGATATGGCTGAAGAAAATAATAATATAATCTTAAGCCTACTTAATGGAAGTCTAGATTCTGCAAATATCAGTTCTATATTTGTGCTAATATCTTCTCTCCCCAGTTCAAATCACTTGTGTATGAATCATGAATATACAGATCAGTGAACTTTCACTCTATGAGTATATAACTGTTAAGGTGACTGAGTGTGGTGATGACACTGGGATTGTCCTAATTTTAGTCCTACAAATATTGTATCCTAGGAGACTCCTTGGGCCTAGATAAATCACACAGCTGTTTACAGTAGACTACAAGGAATAATAGCATCCAGGATGCTCTCAAACGACTAGTCAGTTAATAGCCATTCCTCCTCCAAAAAGACAACCACTCTCTTGGTGTTCAGCACCACAAATTATTTTGAAACACTGCATTTTAATATGGGTAATCAAGAGCAAATATAGCCTCATGGCCCATGGGCTGCATCCAGTTGGCAGACATGTTTGAGTCATCTAATACTTGTTGCAAAGCCTGTTTCTCCCTACTTGGTTTTTTCATTGGTGGAGAGTTTTAACACACACGCACCCGCACGCACTTGTACACACACACACACACACACACACACACACACACAAACACACACACACAAAGATTCAAGCAACAGCTGGGACATCAGAACAATGAGATGAGGAAGGGACAGACAAACTCACTGAATCTTTCCGAAAATTGCTTCCTGATTACAGTAACGTTAAAAAAATAAAAAAGTAAAAAGAAAAAGAAAAGAATAAGGACATGGTAAAATACCCCTGTAATGCTAGAACTTGGGAAGCTGAGAAAGAAAGATTGTTGGATGCCAGAATGCGTGGTCTACATAGTGAGTACTAGAGCAGCCAGAGTTCTATAGTAAGATTTCACCTAAAAAAAAAATTATTGATAATTTCAGGGATTACCTTAGCCAAATGATCAAAGTTAATATTACTTGTAGCACTGCACCAAACATCATGTGTTTTCTAATAAGAGTGTAGTGAGCACACAATGCACACCCTTAATTCCAGCACTCAGGAGACAGACGCAGGTGGATCTCTGTAAATTTGAGGCCAGCTTGCTCTACAGAGTGAGTTCTAGGCCAGCCAGATGACAGATCTCAAAAACCAAAATGTTCATCACAGCTAAGTGTAGTGGCTCAAACCCGTGATCTCAGGGCTTGGAAGGCTAAAGAAAGAGGATTTCTGGGACTGTAAAGCCACTTTAGGCTGAATAGTGAGGCTCAAAACAAAACAAAACATTAACAGCAACAACAAAATGTCAGTGAGGTAGACCTGGTGGTGTACGACCCTAGAACTAAGGAAGCTGAGGCAAGAGGGAAGGAGGGTGGTCTCCGCTCTACCGTGAGATCTGTAGGCCTGGAGGTATAGCTTAGTCGTAGAGCCCTTGTCTGGCATGTTCAAGAACCTACCATGATCCTAAAACCACAAACAAAATCATTTCGGCATATGTCTAAGATAAGGACCCTTTTAAAAAAACCAAAACTGTGTAGAACTG
The DNA here is from genome assembly GCF_030254825.1 of Meriones unguiculatus. Taxonomy (NCBI): domain Eukaryota; kingdom Metazoa; phylum Chordata; class Mammalia; order Rodentia; family Muridae; genus Meriones; species Meriones unguiculatus. The sequence goes on along the minus strand of NC_083369.1, from coordinate 14,281,850 downwards.
GGCATGGATTTGGGAGGAGTGAGGGGTGAATACAATCAAAGCACAGTGTATGTAATTCTTTGCTTTTTAAAGTTGTTTTTCTCTTTCTTTCTTTCTTTCTTTCTTTCTTTCTTTCTTTCTTTCTTTCTTTCTTTCTTTCTTTCTTATTAGTTACATTTTATTAACTCTGTATCCCAGCTGTTTCCCCGCTCCCTCATTCCCTCCCAATCCTTCCCAGTGTGTGTCATTCTAAAGGACTTATATTAAATAAACTATTATATAACTATGCAGTTATCATACCTAAAATTTTAAATCAAATATTTGATGAACATCAAATATCTAGTCAATATTCAAAAATTTCAAATTGTTCCATAAACATGTGTGGATATAAATGTTTGTGGATGATATTGTTAGGATAATAACAGATAACACCCACTATGCTGCTCTGAAATGTCTCTTATGCATTTAAACATGCAGTTTTTCTACCCTCTTCCTGTCTTTGTAATTTTAAAAACCAGGTAATTTTTTTCTTTTTTTTTTTTTTTTTTACATTTGAGATTTTGCCAGTTGTATTCCAGGTCATAGTTTAATGTAACAGTTTCTCAATAAGTATAACAATGTGACTATTTTAAATGTAGTTTTCACTAAATATTCCAACTGAAACTAGATGCTAAGTGTAGGCAATGGTCATAGGGGTTGAATCTTTGTGTCCTTAATATTCCTTATTCTTGTCTCTTTATGGTCCAAGAAATATGTGTCTGCAGGATCTCATCAGACCCAGCTCGCAGCAAAAAGGTGGGGGAGGATTCAAGAATAAAAATGAATCCCAGTAACCCTTGGATTTGACTGATTCATTCCCAATGAACAGAATATGGCTGAGATGATGGTGTATGTTATTTCAGAATGAGTAATAAAAGGTATCATAATTTCTTTCTTGTTCTACCACTTGGATCAGTCACTTGAGAAGTATTCAACTCTTATATCATGAGAACACTCACTAGGTGTCATGACAAGGACCATGTTGGTAAGAAACTGAGACCTCTTTCCAAGATACATGGGAGCATCATCTTGGAATAGGATCTTCATCTCAAGTCAGATAACTGCAACTGATAAATTAGATCCTTTGTCCAAAACTTCAGTCAAGGCCCTCAGAGTTTGCTGTTTGGCTAACCCAAATTTAGGCTTCCATCACTGTTACAAGAGAATCGAGTTTAAGCCAATATCCTGCTAAATCAGGTTAGGGAAAATCTCTCAAGAACTTGAGTTGGGTCCTTGGTAGACCCACAATTTGGAAGGAGAGAACTGACTCCTGAAGGTTGCCTTCTGACATCTGCACTGGTACTTGCATTCACATTACACACTACATACACACACACACACACACAGAGAGAGAGAGAGAGAGAGGAGAGAGAGAGAGAGAGAGAGATACACAGAGAGATACACACACACATATGCATACATACATAGAGATAGATAGATAGATAGATAGATAGATAGATAGATAGATAGATAGATAGATAGATGAACACACTGGGGTTGGCATGGGCTTTTTGAAACCTTAAAGTCTACCTAAACTGATGCACTTCCTCCAACAAGGCCGAACCTCTAATCCTTCTAATTCTTTCAAGGAGTTCTACTCCCTTTTGTCTAAGCATTCAACTACATGTGCTCCTTTCCTTGATGGACTCTGAACTCTTAGGCATCTAACTGAAGCCATGTTCACCTTTTCAGTCTCAGTTGCCTCTTCAGGAGTTGGCATGTGCTTTTGTAGGAAAATAATCCAAACTACAGACTTACTTCTTTTAAAAAATGTATTTTGTGTGTGTGTGTGTGTGTGTTCATACATGTGTACCAGAGCATGCATGTGAGGTCAGGGAACAACTTGAGCAAGTCAGTTTTCTTTTTTTTTTTTTTAAAGATTTATTTCTTTATTTTACATATGAGTACTCTATTTGCACGTACATCTGCATGACAGTAGAGGGCACCAGATCTTATTATAGATGGTTGTGAGCCACCATGTGGTTGCTGGGAATTGAACTCAGGACCTCTGGAAGAGCAGACAGTGCTCTTAACCTCTGAGCCATCTCTCCAGCCCCGCAAGTCAGTTTTCTTATACCATGTGGATCCAAGGTTTCAGACTCAGGATGGCAGGTGCTTTTTTGCTGAGCCATCTTTCTGTCCCCAGACTTCTTTTCATCACAAATCTTAGATTACTACCTTTGGTAGTTTTTCAACATTTCAAAAACAATGTGGTTTTGTTTGTTTGTTTGTTTGTTTTGTTTTGCAAGACAGGGTTTCTCTATGTAACAGCCATGGCTGTCCCAGAGCTGGCTTTGTAGACCAGGTTAGCCTCCAACTCACAGAGATCTACCTCCCTCTGCTTCCTGAGCACTGGGAGCCAGTGTGCACATGGCTCCAAAAACAATGTTTTAAATTAGGCTAAGCTGAATCTGGTGGCATAGGTCTATATTATCAGTTCCTGGGACAATGGAGCAGGGAGGAATCACAAGCTTAAAGTTTGTTTTGGGTTACAGAGTGAGTTCAAGTCCATCTTGAACAGCTGTAATAAGACCCCATCTTTAAAAATAGCTGGGATATTTTCCTAGCGTGTGTGAGTGGGTTCAATCCGTGGCATAGCTTCCAGCACCTGTCCCTCTCAAAAGCCCAGTTTTTTTAAGTATTGTTCAGTGAAAATCTGTCTCAACTATCTACTCCAATATTAGCAGATGTGGAAATCTCTTAAAAAAAATAGATGTGTAATTGGTTGTGGTGTAATTCCAGCACTCATGAGGCTAATACAGGAGAGTCATGAGCTTGAGTCTGGCCTGGACCACATAGTAAGTCCCTTTTATTAAAAAGAAAATTATAAAAATGTAAACTTGATTATAGAGTTTTTTTTCCCACATGATAGAAAAGTAGGTACAAGGGTCCTGTTTTCTTTCTTTTTTTTTTAATTGAGTAAACTACTGATGCCATCAACACCTCAGATGTTCTGTAGTTTGAGTTCATTATTCTCAATGTTCAGGTGATTGTTTTGTCTTACAGAACAAAATCATTGGTGAGAGTCTATCAATTGTGTATTTCTGAGTAATAAAGTAGCTCAAAGTAGCTTCAAAACAATATATATTATCTCATCCTTTCTGTGAGTCAGGGATTTGACAAACAGTTAAACTGGTTTTAGTTTGAAGCATCTCTTGAGATTGTAATTATATGCAGTCCTGGCTGCAGACATCTGAAAGTGTGACTTGGAGACAGTAAGAGTCCACTTCCAAGGTGACTCCTTTATAGAGCTGCAGGTAGCAGGACTCAGGTCTATGCTGGCTGGTGAAAGGTTCTCTGAGTTCCTCACCATTTGGGCCACCTCATATAACTATCTGAATGATCCCAAGGTATGGGAATTGCTGTCCCCAGAATGAAAGATCAGAGAGGGGGGGAAAAGAGGAAGGAGCGGGGAGGGGAAGGGAGGTTGAGGAAGCAGGGAGAGGGGAGAGAGGAGATAGATAGATAGATAGATAGATAGATAGATAGATAGATAGATAGATCCTCATAATGCATTTCATGGCCTAGTGTGGAAGTATCATCCATGGTTACTTTCAAACATTCTATTAATTAGAAGTGCATCCATAGGGGCTGGAGAGATGGCTCAGAGGTTAAGAACACTGGCTGTTCTTCCAAAGGTCCTGAGTTTAATTCCCAGCAACCACATGGTGGTTCACAACCATCTACAGTTAGATCTGGTGTTCTCTTCTGGTGTGGCAGAATAATATAAATAATAAATAAATAATATATAACTAAATTGTATAAATAATAAATAACTAAATCTTAAAAAAAAAGAAGTGCATCCATAGCCAGGTGTGGTGTTGCATGCCTTTAATCCCAGCACTCCAGAGGCAGAAGCAGGCAGATCTCTGTGAGTTCGAGACCAGCCTGGTCTACAAAGTGAGTTCAGGAGAGCCAAGGCTACACAGAGAAACCCTGTCTTGAAAAACAAAGAAACAAAACAAACAGACAAAAAGGGAGTCAGTATGTGTACAGGTCTTTCTTTTCTCATTCTCGCTTTTAAATGTTGTTCCCCAGAACAGCAGACTTCCCTTTCTTATCTCATTGACTTAAGTTGGGTCACTGCCCATTCCCAGACCAACATGTGACATAGGGACATGTGGGGGATGGGATTACCAGGTTCAGCTTAGGTCAACAGTGGTTTATCCTTTGGTGCTAGGAGATAAGCCTATCGATGCTGAACACTGGTCACTAACCCTGTGCTCTATTAAATCGGATTTCTGGTAGCAAGCAAGGTAGGATACAAATGGTGTCTCTAACATTGGTATAACACCCAAGGGATCTGGTCCATATTTACTGTGCCTCACACGTGTCATAGTAGAGTTCTCTATTTTTCCGGGCTTTTCTGTCATCACAGGCTGCTTCTCAGCATAGGCTGTCTGGTTCTCTCTGTTAGTTCAGCCCAGGTAGCGGAAAAAAGCATCACAATCTCTTTCATCTTCAGTGTTCCTGTGTTTCAAATAGATACAATACCTACTTCCTAAAGTTCTTGTGAAGAGTAGTAAGTCACAGTTTTCAGCCCTCAGCAGAGTCTCAGGAACAGTAAGTGCTCAGTAATTGGGAAGAATCATCTGGGAGTGGTGGTGAGCACTTTTAATCCCAACACTCCATGAGGCATAGGCAGGCCAGCCTGGTCTACAGAGCAAGTCCAGAAGAGCCAAGGCTACACAGACAAACACCGTTTTGAAAAAAAAAATTGGGAAGAATCATCAAGTCAGGGAGTCAGGTTCCACGTTTGCATTGTTTCCTCTTTGACATTCAATATTGCAGCTCTACCTTACTGAAACACAGTTTGTCTCATTACAATACTGACTTAGGGGAAATGAAATAACCGCCAAGTAATAGTTCACTGGAAGGCTAGACTAGAGACTCATTTGGAAATAACTAGTTGTTTCCCAATAAGGTTGAAAGGACCTTTTTTACCGAAAGGATTGATCAAAATGAATGTTTATCTTAAACATAGATACACATGCAGGCAAAACACCCACACACAAGGATAAAGGAAAAATGTAAAAGTAGCTATGTCCATGGAGTCAGGGCATGCAGTTCAGCATTGCTGGCACTGCAACCTGTGGAATCACCTTCGGAGGGAGGTAGAGTAGCTCCTCATGTCCCTGGGGACCTTGCCATCCACCATGAAAAGGAATTTCACCATGATTCAGAGTGAGGGAAAGTTAGTTTGTTGACAAAACAGAAAGACAAAATGCAGGGTCAGTGAGATTGCTTAGCAGGTAAAAGGGCAGCTCCTCTCTTAAATTCATGGCTTTTTTTCCCCCTTAAGTAGTTTGGTGTGTATGTATGTATATACACCTCAATACAGAAATACAGCCCTCTCAGTCTGTTTAAAGTTACTGTATGTATATGATTTCAGAGCTGTCCACTTGATATTAGACAAGCAATTGGGGGCTCTCAGCATTCTGTCAGTTGGCTGGAGTTCTTTGTTTCTTCGGTGTCACGTGTTCTGTTACCCTTTTTTTTTTGTTTGTTTTTTGTTTTTCTTACCCTGTCCTCTTAAAACTGTTTTTTCCCCTTTTGTGGTCCTATATCTACCCTCTTCATATAGCTGCTTATATAAAATTTGCCTGTGAGAGAAAACAAATTGTATTGTCTTTCAGAGTTACTTCACAGGATGTAGAAATTTTCAGAGGTGGCCTAGTCAGTTACTCCTGGTTGTCAGCCAGTGAGAGAGGTGGAAACAAAAACCATGAAAGTGAAGACGGGCTTACGTTTCTCATGTGCTCTTCAGTTTTCTAAGTACCTGTTCTGCCTTAGACTGAAGGTAAGTGCTTTACTACTGAGCAGCATCCTTAGCCCAAATTACTATCAGTAGAGATTTAACGTTTTTTCCAGTGCTGGAGATTGGATACAGGGCCTCTCACATGCATTTTGCCATTAAGCTACACTCACAAAGGAGTCTAAACCCCAGTGGCCCAGGACTGAAATGATCACTTAAAAGCTCTGCAGTCTTGGTAAGACACTGAATCTTTGTCCATAAGTTACTTCATCTTTAATAACAGAACGTACTTAGGAATTTTATGAGGATTGTTAGTTAACATGACACATGCTACAAGTATCCACCATTACAATGAATTGAATAATGTAACCACAGCAATGATAGTGTATTTCTTATTATAAAAGGTGGAGAAGGACCTGGTCCATTTTTGACTTCTGAGAGGTTTCTATTACTAAGTGAAGCCTTATGTAGACTTTCATTAGGGGGCTATGAATGCAGAGGATTCCAAAAGGAGATGGCATTCGCAAAGATCTTCAAAAGGCCCCTGGGAATTCCACCGGGTGGGAGCGGCGCCGCTCCCAAGGCAGTCCGGAGCATGCGCTGCTAAGCAGACGCGCTGGGCACTTTGGCTGCACAAGTGGCCTCTAAAGTTGCACACATTCCGGGTCTACCCCGAGGCACTAACCCGCTCCCTCTTCCCCCTTCTTCCGGGCCCCTCCGCGCCACTTTCTACTCGCCTGGTCAGGAAAGCTACCCTTCCCCCCTACCCCCCCCCCCCCCCCCCCCCGCTGCTCTCGCCGTGCAGGACGTGACAAATAGAAGTCGCACGTCCCACTAGTCCCTTGCAGATGGACAGCGCTTCGGAGCAATGGAAGGGGGTTCCGCCTCCTAGTCGGCGGCCAATAGCATCTTTGCTGCTTTGCTCCCAGGGAGCCGCTGCCGGGAAGGGGCGGGTCCAAGGGCGGAGCTAGGGGCAGGGCGGGCACCCTCCGGTTCTCCCGCGGTCTTGCGTTCCGCACGCTTCAAAAGCGCACGTCCTTCGCAGTCGTCTCCTTTTTCTTGGTTCCGGGCGTCTTGACCCCACCGTGCTGCCAAAATGTCCCTCTCTAACAAGCTGACTTTGGACAAGCTGGAGGTGAAGGGGAAGCGGGTCGTGATGAGGTAATCCTGTACTGCTGCCCTCAAGGGCTCTCCACAGCCTCTCTGGGCTTGGCAATCACTCTTTTCTGCACCCTAAGTTGAGCTTGCTTTTCAGCTGGGTCTCGGGGATCCTGGGTTTGCAGGTCTGGGCTGTTCCCCTCACCCCCTTGGGACGGAGACTGTACCAGGGTTTGATGCTTCTTAACTGCTTTTCTTCCAATATAAAAAGCGACCAATAGTGTTCCCCAAGAAAGGGCTCAGATTTTTAGGATTCGATCCTTCTCTCATTTCCAGGGTACATGTTTGGCTCTTGTTGCGAGATGGGACCTAATGCTTATCCTGCAAATCTCTAGGCCCCAGTTGAGGGACCTTGAAAGGTCATTTAATTTCCTCTCCTCCACAGTCCTTGGACCATACCTAACGAAATCATTTCATTGTTCCAGGTACAGAAGAATTTATTTCCTAGAGGATGTTGCTCAAAATGCTCAGGAGTGGAGGTCCCTTTTCCCAAAAACCTGTGGGTGGGAGGGTGAAGCTACTGGATGGTCTGTACATCTTATGTAACAGGCCTCAGCTAGCTGCCCTACCTTGCTGTTGGACTCCTGGCCTTGGGTTTGCATCAGGATTGTGACACACGCAGGGTGTGGCCACCCTGTATTTGGAGGCCTGTAACCTCACCCTCAGAGGTGGCTAGAGAAGCAGGATGTTACAAGTGAGGAAGGCCCCCACGCACATGGCAGTCTTATGCGGCACACGTGGATCCCTGGTCATTTACTAAGTTGGCTTCTCCCTTACCTGATAGAATTACTAGCGTGTATGAAGACTTATACATTTCTACTTTTCACAATGTATAGTGTGTGCCAGGAGTGAAGGATGATTAGATTCAGAAATGATGGACCATGTAACTATAGGACTCAAGGATGGTAATTTTGAAGAGCCATAGATAAATGCAGTGACTACTCTGTGCTGGCTTGACCTTTTCTGTTTTTTTTTTTTTTGGCAAGCGGTTGACTGGCAGTATGTGAACGATGTAATTCTGGTCCCTTTCACAATTTGGGCCAATTCAAGTGAGGGCATCTTTCAGATACTAACATGTATGTAAGGGAGCCTCTGCACTTCGGCGTTTGAGAACTGTAGAGCCACATATTTCTTCCTAGCCAATATTACTTGGTAGGTGGCCTTGTTACTGTGCCGATAGCCAGAACCCAGTGTATTATGTTCATGCAAAACACTTAATATATGTTATGTGATAGGCCTTAGTGATCAGGATAGAGTAGAGATCTGAGCTACCATATTAATAAAGGGCAGGTTCTAGCTAGCCCTTGATACTGCTCTGAGGATAGAAGATTGGCCTTGTGGAAATCAAGACAGGTAGATGTTGGCTTAAAACTAGCTTAAAGGTTTAAATTATTTAATTCTACCTCCACTGGCTTGAGGCTGGCCTCTTCAGCTGCTGAAAGAGGGGCATTGTCCTGGTCATCTTCCTGTAATGGCAGTTTGGGGTTTTATGCTCTCTTCCACAGGGAAACTGTCTTAAAATAAATGAAATCTGGGGATGAGACTGGAGGAAACAGATTTTCTCCTTTGCACCAAATCAAATTTCACTTACCACAGGTAACCTTGAGCCTTGTGATGATTGGCAAGTCCAGTTTTGCTGGTGGAAAATGCCATGTTCAAGGCTATTGAACTAGGAATTTTGTGGCAGAGCTAGGAATGGAATCTGGGTCTCTTTAGCTACCAATCAGATTCTCAGAACACTTCGACATGATGACCCAGGGATAGGGTGAAATAGACTTTGGAGGTTGCAACCTCCTTTCCTTCTGCAATATCGATGCATTGGACTTGTTTTTCTTTTTTAGGCCACTGCTTTGTTTCCTGATAATTAATGTATCTTGAATAGGGAATTGCATTGTAGGTTTGCTTTTTAGAGGAGTCCAGACAGCCGTGCGTGGGTGAGCTCAATACCTTTTTGTTCCTGTGCTTTTTGTGGTAGTTGTTGGCAGTGCCTCAGGAATGGGACTCCTGGAGCAGTGGCTGTTTCACTTGCCTCCTCTCCCCTGTATAGAAGGGCACTCTTCTGATTGTCTAGTTCTTTGGTTTGAATTGGCAAGAGAAGTTGATTTGTTGGGGGTATCAAACAGTAGCCATTTTGTACTTGATCGCTCTACCACTAAGTCACACCCTAGCTCCTTTTGGAGATACTTAAAATAGCCAGAAACCCCAACGGATTCTACCTCAGGTTTTTTCCCTCCCTTCCCTCCAACCATAGTTGATTATTACCAGGCCATTTGAGTAAATTTCCTGCTGATTTTTGTCATGTCATTTCCTTTTCACTCATAGGTTACTAGTCATCCTTTGCTGTACTTCTCTTTTTCTTGTACTCCCCCCCCCACCTCATTGGTTTTCTCTTGTGAGTTGCAAAGCAGCAGTCCTGGTAGGGGAAAGAAAAAAAAAACAGCAGAGACCACCACACTAACGTAATTTAGCAATCAGACCATGAGGCAACAGTGGGCATGGTTCCCTTGAGATTTCTTAGTAGAACTGGGCTTAGAATCCTTAGATTTCAAGTAAGACTTGAAATTCTAATTTAATATTTTAAGAGTTTTTTGTTTTTTTGAGGCAGGGTTTCACTGTGTGGACCAGGCTGGCCTCAAACTCACAGATATCCACCTGCCTCTGACTCTTTAGTGCTGTGATTAATGGTGTGTGCTGTTGCCACCAACATTTAGCTTTTAAAAAGAGTTTTACTTTGCAATAATTACAAATTTGTAGAAGATTGCAAAGGCTGCACAGAAACTCATTTTTCCCCCAGTGACTGATGATTACTGACCTGTGTTCTACTTTTAAAACTTTGTCATTTCAAAAATGTTGTATCCACATTTACACACAGTATCTAACTTGCACTGTTTACTCAGTATTCATCCAATAATTATCTAAATAGGTTCATGTACCAACAGCATGTTCTTTTGCATTGCTGGGTACTTTTTCACGGTATGGGTTTGTCATAGTTGAATCATTCATCCATTGGAGGCTGGCAAGGTTTTGCCAGTTTGGGGTTTTACAGTTGAAGCTGCTATGATTTATTTTTTCTTTTGGTGCAAGTCTTGGTTTAGTCACATGCTGTACTTTCTTTGTTAAAACACTAGGACTGGGATTGCCACTGAGCATCCTATCTTTAACCCAGGAAAGCTCCCGAAAGGTTCTGCACCATTTCGCATTCCTGTTAGGAGTGCATGAGTGATGAGTTTTTCTGCATCCTCATCAGTATTTGGTGGTAGTGTAACCAGTCAGCAGAAATGAGTATAGAGGAGATGGTTTAGCTACCAGACAAACAGTGGGCTCTAAGAAATTGGGATTTCCCCCAGGAATCTCCTGCTGGGAGAAGAAAAGCTTGGGCTATTTTCTGGCAGTTAAAACTTAAGAAAAAGATGGATCAGTGGTGGGTGGGACCATACCTTGATCTTTAGATTGCTTACATGTGGGGAGATGTATTAGTTGCCCAGGTGTGTGTATCCCTGCCTGGCTCTGTATTTGAACTTCAGGTTCCTGAAGATGGATTTGGAAGGTCACTGGATTGCTTTGTCTCTTATGATGACTTTGAATCACTGTCCTTTTTCTGATTCCTCCTACTAACTCGCCTGTTTCTAACTGGCTTATCAGGGCAGGGTAGCTGAACCTGGCTTCTTGGGGCGTAGTCGTTGGCATATGGTATATGTAGTGATACTTGAGTTTGTTCTTGAAAAAGCTTGAGTATTCCTGGGAAGTAGAAAAGGGTGCATTGTGTATATGTGTGAGTGAGTGTGTGTGTGTGTGTGTGTGTGTGTGTGTGTGTGTGTGTGTATGTACAAGTGAAATGTGTAGGCAATGCTGGTCCTGCTTTGGAGTCCTCAGAAGAGAAGCTAAAAGCAGAGTTGTGAAGGTAATCAAGATGGCAGCGAGAAAACTAATCCAGTTTTCACCAGTAAGCTTTCATCACTTCAGCCCAAAGGCATTCCTTCCTGTAAGGTTCTGGGTGCACGGAGCTGCACTGCTCATCCTGTGCAGTTAACCCTTTTTGTCTATTAGCTTTCCTGGCAGGCTGCAAGAGGGGAAGTCAGTCATGGTTGTGGGATACTTGATCTGCTTTGGTCTGCACTTTTAAGGCTGGCAAGGACCTGCTCAGGTTATTTAAAGAAGATGCCTTAAGTGCCTGAAACCAATTAGAGTATATTTCTTTGTTCAGAGGCATAGTGCCTCTTAATTTTAAAGGCTTTCTTAAATGAATCGAGGACTGTTCCTCAAGCTCCTGATCAAGGTAGATTAGTGTTCAAGTTAAAGAGGAAGTCTTGGATCTGCAGGATTTGTGGTCATTGCTGCAGACAGAAAAGACCAGGAAACAGACAGGGAAAGATGGAGTCTCACAGTCAAGGACAGTAACAGTCCTTACTTAGTGAGTGGTGTTAGGTATTTTTAGTAATGAGTTTAATATGGTTGCTCTTTGAAATAACAGTTTGGGGACTCATGAGCATATAATAGCTAACACTCGTGTGATACTGTGCCACTTCCAAGCCTTATAGCATTTACTAGCTTATTTCTCAACTGTGAGCTAGATACTATAACTTCACAGATTTCAGAATAACTGATTGAAAATGGTCTTGGGATATATTTGATAGACACTTCAGGAGATGGAAACAGCTACACTACATAGTCTGCCTCAATAAAATAAAATAAAATAAAATAAAATAAAATAAAATAAAATAAAATAAAATCAGCTACCATACAGAAACAAGTTCAGAATTGGTTCCTAGTGATAAAACAGGGCTGGGGACGTATGAGGTATGGTTGACTTTAGCTTCCCAGGTCTTCTGGACTAGTTCTTGTGGTTTGAAAATTTTTAAAAATCTATGAGCTACATATCTAAGAAGATACAAGTCATATATACAAAAATTACTCTGAAATGAGTACATTGTGTATAAACAAGTAGAACATGAACCCATACCACGAAGTCCTTGTCTGCCATCCTATCCCAGGCACTCTTGACAGTGACTGAATACTGTCTGGTTAATATTTTTAAAATGACATTTATGTGCGTATATGTGTACATGCACATGCCAAAGCAACTGGAGATTTTTTAAGGAAGAAAACTCGGTGCCAGGCTTGCTAACAAGTGCCTGTACCGCCTGAGCCATCTTGCCAACCGTCTTTTAATGCCTCTTATTTTAAAGGTGAGATTTGGCCTTTTAAATTGTTGATTATATCTCTGAAACTGCAACCTTTTTCTTTTCTAGGGTGGACTTCAATGTTCCTATGAAGAATAACCAGATAACAAATAACCAAAGGTAAGATCCTGACTAAACCTAGCTTGGGTTTAAGATGTGTGAGTGTATGGGATGCAAATTTCTGTTTATAGTGTGGACATACAGCAACTGAAAATCAAGGGATTTTTGTCTTTACTAACCTGTTTTGCAGTGTGGGATTTTAAAAATTATTGTATTAAAAAATCATCCTAAGCCAAGTGTGGTGATATATGCCTTAATCCCAGCAGCTGGGAGGCAGAGGCAGACAGATCTCTGAGATTGAAGACAACCTGGTCAGCACAATTAGTTCTGGGACAACCAGGTCTTTAGAGAGACCTTATCTCAAAAAACTTAAAAAAAAAATTGGCTTGATATTGTGTGTGCTTGTGATCCTTGGGATCACAGTGCTTGGGAGATTGGACTTAGGAGGGCCTAATTTTTAAGCTAAAAGTCACCTGAGCTACAAAGCCAGTTTGAGGCCATCCTAGGCTATTCAAAAACTTGTCTCACTGAGGGAGCTAAAACAAGTGAAGGGGTGAATATGATCAACATACATTGTATGAAATTCTTGAATAATTATTAATAAAAATATTTTAAAACAGAATAAAAATATTCTAAACAGAAAGTTCCAGACCTCTCTAAAACTCCATTAACAACAGCAAAAACATCCTGAGAGTCCTTGTTTAAAAAAATTTTTTGAAGGAATTTGGAGATACTCCTTTTTTTTTTTTAAGAAAAAAGGTTAATTGACTTCTTAAAACACAAACTATGCAAGAGAACAATTTACAATATCAGTATTTTTAAGCTTACATGTAGCTCAATCAGATTCCTAAATATCCCAGATAGTGTGGGGTTTTTTTGGGTGTGGGGATTAGTTTACTTTTGCCTCTTAAAAAAAAACTTCAGGCAGTTTAGCTCACCTGATGTCTTAGGTATTAGCTTTAGAAGAAGGATTTCTTCGTAAAGATTTATTTTTTAACTGTGTGTGTGTGTAGTGGTTGCCTTTAGTGGGTATTGGATAACACTGGAGGTGCAGTTGCAGGTGGTTGTTTGTAAGACAGCTGACATGGCTATTGGAAACTGAACATAGGTCCTTTAGAGCAGCTGCAAGCCTTCCTGACCACTGAGCAATCTCTCCAGTGTCCCTGCAGACACAGAGTTTTTAAGTAATAGTACTGTGTGGCTTCTGAGAAAATTATATAAGAAGGACTTTATTTCAAGACATTCTTTTTTCTGAGACAGGGTCTCAGCTTATGCTGGGCTTGAGCTTTAGATCCTCCTGTCTCAGCTTTCCATGAAGCCTGGCCCTTTATTTTAAAAAAGTTCATTTATTTTATGAGGTCATCAGATCACGTTATAGATGGTTGGGAGCCACCATGTGGTTGCTGGGTATTGAACTGAGGATCTCTGGAAGAGCAGCCAGTGCTCTTACCTGCTGAGCTATCTCTCCAGCCTCAAGAGGTGTTTTTGTTTGTCTAATTAAAGATTTATTTTATGTATATGTAGATTGTTTCGTGACTGAATGATACTTCATTTTCTTTCTCTTGGGCAGAGGTGAAATCTGATGATTGTCCCAGGGCTTTGTGCATGCCAGGGAAGCACTTTACCAACTCAGATACATCCCCCAGCTCCTAAATACCAAGGGCTAACCCAGGCAGGTCCTGCTATAGACAGCAGCCTCAAACTTGCTTAAGTTCTTTTTTGCATGAGGAGCAGATCCATGATGAGATTAAGTAGTTCCAGGTGCCAGGTTTGTATCATGCTTGTCTTCTCCTGAACTCAAATCTGAATTCTGCTATTGTCGGACTTGAAGCTTAGAGAAGAAACAGGGCTTTATTTTATGAAGTCATAAGTTAAAATAGTTCCCACTAATCCCTCAGAATAACATTCTTCTGTCTTCTCTTGGTATTAGGATCAAGGCTGCTGTTCCAAGCATCAAATTCTGCTTGGACAATGGAGCTAAGTCGGTTGTTCTTATGAGCCACCTAGGCCGGCCTGATGGTGTTCCTATGCCCGACAAGTACTCATTAGAGCCAGTGGCTGCAGAACTTAAATCTCTGCTGGGCAAGTAAGTACAGAGCTGTAGTGCTGTTGAGCTCTGGGAGGTGAGGGAGTCACCATGCTGTCATAGATTCTCAACTTTCAGCCTACTCTAGTCTCTTAATTTTTTTGTTGCCCTTCCCCCAGGGATGTTCTGTTCCTGAAGGATTGTGTGGGCCCAGAAGTAGAGAATGCCTGCGCCAACCCAACAGCTGGGACTGTCATCCTGCTAGAGAACCTTCGCTTTCATGTAGAGGAAGAAGGGAAGGGAAAGGATGCTTCTGGGAACAAGGTGGGGCCTATCATTTTGATTTTTTTTGGGCCTTAGGGCCTGAATTTGTAAGCGGTCACAATGAAAGAATAGAAGAAGCTCATCTTTAGTTTCCCCAACTTTTAAATTGAAGTGTAACATACATGTAAAAATGTACAAATGCGGGCCGTGGATATATAGCTCAGTGGTAGTGTACAGTTTCCTGGGCACAATCTTTAGCACTGCAGAAACACTTGTATAAACGCACAGCATGATGTATTCTGAATTATTGCAGAGTACAGACATACTTCATAATCAAGGAATGGAATGTGACCAGCACTGCAGAAGCTCTCTTTCTGTTCATGTTTTGAAATACCTTTGAATTCTATTGGATAATAAGAATATTCAGTGAATGTAATGGTCATAGTGAGATTACTTAAGGCATTTCTTGCTTGGGTGGTATAGGAATGGTTTGAGACAAGGTCTCAGGGTTACTCCTGTGCTGTGTAACTCAGGCTGGTCTTGAACTTGATGTAGCTTAGGATGACCTTGAACTCTTCCACCTTTCAAGTGCTGGGATTACAGGCTTGTCCTTCCACACCTGACTCAAGGCTCTTTCTTAGGAAATACACTATTTTCATTTTAGCCTACAGTTGTCCTCATTTGCTAAAGAAACATGTCAGAAAAGCTAGGGTTTCAGAAAGGTAGTCATTTCGCTGAATTTGGTGGTACTGTTGGCTGGGTTCAGTCTTTGCACAAAGAGCCAGATAGTAAATGTTGTAGACCTAAGGTCATGTAGTCAGTTGCAATTGTGTACAGTCTGTTGTCATAGAAAGGCTGTTGTAGACAATCTACAAGACTGGTTACTAGATCGGACAACAGAATTCAAGTATGAAAACTATTAGAACTGAGTTTTTGAGCATGCTTTTGGATTTACCCTTGGTTAGAAGGGACGCTAAAGGCTCTTTCTAGTATTTTTCTCCTTTTTGTGACTTTAACGATGTGAGAACATGATGCTCTGAGGGTATCAGGGGTATCAGTCCCCCTTTGACCTCTGACATTTCTTAAGGTCACCTGTAATGCTTGCTTTCAAGCAGTTTCTTTTCTTAGCACTGAAGGTCCTGAGCTTGGCCCTATCCTGCTTTGGTGTGGTCTTGCTACAGTACAACTAGCCAAGTGCTGGCCTAAAATTTGGTGCCCTTTAAAACTGAAACTCAAGATGAACACACTCTAGTGCTTAGAAATGTCAGGAGTAACTGGAGTTGATGTAGGATGATTCAGTCAGGAATCAATGAACTTACTATATACTAGTCTCTGACTTTCTTAGCTCTTTTGCCAATTCACTTGCTATTCAGAACCAATGGTTTAGAGTGCCTAAAATTGTAGGAATCAAGTTTTAAACTAACCCTAAATTGGACACAAACAAGATGAAGACAAAATTTAAGTTAAATAGTTTATTTTATTTTGTGGGTGTGTGCATGCGTGCGTGCGTTCCTGTGTGTGTGCGCGCGCGCGCGTGTGTACACACACATGTGTGAGTACATGGCTGTACAGGTACATAGGGGGGCATTTTGGATTCCCTGACACTGGAGCTATAGGTAGTTGTGAGCGCCAGGATGAGTTCTGGAAGAGCAGCAATTGCTCTTAAGCACTGGGCCACCTGTCCACCTCAGTACTTAAATGTTGTTCAGTCCACCTACATTGTTATTTTTAGAATTAACAGGTCAAAAATGAGACATGTCTTGATTGTTAATTTCTATAGCATCTTTTCCATGAAAAGCTTTCAACTTATCCTATTCTCCCTCAAACTTTAGTTTTGAAATTCTTAGATATTTATGTGTGTGCATGTGTGTATGTGGGTGCACATACATGGGTACAATTTTCAGGGGGAGGCAAAGGCGACAAGAAATGACCAAAGGTCCTGGAATATTTGGGAGAAAAATAAAACCTGTTGGTCTCAAGATGTTTAAGAGGATTCTAAGTTTACTTTCCACATTTTTTTTTCCTGCAGATTAAAGCCGAGCCAGCCAAAATTGATGCTTTTAGAGCCTCACTGTCCAAACTAGGAGATGTCTATGTCAACGATGCTTTTGGGACTGCACACCGAGCCCACAGGTACTGAGAGCCTTGTCAGTACTAGGCAGAGCACAGTGATTCTTGGTGCTTGGGTTCAAATTCTGGGCTTTTTTTGCCATCTGCTTCTCAAAATCAAGCAAAATATGGGAAGCAAGGGTTTGATTGGCATGCTTCTTGTTCACAGTCCGTCACTGAGAGAAGTTGAGAGGAACTAAAGCTCTACTTACTGGCTCATTCACTGGTTTATGTTTGACTACCTTTTTGTTTGAGGCAAAGTCCTGGTTAGCTTGAAACTCATCCTGTAGACAAGAGTGTCCTTGAACTCACATATCTACCTGCCCCCAGATTATTGGAATTAAAAGCATGGGCTATCATGCCACCAGTGCCAGCCAATTTTCTTTATAGTCCAGGACCACCAACCAGCCTAGGGATGGTACCACCCATTGTGGGCTGGGCTCTCCTATATCTGTTAGCAATCAAGGTAATGCCACAAACAATTTGAGCAAGAGGTTCCTTCTACCAGGGAATTCTAGGTTGTCTCAAGTTGGCAATAGAAACCAAGAGATGCATCCTTTTAATTTCTAGCTCTACTTGGAGCTATATATGGTCCTTGTTAAATATCCTCATTCTATGTGGAAATACAGATAGCTGTTGAATGAAAAAGCTTTTATTGTGGAGCTTCAGGAATAGGTTTCTTTAACTTTGGATACCTTGTATAGATTTCCCTCCCCCCCTTTTAAACATCAAAACATCTATGTTTTCATCAACTGGCTAATTATATTCTGTGATTTAATATAACCTTTGGCCTGTTGTTAAACTATTAAACCTTGGATTTTCCTGCACTATTCTCTGCACCCTGTACATGCAGTGCCCTCAGAGGCCAGAAGAGGGAATATGATCCCCTGGGGCTGGAGTAATATGATCCCCTGGGGCTGGAGTTACAGAGGGTTTTGAGCCGTCCTGTGGGTACTGGGAACTAAACCCAGGTCCTGCAAGAGCAGCAAGTGAACTTAACTGCTGAGCCATCTTTACAACCCTTACTTGGGTTTCTTAAATTCTACTTCAGTTCATTGCTTTTTTTAATAAACCCCTTGATCATAAACTATTAGTCAGAAAAAGATAACTTTATGATCTTAGATAACAAGATGTTATTGCAGTTTAGTGTTGAAACTGGTTTCTTAGAAGTGATGAAAGCATTTTAGTGGTAAGGAGCTGGCCTGTAGGGTAAAAATGGTAGAATGTGATGAGATTTTTGAATACTTTTGTTTTTTTCTTCCTAGCTCCATGGTGGGTGTGAATCTGCCACAGAAGGCTGGCGGGTTCTTGATGAAGAAGGAGCTGAACTACTTTGCCAAGGCTTTGGAGAATCCAGAGCGACCCTTCCTGGCTATCTTGGGAGGGTATGAAGAACACATTTGTATCATATACTTTAAATAGTGTTAGCCTGGTAGTGGCCATAACTGGGGTGCTTTATGGTCAGACAGCGCAATCACATTGGGTAGCTGAGGAGAATTAGGGACTATTAACAGATTGGAGGGTGGGGTTTAGGGAAATCCTGTAACAGTCCAGGGCTAATAGCCATCTGAGGACAAAGGGAGGACTCTAAGGCGGGTAGTCTGGGAAAAAGGACTTCTGATTAAAATTGTAGTCTTTAGGCAGGGTTGCAGGGCTGCTCATCTGGTAGAGGGAACCAGGGAGAGATAACTTGCCTATTTTAGTGATAGGTAGTGTGTGGATAGTGGTAATCTAGTAGTTTAGCTTAAAAAAAAAAAAACTTTTAGAAGTAAAGGTTGAGTGGATCTATTGCTTGGAGCTTGACTGGATGTGAAATCCGCCTTTCAGTTGGCATGGCTGTTTAGGTAGAAGCATCTTTCTGCTTAGAGGACCATGACCCTTTTATGGGCTGTTCTCCCAACCCTGAAGACTAAGTACACTCAGCATTTCCTGATGAAAATGACTCAAACTGGGGGTCAATTTCACGTAGCATAGGTGCTGTCTAAGTTTCATGAGCCTCGTTTGTCGGGACTTAAAAATAACCCTGATGAGTGTAAGGTTTTGTTTTGTCTTGAAAAACGGTAGGTTTCCTGGAAACATTGAACCTTTTTGTTTCCTGAGTTCAAAGCATCAGACTTTGGCTTCAAATTAACATTTGATCTGTGCGGCTTTAGCTTTCTTGAAGATCTGGAATATGGGAGTGAATGTCCCCTGTTGGTTGTACTGAGGTCTTAGAATAAGCCTGAAATACAGCAGTCTTCTTTTGACTTGATCTGATTTTATATTGCAAGATCTCTGAACGCTTGAAGCTGGGGATACCATGAACCCTTTTTTGTTGTTTTGTTTAGGCAGAGAGAGACAGAGGCAGACATTGGGCCTGACTCTCAATAAATCCCACTCCCAATAACATCCCTCCTCCAATAAGGCCATGTTTCCTCATTCTTTCTAGACTAAGCATGCAAAAATGAGTCTGTGGGGAACATTTTCATTCAGACCCTCAGTTACTAATCTGGCCATCTGGGCCTTGTGAATTTTGGATAGGGCCATGGTTGCTTAGATGGGGAGGTTTTGTTTTTCTGCTTTTGTGGTGCTGAGGATCATATCTAGGGCTTTACACACAGAAGACAAGTGCTTTCATACATGGCTATGCCCTCAGCCTTAGAGTATCCTTTCTCTAGCCCTACCATGAAAAGATTTCTTCAAAGCACGAAGTGTTGGAAAAACTGCAAAGTTCAGCAGTCCCTTTGATGTTTTAGGCATTTCCTTTTCTCCTATTGTGGCCCTGAATATTAGCACTAGACTTGCACAAAGTCAATTGTTTGTGCTTATGATGATTTTTGCTTTCTCTTCTAGAGCTAAAGTTGCAGACAAGATTCAGCTGATCAATAATATGCTGGACAAAGTCAATGAGATGATCATTGGTGGTGGGATGGCTTTTACCTTCCTTAAGGTGCTCAACAATATGGAGGTAGGGAGCCAATGGCAAGTGGCTGTGAAATGGCTTATTAATGATAGCAGTTTATGTTAATGTAATGTATATATAAACTTAATGTGAATCCTAAGAACATTTTCATCCCACCTGTGGAGTTGCTTATCTTTTGTTCTCAGCCTGTGGGTTGATACCCCTTAGGTGTCAAGACTTTCACAGGGGTCATATATCAGATATCCTGAACATCAGATTTTACATTATATTTCATATCTAGCAAATTTAGCTATGGAGTAGCAAAGAAAATAATATTAAAGGTTCCTAGCAGTAGGAAGGTTGAGGACCACTACTCCTGTCTGTTTTGTTAGTCATGTTCTTAGTTTAGGGGCTGATTTTCATCTCTTGCGTAGATTGGCACATCTCTGTATGATGAAGAAGGAGCCAAGATTGTCAAAGATCTCATGTCCAAAGCTGAGAAAAATGGTGTGAAGATTACTTTGCCTGTTGACTTTGTCACTGCTGACAAATTTGATGAGAATGCCAAGACTGGCCAAGCTACTATTGCCTCTGGTATACCTGCTGGCTGGATGGTGAGTCAATTGGTTGTTTGGTTGTGTAAAGAACAAATTTTTTATATTCCTTCATTTATCTGACATTTTTATTTTGTGGCATTGGAGATCTAGTTTAGTGCCTCACAGATGTTAAGTGTTTTACCATTGAGCTGCATCCCTTCTGTCCCACAAACATATATATATATTTATATAGATATATTTAAAGACTTATTTATTTTATGTATATGAGTGCTCTATCTGCATCTACACCTGGATGCCAGAAGAGGGCACCAGATTTCATTATAGATGGTTATGAGCCACCATGTGGTTTGTTATGAGCCACCATGTGGTTGCTGGGAATTAAACTCAGGACCGTCGGAAGAACAGCCAGTGCTCTTACCCTCTGAGCCCATGTCTCCAGCCCACAACCATTTTATATTAATCTCCATGGGAACTGTCTGTCAAAGAGGACTGCAGATGTTGTAGTGGGCACTTGAGGCCAAATCCATCGGGGAAAGCAGTGCTATTAGATTGCTCTTTTCATCAATAATAGGGCAAACCCTGTGCTAGAGATAGTACTATGCACTTTAATGGCTTGAGCTGGATTACACTGCTAATAGCTACAAGCCATTTTAAGTAAACTTTAAGGTGGACCAGATGGCTCAGCCGGTGAAAGCCTAATGGACCTGAGATATATCTCTGGTACCTGAACTGAAAGGAAGAGAATGGGTTTCCAAAAGTTGTGCTCCCCACAATAACAATCATGATAAGTAAAAACATTCTCAGAAGACATTAAGATAATGAAAGTGGAGGCTGGAGAGATGGCTCAAAGGTTAGGAGCACCTAATATTCTTCCTAAGGTCCTGAGTTGAATTTCCAGCAACCACATGGTAGCTCATAACCATTTATAATCAGATCTGGTGCCTTTGTCTGTCCTGCAGGCACACATAAAGACAGAATAGTGTATAAATAATAAATAAATAAATCTTAAAAAAGAAAACTCATAATTTATTAAAAAAAAGATAATGAAAGTGGCTGGGCAGTGGTGGCACATGCCTTCAATCCCAGCACTCAGCAGGCAGATCTGAGTTCTTGGCCAACACTGACCAGGACAACCAGAGCACTTACACAAAGGAATCCTGTCTTCAAAAAATACCAAAAAACAAAAGTGCACTTAATTATAAGCAATATATGAAAAATATATTTATATGAGAGATTTAAAATTGACCGTAGTTTGCCTTCTCTTTTTCATTTTCATTAGTCTTTATCTTTTGTGTTATATAGTCTAGGTGAACCTTGGACCATATCACCTTAGACTGTATCACCCTGCCTCTGCTTCCTGTTATGTCACTATACCTTAGTTTGATAGCTAAAATTATATCATGTTGATTGCTAGTGCTTATCTTTTTCTTGTTAGACATTTTGCTATTACATTGTTTTACAAAGTATGGTTCCATAAGGATCACTTTGCGAAGTTGTTTTTAAAAGGCAAATTTGGGGTCTGGAGAGATAGCTTAATGGTTAGGGGGAAAGTTAGGTTCCTAGTACCTACTACATTGGGTGGCTCACAACCGCTTATAACTAGTTCAGGGGATCCACTGACCTTTCTGGCCACTGTGGGATCCCCCATATATGTGTGTCATATACACATGCATGAAAATAAAAATAAATCAAACAGGCCAGGCATGGTACCACTCTGAATTTGAGGCTGGCTTGGTCTACATAGCAAATTCCAGGCTAGTGAAAGTGCATAGTGAGATCAAGTAAAAATGGGGGGGGAGCAAATTCTTGAGCCCTATTTCAGACCTAGTAAATAAAAAATGCTAGGAGTGGGATCCAAGCAAGGGTTCCTGGAGAGTCTGACACATGGAAGGTTTGAACACCTGTATTTCTCAGTCTCTACTGACATCTCAATCAGTTCTAGCTGTGTCAAGGCTGTTGTTACATTGTGACATGTAAAATACCACAAGCTATAGGATATCTGTACACATCCCAGGTTGTAACAGTCAGAAATGTTTGGCATATCTCCTTGGATAGGCAGAATCACTGTGGGTTGAGAACCACTGATCTCTAGATCTTGGCTGCCATAGAGATCAAAAATGCCTTTTTTAAGTAACATCAGATTTTTCTCTTGCTTGATCTTTAATAAAGTTGAATGTTTTTGTACATTTTGATTTTAGTAGAAACTTTCTTTTCAAGACAGGGTTTTTCTGTGTAGCCCTGGCTGTCCTGGACTCATCTTGTATCCCAGGCTGGCTAGAACTCACAGAGATCCACCTGCCTCTGCCTCTGCCTCTTGAATGCTGGGATTTCAGGCATCCACTACCACTGCCTGGCCTTAGTAGAAACTTTGGATATTCAGCCTTACATTATAGTTTTGGTGGAGGTGGTATTTGGTCCTATTAAGTTTTCTTGACCGTGTTATTCTCTAGGGCTTGGACTGTGGTCCTGAGAGCAGCAAGAAATATGCTGAGGCTGTGGCTCGAGCTAAGCAGATTGTTTGGAATGGACCTGTTGGGGTCTTTGAATGGGAAGCTTTTGCCAAGGGAACCAAGTCCCTCATGGATGAAGTGGTAAAAGCCACTTCTAGAGGTTGCATCACTATCATAGGTAAGGGGTCCTGTACGAAACCCACACTAACACCTAACAGTTGTGTCAGGGGAAGGCAGGGGGGGGTTTCTGGCTCTGGGTAAATCTTGAGCTGACAGTTCATGAAGGTGTTGTTCATAGGGCATCGTCTTGAGATGGGATTGGGGGGGTCATTTGCTATATTTTGGGTTGGGAAGCACAGTTTTGGTGCCAAAAACTTACTTTTCCCTCTGATTTTCATTTCAAAAGGTGGTGGAGACACTGCCACTTGCTGTGCCAAATGGAACACAGAGGATAAGGTCAGCCATGTGAGCACTGGAGGTGGTGCCAGTCTAGAGCTCCTGGAAGGTGAGGTTGTTCTCCATGTTGTGGCTTATTTGAAGGCAGGGTGAGGACTGCACTCTGAGAGGTGGGGAAGAGTGGAGAGCTTTGGCCAGTCACATTAGCTAGGTATCACAAATAAAGCTTCTGCATCTACTTGGTGGGAGGGGTAGGTAGAAACACATTTTAATTGACCTGGGACCTGGAATGCAGGAGTTTTTAACTCTTGCCCTAAAACCTGATAAAGAGCTTGTATTGGTAGGACAAAAAGGGGCAGAGGTAGCTTAGTGGATCTTACAGTAATGCTGTCTCTGTGCTCTCTTGAAAACAGGTAAAGTCCTTCCTGGGGTGGATGCTCTCAGCAATGTTTAGTATTTACCTGCCTTTTGGTGTCTGTGCACAGCCCCTAAGTCAACTTAGTGTTTTCTGCATCTCCATTTGGAGTTGGCCAGCACCAGGAACCCTTAAACAGTTGCACAGCATCTCAGCTCATCTTTGCCGCATCAGGATTTGTCTACATTCTTCAAGATCCCATTTAAATTCCTTAGTGACTAAAACCATTGTGCATTCTAGAGTGCATCTATTTATATTCTGCCTGTAAAAGGAAGTGAGCTGTGAAAGCTTAGTTCTCTTTGCAGCCTCTGGCTAGTGTTGTCACTGTTCATGACTCAGCATGGAAGTATGTTGAAATTCCAGCTGTAGGAGAAGTTGAACAATTAAACAATAAAGATGTCCACTAAAACTGGAGTTTTTCCTGTCATACTTTGTTAGGAAGGGTGAGAACGGAAAATTATCTACATTTTTGAGTGGAAGGATTGGCTACAGCAGTGTGGGTGAGGAGGGATTAGGTAAATGCCTGTTCCTTCTTGAAGGCCTACTCTGTTGCTTTGTGATGTTCAACAGTTAAACTATAATTTAAAATAAAAAGCTTTTAAACTACCCACCAACAAAATTAAGCCCCGTTCTTTTTCCTAGTATGAGCATTGTTTTTCTCTCGACTCCCATTTTAGGGTTCTCAAAGTACCGAGCATTTCAAATGTGTCTCAGTTTCATAGCTTGAAGAAGGAAAGCAGTAGCCTCGGTCCCACATACCCCTCTTCATGCTCAGTAGTTTTGCCACTGCTGTAAATTAGATCAGAAGTCTCTATTGTGAAGAATCTGGGTATTGTGTTTGCTTGTAAACCCATCACTGAGTAGCAAAGAAGTTCATCCTTGGCTACCTAGTGAGTTAGGCCAGCCTGGCCTATATGAGATCCTGTTTTACCCAAAGATTTAAATTGTAAGTGCCATTTGTCATTTTAATTTTCTTTGTAATTCACTTTTTTTTCTTGCTGGGCATGGTACATGCCTTTGATCTTAACACATAGTGTGTTCCACACCAACCAAAGTTATAAAGTGAGACCTGTCTCAACAACATAAAACAATTTCAGTTACTTACACCACTGATTCAGTCCAACATTCACTAGAATTATGAACATTACAGTATATGTTTTAAAAGTTTAGAAGTCTGCTAAACCATCTCCCTTTAAGACAGGATGAGTAGAGAAACTAGAAAGAGAAAGTAACCTCCCATTCCCATGCTCCCTTCCTCTATGCCCCAACAAGGGAGGGGGCCTCAGCTGGGAAGCAAATTGAATAAATTGTAATAAATGATAATGTATATGTGTGTGTGTGTGTATATATATATATATATATATTATATATATATATATATAGAGAGAGAGAGAGAGAGAGAGAGAAAGTAACTTAGCAAATAGCCAGTTATTTCAGTACCACTATACACTGGAGAGAAAATAGGAATTTTCCTGAAGGAATTTATAACCTAATCAAAAAAGATAGCTAGTAACAAACTATTCGTGTATTTATTTGTAAATTAGAATAGTACAAAGGTATACTACTAGATTTAATATAGGATTACTAAATCGATAAAATGTTGAAGAGGCACAGATTTTAAGTCGTAAAGTCAAAAGGTCCCATATAATCTAAGGAATCCATATTTACATTTTTGAGTGTGTGTAGAATGACAAGAATTTTACAGTATTGTTCAAGCTAGCTAGAAACTAAGGACCCCAATCCAGCCAGAGCCTCCTGAGTGCTCTTTAGCTCACTGTTTGCTGCTTTTTATATACCCAATGGCAGAGATTTACATGTAATCAAAAAGGGTATGCACTGTAAAGGCACCTTCCTATCTTCTGGCTTCCTCCCCATAAGCAACCTTGCTAAGGCCAGTTTTAGTTCAGTACTGAGCTCTATATATGCAAAGATTCCCACTGAAGAGAGTGTCTTAAGTTTGTAAGATTTAGCCCCACATTCTTTATCATTTTTTTCCATGAGTCAAATGCTAATCCCTGCAAAGCATGCTGTCTTCTGAATTGCTATACACTTTCCTTGAATCACTTTAGTCAAGAAAATGAGCAGTCAGTGATAGTTAAGTTTTTATTAATAACCTTGGAACAAATACATTAATAATTAATAGTTTTTATAATCTTGAGAACTTTCACATACCACTAAACTAAACCCTCACAACATCCCTGTGAGGTAGGCAGGGTAGTTGTTATTTCCCTATTACTAGCGAGAACAAGGCTCAGAGGTAAAGTAAGGTCACATTGTTGGTCAATGAAAGTAGTACTAGAACCTAAGCTTTCTGATATTTGGCCTCCCTGAGAACATTCAAGTAGTGACATCCCTGTTGTATAAAGCACATTTCTCTTATATTGATCAGATAAACTTTCCCTAACATTCCTAAACATTCAAACTGGGATGAAACATTCGTCTTGTTACTGTACTATTTTTCATATGTCAAATATCATCCTTTGCTGATACTATTAAGTTTTGATGACTCATTGGCTATAAATTCTAAGTAACATAAAGGCTTCAGAAACGTCTGCTCATGTTTTTCCAGTGTTGGCTACATGGAACTTAAAACCAAAAAGTTCTCTTTATATTTAAAAAAAGCTTTGCTGACCTTCCCAATGATTCTTGTAGGTGTGTATACAAACAAAATAGAAAGCCAGGGCCTGGTGGCGCACGCTGAAAACCCGGCACTGGGGGAGGCAGAGACAGTTGGATCTGAGTTTGAGGCCAGCCTGGTCTACGAGTCCAGGACAGCCAAGGCTACACAGAGAAATCTTGTCTTGAAAAACCAAAGACAAGGAAAAAGAAAAAACAAAATAGAAGGGTTTAGAAATAATGGTTGGAAAATTCTGTAGGTTACATCTAAATGGAGTCAGATGACAGTAATCTGTTTTCCCTGTTAGCCTGCTAGGGAAGGCGGATCATTAGAATCTACCTTTAGGCTTGATCCCGTCCTAATATGTGACACCCTCAGCAGCAGCTAGAAAGGTGATCGGAATGGAACCAACAGACTGGTTCAAGCAGTAGTGGCCAAAGCATATATGCAGGTGCTAAGAAAAACAACTAAAAACATTTGCTCTTCAGTGGTTTTGTCCAGGTCCAGTGTTAAGTTACCAAGGCGGGTTTTCAGTTAGTTATTAAAATGAAAGGCCCTGATGCTGTCAACTTGGAATGTAGCTGATGCAACACTGCCTGTCAATGAGAAAAGCTTAACAGGTGTTGAAAGGCAAGGGCTGAGACCCAAATGCTCTGTTAATGGAGTGAAAAAGAGCAAATGTAGACACTCAGATCCAATGGAACTACAGAATGAATGCCAGGCATCTAGGGCTTATTACAAATTCCAGGGACAGTCTTTTAGATTTAAGGGCAATGGCAAGTGACTTAAGGCCATGAGACATGGGAAGAGAAAGCAAATGGAATCTAGATAACGAGTTGAGGTGGGGAGTTAGAAAAGACTAAAACCCAAATATGTTCAAAATAGATTTAGCACCCCTCTAAATCCACTATTTCAAAAACAGTTTCCTAAATTGAGAGATTTGATTAAAAAGGTGCTAATGTGAATGGCTCACCTAACAAAAGAAAGTCATGTTTAAATGTAAATGAGACTAGGAACTGAAATCCAAGTGCTGCTGTCAGTGACACATGCCAGAAAACTGCTTCTAAAAATAGAATTGCCATGGCAACACTCACCATTAATGAAGCTGTCTAGAAGCAAGTACTTGTATACCTGAAGCCTACTGAGAAAATATTTTCACTCATAACAAATCCTATCAAGGTGTAACTAATGTGAAAAATATTGCCACTAAATTTCTAAAGATAAAACTTACAAAGAATTGGGCTGTTCAGTTACCATATGGGCATGACAATTATGATGCATGTAAAATAGACGTTCCTTACATAGTGTCATCGTCATCATCATCATCATCATCGTCATCATCATGCTTCCTCTTCAGTGGGTTTGAGTCGCTGGCTATGTTCTGTGAGGAAACCATGTTGGTAATGAGAATATTTTTGGGCCCAATCATGGAAGGATTAATCAGAACATTTTGGACTGAAGTTGTTGCAGGAGCTGTAAAGAGAAGAAATCCCCAACCCCACAGATGAATCTGTGATCTGAAAGTGGACAACAAATCAGAATGTAATTTTTTATACAAGTTTCAATAGCATAGCACATAACTACATCATAGAAGAATAGAAGAGCTACAGGTAATTATTAAGAGTGGGATTCAATCTTTAAACATTTTTTTACCTTAAATTTGCTAATAGTAATGTTTACCAGGCATAAGCATGTTTGGACATATGTATGCATAAATATTAAATCTCCCTAAACCTGTTGCAAAGTCAACAAAATTTGTTTGTTTTTTTTTTAAATTACCTGAATTTGTAATTAGCATCCAGTACACTGGATTCCTGTGCAAGGCCAGGAGATATGATTCTCATAGGGCATTTTTCTAAACAATTGCATCTACCAGTACTTATGTGTGTGTATCATGGAACACATGTGGAGGTCAGAGGACAACTTTCAGGAGTTGGTTCTCTCTTTCTCTATGTGGGTCCTAGAGATTAAACCCAGGTCATCAAGCTTGGTGGCAACAGAGCCATCTTGCTGACTCAGCTTTTATCTTAAGTTGTTTCTTGTATGGAGATATATTTGAAAAGATGTGCAAGCTAAAGATACACATTAGAAAACTGCTGCGCCAGCGGTCTATTCACAGTATTCCAATCCTATCTGCCGCCTATGAAGTGAATTAAGGCACCTTTTCATTCAAATTTACATTTCGAACATACTTATCGCTAAATTGTATCATTTTCTTGGGTTTGACTAGAAGTGATTTTCTCTGAAGACACCTTCAATCCGTGAAGCCCAATTTCTTTTCATTTCTAGTATTTTAGGATTTGACGAGCACACTCCTGAAATTTTAGGTATATGTAAAACTTCATGTAATCTTACAGACCTTGCTTGAAGAACCCTGATTTGTAGCTTTACCTGTCAACTTCCTGTTGTGACACTAAAGCAAGTCTTCCTACAAGAATTCAAACTGTTCTTTGAGAATTATTCATGAATTCTGTACCCCACTTTCATATCATGTTACCTGGTTTGGCAGGTGTGGCTTGAGAAGGCGGAATCTGCACTGCAAATCTTTGGCTTGTTACTGACACTGGAGTTGGAACTTTATTTGGGACAGATACTGCTTGTGGTGGTGCTGGAGTTACAATGAACAGATCATATTAGTTAGATGACTTATTACACATTTATATTCTATACACCATAGCTTACAGGAATATACTGTTAAAGTACGCAGGACTGATGGGACAGGAAAAATGAGGGCAGAAGCCAGGATGTGTTGGCGGACGCCTTTAATGCCAGCACTCTGCAGGTAGTGGCAGGAGGATCTCTGTGAATTTGGGACCAGCCTGGTCTAAAGAGCGAGTTCCAGGACAGACAAGGCTACAGAGAGAAACCCTGTCTTGAAAACAACAATCCCCAAACCAAAAACAAACAAACAAACAAACAAACAAACAAATAAAAAGTGAGGGCAGAGTAATTAAAATTACAATGGGTATTCTTTCCCTGTAATTCCTCTCTTGGGAGTTTTTTCTTACTTTAGTAAATATGTTTACTGTGCTTTAAAAATGTAAGTTTGCTTAATTTTAAAGATTGATTCTTTAATAGAAATTTTGGGCTAAGACTTATAGTATGGGTGGTTAAACCCTCAAGAATATACAACAAATGACTAGCAATGTAAAAAAGTAACTGGTACCTGACATTGGCTTCCTTGCCTGTTACATGTAACTGATCACTATACCCTACTGTTATTTATGCACAGCGGCACACACCTATATAGTCCAGCTAGTCTTATGGCAGAGACAGGCAGAACACTTGAACTTAGGGTTCAAGTCATGTCTGGGCATCATAGATAAATTGCAAAAAAAAAATGGCAATCACTTAGTGTGAATATACAGGTGAGTAGTATATGACTGAAAAGTTACACAGATTTGATATGCAGATTTCTGCTCACAGGAGGTCATATACAGATTATTTGAGCTATACAACTAACTTTAAAATGCTGACTTGTAACTTTATATCCTCAGACTGTAGAGAGACAGTTCACACTTCAAAGGTCAAATGCTAGCTGCGCAGTATTCTACAGGTGTAATCTGAATGCTCAGGAGGCTGAAGGCTACAAGTTTAAGGATATTCTGGGTTACGGAGTAAGACCCAGTTTTAAAAAAAAATCATTATACTTAAAATATAACAACACCTATAAGACTCAAGTTAATGGCAGTAAGAGCCATGAAATTAATACAAGTGAAAAGATTTTTTTTCTATAAAACATGAAAATTAGAAAACAATTTTTAAAAATAGTATAAGTAATTCTTAAATACCATTCACTAAAAAGAACCAAGGCAAATCTTTGGAGAAGTGGTTGATTCTAAAACATGGATATAAAAATATAAGATAGGCTTGGAACATTGTATGTCAGAAATGTCCACTCTCACTGACCAATATAGGATGGTTAGTATGATTTGTCTTTTTTTGAGATGGGGTCTTTCCACATTACCTGGGCCGGTCCTTGTACTGTTTTTAAAAGGTAAGTATTAAAAACTACTTTTAAGAACCTTGAGCTTCTAGGCACAGTGAAACATGCCTGTAATGCCAGCCCACGCCTGTAATCCCAGCACTCTGGGAGGCAGAAGCAGGCAGGTAATGTGAGTTTGAGGCCAGCCTGGTCTACAAAGTGAGTTCAGGACAGCCAAGGCTACACAGAGAAACCCTGTCTCAGAAAACAAAAAGCAAACAAACAAAAAAAATCAAACCAAGCCAACCAACCAAACCAAAAAAAGAACCTTGAGCTTTTTGAACCTGTACCCAGTTTATCAAGACATTTCCTTTCGTTCTTATTTAAGTAGGTAGCTGGCATGGGTGTGTTTGGAGACGTGACTCATAGAAGGTAGAAACACAGCTAAGGGTAAAGTGTTTCTGAAATCACAGTTTCTACCAACAAGAATTGGGTCAATGTTATTTGGGATAAGTCTTTTTTTTTTTTAACTGAATATGATTGAAAAGCATTTTTTCCCCCTTAAATCAGAGAATGAGCAAAATTCTCAAGGGCAACATACTGGAGTTTCTGACTCCCATTTTGACTTGAGTTACAGTTCAAACACAAATGCTGAGGCTCTGTTTTCAATATTCAGAAAGGCCATTTGGCCCTTTTACTTACCTACAGTAGGAGTAGAAGGTCTGCTACTAGCAGCACCGACATTTAATCTAGGAACAAGTCTTCCTTGGTTAGGTCCCTAGAGGTTTAAAAACAAGTTAGTTTCAATGTTAAGATTTGAAACCTAAACTGGAAGAGTTAAATTGTTAACTGCTGATGTGTGTTATTAGTATATGATCCATTGCAAAAAATAAGGTTTTTAATTGTGTTTTTCTTTTTATCATGCTACCGAGGACTGAAGTTTCATAGCTAAATTTTATATCCAATATTTGGTTTTTGCATGCATGCATACATACATAATTATGCCTATTAATTCTGTATAATATTTAAGGTAGAGTCTTATGGAGACAAATGCTCACTTGCATTATAATATTAGATTTTAACTAGTCAGTATCCTAACTTTGCCTAAATTAAAACTGTCTTACAGCAGACTTTCAGAGAACACATGTGACCCAATAGGGAGAATTTACTTTTCAGTGCTGAGAACGCCTTAGGTCGCATTTCTGAAAAAAGGTCTGATTACTAATGTCATATCACTCACGTTATTATTGGATCTCACATAAAAAAGCTATGGCAAAGTGGAAAGATTGTGGGCAAAGTTCCAGGAATTATTTTAACTTTTACTGTGCCAGCTATAGGAATTTTTAGTTTTATAAGTTTATTTATTTCACCTTTTGTTTTGTTTTGTTTTGTTTTCCTTTTTCGAGACAGGGTTTCTCTGAGTAGATCAGGCTGGCCTCAAATTCACAGAGATCCGCCTGGCTGTCTCTTTGAGTGCTGGGATTAAAGGCCTGTAACACCATGCCTGGTTTACTTACACCTTTTAAAAAACATAAACTAGGGGTGGGAGAGATGGCTCAGTGGTTAAGAGCATTGTCTGGTCATCCAGAGGTTCTGAGTTCAATACCCAGCAACTACATGGTGGCTCACAACCATCTATGCAGGGATCTGATGCCCTCTTCTGCCATGCAGGTGTATATGCAGATAGAACACTCGTCTATGTACAATGAGTAAATCTTTGAAAATAAAAACCATAAACTAACTGAAACTTATTCCTCCAACCCCTTTGTGAGATAAGACGTTCACATAGCCCAGGATGGCCTTGAATCCTGCTTCAGCTTTCCTACTGTTCGAATTACAGCCATGAGCTACTACCCCTGCCCAGAAATTCTTACCTTTTTAATTAAGGACTTCAGCCTATAGTTTGGAGCTGTTAAGCAGTATCTATCAGGTGGCAGTCTAGGTCCTGCATATGGCTTAATCAATGGCAAAGGAGTTTGATTTTTCTGCCTTGCAATATCTAGTAAAAACTAAGAGAGAAAAATCCTCATTAGAAACAGAGTTGTTAAAGCGTAAGTAAAAAAAACAAAACTGCAAATAAATGTTTGCTCACATCTCTTGGGGGAGGAGAGGTAAAAGACTGGTCAGCCCGACACTGGATGGCCAGTCTCACGTCATCCGCGTCAACAGTAGGTTTCTTAGCGTGACTTGAATAAATTTTTGCATCATCGAGAATTGTAGTCACATAGCCTTTAAGAGCAAAATAATTGTTCTTCAATGAATGGAGAAGTCTTAATAGATCTTGTTTGAAGGCAAGATCTTAACTAGCCCATACTGGCCTCCCTAGGTAAAGCAGGGGAGACCTTGAACTGATCCACTTGCCTCCCCTTCTCAAGGGCTGGATTACACTGTGTGCCCCCAAGACTGACCTGAAGGCATCTTAGTATTTAAAGCTCCTTGTTTGAAAAGGTTCCACTAATTTCTGGAACGTCGACGAATTTTGCTTTTAATAACTAATTTCCCTAATTCACATGATACTTTAGTTAAACAGACATACCACATATATGATGAAATAATAAATATATGCATATTTTATATTACTATATTTAAAATAATATATATTTCTGTCCCTTAACTTGAGCTCCTATTCAGTGCTTTTACTCATTTCTAGATTAGTAACAACAGCATTTGGTTGAAAGTGTTACAGTAAATGATCTTTTCTAATTCAAAAGGTCAATTTTTCGGGTGTATGTATGTAACTTACGGAAAGCAAATTCCAGCATTTGATTTATAACCCTTGGCTCATACTCTGTGATTCCCATGTCCTTCAGGATCTGTGCCATCACCTGTGGATTCAAAGAAAAAGAAAAAGCCAGAATCATGATGTAAGTGAAAGAAATCAAGGCTGGACTGAATGCATATTTTTATGTTTGCTACAAAGTCCCTTACTGCTCCTCCTTGTGCCTTACCCAGTGTCAGTTACCACACAAAATCAGTCTTCCGTTCTGGCTGAAAACTTTTTAGCAAGGGTGGGGGCAAAGGCACAAGAATGGCCTTTACTGGCTTTCCAGGCAGAGGTAAGGGTGGCTCCAGCTGGCTGTCATTTTCGGTTGTGACAGTGAGGGAACTTAGCATCTGAACCCGTGTTGCCATCAGGGCTCGCAGGGAAGCGGCGAGGCTACAGACTTGGGGGTCTGGGAGACCTCGGGCCAGAGAGATAAAGCCTTGCAGCAGAGCTTTGGAAGAGCTCCCCGGAAGACAGGACAGCGCCCCGGGGACAGGGGATTCCCATTGCCCTTTCCTGGCCACGTAGCCCAGCTGCCAGCGCTGCGTGAGCCACCCTCGTCCCCCGCCCGGCTCTGGGTCCAGCCTTCCTCACAGGTCCTGATGGTTCGAGTACGCCAGGCCCCTCTTCCCTCGCGCTTACCAAGGCATCCCTCGGAGCGTTCTTGGGAGGCGCCATCTTGCTAGGCTCCATTTTCTCTAGCCGCTCGTCAACCGGGGAGAGGGAGCAGCTGGCGGATTCCACCTCGCTCAGGCTCCTCCCCTGTGGGGGATGGAAGGCGGTCTTAGCGAGCAGCTCGCGGGCCTGGGCGTTTCCCAGCCATGAGCTGCAACCTGTGTGGGCACAGCGACGGGGCACCCAGGCAGCCTCTGAGATGGAGAGGTGCAGGGAAGTCGCCTTAGAAATGCTCAGCGACCATGACCCACGCGTCTCCAGCTCTGTTCGGACCAGCCTCACTCTGCTTAACGACCACGGGTCCTCTGAGTTTCCTGGAATTTCCGCAGACGCCCTTTCGCTCTCCACCAGCCTGAGGGTGAATGTGGTTCTGGCAAACACAACAGTCCCTTACATTTGGATGTCACATTACCAATGAATACATTTTTGTCCAATCACTACATTTACACGGGCCATAGTGACACTACAAAATTATTTGCTGCTTAGCTGACATTCAAATTTAACTGGGTATTCTAAATTCTTGTTCAGATCTGTCAATCCTACCCAACAGACCTGTTGGTCTCGACCCTATGGTGTGTGGGGGGTGTCAAAGGACCCTTTCACGGGGGTCGCATATCAGATAACCTGCATGTCAGATATTTACATTACAATTTGTAACAGCAACATTGCAGTTTTGAAGTAGCAATGAAAATAATTGTTCTAGTTGGGGTTCATCACAACACGAAGAACTGCATTAAAAGTTTGTGCCTCCCAGATTGCCCACTCCTATTTTTTTTTCCAGAATACGTTAAGCATAGGGACCCACAAAGAGAGGACAGAGCAGTAAAAGACTCTTCCCGCCAGACAAGTCTAGAGACCTGTCCTCTGAGTTCTGTAATTTATAGATGTGACTTTCACGCCATGACAACTACTCCCCACTGCCAGAATAAAAAAGGCACCAGCTAACGGTCTCTGACTTAAAATGAGTCGGAGAATTCTGTTCCTATATTCATCAACGGCTCTACTATCTTCCTCCTTTAAAATGGTTGCCGTGACACCTAATCAGATGCAATCAGGCCTATTAATTAGCAACAAATCCTATCAGGGTGACCTCACAAAATCACATCACATCTCTTTCTGTCTTGGTTTTTGGTTCTAGAGCTGCGATGGTAACATCTTTACCAAGATTACTAACATTATAGAATTAGGCTTCCCAAATAAGGCTCCGTCACTTTCTCACAACCGAAAGCATGTTAATTATAACAAATACTGTTTTACTTAAAATTCTCCGGTAGTACCCCCACATATTAATTTAAACTTTTGGGGCTTAGAGAACCCTTCAATTTGGGTGGGGCAGTTTACCTCAACAAACGCCTCGGCATTCTCATCACGATCAACCGATGACTCAGCAGCCATCTTGAACTTTGATGGGCTTCCCACGCGGATCCCCCTTACCCCCCCACTGTGGGAAACTTCATTGTTCGGTAGGGTCTTTCCTCCACTTGTAAAACAGCTGATTATTGTTCCGTAGGGTTTTTGCTATACTCGTAAAACAGCTGAACAATATTTGAAACTAACAATGATAACAGTATCAAAATAAATAGAAACTAATAAATGAATAGTAACTAATAAATAATTTGTACATAGTCTGTAACAGTTTAAAAAAGGCTCTGTTTGATTTCTACAGTTTTGACTTTAAAAATTGCCTATTTAATATACAAGGAGTACCTTGCTTTTATCATCTTTCCCCAATAAAATTTATTATACTTTGTTATATACAAACTTCCGGAATTACTAATCTTGTGCCTTGGGGCCATTTGTGGTTTTTTTTATATTTTATTAATAGCATTTTTGGGGCCATTTGTTAAGTAAAATAACAGTTACTTGTCCACATGCAGTTCATATGACAACCAAAATAGTTATGGATAAATAACTCATGGACAAATCCATGTATAGCTGGAATGCACTAGACAAAGGGATGACTCAGTATCAGAGGGCGCAGAATTTAATACACTACTGAGAACAACTTGAAATTTATAATTCATGAATTGTTAATTTATGGAATTTTTCATTTAATAAGTTTGGACCAGGGTTGATAACAGGCAACTGAAATTATAGAAAGCAAATACACAGATTTAAAGAGAATACTATAAAGAAATGAAAGTACTGCTTCACCCTGGTGCTTTTTCTGGTGACGTGTGTATTTGTGTGTATGTCTGTGTGTCTGTGTCCATATGTGCTCTGAAGCTACTTTTATTTTCAAATACAACTCACTTTTTTTCTTTCTTCTGTGAGAATTGTTTCACAAACTACACATAATGCCTGTGTTGATTAGTTTTTTTGACAACTTGACACAAGCCAGGGTCATCTGGAAGAAGGAAGGAACCTCAACTGAAAAAAACGCCTCTGTAAGGCCTTGAGGCAAGTCTTTGGAGTATTTTCTTGATTAATGATTGATGTGTGAGGGCCCAGGCAACTCTGGGTGGTTCGCTGCTGGCCAGATGGTCCTTAGTTGTACAAGAAATTAGGCAGAAGAAGCAATGGGAAATAAGCCAGCAAGCAGCACTCATCCATGATCTCTACTTCAGTTCCTGCC
Organism: Meriones unguiculatus; assembly: GCF_030254825.1. Classification (NCBI taxonomy): domain Eukaryota; kingdom Metazoa; phylum Chordata; class Mammalia; order Rodentia; family Muridae; genus Meriones; species Meriones unguiculatus. The sequence goes on along the minus strand of NC_083369.1, from coordinate 14,246,025 downwards.
CTGATCTCCCTGAACGATGGACTACAACTGTAAGATGAAATAAATCCTTTCCTCCCCAAATTAATTTTGGTCATGGTATTTCATCATCTCTTCCAAAATCATCAAGCTCTTTTGGAGAAACAGCATATGATCTTGTCTCTTCTCATCCCTAGTGTATTTCCAAATTAAATGCACTTCCTTCTTTTTCTACCTTAATTAAAATTTGAGTTTATAGAAGACCAACATTTTAACATCTTTTCTATGCCAAATGTTATGATAATCACTTTGCAGGTACATGTTTTAAGCTATTCCTTCCACGTATGTAAACTAAAACATTTCAGCTACCTTTGTTCATTTTAAGGAAGCTGAAAAAGTAACAAAGACTTTCATAATGAAATCTTCAATATCCTAGGCAAGAAAATCATCAAAATTGTGTACAAGACTTGCATATAGTACGTTTAGTATCTTGTGATTTTCTTTGCTCGTTGTTTATGGACTGACTGAATGGAATATGCTACTATTTATATTTGCATGTTATTTGAATATGAACACAACTAAACAAAATGCACTTTGTATTTGTACAAAACAGAAACATTCTTGTATGTTTTCTACAGTTTTATTAATATCTTTATGAATCCATTTAGTAGGCTTGAAACTCCATTGTGCTCAAGTCCACATTTCTAAAAATGACACTGAACATTTGTAGAAAGTATGATTGGTCGTAAAACCTGACCCCACGGGCTCTGTACTCTGAGAAGCTTCTTTCTTATTTGTTCATAGACTATTCCAGTTCTACCTTCTGAACCAGGAACCGTAACTTAGCTATACAGAGCAATCAAAGTAACTTTATAATAATTTATATATTTTGAACCTCTAAACTAATTCAACTGTTCTTTTCTTTATTTCCTTTTTATAGTTTTTTGGTTTGTGACAGGGTCTTGTGATGTAGCTCAGGCTGGCCTTGAGTTTACCATGTAAAGCAGGCAGGCATTAAACTTGTGATTTTCACGTCTCAGCTGCCCAAGTGCTGATAGATAGCTGCTGTTTTCAACTCGTATCTTAATGGGAGGCAAACAAACTCTGGTTTTTCTCGGCATATGTCTTTCTACTTCCCTTTCTACCATACCAAAACTTATCTTCTTTTCTGTATATTATGAAGTATGTTTTATTTTGGTTATTGTCCTTCTGATTCTACTGTGTATGGCCTGAAAGAGATCAGGAGGATCCATTTGCCATCAAGAGTATTTGGCTAAGAGTTAAGCACTATAAGGTAAAATTCATTGAAGAAATGTTATTTTCAAGTTTGTTTTTATGGTCAGCATTCCTTACTTTTCCTATTTTATTTTTTAAAGGATTTATTTATTATTTATCTGTGCCTGCATGAGTGTATGTACCATATGAGTGAGTGCAGTAGCTCTTGGAGGCCAGAGGACATTGAATTCCCCAGAATGGGAGTTACAGGTGGTTGTGAACCATTTGATATGGATGCTGGACACAACCAAAAGCAGTAAGTGTTCTAAATGGCTGAGCCATCTCTCAAGACCTGTTTTCCTTTCCTTTTAAGTGACCAAAGCCCTCACACACCAGCAGTTGGACTATTCAATTGACCAGCTATCTGATTCTTCCTTTCTGGTACCTTGACTTACCAGGAGCTTCCAGGGAGTGGAACTGGGAGACTAATGCAGGTTGAGGCCAAAATAGAGGCCAGATTGAAACTATAGCTGTTTGTCCAGGTTATTCAAGTCTTCCAGAAGTACATAGCCTTTAGCATGGTGACAAGCACATCTATTGTTTGGACACTTTCTCAGAGGCTGCGCAAACTGTTAAACACTTGCTTCTTAAGTAATCATTTCAGCTGTCATCTAAAGAGCTGCGATTGCTTGAAGCACCTCACAACTACCTGGAAAACTCTGGTCCAGTTCAGAAATCTAGGGAAGATCCTGCTCTAGCTACAGATGACCCAAGGAGAATCCCTGCCAGCACTTTAGACCACTGTATTTGTCCTGGCTATTACTTCAACATTGGCTTTGCTTTGGGAAGATTTGCTTTAATCTTGGCCACATCATACACCCAAAAAACACTCTGGGAGAAATCCATTGGGTCATAACAGATTCAGGTGACCCTTATATGTATGGGAAAAAGCAGTGACAGTCACTATGGAAAAACAGATAATCTGTGTTGTAGTGACGTAAAGACAGTGTTGTTTTTTAACCTTTATTTATTTAGCCAGTGTTTACAACTCAGCTGTCTTTACCGATTATCTAGGATTTTCTTTTTTTAAAATTCCCTCCAATCTATAGAATGTACTTATTTTGTGCCTCTCCATTCTCACTTCTTGAAGTAAATCTTAATACTTCTTTTCTCTAACTGTGCTTTGGTGTGTGTTCTTTGAAAGCAATAGAACTCACACTACTGCTATATTTGAATCAAAGAGAATGTGAGAGAACTTTTTTCCATCTAATTATTATATTCAATATTTAGCAATGCACTAATGTCTATACCTCATCATTTACTGTTATCCTTCACAAAGGGGGCTATGCTTTTTTCACCACTACTTCTTTTTCTTTGTAGAAATTGTGTTTTAATACAGTTAAATGTAGACTAATGTAAAGTTCTTAAGGACGTAAAGTCTTCAAGTTAATTTCCAGAATATAACTTATTTTTTTTACTCCAGATTTAGCCATTACATTCATAATTATGAATACCTATAAGATAGATTATAGTGTAGTCATTTTCCTCATTCAGTTGGTGCCAAGTACACAAAAAATTACACAGCAAGATTTTTTGATTAATTTTATTTTTTTACATTAATTATATTTTATTCGCTTTTCATCACAGCTGTAACCCCCTCCTTGATTCCCTCCCAATCCCAACCTCCCTCCCTCATCTTCTCCCATGCCCCTCTCCGAGTCCACTGATAGGAGAGGTCCATCTCCCCTTCCATCTGACCCTAACTTATCAGGTCTCATCACGACTGGCTGCAATGTCCTCCTCTGTGTCCTTGCAAGGCTATTCCACCCTCAGGGGGGTGATGATCAAAGAGCCAGCCTCTGAGTTCATGTCAGAGACAGTTCCCTTACTAGGGAATCCACTTGGGTACTGAGGTGCCATGGGCTACGTCTGAGCAGGAGTTCTATCCTCTAAAGACTACCTACCAGTGTATCAAAGCAGATGCTGAGACTTATAACCAAACTTTGGGCAGAGTGCAGGGAATCATATGAAAGAAGAGGTAGTTAGTAAGACTTGGAGAGTACAAGATCTCCACAAGGAGAGCAACAGAACCAAAATATCTGGGCTCAGGGGTATTTTCTGAGACTGATACTCAAACCAAGGTACATTCATGGATAAAACCTAGACCCCCTGCTCAGATGTAGGCCATGGCAGCTCAGTATCCATTTAGGATTTTCTTATGTCAAAAATATTTAGGAGCCATCTGGTAGATCATGTTTTCTTCATAATGCCACCCTGAAACTCTTTAAAATGAGCCAAATACAGGTTATTTTGGAGAACATCAAGGAGCAAAGGCTGACCCCCTCTTGTAAACATTGTGAATTGCACTTTCCTCATTGTGAATAGTACAACTAAAAGCCCCTTGTTTTTCTCTGCAACTAGCAGAAATCATGCCAATCACTGTTTTCCTCTGGAGAATTAACAAGCTAGTCTAAATCCATGATCTATAATCATAACAAGAAAAATAAATAATAGTGTAATTCAATAACTAGAATGATCACAATAGATAGTCACAGAGCTCCTGATTTCCCCTTGGATAGTCAAGCGAAAATTTGTACTACTCAAATACTTCATAGTCAATTGTAGACAAATACTATAGGACAAACACAATAGCCTGAGACTATCCAGAAAGAAAAAACAAATTGACTTTCTAATGAGACCCAGTTGGATTTTGAGACACAATTTAGTGGCCCAAGTTTCATAATATAAGTTCCTGGCTTTGAGATCTTTAACAAGAACCAATAATCATTTTGTTATTGATAATAGCCTGTATTACAATTTAGTACTAGACCCTGTCCAATAATGCAGCAAGTAAACCCTATATGCTGTCTAGTTCTATGTCAAGTTAACACAAGCTAGAGTTATCTGAAAGGAGAGAACCTCAATTGAGAATAATGCCTCTGTAAGATCCAGCTGAAGGGGGGCTGGAGAGATGGCTCTGAGGTTAAGAACACTCGCTGTTCTTCCAAAGGTCCTGAGTTCAATTCCCAGCAACCATCTATAGTAAGGTCTGCTGTGCAGACAAAATGTTGTATAAATAATAAATCAATCTTTAAAAAGATTCAGCTGAAGGAAATTCTCTTAATTAGTGACTGATAGGGGAAGACCCATCCCATTGTGGGTAGTACCATCCCCGGGCTGGTACTCCTGTGTTCTATAAGAAAGCAGGCAGAGAAGCCAGAGAAGCCATGATGAGTGAGTGAGTATGCAGCACTCCTCCCTGACCTCTGCATTAGCTCCTGCCTCCAGGTTCCTGACCTGTTTGACTTCTTATCCTGACTTCCTTCAGTAGTGGACTATGATGTGGAAGTGTAAGCAAAATAAAACCTTTCATCTCCAATTTGATTTTGGCCATTATATTTCATCACAACCATAGAGACTCTGACTAGGACACCTGCAATAAGGGGAGAATGAAAGATGAACCTACATCTACGCTAGATTATGCTCACTTGACACGCCTCTGAGTTTGACCAGATTAATTATATTGATTATATTGATTATATATACTGATTATATTGGTTGAAGTTCTGTGGCCTGATTTTGACTAAAAGAAGGAACGCTTCCAGAAGCATTCCCTGATATCAAAGGGCTTCTCTATTATGGTAAGTACTGAATGTTGTTAGGAGTTTGTCTGGTGCATAGGGAAGGGCCATATCATTTTCTTGTTAGCCAGAATATCAAGGAACACCAGTTTCACAGCTTGCTAGAACAAGGCATCACAAGATCCCTTTATAATTTCATCTAAATCCAGAATAAAATCAAGGCCAGGAGCTGGAGAGAGGCTCAGCAGCTGAGAGCACTTTGGTGACTCACAACTATATGCACCTTTCAGAGGATCAGAAATCTTTTTCTGGCTCCATAGACACCATGCACATACCTGGTGCACATGCATGCAGGCAAAACACCCTACACACAAAATAAGCTAATCTTACATAGTATTGGGAAGAGGGACTGCCTCTGACATAAACTGATTGGCCTGCTCTTTGATCACCTCCCCCTGAGTGGGGAGCAGCCTTACCAGACCACAGTAGAGGACAATGCAGCCACTCCTGATGTGATCTGATGGACTAGGATCAGAAGGAAGGAGAGGGGGACTTCCCCTATCAGTGGACTTGGGGAGGGGCATGGGTGAAGAAAGGGGAGGGAGGGTGGGATCAGGAGGGGAGGAGGGAGGGGCTTATTGGGGGGATACAAAGTGAATAAAGTGTAATTAATAAAAATAAAATTAAATTAAAAAAATTAAAAAATTCACATCCAAAGGTCAATAAGACCCACAAGTATTAAATGCCTCCCTTGGAGTAGCTGCTACTTTACCCAGTACAGTTTTATTCTTGAAAAGTCCTCCTTCCACGAATATGAGATTGGTTGTGAATCTCAATTGTAAAGTTGTTTCACCTTTTGACAGTACTCTGAGGTGGTACCATAACTTACCTGTGGTGCATGCTATCTCACTCTCCTCTCTCTTCACACACAGAACTTTATGTGTATAGACGTTTTGCCTACATGCATGTCTGTGCACCACATATGTACAGTGCAATGAGACCTAGAAGTGAGCATTGAATCCCCTGTGACTGGAGTTGCAGATGGCTGCGAGCCACCATGTGGGCTCTGGAACGCAAACCCAGGTCCTCTGGGGAGAGAAGTTCAGTGCTCTGAACCACGGAGCCGTCTCTCCAACCCTTGAAAGCTCTTCTAAAACTTTCTCTAAAAGTTCTATGGTTTTAGCTCTCCCATTTAATCTACACCCTTTTTGGTGTCTAATGTGAGGTAAGAATCTAAGCTCAAGTTGTTGCATGTGGATATTCAATTGTCCCAGTGGCATTTGTTGACAAAAATAATTTTTTCCTTGAATTGCTTTCCTAGTCTTCATTGAAAATAAATTGCAAAAAAAAGAAAGTCAATTGCTCAAAATTTAAGAGGTTTTAACTTTTTTCTACTTTATATTATTCATCTATATAGCTATCCTTATGCTATTACCACGCTGTCCTGATCATTGGAGCATTATCACTTTTTTTGGGATATGATCTCACTATATAACTCTGGCTGGCATTGAACTCATGAAATTTGCTTTCCTCTGCCACCCAAGTGCTGTAATGAAAGGCTTGTGCTGCCAAGGCTGGCTGTAATCCCTTTTGAAATTGACAAACTATGTAATGTTCAAGTTTATTCTTTTTTATGTTGTTTTCTCTATTCTTAATACTTTGTGTTTTCATTAAATTACTGGCTCGGGTTACATTCTAAAGTGACACAGTGGTTATGGAGGTTAACTAACTGCTTTCTGATTGGATACGAGGTCTGACCCATAGGAGTGATTTCCTGCTCAGCACTGCACACCTTGTCAAAAAGCTCATGACTAGGAAAATCACAGGCTCTACGAGAGAACCTAATGTTGTTAAGCGGTCATGTTATCAAACTGCTTTCTAAATACTTATGTTTTTTTTTTTCCAGAATGTCTTTATGACTATAATTATTATTTATTACAGTTTATTCAATTTGTATCCCAGCTATGGCCTCCTCCCTTGTCTCCTCCCAACTCCTCCTTCCCTCCCTCTTCTCCCCCTATGCCCCTCCCCTAGTCTACTGTTAGTTGAGGTCTTCCTCCTCTTCTTTTGACCCTAGCCTATCAGGTCTCATCAGGGCTGGTTGCATTGTTTTCCTCTGTACTATACAACAAGGACATTTGCTCAACCATGTTTGTAGCAGCTCTATTCGTAATAGCCAGAACCTGGAAACAACCCAGATGTCCCTCAACAGAGGCATGGATACGAAATTGTGGTACTTTTACACAATGGAATACTACTCAGCAATCAAAAAAGAAGGAAATCATGAAATTTGCAGGCAAATGGTGGGAATTGGAAATGATCAGCTTGACTGAAGTATCCAAGGATCAGAAAGACACACATGGTATATATTCACTCATAAGTAGATATTAGCCATATAATATAGGATAAGCATACTAAAATCTATACTCTTAAGGAAACTAAACAACAAAGAGGACCCAAGGGAAGATGCTCAATTTTCATTCAGAAGGATAAATGTGATAGACATCAGAAGCAGGAGAAGACAGGGAACAGGACAGGAGCCTACCACAGACGACCTCTGAATGACTCTACTGCTCGAGGTATTGAAGCAGAGGCTAAGACTCATAGCCAAACTTTGGGCAGAGTGCGGGTAATCTTATGAAAGAAGGAAGAGATAGAAAGACCTGGAGGGGACAGGAGCTACACAAGGAGACCAACAGAGCCAAAAATACTGAGCCCTTGGGGCCCTGCAGAGACTGATAGCACAACCAAGGACAGTGCATGGAGAAGACCTAAAATCCTGGCTCAGATGTAGCCCATAGACTCAGTCTCCAAGTGGTGTTCCTAGTAAGGGGAGTAGGGACTTTCTCTGGCATGAACTCTGTGACAGGCTCTCTGATCACCACCCCCTGGGGTGGGGTGCAACCATGCCAGGCCACAGAGGAATATTATGTTTATACCATCAATTTATGTTGCTCTCAAATTTGGCCAGAGAAGATTCTTTTTGCTGCAGAGATTTCTAACTGACAAGGTGCCATGCTTAATCCACTTTGAACTGAGAGGGATCAGCTATGGGTGAATCATCTATATCAAGCTTCCCCAATTCAGGGCTCAAGGAATATCTTGGAAGAGTGGGTGGAAAGAGTGTAAGAGGTGGAAGATAGGAAGAGCTGTGAAAAGCTGACCTCTGATTGTGGCGTATATACTGCACACATGCACATCAGCCCACACCAGTTTTACCTACCTGCACAAGACCAAGCCAGTTAAAAATTCCATCCTGGATGGGAGAGGGGTTTTCAAGGCCCTCCTCCTATTGGAGGAACAATTGGCAGTTGATGGCTGTTGAGGGAAAGAGAATTACTCTGTTTTGGGTTATGTAGCTGCTGATAGGTTGTCCATCTGTTAGTGCCTGGCCCCACACCCATGAACATATGAAGTACTAATTGGACTCAAAGAGTTGGTAATAACAAAAAAGGAAGACATAATGTGAGGGAGTAGGGATAGTTGAACTTGGAGGAATTGGAAGGAGGTAATGACGGATGAGTATGACCAAAATACATTGCTTAAATTTCTTTTATTTTTAAACTTTAAGATTCAATCTATAATGTAACACCTCTCTAATTCCAATGTCAATTAAAAAAAGGAACAAAACCACCATCCAATATGAAAAAAGGTCAATTAATATCATACAAGAACCAAAATTCACTTCATAATATAATATATCTAACTTTGAAGATAATGCTTCCTGGCATCCTTCTTTTCTGTGTACTTAAGCGGAAAACATTGTTTCCTAGTACGAACACAGTACCATACTTATTCTTCAGCTGTCCATTTGTATCAACATTCCATGCCAGAATTTAATTTTACCACAACTGGTCACTTGGTGATCTGCTTCCAGAAGTCACTAGGAGTTTGCTTCTGTAGACTTTTTTGTTTTGTTTTTTGATACAGTGTTTCTCTGTGTAGCCTTGTCTATCCCTGAACTCACATTGTAGACCAGGTTGGCCTCAATCTAACAGAGGTCCACCTGCTTCTGCCTCCTGGAGTGTTGGGATTATAGACGTTCATCACTGTTCACAGTTCTGCAGACTCATTTTTAACAGTCATGAAAGGTAGGAAACCTTGAGTTCTAATCTCCTCTGCTACTTAATTAGCTGTGCAGCCTGGATAACTCCTTACCATTTCACCTCTCATGGCTCTAGGCTCATCTTGCAGCTGAATCAGGAGCCCTCACCCATTGTTTAAATTTCAACAAATAATTTTTTGGCATGTTTCTTGGCCAGAATGTGGTCTGTCTTAGTGAATGCTCCATGTGAGCTCATAAAGAATATGTTTATATATTCTGCTGTTCTTAGATACAGGTCTCAGTTGTGATGAAGTGGTTAGTGATACAGTTGAAGTCAGGTATGTCCTTTGTCTTCTGCCTGTCCTATCTTTCTCTCTTAGTAAGGGGTGTTGGTGTCTCCGAGGAGAATAGTGGATTTGCTTATTTCTCATTGCTATTTTGTCAGTGTTTGTCTCTTGCAATTTGGACCTCTGTTGTGTATACAAATTAAGGCTAAAGGATGAGAAAATTAATCCTTTTGTCATTGTGCAATATCCTTATTTATCTTTGATAATTGTTCTGAGCCTTTGTTGCCTGAAATATAGATAACTGTTCCTGTCTTCTGCATGATCTCTCTTTGTGTATCGCTTTACTTTTATCTATTTCTTCATATTTAAACTGGGTTCTTGTAGACAGTATATAGTTGGGTATTTTTTGTTTTAAATTCTCACTGCTAATCTCTTAATATATTAATGTAGTTATTATTTTGATTTTTCTATCCATAGTAAATATATGAATAGTTCACAGACCATGTTTACATAATTATCCTTCCCGGTTAGTTTTATGCTTTCGAATATTTTCATTTTTTTCTTCTTTCTTCCTTTTTTCCTGTCTTCTTTTTTTTTTAAAACAGGGTTTCTCCGTTTAGCTTTGCTGTCCTGGACTCATTTGGTAGACTGTGCTTGCCTGGAACTCACAGAGATCTGCCTGCCTCTGTCTTCCTGAGTGTTGGGATTACAGGCAGGTGTTACTGCACCTGGCTTCTGTAACATTTCTTATAGGACAGATCTGATGGCTATAATTTTGTTTGGCTTTTACTATCTGAGAATCTTTATTTCACTTTCATTTGTAGAGGATAATTCCACTGGATACTAGTATTCTGAATTGGCATTTTTTGTTGTTGTTCTTTGGTACTGTGAAAATCTTTGTTTACTCTCTCCTTGATTTTAGAGTCTGTCAAAACAGCTGCGTTAAAGAAACTCAGTGAGACATGATAGACTAGGATCAGAAGGAAGGAGAGGAAGACCTACCTTATCAGTGGACTCGGGGAGGGGCATTTGTGGAGAAAGGGGAGGGAGGGTTGGATTGGGAGGAGAGGAGGGAGGGAGCTACAGGGGGGATACAAAGTGAATAAAGTGTAATTAATAAAAATTAAAAAAGAAAAAGAAACTCAATGAACCAGGCAATGGTGGCACATGCCTTTAATCCTCAAGAGGCAGAGGTGGGTCTCTGTGAGTTCGAGGCCAGCCTGGACTACAGAGTGAGTTCCAGGACAGCCAAGGTTGCACAGTGAAACCCTGTCTTGAAAAGGCTAAAGATTAATTGGATACCTTTAAATGTTATTTTTTTCTTCATTCATTGATAAGTCATTTTTATTATTCATCATTGGAACTGGATTATAAAATGTCTTGGTATAGAGTCAGTTGAACTAAACCTAATTGGTGATCTTTGACTTTCTTGTTCGTTAGTGTATCTTTGTCTTGAAAATCCTTCCTCCTCCTCCTGTTTTGTTTTGTGCTGCTCTGGCTACCTTAGAATTGAGAGCTCTGCCTGCCACTGCCTCCTGAATGCATGCAACCACTCAAGGACTTTAAAAAAAAAGATTAAAAAAAAATCTCATGTATATGGGTGTTTTGCCTGCATGTGTATCTGGCATCGTGTGTGTGCCATGCTGAGGAGGCCAGAAGAAGGCATTGGCTCCTCTGGAGTTAACAGATTGTCATGAGCAGCCATGTGGGTACTGGGAAAGGAACCCGGGTCCTCTGAAAGAACAGCAAATGCACTGAGCTTTCTACCCCATTTGCCATTGTCTCTTTTGCCTTTGTAAGTGAAACATTTTGCTCTTATAAAGCTGTCATGGAGTTCCCATATGCTTTCTTTATTTCTCTTATTTTTCTTTCAAACCTGATTGTGTATTTTCAAGTATTCCATCTTAAAACTTTCTCATTTTCTTTCCTGTTTGATTTGTTCTTCCACCCATACTTTCTATCATGTTGACAGGAACTCAGTGGCAGGCTCTTTGACTTTCCCCACCCCCCAAGGGAGGAGCAGTCCTGCTAGGCCACAGAGGAGGACTTTGCAGCCAGCCCTGAAGATACCTGATAAAACAGGGCCAGACGAAAGGGGAAGAGGTCCTCCCCAGTCCGTGGACTTGGAAAGGGGCAGAGAGAAGCTGAGGGAGGGAGGGATTGGGAGGGAATAAGGGAGCGGGATACAACTGGGATACAGAATTAATAAAATGTAACTAATATTAATAAACAATAAAAAAATTTCACTTAGAATACATTTCAGCTCAACAACCTTTGTAGGAAGATTACAGTGCTCAGGAGGCAGAGGCCAATAGATCTTGAATGTTTTACCAGCCTGGGCATAAATAACCAAAATTCAGAAAAAAAAAAAAATTGATTAAAAAGATCATTCTACGTTCCCATAATACTATTAGATTATTTCTCTGTTCTACTAAAGCTCATTTAATTTCTTTCTTTTTTTTTTTTTCTTTAGCCTTTTCAATACAGGGTTTCACTGTACAGTCTTGGCTTTCCTGGAACTCACTCTGTAGTCCAGTCTGGCCTCAAACTCACAGAGCCCCACCTCTGCCTCTTGAGTGCTGGGATTAAAGGCATGTGCCACCACTGCCTGGCTCATTGAGTTTCTTTAAAGCAGCTTTTTGAACTTTTTGGTATGAGGCCTTTCAGGTATGGGTTATTATGTAATCAATTTCTAGAGCCTTATTTGTATTCATTAAATGGAGTCCTGGCTCCCAGAAAGTACTTGGTGCTTGTTGGTGTATAACAGTGTGTTAAATGAAGGAACATGTACTTTTTTTCCTAATTTCCACGATCTGATTTTGTCAATCCAGAAATTGTAGGCAATTTTCTGAGTCTGTGTACATTTCTGCTACCTCAGCACTAGAGGGCACCCCTGTCCTGGTCTGTCCTAAATCTGTGATCGTTGTCTCACTGAGAACAAAGCTTAAAGTGTCTAAGAATGGCAGTTTATCTTTCAAGCTTCCACTTGGAGCTACAATAAACACTGGTGGCTTTTCTCTGGAAGCTGGCCTGTGGACAGTCATTGCTTACGGATTCTGCTTAGAGCTGGGCTTCATCATGGGAGGCTAGTCCGCCACTCCTGTGGAGTGACTTGGCACTCACCTCCTTTTTCTCCTTGTGTCAAGCTTGTGGTCATATAGCTTGGAAGTCGATCTCACCGGACAATAGGTCCCTGCCTGCTGCTGGACATATCTCAAGGTTCCATCTTAACATGTTGGCCTAAGAGACAGGGACCTTTGGGCCCTGTTCGGTACCAGGTCTCAGTGAAGTGGTCTAGGCACTGAGCTCCAAGAAAGAGTAGTATTCTCACTTTCCTCACTTTCCTTCCCTGCATCTAACTGGGTGGAATGCTCTCAGTGCTCTGCCACGTGAGGTTTAGAGGGTGTTGTTGTTGCAGGTGGTCCCTTAGCTACCAGGCTAGGGAGGGCCAGGTATGCAGTTTGAGGATAAGGCCCCGGGACCCAGAGGGTGTGGGGTCCCAAGTCGAAGTCTAGATTTAATTCTCTTTTCCAAGTGGGAGGTGTCTTCAGCTGAGCTGCATGAAGGAGAGGGAGAAGCATCACAGGCAGCTCCTTCCTTTTTGCTTCATCCAGTGCTTCTTTTATAGAACAACAACACCGAGGCTTTTTTCCTGGCCTCCTGGGAGCCTGGGCAAACAGATCAGTGCAGGGATCCCTGTTTAAATTGGTGCGCCGTGGGGGAGATTACACTGGACTTTCTCACTCAGTTGCCATCTTTCTGCCAACCCTGTAATGTATTTCTTTCACTGTGTGATTTGAATACTTTCAACTGTTATTTCATTTTAACACTTAATAATTGTACACTGATATTTTTAACACATGTATGCAGCACACACTGAACAAACCATGTTCTTATCTCTGTGATATTTATGTTTTGAGCCTTTTTATTGGCTTTTTTTTAAATGCTTACAGCCTTTGAGCATTTCTCTTGTAATTCTCTATAATGTTCTGAATATTATTTAGTCCACCATGCTCTGGAACACTATGAGCTATTACCTCTGTCTGCCTTTCAATATCCTGTAACCAATATCTTCTTCCCATCTGATTCATTTCCTAACCTCTAGGGCTATTCAATCTGAGTTTTTTAGGTCTCTGTATATGAGCTACAGTCATGTGGTATTTCTCTTTCTGCATCTGGCTTAAAATTTTAAATTAATAGACAGTTATAAGAATATTACACAGAAATAATAGGAGAAAAGGATAGATTATCATAATCTGCTCTTTAGCTACAGAACTATTGTCATTTTTAAATATTTTGATACATTGGCATAGATTAGTATATACTGATAAAAATTTTAAGTTATTTTTGATACCCATATATATAGATGGATCTACTCTTTTTATAAATTTATCTATTTTTAATTAATTCCAGTTTATTCACATTGTATCCCAACTGTAGCCCCCTCCTTCTTCCCCTCTCAATCCCACCATCCCTCCCTCTTCTCCACCCATTCCCCTCCCCCAGCCCACTGATAGGAGAGGTCCTCCTTCTCTTCCATCTGATCCTAGTTTATCAGGTCTCATCAGGACTGGCTGCATTGTCTTCCTCTGTACTGTCAAGGCTGCCCCACCCCTTCTCAGGGGGAGGTGATCAAAGAGCCAGCCACTGAATTCAGGTCAGAAACAGTCCCTGTTCCCATTACTAAGAAACCCACTTGTACACTGAGCTGCCATGGGCTACATCTCGGTAGAGGTTCTAGGTTACCTGCATTCATGGACCTTGGTTGGAGTATCAGTCTCAGAAAAGACCCCTGGGCCTAGATTTTTTGGTTCTGCTTCTCTCCTTGTTCCCTCCAGGTCTTTCTATCTCCCCCTTCTTTCATAAGATTCCCTGCACTCTGCCCAAATTTTGGCTATGAGTCTCAGCACCTGCTTTGATACCCTGCAGGGTAGAGTCTTTCAGAGTTCTTTTGTGGTAGGCTACTGTCCTGTTCCCTGTTTTCTCCCTCTTCTGTTGTCCCTATCATTTGCCTTTCTGAGTGAAGATTGATCATCTTACCCAGGGTCCTCCTTACTGATTAGCTTCTTTAGATGTACAGATTTTAGTATGATTATCCTATATTATATGTCCAATATCCACTTATAAGTGAGTATATACCATGTGTGTCTTTCTGCTTCTGGGATACCTCACTCAGGATGATCTTTTCTAGTTCCCACCATTTGCCTGCAAACTTCATGATTTCCTTATTCTTAATAGCTGAGCAGGATTCCATTTGGTAAATACACTACAATTTTTGTATCCATTCCTCAGTTGAGGGACATCTGGGTTGTTTTCAGCTTCTGGCTATTACAAATAAAGCTGCAACAAACATGGTTGAGCAAATGTCTTTATTGCATACTTGAGCATCTTTGGATATATGCCTAGGAGTGGAATAGCTGAATCTTGAGATAGCACTATTCCTAATTGTCTGAGAAAGCACCAGATTGATTTTCAGAGTGGTTGTACAAGTTTACATTCCCACCAGCAATGGAGGAGGGTTCCCCTTTCTCCACATCCTCTCCAGCATGTGTTGTCACTTGAGATTTTGATCTTAACCATTCTGATGGGTGTAAGGTGAAACCTCAGGGTCGTTTTGATTTGCATTTTCCTGATAGGTAAGGATGTTGAACACTTCAAGTGTTTCTCTGCCATTCGATATTCCTCTATTGATATTTCTCTTTTTAGCTCTGTACCCCATTTTTAATTGGATTACTTGATGTTGTTATTTAACTTCTTGAGTTCTTTATATATTCTGGATATTAGTCCCCTATCAAATACAGGGTTGGTGAAGATTCTTTTTCAATCTGTAGGCTGTCATTTTGTCTTGCCAACAGTGTCCTTTGCTTTACAGAAGCTTTTCAGTTTCATAAGGTCCCATTTATTGATTGTTGATCTTAGAGCCTGTGTGTTGGTGTTCTGTTCAAGAAGTTGTCTCCTGTGCCAATGAGTTCAAGACTCTTCCCCACTATTTATTCTAACAGGTTTAGTGTGTCTGATTTTATACGGAGGTCTTTGATCCACTTGGACTTTAGTGTTGTGCAGGGTGATAAAAATGGAACTATTTGCATTTCTTTACATGTAGACATCCAGTTAGACCAGCACCATTTGTTGAAGATGCTATCTCTTTTCCATTGTATGGTTTTGGCATCTTTGTCAAAAAACGGTGTCCATAAGTATGTGGGTTTATTTCTGGGTCTTCTGTTCGGTTCCATTGATCCACCATTCTGTTTCTATGCCAATACCATGCAGTTTTTATTACTGTTGCTCTATAGTACGGCTTGAGATCAGGGATGGAGATACATCAAAAAGATCTTTTATTGTAGAGGATTGTTTTAGCAATTCTGGGTTTCTTGTTACTCCATATGAAGTTGAGAATTTTTCTTTCAAGTTTTGTAAAGAATTGTGTTGGTAATTTGATGGGAACTGCACTGAATTTGTAGACTGCTTTTAGTAAAATGGCCATTTTTACTAGGTTAATCCTGCCATGCCACGAGTATGGGAGATTTTTCCATCTTCTGATATCTTCTTCTATTTCTTTGCTCAGTGACTGGAAGTTTTTTTCATACAAGTCTTTGACTTTGTTAGAGTCACACCAAGGGACTTATGTCCTTTGTGCCTATTGTTAAGGGTGTTGTTTCCCTAATTTCTTTCTCAGCCCATTTGTCTTTTGTATACAGGAGGGCTACTGATTTTTTTTTTTGAGTTAATTTTGTATCCGGCCACTTTGCTGAAGGTGTTTATCAGCTGTAGGAATTCCCTGGTAGAATTTTTGGGGTCACTCACGTATACTATCATATCATCTGCAAATAGTGATACTTTGAGTTCATCCTTTCCAATTTGTATTCCCTTGATCTCCTTCAACTGTCTTATTGCCCTAGCAAAGACTTCAAGAACTATGTTGAAGAGATACGGAGAGAGTGGGTAGCCTTGCCTTGTCCCTGATTTCAGTGGGATTGATTTAAGTTTCCGTTTAGTCTGATGTTGGCTATTTGCTTGTTATTGTCTTTACTATGTTTAGGTATGTGTTTTGTATCCCTGATCTTTCCAAGACTTTAAGCCTGAATGGGTATAGGATTTTGTCAAATGCTTTTTCAGCATCTAAGGAAGTGATCATGTGGTTTTTTTTCTTTCAGTTTGTTTATATGGTGGATTATATTGATGGATTTCCATATATCGAACCACCCCTGTATAACTGGGCTAAAGCTTACTTGGTCATAGTGGATGATATCTTTGATGTGTTCCTGTATTCAGTTTGCAAGTATTTTGTTGCGTATTTTTGCATCAATGTTCATAAGGGAGATTGGCTTGAATTTTTCTTTCTTTGTTGGGTATTTGTGAGGTTTAGGTGCCAACGTGACTGTAGCTTTATAGAATGAGTATGGTAATATTCCTTCTGTTTCAATTTTTTTTTGGAATAGTTTGATGGGAGACTTGTGATGATAGCTTCTATTTCCTTAGGGGATATAGGACTATTTAGTTTATTTACCTGGTCTTGATTCAGTTTTGGTAAGTGGAATCAATTAAGAAAATTGACCATTTCATTTAGATTTTCAAAATTTGTGGTCTATAGGCTTTTGAAATAGGACCTAATGATTGGATTTTCTCAGTGTCTTTTGTTATGTTCCCCTTTTCATTTCTGATTTTATTGATTTGGATAGTGTCTCTCTGCCTTTTAGTAAGTTTAGCTAAGGGTTTGTCTATCTTGTTGATTTTCTCAAAGAACCAGCTCTTGGTTTAATTGATCCTTTGAATTATTTTGTTTCTAATTTATTGATTTCAGCCCTGAGTTTGATTATTTCCAGCTGTCTACTCCTTGGGTGTGTATGCTTCTTCTTTTTTTTCCCTATGGCTTTCAGGTGAGCCATTAGGGTGCTTGAATGAGATGTTTGAAATTTCTTCTTGAAGACACTTAGTGCTATGAACTTCCCTCTTTGCCCTGCTTTCATTGTGTCCCATAAGTTTGAGCATGTTGTACCTTAATTTTCATTGAATTTTAGGAAGTCTCTAATTTTTTTTCTTCCCTGGTCCAGCTGTCATTGAGTAGAGATTTGCTAAGTGTCCATGTGTGTTTAGGCTTTTCAGTATATCTGTTGTTGAGGTTCAGCTTTATTCTATGGTGGTCTTATAGGATACAAGGGATTATTTCAATCTTCTTGTATCTGTTGAGGCTTGCTTTGTGACCAACTGTATAATCTATTTTGGACAAGGTACTATGAGGTGCTGAGAAGAAGGTAAATTCTTTGATGAATCTACACTTAAACCAAAGAATGTTTTTATAAATCAATAACCTTACATTGATTTAGAATTTTCTATATTGATTCAAATTTAAAGTTTTCATTGGTATAAATCTTTGAACATTGATACAAGAATTAAGGTTATTTTTGTTACAACGTAATTTTGTTTCAACTTTTTTACAAGGTATTGGACCATTGTACTCATTTAAAATAAAGGGTTTACTTCCAGTTCTTTTAAAAGCTGCTATTACAAACTGTTTAGGATACTTATGTAATATAAGTTAATAGTCAGTCAAACTCATAGTCATGTCAGTTACTTGTCTAGTTTATCACAAAATATACATCCTAGGTTAAACTAATAATGAATAGCTAGAAACAAGCAACATTTGCCTATTCAGATTTACTATAGATAGATAATGATTAATCACTATGTAAATGTGTATAGATAAATGGGTGGTCTTCAAAAAACCTAGAGACATATAGAATATGGCATTTAAAGATATTTTTATTATTTTAAGGCTTTTCTGGAAACGAGACGTGTCAGCTCTTGGCAGCACACCATTCAACTTGAAAGAAGTTGATGAACATTGAAGAATCTCCACTAGGAGATGGCTCCAATTGTGGCAAGCTAGCCACTGGGCAAAAACTCTCTTGCTTCACTGCAGAAAAGTGCAGTCAGAAATGGGCAAAAATTGGAAGTAGGGAAGTTGACTGCCAAGCTCTGCCAAGACAGGTAAGCAAGTCCTTCATAATTCCTGTTTTACAAATATGTCTGTCAGATATTCTGGGCCAGAAGGCTGAAGATGATGCTCCAACTTTATAGAGAAAATTTGGGTGACTGTCTAGGGAGCCAGTTGTCTGGCAGTTCTTAATATTGGAAGCTCCTTGCCTGTACTGCCTATATACTTACATAATGTTTATTTCCTTCTCAAGTCTCTGATGGGTTTGAAGACTAGATAGTTATAGTCTTACAATTAAGCTTATTGTTTAGGAGTTAAGATATTTTGGGTCTAAGAAGATGTTTTTAGTTTGATAATGGAAATCAGGATAGACAATGATTGAGGTACAGAACTCTAAACTCATCAAGATAAGATACATAATAGAATATTTTCTCCCAAGTCGCCAAGTGCATATGGACTGGGCATTGTGAATGTAAATATTACCTAATAGTTTTCACAACTGTTCCACAATTATTATTGTTTTTTAGTTTATTATTAAAAGAAAAAGAACCATTTATTGGACTGAAAAGGAGAATTGTAGAAAGAATATCTTGTGTATTGTATGGATGCAACACTTATCAATTAAAAAAAACACCTATGATCTATGGCTGAAGCAGAAAATAGGTGTGACATCCGGCAGGCAGAATGGATTCTGGGTGAGAGCCAGGTGCAGAAGATTCAGCTGTCAAGATATGAAGAGGATGGACACATGGTGCCTGAGCTCAGGTAACTGGCCACGTGGATGACTGTAATTAGAATAAATGAATTATTTTAAGTTATGAGCTAGTCAGAGAAGAGCTTAGCTATATGACCTAGGTATTTGTAAAATAATACTTGATTCTCATGAGTAATTATTTCCAGGGTGCTATAAGGGTGGGAAGTAAAATACTTTGCCCTACCACTACAGGCTATCTTTCAGTTCTAAAAATTTTGCTACAAATGACAGGATTTTTTTGTTTCTTTACAGCTGAGTAATAGTCAATCATGTATGTATGCTAGCCACTATTTTCACTATTTCTTCTTTCTTTCTTTCTTTCTTTCTTTCTTTCTTTCTTTCTTTCTTTCTTTCTTTCTTTCTTTCTTTCTTCTTTTCTTTCTTCCTGGGAGCTGAGGTTGAAGACAGGCTTTCTCTGTGTAGTCTTGGCTGTTCTGGAACTCAGTCTGTAGACCAGGCTGACCCTGAGTTCAGAGATCTGCTTGTCTCTGCCTCCTGAATGCTGGGATTAAAGGCATGTGCCACCACTGCTCAGCTCAGCCAATTTTCTTAGTCAATGGGCTTATTATGGATAGGATTGTACTATTGTTTAATAACCTTTTTTTTTTTTTTTTTTTTTTTTTTTTTTTACAACATCTAATCTATTGCAAAGGTTACAAGCTAGTCTCAGAAATCAAGAGGAATGCAAGTGGAACTAGATTTGTTGCAATTGTCTTATGGACTAACGGTTATTTTTCTTAGTGAAAGACTGAGCCAGTATGTATCAAAATGTACTGGACATTTTTTGACTGGAAGCTTGTGTCTTTATTCATGGCCCACCAGCTCCCTCTTGTCCAGGAGGGTGAGATAAGAGGGGTGGGTTTTACTCTAGGATGAAGCAGACTGAAGCTGCCTTTTGTAGACATACTTCAGAGCAGTGGCTAATGGTGAGCATGTCCAGCTTGATGCTTCTATCCCAGTTTTCCACATGCCCAATTTCTTTAAGTGCCTGGTTGAAATTCTCTACCTTTTCCAATCCACTGTCCTGTCTGCTTGACAAACTGGGCAGCCTGGACCTGTAGAGTCTTCATGGTCCAGCTTTGTCTGGTTCATGTAGGCCTGGGCCACACCCACATTGAGGTGATCCACCAAAGGTTGGGCAGGCCACTGCAGTGATAGCTTCTTGCCTCCTTTTCTCCTGTAGCTGCTTGCATTCATTCTGCTTGGTCTGCTGTTCTTTGAGTAGGCAGGAGAGCATGGTCGAGTCTGGCTGTGTGTGGACACGATGGGCCCTTCCCTAGGGCTGTGGGAGCTAGGTTGTGCCTTGGTTCCATGTGCTGGTACTTTCATAATATCACTTATCAGAAGGCTTATATCACAGAATATGACAAAATTGTCAGTGGCCATTACACATGTATATTATCTTACAGAATTTAACACATTCAGTTTTAAAACATTAATAAAACCACTGACATAGAAGATAGCACTTTAAACATTTTCAGTGAGGGTGGTAAGTTTATTGACAGACTTTGAGAAAAGTTCCCGGAGGGTGAACTGTGGGAACTTAGGTGAGATGCTTTATGTGTAAATAGAAATGGATATGAATCCATCTATTTTGAGAGAAAACAATTATAATAAGTTGTATACACATGAATATATATGATTGTGTATACAGTATTTGACAATACCATTGAGAGAGTAACCAGCACAGGTGTATTTTTAAGAGCTTACAGTGTTATAGAATTGTACTCCTTGTCCTCACTTCATTTCTCCTAGTTCCTTTAATAGAAAAGTGCTATAAATTACTATTTCTCCACTATCAAAGCATAATGACTAATCTTGGTTGTCAATATGAATATGAATGCATCTGGAGTCAACCAAAACCCAAAGTTTTGGGTACTCTTGTGAGCAATTTCCTTAATTCAATTATTTGAAGCAGAAAGACCCACCCTAAATCAGGGCCACACTTTCTAAGGACACAGGAAAAGGAAACATTTACCTGCTTTTCCTCACTCTCCCTGGCAACTTTATCTCTCCTGTTTCTATGGTCAATATTAAATCCACCTTCTTCAGGATTTCAATGCAGTCTGAAAACCAGCAGCTCTGCAGGAATCCTCAGGGGCTCCAGAACCAGACTGGCTGAGACATCCGGCCTTGGAGATGAAGCAACTACTAATACTTGGCCTTTTTGTCGTAAGACAGCTGTTGTTGGACTATCCAGACCATGTCCTGTCAGCCAGTCTGATAAATCCCCCTTTAATATATGTACTCATTCTGTCAGTTTTGTTCCTTTAGATAATCCAAACTAACACACAAAATGTCAGGGCAGAAACCAATAGCTGAATACATTACTTTGAACAAATAAGAGTACAAAAGTTTGGTAGATGCTTTTTATTACTTCATATGGATGTTAACTGGACACTTAGAAGTAATTTTTCTCATTTTGTTCTAAATAAAATTCCAAAATACTGTTATATCATAGTTAAACCAGGTAATAGTTTCAACAAAAGGTCTTAGTTTTACATAACCATGTAATGTTTTGTTGACAAAATGATAAAATTCAAGGTATGCCTGTTTTCTTAAAAATCTTCTTTACTGTCACAAAAAATTCTTAAAATTAAGGCAGCTTTTTTTTTAGTTTTTTTTTTGCTGTTATTAGTTTCTATCAATTAGTTTTATCTTTAAGAATGAGTTAAGATGTATCAAAGGTTTCCTAAATTTGATATAATTTACGTTCTTACTTCCTAAAAGAATAGACTAGTTAATCAGGAAGTACTGAATTGCAACAGCACACAAGATGGCAATAAGTGCAAATCCTATCAGAAGGATTAGAACAAAGGTATCATCACTTATCTCTGTCTTGTACTTTTCATCTTTCTCATTGTGGTTGCCTTTTCCTTTACCTCCACTGCCTTTGCCATTCTTGGAGTGATGCTTATAAGTCGAAAAAAGTGTGCTGGGGCTATATGGCCCCCAGAGCTCTTGCATGCCATTTGAATTTTCATATTGGCGTCCGGCACAGACCTTGAAGCGATATCGTGAATTTGCAAGATAATTGGAAAAGGAAAAAGAAGTGTTCGGTCCTTTGTAAATCTAAAGAAAAGGGGATTAAATGAAAATTTTAGTTTCTTTCCAATTAAAAATATATATTGTATAGTTTTTTTAATGACAAGAAAATCAAAAATTCATTAGTTTCATGAACATATTCAGAACAAGAGTAAAATTTTCCTCAATGTTTCTGATGTTCTGAAGGAATTCAGTTTTAATTAGATAACTATGTTCAATGAAGCATAGCAAAACCCTACAGCTGTTAAAGTTTGATTACATTATGTATTTGAATCATGTATCTTAGCTAGTGGAATCAAGAAATACTAAACAATTCAATGGTAATGACTTAATTAAGTGAATAAGCTGTTTGTCCCCAAATAAAGATTATGTATATAAATGTTATAGATAAGACGGAACTTTGGAATAAGATTTAGTTACTTTAAGCACCTTAAAAAAAAAAAAAACACATTCCTTGCAAAAGCTCAAACCTCAGTTAGACATAGAATTACACATTCTTTTGAGACAGGGTGTCTCTGTGTAGCCCTGGCCATCCTGGAACTTCTGTATACCAAGCTAACCTAGAACTAAGAGATCTGCCTTTGGAGTGTTGGGATTAAAGGGTCGTGCCACTACTGCTCAGATTTTTTTTTTTCTTTTTTAAAAGCAAGGTTTCCTAGAGCCCAGGCTACCCTCAAACTTGCTATGTAGCCAAAGTGCACCGCTATCCTCCTGCCTCTACCCCACAAGTGCTGAGGCTACAGACATGTGCTACCATGGCTGGCAGAATGGTGAAGGCTAAATTTGAGAGCATGTACCTGTTCAGCCTTTTTTCCATTGGTGACTTGAAGACAGTAAACAATGGGATCACCTTTCATTGGCTGCAAGGACTCCCATTTTATCTCACAACTGTTGTTATGCAGTACATGAAATTTAGGTGCTGGAAAAGGAAAATTACATTTCAGAAGGTTCTACCTTTTTCTAAATGATGGTGAATACATTGAAATGACTCATACAAGTATATAGTCATTACAAGCACTTGTAGACCTAATACGAGAAATAGATAAGCATACTTAAAAAAAGACATTCATGTATTTTGAGAGAGGTCTTTCTATGCAGCTGTGGCTAGCTTGGAACTTGCTCTGAAGACAAGATTAGCCTTATTGACACAGTTATTCACCTGCTGTTGCTCACCTTGTGCTGACATTAAAGGCATGCACTAAAACTCCCAGCAGAACTATACTTACTATTGGAAAAACTTTTGTTTTACTATCAGGTATCACGACTGAAGAAAAACCTTCGAAGTTGTAACTTAATAATTCTTGTTTAGATTTTTTTATCCATATTTCATACATTTTAATTTTCTCTCCTAGAACAATCTGCATTGTATTTATATGATACATTGTATATTTAGAAGCATTCATGTATGGATAAATAATTTTTTTTTAAAGAGTTCAACAAGTGTGTGAGGTAGGAAGGAGCAGATTAATCATTTCATGTTGTTAGTCTGTACATTTTAAGAAAATGGGGCTTAAATATATAGGGAGAGTAGTCAGAAAAAAGCATGATTAGTTAAACTCAAATGTGTTTCACTTAGCATTACACTGAAGAGGAATGGATTCATATTAGTGATTGAACTTGGGGGCTAGAGAGATAGCTCAGCAGTTAGGAGCACAGGCTAGTCTTTCAGAGGACCTAGGTTCAATTCCCAGCACCTATATGTCAGCTTATAACTGTCTGTAACTCTAGTTCTAGGGGATCTAACACCCTCTCAGATACATACATGCAGGCAAAACACTGATGCATATAAATAGATAAAAAAAAAACAATTATTGAACTCATGTGGAAATATTAGATCAATCAAACATCACAACTGGGAAAGGGAAAATAATCCTTAAACCCGAGGTTCTAAGAACTGCAAACTTGGAGTTATTGTTAGTGTGACATATAATATTTTACTGTTCTGATTGTAACAGGCTCCTAGACCTTAGCACAACTGACTCCATGGTGGAAGTACCATCCAGGCCATAAAACTCAGCGCTTAGACAGCACCACCTGCCAAATCTGAAACAAAGGCCTTACCCATCAAAGTCCATAGTTCTGGAAAGTCTCTAAATACACTAACCTTGCTTTTGGCTTCTGTAGTTTTACTTCTGGCTAACTGTTCTTGTTAACTGGATGGAGTATGTCAATCCAGGACATGGCTTTTGTGCTTAAAAGCTCACCCTGAGAAAGGCTCAGTGCTATACTGGAATCCCCAAAACCCAGTCTCTGGCCGGCTAATAACGACTTTCTATTAGCTTTAAACCCATGTGTGAGCAGTCTTCTCTGGTGGATACCCCACCATACTGTTAAGGAGAATAAATTCATAGTTTTAGAAATAAACTTTTTAAAGTTTACATGTAAATTTTAGCTTTAATAAGTATAGCTAAACCTGTCAATTGATTTTTTTCCCCCACAACAAACCATCTGAGAAAATATAATGTGTAGCAATGAGTGGATATGACAATGTGAAAGACCCACCATCATGGGAATGAAGAGCCAGCAGTTCTAATCTTGGCTCTGCTGTGGATTCAGAGACTCCTTTAGCCAAGTTGCCTCCCATCTGTGGGATGTACTGTCTCACATTTTTTTTCTAAATCTTTATTAGATTTATTAATTTTATATTATGTCTGTTTTGCTTACATATAGGCATGGGCACCAGTGTGTGTGTTTGTTGTTCCCAGAGGTCAGAGAGGACATTGGATCCCCTGGAACTGGAGTTATGAATAGTTTTGAACCACCAAGTGGATGCTGGGAATTGAACTTGGGTCCTCTGAAAGAGCAACAATTGCTCTTTACCTCTGAGCTACTTCTTCAGCTCCTTGTCTTATTCTTAAAAGTGGCAGTGGTAGAATTAGATGATTGCTAAGATAAATATTGATTGAAAAATATTGATTGTGGGAATCTTATTAAGCCATTTTCACGGTGTTTCAAGTCCAAGTTTGTCTATGTAACCTTGGCTGTCCTAGAACGCACTCTGTAGACTAGCCTGGCCTTGAACTCACAGAGATACATCTGCCTCTGCCTCCTGAGTGCTGGGATTAAAGGCGTGGGCCACCACACCCAAGCCTGAAGTCTTAATAAATCTTACATTTCCCCTTAAATCCATAATTAAGTACTACCTGTTTCTGTAATCTATTAGTGAATTTTAAAAATCACTACTTCTAATATTTTTAAAGATATACTTTACTTTTAAAATGATTTATTTATTTTATGTGTGTACTTGTTTGCCTGCATAATGTATGTCTGCACCGCATGTGTGCCTGGTACCCGTGGAGGCCAGAAGAAGGCAGTGGATTTCCTGGAACACACAATTGTAAACTGCCATGTGGGTACTGGAAATCAAACCCTGGTCCTTTAGAAGAGCGCCCAGTGCGCTTAACCACTGAGCCATCCCTCCAGCCCCAAGATTTAATTTTTAATCAGCAAACAAAATAATAGGTTTCCTTACAGCTTTTTCATACATTTTTATTTTTGGTTAAGTCCCCCAGTTGCTGTTCATCCCAGCTTCCTAATTCCTCATCCTACGTGTACGCCTCAACATCCAGTATTCCCACATCCACTTTCCCATTATATGTGTTCTATGTCCTCCATATCTCCCTTTTTAGAGTCTCCCCCCCTACCTTATGATTTCTAGTTTCCTGGCCTCGGGTCATCATTACTGTCACTTAAATACATTTACATAAAAATTTAGAAGCAGGAGTTTTCATATGAGAGAACACATGTGTCATTTATCTTTCTGAGCCTGGTTACTTCTTTTAATACAGTATTTTCCAGTAACTGATCAATTTTATATATGTGCTGTAGAAACATGAATAAAATGTTTAGTGTCTCTGTACACTATTTACCTTTAAGTGCAGGAGGTGGGGTTTTTGTAGTAGTGAAAGTGTAGACATCAGACTCTGGTCCCTCACCAGCTTCATTACATGCCTGGATTTTAAACTTGTATTGTGTATATTCACTCAATTTTTGCACTTTGTGATTCAAATCGGACCCTTGATAAATGACAGAAAATCTGAGAGAAAAAAGATAAAGATTAATACAGCAACATTATCATCAACAGTTAAGCCCAGGAAGTCAAATTAAGCCAGTAAGGTAAAAAGGCCGAAGGAAACCAAGTCTTAAGATCATATACTGTCAAGATGCTGGGCTTTTTTTTTTTTTTTTCTCCAATGACTTCTATTCTCTGGTACTGACACTGCACTGGGTAAAGGAAAATGAGGAAGACGAGAAAACACACAGCTTAACCATGGACAATATTTGAAAGTTTTGTTTCACACAGCAACAGGAACTGAAACTACTTTGGATTAATACTGTGTGTGTGTGTGTGTGTGTGTGTGTGTGTGTGTGTGTTTGAGAGAGAGTGAGAGTGAGAGCAAGAGAGGAGAGAGGGAGAGAGAGAGAGAGAGAGAGAGAGAGAGAGAGAGAGAGAGAGAGAGAGAATGCCTGGCAAGACATGACAATTTAAACTGCTTTTTATTGTAGTAGGTATTAAATGGCAAAACTAGTTACCTGCCATGTCGATCTTCCATGAACAAGTTGTAGCTTACAAAGCTGGCAAGTGGTTTTTTGCTTGAGGAGGTGCCCCATTTGAGTCTGAGACTCTGGTGTCTGTAGACCGCACAGGTAAGAGGCGGAGGATCTGGTGGCAGTGGCTTGGTTTTGCTTCTAATCGGTGGGCTAAAAGGGCCTAGTCCATAATGATTGATAGCTTGAATTCTGATTCTAGTGGTAAAAATAAGTTAAAATACATGAATTTATATTTAATACATAAATATTTTCTTCATGTAAGCCAACCCTCTATATCTCTACACAGAATGACTATCATACTGATTACAAGACCGTTTCCTAATATAGCTACTATGGAAAATTATTGATAAAAAGCAGAAATGGGCTCTTGCTATTACTAAATTTCACTAATAAAGCAGGACCATCTTTAAAAGAAATCTGAAGTGTATTAAATACAGACATGTAGATCTGCTCGAAATTCTCAACATTCTTTCCATTTACCCAGACAAGATATGGGTGACTTACCTATATGTAGTATTAGGTTGTAGATTTTTCAGGACATGCTCTGTTACTCTTTTGACAGTCAAGATTTTTTTACCTCCATATTCAATGTTATATCCGGTGATGGGAGAGCCATGGCAGTCTGGCTCCTCCCATTGGATAGCTAGGCAAGTTGAAGACAATTTGGCAGGCAATTTGTTTTCAACTTCTTGTAACATTGGAACTACTGCTGGGACAGTTCCAGGTGTAGTTATTTTTCCAGTTCCTCCAAACATTCCAACCCCAACTATATTTACAGCCTGTAAAACACATGATTTGTCAGTAATTAATTTTAACTATTTTCTCTGCACAAACCATTTTGTTGCATAACACAACAATGAGTTCTACATCCATAGTTCAACAATTTGGTTCTACACGGCAAAAATACACGCTGAGACCTGCAGGCTGTGTCTTTAGGAATGTCAGCAGTTCACATGAGAGAAAGAAAGTCTAGAGTATTAATAGGAATACTTTAGGAAAATTATACTTTTTATCCTTTTTAGAAGGTAGAAAAGTAAAAGCTTTAGACTTTGAGTAGGTCAAATTTACTACTATTTCATTTTGTGCTTTTAACTGCTCATCAGTCTCTCTATATCTTATTTATTTTTAGGAGACAGATTTCTTGTTATAAGGCCCAGGTTGGACCAAACCTCTGGGCTTAAGGGATCCTATCATTTCAGCCTTGAGTAGTTGAGACAACATATACATGCCATTTTGCTTGGCTTGGTTTATGGTTTTATTTTAGTGTCTATTTTCTTGAAAGGGAGATGTAACTCACTGTTAATTTCTATTTAAATTATTTGTAGAATTCTCCAGTGAAACCATCTGGGAATGGAAATTTCTAAGTGTTTTTTTTTTTAATGTATAGACTTGAGTTTCTTTCATGACTATAGTTCTGAACATTAAATGTGTGTTTCTTTGAGATTTCATCTTTGACCATGAATAATTTAGAAATGTATCACTTAATTCCTTTCTGACAAACATTTATGCTCTTTTTATATTGATTTATAATTTGATTCCACTATGGTCAAAGATCATTCTGTATTAAACTTTTCTGATTAAAACATACAGAGTGCCAGGCATGGTGTCACATACATATAATCCCAGTACTTTTTGGTAGAAGGATCAGTAGTTCAAGGCCACCTGGGCTACATAAAAAGATCCTATCTTAAGAAAAAATATGTTACTAGTTGTAAAACAAGACCCAATTATAGGCTGCTTGCAAGAAACACACTTATTCTTTTAAGAACACACACACACACACAGACACACACACACTGAATGAGAAAGCATAGAATAAGAATATGATATTTTGTGCAAATGTAATCTGAACGAAAGCAGAAGTAACCATACTTATATCAGAAAAAAAAATAACCTTCAATCAAAAGAATATGAAGAAACAAAGAGTATCATTATATAATGAATTCTAAAGGGCTATCTGTGAAATTTTGGAACACCTTTATATATAAAGCAAATTATGATTAACCTCATTGGAGAGGCAGATTCCAATGCAGTAATAATTGGAGACTTGAGCATCCTACTTTCAGCAATAGTCACATTATCCTAACAGAATATCAACAAAGAAAGAGCAGAGTTAAATTGTATCCTAAAGCAAATATGCACATGAACATTTTCAGGACAGGCAACAAAGTGACTCTCAAAAAGGCTTGCAACACTGAAATGATTTTGACAGTGTTTGTGTATGTGTATGACGGGTGTATCTGTACAATGTATGTGTGTGGTGTCAGAGGACAAGCTTTGAAATTGGTCCTTGTCTTCTAAGTATTTTGAGACAGAGTTTCTTTTTCGTTTTTCTGCTGCGTATTCCAGTACAGTTGGCCTGTAAGCTGGTAGACTTTTTCCTGCCCCTGCCTCCTATCTCTTTGTAAGAGTTCTAAAAGTATAGATGCAAATGCTATTATGTAGGTTTTGGGAATTTGAACGCAGATCCTCATACATATGTGGCAAGCAGTTTTACTCACTGAACCATCTCCCCAAACCCTTGACTATCTTTTCTATTCATAATAAAATGAAACTAGAAATAATAAGAAAAGCCGAAAAAATAGTATAAATGCATGGAAAATAAAGACCTTGATCTTGAACAACTAATAGTCAAAGAAGTCAAGAGGGAGACTTAAATTTTTCTTTAAACAAATGAAAATAGAAACTCAAAGGGAAACAACAAAAAGTTGCACACCAAAACTCAAGGGAAACAACAGAAAGTTGATTAAATCAATGAATACCTACATTGAAAAACACAGAAAGATCTCAAACAATATCAATGAGCTAGGACAGTGAGGACCAAACCCAAACTAAGAGGAAGAGAAGAAAAAGGAATATGACTTAAGGAGTATATAAAGTAAAAACAACAACAACAACGAAAGAAATAAATGAAGAAAAATTGACTTAAAATTTGACCTTATATTTGTCAGTATTTTCTTTCTTTCTCTTTATTTTCATGGTACTAAGGATGAACACAGTGATTTGAATATGACAAACAAGTATTCTGCTGAGATACATACCACCTTTGTCCAACGCAGCAATATTTAAACACTCACTACTTAATTCATTTTTTCCTTCTAGGAAGAAGGCATCACTGTCTCGTCCAGGCTAACCTCGATCTTGTGATTTCCTTGTCTTCATCTCCCAAGTGTTGGGGTTCTAACTATGAACCACATGCTCAGCATTTCCTCCTTTATTTTTTCTTTCTCTCATATTGGTAGGGCTGAGTTGCTCTGAGTTTGACACCCAGGGCCTTCGCACATGCTAGGCAAGTGGCCTACAGTTAAGGCTCACATGCAGCCCTATGGTATTGCGATGGCTTTGATGGCTTAAACTCTGCAGAGAGCACATTTCAGATGATTTTAAGTTTGTGCTCCCCCCCTCAAATGGTGAAGTTACATACATTATAATTCCAGTCCTTCAGAAGAACGGAACACTTCCAGCTGGTATATGGGAAACATTTCTGGAAGAACTGATTTTGAGGACCAAGACAGGTAGAGGAGCACAGTTTGCAGGTAGAAATCAATTTGTTTGGAATAAAGATTCTATAAAGGTTGTCTTAACTGTAATAACTGTCTCTTAGAGAGCAAAAGGACAGCCATTTTATCTTGAAGGCAGCCCCATTCCAACCTGAGAAGACTCATTTTATTTAATTAAAATATAATTATATTGTCTCCTCTCCCCCTTCTCTCCAGTCCCTCCTATGCTCCATAACTTTCAACTCCATGGCGTCTTATTCTTTATTATTGTGATATATATGTACATACATTTGTATATATGAAAATAAACACATGAATGCAAAATTCTGAGTTTAGTGTTGCACATATATGCAGTGTGTGTGTGTGTGTGTGTGTGTGTGTGTGTGTGTGTGTGTGTGTGTTTGGCACTGAGCCCTTGAGAACACATAACCTATTAAAGTTTCATCCCTGGAGAAGAGTGATACCTCTCTCAGCAGTCTTTAATTGCCTGTACCTCATATCATCATCTACCTCTGTATATCATCTAGGGGTGGGGCTTATGGAATTTCCCCCATCTATGTTAGCATGTCAACTGGTATCATTGTGCAGGTCTTGTTTAAGCAGCCATGTTATCTTCTTCCTTCATGTAACTGATAGTTTTCAGTTTCCACAACATCAAAACCATTAATACCATTCATCCTAGTTTGACACCACCAATTCATCATTTGGCCATTCAGCTCTGCCAACAAATGTCCAGACCACTGACCACCCTACCACCACAAGCCCTATAAAAATCCTAACCTGCAGAACAGAGGTTTGCTCTATCATTGTCTTTTCCTGATGAGAGCCCTCATGTTTAACCCAAAATAAATTTGTCTGTCTCTTATTTTCTTCTTGATTTTTTTTCCCCAGACAGACTCCATTGTGTAGCACATAAGTTGTCTAATAATTGCCCAGTCTCCTAACTGGTGAATGTCTACCCCAGAGACACCTCCTCAGTTTACTTCAATACCTCAATACCTATTCTCCCCTGTGGGGCTATGGAGACTCAAAGACATCATCTTTTTCCTCCTTGTGTCAGTCATCCTCATCCCCAGAACTCCTTCCTGCCAAATACTCCTATCCTTGCATCCCTTAAATCCAAGGACTTCCACCACCTCATACAGGGCCTTCAGATCAGGCCAACTGTTCAGTTGTTCTCATCTACCCAATGGACCTGACCCCTCATTCCTTCTTTTTCCCTCCTTTTTCAACCCCCTGGCACCTCACTACAAATCAAAAACTCACTTCACTCTCTTAGATCTCAAGGGTACTTTCTTCCCCAAGTACTGTTCACTTTTACCTTCCCAACATGTGTAACCAGGCCTTGAGCTCTCTGGCCTACTAACCACTCCAGCCTGTAGCCCATTTATCTAAACAAACTGAAGCCATGTGTCAGAGCTGGGGCTTTATATCTATAACTTCAGGCAACTGCCGATCTTGTTATGCCCCACAGCCTTCAATCTACGTTTTATTAACCTGTTTTTTCCTGTCCTCTCCTCTGTTTCCTCCCTTTGCCTCCAGTCTTGTACGTCAGCCTTCTCTACCCTGCAGCCTCTGTACAGGCCTGTCCTCCAGAATCTCTGACACTCTGCTCCCAGCTACAGATAATATCCTTGCTTGTGACACGTACACACGTACACACCTCACAGTTACTCAAAAAGACAGTAGATGAAGCCCTTAGGCTTTTCGCCAGCTCAATTCCACTCCCATTCCTGGGACCCTGGATTGGTTGACTGGGGGTAGCACACTCAAGGATAACCTCACCCCCCTTGTTGGGATTTTGTTGTTGATGGGTATTATGAAAATATCAACTGCTTTCATTTTCAGTGAGTGGAGGAGGCAATCTTCCTTCTTCTTAAGACCATTCCTTAGCAGGCAGAGCTCACTCCACTCACCAGGGTCCTTCCCTCAGCCTGAAACTCTGCAGTTACATCTATCCTGATTCTACATGTACCTACCTACTTATAGCATCATTCACTCCATCTCCTAGATTTGGAGAAAATCAGGTTTCCTCACACCAAAGGCCACCACCATCATCAATGAGAGGCCTTTCCCTCTCCTCCTGGAAGCATGTCCAAAGGGGATGCTGTCATCCACCGGAAAGGCCATCAGACAAAGGCTGTCTCCCTGGGGAATCGAATGGCCCAACTCTGGGCTGGCCTAGGAGTCTAGGACCAGGATGGGCCCCACTCTCTCTTTCGTCTGTCTACATCACTCATCTCCTCCCCCCACCTCACCCCATCACACAGGCAGAACAGCTCAGCTCAACCAGAGTTTGAATTTCAGGAGACCTATTTCAGGAGTCCTACTAGTACCTAACCAAAAGACCCAGCTCGATATGTCTCAACTGCATCCTGGAGGACAGGGAGGGCTGATGACATACTCTCTGATCCACTTCCCAACCTGTCCCTTCTACTACTCTCCCCGCCTCAGACAGGGGTTCTAACTTACATACCTCATCGAGACTGTCTTTCTACCCACCAACCTCATGAAATTCCATAACTCCTCCCTGTTCTCCTCATGTTGGCACTATGTTTGTGTCCCTGGTAGCAGACTGGGCTTTCCTGCTCCATATCTGCTTGGCTTTCTTCAACAGGGGAACTGCACCATGCCTGGTAGCAAACCTGAAACTGAATGTGTGCACGGGACCACAGATTTCTTACCTGCCTACAACCCCCTCAACATCTCTTTAGGAGGCCAACCCAAAGGTCCCTTTGCCTGGCCTGCCAAGTCCCCCTTTGCATCCCTTGTGTTTCCTTTCTCCATACCTGCTGGCAGCCTTCACTCCTCTCTGTGCAGCCTCAAGCTAACTACACTATCTACCACACTGGGACAGCTCTTTCTCTTCAGTCTGGTGAACTCCTTAGACTAACTGAAATGTTCACCTTTAAGCAATTAGTGACCAAAGCCTGATCCTTCAGCTGTTAGGGAGGACGTCACTGTCCTCATTTCCCCTTGTCCTTCTTTTCAAACTCCTAGTCCTCCTCTGTCCCTCTCCAACTCCATCTCTACCTGCTATTTGATTCTTGCCCACAATTTCTCTAAAATCCCATTGCTAAATTCCAATACCCTCAGAACTCAACCTTGGAGGTGCCCCCTTCAGACTGCCATGCCACCCATTAGACTTTATATACTCCATCTCTGTCTGGCACACTCACTCACCCCAAATGTGAACACTCAGAGAAGCTCTTCCAGATATCCTGCTCTGACCTTTCCCCTGCCTGACGTATACCACTGGAATCTTCTGGACTTGCACTCTCTAAATCCACATGTGCCTCCTTGTTAATCAGATAAGGGAAATGTTCCCTTTTCTTTCTATACCCCACAGTCTCTTCTCCCTTCTGATGTACCCATCCTGGTTTTAGCCTCCATCACGGCCTCAAAGCAGTGCAGATGATCCTTCTCCTAGCAACCCTGAAAGTCCTGATGCAGTTGGATACTGGGACCTACATCTTGTGAATAACCAGGTAACCCTTCTTTCCAAGCAACTATTAGAGAGCATCAAGAGCAGTGCACATTAACTCCTAAGATTCCAATACCAGATATGTTACCTAACTGCTGTTCTCATGTAGAACTGTCTTCTAGAAGCCACCCATTGGGCTGTGTGTGCACTTCTGAATGCACCATTCTGAATGAACAGTGCTATTTCTCTACCTGTTTGTCAGCTCTGGCAGAAATGGTACCTATGGTTTAAAGTCTAGTGGGGTGGAGATATGCCTTGACAATTAACAGCAAGTTTTGCTCTTCCAGAGGCCCTGGCTCCAGTTCTCAGGACCCACATGGTGGCCCACAGCTCCCTTTAAAGCTTGTTTCAGGAGAACTCCTGCCTTCTCCTCTGGCTTTTGTGGATGGCAGGCATGCTTATAAAATTAAATTAAAATATTAAATGACAGAGCCATTTCTCTTCAGCAGTTCCTCCACCTCATGATGAACCCTTTCACATTTTAGGTTGTTCCTTTTGTTTCTCCTGATTATCATGAACATCCTGGGACTCCTTTTCCTCACTTGCTTTATTAATGCTTCCCAGAAGGTATTGGCTGACAGGATCACTTCACAATAACATCTTAAATATGTCTTCCTCCTTCAGACCCTTCATTCTTAGGACCGTCACCCCTTTCTAGCAGAAAGTACTACTAGAGACTTGGTTGCTCTCTTTTCCTACCAAACCATAGTACTTAAACTGAGAGAACAGATGCCTGACCATCTTGCCTTGAAGTCAGCCCCATTCTGGCCGAAATAGTGATCCCTTTCATGAAAATAATAGTTTCAGTTTTCTGAAGCCAGACTTTAACTGAATATACCATTCTTGCACATCACAGTTTAATCACTAACACCATCTCATCTAACCAAGAAACCCATTTTGATCATTCAGGAAAATTCCCAGCACCCCCGCACCCAAGTAGCCCCTTTCAAAACCCAAGCTTTTAACAACCTTAGAAAGTAAAAGAAGTTCATTGTCTTATGTTTTGACTTCTGATCAGAGTCTGTCCAAACTGATCTCAAAATAAACTTGTCCTTGACTTTGAGAACCTTTGTCTTTTCTTCTTACAGTCATTGTACATGCTTTTTAAATATAGTGAGTACCACACTTGGAGATTAGGAACTAATTGGTCAAGCAGTAGCGGGACACACCTTTAATCACAGCACTCTGAGAGGCAGAGGCAGTTGGATTTCTGAGTTCAAGGACATTTTGGTCTACAGAGAAAGTTCCAGGACAGCTAGGGCTACAGAAAGAAATCCTGTATCAAAACACCAAAACCAACCAACCGATCACCACCGTGCCAATACCAACACCAACACCAACACCAACACCAACACCAACACCAACACCAACACCAACACCAACACCAACACCAAGACTATCATCACCATCACCACCACCAACAAAACCTGATTACATTGGCCTGAATGAGGCATATTTGTTTGAGAGAGGGTCTTACTCTACACCCCAGGCTAGCCCTAAACTTACTATCCCAGGATGATCTCAAATATGTGGAAACCCTCCTGCATCAGCTTCCAAAAGTCTGAGAATCATGTACTACTAGCCTGGCTGGAGTCACTCAGTGTTTTTAATAAGCATTTTAGGTAATTTCTAAGTTAAGAAAAAACTGAAAAACACAAAAGTACAAAGGAAATATGGCATATCAAGATGGAATGGGAAATACATGCGAAATCATGTGGCCTTTAAATAACAAACGAAGGAACCCCAAATGCTGTTGTTAAATATAAGCAATATTCGTGATGTGAAAATCCTTCCCTTCTTGACTCTACTCCGGTATTGACATTGGAAATGTCTCTAGTATTAAATATGTGGGACATACAGGTTAATAGCTGTTGCCCTCTTTATAGTGAAGGAAATGTCAGCTTTACCTGGACTCTGCAAAAATACGTGGTTGCCGGAATAAGACCTTTAACTTCATAGCTCAGACAAGGGCCAGTGTAAATCAAACTCATGGAATCTTCAACCTGCCCCCACTGTAGTCGGTAATCAGTGATTTCAGAACCATTGCATTTAGGAATCTGAAAGATGGAACAGACACAGAAATTCAATTCTTTTTCTAAGCGATTACCATATTAGATGCTCGGGAGAAAAATAGAACATGAAATCTTGTAATCCATCAAGTGATACAGGATGGAGATGTGTAGAAACAAACACAGTCAGGTCACTGTAGTAACACTGAAAGACACAAGTTAAAGTAAGAAAAGGGACTTACTAATTCTACATATTACATGAATGAAAACAGATGTATTAATATTGTTTAAAATTATCATTGGTTAGTATGGTAAGTCACATGCTCTGGTGATCTAGCCTTTATTAGTTGAATAATCAGTTCTGTCATGCATTATTAACAGACTAAGTCTTTTGTGTCAAGGTTAAAAAAATTATCATTGCTTGAGATTAGGGGAAAAAAGAGAATAACCTAAATAAACCTATATGCCTAGCTAGTTAGGCTAATTCTTTTTTTTTTTTTTTCAATGCAGTTTATTCAGGAACCTTGAACAATCATCTGACCCTGGGGAAAGCCAGCCCACAGCTTAAATAGCCTCTGGGTAGCCAACCCCAGCATGCCATGTGGGCAATGCAGATAGGTCCACATACATGGAAGCAAGCCAGATCCTTGGCCTTAGCCAAATGTGGAGTTGTTCGTGACAGAGAGCACTCACCATCGGGAAGGTGGAAGGCGGAAACCAGCTCCATTATAAGGCTAATTCTTTATTTTTAAAAGTTTAATTAGTTTGGTAAGACATTCACATGGCTGTAAAAGTATATTTTTAAATCTTTAACACTGTGTACGTTCCACATTGTAGGTACATATTAGAGTACCAGATTTCCCAATGAAGTTCTTCAAAGGATACTAATCTGGGCTGGGGCTATTGTTCAGAAGTAGAGTGCTTGCCTAGCATGTATGAAGCCCTGGGACCAGTCCTTAGAGCCACAGAAAATTAAACTTCTTAAAAATTGTTTTACCTTCACTGTCTCTTGCAGTAGCTTTAAAAATTCAGTTAGTTACCCATTGATGGTTTACTTTGGTCCCCGAATGTTTGCTGAGATTCGAAGAGCAGATTATTAGTTCTGTAGTCTTTATGATCTGAGTGGTATTGGGTCCTAGGTATGCTTTAGAAACATGGTCTGAGGGTTCTGGGATCTAACTTTAATTTGATTCATTTCATTCCCCCCCCCCAAAATGGTCTAAATGATTAACGTGTTTGTGTATTGGCAAAATGAATAAAGTGTTGAATTGGTAACATACTTCCCAACTGACAATAACACAGGTTGGAGCCTTGCAGGTTAGCACAGGTGTACCACACCGAGAAGGAGGGTGCCAGGCTTGTACAGTTCCACACTTCATTGCCTGAGATCCAAGCTACAAATTAAACAGACATACAAATCAACAAACACATGCACGACTTTGCAGGCATGGTCACTCCTCACCTTGACAACAAAGTACAGTGCAAGCATGTATTCATTCAAAGTGAAATGAAGCACAAGGGGGCCACCAAAATGGTATAACTTTCTACTCCTGTTTTACGTGTGTAACCAGAAACTGTGGGTTTTGCGGGAATCAATGTACTTACTGCACATTTCTTTTCAGAGTTGGGGCACTCCTTTCTGTCATTCCGAGGACCTTTTGATTTTTTGCCACGCAAAGGTGTTTTCAAGTTCCCATTAACAGAACGTTTGTCTAGAAAATATACAAAATGCCCTCAGTTTTCCCCCCAAATTTATCATTGTACTAGTGACTGAACCCTGTGTTTTGTGAATACTAAGCACACATACTATCTTTTAGCTCCACACTAAGTCCCTAGTTTTTAGTGATGTTTCTTTAACATACAACATATGGTAGAGTGAATTAAGAAAACTTTTAAAATACTTAGAGACTCAAAGCTCATTGCATCAACTAAGCTCATAATTTCACTTAGACATTAGAAAGTTGGTTTTCAATCACCAAGAGTTGTTTTGCTAAGAATTATTCAATTCTGTACTAAAAGGAAACTGTAGTTGATAATATTAGCACATGCAAACAAAACAAAAGTCACAGGACAGGAAGTTTAAGGACAGTTGTCAATCACATAGGAAGCATTACTTACCAAGGAGAAGGTTGGTGTTCTTGCCCTTTGTTTTACCATTTAAGGACAGTGAACGGCAAGACTCAGGAGGAAGAGTAGGTGTCTGAATTGTCAATACCTCTGAAGGCTAAGAGAAATACAAAGCATTTTACTACTATACTCAATTCAAGATCAGCTTTGGGAGACTTTTAATAATATTACAGTTTATTTCAATATTCAATTTGAAGACTTTTTCTGCTTTCTTACCTGGCTTTGGCCTATAGATGAAGTGCAAAAGACTCTCAGTTTATATGTGGTGCCTGGTTGGAGGTCATCATACAGAAATTCTTGTAGAGTGCCATTGTAGATTATGTTCCAGAGATTCGCTGAAAAAAAAATTGGTTCAATTTATTCATAAATTATCTATAAACCCCGTTAACAACTAATGTATGCAATATATATATATATGTGTGTGTGCTAAGAAACAACCATTTTGGAAAAGAACTTGATCTAATAATTTTTTTATGATTGTTAAAATAATTTCATTCCCAGTAGAATTAAACAACAAGTATAAGGGATCAGTAAATAGTTATTTCTTATAAAACCCAAAGGAATCCAATTACATTCTGGGGTTTGGTTTATAGGTGTGTATTAATATCAATTTTCTCGTTCTGGTAATTGTACTATGGTTACATAAGATGCTGCTATTCAGTGAAGCTAAGTGAAAATTTTACAGGGGAAATCTATTCTTTTCATAATTTCTAGATGAGTGTAAGATTATACCAAAAGAAAATCTTTTAAAATTTGTATTGCCTTACCACCGTTTGAATTTTCACTAACTTCTAAACTGTAACTTGAAATGTTCATCCCACCATTATCTTTGGGTGAGTCTAAAAGGAGAAATAATTTGTAAGTGATTATTGAAAATACAAGTCTTTCACTAAAATCTTATCTCATAAAATGTTATCATGGCACATTGTTATATTAATATCTATATATTAATAATCTCAACATAATACAAGCTATATACATTCGATATCGCTCATCAATCATTTAGAGAGCATTTCAAAATTCTTGGGAAGAGACGGAAATGATGAGTGTATGTGGAATAATTATCACTTACCTAGTTTAGAGGTAATAAATTTGCATAAATATAATTTCTCGTTAAGCTGACATTTATCTCTGACACAGACTTCTAACTATGGTACTTATGTTAGAAATCAATAAATTTCACTTAGAATGTTATTTAAGGTTCCATACAAAGTTCAACAATTTTTCATATGTTAAGCTAGCAATAGGAAATTCAGTAGCAATTAAAAAAAAATAGGGGTTACAACTAAACTCATTCATATGGCAGAATATTTCACAGGCAAATGACAATATTTTGCTTAGGGCAGTTGCAGAAAGATTTCTCTTCAATAGCAAATACTAATATTGAGAAAACAAAGTTTAAACATGGAAGCATTATTTACCCCATCCAATTTTCACTTGACGTGCATGGATTGCTCCCATGACATATGGTTTTTTAGGGCATCCAGGGCTAGCTGGACGAGTACTGTATCTTACTTCTCCACTGGAGTTGCTTCTTCCTTCCAGATTGTAGGCAAAAATCTGTTTGAGTGAAAGAGAATATTTTGTTGATCACTGGCATAATAATGTGTAGTGTGCCAGATGAATGAGAACTTACAAGAGTTAAATGCAAAGTAAAGTTTCATTTCAAAGGAAAGCACCAGCAGTTGGCTTTCTTCAGTGATCTTATATGCAAGCACAACACCAATTTATAAGTCATGCCACATACCCGAAACTTGTATGTAGTATTTCTCTGAAGATTTCTTACAGTGCAGGAAAGGTCCTCTCCATTGTATTTAGGTTTAAAACCTAATCCCTGAAAATGGAGGACAATGAATTTAGGGAGAAAGCCCAGGTTCAAGGTATAGCTTCAATCTGTTGTCTACCTGAATGGTCTTGAGAAAGTACCTTAGTCCTTTCAAACCCCAAAGTGTTCTGCACCAGGTCCTCTATGTATATGTTATGGCTGTTAGCTTGGTTCTTGTGAGATTTCTAACAGTGGCTGTGTGTGTGTGTGTGTGTGTGTGTGTGTGTGTGTGTGACTCTTTTGCCTGCTCTTGGGACTCTTTTTCTCCTACTGGGTTGCCTCATCTAGCTTGATATGAAGATATGTTCCTAGTCTTATATGCCATGTTTGGTTATCTTTGGGATGCCTGCCTTATTCTGACAGAAAGAGAGGTTATATCTGGGGTACAGAGGAGTATAGAGGGAGGAGTGGAGGGAAGGGAAACTGGTCAGGGAAACGGTATTATATGAGAGAAGAATCTATTTTAAATAAAAAAATGGACAGAATTTCTATTTCAATGGTTCTATTTTTCAAGATTTAATAAGATAGCACACATGTAAGCAACTAGCCTATTAGTTACAACCCAGAACATATCTCAATGTTATCTGCTTTATTTAAAATTTGGTAACATGTACACAGTAATTTATGGTTGTTTTTTAAATTGACTAGCTCTTTGACACAGATTTGGAAGTTCAGAGTGGAATGAAGTACTTGCCCACCCTCAGGAGGAAACTGAGATGAAGAAAGCACATAGCTTGGCAGAATTCTGTGAAGGTGCTGAAAGGTATGTGTGACCACAGGGAGTCATCCAGAACAGGCCTGGAGCTAGAGACATGGAGGTGCTGTTCTTGCATTAAGCTAGTTTGGGGATAAGGAGGCCTATGCAGACTTGCCCAACAGTGGCTCTGCATTGATCACATTCAGAACACAGGGAATCAAGGTTGTTTTTTTTTTTTTCCCAAGTGAGAAGTGAATACAAAAAAAAGTTGAACGGTGAGGCTAAAGACCATAGTATTTAAAAAAGAAAAACTTACATATTTTGCTTCATCCATCTCTAGCACATAAGTAAGAGTGTCATTTGGGCTTAGGTTTTTCGGGGCACACCACTCTAGTGACAAACTGTAGACCCCTGCTTCTTTCAGCTTAGGTGGCAGCGGTGTTGGAGGTGTGTTCCCTGATGTATAGAAGACCGCTATTTCACTGAAATTACTGAAAGAATATAGTAATATGAAAGCATTAGTTTCAGGATCTGAATGCAGTATTTCAGACTTTGAAAAGCAGATTTTCAATGGTACAAAAAAAATTCAATGTACCTGCAGCCGAAGTTATTTTTGGCAGCTAATCTGAATGAATACTTTGTAGAAGCACGCAGTTTAATGATCTTGTGCTGTTTCATGGGGCCACTGTAACAACTTTTGAAGTCTTCACCTTTACCCTTGACAATGCATATAAAAATATTAGAATGTTTTAAAACATCACATTTAACATATGTTCACCATAGCATTAATCATTCACAATCAGGTGATTTTAAAAAATAACTGTGCATCAGGTCTAAGCCCGATGGGGTCTTGAGAAAGTACCTTCGTCCTTTCAAACCCCAAAGTGTTCTGCACCAGGTCCTCTATGATTATGTTATGGCTGTTAGCTTGGTTCTTGTGAGATTTCTAACAGTGACTGTGTGTGTGTGTGTGTGTGTGTGTGTGTGTGTGTGTGTGTGTGTGACTCTTTCGCCTGCTCTTGGAACTCTTTTTCTCCTACTGGGTTGCTTCATCTAGCTTGATATGAAGATATTTTCCTAGTCTTATATGCCATGTTTGGTTATCTTTGGGAGGCCTGCCCTATTCTGACGGAAAGGGAGCTGGAAACAAGCACTGTGAAGGGAAGCTTGTTTCTAACAAGCCCTAATCCCTAATCCAGAAGCTGTCTCCAACTGATAACCGCTTGCAAAGAAAAAAATTAGTTTCTTACAATGGAGTCTCACTGGGTGTACAAACCACAGTTAAGGGCAGGCTGTATGCCAAGTAGTAGTTGGGCAACAACAACAACAACAACAACAACAACACAAACCCAATGGTAATTTTGGAGTTTTTTGTTTTTTTTTTTTTGGCTCATAATGCTTTGTCTGGCATTAAAAACCCCTACAAGTCTTTTGCTTGTATATTATGCTTTCTGAGTTTGTATCTTTAAAAGATTTCTGTGTGTACGAATGTGTGTATCTCTGTGCCTATATATGTTCCTTATGCTTTTTCTTTGACTCCTTTTTTGTTGTTGTTGTTCATTTGTTTCCTGTATCCTATTCGAGTTTGTTTGTTTTTATTTTATCTTACTGTATTATTATTTTCATCTTTTTGTTTTTAGATGCCTGTTTTCTAATGAGAACAAGTAAGGGTGTGGATTTGTATAGGGGTGATTTAGGGAGGGGAGGGGAAATAGTAATTAGAATATATTGTATGGAAAAATATTTTTAATAAAAAATATAATTAAAAATAAATGTACATACCTCATCCCATTCCAAAAGAAAGCTGCTTATTTTGGATCCATTATCATTGGAACCCTGAAAAGATCATAATGATAAATTATTTTGGGTTGTTTTTATATAGTACATATATGTGCCACAAATATTATATATGTATGTATATGCAATGAAAGTGGTATAAATTACTGTAAAAATTTGTCTTCGGATATTTTACTTTTATGACAATTTGGATTTAAGGTTAAAACACATTTTTCAGTCTACAAGACACACGCTGATTCTATACTTCATGTTTCCAGACTGCATAAAAGGAAGGCAATTAAAAGGAATATCTAAAAACATGGAAAGGTAGACTTATTGGTAACTAGGATGATTAAACCCCAAATTTAACTGCAGTTCTCTTTTTATTAATTATCAAAATTATATCGACATTTCTCAATTCACTTGGCATGATCTCTTAGAATCACAATTCTTTTGTTGTTGTTTTAAGAGACAGGGTTTCTCTGTGTAGCCTTGGCTGTCCTGGAACTGACTCTATAGACCAGGCTGGTCTCAAACCCACAGAGATCCACCAGCCTCTGCCTCCCTGAGTGCTGGGATTACAAACCTGCACCACCTGGCCTGTAGCATGATCTCTTAGACAGAAGAGAAAGCTCACTATGAAAAGCACTGGAGTTAGATAAAGAATGCATAATCTGTCTTTAAAATTCAGGATACAGGAGAGCATTTGAAAATCACGTTGAGACGCTTTCATCAGTAAAATCCTTACTTTCCACTGTAAATTCAAGCTGTTCTTGGTTCTGTTAATCAGTTTGGGTGCAAGAGGAGGGTCTGGTTCACAGCCTTGTGTTGTGAAGCTAACCACTTCAGACACACTTCGGTGTTCTGTGCCTCTTATGGTCGTAACTCTGAAAGGGTAACAGCAATTGTTGTAAACTTTCAAGTACCGAGTTGCAAGCGTGTGTTTCTAGACACATTTTTTGTTGTTGTTTCTTTTGTTAGCATATATTAATTATACATAGTAATGGATTTCAGTATGTCACTTTAATATATGCTAATGCTCCCCTCCCCCTTATGCTCTTTTGTTCCCTGCCCACTCTCACTGATCCTTTTATTTCTTCCCCCACTTTCATTATTCATCGATTTTCTTTTTTTGCTAACCTAATGAGTCTAAACTACAGTTGTGTAATTACGTGAGCATGCTGGTCAGGTTATTTGAAGCTGCAAGGAAAGGCCACTTTGCTGGCAAAGAGCTAGACTGACTTCAGGAATTCTAAGCCCTAAACTCATAGATTAAGGACTCTTGGCTGGCCACAGGCTGGTGGTAGGTCTTGTGTGACAGAGTGCTTACCTTAAAAAGTACAGCATGCAAGGTTGTAGATCACGTAGGGCTACAGTCACTCCACCACCACTGTGAAGATAACCTTTGTTTATATGGGATCTCACATATATTTAACAGCTAAGCAAGCGGCTCTTCCTAGTCTCATGATAACTGAGTAGCTGACAATGAAGCACGGTTCTCCTTGAAGCTTGGCTGTCTTTAAAGCACATTATACCTGTGCAAAATAATGCTATCAGGGGGCTGAAGCCTCCCTGGAGGGGTAGCAGCGCTTCACCAAGCATATCACGTTTTTGAGGGATGGTATGACCCGGGAGGTACGTGCTTTTTCACCAGCTCGTGGACATACCTCAGGGCTGCTCTAGGTCTCGAAGGCAGGTGCTCAAGTTCAGAGGGTGGGGATGCACATGTGCGCATCCGTTCATCGACCTATCTGCACATCTGCATCAAGAAGAAGCTGAAGGAGCTGAGGAAGGGGCTGCTAGTCATCAGGAAAGCAGCCACCAAAAGCACCGAGTTTGGCTTGTCCCTTCATTCAGTAAATCTTTATACCACACACCAAAATTATATTACTAATTCAGAGCAGTCCATTTGCATTTTACTACCGCATATATTTAACTGAAATAGTACAGATTTGCCTTTAAGTAGCTCATTAAAAGAGTGTAGATACCAAAACTTCAAAGAACACCATGTCTCACGCAATTCATTTATTCAGTTTCAGAGGGATGTTTCTGGGTGGGATCCCATCTGTTACACAGAGGGATTATATTCCTGTATTTACGTCTTCCTGAGCAAATACTTATAAGTACCTTGGTGTACTCCACCATACCAAGGAATTCCTTCTAGCTCTAGATCCTAAAAAGACCACTCTAAAAATGGAAGATGTTGATACTTTTAGGCAAAGGCTACTTCAAAGTGAAGAGTAATCAGAGATGTAAACCACCAGGCAACCTCCTCTCCCTGCTGTGGCTCCTCTTCTTCCTCCTCTTCCCAATGCTGACAGCTAAGTTTTATTTCTTTTTAAACTAGTGATATTTGTAAAGTACATGTCATACCAGAAAAATATTTCCATTCAAGTTAATTTTGCTTTTCCCCGTCTCCCCTACATAGGATAGAGAGGATTGTTGGTTGTGATTTTTAAATCTAACAATTTTACCTAATTACCAAAGAAATAAAACTACATAAATTCCCATTTTCACTCCAAGTCTCTGACAAATTCTAGAAAATAAAATTGGTAGGTATTATTTTCAAAGTATTGTATATGATTCTCTGGCCCACTTACTCATTGATCCATGGGTATATAATTG
Organism: Meriones unguiculatus; assembly: GCF_030254825.1. Classification (NCBI taxonomy): domain Eukaryota; kingdom Metazoa; phylum Chordata; class Mammalia; order Rodentia; family Muridae; genus Meriones; species Meriones unguiculatus. The sequence continues at coordinate 14,201,614 of NC_083369.1, read as the reverse complement.
TCCTTTCCCCTATATTTGCGTGTCTTTTCTTTCCTGTCTCTCTCTGTTTACATTCCCATCCAGGCTGGCTGCTGTTCAGAATATGTTCATGCTATCATCCATTGTATTCTCCCTAGTCCTGGCTCTATCTTTTGATTCACATCCCTGAACTTATCTTGCTATTGTCACAATTTCTTTCTTGTAACCAGCTCCAGGAATGAAATTCTTAGCAGAGTCCAAATCTTGAATTACTACTGAAATGTAAATTATCTCACTACTTTACCCAAAGATACCATCATGTGGGGCTTTTTGTTTCTAAAATGAACCAAGTGAAAGGAGGACCTAGAGTTTTTATTTTTATTTTTTTAATTTTTTATCTTTGAGTTCAAATTTGTCTAATAGGAAGCCTGTAGCTGAAAATGGATGAGCTGGCATACATTTACTTACTTACTTAGTTATTTAATTTAATTAAATTAATTAATTTATTTATTTTGGTTTTTCTCTTTGTGGCTCTGGCTGTCCTAGACTCACTAGGTAGAACAGGCTGGCCTCCAACTCAGAGATCTGCCTCCATCTGCTTGAACTAAAAGTGTGTACTACCACTGCCTGGCTGATGAACTGATATTTAAATAACATAAAATAATCATAATGGGCTTTGTGGATTGATTTGGCAACCTACTAGTAGAATCTTACCCCTGTCAAAAAGAATTTAGGCAAAAATGAAGAATTCAGCCTAGATATACATTGGAGCACAATGACTATATTTTTATGTTTCTACAGTATATTTGAATTAAATAATGAGAAAAAATGAAAAAGACTTACGTATAAATGTTTTTATAGATTCCATTTTTACCACTGCTAGACAGTGCCAACTCAAATATCATAGGAGAATTAATGTCATATTTCTCAGTACTGTTCAGACTCCATGAAATAATAGCAGAACGGGTTTGAATATTAGAAACCTGAAATGAAGAAAATGCAAGTAGTATAACCATAATCTGTATCTTTTTTTGAGATAAGGTTTCTCTGTGTAGCTTGGCTGTCCTCGACTTGCTTTGTAGAGCAGGCTTGGCCTCAGACTCACAGCGATCCTCTTGCCTCTGCCTTCCTGAGTGCTGAGATTAAAGACATGTGCTGCCATGCTCAGATTAATCTGTAATCTTGAATACAGCTTTATTTAAAAGTTTCATTTAATATTATGTGTAATTCCCATAGTAGGTGCTTAAATACTTATTTACTAATTAAATAAATAATTAAGTAAATAATTAGCCACTAATCCTATCTTTATTGATTCCACCTTGGGTTATTGCATTGCTGATGAAGACTATGAAAATTTTAACTGAGTAAATGTTTCAAAGAAAAATAGTAGTGAATTTTCATGGTTTGGACTGAAAAGGTAAAAGAAGATGAAATCATCACTTTTGTTACTTACCACAGGTTTTTCAATGTTGAAAGAGCATGGCTGTATTCTGTATTTCGTATTGTGTTCTGAAAGTGAGAAAAAAAAACAGTTCAAACAAAATAATATATTGACACGAACAAGAGAAAAGAGTTATGTCTGTTATCACACTACAAATATATCATCACTATGAAAACTACTAAGACCTAATTATACTTTATAATATTTAAAACAGAACCCGGCCAAAATATGTATTAAATTCTAAGGATATTTATAAATTATTTAAGTAAAACCAGACAAACTAAGAAGAGTTGAAATTTGCAATTTTTTCTTAGAAAACAACTAGAAAAACATTCAAGGAATTATTATTATTATTATCATTTCATGTGTAGTTGTGTGTGTGTGTTGTTAGGAATTTAATCTGGGGCTTTTGGCATACTATACACGCACTTCACCATTGAGATACATTCTAGCGTTCTTTATGATTTTAAAAGGCAGCCTAATTATGAGTTCTGCATATACTATTTGGACTTCAAAGGTAGAATAAAAGTCCCAGTTTGCTGCAACATATGTAAACCCGAAGGACATTACACTAACTGAAATAAGGTAAGCCCAGAAAAACAAATATATCATGATCTCACTTGCATGTAGAATTTAGTAACATTGAAAGAAACATCAGAGAATAGGAGCAGTGTGGAAGAATATGGGTACTTGCTGATCAAAGGAAATAAAATTTCATATTGGAGGAATAGGTTTTGAGAGCTATTTCATGGTAGGGTGACTCTAGTCAATATAAGGTATATTTCAATATAATGAACATACATTTAAAATGCTTCATCATAAAAAAAGAAAAAATAAAAACCCACCCTAATTGGTAAGTGAGAAGATGGATGTTAGTTAGCTTCATTTACTACTTCCACATTATATTTATATATTACATATATAAGTATGTGTCAAATTGTCACATTGTACTTTATAAATGTAGGCTTATTATTTGTCAACTAATAATAAATTTAAAACAAATTATAAAAATGTAGGTGCAGCTGTAATGAGGTAAAGAAGAAGCAGAAACAGAGAATGGCACTTTAATATTTAAAATGGGCTGGTGAGGTGACATGTGAGTAAAGGTGATTTTCACCCAGCACTATACCTGAGTTTGAACTGGGGATCTGCATGTTTGAAACAAGAAAACAAATCCCCACAAGTTGCCCTCTGATCTCCTCATTCACACATATACAAAGGCTAAATAAATAATTATATGTAATAGACATTTATTTAAAAACACGTTGAGAGTACTTATCGGCAACAAAATTGGATTCCTGGATTTACCTTTCAGTGCTGAATTTGATGACTGAATTTTCTGTTTTCCACCTGAATTCTGCTTATTGTCTCCACTTCCCATATTATTTTCTCTCTTTCCATGAGTTTTTTCAGTATAAGACCAGGTATTGTTGGAAATGCTGGCAGAACCGGAAGGTCTGAGAGCCTTATTAATTGAAGAGGAGGTATGAGCCTTTTCCGAGGTGAAAGCATTGCAAGCAGCTTTGGAAGCATAGCTTGGAATACTATCAGTAGTTGATGATTTGTGAGTTCCATCAGAGGTGACTGGATTGTAACTACTCCTGGAAGGACCTGGAGCACTGTTCATGACGTCAGAGCAAAAAGTGGTATTTGAGGTAGAAGTGCTAGGGGCATGATCAGAAGAACTAGTGATTTTGTTGTCAGTGTGAGTGCCTGGAGCTGTATCCACAGTGTAAGGAAAGAGAGTAGCAGAAGTACCAGGCATGTCTACAGCTTTGTTCAGAAGCAAAGGGGCATCATTAAACAGGGAGCTGGTTTTATGTTCATCAAATTGGCGATCTCTCATTTTCTTCTTTGAATATTCTCCCATCTTAACAGTCTTTTCATCAAACTGGTTATGATTTACTCTTTCATGAGGATAGGTTTCTAAAAGAGATCATGTGATAATGTTCAGTCATCATAATTATTATATTCTCTTAAATTCTTTCTTTCACCTAACCATCAAAAGATCACTGATAAATAATCATGCTTTACTTTAAAAGTTTTTCTTACTTTGCTTCAATCTAAATATTCAGTATTTATGTATATGTTCTGTGTATATCTATTTATGGTATAAGGATAGGCACAAAAAATTACCTGAGCAAATACATTATTTTCCTAGTAACTTCACTTTCAAATCTTAAGGTCTTATGATGATTGTGATGACAGTCTTCCAGTGTCTCTTATATTCTCAATAGATAACATTAATAGTCAAGATTTTTATGATTTTCCAATCTAATTTTATAGACCAGTCAGGAAAAATATATATCACAAATTACATGCTATATAGAAACAAAACAAATATTTATAAAAATTCGGTTTAATGAGTATTTTTTACCTAGGTCATAAACTTTAAGCATTTATAAGCATTTTACCTGTAAATTATCATCAGTCCTAAGATATATGCATGATATGCAATCATTCATGGAAATGTTATCATCCTCTGCTTTTTTCCACTTTAATAACTGTCCAAATCTGTTTGCTTTTAACAAACTGAAAATTTTGTATTTTTTCCACTTTTGTAAAATTTTCTCTTTTGACTGGCACATATTCATTGCATGTAGTGATATGCATCACAAAAACATCTTCGGAAAAGTATATCACATACTTTGCCCATATTTCCCCCTTACCCTCCTATTTCTTTCCCCTCCCCTCCTGTTCTTTTCTGTTTGGTTGTTTTTTGTTTGTTTGTTTTTTTTGTTTTTTTGTTTTTTGAGATAGTTGTTGTCATCATCATCATCATCTTACTCCTCCTCTTCTTGAGCCAAAAAAATCACATATATCCAAGGCAGGCCTCAAACTCTAGCAGATGAATCCTCTTCCTTCCATATTGAGAATGCTGACATTACAGGCATGTGCCACCATGTCTAATTTCATGTGGTACTGGGGATGGAACCCAGGGCTTTGTGAATGCCACACAAGTACTCTGCTAACTGAACAGCATTCTCAATTCCCAGACAGACTCACTTGTACTTCCATATCACATATGAATTTATATCTCAACCAGTGACAATGCTTTGCATTTAAGAAAAGTATATACTGCAGCTGGAGAAATCTCATAGTGGTTAAGACCTCTGGGTGCTCTTGGAGAGGATCTGGGTTCAATTCCCAGCCCCGACAGGGCAGCTAACTACTGTCTAACTTCAGTTCCAGGGGGATCTGATGCCCTCTTCTGTTTTCCGCAGGTACTGCACACACACGGTGTACAGATGTACATTTCAGGCAAACACTTCATACCAATAAAAAATAAAATTGCAATAGAAGAAAAGTATGTATTACCAAGATGTTCCTGGTAGATAAATGGTGGTGGTGGTGGTAGCATTGGCAGCGGCGGTAGTGGTGGAGGTGGCGGCATTTGCTGCGGAACAGATTCTTGGATGTAAGTTATTGGAAAGTCCCCTTGAGCTGGGGAGTACAAAAGTTGAGGGGCTGATGGGTATGTGAGCGGTGGTGCTGCTGTGAAGGGTTGTTGCGCAGGAGCTACCACAGGCATCTGATAGTCAAGTGTCTGAGGCATAACGATGATTTTTTGAATTCCATTTTCTTCCACTACCTAAAATGGAATCATATGTACATATTAAAATCCGTAGAAATCACTACGTTTTAGAAATAGATCATATGCTGTTAATTTAGAAACCTAAAGCATCACAGACCAATAGTCAAGAGGTAAGATCATTCATTTTTTTCCCCCCAAGTAGCTTGATTTCTTTTGAGACAGTGTCTCACTATGAAATTTTCAGACTATGCAGACCAGGCTGACTTGAACTCACAGAGATCTACTGGCTTCTGCCTGCTGAGTACTGGTATTAAAAATATGTTCCGTCATGTGTTGCTATAGCTAGCTTTCTTTTTTTTTAAAGGTAATTTCTTATGAATTTCAAAACCTTAAAGTACAACATATAATTTAAAAATATCCTTCCTAATCTTTACTTACTCAATGCTTCCTAATTGGAAACTACTGTTAATATCTTATGAACACTCCTGAAATTTCCTTCTTTTTATTATATCACAACAGCATTATTCTACTATTCCACACTTTCTTATTTTATTTAGTAATATACCTTTGAAGACTTTTCTGTATAGATTTATGATCTGCCACCTTTTTGTATTTAATTTGGAGACAGGGTCTCACTGTGTAGCACTGGCTGTCCTGGAACTCACTGTGTAAAGATCTGCCTGCTTCTGCCTCCTGAGTGTTGAGATTAAAGGCACTTAGGTTTATAGTGCATCATTATCTGCATATATTATTCACTCACTCAATTATAGTTATCGGATTTATTTTTAAACCTCTTTGTGATTATGAACAACACTGTAAAAAAATACTGTATGTACGTTTTCATAATGTAACATTCCAAAGTTGTAAACATGTCTGTCTTATAAATTCTTTAAAGTGGATTGCTGAGTGCAGACATCTGTACACTCATATTTTCACTAGGTGTTTTCTTTTTAACAAGTAAATAATTTCAGAGTTGAAGTACATTATATTATCATGTTTAGCATCTTCTGCATCTATACGACTATGCAATATCAACCCAATTTGTCATGAAAACAAAGGCTATAAGGAGAATAACAAAACATTTTCTCAGGTACTATATTTCCAAGGCCATTGAATATTTTATTAATTCCAGTAGAAGTTTTATCTGGCTATCATTTGAAGTGCACAATAACTATTTGAGGAATTTTAAAAGTTTTCTTAGGCTTTTAAGAATGAGATACTACTGAGTTGAAAATACTAACTGATTTTAAGGACTAAAGATTATACATTACCAGAAGCCATACTATAAGAATTGTAATGGCATTTAAGGTGGATGGATAGACTCTTCAAAGTAATGGAAGATTATTAAATATTAAGTGATCCAAACTCAGTAAGAAATCAGGTATCATTTATGAGGCAATCTAAGGGAGGTTTGGTTAAAGTCAAACACTTGAAATAATTACAGTTAAAGCTTTAGTTAAAAACAAAATTTAAAGAAATGATAACAGTAAAGTATCTATTATCATATAGTGACACAGTAAAAAAAAAAAAAGTTAAGTGATGAACATTTAAACACCAAACAAAAAGCACAGTAACATACGTGAGTTATGTAACCAGGAGGAACGTAGACTGGTGGCAAATTATTGGCTGGCACTATCAGAGGCGTGTCTGCGGGTCCTAAGAGAATTATTAACAAATGTTAGACAAAGTCCATTACAGAATACACTGAACTTTGCTGGGAACCAGCACGAAGATTTAACAATAACCATTCGGAAAGGGTATTTCTGTGTATTCACAAAGCCTTTTGCTGAAGTATAGTTGAATCCATGAAAACTTATTTCCTTCAGTGGAATATAATCAAGAGATACAATGAGTAGTGGGTAAAATATATGTTTTAAAAATATTGGCAAGTTCACTGTAATGAAAATGAATTATCAGCTTTCTGGTAATGTTCTCCCACTTAGCATGGTGGCCTAAAGTTTTACTTTGTGTCATAAAATAATTTCTTGCAGTGATATTGCCTAATAAAAATGAAAGGAATTGTTATATTAGGTCTTCCTTTGAATAATATCAAGGAGAATACATACATATGTATATAATAACAATTCATGAAAAAGAGGCCATGAATATTAAAGAGAGCAAGAAGGGGTATATGGGATAGTGTGGAGAGAGTAAAGGGAAAGGAGAGAATGATATAATTATAGTATAACTTCAAAATGAAAGGAATCATTAAAAAAAGTGAAACAGGAGCCCAGATGGATCACTCAGTGGTTAAGAGCACTGGCTAATCTTCCAGAGAGCCTGGCTTCAATTCCGGGCTCCCACAGTTAGTTCATAACTCTTTGTTAACTCAAGTTCCAGGGCATCTGACGATCCCTCTCTCCTCCACATTGGTGAACAGACATATATGCATGCAAAACAATCATACACATAAAATAAAAAGAAGTAAATCCTCGAAAAATAGAGCAAATAGTTTTTAGGAAATGACTTACTAAAAAGAAGAACGTATGCATTGATGCACTTTTCTATCACATATTCTTAATATCTCAAACATATTTGCATAACAGCTGAAAGTTACTACAATGCAGATACTGATTTGTCATCATTCTTTGGATTATTTGAAATATTATATTTAGTATTTATTTCAAATAGTGCATTAGTTTTAAGGCCCTAGAATGGTCATCTGTGTGAGTTCATGATAAACATTCCATACCAACTATTTAAAATCTATTATTAGATGATATTTTCAGAAACGCTGGAGACACAAGTGCAGAGACAAAAAGCCCAACAAAATAAAAACAGAAATTCCCCACACTTTAACAATCTGACTGGGCAACTGCAACCTTACCTCAGTGACTTGAGATGTCTTATATGAACATTAGACTCTAATTTCTTTTAAAAATGATTTAGGTTTATTTTATGTGTATAAGTGTTTATATGTATGTATGTCGACCATGTGTTTTCTTGTGCCTGCAGAGTCCAGAAAAGGGTGATGAATCTACTGGAATTGGAGTTACAAACGGTTGTAAGCTGTCTTGTGGGTGCTAGGAACTATACTTGGGTCCTCTGCAAGAGCAAGAAGACCTCTTCACTTCTTAACAAGAAACTTCCAATGAACCGTACCCCAAATGATCAATGTCAAGAAAATGGATGCTACTTAATGAAATGTGTTACTTAACAAAATAGAGATGCTTACACGCTTATCCAGTTACAGACCCACAGAAATGGCATGAGATAAGACTAAATAACTTTCCTGTAAGAGAACTTTCATTCTTTTCAAGGGGTGAATCTTTCTCTGAAGAATTTTTTGCTGTGTTTCTGTCTCTGCAGTATATTTTCCTTTTTGGTAATTTCACATATACATATACATATACATACACATATACTGTGTGTTGGTCATATATATCCTTCCCTCTCCCTCTCTCTCTCTCTAGTTCTTCTCACCCTTCCATTTCTTATTTCACCCTCTTAATTTTTTAATATAATCCACTAAGTCCAATTAATTCTGCCTGTGTGTGTGTGTGTGTGTGTGTGTGTGTTCCACGCACTGAGGCATGGGCAATCTAATGGAAGTCCTCCCACAAAGAGAAATGGCCCACCCTCAATAGTCATCAACTGCCATTACTCCTCAGAAAGGGGTGGAGCATGGAAGCTGCACCCCCCTCCATGCTGGAATTTAACTCTCTTGATCTTTTGAAGGTCTTTTTCAAAAACCACAGCTGCTGAATTCATGTGTACAGCAACCATGTCAAGTCCAGAGGCCGGCCTTTCAGAAGCAAACCTCTCCATCCTCTGGCTCTTACGTTCTTTCTCATCGTACCTCCAAGATTATTCCCTGAACTTTTTGTTGTTGTTTTATGAGTATGTGTGTGTGCACAGGTGCATTCATGTGTGTGTGTTTTGATATAGATGATCTATCTACTTCTGAGGGGTCAAAATTGCTCATTCTCAGCATTTTGAAAAGTTAGAAAGTCTCTGCATTAACCATGACCAGGCTCTGCAGTAAGAAGCTTCCCCCAGCCAGGGTTGAGAGCAGCACAAGTCTGTCATTCCTGGAGTTAGAGATTTTACTGTAGTTTCTTTAATATTTCCTTATCTGTTCTCGTCTGGTAAATACATTTACCATGGTGCCTTTGGCTTGCTACTGTTCTTTCTAATACAACATTTTGGTGGCTGGAAGGGTACCCATTCTTGCCTCTTTGGACCTTTCTCCAGTCTGGTGATTATGATAGTCAGCCAAGTAAGCTTGGGGCATTTTCAATGAGCTCCAATGTCTTCTGAGCTAAGACTCTCAACTAATTATCACTCATCAAGAAATTCCTTCTGGTTTCTGTGGAAAAACTTACTTTTTGCTTGCAACTTAAAGACTCTGGTCGAAGCTATTCTTTTTTTCCCCTTTCTTTCTCTTCCTATTATTATTGTTGTTATTATTATTGTTTTTACTGGTTTTTCTTTTTTTTCTATAATTTTATTTTTCTCATTAGTTACATTTTGTTAATTCTGTATCCCAGCTGTATCCCTCATTCCCTCCCCAATCCCACCCTCCCTCCCTCATCTCCTCCCTGCCCCTTTCCAAGTCCACTGATAGGGGAGGACCTCCTCCCCTTTCATATGACTCCCTTTTGTCAGGTATTTTCAGGACTGGCTGCAAAGTCCTCCTCTGTGGCCTAACAGTACTGCTCCTCCCTTGGGAGGTGGGGAGGCCAAAGAGCCTGTTCTGGTTTTTCAAGACAGAGTTTCTCTCTGTAGCCTTGGCTGTCCTGGACTCTGTAGTGTTGGCTGACCTTACACCACTGTGCCTGGCTCAAAGCTATTCTTTGGTGGGAACTGAAGGCAGCAGAAAAGGAAGGAAATCCATTATAAATCTGTAAGGTTAAGAAGCCATTCTGAACATGTGTTGTGGCCGGCAGCTTGTCCAGATTTAATTCCCACATAGTGAGGACTCCTCCTTCTTTTGTCTGTCTCCTTTTCTCTGTCCCAGTGTTTGCTACTGCTTTTCAAAACAGAAATACCCACCAGTTTTTTTTTTTTTTTAACTGCTCCAGGACCACGAGTCCTCTCTTTTTCCTCAGAACTGTTTTGTGGTCACGCTTGGTCTGTGAGATTTCCTTTCAATGTTAATCTATCCTGATAAAATTGTCTCTAACTTCTAAAAAACAGAAGGGTCTCTGCTCTCAGAGGATGCTCCAGCTTAGAGCATTCCTCAGACTGGTCAGTATGGTGACAGTGATCTTACCTCTGACTACAGGGGTAGTTCACTGCCCTCAAGAAATATTCTCTGGGTGAACAATGCAACTTGTGTCAGACTCATGCAATGGCTCTCATATCCTTATACTTTTTCTTACTGAACACTTGGTTGTGGTCTTAAAAACTGGTCTAAATTTGATTCTCACTCTTAAAAAGAAAAAAAAAATCTTATTTTCTTTTGTAAAAAAAAATTGGCTCTTGTTTGGAGAAATAGTGGATATAACCTAGAACTCCTGCTCAGATATAGCCCATGGTAGCTGAGTATCCAAGTGGGTTTCCCTAGTAAGGGGAACAGTGACTACTTCTGACATGAACCCTATGGCGAGCTCTTTGACCCCCTCCCCCCCGAGGGAGGAGCAACCTTGCTAGACCCCAGAAGAGGACATTGCAGCCAGTCCTGATGAGACCTGATAAGCTAGGGTCAGATGGAAGGGGAGGAGGACCCCTATCAGTGGACTTAGAAAGGGGCAGGGAGGAGATGAGGGAGGGAGGGTGGGTGAGATCGAGAGAGAATGAGAGAGGGGGCTATAGCTGGGATACAAAGTAAATAACCTGTGATTAATATAAAAAATAAAAAAATGTAAAAAAAAAATTTGGCCCTTATACACACTCCTAGCTCAAGAATGCCTGCCACCTCATGGCATATTAAGCTATAACTACAATCTATATTTAGATCTATTTTGTTCTAATTTATCAAAAGACTCTGAGGTCCCCTATATCTAAGTCTTAATGGCTTAATGATCTTCAGTTGTGAGAGAGATGCCTTAGGTGCCTTACACAATTTCATGACCTCTACAATTAGTTCTGGGGGACGATCTTGAGAAGTCTTTATTTATCTTTATTTACCAAAGGCTGTGCTCAGTCTGGTTAGTTAGGCCAGGGTTATGGTGTGGTGTAGCTCCACTGGCCATCTCAGGGCACTAAAATGGAAACTTACGAGGAAAGTTTTGCCAAGACAGTATCTTGTTTATTAGAAAATTTTGAAAAGGGTCATTATCGAACTTAATAACTATAACACCTTGTGGGAGACAGCACAGGGATGCTCCCAATCTAGGCTCATTGAAACCATGTAGAAGCACACTAATCTGGCTGTATGTCAGAAAGCCAAGACAACCTGGCTATACATTTTACAAGCAAAATCTCTCCAGACATTAGATAAAAGCGTAAAGGAATCCTAAACTCTTGCTTCACTTTATTAGACACGGCCTTCAGGATCTTTAATAACCACAATTGTCTTATTCTCGCTTATCTCAGGAAACTCTCGAGCGCCATCTAGTGGCCACCCTGTTTATTCACAAGGAACTAACTCATTTATGGGCCAAAGGACTCTTTCCTGCCGTTGCTGTTGCTAGCAAGGACATTTTAGCTATGAGTTCTGAAAGTTACTGGGCTATACACTTCCTTCAGGACACGTCCAATCTAAAAAGTACAGGCCAATTGGAGGCAAAAAGTACCTCTCTTCCTTGTGAGGGAAGGCTCAACCTCCGCCCAAAGAACCCACCCTCAGATCAAACCTAAAACAAAACAAAACAAAACAAAACAAAACAAAAAAAAACCCAGTAACTTGCCCATGATTTTGTGAGAGAACAAAAACGCGACACAGAGGCAATCTCCATTCCAGCACCATCCTCTCCTGTCATTAAATTCCAGTTTGAATAGTCCCTCCTTCCTGTGGCTAGCAGTGCCAATTTCTCGTAGTCAGCTTCCCTAACTTCATACCACTAATGCCATTCCTAAGACTCTTAGGTTAGCCATGTCTATTACCTGCCCAACCCGACCTCGGCCACTTCCACAGCTCTGATAAGAGAAGTTTGCTCTCTCGCCTTCTCTGATGAGAGACCTTCTTAGGTTTACTTCAACATAAACCTTTCCTCACTGTTGTGGAACCACCTCTTCAGAGTCAGCATCTTCTTGCAACCCAGGAAGCATCTGACAGTGGCAGCTTATCCTGGGGGGGAGTCCTTGGCTTTCACCCTGTTCTCCTTCACACCTTTTTTTTTTTTTTTTTCAGTCTTAGCTTCAGATGGCATGAAGGCCAATCTTTTGGCCGTTTTATAGAAGTGTGGCATCCTGGTCAGGGGGTTATTCCCTGCTGGACATCCCAAACAATATGCAGAATTTAGCCTTCTCCAACCCACTCCAGCTACTGGGTAATCCACTAGGCTGGTGCTCTCTCTTTCTCTTTTCTTTCTCTCTCCTCTCTTTTCTCTTTCCTCCTCTCATTCTCTCCTCTCTTTTTCTCTCCCTTTATCTTCCCCTCTCTCCATCACATCCTCTTATATTCCCTTCTTTAGCATTTCTGGCATTGTGGAGTCTTCTGGCTCTGTACTTATAAGAGTTCAGTGATCCCTTCTGTCTGCTGCTGTCTTAAGGTGACTAGGAGATTGGTCCCTCGGGTACTGCCCAGATTGAGAGGTCAAGGAATTATTTACTGGGATGCCTGGCCACCCACCCCCTTTTTGAGACAGGGATTCTCTGTGTAGCCTTGGGTGTTCTGGAACTTGTTCTGTAGATCAGGCTGGCCTCAAACTCAGAAACCACCTGCCTCTGCTTCCCTAAGTGCTTGGATTACAGGTGTGGGACACCACTGCCCAGCTGCCATTTTTTTTTAACCTCTACAGGAAATGTCCCACAGTTCACTGACAACATTACAGGGCCACTTGTCAGGGGCCTTCAGAACACCCTGAGCTCTCCTCACCACCATGAGTTTCCAAACTTCCTTCACACCTTCAGTATCTCCTCTTAGGGGCTTTTTGTCTAACTTCTCTAAAGGGAGTGAGATCTGATCCAGTAAATGGCCTGGTGGTGATGTAAATTGGACAACACCTCTCTGTGGTCTGAATGGGACATCTGACTTGGCCAATTCTCAGGTCACTCTAGGACTAGAACCAGAAAGTCACAGGAAGCTCCTCACAAGGCTGCCTCCCGTTGGCTTTTCCTGTGTTAAACCTACTCTTCTACCCATATTCTTCTCTTGAGAGAGACCACACCCTTCTCTCTCCCTTGGAGATTCCACCCTTAGAGCTGCTGCTGATCCTCCTCCAAACCATCTCCCACCTGGTGCCTCTACCTGCTGCTCTGGAGCCTGGTGACTTGCTCACTGAACATGGCCCCTAGATAAAAAAGTGGCGGACACTTCTGTTGTCCTCCTCCTCACTGCTTTTCCAACTATAAGAAATACTTTTTGTCACTGGCATGAAAGCCTCCGCATATCATACCCACCCTTCGTCTGCTCTTCTAGGACATAACTCTTATGCACTCATTTCTCAAATTACCCCACAGTCCATTTCCTTTACTCTGAAGGGACTTGCTTCATAAATTTGGATCCACCACAGTCTCTCTTAGCTGTCAAATTATTAACTTATCCTCCTGTGCTAGCTGAACCTGAGGTTGACTCCTTCCCATCCTTCAATCCTGTTCTTGTCTCTAAAGTCAACCCTATTACATAGGATACAAACCACCCAACAATCTGCTCATTTCCCTCAGATGTCCTTCTTGATATATCTTAAATCTGCAGTACCTATTTTCCCCTGCTGGGCTTCAGGGACTCAAACCCATCACGTCTCACCTCTTTGTGAATATCTCCATGCCCACAAACCCACCACCACCAACGTGCCCGTCCTTATTGTTTGAAAGCCCAGTGTTCCTACCACCTTGTGCAAGACCTCTGACAAGGCAACTGTCTCCTAGTTCCCATTCACCCACGTATCTCCCCAACCTTCTAGCATTTTCTCTCAGATCCCCCAGACATCAACTCCCCTTTCAGTTTTGGACCTCAAAGTTGCCTTCATCACCATTATCCGGCAGTCAAATCTTAAAACCATTCTGCCTTCACTTGGACTGACCCTGACTCTAACTTTTCCCAGCAACTTACCCAAATGGTTCTCTGCAGGGATTCTGAGAGAGCTCCTACCATTTTGGGAAAGTTCTTCAGTGTCAGTCAGCCTCTCTTCCTTCGTTTCTCCCGTCTTTCTCTCCAACTCTCCCTCTTTCTCCTCCCAAATAGTCTCCATTTCCCACAGCTTTCTTCTCCAAGTAGATAGACCTGCTGCACAGTCAATTACCTTTCATAAGGCAGAGAGACCTCCTTTCAGTCCTGTGTCACAGAGGCTGTAGGTCTCCAACGTTGCTATTCTCTCTCAACCTTTATATGCTCCATTCAAAGATGACCTCATAGTCATCTGGCTTCCACTCCAGACACGCACAAAGGTTTATAACCCCGAGGCAGGCCCTCAGGAACTCCTGCCCTGGGGCTCCCCAACTGCTCCCAACCTTTTCCAACCTTCAACTGTGCAGTGCTCATAATCACAACCAGTAGGACACTCTAGCCTGTTGCTCAGTTCTCTAAACAAATTAAACTGTATCTCAGAGCTGCCCCCTTCTATCCCACAGTTCTCGGAAATGACATTCTGTTCAGCTCCAGAGTCTTCAGACTTACTTTCCTTCAATCTATGTTTTCTCTGCCACCCGTGGGCAACATGATTAGCTTTCTGGCACTCTCCTCCACTTCCTCCTTTTGTTCCCCATCTTGTCACATTACCTTCCTTTTCAGCCCTGGCATCCACTGAACTGTAGCCACTCTGCTCTCTCTAAAAATACAGGTAACATCTTTTGTGTAGCCCAAATACCACATAATTGTTCCAATATAATAGATGAGGCCCCTAAGGTTGTGTACCACTTCCCATTCCCGGACCTCTGGATAGGTCCATTGATGGTAGTTTTCTCAAGGTATCTCCTTATCCAGTTAGCTATGATAACAGTCTTAGAGGGGTAACATGACGATCTTGACTGCTTCCCTCTATGGGTGGCAGAGGCAACTCCCCTCTTTTTTCAGACTACTTTTCGGCAGGCAGAGCTCATTGAACTCCCTAGGGGGTCCTAAACCTAGCAAGAAATACCAGTTAGCATCTACATACATTTTAAATATACCTATAACACCATTCATTCAAACTCCAAAACTTGGAGAGAATAATGTTTCCTCGCTTCAAAGGGCACCTTGTCATTAATGGGAAACTTATCCCCTGTTTCCTTGAAGCAGCCCCATTACCAAAAGATTCCACTTTGGCAAAATGACTACCTAAACCCTGGGCCTGCTAGCTGTCCAAGGACCAGAATGTGCCCCACTATCTTTCTCACCTGACTATATTACTTATCTTCTCTCCCTTTCAAACTTATCTTACCATACCAGCAGAATACTTCAGATCCACCAAAGCCAACTTTTGAGAACCCTACTGTGTCTTAACAACCTAGTAATTTCTTCCTGATCTTTTATTCCTCCAAGAGAGCCACTCCTAGTTTACAGGTCAACCACTTCCTCCTCTGAAATGTCCTAGGTACACACGTTCATCTCAGCTCTCTTAAGAAAGAATTCTTACAGGATCTCTGTAAACAGTGCAACATCTGTCAAAGGTTCTCTCCTTAAGCTAACATTAGGCCCCCATCTTTTCCAACTCATCTACTTATGGTTGAACTCATGCCTCTCTCCTGTAAGATGCACCAAATTCTTCCTGGCAGTACTTTCAAAGGTTGGGTGGAGGTATTTCTCACTTCTAACAAATGTGCCTCATTGCATCCTCTGGGATACTAAGAGAAATTGTTCCTCACTTTGGGTACTAGATCCCCATTCAACTTGACAATGGCTCTGAAATTATTATCAATGGACCGGCTATGTCCTAAACATTTCTGGAAGTTTCTACGATCCTTAACATAACCAGCTCATTGGGAAAGGACAAAGAGCAATGGCACCTACAAAACAGTCTAGCCTGCTTCTCCCTTTAGTTAAACAGGGACTGGATTTCTTTACTCAAACTTCATGATCTTCCTTGTAACCCTCCCATTCCCAACCCTTCTGAGTTAATGTGTAGGCACCTCATTTTGCCTACACATCCTTCTAATTTGAACACATCAAAAGACCCTCTTGCATATTGAATGGCAGAGAAACACTTAAAGAAATGCTCAACGTCCTTAGTCAGCAGGGAAATGCAAATCCAGTGACCCTGAGATTTCACCTTACACCCATCAGAATGGCTAAGATGAGTAACTCAAGTGACAACACATGCTGGAGAGGATGTGGAGAAAGGGGAAACCTCCTCCACTGCTGGTGGGAATGTAACCTTGTATAACCACTTTGGAAATCAATCAGACACTTTCTCAGACAATTAGGAATAGTACTACCTCACGACCTAGCTATACCACTCCAAAATATGCTCAAGTACACAACAAGGACATTTGCTCAACCATGTTTGTAGCAGCTTTATTTTTAATAGCCAGAAGCTGGAAACAACCCAGATGCCCCTCAACTGAGGAATGGATGCAGAAATTATGGTACATTTACACAATGGACTACTATTTAGCAATTAAAAATAAGGAAATCATGAAATTTGCAGACAAATAGTGGGAACTAGAAAAGATCATCTTGAATGAGGTATCCCAGAAACTGAAAGACACACATGGTATGTACTCACTTATAAGTGGTTATTAGCCATATAATATAGGATAAACATAATAAAATCTATTCACCTAATCAAGAAGGAGGACCCTGGGTAAGATGATCAATGATCAATCTTCATTCAGAAAGGCAAAAGAGATAGATATCGGAAGAGAGAGAAAACAGGGAACAGGACAGGAGCCTACCACAGAGGGCCTTTGAAAGATACCCAGCAGGGTATCAAGACAGATGCTGACACTCATACCCAAATTTTGAGCAGAGTTCAGGGAATCTTATGAAAGAAGTGGAGATAGACAAAATTGGAGGGGACAGGAGTTACACAAGGAGAGCAACAGGACCAAAATATCTGGGCCCAGCAGTCTTTGCAAAGACTGATACTCCAACCAAGGGCCATATGGAAATAACTTAGAACGCCTGCACAAGCTCATTCTAACCATCCTTGCATGCCCAAATGTCAAGATTGTTTCTATTGGTACCACTTCTCCTCCATAACAAATGTTCCCTTTGACCCTGGGGACTTGAACACACTAGTTACTAAATACTATTCCACCTGCACAGGACCTGCCTTGATGTGCCTCATCTGCATCCTAGAGGACATGAACTAATGCATCCTCCCCTGTCTACCACTTTAACTCTGCACCCTTTCTTTCTCTTTTTCCTCCCTCTCAGACAGGGGCCTGGGTCTTTACCTGATACCTAAACCAGACTGTCTTATTCATTATGAACCCCCTCAAGTCCTTTAATGATTCCATCAACTCCTCTTGTTGGATCTGCCTTCACTTGCCTCAGGTAACTAAAAAAGGCTTTACTGACTTCTGTCAACTGGCTGACTTGCTTTAGAACCAGAACTCCACCATGCCTGACAGGACATTGCTGGATCTGAGTACACACATGCAAGATGGCTGGGATGGAGGTGAAGATTTCTGCAAAAAGACTACCATAATTAGTTTCCAGAGATTACTCACTTGCCTATAACCCCCTCAGCATCTTTTCACTGGCAACAATAAAGGCCTTTGCTTAGCCTACCAAACCCCCTCGATGCAACTCCTGACCGTAATCCCTCATTTCATTTTGTTGATTGTTGACAGCTTACAACCTGGTCTCTGCAACCTTTACCCTAACCACTCTTTCCCCAACTCACAACATTAACCTGCCTCTCCCTGCTCAATCTGAAGCACTCCTTAGAACTGAAAACAACCTCCATTTATCAGCCAGAAGCCAAAACTCAGATCCACTGTCTACAAAGGAAGAGACTGGCTTTCTGATCCCTTCCTTGTGTTTGACTTTCCACATCCTGTAGTTTTCTTCTAACCCTTCCTATCCCCCAATGCATCTCTTACTCGCTATTAAATTCGTACCCATAGTTTCTCTGAACTCCTGTTCTGAAAAAAAAAATATTTTCAACTTAACCTAGGAAGTGTCCTCTTCAGATTGTCATGCCACCCTATGTAACCTGTCACAGCCTTAGCCTTTGGACACTCCATCTCCCTCTGGCACACATACGCTTAACACCAAATATGGACACTCAGGGAAGCTCTTTCAGACATGCTGCTTTGACCTTGTCACTGCCTGACATACACCACTGGAATCTTTTGCATTTGCAGCTCCCAGGCATACATGTGTCTTCCTGTTAATTAGATAAGTGTATGTACTCTTACCTTCCTCTACCCCACAATCTAACTTTTCCCTCCTGACACACAAATCCCAACCCATATCTTGACCCCTGCTAGGATACACTGGGCTGTGAAGATGATCTTCCTGTTAGTAATCTTGGGGGGTTCTCATGAAAATGGATACAGGAACTTCCATCCTGTGAGCAACCTTTCGCCAGTTAACCCTTCTTTGCAAACAAGTATTAGGAATCTCAAAGATGCTGCACATGGGCTCCTGACAGTTCGGGACCAGAACTCTTTCCCAACTGCTGTTGTCACACAGGATCTCGGTTTCTGCAGGCCTTCCTTAGGGGTGTATGTGTACTTCTGAGTGATTGGGGCTACTTCTTTATCAGGAAGTCAACCCTGGTAGAGATGGAGCACAAAGGTAAGGGATAGAGCCACTGCCCCTCTGCAGGACCCCAGCTCATGGTTGGCATCTTCATTGTCCTAGCTGTTTCCTTTAGCTGCCCCATTTCACCTTCATCATCCTGGGCTCCTCTGCCTCCTTTCCTCACTACCCTCTTCCAGAACTTTTGGTTCACAGGATTACTTGAATTTTTCCTAGAGAAGTGAAATCACAAGAACACCTCAAAGCTGCCCTCTTCTTTCAGACCCTGGGCTCCTAGGACCACCCTCCTCCCTAGCAGAAAGTACCGTTAGAGACTTGGTTGCCTGTCTTCCTACTGATGTATGAGTGACAAGGTTCCTGACTTGAGTGACAAGATTCATGATCCTCTTATTTTGAAGGCAGTTCCATTTCATGAACTAACAATTTCAGCTTCCTGAAACCAGACTTTAGCAGAATACACCATTCCTGCACACCCCAATTTAACCATGAATACCATTTCATTGATCCCATAACCTATTCTGATCATCCAGGAAAATCTCAAGCCCCACCACTTGTAACCCCTTTCTAAGACTAAGCCTTATAGAATCCCTCACCTGTGGAAGTTTCCTCCCTTTCCTTTTGATGAGAGCCTGCCATCAGGAAACAGGCATTGCCTGCCTCCTCTGTTCCAGCTTCCTGGCCCTCCACCTCTTTTGCTCTCCTCACACCCCAAATGTGCTCCCAATCCCAGACCCTTTGCCTTGGCTCATCATCATTCACAGCTCCTCTGTTATATGACTCCCGCCCTGTGATCTCTCCCCATACATGAGGTCACTAGACTCTAGGGACCAGCTTGAGTAGTGTCCTTTTCCAAATCCCACTGGCCTGAATAGAGGCCACATTGTTTCCCTTTTCTGTGGATCCTGCTGACCACGACTGTAGATAGTTTCTCCACATTACCCAACTGTTTGGCCTGACCTGACTGGTTGACTATATTATCTGTTATTCCTCTTTAACTCTGGATGAGAAGGAGCATTTCTGGAGGATGGCTGAGGTCCATGCTGACAGTCTTTTTTGTCAGGCATCTGATGATCACTTGAAGAAAGCCATGGCTGACTGTAGACAGAAGACTAATTGGTCTACAGTATTTCAGCTGGCATGGCCGAACAGGGCCAGAAAGATAGTCACACAGGTTCTAATTGAGAACCAACTCCCCTTTCAATCCGATTAACCTAGGCTTTATAAATTTGTGAATCTTAAACCTGAGCTTCCGGGAAGTCCTCCACTTTTGGTTCATTTCTCAATCAGCCACAGCCATTAAGAAGAAAGCTATAATACCTTGGGGATGGTCCAAAGATCCCACAGAGGGAACTTCTCAACTTGAACCTTCATGTCTTTAACAACATGATGCAAACTTAAGCTTCAAAAAGCCAAGAATTTTGCTAGTTACAGGTTAAAACTCACATGCTTGTCTTGGCCATACAGGACCAGCCCAAGGGGCTTCTGAAGAAGAAACCTGTCACTTCATTACTGGTCCACATGGACCAAGTTTTTGTTGTAACACTCTGGACACTGGGCAAAGATTTGTCCAAACCTGAGGCCACCCACCAAACTGTGCCTAGTTTGTAGTCACTTGGGGCACTAGAATAGGGACTGTCCCAGCCAGGGGAACATTCAGAGACTGGGATCCTCTACCTAAATTGCTCACAACTGTCCTCTTAAGTATCTTTTTCTGTGCTGATGCTGTCAACTGAGGAATGAGGGTACTAAGGATCCTTTTCTAGGAAAAGGGCATCACTGTCTTGCCCAGGCTAACCTTGATCTTGTGATTTCCTTGTCTTCATCTCCCAAGTGTTGAGGTTCTAACTATGAACCACATGCTCAGCATTTCCTCCTTTATTTTTTCTTTCTCTCATATTGGTAGGGCTGAGTTGCTCTGAGTTTGACACCCAGGGCCTTCGCACATGCTAGGCAAGTGGCCTACAGTTAAGGCTCACATGCAGCCCTATGGTATTGCGATGGCTTTGATGGCTTAAACTCTGCAGAGAGCACATTTCAGATGATTTTAAGTTTGTGCTCCCCCCCTCAAATGGTGAAGTTACATACATTATAATTCCAGTCCTTCAGAAGAACGGAACACTTCCAGCTGGTATATGGGAAACATTTCTGGAAGAACTGATTTTGAGGACCAAGACAGGTAGAGGAGCACAGTTTGCAGGTAGAAATCAATTTGTTTGGAATAAAGATTCTATAAAGGTTGTCTTAACTGTAATAACTGTCTCTTAGAGAGCAAAAGGACAGCCATTTTATCTTGAAGGCAGCCCCATTCCAACCTGAGAAGACTCATTTTATTTAATTAAAATATAATTATATTGTCTCCCCTCCCCCTTCTCTCCAGTCCCTCCTATGCTCCATAACTTTCAACTCCATGGCGTCTTATTCTTTATTATTGTGATATATATGTACATACATTTGTATATATGAAAATAAACACATGAATGCAAAATTCTGAGTTTAGTGTTGCACATATATGCAGTGTGTGTGTGTGTGTGTGTGTGTGTGTGTGTGTGTTTGGCACTGAGCCCTTGAGAACACATAACGTATTAAGGTTTCATCCCTGGAGAAGAGTGATACCTCTCTCAGCAGTCTTTAATTGCCTGTACCTCATATCATCATCTACCTCTGTATATCATCTAGGGGTGGGGCTTATGGAATTTCCCCCATCTATGTTAGCATGTCAACTGGTATCATTGTGCAGGTCTTGTTTAAGCAGCCATGTTATCTTCTTCCTTCATGTAACTGATAGTTTTCAGTTTCCACAACATCAAAACCATTAATACCATTCATCCTAGTTTGACACCACCAATTCATCATTTGGCCATTCAGCTCTGCCAACAAATGTCCAGACCACTGACCACCCTACCACCACAAGCCCTATAAAAATCCTAACCTGCAGAACAGAGGTTTGCTCTATCATTGTCTTTTCCTGATGAGAGCCCTCATGTTTAACCCAAAATAAATTTGTCTGTCTCTTATTTTCTTCTTGATTTTTTTTCCCCAGACAGACTCCATTGTGTAGCACATAAGTTGTCTAATAATTGCCCAGTCTCCTAACTGGTGAATGTCTACCCCAGAGACACCTCCTCAGTTTACTTCAATACCTCAATACCTATTCTCCCCTGTGGGGCTATGGAGACTCAAAGACATCATCTTTTTCCTCCTTGTGTCAGTCATCCTCATCCCCAGAACTCCTTCCTGCCAAATACTCCTATCCTTGCATCCCTTAAATCCAAGGACTTCCACCACCTCATACAGGGCCTTCAGATCAGGCCAACTGTTCAGTTGTTCTCATCTACCCAATGGACCTGACCCCTCATTCCTTCTTTTTCCCTCCTTTTTCAACCCCCTGGCACCTCACTACAAATCAAAAACTCACTTCACTCTCTTAGATCTCAAGGGTACTTTCTTCCCCAAGTACTGTTCACTTTTACCTTCCCAACATGTGTAACCAGGCCTTGAGCTCTCTGGCCTACTAACCACTCCAGCCTGTAGCCCATTTATCTAAACAAACTGAAGCCATGTGTCAGAGCTGGGGCTTTATATCTATAACTTCAGGCAACTGCCGATCTTGTTATGCCCCACAGCCTTCAATCTACGTTTTATTAACCTGTTTTTTCCTGTCCTCTCCTCTGTTTCCTCCCTTTGCCTCCAGTCTTGTACGTCAGCCTTCTCTACCCTGCAGCCTCTGTACAGGCCTGTCCTCCAGAATCTCTGACACTCTGCTCCCAGCTACAGATAATATCCTTGCTTGTGACACGTACACACGTACACACCTCACAGTTACTCAAAAAGACAGTAGATGAAGCCCTTAGGCTTTTCGCCAGCTCAATTCCACTCCCATTCCTGGGACCCTGGATTGGTTGACTGGGGGTAGCACACTCAAGGATAACCTCACCCCCCTTGTTGGGATTTTGTTGTTGATGGGTATTATGAAAATATCAACTGCTTTCATTTTCAGTGAGTGGAGGAGGCAATCTTCCTTCTTCTTAAGACCATTCCTTAGCAGGCAGAGCTCACTCCACTCACCAGGGTCCTTCCCTCAGCCTGAAACTCTGCAGTTACATCTATCCTGATTCTACATGTACCTACCTACTTATAGCATCATTCACTCCATCTCCTAGATTTGGAGAAAATCAGGTTTCCTCACACCAAAGGCCACCACCATCATCAATGAGAGGCCTTTCCCTCTCCTCCTGGAAGCATGTCCAAAGGGGATGCTGTCATCCACCGGAAAGGCCATCAGACAAAGGCTGTCTCCCTGGGGAATCGAATGGCCCAACTCTGGGCTGGCCTAGGAGTCTAGGACCAGGATGGGCCCCACTCTCTCTTTCGTCTGTCTACATCACTCATCTCCTCCCCCCACCTCACCCCATCACACAGGCAGAACAGCTCAGCTCAACCAGAGTTTGAATTTCAGGAGACCTATTTCAGGAGTCCTACTAGTACCTAACCAAAAGACCCAGCTCGATATGTCTCAACTGCATCCTGGAGGACAGGGAGGGCTGATGACATACTCTCTGATCCACTTCCCAACCTGTCCCTTCTTCTACTACTCTCCCCGCCTCAGACAGGGGTTCTAACTTACATACCTCATCGAGACTGTCTTTCTACCCACCAACCTCATGAAATTCCATAACTCCTCCCTGTTCTCCTCATGTTGGCACTATGTTTGTGTCCCTGGTAGCAGACTGGGCTTTCCTGCTCCATATCTGCTTGGCTTTCTTCAACAGGGGAACTGCACCATGCCTGGTAGCAAACCTGAAACTGAATGGGTGCACGGGATGACTGGATTTGAGGCAAAGACTTCTGCTGTCAGGTCACTATACTTAATCTCCAGAGATTTCTTACCTGCCTACAACCCCCTCAACATCTCTTCAGGAGGCCAACCCAAAGGCCCCTTTGCCTGGCCTGCCAAGTTCCCCTTTGCATCCCTTGTGTTTCCTTTCTCCATACCTGCTGGCAGCCTTCACTCCTCTCTGTGCAGCCCCAAGCTAACTACACTTTCCCCCTCTACCACGCCGGTACAACTCTTTCTCTTCAGTCTGGTGAACTCCTTAGACTAACCGAAGTGTCCACCTTTAAGCAATCAGTGACCAAAGCCTGATCCTTCAGCTGCTAGGGAGGACGTCACTGTCCTCATTTCCCCTTGTCCTTCTTTTCAAACTCCTGGTCCTCCTCTGTCCCTCTCCAACTCCATCTCTACCTGCTATTTGATTCTTGCCCATAATTTCTCTAAAATCCCATTGCTAAAATCCAATACTCTCAGAACTCAACCTTGGAGGTGCCCCCTTCAGACTGCCATGCCACCACCCCTTAGACTTTATATACTCCATCTCTGTCTGTCACACTCACTCACCCCAAATGTGAACACTCAGAGAAGCTCTTCCAGATATCCTGCTTTGACCTTTTCCCTGCCTGACATACACCACTGGAATCTTCTGGACTCATGGCTCCCCAGCCCTGTTTATGCTTCGTTTAAGAACTGGAGAGATTCATGTACTCTTACTTCTCTGTAACCCACAATGTCATTCTTATGATGAACTCATCCCAATCACTATCTAGACTTCTGCCAGGATATACCCGGCTGTGCAGATGATCCTCTTCCTAGCAAACGCCACAGTCACAGTCTCTTCAGCAACATCTCAAAAACAAGTCAAGGTTGTTCTCATCCTTCAGGCCCTTCACTTCCAAACCTGATGTCCTTCTACAGGAAAGAGGGCAAGAACCTATGCCACCCCATCTTCCTTTGTAGCCATAGAGCCTGAATCAAGAGATCAAGAGTAACACTTGGAGGCCATTCTACACCCGTCCCTTCCTCACTATAAACTACATTCAATTTGAATGCCCTTTCTTCCTATGCTTATATTCCACTGAAACAGCCTTCCTGTGGCCAGCAGTTTCAATTTTCCATAGTCAACTTCCTCAAATCAACACCCCTAATAACGTTTCTGTAGAGCCTAGTTTACTAGTAACTACTACCAGAACAACTTGATCTCAGTTCTTTCATCAGCTCTGATAAAAATTCTAGCCTGTAAGCAAAGTTTGCTCTCTTCCTTTCTCTGATGAGAACCCTTCTTGGGTTGATTTAGAAACAGACCTCCTCCCACCACTGTAGGTTTGCCTCATTGTCTTTCTTTCCTTCTTATGCTTTGCTTCCAATAAGGAAAGAGCTACATGAGGCCCTGTGATGGTTTTAATAAGAATGTCCCAATATGCTTGTTTGTATATTTGAATGTCTGGTTTTGCAATTGGTAGACTGTTAGGAAGGATTGGAAGGTGTGTCCTTGGGGTAAGCTGTCCTTGTTGGAGGAGGAGTATCACTGGGGTTGGACTTTGAAGTTTCAAAACCTCAAGCCAGGCAGATGTGATAGGAGTGGCTGTTAAGGAATATAAAAGGATAAGTTTTCGCTCTCCTGATTACTCAGCCAGAGGAGAATGGGATTAAGAGGCTTGTGTTTTTTGTGCTTAATCAGCGACCTTGCCTCTCTAGGCTGGCTCTCAGATTTGCAAGGTCATAAAATAAACCATCTAACTTTCATCACATTGAGTCTCCACTGCTTTTATTATAAAGTGATGGCCATTTCTCACTTAACCGAAGGGATTGAGCCTGACTTAAAGACCTCCCCACAGTCTTTCAAACTGTTGGGACCAGATTTTATCAACTGTTACCCATTATCCCAAAAGCAGCAAAACTATCAGGCCCATTTCTCACGGCATTATCTGTGCAGCCTGGATACTGTTCCACCTCTAGAAGCCTAAAAGGACTACTTCCGCAAGTCTCTTAGAGATCCCTGACTCCTCTTATAACAAGACCCAGGGGAAGCAGACCTGTAAAGCTTCCTAGATCCCAATGAGTAGCTAGTTCTCTTTCTCTCACTTTTCTGTGTTCTGTGATATAATCTTACGTGCTCTTTCCTCATATTCCCTTGATATTCTTTCGCCAAGACCCAACTCAGTTTAGAAAACTCATACAAGACTTTTTTTTTCCTTTAGAGATTTCTATGTATGTATGTATGTATGTATGTATGTGTTTTATGTGTGTGAATGATACATGTGTATATGAGTGCAGGCATGCATGGGTGGAGGTCAGAGAACAATTTCAAGAGTCAGTTCTCTCCTTGTTTGTGCTTACAGAAAATTAAAGTCAGGTTTACAGGTTTGCATGGCAAGAAGTTTTTCCTGCAGAGCCATCTTGTGGTCCTTATGGAAATTTCTTCAAGTATTCTTGGACGTTGACTCATTCCTCATTGTGCACTCCTCACTGTACTCCTCTAAGAAGCAGAGGGTTTCTTCTAATCTTCACAGCCATTATTATTATACTTACTTGCCTCCCTAAAATCACCATATGGTATCACTTTTAATCACTGTTACTTTTATTACCCATTCCTATTCCCAGACCTTACAGCCATTTTCTCTTACCACCTTTTCCAAAAGGTTCATGATCTCCTCTCAACCGTTGCAAAGGATTTCTGGCTTTGCCTGACCATAACTCCTAACTAGATTATCAATTCTTACCCAGCCACTCCATTTACATGAACACAACTGATCATCTCCCTCCTCCATTTCTAATTAAATCTGTATCTTGTGGGATACCTTCCAACACTCTTATGACTGGATGTGAACACAAATGTACCTTCCTCACATCCTTTTTCCATCAGATTGCCTCTTAAGCCAGATTTCCATCTTTGTTATGGCTATAGGAAAAAGTCTATTCCTGTAGGCATCCTTTCATCACGTGACTTCACTCTCCTGTTAGACAGGACAAAAAGACAAAAACAACATACTCCCAAATCCAAGAAAATGTACAGCTCTCGCAGGCATGCGTTCTCAAACACTTCAGACAAAACTCAAAATGAAAACTATCCATTCCATCAAGTTAGCCACTTAGGTCATCCCATTCTGTCTCTTTGACAAGATTCTGACTTTTCTCAGGAAGCCGTTCATGTTTCCACTCTCTCCAATGACCGATAGTTGGCCCAAATTGATCTACCCAAGTTCTATCAGTATTAAAAAAATATAGAAAACACTCTCATTACTTTGACATAAAATTACTCAGCTTCAGTTCTTAGTTGGAATAGTCTTGGCTTGCCACAATTCCTTTTATGTCTCAACTTACTCCTTTAACACTTACTTTTCTATCTAGTTATCAGCATGGACCTTAATTCCTCAGCAGCCTCCTTCCTATGTAGGACTAAGCTCTCTTGTTGTCTTCTGACTAATTCATCTGATACCCGTACCAATGCCTTTACTGCTCCTGATATACAAGTTGCTCTTTTCATCTAGCTCCTCCCAGTACCATCTTTCAGGATCTCTTGACCTAGAAGAGCTTTTCAGCTGATACGCTTCCTAGTGGGATGAGCCACGATGGCAGGCATAGGTACCAGAATAAGAGAACTCACATTGGCTCCTTATGCTTATCATACTTGCTGGCCAAAATAACCTAGAGGAGTAGAACACATCTCAGTAGCCCTAAAATCCTTTCAGGGCGAATTTAATTTTCTAAGGGCTTCATTTAGAAAGTTAAACTGGTAGGATTTTATTTTATTTTTATTTTTATTTTTTATTTTTTTTTACAGTACTTCAAGAATTACCTGCCTGGTTCTGGAACAGAAATGTTATGTATGTGATAATTAAGTAGGGATAGTACAGGATGTAGTTATAAGTACAGGACAGTACAGGATGTAGTTCTTTTAAGAACAGGCGTGTAATTAAAGGGAGAGAGCCTCTGATGGATGGCTCCTATGGAAGGACACAAGGGGCTGACTTGCTTTTCTCTCCTGGGCTCACTCACAGACGTAATGCCACCTTCCTCATCTTTTCTTGCTTAACCGTCTAGTATAATTGGTATTTTCCAGAATAAAGGTCATTAACTTCCCAAGATACTGTTACAGGGCCATTCCCATTCTCATTCCTATTACCACTGACATCAGTGCCTGTCTTCCTCCATCAAGGACTTCACAGTCTCCAAGTTGATGTTAGTTAGGCCTTCAACCACTTGAGATTGTCATTCCCCCTTCTCCTCCAAAGTGCTTCTTAAGGTTTCTATGTTTTACCCACAGTCTTCAAACAGTATGATATATCAGCAACGTTAATAAATCCCCTTTGACAACCCTTCTGAGCTCTGGACATGATACTTGCCCCTTCTCAATGACATGACCCTGCTGGTCTGTCAGTGAGCAAATTTAAAGATAAAAGCAACACCCCCATTGTAACCATTAACCCCTCGCTACTTGGAACCCATCCAAAGTGCCTTGTGAAGCCTCATATAAACATTTAAAGCCCAATAAATCTTTTTTGGAGACAGAGTCTCTCTATGTAACCCTGGCTGTCCTGGAACTCTCTATGTAGACATGTCTAGCCTCGTAGATCCTGGTAGATACTCCTAGGCTCTACATCTGCCTCCTGAGTGCTGGGATTAAAGGTATATGATTATACCGTGTTTTAAAGTCTAAAAAGTGTTCAAGATCCATGGTGCCTTATTCCAAACGACCAAACCCACAACAAGTGGTACTAGGCAATTTACTACTTAACAAGCTAGTGAGGGGCTTACTTATGTATCCAAATACAGATCTATACAAATGGCATACGAAGCAACACTAAGTACCTTTCCTTACCTGTATAAAAGAACCCTATTCCCTTCTAGGGGTTGATTTTCTCTGTTACAAATTGCTCACTGTGTCTCTATTTCTGAAGATTTAATCAATCTTTTCTGCATCTGTTCTTGCCTGGTCTGTACATTTACTGGACTTCTGGCTTGTTACTGTCATTCCTGGCACAGCAGCAGATTAAAACCACTTTAGAATATAAAAAATTCCCATAAAACAAAAGAGTTAGTAATGAGACTGAAAATAAAGCAATACACTTTATTGTTGAACACTTGAAATTGAGATAATTTTTGTATATATGTGTAATAAAATATGGTTGTATAATTTAAATACTTATATAAAATACTTATACAAGCTTTATATGTGTGTCTTCTTTCTTGAACATTATTATTACTATGTATATAGTGCAATGATGGTACATGGTAGTCATTAAAGAAATACTTGTTGGAAATGTGAATACATGAGCTGTCTGAAGGAACCATCTGTAGAACACTCTAAAATTGATCAATAAAACACTCATTGTATATGATACATATTTACATAATATATATCTAGTTTTGTTGCTATAGATTGTAAAGATTGGTGGTTAACAAGACAGGTTACCATTTATCAGCATGTTTAGAAAATTAGAATGTAGTATAGTCTTTGAAGATTTACGGGCAGTTAACTGTTCTTAGAGGGGAGGAGTTCACAAGACCTCACACCTCCCTGAAGAATCATTGGCAGTTAATGGTGGTTATAAGGGGTAGACATTTTCTTCAGTGGTATAGCCATTCCTAAGATGCCCATACTTCTATTAAAAACCCTTTGCTCATGCTCATGAAAGTAATGCTAACTAAACTCAATGAGACACCAAAAGCAAGCAAGCACACCCATGAAAGTAGAAGAGGGAAAAGGAAGGGCATCATCAGTGAGAGGAGAGCAAGAGAGAGCAATGAAGATATGATCACAATATGTTATGTACATACATGAAGTAAAAAAAAAAAACTGTTTGCATCTTTTTAAAAGAGGAGAAAATGCCATTAAGAGGAGAATATCTAATGACATTTGCCTTTGAATAATTTATGTTTTATTCTGTTCATCAGTTATACTGAGCTGTATATTCCATGAACCTGAATTTAACTTTGATAAGAATATCTAATTCACTGTAATTCAGATATCATGGAAACTTGTAAATATAGGTATATTTGCAAATATCGAACTGTATAAAAACTAGCCTGCACATCCTGACAGGTCAACTTGCCATTTTGTGGCCTTATAATTTGGTGCAAATAATACATGTATATACAGTGATTTTCATTAACTTTTGGTATTCTCTAGTCTGACAACTATGCCAAACATCCCAATGGACATAAAATATAGTCCTCTGTATTAACCTGTAGTATATTGATTCTAATAATTTACTGTTAAATTAAAAGCTTTAGCACAGATCCTATTGAAAGGCAAGTGATTAAATTCCCACACTGAAGTCAGAAGTAAAAGTGTAAGTAAAAATCAATGGCTGTAATGTCTGGTCTTTTTCAAATACAATTCTTCAACTGACTTTCATATTTTAAAAGTTCATTTTGAAGTTTCCTAGAAAAAATAGCAAGATGAGCTCTGGGCCTTCTGTTGATGTTAAGCTACTAATGAGCATTCCGTCTCCTAAGTAGTAAGAACATCACTGAATTATTAGCAATTTTCCACCAATATTTGGGTTCACTTGGCCTGACTGTAAAACAAAACACATTTAATTCTACTTTGACAAACCTTGAATGTTCTGAATGGACCCGTCATCAGTCTTTATGGTAAGGATCTCTCCGGGGTTAACTTGAACAAATACGATCTAGAAATAGATAAGTACGTAATGGTATATATTTTTGTAAATCTATAGAAAAAAGTCATTACTACCCTTTTGAATTATATTCAGCTACCCTAATTATGGCGTTTTAAAAATGCTCAAGGAGAAGAGTATAATCGGGTCAATGGACACTTAGGAGAAATTCAATACCCCTTAGTAAGAACAGCTCATTCCCCCACCCAAGTAAATC
This sequence comes from Meriones unguiculatus, assembly GCF_030254825.1. Classification (NCBI taxonomy): domain Eukaryota; kingdom Metazoa; phylum Chordata; class Mammalia; order Rodentia; family Muridae; genus Meriones; species Meriones unguiculatus. Next base: position 14,171,328 of record NC_083369.1, on the reverse strand, counting down.
TTAATAAGGTCATAAAAATAGATGCATTGAGGTGGAAAGACAGCATTGTCCTCTACATCCAGCCCCAGAACCAAACCTCTACAAACAAATAAAACCCCAGCAAAGACAATTTATCTGAAGGTGAAATTCACACATACTTGAGGCCAGTACTGGGGACAAGAAGGCCAGGTGTTATACATCTTGGGCTGAGTCATGATCTGTGGATAATTAGAATACGCTGCCATGGCATTGGGGTCCAGAAGATAATTCTCCATCTAAAATAATGTAATTTTGATTACAATTTTTCACTTTTAGGATAAAACTTGTTATTATCATAAAAATAAAACATTAGGACTATACATAATTATAGTAAGTTTACTTTTGCTTTTTCTTTTCAGTTAGGGTCTCACTATGTACTCTGGCTAAGCTGGACTCACTGTAGACCAGTCTAGATTTGAATTCACAGAGATCTTTTTGCCTCTGTCTCTTATGTGCTGGGATTAAAGACCATGCCCGGTCTTTATTAAATTTTATTTTTTTGTAGGTTCACATTTTACATACTCCTTTCATCAGTTTGTGGAACATTTTACTGTATATGAAAAGTAAAATTATCTCAAAAAATTATCGTACACTAATAATAAACTAGTCATTTTGACATTTCATGCATACAATCTCAATCATTTCTGTCTGTGTTATTATGCTAAAGTACCATCTTTGCTTATTTTTAAATTTAAGAAGAAAAAGTTGGTCATCTCTTTACATTATCATTGGTTTTACAGTAAGTTAAAGCAAGATTAGAAAACAGAGTAAGACTTTGCCTTAAAATAAACACAACAGAGACCCTAAAACAGAAAATGCCATAATTAATTTCACCATCTAGAAATTAAAATCAATTTTACTGGCATGACAATATTCTTACTGTCAATTCTACATTGTTTTCCTGGCTGGCTCACACCAAAATGGTGAAAATGGATTTATTTGACATGAATCAATGGCAGTGTAAACAGTGAGCTTACTTTGATTTCTTGCCCAATTAGTTTAGATTCTTAGCTGATTTGTGGGACATTTTCCCCACCCTCCATTTCCAGATATTGTTCAGACCTTTTCTATTTCATTTGCACTCAATTATCAGATATCTTTTCAGATCTCAAGATTTCACTCTCCAGCAATATAACTGAACATTCACCCCAAAGTCCCATCAGAGGACTCTTGGCTGGATGCTCTTCAGATTTACTCGGCCACCAAACATTTCAGGCATTCAAAAAATTAGCCTGTGAGATATTTTATAGTGCTTAGGCCTTTTCCTGAGTCTATTAAAGGAGCAAATGCTGAAGAACACTTTCTTTCTAGAAACCAGACTTATTCATATAAATCATTGCTATTCAAACACAGTACTTTCAAATATTAGATCACTGAACTTACAACTGAATGAGCATGGAGTTCTGATGAATGTTAGTCTTGATTGAACCCACAATTTCAAAAGAGACTGTAACTGTAGGTACAGAATGTTGTGATAGGAAACTGTAGGGAGTAGAAACTTTATGATGACATAGGACTGGGCCTATATCATAGGACCAGGCAAAGGACTATAAAAAGCAACTAAAGCAATTCGAAGGGAAATTTTATGTAGGATAAGCCAGTGTTGGATGTCTTAAGTTATTTTCCCTTTTTAATTTTATTTTTTCTGTTTATATTAGTTACAATTATTTCCTTTGTATCCCAGCTGTAGCCCACTCCCTCATTCCCTTCCAACCTCCCCCTCCCTCTATCATCTCCTCTCATGCCCCACTCCAAGTCCACTGAAAGGCCTGCGAAGAAACTAATCAACGCCAAAAAGACAAGAAAAAAAATCTTTCTAAATAAGTGATCATAAAAATCAATGCTAGATTTCATAATATTTTAACCAGTTACAGTGAAAATAAAAAGAAGCAAAATTTCTCTTACAGGGTACATGGGATCTCCATTGATAATTGGCACTGTCGGAGGGATTTCAGAAAGAATGGGTAGAAGTTGATGTTCCATTGACTCTAAATGGATTGACTTTCACATTAAGTAATATTTCTAAAACAAATAAACAGAAACATACAGATTAATTAAATGTAGTCAGAGCATGTTTTTAAATGACAAAACATGAACAGGTACTTCTGAGAAAATACATCTTAATTTTCCTTTTTAGGAATGTTTGACATAAGTGGAATTATGTAAAGACATCATTTAAAGCAACATATAGGACAGAACCAAGCATGGAGTTGACGGTTTCTGCTTGATTGTTTTCTCTTCGTTCATGTGAAGACAAAGATAGCTCATTAAACAACATGAATAAGGGTTTAATTAAACAAGTCATTGACAATTTGATCCATTTACATCTAATTCAAACAACTGATTTCTAATTTATGACATGAATTATGAATAAGGTTTTAAATTCTCAATAGAGGAATATCGAATGACAGAGAAACACTTAAAGAAATGTTCAACGTCCTTAGTCATCAGGGAAATGCAAATCATAAACGACCCTGAGATTTCACCTTACACCAATCAGAATGGCTAAGATGAGTAACTCAAGTGACAACACATGCTGGAGAGGATGTGGAGAAAGAGGAACTCTCCTCTATTGCTGGTGGGAATGTAAACTTATACAACCACTTTGGAAATCAATCTGGCACTTTCTCAGATAATTAGGAATAGTGCTTCCTCAAGATCCAGCTATACTACTCCTAGGCATATATCCAAAAGATGCTCAAGTATACAGCAAGGACATCTGCTTGACCATGTTTGTAGCAACTTTATTTGTAATAACCAGAACCTGGAAACAGCCCAGATGCCCCTCAGTTGAGGATGGATACAGAAATTGTAGTACATCTACACAATGGAATATTACTCAGTGATAAAAAACAAGGAAATCATGACATTTGCAATCAAATGGTGGGAACTGGAAAAGATCATCCTGAGTGAGGTATCCCAGGAGCAGAAAGACACACAGGGTATATACTCATTCATAAGTGGATATTAGACATATAACATAGGATAAAATACTAAAATCTGTACTCCTGAGGAAGCTAATAAAGAAGGAGGACTCTGGCTAAGATGCTCAATCCCCATTCAGAAAGGCAAAGAGGATGGACATCGGAGGAGGGAGAAAACAGGGAACAGGACAGGAGCCTATCACAGAGGGACTCTGAAAGGCTCTACCCTCCAGGGTATTGAGGCAGATGCTGAGACTCATCGCCAAACTTTGGACAGAGTACAGGGAATCTTGTGAAAGAAGTAGGAGATAGTAAGACCTGGAGAGGACAGGAGCTCCACAAAGACAGCAGCAGATTCAAAAAGTCTGGGCACAGGGGTCTTTTCTGAGACTGATACTCCAGCCAAGGACCACTCATCGAGAAGGCCTGGAACCCCTGCATGGAGGTAACCCATGGCAGTTCAGTATCCAAGTGGGTTCCATAGTAATGGGGACAGGGACTGTCTCTGACATAATCTGAATGGCCTGCTCTTTGATCACCTCCCTCTGAGGGGGGAGCAGCTTTACCAGGCCACAGAAGAAGACAGTGCAGCCAGTCCTGATGAGACCTGGTAGACTAGGATCAGAGGGAAGGGGAGGAGGACCTCCCTTAGCAGTGAACGGGAGAGGGACACTGGTGGGTAAGAAGGAGGGTAGGATTGGAAGGGGAGGAGGGAAGGAGGTATGGGGGGTTACAAAGTGAATGAATTGTAATTAATAAAATAAAAATAATTATAAAAAATGAATAAAGTGAATGAAGCTGTTATGTAAAAAATAAATAAGGTTTTATATTATAAAGATAGCTGTAAGAACTAAGTAGTTCACATTAATTATGTTAGAAATACAGAAAATTGCCTTAGCTGTCTTGTACTCTAAACCATACTTCTTAAAGCTAATGTCAATCTTCAAACTCAAACATTTAAACTTGTATTTCTTCTTTTTTTTTTGATTGAAACACTTCATCAATAGATGACAATGAACAAGAAAATCAACACTTAGATGAAAAACAGGAAGGAAAATGTAGTTACTTTCATGATAGAGAAGATGCTCAATAGTGAACCTTTCCGGAAGGAGGCAAGTCTGGAAATGAGGGTCCTGTGACAATGCCACAGACCTTTAGCAAAAGAACACTCATAAGTCATAATTTCCTTTCCTTTCCAAGCTTTTAAAGTGCTCCTAGGACATTCCTAATTATTGAATATTTTTCCCCAAATTAAAGATAAGTATATTGAAAAGAAAACTGTTTTGGAGTCATGAAGAAATCTAGATTGTATCTAGCAGGGAAAAACACACATACTTTTATGTTAGAGAGATAGTGACTAGTTGTCCCTTTAAGAGCTTTAAAATGTCGCCTCAGGAGTGCCAAGCAATTTATGTTATTTTAAATATCTCGTTTGTAATTGAGATATTGGCTTAATTTAGGGCAAAAGTCATTGCTTTGTGGTCTATTCTGATGGCTGGATTGATCAACTTAAAATACCATTTTAAATCAGAATCTCTCTCTTTTACCTCTTCAACTTCTCTCTTTCTACCTCCTTTTTCTCTTTCTCTCCTCCCTCTCCTTTCTTTTCTCTCCCTCTTCTCTCTTTCCTTCTCTTCTTTCTTCCCATCTTTCCTCTTTCTGTGTCTTCTCTCTCTCATCTTAAATCTCCTTTTGTCCTCTCTCCCCTCTCCTTTTCTCCCTGTCTTTCTCTCCGTCTCCTCTTTCTCACTCTATAATGTGCTAAGTTTTATCAGAACTTCCAGTCATTTGTACATGAGTAATCTTAAATTGATATAATTTCCTGTGTCACTGCTAAACTCTGTTGGCTTGTGGATGACATCCATATGCAACAGATTCACAGTGGACAGGCTAAGGGAGAGAACTACTCTTCAGTACAAACTAACAAAGAAGTTTTACTTGTTCTGAAACTACAATTGGTATCAGATTTTCTAAAACAGGGACATCTTAAAATTCTTTCCCCATAACCAAACATTATATTGTATTCAGTTCCCTTTTGGACTTTTAAATTGTTAAGTCTTATAGGTTAAGTTATCTCTATTATGTAGGGAATTGAATTCCTTTTTAGAGTATGGGTAGCGACTTATGTTTTCTCCTTATAACTTGATCATTAATTTTATTAAACAACTAACTGTTAAAATCATCTTTAGATCTTCAATTTCTTAAAGACTGTATAACTATTTTTGAGCTGGAGAGATAGCTCAGAGATTAAGAACACTGGCTGTTTTTCTAGAGGACACAGGTTCGATTCTCAACATCCATGATGGTTTACAGAGTTTACAACCTTCTGTAACTCTAGTTCCAAGTGATCCAGTGCCCTTTTCTGCCTTGCATTGGCACCAGGCCTGCAAATGGTGTACAAATAGGCAAAATATTCACACACACACAAAATAATGGTCATAAAATTTATAACATACTATGACTTTATATAACCACCACCAAAATTTAAACGTAATATCACAATTATTTCAATGAAGACACACTTATCCTTTTTGCATACACAAGAAAATATTGACAATCAAAGTGTAAACTCTCTAGAACTGAACTTTCATAGTTATATCAGTATTATTAGAGAAAAAAGTGGATTAAAGGCATACACTCTTCCTATCTACAATGTGGTTGGTCTAACAATTGCTTTAAATACAACTTTCATCCATTTAGGTACAAGTAAGATAAGTAAGTGCACAATAGAGGACATTTTGACAAAGGCTTGGTTACAAAGAATTTTTTTCCTAGTGTAGAGAATTTCTAGGGTTGCTTCATTAAATACCTCTCTCCCAAACTAAACTATTTTCCACCTCATTAAGTAGGTCAGTTAACTGCTCTGTAAGGTGAAGTACCTTTCTGAATGAAGCTTTAATAGTTTTGATTTTTTGAGGCTCTTGAAATCTCTTGGAAAAAAAATCCCATAGATGCTTCCATTTTGCTGTTCCATTTTCCTCACAAATTCACTATTACTCTGCTACTACTTTGTACTGTAATTGGCCTATGAATGTAATGTGTTAACATGAAACAATTCTAAAGAAGAAAAATGCCGTGTCAGAAAAAGTACAAAAACTGTGTGGCATTTGTGCAACTACAAATCCCTTGAAATTCATTTCACTAAATTTGCTTCATATGAACAAAATTTATTAACTGTGGCCAAAATAAGGAATTACAAAACACGGATAAATAACGTGCTTTTTAGAAGCAGAAAAAGCTTTAGAAATTGATCAGAAAACATTACAACAGACACATTTAGGCTTCTTAGATGTTTTTATACTTTTAATTTCAAGGTGGTTATAGATTCATGTTTTTTCAATCTCAGAAGTTCAGAAACTGTTACATTTAAAAAGTACTGGTGCCCTATCTCAGTCAGCAATAAAGCATTTAAAAAAAAAAACTCACTATAAGGTTCCCTAGTAAGGGGAAGAGGGACTGTCTCTTAAATGAACTCAGTGGCTGGCTCTTTGATCACCCACCCTGAAGGAGGAGCAGCCTTGCCAGGCCACAGAAGAGGACATTGCAGTCAGTCCTGATGAGACCTGATAAGCTAAGGTCAGATGGAAGGGGAGGTAGACCTCCCCTATCAGTGGACTTGGAAAGGGGCATGGGAGGAGATGAAGGACGGAGGGGGCTACAGCTCGGATACAAAGTGAATAAAATGTAATTAATGTAAAAAATAAAAATTTAATTAAAAAACCTCACTACATAAACATTGAAGCTAAGCTATGTGACTGGGTACATTTACCATTAACATCCAATGTAGCAAAAGGAAGGATCCCAAGGAATCATTCTGCTCTGCGAATTTTTTATAGTTCACTTAAGTGAATGATCTGACATAAATATCCACTGTTATTATATTGTAAGAAAATAAGGATATTTCAAATAGGCAGCTTTGATATCTGTCGCTGTGTCTGCTCCAACAACTAGAATGCTTGAGAAGTTACCTATGTATGTGTTCTACTAGTCCACGTGTGAGTCATTTCAAAAAGAATACATGAACCTTAGACATTATTTTCAACTTTTATTGAAAAGCAGAAAAAAAGTACCATACATGTAACCTGATTAGGAATTGGTCCTTGTAAATACTGCTTGCTATGATTGGAAATAATTTAACTTTTAATTTTATATAAATCACAATTTGTATTTTTTGATATCTGCATTAATTATGCAGATAACTGATAGGGCTTATTCAGTCTTAGTGAAGGAGAACAGGTGATGTTAACATTTTAATATTTTTTTGCTTTATGTTAGAGAAGGTAGGATGCACTGTTTTATAGAAAAGTCTGATGGTCAAAAGACCTGGGGTCAAATTCTGGCTTTGCTCCTAATGAAGCTAGTTCTGTTCTGTTTGCATTCTATGCCATTGAGTACTTAGCAGGCACTTCAGAAATGCTCAATAAAGGCTAATTTTAAAAGGAGGTCTTACCTGAAAATGCCCTACTTTAGCAGTCAATCACGGCAAAATAGTTCCAGTTACAAAGTGTTCAAAAATCAAATGCTCTATTTCCAAAGAAAAGAGCGCTTGCTAAACAAGAGTTTACTATATAAATGAATTATTATCTTGAGGATCACTGGCTTTCCCTGTGCATAACATGAACAGATGTTCAAGCTTCAAATTAAAAAGGAAAAATTTCCAGTTTAGAGATAAAACTATTTCTGCAAAAAAGGTGTTTGCTATTTTAAGTGGATAATATCAGAGATATCTATTTTATTTAAATTTAAAAGAGTAAATTTCTGTAATGTTATCTATTGAAAGTTCATTCCACCTACATTTTCTTATTAATACAACAGCTTGACCAGGAAATGGACCCTGAAGATGACAACCTCAGGAATGATGCAATTACTAATATTTCTAGCTCTTTTAGCTAATATTTCTAGCACTTTAGGGGGCCTAAAGTGGTCAATTAACCAGATGACATAGTTACATCTTACCTCCAGTCTCCTTTTTAAGTCAACCCTAGTCCCTGTTTCAAGACAAGTTTAACTCTGAAGCTGAGCTTTAAGTCCATGCTCACTGTAAGGCAATGTTTACTAGACAGTGCTCATTAAATGTCCTCATTAAAAAGTACATTACAATTTGACTGACATACCATATTCATACATATTTATGAGATACAATGGGATGCTTTGATTCATGTAGTAAATCAAGTCATAGGAGCTAACATGTCCATTATTTTAAACTTTTATCGTTTCTTCATGATGAGTACACTCATATTCCTTCTATTTTGAGATACGTAATATAATACAATGTTATTAATTATTTTCATCCTGCTATATACATTATTAACTCATGAGGACATGTGCTTTTTTTGCCCAAAATGAACATTTCAGAGTATTGCAAGAGGTTTAATTAAATAAAACAAACACATTTTAAGGAATCCTGTGCTCTGTACTCACTGGTTTAAGCTCCTGTGAAGGGCTTTGTCCTTATGATGTCATCTCAGAGTTCATGAGAGTTGGAGATGTCATTGAAGAGATTATGGAAAACTGAAGTTAGAGTGATAGTGGGAAATTATGACTTCAAATCTCAGGTAATTATCACTGTGAAGATGTAAGAAATACTGTGATAGTCACCTATGGTGGTATTAAGTTCTGCAATGCTACCTTCTAGATGAAGTTTTCTCTGGCATCTCTTTGTCTATAGTACTATTGCAAAATAAAAAGACATACAATGAAGGAAAAGACATCTGAAAAAAGAAAACAAACAATAAAGGGTTGGAGAGATAGCACCATGGGTAAAGTGCCTGTAGCCCAAGCATGAGGATCTGAGATCAGAGTCCCAGTACCCAGTGAGAAGCCAGGTGCACTAGTTCATGCATAGGATCCCAGCACTTTGAGGATGGGCAGGTGGATCCCTGGGGCTTGAAGGCTATCCAGTCTATCAATCAGCAAGCTGCAGGTTTAATTATGGAACCCATCTCAAAAAAATAAGGTGGAGAGATATTGAGAAAGACACAGTGACCTCTGGTCTCCACATGTACTTTATTGTGTGTGAGTACACCTATATACACTTATGCACACATACCTATATACACACACACATACACATACAAAAACACACACACATTCATATATTCACACATACATGAAAACTAGCATTAAAAATAGTTGAAATTGCAATAATAACAGAGAATCCATTGTTCCTCCAATACATGCTAAACACCATTCTAAGCATTATTCAAACATAAATCCTTCTAATCATTACAGTAGCATATGAAGTAGGCATTTTATTATATTGCTATTATGTACTAAGTGTTTAACATGTGATTGGCATAGGCCTGATAGTGTGTGGAACTAGAGGAGTTTAAATTCTTTTAAGGAAGGACATTCTGTTGTTTTCTTCCTTGGCTGCCTCCTCCTCCCTACTTGCTCCACCTCCCTTCTTGCTCCTCCTCCTTTGCAGTGTTGAGGGTCAAAGCCAGGGCCTTGCACATACTGAGCAAGTGGTCTATCACGGAGCTACATTCCCAGCTCAGACAAAGGGAACACACCGTAAGAATTTCATGACTTCTCAGTCTTTTTCTGTTCAAATAATCTGGAGGCCAAATGGAGAACTGACTTAAAATCAGTTTCTTTCAGTTCATCTTCTAACTCAGTTTACCTTGCAACATATCATATCTATATTTATTACTTATACTTATTACTTAATTCACCCACATAAGACTGTGCAGTTTTTTTTTCCTGAGACAAGGTTTCTCTGTGTAGCCACAGGCTAGTTTCACTCACAGAGATCCACCTACCTCAGGGGTCTTGTGATTAAAGTCCAGTGCCTCCAGCACCTAGCTCCTATGCAGATTAACTTTGACTTTTCACTCTTGCATAGTTCCCATTAAAAATTGCTTTTCAATCTGCAGGTCTCAGAAGGGAAAATGCCTTACCCTCATGTGTTAATAATAAAAAGTAATGAGGGTAATAGGTCTAAAACAAAGTATTAAATTTACTAATGAAAATGCACATGGCAAATAAATGTTCTCTACCTGCTTGCCTAGAAGTTTTTTTTTAATTAAAAGCATGACTTATTTATTCTAGTTTATTTGTATGAGTGTTTTGTCTCTGTGTATGCATATGCACTGCATGTGTACTTGGTGCCCACAGAGGTCAGGAGGTAGAGCAGATCCCCTAGAACTGGAGTATTGGGTGGTTTTGAGCCCCCATGTGGGTGATGGGAACTGAACCTAGATCTTCTACAAGTTTAGCTAGTACTCTTAATTGCTGAGCTATCTCTCTACTTCTATCTAGAAGTTCCTTAAGAATTCCCATATCTTATGGCCTTTGCACTCATGAAGACAGAGCAGCCAGTCACTGGGGAGGGCCTCACGAGACCTCACCCCCAGTGAAGAGCTATTGGCAGTTGATAGTTGCTGGGGGAAGGAGAGCCAGTTTTCTTCCAGTTTGTGGTCATTGGCCACTTGGTGATCCACACCCATGTGCTTTCTGGAAGTACTGCTTTGTACTCAGTGTGTTATAAAACAAAAGAAAAGAGAGAGCGGAGCAGGGGTTGGTTATGATCAAAATACATTGTATACAAGTACGAAATCCTTAAATAATAAAAACTTACATTAAAAAAAGAATTCCAGTGTCTTACTACTCTTTCAGTATACTTTAACTTAATTCATTTTGCCCTTTAAGTTCCAGCATTCAAAATTCAAGAAAGTTTTTAAATTTCTAGGGATTCTAATTACTATTTTGTGCTATTAATTATTTGTGAAAATGCACCAAAATTTCCAGATTAGTGAGTCTACACATATTAAGCACAAACTTATTTGTTAAGTGGGGTTACAAAATGCTAAACCAAGTAGAGTAAAACATTAAAACATATAATAATGACAATACTTCCAGAAAGAGTAAGAATAGGGAGAGATCAGTGGTGCTTAAAATGATCGATAAATGATCAATAAACTATGAACTATGTATTTTTATTAGCAAACTCAAAGACCTTTTATGATCAATCAAATATTTAACTAAGTTAGAATATATATACATATGAAGTATATATCTAGAAAAACATAGTTTATGATTAAATATTATGTATATATACAATACACTGTAGAAGAAATGACAAAACACAGGAACACTAAATGGCCTAACCTATTCTTTTTTTTTTCTATAATTTTATTTTTCTCATTAGTTACATTTGGTTAATTCTGTATCCCAGCTGTATCCCTCATTCCCTCCCAGTCCCTCCCTCCCTCCCTCATCTCCACCGTGCCCCTTTCCAAGTCCACTGATGGGGGGGACCTCCTCCCCATTCATCTGATCCTGTTTTATCAGGTATCTTCAGGACTGGCTGCAAAGCCGTCCTCTGTGGCCTAACAGGACTGCTCCTCCCTTGGGAGGTGGGGAGGTCAAAGAGCCAGTCACTGAGTTCCTGTTAGAAATAGTCCTTGTTCCCCTTACTATGGGAAACCAATTGGTTACTGAGCTATCACGGGTCACATCCGAGCAGAGGTTCTAGGTTTTATCCTCTCATGGTCTTTGGCTAAATGTCCATCTCAGAAAAGACCCTGTGCCCAGATACGTTTGGTCCTTGTGGAGCTCCTATCCTTTCCACATCAAACTCCCCTTCTTTCGTATGATTCCCTGCACTCTGCCGAAGGTTTGGTTGTGAGTCTTAGTATCTGGCCTAACCTATTCTAAGATTAGAAAACAGAGAAGACGTATTTCAAACCTTTCATCTTAAATTATTTTCTCTGATAAAATTAGAGGACTATTATTAACTCTTTATTTGCTTCTGTAACAGTAATTACATAAATGTTTAACACAGCCTCCAGTGGATTCTACAGTAGTTCTTGGAGAATGTGGAAAATCAATGGCACAGGATCAAGCCAGACACAGACTAGACACATACAGAGACACAGACACATAGACACAGGCACAGGCACACACACCACCACCACCACCACCACCACCACCACCACCACCACCATTATTTCAAAGTTTTCCAAAATTACTTAGCTCTAGAAACACATACTTATAATACTTGAGTAATTATGGGTTAGCCAGTAAGCTTGATAAAAAACATGTTCTGTGAAAAAAATTTACAAAATTAGGTTAAAAATTACAAATAATATCAATGAGATGTTTCCCTAAAAATGGGTGTAAGAGGTAATATTTGAAAATAAAAATAAAATTCCATGTAATTAAAAATTTGAAATTATCACATTTTAGGGAATGGAAAATTTTAAAGTTGGAAATGTAGAATTTGGACCTGGTGGTACACTCCTGTAATCTCAGCGCTCAAGATGTTGAGACAGAAGAATCATGTCTGGGGCCAGCCCTAAGTACAAAGGGAGACATTTTCTCAAGAAAAAAATCAGGGATTTAACATGTTATTATTACTTTATATGGATGAAAACAAAAAAATTAAAGATAATACTTAGTGTCCTGTTTAGTAATTTCTGCATAGAATACATTTGCAAAAGAAGTTGATTACAAATTTAAATATCATTGGAGAACTTCCCAGGAATTGGTTGTTAACCAAAAGACACAACACTTGAGTAAAATATATTGTTTTTCAATGAAATAAGAAGAGAAATAACACTTCAGATGTAATAAAAAATGATTCCAAACCTCACTGCTTAAGTATGTTAGGCATACCTAAATACTGACTTTAAAAGGTAGAACTTTAGGATAGAAAGATAAAGAACGACAGTGGTGCAATCCATAATTCAAGCTACAAGAGAGGTTAAGGAACAATGAGCACAGGGCTTAGTGTGACAAAAAACAATCACACATACATAACTCTCTCAAAAACCCCAAACAACCCCCAAACCAAAAACAAATATAAAAATGAATAAAAAACTTTCAAACAAGCACAAAACCCAAACAAACTATGTGTAGCATGCATCCAACAGTGACTAGTACTTTTCTGTGCATATGTGCAGAAAAAAGATTGGACACTAATATAATTGGGCTTTACCAGTGGCTGACTCTTGTTGGATGGTGTGACAAGTGATTTATATTTTTTTTAAAAAATTATTTTCCTATTTCACTTTTAAAATGTAAACTCAAGCATAAAGGAGAAAAAGAGAGAGCAAATGTAGGATAAATGTGCATTTTTACAACATGCGTTGAAATACCCAAATCAAGATCCTTCTTGGTACCTTTCCATCCCCCATTCATGGGGATGTGCACTGAGTCGAGGAAACTCAAGGCTGACATAATGATTTTAAAGACAAATATAAATTAATAACTGATACATCATTCAAGTAGATGAGAATATATATTTTTAAAATATAGAATGTCTATGGGAATATAGCATACAAATATGCCTGAGAAGCTAGATAAAATTTTAAAACATTGATCAATTTTGGGTTATTAATGGAAACCAAGGATGTATAAAATGCCAGTCTAGTGTTCTGAGGCTTATGATAAGAATCAGATATATTCTTCACAAAACATTTTTGGTGTCACTACCAGGTTTGGATTATGGGAATGGTTGATCACTGGGCTGACCCAGAATGGCATTTTTAACTTCAAATTTTCTCCAGCAAGAAATCCTTATGTTACATCTTTTTAAATTAAATTTTTATTTTTATATTAATTACAGTTTATTCACTTTATTTTATTTTTTTAATTTTTTATTTAACTTTTATTAATTACACTTTATTCCTTTTGTATCCCCCCATAAGCCCCTCCCTCCTCCCCTCCCGGTCCCACCCTGGCCCCCTTTCTGCATGCATGCCTCTCCCCAAGTCCACTGATAGGGGAGAGTTTATTCACTTTATATCCCAGCTGTAACCCCCTCCCTCCCTCCCTCCCAGACTCATCCTCCCTCCCTCATCTACTCCCATTCCCCTCTCTAAGTCCACTGATAGGGGAGATCCTCCTCCCCTTCCATCTGACCTATGTTACATCTTAAAGGTAATGCCTCCAAGAAAGTCAAAACTACAAATGCCAGTCATAATTGAGAAGTTATGTTTAGCTTTGGCAACAGTCAGTGGGGTCATATTTTGTATGTGTGTCCTTCCTGGACTCAAGAAGCTGGATGTGAATGTTGTTTCCCTTTGACAAAAGAAAGGATACTTTCTGGTAAAAGAATTTTAAAGAATTATTATATACAAATTATTAGGGTAAGATATCTTTGAATATGTTTCATTTTGTCATATATTCCTATTTAAAATTGAATTTCTTATATTGAAGAGCACAGCCTTTCTTACTACAGAAGAACAAGATGTTATCATTAAAAAGGTTGATTTTAAAAATGCTGTTTATTCTTTAATTTTAGGCAATCTATTGAATTCATGTTCTTAAGCTATCATTAAGCATCAAATTATGCTGAACATCAAAAAGTGTAACCAAAATACAGTATCTTAAATTGTACATTTCAAAATTCTGAACTTTTACATAGTTGAATTACGTTTAATTGTTGAATCTTTTAATCAGAAAAACTTTTAGCAAAGTAGCAAAGAATTTATGTTTAATATGTTTAAATCTGTCTTTTAACTTATTTAATTCACTAGTGTAATTGCAACAAAATGAGAAATTGTGAAAAATCTGTTTTTATTTTGAAATGAAAATTTTGGTGATAGTGTCAAACTCTTATTCTAAACCACAGCAAAACAAATGAAAGCAAGCAAGCATACACACACAAACACACACACACACACACACAAACCAACACTGAATGAACACACAAACACAAAACTTCTTTGTATGAAGATTTGAGAGATCATGAAAGCTGGCAATTCTAAGCAGCATATCACTATAAATGTATTTTCCCTCAAATATTCCAGAATAAATTTCATAATGCACTGCAATTGCAATTTATAACACAGTTCCAATATAATAGAAGGGAAGTTGAGATTTTGTTTTCTTGTTTAATCTAATTTTACTGAAATAGAGCATAAGTAGTTTTGCTTAGAGCTTAAAGCTGGATTTGAGGTCCTAGGATGTCAGGATTGTATTATTGGGCACAGAGTGATTTAAAATAAGAGGTGATACTGCTTTTACAATCAGTGCTTCAAGGGCTTAATAAGTCAATGCAGTAAAAGGTACTTACTCTTCTGCTAAAATCTGGCACTCAGCAGTGATGAGCTGCATGGAGCCACATTGGTCTGGAAAGACTTCAACACAGGCTTGCTTTGAGGTGGACACAAAAACAGCTGGAAAAAAGTCACCTAAAGTTATGCTTTACAATCCTGCCATTCAGGGTTCTATTTACTGTTGAATGAAAAAGTCGTTATTAGAAATTTTTCAAATAAAAATATTCTCAGGAGACAAACTATCTTTAATTTGCCACCCTTCATGAACATTTTATGCCTTGATTAATGATTAAAAGTAACATATATTCCATTTGTGGAGAAAGACATGAACATACATTTCTGAGAACTAATTTCTTGTTCTTTGCAAAACAAAAAGGTAACAAATTTGTAAGAAATAATCGTGTTGGTCATTTCCAAAAATAAACCATGAAAGCTCCTTGGTATTCCTGTTACTCACGCTATATGGCACAGATATTACTTTGAGAATCATATTTCAAGTGTATTCATTATGTGGAATGTCAAGGGAGGGGGTAGAGTGCGCCAGAGCCCCGCAAGACACAGGAAACTTGGGTGCGCAAAGCCCAGCCCTGAGGTAGCAAAAAGGTTGATTTCTCCTTTTCAGGTGTTTACCTTTCGAATCAATGTTTAAGTTTCCTGATCTCTTTTAATCTACCAGAATACCTGAGAAAATGACTGCTAAATTCTTCAGTGAATTCAGCGTAAAAAAAAAAAAAAACAAAAAAAAAACTCTTTGAAAAGAATTAATTTGTTCTTTTGTTAAATAGACAGAATTCAGGATGAGAAATTTTCAACTGTACCACCGGGAAGGAGCCAGGCAACTTGATTTCACAAGATACCTCATTCAAGCCGGCGAGCAAGTAATAACAGCAACAATAATAAACTAGGTAGAAAATGCAAGGACATAACCAGTTACTTTTCTTTTAAGCTCTGGAAAAAAAATTTACATCCACGAAAATAACAATACCCTCAAGGCGGGAAACAAAAGTGCAGAAATAAAGCAAAATAAAACAAAACACCAATGATTTCCAGTCTCTCCCCCCTAAGCCATAAATACTTATCCCTTAGGTGTCTAAATAAATGGTGACCCGAGCAGGGCAAGCCTCTTGTGTACATTCCTCAGAGAATCTAAATTTCTCCCCTCAATAAAATAAGCACCTAGTTCACTTACCAGTCAATGTATAACAAAAAAAAAAAAAAAAAAAAGCCCCGGACAGAATTAGACCAGATTTTCTGCAAAGCGTTCACAGAGAGTAAGAGCTCCGAATTCTGTGACTAACTGCACATGGAAAAGTATAGTTGCCGCAAAGTCAAGGAGCATAGCTAAGCAGATACAAAACTGCTTCTCCCAGAGCGTCGCTCTTCAGTCAGGTACTTCTCGTTCTGAGTTCAGATAGCAAGTTTTTCGGCAACAGTGACCGATTCAAGATTTAGAAAGAGCTGGAAAACAGTCCCTAATACAAAGACAAGCAAGCGAAGCTAAGGGAAGAAAGACAGAGCTGACGGGACCTATGGGGCCGATCGCCAGACGCACGGCACTAGAGAGCAGTTGGAAGGTCCATGTGGCACCCAATGACTAGCGGGGGCCCGCGCCATTTACATGGTCTCAATCCAGATGAAAGCCCACATGTAGGAGGAACTTCTGGTGTCCTCTCGCCCTCCCCCACTCCCGATCCCAAACTCAGAAACTCTTCCCTCCAAAAATATCCCCTCACCTCCTCGAGCGGGCCCCAACAGCCCCGTAACCCTATCCATCAGCATCTCAGCAACAGGCACATCCAGCCCCTGGCCTGCTTGTCCCGCCCCTCCCCGCCCCCTCTCCCCTCCCCGCCCCTCTCTAGCCGCCTGGTGCTCCTTGCCCCTTTCCATCCCGTCACCACCGCACCATTGGAGCCCCTTCGGCATGCACTCGTCCTGGTCCAGGCTGCTCACGCCCCCTTGGTGGGGTGGCTAGCCCGTGTCTCCAAAGACGCCAACAGCCTTCGTGGGGGGGGGGGGGAAGAAGAAAGGCACAAAGTTAGGAGCTACTGCAGCAGCTGTTCCAAGCCCTAAGACTGAGAAGGGAGGGGTGGAAAAGAAAAAGTGACAGGGGGGAAAAAAGAGTGGCTGTGCCCCCCGCCCCCCACTGTCCTCGCAGCAGGGTCACAGGCCCTTGGCCCCAGAAGGGTACCAACACACTAACCAGGCCACCAGGTCAGGGGAAAAGGGAGGGAGGGGGCGGGGACTGGTCGTGGCTCCTTGACCACCCCTCTCAACCCGTGCTGACAAAGATCCCATTCTTTCTTATTATCCCTGTTGGGTCTTCTCTGTCCTTTAAGCCCCTGAGCTTTTCCGAAAGCCCTGGACCTCATTGCTATAGTGTGCAAGCAACAAGTTATTAAAGGAACAACTGGAAGTGGTGGATTGAGCACTCCTAGATTTCAACCTTTGAGGTTTGGGGGCACAGAAGGACCTCTGCTTCTGAGGTCTAGGCAAGGCAGAATGAGCCTAAGTGAGTGCCAGGCCGGGTACAAAGCGAGCTTCCTAAAAGACATTGCACCCCATCCACCCCCCCCCAAAAAAAAAAACAGGGAAAGAATAATACAAACCAAACTTTATCTACTTGCTCTTCTCTTGTCCCTTTGGCACTTTCTAGGTCGCTTGAGCTGACAACTTACTAGCGGCTGTGCAGCGGTTCTCATTTTCTTGGCCAGGGTCTGTGTGTTGAGAGAGGTTCCCATTCCCAAATCTAGACAGTTGTGAGTCTCCCGACTCTGCAGGCGGTCCTTGGTCCACCCCAGATCCGTCCCTTACAGCTGCCAGCCTCTGCAGCCTGGCTTTCTGAAAGCGGGTTAAAACTCATCGATGGGCATCAAAGGACATTGACTCGGATGTGTGTCTACCCCCGCCCCGCAACCCCCCGGACCCAGGGATGGAAAGCCAATGCTGCGAGTTCTTTCCTATCAGGGCCTTTTGCCTCTTTGTATACGACGCTATTCACTAATTTGCGCAATCATGGGACCGGCCAACCTTTTCTTGCTTTCTCTTGAGAGATTAGCACTCCCAATTTGCAAACCTATCTCCTTGGCCATTTTATTGTGTGGCTTCTGTTTCTTAAGGGTCTGTGGCAGCTGCGGCTCAAAAGTGAAAGGGTCCAGAAGAGGAAATTGCTGAATCATAGGATTGGACACAAGTGTTCTCTAACAAAAGGATTTGTGAAGGGAAAGAGCAAGGGCACTTATAAAATACTGTAACTCAGAAAGAATGGTGTGGCCAGGCTCCCTCTTCTCTGCCAACTTCCACCCCTCCATTCCTGTCATCTTTAATAAGAGGATTGGAAAAATTCCCTAGCCTGTCTTGGGCCAGAGTAAACAAACAAACTGCCCTTAAGAGTTGAAGATTTATTTGCATTTTTCTACAATAAATATCCAGTTAGACCAGCAGCAGACGTATAATATAGGATAAACATACTAAAATCTGTACACCTAAAGAAGCCAAGCAAGGAGGACCCTGGGTAAGATGATCAATCCTTTTTCAGAAAGGCAATCATGATAGAGGGAGAAAACAGGGAACAGGACAGGAGCCTACCACAGAGGGCTTCTGAAAGACTCTACCTAGCAGGGTATCAAAGCAGATACTAAGACCCATAACCAAACTTTGGACAGAGTGCAGGGAACCTTATGAAAGAAATGGGCAGTAGAAAGACCTGGAGGGGGCAAGAGGTCCACAAGGAGAGCAAAAGTACCAAAAATCTGGCCCAAGGGTCTTTTCTGAGACTGATACTCCAAACAAGGACCATGCATGCAAATAACCTAGAACCCCTGCACATATGTGACCCATAGACTAAGTCTCTAAGTGGGTGCCCTAATAAGGGGAAGAGAGGCTGTCTCTGACATGAACACAGTGGCTGGCTCTTTGATCACCTCCCCCTGAGCCGGGAGGTGGGGGGCAGTCTTACCAGGCCACAGAAGAAGAAAATGCAGACAGTCCTGATGAGACCTGATAGGCTAGGTTCAGATGGAAGGGGAAGAGGACCTCCACTATCAGTGGACTTGGGGAGGGGTATGGAAAGAGAAGAGGGAGAGGGTAGGCTTGGGAGGGGACGAGGGAGGAGGCTAAAGCTGGGATACAAAGTGAATAAATTGTAATAAATAAAAAATAAATTTAATAAAAAAGAAAGAAAAAAAGAGTTGTAGGGATGCTTATGTCTGACAGAAGACAAGTGCCAGGAGCCCGGTTTGTGATGTGGTGATTCTCAAGAGGGAAGTTCAGTCAATTCATTTCAATTCAATTCAATTCAATTCAATTCAATTCAATTCAATTCAATTCAATTCAATTCAATTCAGTTCAGCTGACTTATAATTTAGAGCCCTCTGATGCTGGCATCAGATAGAAAGGGATATACTCCCAACTTCATAAACTGTGGTAGTGTGGGGGAATGGGAGACTATCTCCCAGTAGCGAAGATTGAAGCCATCAGACAAGGACGACAGATCTGTGGAATGGAGTAGGAACTACCTGTCTCAGATAAAGGTAAGACTAGTGCAAAAAGAGACAAGGAACAATAAGAACAGAGTGAGCTCACAGAGTTAGGCAGGTCCTGGAAACTAGGAACCGGAAGCTATAAGGGAAGTTAATGGGACCTTGATGTTTAAGTTCTCATAGGAACTAATCTGTATGATGCAGGGGCAGACACAAGAAGTTTCTGGGAGAGGCTCAGTGGGCCAACGATTTAAAAGAACATGCCTTGACAGATGTAACTTAGAGGATAGAATGTGAGAATCATTAAATCATCTGCATTTCTCACTGAAGGAAGTAGTAAAAGCCAGTGAGTGAAGAGGCTTGCTCTTTAGTGGCAAAATTGGTCTCTTGATTATCAACTTTGTGCTGTTCTCCACATAAACATTCACAGTGTGTAGGGCATAGAGACCCATGTTTCAGTTTGCAGCACTGCACCTTGCCTGGTGAAGGAGATGTTTTAGGACCGGGTAAGGCTGCCACAGTTGAAAGAAGTCCTTTTGAGCGGCAAGGGTCATGTCTTACTAAGATTTCTATCCCTTTCATGATTTCCTGCTTTAACTGACTCAAAAAAAAAAAAAAGTAAAGTTAAGCAAGGGAGTCTGCTTATGGCTCCCCAAGTGCTGTGTTAATCAGTATATGTGATCTGAGACAATTTCTTTGTAGAGGCATTTGAAAGCTTATACAGAGGTAGATAACTTATTCACCAGATAAATGACAGCTTACTAGGACATACTACTTAAAGGAATGTAGTCTAGGTCTGGGCAACCATGAAACAGAGGGTTTTAAAAACAGGAGGACTCTGGAGAGACCTGATAAAACAGGGTCAGTTGAAAGCGGAGGAGGACCTCCCCAATCAGTGGACTTGGAAAGGGGCAGGGAGGAGACCAGGGAGGGAGGATGGGATTGGGAGGGAATGAGGGAGCAGGATACAGCTGGGATACAGAGTTAATAAAATGTAACTAATAATAAAAAAAAAAAACAAAATTAAATTAGAAAAAAATGGTATGTAGAGATCATACCCTGAAAATACCCTTAGTGGCCGAGTTGAACCTAAGTAAATCAATAGTCAAAAACTCTTAGAGGCCGGCAGTATCCTAGCAAATAGTCACATCCTATGCATAGATGCACATGCTTCTCTTTAATAGAATTTGAGTTGGACTTCTGGAAATGTGAGCCTTATTCCAAACAGTTTTACTGAAAGGAATTGGGTGACAAATGAGAGAAAAATTCTAAAGAATGCTCCAAAATTACTATCAAACTACAGAATGGAAAACAAGTCAAGGTAGTTCTTAAGTGTAAACATGCATCCAAATAACAAATAAGCATTGTTTAGCATTTCTAAAAACTTTTTTGGCTTTTCAGTTTTTGTTTTGTTTTGGTTTTTTTTTTTGAGATAAAATCTTACACTGAAAACTGGGTGTGGCCTGGAATTTACATGCAGCCCAGGCTGGCACTAAACTCTCTATAATCCTCCTGCCTCTGCCTCTGCAGTGCTAGGCTTACAGGCGTGAGCTCCTATGCTAGGGTATCAACAGATTGTGGTTACTCCAAAAAGGACAAAGCCATTGTAAAGATGTGTCAGGTTGAACTGGAAAGAGACTTCATGTAGCAGATTTAGTATAAAATATTATTTGTGACACCTAAATCCAGGAATCTTAGTGCACTTACTAGTAGTTATTTTAAAAAGCATGTCATATAATACACTTTTCATTTGAAAGTATTTATAGCCCAATGTTAAGCAATTTATAATAGAAATATGGAAGTTACACAATGAAAATATTTGGGGATTACCTCAATGTTTTTATAACAGGAAAGATTTCTTTTTTAGTTTTATTGAGGTATAAAAGACAACAAAAATTTATTACTTTTTCATTGTTGCTATAGAGTACTTGAATTAACAACTTCAAAGAGAAGGAGAGCAACAGAACCAGAAAATTTGAACACAGGGAAATTCCCAGAGACCCATATTCCAACCAAGTACCAGGCATGGAGATAACCTAGAACCCCTGCACAGATGTAGCCCATGGCAGTTTAGTATCCAAGTGGGTTCCATAGTAATGGGAAGAGGGACTGTCTCTGACATGAACTGATTGGCCTGCTCTTTGATCACCTCCCCCTGACGGGGGAGCAGCCTTACCAGGCCATAGTAGAGGACAATGCAGCCACTTTTGATGTGAACTGATAGACTAAGATCAGAAGGAAGGAGAGGAGGACCTCCCCTATCAGTGGACTTGGGGAGGGGCATGCGTGAAGAAGGGGGAGGGAGGGTGGGACCGGGATGGGAGGAGGGAGGGGGTTATGAGGGGATACAAAGTGAAGAAAGTGTAATTAATAATAAAAAAGAGAGAAGGAAAGACTTATCTTAGCGCATGCTTTCAGGAGACCCAGTCCTCTACGGTGTAGAGAATAGGGCAGAGCAGAATAACTGGCTAGTACACTATCAGTATCATGGTAGCAGAGGAATTTATATTACAGTGGCAGAATAGTTGATATTACAGTGGCCCATAAAGAGGAGGAGGAGAAGAGGTGAGGGAGGGAGAATGAATATGAGCATTTGTGTAATCCTGCTACCTGCTTTTCTCTTTCTCCCTCTCTTTTAAAAGATTTTATTTATTTTATGGATGAGTGCTCTATACACATGTATGCCTTCATGCCAAATGAGGTCATCAGACCCCAGTGTAGATGGTTGTGAGCCACGAGGTGGTTGCTAGGAATTGAACTCAGGATTTCTGGAAGAGCAGACAGTGCTCTTAACCACTGTGCCTTCTCTCCAGCATCTTGGCTTTCTCTTTTATTCCCTTTGAGCCTAGGACTTGAGGAATATGTAACTCATATTGAAGGTGTGTTGTTGTGGGTTATTAATATTTATTATTGATTCATCTTTTAGTTAAGCCTTGGTTATTCCTAAACCGGCTGTATACCCAAATCACCACACAGAGACTACGATTTATTTAATTACCCTAGAGCACAATGCTGGACAATAGTTACTCCATCCTAAACCTTCAAGCCCGCATAGTTTCCTACCATTCAGATTTACCACATTATGACTTGCTTTTAGTCATTTCTTAGTTCCGGTTCATCTCTCCTCATGGTTCCAATTCCTCTTGTTCTGCAAACATATAACTTCTCACAAGCATTATACAGTTCTAAAATTATAAATGTATGAGATGTGCAGGATGAAACTAAATTGTAAACCAATTTTATCCATGCCCATTAAAAGAATGGCATAATAAATTTTGAGGTTATTGTAGCCAATGATTTATTGGCTATGTATTGAAGTTCTGGCTGGAGACATATTTGATGTCTCAGTCAGTTTCAGAGTTATTCCCATGTAAAGGGATCAGCAGTATATGTTACCTGTTCTGTTTAGTCTTCTTGAGTATATCTTTCTTCTATTGCTCTTTTCAGGAAGTGACTTCACATGCATACTTAGAAATAAGCTTTTCTAATTTTCCAGGCACTTTCTAAACAAACGAAGTTGATGAATCAAGATTATCCATGGAAAAATTATATGTATTTGAGGTGTATAATGTGATCTTTTGATATTTGCTGTGAGGAGATCCATAATACCCTTACATGGTTACCAATCACGTGACTGTGGTGAGTATGCTTAAGCATTGCTCTTAATAGTTCGAATATATAATAAACTATTAATTATAGTCATCATGCTATAGGTTAGAATTCCCCAGAATTTTGTGTTATAGACAAAATTGTAATTTTTATCATCATTTCTCTGTTACTTTACCCTTGATCTACAAACCTCAGCTCTACTCAGCATTTATGAGTTTCATTTTTCAAAATTTCACATATCAATGAAATCAGATAGCATTTATTTTTCTGGTTCTGAATAATATTTTATAGTAATTTTCTATACCTGTAAACTCATAGGTTGTTTCCGTGTCTTGGCTCTTGTGAATAATTCTTCAGTGATCTTGGGAGTGTATATATCCTCATGAGGTGTTAATTTTGTTTCCTTTGGTCATACTCCTAGAAGTAGGTTTCCTGGATCATATGTTATCTCTATTTTTAGCACCTCGAGTAACTTCTATGCTTATTTTCCATGATGTGCTAATTTACCTTCCCACCAACAATGTATAAGGTTTCCTATTTCTCCACATTTTTACTAGCATTTGTTATCTTGTGACTTTTGATACTAGCCATCCTAATGGCTAGTATCAAGTGGTCAAGACCTCACTGTGGTCTTGGTTTGCATTCCTGTGATGATGAATAACGGTAGTGCATTTATGTACCTGTTGGCCATTTCTGTGTTTTCTTTGAAAAAAAATCTACTTAAGTGTTTCATCTATTTTATTTTATCTTATAACTAGGCTATTGGTAGTTTAAACATATATATCTATATATGTATATATATGTATATTTGCTGTGAGTTTTACGTTTTCTGGATATCAGCTCCATTTAAGATACACACTTTGCAAATACTTTCTCCCATCTTATATGTTGTCTTCTAATCTTGTTGTTTGTTTCCTTTATTGTGCAAGACGTTTTCAGTTTGATGTAATCTTACTTATTTACTTTCGCTTTGTTTCTTGCTGTGCCTCTGGTGTCATATCCAAAAGAGGACTGCTAAACCCAATGTGCTATGGATCTTATCTTCTGTTTTCTTCTTAAAATTTTAAGTCTTAAATATTTAATTCATTGTGGGTTGATCATTGTTTATGGTGTAAGGTAAGGAACTAATTTCATCTTTTCCTTATTACATATATATATATTTTTTGGCAAGATGGGGCATTCCTTTCCTGTTTCTAGACTGTAAACAAAAATTTTTCTGGTTTATGCCACAGAGTACAACGTTAGCTTTGGACTGTCATATATTGTCTTTATCAAGTTTAGAATAATTCATCTTCTAGCTAATTTATGAGTTCCAATAATGAAAAGTTACTGTGTTTGTCAAATACCTTTTAACACCTATTAAAATGTTCATATGGTTTTTGTCCTTCATTCTGCTAGTGGTGTGTTTTGCTCATGGATTTGCATATGTTAAATCATCCTTTCATCTGTGAACTGAATCTCAGTTGTTCATAATAATGTTTTTAAAAAATGTTCTATTGGATTTGATTTGCTTATATTTTGCTGAGTATTCTCGTATTTGTGTTAATCAGAGAGAGTGTGCTTTAATTTTCCTTACTTGTAGTATCTTTGTCTGGTTTTGGAATCTGGATAATTCTGGCCTCATAAACTTAGTTCAGAAGTGTTCTTCCTTGTTTCTTTTTTGGAACAGTTTAAGACAGAATGGTATTAGTTAATTAATTTAAAAATGTTCACAGAATTCTCTTTTCTTCTTAGTTAGCCTGGCCAAAGACTTATAAATTTTCTTGATCTTTTCGAAAAAGCAACTTTTGGTTTTAATAATTTTCTGTTCCTTGCTTCTAGTTTCAATGATTTGTACTTAAATAATTTTGCTACTTCTTCTGCTTCTTTTGGATTTAATTTACTCTTTTTTTTTTTTTTTTTTTTTTTTTTAGTGTCCTAAAGTAGAATCTTAGGTGACAAGTTTTTCACTATTTGTTCTTTTAAAAATATGAATCTTGGGCTGGAGAGATGGCTCAGAGGTTAAGAACACTCACTGTTCTTCCAAAGGTCCTGAGTTCAATTCCCAGCAACCACATGGTGGCTCATAACCATCTATAGTAAGATCTGGTGGACAGGCAGAATGTTATATAAACACAATTTTGCTGCATTTGACAAATTTTGCTAAGTTGAGTTTTTATTTAGTTTCAAATATTTTAAGATTTATTTTGATATTCTCCCATTAACTCAGACATTATTTAGAAGTATACTGGCTATGTATTTGGGGTGGGGGTGAGGGTCTAAAAAGGCGGTGACCAGTGGGCACCATATCTGAGGGGCGGAGGATCCAAAACTCAGAAACTAGTGAGTAGAAGGGTGGCTGAAGCCAGAACATTGATATTGAGGTTTCCTTGGCATAGGGGACAATCTGTGAGCTGGGACAATTTAGATCCAGGTTGCCTGTGGATGTCTCCAGGGTCTAAGAGTGGGGAATATTTGACTCCCTGCACTGTTTCTTGTCCCAAGCATGGCCTCCCTGCCAGGCAGCCAAACAGATGACACCACTGACAGATCTCCTACACTTTCATTTGCCTCTGCCAGCCCAAATCTGAGAGTAGAGAATGGGGGTGGGGTGAGGACCCTGGTTCTTTCTGCATAGGCCTACAAACCAGTGAGTGCTCTTTCAAGTGAGTGCGTGGAGAGCCCCAGATCCAGGGTCTCTCTATGCTAGCAGCCAGACATCTGATCCCTCCCACCTACACCCCCTACTGTGGGTAACATAGGGATCCTTAGGACAGCTATCTCAATGCTGAATCCCTTGTTCTGTGAGTCTCCCAGAGGAGTCCAGGCAAACAATTCCCAGAGCCAAGATGGTGCAACCCAGACAGATCTGAATGCTTGGAGGACAGTATGACAGGCCTTTGGGCCACTGAGGCATTCAGGGCACCTGCACATGTGCATTGTGCCTGCGAACTGCACCAGCACTCCCACCTGTGCTTATGCTCCACACTGCCAGGCATCTACATGCACTAGTACCCTGTCCTCCAAGGCACACTTTCACACACACTCCTGCACTTGCACACACGTGCTTGTGACCTTCCTCCCTTAACTACAGCTGAAACACCAACATACACTCTCAAACCAGTGGACCTTTTTCATCTTCCTGAAGAATACTCCAGACACCAGAGAAAGACGGACCCGTCTGCACTATAGGCTCCAGGAAAAAACAGTGAAGGTCACAGATAAGCACATGGCTAGAGGCTCATGTAAGAACACTTCCAACAAAAATCATGACATTATGGCTTCACCAGCAACCCCCAAAATCAATGGATATTTTAATTCATCAGAAACACAGGAAAATGATCTCAAATCTATGCTTATTCAGTTATTAGAGGCACATAAAGAAGAAATGAACAAAGCTCTTAAAGAAACACAGACAAATACAGCCAAACAAAGAGAGGAACATGTAAAGGAACATATAGAGGCACATATAGTGGTATATAGAGAGGAAACAAACAAAAGATAGAGGCCATCATGGGCAGACAGGAATCCACATTCAAACAGATGAAGGAAATGGTGCAAGATATGAAAACAGAATTCACACACCGAGAAACTCCTGGAGATGGATAATGTAGTGAACACATCAAAAACCACAGAGGTAAGCATCACCAACAGAATTCAAGATGTGGAGGAGAGAATCTCTGGCACCGAAAGCACACTTGAAGAAATCAATACATCTCTCAAAAAAGACATAAAACCAGAAAAGGTCCTGACACAAAACTTCCAAGAAATCAAGGACACCATGAAAAGACAAAAACCTAAAAATAATAGGAATAGATGAAAAAGAGGATTCCAGGCTCTAACGTCCAAAAAATATTCTCTAAAAAAATTATACAAGAAAATTTCTCCAACTTAAAGAAAGAGATGTCCATAAACATACAAGAGCCCTATAAAACACCAAATAAATTAGCCCCCCAAAAAACTCCTCATGTCACATATTAGTCAAAACTGTAAATCTACAGAACAAAGAAAAAATATTAATAGCAGCAAGGGAAAAAGCCAAGTAACATATAAAGGTAGACCTATCAGAATAATACCAGACTTCTCAACAGAAAATCTGAAAGCCAAAAGGGCCTGGGCAGATGTCATGCAGACTCTAAGAGAACACAGATGTGAAACCAGATTACTATATGCAGCAAAGCTTTCAAGCAACAAAGATGGAGAAAACAAAATATTCCGTGAAAAACTAAACTTAAACAATATCAACACAGGGAACCAGCCCTACAGAAGATTTAAAGGAAAACTCCAATCCAATGAAATCAACTACCCAAGAAAACACAAGATACAGATAACTTCACAACAAAAAATTAAAAGAAAACAAGCACAGAAACACAGTATCACCACCAACTCCACAATAAAAGGAACTAACATTCATTGGTCACTATTATCTATTAACATCAACGGATTTAACTCTCCAATAAAAAGACCGAGACTAACAGAATGGTTGCAGAAACAGGATCCAACATTCTGCTGTATCCAAGAAACACACCTCTTTGACAAAGATTAACACTACCTCAGAGTAATGGGCTGGAAAAAGGCTTTTCAAGCAAATGGACCCTGAAGACAAGCTGGATTAGCCATCCTAATATCTAATAAAATAGACTTTCAATCAAAATTAATAAAAAAAAGATGAGGAGGGACACTTCATTCTAATGAAAGGAAAAATCCAATAAGAGGACATTTCAATCCTGAACATCTATGCCTCAAATACAAGAGCACTTACATTCATAAATGAAACATTATTAAAGCTTAAATCACACATCAATCCCAACACCTTAATAGTGGAAGATTTCAACATTCCACTCATTCTGTCAGATGATCTAGACAGAAACTATATAGGGAAATAACGACACTTACAGAGGTCGTAAATCAGATGGACCTAATAGATGTCTACAGAACTTCTCACCAAAACTCAAAAGAGTATGCTTTCTTTTCAGCACCTCAAGGAACCTTCTCAAAAATTGACCATGTATTAGGGCCAAAGCAAGTCTCAACAGATGCAAGAAGATTGAAATAATCCCTTGTATTCTATCAGACCACCATGGATGAAAACTAAACCTAAACAACAATAGAAATAACAAAAAGGCTACATACACATGGAAACTAAACAACTCTCTACTCAATGACAGCTTGGTCAGGGAAGAAATAAAAATGGAAATTAGAGAATTCCTAAAATTCAATGAAAATGAGGGTAGAACTTACCCAAACTTATGGGACACAATGAAAGCAGTGCTAAGAGGAAAGCTCATAGCACCAAGTGCCTTCAAAAAGAAGTTTGAAGCATCTCATACAAGCAGCTTAAGAGTACACCTAAAAGCCCTAGAAAAAAAAAGAAGCAGACACACCCAAGAGGAGTAGACAATTAGAAATAATCCAACACCGATCTGAAATCAATCAAATAGAAACAAAGAAAACAACTCAAAGAATCAATGAAACCAAGAGCTGGTTCTTTGAGAAAATCAACAAGATAAACAAACACTTAGCCAAACTAACTAAAAGGCAGAGAAAAATTATCCAAATCAGCAAAATCAGAAAAAAAGGGGGGACATAACAACAGACACTGAGGAAATCCAGACAATCATTAGGTCTTACTACAAAAGGCTATAAGACACAAAATTTGAAAATCTACATGAAATGGGCAGTTTTCTTGATAGATTCCATTTACTGAAATTAAATCAAGATCAGGTAAATAGATTAAATAGTCCTTTATTACACAAGGAAATAAAAGCAGTCATCAAAAGTCTCCCTTCCAAATAGAGCCCAGGGTCAGATGGCTTCAATGTAGAATTCTACCAGACCTTTAAAGAAGTGCTAACTCCAGTTCTCTTCAAACTCTTCCACAGAATAGAAATAGAAGGAACATTAGCAACTTCATTCTATGGGGCCACAGTCACCTTGATACCTAAAGCTCACAAAGACCCAAAAAAAGGAAAGAGAATTTCAGGCCAGTCTCACTTATGAACGTTGATGCAAAAACACCCAACAAAATACTCTCAAACTGAATCCAAGAACACATAAAATATATCATCCACCATGACCAAGTAAGCTTCATCTCAGGTGTTCAGAGAGGGTTCAACATACGGAAATCCATCAATGTAATCCACTACATAACCAAACTGAAGGAGAAAAACCACAAGATCATCTCCTTAGATGCCTAAAAAGCATTTGACAAAATCCAACACCCATTCTTGTTTAAAGTCTTGGAGAGAGCAGGGATACAAGGCACATACCTAAACATAGTAAAGATAATATACAGTCAGCTTATAGCAGAGAAACTTCAGTCAATGCCATTGAAATCAGGGAGAAGGCAAGGATGCCCACTCTCTCCATATCTTTTTAACATAGTACTTGAGGTCATAGATGGAGCTATAAGACAACTAAAGGAGATCAAGGGGATACAAATGGGAAAGGAAGAGGTCAAAGTGTCACTATTTGCAGATGATATGATAGTATACATGAGCAACCCCCAAAATTCAACCAGAGAATTCCTTCAGGTGACAGACACCTTGAGCAAAGTGGATGGATACCAAATTAACTAAAAAAAAAAAAAAAAAAAAAAAAAAAAAATCAGTAGCACTCCTGTATACAAAAGACAAAAGGACTGAGGAAGAAATTAAGGAAACAACAACTTTTACTGTAGCCACAAATAAAATGAAGTACCTTGGTGTGACTGTAACAAGCACGTGAAAGACCTGTTTGAAAAAAAACAAAAAACAAAAACAAAAACAAAACAAAACAAAAAACCCAACAACTTCAAATCTCTGAAGAAAGAAATGGAAGAGGATATCAGAAGATGGAAAGATCTTCCATGATCATGGATCAGCAGGATTAGCATATTTAAAATGGACATCCTGCCAAAAGCAATCTACAGATTCAGTGCAATTCCCATCAAAATACCAACACAAATCTTTACAGACCTTGAAAGAACAATTCTCAATTTCATATTGAAAAACAAAAAACCCAGAATTGCTAAAACATTCCTGTACAACAACAGATCATCTGGAGGTATCTCCATCCTTGATCTCAAGCTGTACTATAGGGCAACAGTAATAAAAACTGCATGATACTGACATAGAAACAGAATGCTGGATCAATGGAATCGAATAGAGGACGTAGAAATAAACCCACATGTCTACATATAATTAATTTTGGACAAAGAAGCCAAAACCACACAATGGCAAAAAGACAGCATCTTCAGCAAATAGTGCTGGTTTAACTGGATATCTACATGTATAAAAATGCAAAAAGATCCATATTTATCACCCTGCACAAAACTACAGTCCAAGTGAATCAAAGACCTCAACATAAAACCAGACACACTAACCCTGTTAGAAGAAAAAGTGGGGAAGAGCCTTGAACTTTTGGCACAGGAGACAACTTCCTGATCAGAACACCAACACCGCAGGCTCTAAGATCAACAATCAATAAATGGGACCTCATGAGACTGAGAAGCTTCTGTAAAGGAAAGGACACTGTCATAAGAAGAAAATGCCAGGCTGCAAATTGGGAAAGGGTCTTCACCAACCCTATATCTGACAGAGGGCTAATATCCAGAATATATTAAGAACTCAAGAAGTTAAACAGCAACAAACCAAGTAATCCAATTACAAACATGGGATACAGAGTTAAACAGAGAATTCTCAGTAGAGGAATATTGAAAGGCAGAGAAACACTAAGAAGTGCTCAACATCCTAACTTATCAATGAAATGAAAATCAAAACAACCCTGATACTACTCAGCAATTAAAATCAAGGAAATCATGAAATTTGCAGGGAAATGGTAGGAGCTAGAAAAGATTATCTTAAGTGAAGTATCCCAGAAACAGAAAAATACACGTGGTATATACTCACATATAAGTGGATACTAGACATATAATATAGGATAAACCTACAAAAATCTGTACACCTAAAGAAGGTGAGCTAGAAGGAGGATCCTGGGTAAGAATATCAATCTTCATTCAGAAAGGCATACGGGGCAGACATTGTAAGAAGGAGAAAACAGGAAATAGGACAGGAGCCTATCACGGAGGGCCTCTGAAAGATTCTACCCAGCATTGTATAAAAGCAGATAATGAGACTCGTAAACAAACATTGGCCAGCGTGCAGGGAATCTTAGGAAAGAAGGGAGAGATAGAAAGAACTGGAGAGGCCAGGAGCACCACAAGCATAGCAACAGAACCAAATATCTGTGGACAGGGGTCTTTTCTGAGACTGATACTCCAACCAAGGACCATTCCTGGATATAACCTAGAACCCTTGCTCATATGTACCCCATGGCAGCTCAATATCCAAGTGGGTTTTTTAGTAAAGGGAACAGGAACTCTTTCTGACCTGAACTCAGTGGCTAGCTCTTTGACCATCTCCCCTGGATGGTGGAGCAGCCTTGCCAAGCCACCGAGGAGGACAATGCAGCCAGTTCTGATGAGACAAGATAAGCTAGGGTCAGATGGAAGGGGAGGAGGTCCTCCCCTATGTGTGAGCTTGGAGAGGCGCATAGGAGGAGATGATGGGGGGTGGGGTGGAATGAGGACAGGAGAAGGAAGGGGGCTACAGCTGGGATACAAAGTGAATAAACTGTAATTAATATAAAAATAAAACTTTAATTAAAAAAAAACACAGATTTCACCTTACACCCATCAGAATGGCTAAGATCAAAAACTCAAGTGACAACACATGCTGGAGAGGATGTGAAGAAAGGGGAACCCTCCTCTATTGCTGATGCAAATGTAAACTTGTACAACCACTCTGAAAATCAACCTGGAGATTTCTCAGAAAACTGGTAATAGTGCCACCTCAAGACCCACCTATACCACTCCTAGGCATATATCCAAAAGATGCTCAAGTACACAACAAGGACATTTGTTCAACCATGTTCATGGAAGCTTCATTTCATAATCTCCAGAATCTGGAATCAACCTAGTTGTCCCTCAACAGAGGAATGGATACAGAAGTTGTGGTACATTTACACAATGGAATACTACTCAGCAACTAAAAAACAAGGAAATCATGCGATTTGTATGCAAATGGTGGGATCTAGAAACTATCTTAGTGAGGTAACCTGGAAGGAGAAAGACACTCATGGTATATACTCACTAGTAAGTGGATACTAGACATATAAAATAGAATAAACATACTAAAATCTGTACATCTAAAAATGCTAAGCAAGAAGGAGGACCCTGGGTAAGATGCTCAATCCTCTTTCAGAAAGGCAATCATGATAGACATCTGAAGAGGGAGAAAACAGGGAATAGGACAGGAACCTATCACAGAGGGCCTCTGAAAGACTCTATCCAGCAGGGTATTGAAGCAGGTGCTGTGACTCATAGCCAAACTTTGGGCAGAGTGCAGGGAATCTTATGAAAGAAGCCCATGATAGAAAGACCTAGAGGGGACAGGCAGTCCACCAGGAGAGGAACAGAACCAAAAAATCTGGGCCCAAGGTTTTTTTTCTGAGACCGATACTCCAACCAAGGACCACGCATGGAGATAACCTAGAATCTTTGCACATATGTAGCCCATGGCAGCTCAGTGTCCAAGTGTGTGTCCTAGTAATGGGAACAGGGACTGTCTCTGACATGAACTCAGTGGCTGGCTCTTTGATCACCTCCCTCTGAAGGGTGTGCAGCCTTACCAGGCCACAGAGGAAGACAATGCAGACAGTCCTGATGAGACCTGATAGGCTAGGGTCACATGGAATCGGAGCAGGACCTCCCCCATCAGTGGACTTGGGGAGGGTCATGGGAGGAGAAGATGGAGGGAGGCCTGTATTGGAAGGGGATGAGGGAGGGGGCTACAGCTGGGATACAAAGTGAATAAATTATAATAAAATAAATTAATAAATAAAAAGGAAAAAATCTATGTATTTGGAGGTTACAAGGTATAATTCTGATAGTGATTTCTATTTTAATCTCATTGTCTGAGAATATGTTTTTTGTGATTGTTATTAATTAAAAAATTTGACAAGCTGTTATGTCATCTCTCTCAATGAATGTTCTGTATGAGTTGAGAGAATGTGTATTCTGAAGATGATTTGTTGGCAAGCATCTCTTCCTGCTTTGCAAAGTTAGGCTAGTTCTGTTCCACCGAGATATATTCCAAGCTTTTAGTGTTTTGAGACAGGGTCTTAATTTGTAGTTGAGGCTGACCTTGTACCGGGGTAGTCTTAGATTGGGATCCTTTTGTCTCCACTTTCTTCGTACTACAAGTATAGATACTCACAACTATGTCCACTTGCCTTTGTGATTTTAACTGCATTTTTAAAGTTTTTTTTTTTCTTTTGTTCAGTCAGGGCTATTTTCTGAATAGCCCTGGTAGCCTTAGAACTCTCTCTCTGTGCACCAGCCTGGTCTTGATCTCAGAGATCTACCTGCCTCTGCTCCCTAAATGCTTGGATTTAAGGCGTGTACTGCGTTTCTTAGTAATCTTTCTTTTGTCATGTTAGTTATACTTCATTTCCATAAAAAAACTTATCCTAATTTATTCCTGTTCTTTGTATATTTTCTGTCTTTCATTCTGTTTATTTATGAGCATACACATATTTGGTGATAGTTTGTTTTAGATGTCATCTTGTCACAATCTAGAATCACTTGGAAGGTGAGAATGAATGAAGGAATGACAGGATCAGGTTGTAATGTTGGCCTGTGTGTATTTATTTCTGCCCTGCTCTTTGTTATTTCCTTTCTCTTGCTAACTCTGTGTTCAATTTGTTCTTTTTCTAATCCCTTGAATTTGAAAGACTTGTTATTCATTTGATAGCTTTCTTCTTTCTTAGTGGAAATATTTATTACTTCACTCTCCTCTTCATAGTGTTTGCTTACATGCTGTATATCTTGGTATATTGCATTTCATTTTCTTTTGGCTGACAGAGTTTTATACTTAGTTTTGATTTATTCGTTGTTTCAGTAGTTTAAATTACCTCGTTTATCCTCCATACAGTTACGAATTTTGGGTTTTCTTATATTAATGATTTGGGGCTTCATTTCATTTTGTATCATTTCCATTGTAATATTTTTTGCTTATTAATTACCTAACATATCTAGCCTGGAGAGATTATTCTCATCTGGAGAATGTTCTCTGTAAACTTCAGAAGAACATGCATTATTCAGAAAAACATATTGCTGGGTAGAATATTTCTTTCTTTCTTTCTTTCTTTCTTTCTTTCTTTCTTTCTTTCTTTCTTTCTTTCCTTCTTTCTTTCTTTCTTTCTTTCCTTTTTTTTTTCAAGACAGGGTTTCTCTGTGTAGCCTTGGCTGTCCTGGACTTTCTCTGTAGACCAGGCTGGCCTCAAATTCACAGAGATCTGCTTGCCTTTGCATCCCTGAGTGCTGGGATTACCGGGCATGACTGCCAGGCTTGCATAGTTCAAACATGCTGTTTCCTGAGTCATTTTCTGTTTAAAAGCTTTGTTCATTGTTGAGAGGGAACATTGACATTTGCTTTTATTGTATTGTGCTTTTATACCTTTACATCTGTCAACATTTGCCTTATTTATTTAAGTGCACTGATATTGGATGCATAGTAATATATATATTTGATGGAGTCTTGCTGAATTGTCCTTTTTATCTTAGCAAAATGGATATACTTGTTTTTTTCTTCCATTGATTGTTTGATAAAGTACAGTCACTCTTTCTCTCTTTTGGTAGTCATTAATATGGAATATCTTTCTTTATTCCTTCTTCTCCAGTCTCTAAGTGACTAATTGTAAAGTAGATAACACATAGCAGCTTATCTTCTTTTATGTTCATCTGTCTGTATACTTATCATTTTTTAAAAGATAGTTTCTCAAGCTAGTCTCAAGCTCCTAATTCTTTCATGTCTGTTTCCTGAGTATAGTCTGTATATTTTTATTATAGACGCTAATCTATTTGTGCTTGAAATGTTATTAATGGATAAAAGCTATTTTCATTACATCTGTCTCAGTTTTAATCCTTTTTGCCATTTTCCTTTGTTATTTGTTGAATGTTA
Organism: Meriones unguiculatus; assembly: GCF_030254825.1. Classification (NCBI taxonomy): domain Eukaryota; kingdom Metazoa; phylum Chordata; class Mammalia; order Rodentia; family Muridae; genus Meriones; species Meriones unguiculatus. The sequence continues at coordinate 14,136,310 of NC_083369.1, read as the reverse complement.
ATAATTATTTTACACATTTATTTATCTTTTTGTTCTTTTATTTTTATTGTAACAGGGTTTTTTGCTGTATATTCCATGATAGTTTGAAACCTATGATCTTCCTGCCTCAGCCTCCTGCCTAGCTACAGGTTGTTGTTCTCAGATCGGCAGGACTCTGGATCTTGCCTGGGGTTCTGGAACTTCCAGATGGAGAACAGTTGTTTGGTTTCTCTTAGGGGCAGCTGGAGAACCTTAGGGTGAGACCCAAGTATGCTAAGGCAGAGTGTAGAAAAGGTTTTCTACAGAGTGTTACAGTTTAGCTTTCTTAGCATGAGGTCACTGGTGGCAATGGAAGCTGGGCATTCCAAACTCTATTGAGACACCAAAGTGTTACAGCTCTTGATCAAGCTACTTTGCTGATTACCGCAGAAGTGTGGGCCAAAGCCCATGCCTGGTCGGTCGACTTGCAGCCCAGACACAGATCTGGCGAGGCCCATGCCCAGTGAGGCCCAGGCCCAGTGGGTTAGAGGGCAGGCCCAGTGGAGGATAAGTGATGACTCTCAGATGGTCCTGACGTAAAAAAGCGAACACCTTTATTTGTGTGAAATCAAGGGTAATGTAAACCCTAGACAGAGGGAGAGATTGTGAGGGTGAATGTGTTTGATTCGCTGAGATTAGGTGGTCAGGGATATTTAATGGTCCTATTACAAGAAGGAAAATACAGTAATTAATTATCCTATGGGAGCGGGTGGCCGAGCTCCAAGTACAACTGAAGGCCACTGTAGGACTAAGATCCTTAGCAGGGTGGGGGAGTGTCTAGGAATTCGTAGGTGCTTGCTAGAGCAGTTTCCTTATCAGAGGACTGGTCCGGCCTGTAATCTGCCCTGAGGGCTATTACATGACTTGGAAAAACACCCAGATCAGGAGAGACTTTCAAAATCCCACTGAGAAAAGGAAGTCTATCATCATAGCTCAAGAGCAAATAAATGGCTATCTGGACCTTATTCAGCAGAGCCCCACAACAGGTTTCCAATAGTGATGGCGACTTTCGGTTGTCAACTTGACTACATCTGGAATTAACTAAAGCAGGGTACACTCGTGAAGACTGATTAGTTAACTGGATCATTTGAGGTAGGAAGACTCACCTTAAGTCCATATAACTTGAGGTCAGAAGACCCACTCTTAATCTGGGTCACAACTTCTGTCAGTTTAGATAAAGGACAAAGGAGAAAGAAAATCTTTCTCTTTCCTGGCTTGCCCTCACACATCCCTTCACTGGTATTAGAGCCTACTTTTTTGGGAATCCAGCATATACTGAAGACCAGCTGAGACATTCAGCCTCATGATGGACTGGATTCTTGGACTTTCTATTGGGAGACAGCAATTCTTGGACTAACTGGACCCAATCTAATCTACTGCTTGCTATATCTTCTATCTCTTCATATTATCAATTCTGTCAGTTCAGTTTCTCTAGAGAACCACAACTAATACATACAATGGTTAAATGAGGATTACAAAAAACCTTCATAGATGTAAATTCTATTTTAATCTAATAAATTTAACAGTATACAAAATTTATATTTTACTTCAGCTAATATTTTATGTTGCATATATAGTGAAATTTTAATCACTATAGTCATTATTTTATATTTTATTTAAATTAAAGAGATGAGAATTTCTTACTTGAGTGTTGTTTTACATCATTTCTACCTTTTTCTTTCCCCAATGCAACTCCTCCAATGTCTTTTCAATCTCCTCTCAAATTCCTTACATCCACCTTTTCAATTATTCTCTCCTTCTCTCTCTCTCTCTCTCTCTCTCTCTCTCTCACACACACACACAGCCTATTGAGTCCATTTGGTGTTGTTTATATGTATGTATGTATGTATGTATGTATATATATATATATATATATATATACATTAAAGTTGACTATTTGGGATTAGACAATTTATCAGGGAACTCATCCTTACAGAAGACTGATTCTTCTTCTCTCAGCATCCATTAGTAGCCTATAGTTCTTTATGTAGGGGCCTTGTGAGAATCTACTATCCATGGTGGCATGCCAACTGATAGTGTTGTTCAAGTCTTATCTAGGTGACCATATTTGCTGAAATTTCATGGGTGCATCTTCTCTGTCATATCTAGAAGCACTGTCTCACAGCAGACATACTTGTCCTCCAGCTCTTACAATTTTTCCATCCCCTCTTCCATGATGTGTTCTGAGCCTTAGACGTGGGGGTTGTGCTGAAGATACATCATTTGGGACTGGCTGCCAGAAGGTATGGCCAAGCTTAAACGTGGGTCTTCTGGACTCACGCTATAAACCTCAAATGATCCAGTTAACTGAAAATTCCTCATGAGTGTTCCCTGTTTCAGTTAATTTTAAATGTTCTCTGCACTTTGACCAGTTGTGAATTCTGTGATGGTCTCTAGCTACTTGATAAAGCTCCTTTTGTGAGGAATGAGAATTACACATATCTGTGGGTATAAGGATAAACATTTAGAATGCAATTTGAAATTAAACTGGTTTAGGAAACTGACAATTGTAGGTCCTCCTCTACGGTCCATGACCTTACCAGCCATTGGTAGTTGGCAAGGTATACAGTAATAGGTATCATTTTCTTCCTGCTGAGCTGGCTTAAGTCTGCTCAGATAGCTGTTGGTTACCCTCAGAGTATTTGTCGGTGTATAAAAAAGGAACTAATTTTTGTAAATTGCCACTTTGCTGAATTTTAAAATCATTTCTAGAAGTTTTCTGGTGGAATTTTTGGGATCTCTATTTATAATATATAATTTGCAAATAGAAATAATTTAACTTCCTTTTCTATTTCTCTCCCTTTAATTTTTCTTCTCTTGTCTTATTGCTCCTGTTAGTGCTTCAATCAATATATTGAAAAGGAGTGAGGATAGTGAACAACCCCATTTCACTTCTGATTTTCACGGAATTGCTTAGAGCTTTTGTTCACTTAGGATGATGTTGGCTGTGGGCTTATATTGTCTTTATTATGCTGAGGTATATTTCCTTCATTTTTCTGTTCTTTCTATGATCTTTATTTTTAATATTCATTTATTTATTATTTAATATATAAATAATATTATTATTTATATTCTACTATATATATATACCATTTATTATTTATATATAGCATTCTGTTTGCATGTGTGACTGCACACCAGAAAAGGGCACCAGATCTCACTGTAGATGGTTATGAGCCACCACATTGTTGCTGGGAATTGAACTTAGGACCTTTGGAAGAATAGCCAATGCTCTTAACCTCTGAACCATCTCTGCAGCCCCTATAATCTTTATTATGAATGCATTGTTGGATTCTGCCAAAGGCCTTTTAAGCATCCATTGAGATGATCATGTGATTTTTGTCTTTAAACTCATTTATATGATATATTGCATTTATTGATTTATGTATGCTCAATTATCCTTGCACCTTTGGGATAAAGAAAACTTGATCATGAAGGGTGACCTTATTGATATATAATACCTGTATTTGACTTGTGAGTATTTTATTGAGGTGTTTTGCATCTATTTTCATCAGGGATACTGGTCTATATTTCTTTCTATTTTTGTATGTCACTACCTGGTTTTGTATTAGAGTTATACCAGCTCTGTAGGAGTAGTTTGGAAGTTCTTTTTCTGTTTCTATTTTCTAGAACAATTTAAGAGGTATCAGTTACAGTTCTTTGAAAGTCTGGTAGACTTCTGCTGTGAATCCACGGCTTTTTGTTTGGTTTTTGTTTTTGTTTTTTTGCAAGAAGGCTTTTTATTACTGTTTCAACTTCCTTATTTGTTATGGGTCTGTTTAGGTCCTATTGATTTGGAGAGATGATTCAACAGTTAAGAAAGCTGGTTGCTCTTTCAGAGGTCCTGGGGTCGATTCTTAACACTTACATTGTGACACACAACCATGAAGAACTCCAGTTACAGAGGATTCTATGCCCCCTTTTAGCATTTGTGGACATTGCTTGCATGTGGCAATACATTCATTATATAAACAGAACATTTTAAAAATTTATTGTAGTTTATTCACTTTGTATCCTCGCTGTAGCTCCCTTCTTCGTTCACTCCCAATCCCACTCTCCCTCCTTCTTCTCCCCCTATGCCCCTCCCTTAGTCCACTGATAGGGGAGGTCCTCCTCCCCTTTTCTCTGACCCTAGCTTATCAGGTCTCACCTATCAGGCTGCATTGTCTTCCTCCGTAGCCTGGTAAGGCTGCTCCCTTACCCAGGGGGAGGTGATCAATGATCCAGCCACTGAATTGCATTATATTTTATTTACTCACTTGTATACTACATGAATGTGCATGGATATTCCATGGCACACACGTGGAAGTCAGAGAGCAACTTGCAGGAATCTATTCTCTCCTTTCACCATGTAGGTCCCAGGGATCAAACTCAAATTATCAGTCTTGGTGACATGTGTCTTTACAAATTAAAGAGATCTTTAACAAGCAATGAAACTGAAGTATCAAAGGAAAATCCAGGACTAATCAGGTTCACTGCGAAATTCCACCAGAACTTTAAGGAAATTTTATATAGGTAGGGTTATATTTTAGGAAGCTTCTGCTGTTATCCTTCTACATATGACTTTTTCAGAAGGTCTTTAGTGTTAGTTACCCCTTCCCAAATTCCCTCCTCTGTCTTGACCTCCATCCCCCAACCCAGTTAACCCTTCCTGTTCCATTATTCTCCTTTCCTCTGTATTTTATCACTGTGTTCTATCTTCCCTCCCTTGAAAGCTCTTTCTCCCCATGGCCCTTTTTAATTACCCGACCTCTCTGAGTATTCCAAATAAAGCACACACATCTAAATGTTCAAAGCTAACACCCACAAATGATAGAAAGCATGAGACATATGTCTTTCGGGTTCTGTGTTATGTCACTCAGAATGATTGTTTCCAGTTCTAGCCATTTACCTATGAATTTCAAGATTTCCTTTTTTCTTTAAAGGAAAGTATGTTTATCTTTAGGAAATACAAATTCAAGTACACTGGGTAAAGGAGTCTGCAACAAACATTTAAATGGTTCAGAACCAAAGCACATTTCCTAGACTTATAGATAACACAGAGCCTATTCATTAGAGATAATAAATACACAAGAAATTGTGGAGTTTAAAGAATCACAATTTTACAAACATTCTGATAAAAATTGTTCGGATAAGAATTATCAAAAGATGTTAAATATAGTAGAGTTTTATTGACAAGTTATGAGCCATGAAAAGGAAAACAGTGACTACACAGGGGTGAAAGTGGGCCCCCATCTGACCATGTTACCAACTTAGCATCACTAGGTAGAGCTACTCTGTGCATCTGGATATGGTACTTAGTGATTGAACATCACTTGACATTATTCCCCTTCACCCTGCACAATCTAGCCAGGAGGCACAACAGAAAATAACCAATTATTCTTATCTGTTTTTCCATTGCAACAGTATTTTAAAAGACATAAAACAGCAGAGCAGTTTCTGCACATTATAGAGTCCTGACAGGCATCACACAATCCTGGGTTGGATCCCACTGCTGATAAGAAATGGAACTGATGAAACCAGAGTACAGACTGCCAGCTAGACAAAGCTGTTACATAATGTTCAGCCCCTGAATTCCCAACTACCCTTAGGTAAGATCATATGTTTATTCATATGAAGGCCATGTGCAGTATGAAGAGTAAATGGATGGTGCCTACACTGTGCTCTCAAATGCTTCAAAGAAAAAAGAAAAAAAAAAAAACAGAAAATAATAAAGTTTTATTTTTTATTATTTTATTAATTACACTTTATTCACTTTGTATCCCCCTATAAACCCTCCCTCCTCCCCTCCTATTCCCACCACCCCCGCCCCCTTCTTCACAAATGCCCCTCCCCAAGTCCACTGTTAGGGGAGGTCCTCCTCTCCTTCCTTCTGATCTTAGTCTATCAGTGGCTGCATTGTCATCTGCTGTGGCCTGGTAACGCTGCTCCCCCCTCAGGGGAAGGTGATCAAAGAGCAGTGCAGCAAACATTTCAAAATGAAGTCAAAGCAATGACTAGATCATCGACCTAAAATTCTTGAAACTTTGAATACTAAAATGTTTAGTCCTGGAATGTTCTTCTGGGTAAGGGGTTTGGGAACAAAAAGACATTAGGGAGTCCACACAAGGATGGAAAGGGCTAAGCCTCTTCCTAGAGACAATATCAGTAGTCTTGTCAAGTTTCCCCCACCTACACAGAAACTTCCAAACACACCTATAGCTGTATCATTTGGTGCCGACATACGTTGCAGATTTCCATCACTTTTATACATTGTCAAAATATTACTGGCTTTGATTTTACTATCTTGTTTTGCTGTACCCTGTTTTTTGCCTTCCTTTGTACAAAGTATTTTATTTTTATGTTCTTTTTGGAACTTCTTTATCTGATAGTTACATCTACTCAGCTGATGAATCACGCTATTATTATTCATCAGTGTGAAGATTATTAACCCTCACATTCTTCCCTGAGACATAATAAAGAAATCTCTGGAGCATTTGGATCAGGACACCGGGCTTACTCATGTAAGGAAGCTACTCAAGGTAAACATAAAAGATGAGTTATGCAAGTTCTGGCCCAGACTGACCCCTAGAAATGTACCTTTCTCAAAGAATATCAACCTAATTTTTAATGGCTTAAAGGCTTGTGTCACCATGCACCATTCTCCTTTGACTTTTTAAACTTTGTTTTCTGTTTCAAAGATATCTCTCAAAAAGTAGAGGCTTGTTTTTATTACTTAAGAACCCAGGCACATACGGACACGGATGAACAATGTTTTCTGGACAATTTCATGACAGTTTGAATTTAAGATAATGTGGTTAACATGTGTTTCCCTGAAATCTAGTGTGCTCATTTGTACTAACAGGTGCTGCTTGGGTTCTTGTTCACATGACAAAGGGACTGGCATTTTAGCTTCAGCAAAAATCTTAAAAAAAAATACAACTTGTCTTTAATATTGCTTTGTACTAGTGACTGAAATACCATTCAGCAATAATGACCTCAAACTTGTAAATAGCTCATGAAACTGCAATTAATTAAGTGACTGTTGAGTCTAAGATCTGTGGCATTTGTGAAGATTGAGGGAGGAATTTTAAGTGTGGATTCAAGTTCAGAGTAAAGCATTAGCATTTTTATATATGTAATAGCATATATAAAATACATGGATTAAATAAAATCTATAAGAATAGTGTTAAATATAACATGCATACAGAGCTCAGGAGTATTTTTTTTTTAATTTGTCACTTATTCAAGTTAAATAAAATGATCATAAGAAAGGTAACCACTTAAGGCACAAGACTGTTAACATCATTGCTCTTCAGGATTTCTTAAGAGCAAAAAATTGAAAATAGGTCAGTTTCTCTGGTCTAAGCTTAATCCTCTTTGGGGCTGGAGAGATGGCTCCCAGGTGGAGAGCATTTGCTGCTCCTGCAAAGAACCAGAATTTGTTTCCCAGCACCCCATGGCTGCTGATAACCATCTGTAACTACAGTTCCAGAGGCTCTGTCGCCCCTTTTGCCATGCAGGGTACAGACGCCCATTTTGTAGCCCTGACAGTAGTGGAAACCTGGGTGGTATAAAAAACTTTTACAAATTCTGTAGCTGGAGAACTTATCCTTTCTGTGTGGATGAAACCTTGCTTTTTTTGAAGTCAAAACTTTTTTTTTCTTTATGTTTTAAAAAAAGATTTATTTTATTACAGCATTTTGCCTGCATGTATGTTTGCTTGCTAGAAGAGGGCATCAGATTTCATTATAGATGGCTATGAACCACCATATGGTTCCTAGGAATTGAACTGAGGTCCTTTGAGAGACCAGCCAGTGCTCTTAACCTCTGAGCCATCTCTTCAGCCTCAGATGCTGTTTTGAGACAGGGTTTCTCTGTGTAGCTTTGGCTGTCCTGTACTCAATTGACAGACAAGACCGGCCTTGAACTTACAGAGATCTGTCTGCCTCTGCCTCTGCCTCTCAGAGTGCTGAGATTACAGGTGTACACCACCATGCTCAGCTAAATGTCAAACCTTTTTCCATCACCACTTCCTGTGGTACATCATGTTTTAATGTGTTGGGAGTGATGACTGAACCAGGTTTTCTTTCACATTTTTTGCATGCCTTCCACTATTTGCTCAGTCACAGAAGCAGCAGCAGCTACAAAACCAATTCACTTTTCTTAACAGTCCAATAATATTCTGCTGTGTAAACATACCACATTTTTATTATCCATTCATCAGTTGATGGGACTCCAGGCTGTTTCCATTTCCTGTCAGGTAAGATAGAGCAAAATAGAAACTCTTAATTTGTATAAGCACAGACATGGAGCTTCTCAAGAAAATCCTTGCAAAGTGGGTTGAAACTATCTGTTTCATATGCTTGGAATTTGGTAAAATACATGACACACTGCCTTAATTTTTATGTTTGTTGTGTTTTTCTGCTCTGATATGCACACCTGATTGTTGATTTCTTTTCTGATTTTGCTATCCTAGTGAGCAGCCCTCACTTGAATATTTAGTCCTTAGCACCACTCAGTGGGAAGAAAGTTAAACACTGCAATAGCAGCAATGCTAAAGCAACCAGAATATAAACAGACACTTTAAGCTGATTACAGCCAGCTCTGATGTCATCAGTGACCATAGAATGGAAAATGGCAAAAGTAATGTAAAGGCTTGAGAGATGCCTCAGTGGCTAAGAGCCACTGATTGCTCTTCCAGAGGACCTGAGTTTGGACCCCAACATCCATGTTGGGTGCCTGTTACTCCAACTTTAGTAGATCTACTTTCTTTGGGTACCTACACACAAATACACATTTGAAAATGATGTAGAATAAGGTACACAGTTGAAAATTAGCTAACACAAAAATAGGATAGTGAAACAAAATAAACAACAGGGCAAGGGAAAAATGAAAGCACAATCCTTTTTAAATGAAAAAGAAACAGACATACTCAAACCAAGGACTATTCATGGATAAAACCTAGATCCCCTGCTCAGATGTAGCCCATGGCAGCTCAGTATCCAAGTAGGTTCCCTAGTAAGGGAAACAGGGGCTGTCTCTGACAGGAACTCAATGGCTGCTTCTTTGATCACTTCCTCCTGAGGGGGGAGCAGGCTTACCAGGCCACAGAGGAAGACAATGCAACCAGTCCTGATGAGACCTGATAGGCGAGGGTCAGATGGAAGGGGAGGAAGACCTCTCCTATCAGTGGACTTGGGGAGGGGCATGGGAGGAGAAGAGGGAGGGATTGGGATTGAATGAGGGAGGGGGCTACAGCTGGGATACAAAGTGAATAAATAGTAATTAATATAAAAAATAAAAATTTATTAAAAAAGATTTGGTGGAAAGCCATCTTACCAGGAGTAAATAAATATTATAAAACAAAAAAAAAAAAAAAAAGAAAAAAAAAGAAGAAGAAGAAGAAAGAAAAAGAAAGAGGCAGAAGATGGGAGAAGAAGGTTAGGAAGTGGGAGATTAAAGAGGAAAAGATAAGAAAGACCTGCCAGCACAGTAAAGAAACATATAGGCAAATTATATAACTTAAGAGAAAAAATACGTAAGCTGCTTCTGAAAATAAAATTAAAACGTTTTTAAGAATAGAAACATATGCCCAGAAGGAAAAACTTCAGAGTGGCAATAAAGCAATTCCAAACACAGAGACAGTGCCCCACAGCAGCTTCCTTATGTCTCCTCCAATACTGGAGCTTGTCAATCACTAGGGCTATTCTGTGCAGGTTACACACTCTTCTGATTTGTCCTAAAATACAGTACATTCTTAGGAACACATCCACCAGGTTTATGCTATATACCTCGAGCTTATTCGTCCTGTGCAACTGAAATTTTGTTTTCTTTGCCCAATATTTTCCCAACAGCCTCTTTGCTCCCGTACCTCTGATGTGTTCAACTAGTTTAGATTTAGTGGGGCTATGCCATGTTTGCCTTTGTGTTCTCACTTTATTCAACTTAATAATTATTTAATTCATAGTGTTGTAAATGATAGAATGTCATTCTTCTTTGCATGTTCTTCCTTTTTAATGCTAAATAGCATTCCACATATCATATTTGCCTTATATATTCATCTATTGATAGATATATAGAATGTTTCTGTTTCTTGGTTTGTGTAAGTCCAATGAACATGGAAGTATAGCTACTTCTTTGAGATATTGTTTGATTCCATTTGCCTGTAGATGTTTAGTAGTGGAATTTTCTGGGCTATCTGACAGTCTGGTTTTAATATTTTCAGGACTCTCCATGCTGTTTTACATACTGGATGCACTCATATAATTCTCTTCTCTAGTGTGCAGGGTTCACAATTTCTCCACATAATTTTTTAGCACTTACTTTTAATCATTATGGTCTCTTGCTGAACTGACTCCCTTAATGGCCGCTATGATTTATTTTATAGGTTTTGAATTAAAGTCTTCTTTTTTTGTCCATTACTATGAGAAATAATTTTTTAAAATTTAAAACATTTTTAAAATTTATTTATTACAATTTATTCACTTAGTATCCCAGCTGTAGCTCCCTCCGTTGACCCCTCCCAATCTTGCCATCACTCCTTCTTCTCCTTCCATGCCCCTTTCCCAGTCCACTGATAGGGGAGGTCCTCCTCCTCCTCCATCTGACCCAAGCCTATCAGGTCTCATCAGGACGTCTTCATTGTCTTTGTCTGTGGCCTGATAAGGCTGCCTCCACTCAGGGGGAGATGATCAAAGACCAGCCACTGAGTTTATGTCAGAGACAGTCCCTTTTCCCCTTACTAGGTAGCCCATTTGGAGACTGAGCTTCCATGGGCAACATCTCTGCTGGAGTTCTAGGGGTTCTAGGTTATCTCTATGCATGGTCCTATGTTGGAGTATTAGTCTCAGAAAAGACCCCTGGGCCCAGAGTTTTTGGTTCTGTTGTTCTCCTTATGGAGCTCCAGTCCCCTCCAGGTCTTGTCTCCTCCTTCTTTCTTAAGATTCCCTGCATTCTGCTCAAAGTTTGGCTATGAGTATGAGCGTCTGCTTTAATATGCTGTTGAGTACAGTCTTTCTGAGGCCCTCTGTGGTAGGTTCCTGTCTTGTTCTCTGTTTTCATCCTCTTCTGATGTCTATCCCATTTGCCTTTCTGAAAGAGGATTGATCATCTTACCCAGGGCCCTCCTCCTTGCTTAGCTTCTTTACTTGTACAGATTTTAGTATGATTATCCTATATTATATGTCTATTATCTACTTATAAGTGAGCATATACCACGAGTGTCTTTCTGCTCCTGGGATACTTCACTAAAGATGATAGTTTCTAGTTGCCACCATTTGCATGTAAATTGCATGATTTCCTTGTTTTTAATTGAGTAGTATTCCATTGTGTAAATGTACCACAATTTCTGTATCCATTCCTCAACGGAGGGACAACTAGGTTGATTCCAGATTCTGGATATTACAAATAAAGCTGCTACAAACATGGCTGAGCAAATGTCCTTGTTGTGTACTTGAGCATCTTTTGGATATATGCCTAGGACTAATATAGCTGGGTCTTGAGGAAGCACTATTACCAGTTTTCTGAGAAATCTCCAGGTTGATTTTCAGAGTGGTTGTACAAGTTTACATTTGCATCAGCAATAGAGGAGGCTTCCCCTTTCTTCACATCCTCTCCAGCCTGTGTTGTCACTTGAGTTTTTGGTCTTAGCCATTCTGATGGGTGTAAGGTGAACTCTTAGGGTCGTTTGGATTTGCATCTCTCTGATGGCTAAGGATGTTGAGCATCTCTTTAAGTGTTTCTCTGTCATTCGATATTCCTTTATTGAAAATTCTATTTAGTCTGTACTCCATTTTTTGATTGGACTATTACTTGATTTGTTGCTGTTTAACTTCTTTAGTTCTTTATATATTCTGGATATTAGCCCTCTGTCAGATATAGGGTTGGTGAAGATCCTTTCCCAGTCTGTAGGCTGTCATTTTGTTTTGACAACAGTGTCCTTTGCTTTACAGAAGCTTTTAAGTTTCATGAGGTCTCATTTATTGATTGTTGATCTTAGAGCCTGTGCTGTTGGTATTATGTTCAGGAAGTTGTCTCCTGTGCCAAGAGTTCAAGGCTCTTTCCCACTTTTTCTTCTAACAGGTTTGGTGTGTCTGGTTTTATGTTGAGGTCTTTGATCCACTTGTTTTTTCATTTTGTGCAGGGTGATAAATATGGATCTATTTGCATTTTTCTATATGTAGACATTCAGTTAGACCAGCACCATTTGTTGAAGATGCTAATCTTTTTTCCATTGTATTATTTTGGCTTTTTTTTTTTTTTTTTGTAAAAAAAATCAGGTGTCCATAAGTTTGTGGGGTATTTCTCGGTCTTCTATTTTATTCCATTGTTCTGCCAGCCAGTTTCTATGCCAGTACCATGCAGTTTTTCTACTTTTGCTCTATAGTACAGCTTGAGATCAAGGATTCAGGAATTTCAGGAATGGAGATACCTCCAGAAGACCTTTTATTGTATGGGACTTTTTTTTTTTCTTTTTTTAGCAATTCTGGGTTTCTTGTTATTCCATATGAAGTTGAGAATTTTTCTTTCAAGGTCTGTAAAGAATTGTGTTGGTAATTTGATGGGAATTGCACTGAATCTGTAGATTGCTTTTGGTAAGATGGTCCTTTTTACTATGTTATTCCTGCCAAGCCATGAGCATGAGAGATCTTTCCATCTTTTGATATCTTCTTCTATTTCTTTGTTCAGAGACTAGAAGTTATTTTCGTACAAGTCTTTGACTTGCTTGGTTAGAGGTACACCAAGGTACTTTTTGTCTTTGGGTTTATTGTGAAGGGTGTTATTTCCCTATTTTCTTTCTCAGCCCTTTTGTCTTTTGTATATAGGAGGGCTACTGATTTTTTTTTTTGGTTAAGTTTGTATCCAGTCATGTTGCTGAAGTTATTTATCAGATGTAGGAGTTCCCTGGTAGAATTTTTGGGGTCACTCATGTATCATATCATATCATCTGCAATAGTGGTACGTTAACTTCTTCCTTTCTGAACTGAATCCCCTTAATCTTCTTTAATTGTCTTATTGCTCTAGCAAGGACTTCAAGAACTACGTTGAAGAGATATAGAGAGAGTGGGCAGCCTTGCCTTGTCCCTGATTTCAGTATGATTGATTTAAATTTGTCTCCGTTTAGTTTGATATTGGTATAGGCTTGCTGTATATTGCCTTTACTATGTTTAGGTAAGTGCCTTGTATACCTGATCTCTCTAGGTCTTTAAACATAAACAAATGTTGGATTTTATCAAATGCTTTTTCAACATCTAAGGAGATAATCATGTGCTTTTTATTTTTCCCTTTTAGTTTGTTTATATGGTGGATCGCTTGAGTATTTTATCTTAGCTGTTCTGATTGGTGTAAGGTGAAATTTATGGAACTCACTGTGGCTGACTCTTTGATCACCTCTTCCTGAGGAGGTGGGGGAGCAGGCTTACCAGGCCACAGAGGAAGACAATGCAGCCAGTCCTGATGGGACCTGATAGACTAGGGTCAGAGGGAAGGGGAGGAGGACCTTACTTTTCAGTGGACTGGGAGAGGGACACGGGTGGGGAAGAGAGACGGTAGGATTGGGAAGGGAAGAGGGAAGGAGGTACGGGGTGATACAAAGTGAATAAACTGTAATTAATAAAAATAAAAATAATTAAATAAAAAAAATAAAAAAGAGAATAAAAGGAACCAAGAGGCCTGAATTCTTCACAAATAACTAAGTGAACTGAGACTAGTGGAAATGTCTTCCTTCAGGGAAGAGCACAGTAATTGGTTATCCAATACCAAGTGTCCAGACCGAAAAGCATATACAGATATAGTATGATACAGAAAGTAAGCTGCATTTAGAAATAGATGTGTTTATACATATACATATTCATAGATATGTGTAACAATAATTGATGAAAACAGGGTTTATGGAATTTAGACTGTGAGGAGTATATGGAAGAAAGGGAAGGGAAATGATATAACTATATTGAAATCTGAAAGAAAGAAGAAATAAAAATATATTTACAGAAAAAATATTATGTAAATGTAAAAAAGATTGGTTCTATGACACAAATACTTTTTCAGTGATTAGGTAGGCCATTTACAACATGTACTTATTGTTTTTCATCTTTTATCAAATCAGGGTCAGGCAGTGGAAAGTGATGGTGTAAATGAGAAATATCCCACATAGGCTTATGTGACTGAACACTTGCTCCCCAGTTGGTATCACTGTTTTGAGAGGTTATGGGACTTTTAGGACATGAAGCCTTGCTGGAGGAAGTATTTTGCTGGATAATTGGACAAATAATTGTTTTACCTTCCTTTTGATTTTCTCTGCTTCCAGTGTCTGGTTGGAGATGTGACCTCTCAGTTCTCTGTTCTGGTTGACTGCAGTCATGCCTCTTTGTCACTATGAACACTCCCTTTGGAGCTGTCAGCCAAATCAAGCTCGTCTTTCTATAAGTTGTTTTTGGTCATGGCATTTTATCACAGCAACAGAGGAGTAACCAGTAGATTCATTTACAGGGCAAAGTTTAGGGTCTTATTAGGCCTTTCCTGATCATGGATTCAGCTCTATGTATGAACATAATATCCTAGAAATCGTGGTGTATGCCATAGCTTTAGAAATTTCCCCTTTCTTGTGATTTTTTTTTTCCTATACCACTTCATCTCCAGGATTTTTCTCCTACATTTGGCTTGTCCTATTTGTTTTCTTACGTTACTAAGCCCAATTATTTTACCTTACAATGATCTTAACCAGGGTTCCCCAGGATAACACCTCAGTTCTGGGATTATTTCATGTCATTGGAAAAAAAAGAGACTTCCTACTAGGTTTTGAGGTAGATGCCAGAAAATTAAAAAAAAAAAAAAAGAAAAAGAAAAAGATTATGTAAGTGCAATCCTTTGAGAGCAAGCTCATGCTGTTCTCTCTGTCACTATTAACGTCATCGTGAATTAGAGTTGCTCTCCTCATGACCATCAGGAAACTATGCGATGGAGGAAAGTAAACATTGGCTACAGTGTTCCCTTATTACATGTAGCAAAGGATTTCTTCATTAAACTTGCCTGAGGCTGCTGTAATAGTTTTTTTTTTAAACTAGATTCTAGAGTTCTGTAAAAGTTGATTATGATAGTTTTGCCATCCTTTTATTTTTTTCAGTTCTGAGTGATGAGAGAGGGAAGACATTGATCTTTTGACTATATTACTGATTTTAAAATTTTTACTTAAAACCTTTAAAAATTACACGTGTGTGTCTTTGCTTGTGTGCCTTTGAATTCAGGCATGCATTTTGAGGTCAAAGGTCAACTTGCTGGCATCAGTTCTCTACTCTCACCGTGTGGGGTCTGTGGATCAAACCCAGGTCATCAGTATGCAAGCACCAATCTGTGGATCCATTGTGCTGGCTAGTTTTTATGTCAAGTTGACATAAGCCAGAGTTATTTTGGGAGAGAGAACTGAAACTTGATTTAGAAAATGCTCACTCCAGATTTGCCTGTGAGCAAACCTCTGATGCAGTTCCTTAGTTGATGACTGATGTGGGAGGGCCCAGTTCACTGTATGCAGTGTCATCCCTGTGGTGGTGGTCCTGGGTGTTTAAGAAGGTAGGAAGAACAAGCCATGTGGAACAAGTTAGTAAGCAGTACTCCTCCATCACCTCTGTATCAGCTTCTGCCTCCAGGTTGCTGCCCTGCTTGAGTTCCTGTCCTGACTTCCTTTGATGATGAACTGTGATATGGAAACATAAGGAAAATAAACCCTTTCTTCCCTAAGTTGCTTTTGGTCATGGAGTTTCATCACAGCAGTAGAAATCCTAAATAAGCCATCTCATCAGCTCATGACTATAATTTTTGATGACATCTATTTCAACTTAAAATTTTACTATTTGTGTAACTTTACTATTTAAATGAAGATTTTCTTGGTTACTCTTCTATATATTATTTCCACGAAGGGTAAACTATATTAGAGAAATAACTTATGATATACACAGAATGAAGAGGGAGAAGAAGATGATGACTAATATCCTCTGAGAATTGTCACCTCAGTTTGAACACTTATTAATCTATCAAATAACCTTCATGATAGCTAAGGGATTCAGAGAAAAGACCATAGTTCTTAGTTTTAATGTGAAAATTCTAAAATGGCAGATGCATTAAAGAATCCAAGAAATAAAAACTGACTATATCACCATTCTCCCAAATTCTATTAGTGGAGAGGTACCTCCTGCTTTTCAAGGGAATTAAATCTAGACCTTAGACTATTCCTGCCACAGTGAAACAAGCTCCCTGCCTCTGGGGTTGGGGTAGGGCAGGAGGCGTTAAAGCTAGCAAACGATTGAGTTTTGTTACTCAGTTATTTGCTGTAGTCAGACCACATACAACATGCAAAATAAAGGTCTTTACATTCAGATTAGAGTTTGTAGATGGAGCCTCCATATCTGAACTGGAAATGGAGAATTGTGTGCTACTGGGATGCACTGGAGTTTCAGTATGGTTCACTTGTCAGCCTTGGAATGGGCCTATGACATACTACCCCTCTTGAAACCTTGGGAGATATTATTCAGTTGTATGTATGTCTCTGTAAAAATGAAATCATGCATGGACCAACTTAATTCACCCCTAAAGACCAAGAGACTATATTCACCATATGCTTCTCAATTTGAAGCAGGCAACACAATTATTGTCATATCACTGATCAAAATTGTAGCCTGGGGCTGGAGAGATGGCTCAGAGGTTAAGAGCACTGGTTGCTCTTCCAGAAGTCACAAGTTCAATTCCCAGCAACCACATGGTGGCTCATAATCATCTATAATGAAATCTGGTACCTTCTTCTGGCATTCAGGTGTACATGCAGGCATAACATTGTACACGTAATAAAATAAATAAATCTTTAAAAACAATCAACAACAACAACAAAAAACTGTAGCCTGTAGGCCTGGCCTAGCATCAGGCAGAGCCTGTATTTCAGTGAGATGGACTCATACATAAGTTGGCATTGCCATCAGCTGTGGCATGGGTCTTGTTGTGCCTCTGAGAGTACATAGGACTGTGAAACTGTAAGAGTAGGTGCAATCCTGTTTAGTGATAATTTAGATAGTGGAAAGACTGCCTTTACCTCTGCCACATTACTCTTGGAGAGGACAGCATCTAAGAAGACCCTATTATTTGTGTTTAAGACATGGTAGGAAGTTCAGAACTTAGTCTTGGAACTCAGTGTTGGGCTGCTGAATGATAAGTTCTAACAGGTGTCATTTACCAGTGTCTGCAAATGGAGTCACTGGAAAAACTTTGCAGGCAGGCATAGTTGTGCCCCCAGACTATCAGATGTCTGTTCCAGCAAACATCCACTGTAGTTTGCTGTAGAGACTGTAGATCATAATTCTAACTGAGCAGTCAACACATCTCTGTCCCAAATGGAAAAGTACCCACATTTATAAAAAAGTATTACTAAAGATTAAATCACACATTCACATTTACACAATAACCTTCACACATTAATGCTGGGAGACTTCAATACCCCACTCTCACCAATGGACAGGTCTTCCAAACAAAAACTAAACAGAGAAGCACTAGAGCTAACAGACATTATGAACCAAATGGACCTAATATATCTACAGAGCATTTTACCTTAACACAAAAGAATATACCTTCTTCTCAGCACCTCATAAACTTTCTCCAAAGCTGACCACATACTCAGACCTAAAGCAAGTCTCATCATACACAAGAAAAGAGAAATAACACCCTGCATTCTATCAAACCACTATGGATTAAAGCTGGTTAACAACAGAAAGAACAGAAAGCTTATGAACTTCCCTTTATTATAAAAGTCATGGAGAGATTAGGGACATAAAGAACATACCTTAAGATAGTAAAGGCAATTTACCACAAGCCTATATCCAACATTAAATTAAATGGAGAGAAACTCATAGCAATTGCAATAAAATAAAGAAAAAGACAAAATAAAGAATAAGACTTTCTTCCCATACCTAGTCAACATATACTTGAAATCTTAGCTAGAGCAACAAGACAACTGAAGGAGGCCAAGGTGATACAAATTGGAAAGGAAGAAGTCAAAGTATCATTATTTGCAGATATGATAATATTCATAGGTGACTCCAAGAATTCTATCAGGTAACTCCTACAGTTGATAAAAACCTTCAGTGAAGTAGGTGAATACCCCTCCCAAATCAGTAGCCCCCCTATGTACAAATGACAAATGATCTGAGAAAGAAATCAGAGAAACAACATGCATTACAATAGCCACAAATAATATGAAATATCTTGCGGTAACTCTAACCAAGCAAGCGAAGATTTGTATGGCAAAAACTTCAAGGACTTGAAGGAAGAAATTGAAGAAATTTTCAGAGGATGAAAAGATCTCTCATGCTCATGGATCAGTAGGATTAGTATAGTAAAAATGGCCATCTTACTAAAAGCAATCTACAGATTCAATGCAATTCTCATAAAAATTCCAACACAATTCTTTACAGACCTTTAAAGGACAGCTAAAATTATCCTGAACAATGAAAGACCTTATGGAAGTATCACCATCCTTGATTTCAAGCTATACTACACTACAGAGCTATAGTAAAAACAAAACAAAACAGAACAACAACAACAGAAAAACCATTCATTATATTGGCATAAAACCAGTCATATTGATTAATGAAATTGATCCAAGACCCAGACATAAATCCACACATCTATGGACATCTGCTTTTTGAGAAACAAGGGAGAAATATACAATGGAAAAAAAAAAAGACAGCATCAGCATATAACATGAGAATTTTTCCTGTGCTGCAAATCTGTCTAAACAATTGTCGAGCTATATTTTAGGTAATTGGACTGGAGAATTCGATACTATGATGGAGCAGCTGAGAGTGGCCATTGTCACAGTAAATTCTACCAGAGTGGACGCAGGACTGGCCACAGGATTATCATCATGGATTGCTGCAGCCATGAATCATTTGAAGGAATGGGCGGGCATGGGAGCGTTAGCAGGCCTTCTGGTGTTGGTCTCCTTGGTTTGCCTGTGGTATATATGCAAGATTAGAGTCTCACAACAGTGTGATGCAGCCATGATCATTCAGGCCTTTACAGCCATTGAAGCAGGACATTCGCCCCAAGCATGGTTGGATACCATAAAAAGCTAAAATGTTATGCTCAGGATGCGAGGCTAAGCACTGCACTCAGGGTCAGCCGCTTTGGACCCAGAGAAGAGCATGTCTGATTGCATGCGGGTTAATACCCCAGGTCCCGCTTCTGAGAAAAAGGTATCGGACGGGTCTGATGCTCGGTACAAAGTCCCAATTTATTTCTAATATCAGAGATCAGACCTCTACTCTTGCCTGATGTGTCTAAAACAAAAAGGGGGAACTGTAGAGAGCTGCGGAATGCCGCGCCTTAAAGATGGAGCTGGTTTCCGCCTTCCACCTTCCCGATGGTGAGTGCTCTCTGTCACGAACAATTCCACATTTGGCTAAGGCTGAGGATCTGGCTTGCTTCCATGTATGTGGACCTATCTGCATTGCCCACGTAGCACGCTGGGGTTGGCTACCCAGAGGCTATTTAAGCTGTGGGCTGGCTTTCCCCAGGGTCAGATGATTGTTCAAGGTTCCTGAATAAACTGCATTGAAAAAAAAAAAAAAAGAAAAAAAAAACTGTCACAATAATAGGATGAGAACAATAAAAAAAAAAAAAAAGACAGCATCTTCAACAAATAGTACTGGTGTAAGTGGATGGCTGTGTGTAGAATAATACAAATAGATCCATATTTATCACCCTGCACAAACCCAAGTCCAAATGAATCAAAAACTTCAACATATAACTAAATATACCAGAACATGATAGAAGAAAAAGTAGAGAATAGCTTTTAACGCATTGGCATAGAGGATAACTTTCTGAATAGAACACCGGTAGCACAGGCACTAAGATCAACAATTAACAAATGGGACCTTATGGCTCATGGAGAGATGCATGAATCTCCTTGAGAAGGGCAAATAGAATGGACTTTGTAGGTACAGGCAGATGTGGATGGGTGGGGCTAGGAACAGGAAGAATCAGGTGGGAGGAAGATGGAGGGAAAGCATACTAGGAGCGACATTTGGAAGTGGGGGTCATCTCCGAGATGAGCTAGAAACTTAGTGGAATGGAAACTTCAGGAATCTATAAGAGTGACCCCAGCTAAAATGCCTACAACAGGAGAATATGGAGCCTGAGCTAGCCATCTCCTGTAACCACACAAAACTTCCAATGGAGAGATTAGAACACCAACCAAGCCACAAAGCCTTTGACCTACAATTTGTCCTGCCTACAAGATGTGCTTTGGTAAAGGTGGCACAGAAATCATGGGAGTGGCCAGCCAATGACTGGTTCAGCTTGAGACCAATGTCATGAGAGGGAGACCACCCATGACATTGCCTGGAGGGCCAGGAACCAGAGGCCAGATAGCTCAGAGACCTAGTATAGAACCAAACATGACTGGCAAAAATGTCAATGAAATGATACCTAATGCTATACTCATAAATTGGTGCCTAGCCCAATTGTCATCAGAGAGGCTTCATCCAGCAACTGATGGGAACAGCGGCAGAAAAACACAGCCAAACATTATGTGGAATTTGGGGAATCCTATGTAAAATAGTAGGAATGCTTTTAGGAGGTAGAGGGGTCAAGGACACCACAAGAAAAACCCACAGAATCAAATAACCTGTCTCAATAGGGGCTCCCAGAGACTGAACCACCAATCAGAGAGCCCGTATAAGACTGATGTAGGTGTGACAGTTGTGATTTGTGGTCTTCTTGTGGGACTCTTAACAGTGGGAACAGAGGCTGTCTCTGAGTATATTGCCTGCTTTTGGGACCCTTTCCTCCTAATGGGTTGCCTTGTCCAGCCTTAATAGGAGAAGGATGTACCTGGTCTTACTGTAACTTGATAAGCCATGGTTGGTTGATATCAATGGGAGACCTGCCCTTTCTGAAGAGAAATGGAGGAGAAGTTGATGCAGGCAAAGGAGAGGTGGTGTGTGAGGTACTGGAGAAGATGAGAGAGTGGAAACCGCAGTTGGGATATAAAAAAAATTAAAAAAGAGAAATACCTTAAATATTGTTAGAAGATATATATCTCAACTTTAAAAAATGGGACTTAATGAAACTTCTATATAACAGAGGACACAGTCAGTAGGACAAAATAGAAGCCTACAGAGTAGGAAAAGATTTTTCACCAACTCCAAATCCAACAGAGGGCTAATATTCAACATATAGAAAGAACTCAACAAATTAGAGACAAACAAACCAAACAATCCAATTTAAAAAAATGAGGAACAAATCTAAACAAACAATTCTCAACAAGAGGAATCTCAAATGGTGAAACAAAGAAAGTGTTCAACATCTTTAGCCATCAGGAAAATGCAAATCAAGATGACTCTGAGATTCCATATTACACCTGTTTGAATCGCTAAGATCAATAACACATGTGACAGCTCAGGCTGGTGAGGATATGGAGAAAAAGCAACACTCTTCCATTGCTGGTGGGAGTGCAAACTTGTACTTCCACCATGGAAATCAATATTGCAGTTCCTCAGAAAACTGTAAATTGACCTGCCTGCATACCCAGCTATACCACTCTTGGGCATATAGCCAAAGGACAGTCCATCCAACCGCAAGGATACTTGCTTAACTATATTAATAATGGATTTGTTCATAATAGTCAGAAACTATAACAACATAGACGTTCCTCAGCTGAAGAATGGATAAAGAAAATGTGGTACATTACACAATGTAGTACTATTACTCAGCTGTTTTTAAAAAATGACATCACGAAACTTGGAGGCAAATGGATGCAACTAGAAAAATCATTCTGAGTAGGGTAACCCAGACCCAAAAAGACAGACATTCAACTTTAAGTGAATATTGGATGTGAAATAAATGGTAATCAAGCTGCAGTCCAAAGACCCAGAAAGGTTAGTTAAAAGAGGAAGGTTCTAAAAGGAATGAATGAAGCTACCTGGGAAGGGGAAGTAGAATAGATTTTGAGGGAGGATTGAGAGCAGATGGAGATTGGAAAGGGCAGAATCAGGTGTTCGCACAGAGAAGGGAGGGAGAGCAGGAGAAGGTGCAGGGAGAGACAGCAGGAACTGGGGAGCATTGGAGGTTGAGGTGGAAACAGTGAGGTGGAAACTTCCTAAAATTTGTGAGGGTGATCCTAGTGAGGACTCGTAGTCATGGAGGGTATGCAGTCTGAACTGGCCATATTTTGTAGCCAGGCAAAGTTTCTAGTGGTGAGACTGGGCTGCATTCTGTTGAGTTGTTGGCTGAGGGGGGTCCAGCGGAGATCCCTAAACAACCCAGGCCAATGCTAGGCCAGAAAATTGCTACCTGAAAACTGACAGCGGAGGCCCTATTTCCAAAGACATCATCCAAACAGCTCATTGAAAGTAGAGGACAAATTGGTCCTTGTTTGGAGCCTTCCTTCCCACATTCTAGTCTGTTTGGCTTAAGAAGGTACTCTGCAGACTACAGAAGAGAAACCTGGATATGAGCCTAGCCATAAAACCTTCAAGACACTTTGCGTCTTGCCTGTAAGTTGTGCTGGGGCAGTGGTGGTGTAGAACGTGGGAATGGCCAAACAATGACTGATCTAGTTGGCAGCCCAGGCAATGAGAGGGAGCCCATCCCTAACAGTACCCGAGGGCCAGGAACCAGAGGCTGCATAGCCCGAAGTCCTAGGATAGAATCCAACCTAATTGGCCCAAAAGAAAAATCCATGTACTGATTCCTAATGATATTCTTCTATACTCTAGCCCAGTAGTCATTAGAGAAGCTTCCTCCAGCAGCTGGTGGGAGCAGATGCAGAGACCCACAACCAAACATTAGGTGGAAAGACAGCCCCATTTGGAGGTCTCCATGAGGTCTGTCTCCTTGAAGCTTGGGGAAGGCTGTAAAAGATGAGGAAGAGGAATTGTGGAAGCCAGAGGGGTTGAGGACACCAGGAAAACATAGCCCACAGAATCAACAAACTGGGCTCATAGGGGCTCACAGAGACTGACGTGGCAAACATGGACGATGCATGGGTCTGTACTGGATCCTCTGCATGTATTATTGCTGTTGGCTTGCTGTTTTTGGGGGGACTCCTGACAGTGAGATTGGTGCCATTTCTGATTTTTTTTGCTTGTTCTTGGAACCCTTTTCCTCCTCCTAGGTTCCCTCATCCAGCCTTGATGTGAGGGTTTGTGCCTAGTCTTATTGTATCTTCTTGCGTTTTGTTCAGTTGATGTCTCTGGTAGGCCCGCTCTTTCCTGGTGGAGGATATAGGGTGAGGCAGTTGGATCTGGGGGAGAGGGAAAGAGAGCAATATTGGGACTAGAAGAGGCATGGGAAATTGCAGTGTGGGTATATTGTATGAGAGAAGAATGAAAGAAAAATGAAGTGAAAAAGTTTGTAGGAAAATGGATGGACTTAGAATGTATAATATTAAGTGATGCCACACGGATTTAAAAAGGAAAAAAAATCTTACACGTCAAATGTGAAATTTATCCAATAACATATGTATAGATGTAAATAAATTTGCATGTGGTTAAAATAACATGTAGAAAAGAGACAAGAAAGGCTAAATATAAGGGAATGAGGAAGGACTGAATGCAGGTAATGGACATAAGCTATGAAAGAGGATGAAAATTTGTTTTTCAAGTTCTAATTCTTTTGTTTTGGTGGTGGACAAATGTGTAAAATGTAAAATTTAATGTGATAATTCACAGCTTCCATTCTGAATGCCTATTCTAACTGTATAGAAGAAGTTCACTGAGTTGTATAGACCTTGTGTCTGGTTAATTTTGGTACATGACGTTTTTAATTATTTTCAAGTTTAAAAAAATTATAAAGTTAATTAAAACCACACCAGCCAATCGACCAAAAGAACAAAATTGGACCAGGGTTATCTTCTAGTGCCCAAACATTGTGACAGCACACCAACAATACAGATTTGTGGCAAATCTAAGCCTGGCTGCCACCTAGTGTTGAAATAAGGGAAGTTACTATAGGTGCAAAGAAAGTAATTCCCCTACTTAGAACTTTCCTGGGAGACAGGAAAATACAAAGCCACTTTACGGAGATGAGAACAAAGGCTCAGTCCTCCAATGTACAGATGATGCTGAATACTAGCAAGGATTACAAACTTTAATGGACTCATGATATTTACGGAACAGTACAAAGAAGGTGCTGGAAACCAAGGATCTCCAAATCAGTATGGGTTAACATTCCCCTGAAGAATTTAAAAGAGTTAGCTTAGGGAAGTGATTTACTACTCTAACACTGAAAGTTTACAGGTGCCGAAACAGTAAGAAAACACAAGTCTTTAAGCTGAAAACACGTTAAGTAAAATCAAATACTAGACAAACAGCAATAGCAGAACAGAGTAAACAAAGAATACATTAGTTATTTCGGTGGTAAGCTATTTGAAAATGTAAAATTGGAAGGAAATGAAAAAGAATGACCGGGCATGAAAATGCTTATGGGAACTTTGGAACAACACTAAAAGGGCAATATTTGACTGTTGTTCTTCAAGGGGGACTTGTTCGTTCCGAAGAAGAAACTTTATTCAAAGATTTCATAGCAAAACTGTCCCCAAGCCTGGAGTAGGATGCAAATGTCCAGGTACAGGAAACTGGAGAGCAACAGCCAAAATCAACCAAGGAAAGATTTTTCAAGCAGCAAGAGGAAAGACACAGACAACAACACAGCAGAACTTTAGTTCACCCGACAGCAGATTTTGCCTCCGAGACCTCTTAACCAGGAAACCATGGCATAAAATATCCACAATACTGAAGGAGTAACAAAAAAATCCCAAAAGAATAAAAGCTGAGAAAGTATGTCTTCCCTTTGCCTGTCTTAGAAGAAATGTTAAAGGGAGCCCTTAGAAAGTAGAAAGAAACTTAAGAAAGCATAAAGGTCATTGCTAGAAGAAACTGTATAGACAGTTCCAGAATGCTGTAATATTGTAAATATGGTATGTAAACTATTTATATCCTCCACATGAAGATAAAATGAAGTAATTAGAATTTAAAAAAGTCACATCAATGTGTAGAGAGGCAATAGATAGAGATGTAAATTGGGATACCAGATTTTTAATGATCTGGGTGTGACATTGCATGCCTGTGATCCCGTCAATTAGAAAGCAAAAGCACGGAGAATGAAGCCATGTGGGCACAGTGAGTTCTCAGCCAGGTTGGGCCACCTAGGAAGACCTTGTCTCAAAAATAAAGCAAAACAGTGCAAACAAACAAAAACCCCAAATGGCAGGGAAGAATAGATTGCAAGGTTAGAATAAACTTATGCATACATTTTCTATATTTTTTGCTTTTTCTCTTTATTAATTATGAAACATTTCTGTCACTTCAATGTAGCTTATAACATTAAAAAGTTTTAAGTTGAACATCAGAAAGAGAACATGGGGTCCTTGTCTTCTGGTGACTGGCTTACTTAACCTAATATCCTTAAGCACCAGCCATTGCTACAAACAACAAGATTTTCTTTGGAAGAAACACTATTCTTTTTAAAAAGTTAATTAAGCCCAAAGTGAGGGGAACAGGGACTATTTCTAACAGGAACTCAATGACTGTCTCTTTGGCCTCCCCACCCCCGAAGGGAGGAGCAGTCCTGTTAGGCCACAGAGGAGGGCTTTGCAGCCAGTCCTGAAGATACCTGATAAAACAGGATCAGATGAATGGGGAGGAGGTCCCCCCTATCAGTGGACTTAGAAAGGGGCACGGTGGAGATGAGGGAGGGAGGGAGGGACTGGGAGGGAATGAGGGATCGGGACACGGCTGGGATACAGAGTTAATAAAATGTAACTGATAAAAAAAATTAAAAAAAGATAAAAAAGTTAATTAAGTTTATTTTATTGATTTGTGTGTGTGTGTGCGAGAGAGAGAGAGAGAGAGAGAGAGAGAGAGAGAGAGAGACATATGCATGGGGAAATTAGAGAACAACTTGTAGGAGAAAATTCTTTCCTTCTACCACATGTATCTTGAGGATTGAACTTAGGTCATCTACAACCCAAAGTTAATAAATCCCTAGCAAAATATCAATGACATTCTTCATAGAAATAAGAAAAAATAAACATGTATTGTATATGGAATTACACACATGCATGCACATGCGTGCACACACATGCGCGCGCACACACACCCTAAATAACCAAAATAATCATGAAAAAAAAAAAGAACCAGTTCTGAGGCTTTACACTATTTGATTAATTGTTCTGGTATTGTTTATTTTTTTCTCATGGCCTCTTGGGTATATTTATCTTTCTCTTAAGTCTGAAGCACTCTTTCTAGTATCCTTTGTAGAGCTGAATTAGTGAATAATAATTACGTTAGTTTCTTTTTGATATGGATAGCTTTATATGGTAGATAGTTCTGCGGGGCATAATATTCTGTGTTGGCAATTGTGGTTGTTCAGAACTTGGAATACACCTTTCCAAGACCTTCTGGTTTAAAAGTTTTTATTGAATAATCAGCTATTATACTTATGGGCCTATCTTTTAAGGTGATTCTGCCCTCATCTATTGCATCTTTCAATACCCTTTCTTTATTTTACATTTTTAGAACTTTAATATATCATAGAGAGTTTATTTTATGGTTCTGTCTCT
Organism: Meriones unguiculatus; assembly: GCF_030254825.1. Classification (NCBI taxonomy): domain Eukaryota; kingdom Metazoa; phylum Chordata; class Mammalia; order Rodentia; family Muridae; genus Meriones; species Meriones unguiculatus. The sequence continues at coordinate 14,109,708 of NC_083369.1, read as the reverse complement.
CTGACATTTTATAGTTTTTTTTGTATCTGGATGGATATTGTTTACTTTAGGTTTGGAGAAGTTTCTTGTATGATTTATTGAAAAAATTTTCTATGTCTTTGACATGATATTCTTTTACACCCATAATTGAATAGGTTCGGTCTTTTCATTGGCATCTCATAACACTCCCAAGTTTATTTAGTTTTGAAAACATATTTAAAAAAATCTATCATTGACTTTTTAATTAAATTTTTATTTTTTTATATTAATTACAGTTTATTTACTTTGTATCCCAGCTGTAGCCCTCTCCCTCATTCCCTCCCAATCCCACCCTCCTTCCCTCATCTCCTCCCTGCCCTTCTTTAGGTCCACTGATAGTGGAGGACCTCCTTCCCTTCCATCTGACCCTAGCTTTCTAGGTCTCATCAGGACTGGCTGCAATGTCCTCCTCTGTGGCCTGGCAAGGTTGCTCCTCCCTTGAGGTGGGGGGAGAATGTCAAAGAGCCAGCCACTGAGTTCATATCATTGACATTTACTGAATGATCAAATTCTTTTATCTGGTATTCCAGTCCTGGTATTTCATTTTTCACATGATCCATATGAAATCCAGTAAGGCTTTCCATTTGAATTATTGAATTTTAAATTTCAAACATGATTTTAGTTTATGTTCTCTTAAGCAATTCTATTAGTCTATTTCTGACTTTCTTTTTTTCTTGAGTGTGTTTGCATGTACATGTGCACAAACATGTAGCCTGGAATTTGTATGGGTGTCAGCTAATGGCTTGTGGGCTTTGGTTTTCTCATTCCATCATTTCGGTCATAAGGACAAAAGTTAGGGTGTCAGGCTTGACAACAAATGCCCTCACCCACTGAAGGCATCTCATTGTGGACCATGATGATGGTCTGGTAGCAAGTCCCAAACTAGTTATTAGAAGAGCATAGTGATCTGAGGAAGATATTAGGGCTTCCTCCAAAATTCTAAGTGTTAGATGATAGTGTTATGATGATAGGGGACCTGTTGCAAAGCTTTTTATTGTTGTAAGATGTACTTTCAAAACCAGTAGCCTTTTTAAGTCTTGTGGTAGATAGCCTGAGTGCAACTGACAAGAAAAGGTTGCTTTCATAATACAAAGATGCTCACTGAACATTCTTCCTCATTTGGTAATAGGATTGACTTAGAAGGGGTAGCTGGGCAGACTCACACTGCTGGTTCCCTAAAATTTTTCTAAGGTAGAACACCTCTGAATCTGGGTTACATTTATACCCTATTCTCTGACATTCAAGTACCTTGAAATATATATACTGTAGGTATTCTGTCTGAGTTTAATCAACATAGTATCACTAATGGAAAGGTCCAGCATGGAATCTTTGGATATGTGGAGGCAATTGAGTGTTCTTCAGATTAAATTATGACAAAGGACAGAGAATTTATGTATCTCTGAGGAGGGGATGGTAAAAGTATATTAGTAGGCTTGCTGGCTGTAAAATGACCTGCTCCATGGTCTTTTGAACAGATACGGAGATAAAAGACTTGGCATATAAATAGCTACAGACTGGATTCCAGGGGATGAGTTCATTGGCTGAAGTAGCTGAACTGGATGAAGCTGCTGTAACAGCTGCAATGCAGTCATCACCAAGTTAAGCTTACAATACTGTGTGGTTATTCTTCCAAGTCCATCTGTTTTCTGCACAGGCTGACTATGTGAGTTTAGTGACACTGCGGTGGAAATCACTATCCTTGTATCTTTTAGTCTCTTGATGGTGGCATTAATCTCTGAAATCTCTCCAGAAGTGCAGTATCACTTTATAGTTACATTTTTTTTTGTACAGGAGGTTCTAGAGTCTACAAGTCTTTGAGTATGTTTATACACACTATGCATTACAGAATATGTGAACTAGCCACAGCATATGTTCAGGAATCTACTAGAGTCATGGATAGATTTGAGTTTAAACTCTATAAACATTGTATCAGGGAAATTTCAATTTTCCAGAAGTGACTGTCATTTTAGAGCCAGTGTCTAGTAGTCCTCCAAAAATCTGATATTTTTCCTTACTATAAAGTTACTTTATGATATAATGTACCCAAGATAAGGCAAAGATACATTTCCCTGTGTTGAACTGCAGGAAGTATGGTGGATATTATTTGCAAAATGCTCTGTTCAGTTTGGTAAATATTTGAGAGACAACTGAAATCAGATAGGGAAATATGATATAGCTCATATTTCAGTACCTGGAAAGGGGAAAGACTTTGGATAAGAGATCACAGAGTAATATGAGAGATTGTTTAAACTGTCTGTAAGAATCCAGAGTGATATATTTTGGTAATTAGGTCATTTAAAAAACTGGATGTCTGTATGTAGAAGAATACAAATAGATCCATATTTACTACCTGCACAAAACTCAAGTCCAAGTGGATCAAAGACCTCACCATAAAACCAGATACACTAAATCTAATAGAAGAGAAAATAAGGAATAGCTTTGAACTCATTGGCCCAGGAGACAACTTCCTGAACAGAACACCAACAACTCAGGCTCTAAGAGCAACAACTAATACATGGGATAATACAAAGGTTCTATAGGGCAGAGGACATGGTCAATATAACAAAATGACAGCCTACAAGACTGGAAAAGGATCTTTACCAATTTTACATCTGACAGAGGGCTAATATTCAGACTACATACAGAACTCAAGAAATTAAACACCAACAAACCAAATAACCCAATTAAAAAATGGGTACAGAGCTAAACAGAGAACTCTCAACAGGAATATAGAATGGCTGAGAAGCACTTAAGGAAATGTCCCTAGTCATCAGGGAAATACAAATCAAAATGACAGTGATACTCTATGTCACACCTGTCAGAATGGCTAAGATCAAAAACTTAAATAACAACACACGCTGGAGAGGTTGTGGAGAAAGGGCTGAAGGGAACACTCTTCCATTGACGGTGGGAGTGCAAACTTCTATATTGACTTTGGAAATCAACATGGTCGTTTCTCAGAAAATTGGGAATAGTTCTATCTCAAGGCCCAGCTATACCACTCCTGGGCATACATCCAAAAGATGTTCCACCATATCACAAAGACACTTGGTCAACTATGTTCATAGCAGCTTTATTTATAATAGCCAGAAATTGGAAACAACATAGATGTTCCTCAGCTAAGGAACGGGGGAAGAAATTGTGGTACATTTATACAGTGGAATATTGCTCAGCTATTTAAAACAAATCATAAAAATTTTGAGCAAATGGATGTAAGTGGAAAAGATTATCCTGAGTGAGATAACCCAGACCCAGAAAGACACACATGGTATGTACTTATATATAAGTGAATATTAGCCATAAAGTACAGGATAAACTTGCTACAATCCATAGACCCAAAGAAACTAAGTAACAAAGAGGTCCAAGGAAGGATGCTTGAATCTCATTCAGAAGGGAAAATAAAATAGAGATCTAAAGCAGACAGAGGGAAGGAACTGGGTGAGAGAGGGGGTGAGGAGAAGAACAGGAGGGATCAAGTGCAGAGAAGACTAAGGGAGAGAGAACTGGGAAAGAGAACTGAAATTGGTGGTGAGTGTGTGGAGGTTGGGGGTGGCTCTGGGATGAGCTGGAAACCTTGGACAAGGGAAACTTCTAGAAATCTATGAGGGCAACCCTAGCTAAGACTCCTAGCAACAGGGCCTATGAAACCTAAAATGGCTACCTCCTTTAACCAGGCAAGACTTCCAATGGAGGGATGGGGACAAAAATCCACCCACAAAACCTTCAACCCCCAATTTGCCCTTCCTGCAAGATGTGCAGGGATAAAAATGGAGCAGAGACTGAGTGACTGGCCAACCAATACCTGGACAAACTTGAGACCGGCTGCATGAGAGAAAGATGGGCAACCCCTGTCACTATTAATAACGTTATTCCGCACTTTCAGGTTTGAGCTTAGCCTAACTGTCCTCCAAGAGGCTTCACTCAGCAGCCGATGGAAACAGATGCAGAGACCCACAGCTCAACATTACGCAGAGCTTGGGAAATCTTGTGGAAGAGGGGGTCGAATAATGGAAGGAGCCAGAGAGCTGAAGGATACCACAAGAAAAACTCCAGAATCAACTATCCTGGCCCCCCAGGGACTCATAAAGACTGAACCAGCAACCGAAGAGCATGCATGGGATGGACCTAGGGCCCCTATACATATACATATGCAACAGTTACACAGGTTAGTTTTCATGGGGGTGCCCTAACAGCTGACTCTGGTGCCTCCCTTTGGGACCATTTCCTCTAACTGGGCTGCCTTGTCTAACCTCAACTGGAGAATATGCCTATTCCTACTGCAACCTGTTATGCCAAGGCAGGTTGATATCTCTGGTGGGACTCCCTTTTTTGAGGAAAATGGGAGGATGGAATGGGGGAAGGTGAGGTGAGAGGGAGGAACTGGGAGGAAAGGAAGGAGAGGAAGCTATAATCAGGATATAAAGTAAATAATTAATTAATGAAAAAACATATAAACGAAATGGATATTTTTCTGTCTATCATTTGTCTGCCTGTCTGTCTATCCATCCACTTATCCATCCATCTATGTATCTATCAAGACCCAGCAGAGACATGTGCTCAGTGAAGACCCAAGGGCCTTAACTTTCCACTCTACACTGACCTCAAGCCTGAGACTGTGCCTTGCTAATCAGTAAAGGCCTTTCATGGCTGGTTAAACTATGTAAACCAGAAGAGATGAGTATACTTTTAAATTCCTAGTAACCCAAATTCACAAGACATTAAAAAAGGAGAATAAAAACATGCCCATTATCAAAAGGAAATAAACTGGCATAAAACATTCAGAGGGAAAACAGACATCAAACATGTGAGTCAAACACTTTTGTTATTTATATTTTAAAAATTATAACTTCAGGTTGCCATGAAATGTAATGGCATCTTCACACTTGTATGTGATTATATTTTGTCCTCATCCATTCCTTTCCAACACTGATGTCTTCCATGCTTCCTCTCCTTTCCAGCTGGATTTTTTCTTTTCTCAGTTAAAGCTTCTGCTTTCTTATTGTAGGCATTTCATGACCTTCTTTATTTCCCACCCCTTTAAGATCTCTTCTTCCTCTCTCATGACCCACCTACAAATACATACATACAAACATACATACATAAATCAAAATTTATGTTCTGCTCTTTGGAGAAAATATGAAGTATTTGCTTTTTTGAGTCTAGATTAACAAAGTGATTCCCAGTTGTATCTGCCATGATTTTAGTTTTCTTAGTAGCTGCACAGAATGCCTTTTTTCCCATTTGTTGATGGATATCTAAGTGGCTTCTGTTTTACTAATGCAACAATAAACATGTGTATGCAAGTATCTCTGTGATATAACTAGAGCCCTTCAGGTATATATCTAAAAATACTATTATTCATATAATAGTTCTATCATTTAGTTTTTTTGAAGAACCTCTATATTTATTTGCATAGCAGCTAAAATGTTTACATTTCCACCAACTGTAAAGTTTCATTTTTTTCCCCACATTCATGCTTGTATTAGGACAAATACTTTAAAACAACTTCTTCTCTATTTTGAAATTATTTTTGAAGTAAACATGTAATGAGTTTCATTATTACATATATATTCATGTTATTGTACTTTTAAAAATTGTCTTAAAACTTCTAGAGCACTAAGAGAAAAAATAAACAAAGAAAATAAGGGAAATCAGGGGAATTATATGTGAGCAAAGGAAAATAAAAACAAAGATAAAAACATTATAAGGAAGGAGCACACAATTTTTAGAGCTGAAAATACAGTAACAGAATTGAAAACATCAATAGAAATGTTTCAAATAGACAATAAATAGGCAACATGAATAATCAGGTCAGGTTGTTTGAAACTATTATCCAAGAAACAGAGGGTGAAGAGCGGAGAAATTGAATAGAGTATCTATTGAATCTCAGCCTCTGCTTTGATACCTTGATCAGTAGTGTCATTCAGAGGTTGTCTGTGGTAGGCTCCTGTCCTGTTCCCTGTCTTCTCCTGCTTCCAATGTCTATCACATTTGTCCTTCTGAATGATAATTGAGTATCTTCCCTAGGGTCCTCCTTCTTGCTTAGCTTCTTTAGGGGTATAGATTTTAGTATGTTTTTCCTATACTGTTTGTCTAATAACCACTTATGAGTAAATATATACCATGTGTGTCTTTCTGCTTCTAGGTTACCTGACTCAAGATGATCTTTGCTAATTCCCATCATTTGCATGCAAATTTCATGATTTCCTTGTTTTTAATACCTGAGCAGTATTCCACTGTGTAAATGTACCACAATTTCTGTATCCATTTCTCCGTTGAGAGACAACTAGGTTGATTCAAGCTTCTGGCTATGACAAATAAAGCTGCTACAAACATGGTTGAGCAAATATCCTTTTTGAATAGTTGAGCATATTTTGGATATATGCCTCGGGGTGGTATAGCTTGATCTTTTTTCTTTAATTAAATTTTTATTTTTTATATTAGTTACATTTTATTCACTTTGTATCCAAGATGTAGCCCACTCCCTGAACACTCCCAACCCCACCTTCCCTCCCTCATCTACTCCTATGCCCCTCTCCAAGTCCACTGATAGGGGAGGTCCTCCTCCCCTTCCAACTGACCCTAACTTATCAGGTTTCATCAGGACTGGCCTCATTGTCCTCCTCTGTGGCCTGGCAAGGCTGCTCCACCCTCAGGGGTGGGGGTCAAAGAGCCAGCCACTGAGTTCAGGTCAGAGACAGTCCCTGTTCCCCTTACTAGGGTACCCACATGGAGACTGAGCTGCCATGGGCTACATCTGAGCAGGGGTTCTAGGTTATAACCATGAATTGTCCTTGGTTGGAGTATCAGTCTCAAAAAGACCAATGTGCCCAGATTTTTTGGTTCTGTTCCTCTCCTTGTGGAGATCCTGTCCTCTCCAGGTTTTACTAACTCCCCTTTCTTCAATATGATTCCCTGTACTCTAACCAAAGTTTGGCTATGTATCTCAGCATCTGCTTTGATACTCTGCTGGGTGGAGTCTTTCAGAGGCTTTCTGTGGTAGGCTTCTGTCCTGTTTTCTCCTTCTTCGACTGTCCATTCCATTTGTTTTTCTGAGTGAGGATTGATCATCTTACCCAGAGTCCTCCTTCTTGTTTAACTTTTTTAGGTGGGCAGATTTTAGTATGTTTATCCTATATTGTATGTCCAGTATCCACTTATAAGTGAGTACATACCATGTGTGTCTTTCTGTTTCTGGGATACCTCACTCAGGATGATCTTTTCCAGATCCTACCATTTGCCTGCAAATTTCATGATATCCTTGTTTTTAATTGCCGAGTAGTATTCTATTGTGTAAATGTACCACAATTTCTGTATCCATTGGTACAGCTGGATCTTAAGGTAACACTATTCCTATTTTTCAGAGAAACCACCAGATTGATTTCCAAAGAGGTTGTATAAGGTTACATTCCCAATAGCATTGAGGAGGGTTCCCTTTTCTCCATATCCTCTCCAGTATGCCTCATCCCTTGAGTTTTTGATCTTAGCCATTCTGATGGGTGTGAAGTGGAATCTTAGGGTTGTTTTTGATTTGCATTTCCTGGATGATTAGAGGCATTGAGCATTTCTTTAAGTGTTTCTCTGCCATTCGATAGTCCTCCGTTGAGAATTCGCTGTTTAGCTCTGTACCCCATTTTTTTAATTTTTATTTTTTATATTAATTGCAGTTTATTCACTTTCTATCATAGCTGTCGCCCCCTCCCTTCTCTCCTCCCAATCCCACTCTCCTTCCCTCATCTCCTCCTATGCCTCTCTCCAACTCCACTGATACGGGAGGTTCTCCTTCTCTTCCATCTGACCCTAGCTTATCCAGTATCATCTGAATTGGCTGTGGCCTGGAAAGGATGCTTTCCCATCCAGGGGAGATAGTCAAAGAGCTGGCCACTGAGTTCATGTCAGAGACAGTCCCTATTCCCCTTACTAAGATACCCACTTGGAGACTGAGCTGCCATGGGTTATATCTGAGCAGGGGTTCTAGGTTATCTCTATGCATGTTCCTTGGTTGGAGTATTGGTATCTACAAAGACCCCTGGGCCCAGATTTTTTGGCTCTATTGGTCTTCTTGTGGAGCTCCTGTCCTCTCCAGGTCTTTCTATCTCTCTCTTCTTTCCTAAGATTCCCTGCCCTCTGCCCAAGTTTGTTTATGAGTCTCATTATCTGTTTTTATACAATGCTGGGTAGAATCTTTTAGAGGCCCTTAGTAGTAGGCTCCTGTCCTATTTCCTGTTTTCTCCTTCTAATGTCTGTCCCATTTGCCTTAATGAGTGAGGATTGATCATCTTACCCAGGCTCCTCCTTCTAATTTGCCTTTTTTATGTGTTCAGATTTTTGTAGGTTTAGCCTATATTATATATCTAGTACCCACTTATAAGTGAGTATATACCATGTGTTTCTTTCTGCTTCTGGGATACCTCCCTTGTTCTAGTTCCCACCATTTGCCTGTAAATTTCATGATTTCCTTGATTTTAATTGCTGAGTAGTATTCCATTGTGTAAATGAACCACAATTTTTGTATCTGTTCCTCCGTTGAGGGACAGCTGGGTTGCTTCCAGGCTTTGGCTATTACAAATAAAGCTGCTACAAACATGATTGAACAAATGTCCTTTTCGTGTACTTGAGCCTCTTTTGGATATATACCTAGTAGTGGTATAGCTGGATCTTGAGGAAGTGCTATTCCTAGTTGTCTGAGAAAGTGCCAGATTGATTTCCAGAGTGATTGTACAAGTTTACATTCCCACCAGCAGTGGAGAAGGGTTCCCCTTTCTCCACAACCTCTCCAGCATGTGTTGTCACTTGAGTTTTTGATCTTAGCCATTCTGATGGGTGTAAGGTGAAATCTCAGGGTTGTTTTCATTTGCATTTCCCTAATGGCTAATGAGGTTTAACATTTCTTTAAGTGTTTCTCTGGCATTCTATATTCCTCCACAGAGAATTCTCTGTTTAGCTCTGTACCCACTTTTTTTTTTTTAATCGGATTACTTGATTTGTTGCTGTTTAACTTCTTGAGTTCTTTATGTATTCTGGATATTAGCCCTCTGTCAGATGTAGGGTTGGTGAAGATCCTTTCCCAATCTGTAGGCTGTCGTTCTGTTCTGTTGACAGTGTCCATTGCTTTACAGAAGTTTTTCAGTTTCATGAGGTCCCATTTATTGATTGTTGGTCTTAGAGCCTATGCTATTGGTGTTCAGTTCAGGAAGTTGTCTCCTGTGCAATGATTCAAGTCTCTTTCCAACTTTTTCTTCTAACAGGTTTAGTGTGTAGAATTTTTGGGGTCACTCATGTATACTATCATATCATCTGCAAATAGTGGTACTTTGACTTCTTCCTTTCTAAGGTGTATTTCCTTGATCTCCTTTAGTTGTCTTATTGCTCTAGCTAGGATTTCAAATATTATGTTGAAGAAATAAGGAGAGAGTAGGCATCCTTGCCTTGTCCCTGATTTCAGTGGGGTTGATTTAAATTTCTCTCCACTAAGTTTGATGTTGGCTATAGGCTTGCTGTATATTGCCTTTACTATGTTTAGATATGTGCCTTGTATCCCTGATCTCTCAAATACTTTAAACATGAATGTGTGTTGGATTTTGTCAAATGCTTTTTTGGGATCTAAGGAGATCGTGTTTTTTTTTTTCCTTCTATTTGTTTGTGTGGTAGATTACATTGATGGATTTCTTATACTGAACCACCCCTGCATGCCTGGGATGAAGTCTACTTGGTCATGGTGGATGATGTGTATTATATGTTCTTGTATTCGGTTTGCAAGTATTTTATTGAGTATTTTTGTGTCAATGTTCCTAAGAGAGATAGGTTAAACTCTCCTTTTTTTGTTGGGTTTTTGTGTGGTTTAGGTATCAAGGTTAGTGTGGCCTCATAGAATGAATTTGGTAATGTTCCTTCTGTTTCTGTTTTGTGGAATAGTTTGACAAGTATTGGTGTCAGTTCTTTTTTCAAAGTCTGGTAGAATTCTGTGCTGAAACCATCTGTTCCTTTTTTTTTTTTTTTTTTTTTCAGGGAGACTTTTGATGACTTCTTGTATTTCCTTGGGGCATATAGGACTGTTTAATCCGTTTATGTGATCTTGGTTTAACTTTGATAAAGTGAATCTATCAAGAAAATTGTCCATTTCATTTAGGTTTTCAAATTTTGTGGCATATAGGCTTTTGTAGTATAACCTCATAATCGTTTGGATTTCCTCAGTGTATGTCATTAGGTCCCCCTTTTCATTTCTGATTTTGCAGAATTGGATAATTTCTTTCTGCCTTTTAGTTAATTTGGTTAAGTGTTTGTCTATCTTGTTGATTTTTCTCAAAGAAACAGCTCTTGGTTTCATTGATTTTTGAATTGTTGTATTTGTTTCTAATTGATTGATATCAGCCCTGAATTTGATTATTTCCAACTGTCTACTCCTCTTGGGGGTGTTCCCCCCCCAGGGCTTTTAGGTGAGCTGTTATGTTGCTTGTATGAGATGTCTTTCTGGAGGTACTTAATGCTATGAACTTTCCTCTTAGCACTGCTTTCATTGTTTCCCATAAGTTTGGGTAAGTTGTGCCTTCATTTTCATTGAATTCTAGGAAGTCTTTAATTTCTTTTTTTTTTTTTATTTCTTCCTTGATACAGCTGTCGTTGAATAGAGAATTGTTTAGTTTCCATGCATGTGTAGGCCTTTTGTTATTTTTGTTGTTGTTGAGTTCTAGTTTTAGGTCATGGTGGTCTGATAGGATACAAAGAATCATTTAAATCTTCGTGTATCTGTTGAGGGTTGCTTTGTGCCTGACTATATGGTCAGTTTTGGAGATGATTCCATGAGGTGCTGAGAAGAAGGTGTGCTCTTATGATTTGGGGTGAAAAGTTCTGTAGACATCCATTAGGTCTATTTGATTTTGGACCTCTGTAAATGTCATTATTTCCCTGTTTAGCTTCTGTCTAGATGATCTGTCCCTTGGTGAGAGTGGAGTGCTGAAGTCTCTCACTATTAAGGTGTTGGAATTGATGTTTGATTTGAGCTTTAATAATGTTTCATTTATGAATGCAGGTGCTATTGTATTTGGGGCATAGATGTTCAGGATTGTAATGTTCGCCTGGTGGATTTTTCCTTTGATGAGAATGAAGTGTTTGTCCTCATCATTTTGTTTATTAGGGACTGTGAATATTTCATTTTATTCCTTGGTTCAACAAATTATTAAGTCTCACTAGGTATGGTATGTCTGGGGCAGAAAATTTACCAATTATAATAACACAAGGAAGTCAGGTGAAAGATTCTTGATAGGCTAGAGTGAGATGGAAGAAGAAGAGGATCTCCTCGTCATCTTTTTTGATTAATTTTCATTGAAAGTCTATTTTATTAGATATTAGGATAGTTGCTACAGCTTATTTTCTAGTTCAGTTTGCTTGAAAAAGCTTTTCCCAGGCCTTTACTCTGAAGTAGTGTCTGTCATTGTTGTATGTTAGATTGGAGTTTTCCTTCTAGTATCTTCTGTAGGGCTGGGTTGCTATGTAGATATAGTTTAAGTTTAGTTTTGTCATGGAACATTTTGTTTTCTCCATCTATGTTGATTGAAAGCTTTGATGGTTATAGTAGTCTGGGATTGACACCTGTGTTCTCTTAGAGTCTGCATGATATCTGCCCAGGTGTGGGTGAGCAGTACCCTAGGTCTGGCTGTTGGAGTGGAGGGACCCCAGATCTGGGGTTCTGTATGCACTCACTCGCAGAAGCACTCACTGGCCAGCGGTTGTGGAAAGTGCCAAGGGCCAGTGAACACAGTGGCAGGTGAGTGTGTGGAGTGTAGAGGTTCTGTGTGAACTCACTAGCAGGCATATGTGGTAGTCTCAGAGAGCCCATTCTTATTTTCTATTTTGTGGATAACTTTGAGAAGTGTTGATGTTAGTTTTTCCCGAAGGCTTGTTAGAACTTGAGTGGGTAGTCATATATCTGTCATCCTAGTAGTTGGGAGATGGATGATAAAGATCAACAAAACAACTGACAAAAATTCGGAAGGGTGTAGAGAAAAGCGAAACCTCATTCACTGTTAGTAGGATTGCCAAATGGTCCAGCCACTCTGGAATTTAGGGTGGGGAATTCTCAAAAAAACCAAACCAAACCACACCAAACCACACCAAACCAAACCAAACCAAACCAAACCAAACCAAACCAAACCAAACCAAACCAAACCAAACCAAACCAAATGGTGTTGGTCTCCTTGGTTTGCCTGTGGTATATATGCAAGATTAGAGTCTCACAACAGTGTGATGCAGCCATGATCATTCAGGCCTTTACAGCCATTGAAGCAGGACATTCTCCCCAAGCATGGTTGGCTACCATAAAAAGCTAAAATGTTATGCTCAGGATGCGAGGCTAAGCACTGCACTCAGGGTCAGCCACTTTGGACCCAGAGAAGAGCATGTCTGGTTGCATGCGGGTTGATGCCCCAGGTCCCGCCTCTGAGAAAAAGGTATTGGACGGGTCTGATGCTCTTTGGGTGGATGACACCTAAATGAACATCGGTACAAAGTCCCAATTTATTTCTAATATCAGAGATCAGACCTCTACTCTTGCCTGATGCGTCTAAAACAAAAAGGGGGAACTGTAGAGAGCTGCGGAATGCTATGCCTTAAAGATGGAGCTGGTTTCCGCCTTCCACCTTCCCGATGGTGAGTGCTCTCTGTCACGAACAATTCCACATTTGGCTAAGGCTGAGGATCTGGCTTGCTTCCATGTATGTGGACCTATCTGCATTGCCGACGTGGCACGCCTGGGTTGGCTACCCAGAGGCTATTTAAGCTGTGGGCTGGCTTTCCCCAGGGTCAGATGATTGTTCAAGGTTCCTGAATAAACTGCATTGAAAAAAAATAATAAAAATAATTAAAATAAAAAAGCCAGCTGAAACAAACAAACAAACAAACAAACAAAAAAACCAAACCAAACCAAACCAAACCAAACCAAACGTAAAAGTAAATCTATGATATGGTCCAGCTATATCACTTCTTGACAAATGCCTAAAGGACTCAACATTCTACTCTATAGATACTTGCTCAGCAATATTTATTGCTGTGCTATTCACAATAGCTAGGAAATAAAAACAATTCATATGTTCTTTTACTGATAAATGGATCATGAAAATTTCTGTAAAGAAAAATGAAATCATGAACTTTGTAGGTAAAAGGATGAAACTAGAAAAGATAATATTGAATGTGTTTTTTTTAGGTGTACAGATTTTAGTAGGTTTATCCTATATTATATGTCTATATGAGTGAGTATATACCGTGTGCATCTTTCTGCTTCTGGGACAGCTCACTCAGTATGATCCTTTTCAGATCCCACCATTTACCTGCAAATTTCATGATTTATTTATTTTTCATTGCTGAGTAATATTCCATTGTGTAGATGTACCACAATTTCTGTATCCATTCCTCCAATGATGGACATCTGGGTTGTTTCCAGTTTCTGGCTATTACAAATAAAGCTGCTACAAGCATGGTTGAGAAAATGTCCTTATTGTGTACTTGAGCCTCTTTTGGATATATGCCTAGGAGTGGTATAGCTGGATCTTGAGGAAGTGCTATTCCTAGTTGTCTCAGGAAGCACCAGATTGATTTCCAGAGTGGTTGTACAAGTTTACATTCCCACCAGCAGTGGAGGGGTTCCCCTTTCTTCACAACCTCTCCAGCATGTGTTGTCACTTGAGTTTTTGGGTCTTAGGTTATCTCCATGCATGGTCCTTGGTTGGAGTATCAGTCTCAGGAAAGACCTCTGTGCTCAGATTTTTTTTTTAATTTTTGGTTCTGTTGCTCTCCTTGTGGAGTTCCTGTCCTCTCCAGATCTTACTGTTTCCCACTTCCTTCATAAGATTCCCTGCACTTTGCCCAAAGGTTGGCCATAAGTCTCAGCACCTGCTTTGATAGTCTGCAGGGCAGAGCCTTTCAGAGATCCTTTGTGTCAGGCTCCTGACTTGTTTCCTCTTTTCTTCTTCTTCTAATCTCCATCCTCTTTGCCTTTCTGGATGGGAATTGAGCATTTTAGCAAGAGTCCTCCCTCTTGATATAGCCCATGGCAGTTCAGTGTCCAAGTGGGTTCCATAGTAATAGGAACAGGGACTGTCTCTGACATGAACTGATTGGCCTGCTCTTTAATTACCTCTCCCTGAGGGGGGAGCAGCATTACCAGGCCACAGAAGAAGACAATGCATCCACTCCTGATGAGAACTAATTGACTAGGATCAGAAGGAAGGAAAAGCAGTCCTCCCCTATCAATGGACTTGGGGAAGGGCATGTGTGCAGAGGGGGAAGGAAGGAGGGATTGGGATGGGAGGAGGGAGGAACCACAGGGGGGATACAAAGTGAATAAAGTGTAATTAATAAAGAATTAAAAAAATAAAAAAATATTGAATGTGTTAACCCCTATCCAGAAAGACAAATGCCATATGGCAAATCTTCAGATGTGAGTACATATCTTGAAGTAGACTACAGAAACTACGAAAGGACAACTCTGACAGACTCCTGCCTGCAAGCTTAGTAGCCGATCATTCATAGTGTCAGGGGTTGGCACTCTTCAATAGGGTGGGTCTTTCCTGGGCCAGGCATCGGTTGGGCATTCCCTCAATCTCTGCTCTATCTGTTCTATATTTGTCTCTGCACATCTCATAGGTGTGGTAAATTTTGGGCCAAAGTTTTTGTGGGTGGGTTGGTGTTCCCTGTGCTTTACTAGAAGACTAGTCTAGTTAGAGAGTGTCCTCTTCTGTGGTCTCTGAGACCACAGAGACTGATATCTATGGTCTCTACTACTAGGAATCTCTGCTTGAATCCCCCTCATATTCTCCCGGGAGCCTACCCTGATTTAGGTTTCCAACTTGTCATAGAGATGTCTTCACTCTCAGTTTCTCTTTTCTCTACAGGCTTTCTGTCCTCTTGCCCTTGCTCTCCTCAGGTCTGATCTCCACCCTCTTGACTCTCTATGACCCCTCTGCTACCTTGTTCTCTCTTAAGCTATTACCTCTGTCTATTCTATCTACCCTGCAGAGTGAGAATTATGCATCCTCACTAGGGTCCTCCTTATTACTTATCTTCTTTGGGTCTGTTTCTGTGTCTGTATGCTTATCTTGTATTATATGACAAAAATCCACTTATAAGTGAGTACATACCATGTGTGTATTTCTGTTTCTGGGTTACTTCACTCAGGATGATCTTTTCTAGTTCCATCCATTTGTCTGCAAATTTCATGATTTCCTTCTTTTTAATAGCTGAGCAGTATTCTATTGTGTAGATGTACCAAATTTCTGTATCCATTCTTCAGTTGAGGGATATCTAGGTTGTTTACAAATTCTGTCTATTATGAATAAAGCTGCTATGAACATAGTTAAGCAAATGTCCTTGTATGGTGGAGTATCTTTTGAGTATATGGCCAAGAATAGTATAGATGGGTCATGAGGTAGGGCTCTTCCCAATTTTCTGAGAAAGAACCAGCTTGATTTCCATAGTGGTTTTATAAGTTTACACTCCCACAAGCAATGGAGGAGGGTTCCCCTTTCTCTACACCCTCACCAGCATGTGCTGTAGCTTGATATATTGCTCTTAGCCATCCTGACTGGTATGAGATGGAATCAGAGTAATTTTCATTTGCATTTCCCTCCTGACTAAGGAAGTTGAGCATTTCTTTAAGTACTTCTCCAAAATTCAAGAGCCCTCTGTTGAGAATTCTCTGTTTAGTCCTGTGCCCCATTTTTTATTTGGGTTGTTTTGTTTACTGCTGTTTGATTTTTTGAGTTCATTATATATTTTGGATATTAGCCCTTTGTCAAAAATAGGACTGGTGAAGATTTTTCCCAATCAGTACATAGTCTTTTGTTCTACTGACAGTGTCCTTTGCCTTACAGAAGATTTTCAATTTCACGAGGTCCCATTCATTAATTGCTAATCTTAGAGCCTGAGGTGTTGGTGGTCCATTCAGAAAGTTGTCTTCTGTGCCAATGAGTTTAAGGCTCTTTTCCACTTTTTCTTCTATAGATTTAGTGTATCTGGTGTTATATTGAGGCCTTTGATTCACTTGGATTTTAGTTTTGTGCAGGGGGATAAATATGGATATATTTGCATTATTCTACATATAGACATCCAATTAGATCAGCACCATTTGTTGAAGATGCTACCTTTCTCCCCCTATTGTATGGTTTTGGCTTTGTCAAAAATCAAGTGACCATGGGTAAGTGGATTTATTTCTGGGTCTTTGATTCAATTTCTTTGATCAACCAGTCTATTTCTATGCCAGTTCCATGCAGTTTTTATTACTGTTGCTCTATAGTACAGCTTGAGATCAGGGATGGAGATACCTCCAGAAGATACTTTATTTTTTATTAATTATAGTTTATTCACTTTGTATCCCCCATAAGCCCCTCCCTCCTCCCCTCCCAGCCCCACCCTCACTCCCCCTTCTTCTCGCTTGCACCTCTCAAGTCCACTGATAGGGGCGGTCCTCCTCTCCTTCCTTCTGATCTTAGTCTATCCCATCAGGAATGGCTGCATTGTCATCTTCTGTGGCCTGGTAGGGCTGCTCTCCCCTCAGGGTGAGGTGATCAAAGAACAGACCTATCAGATTATGTCAGAGGCAGTTCCTCTTCCCATTACTATGGAACCCACTTGGATACTACGCTGTCATGGACTACATCTGTGCAGGGGTTCTAGGTTATCTCCATGCATGTTCCTTGGTTGGAATATGAGTCCCTGGGGAGACTCCTGTGTTCAAATTTTCTGGTTCTGTTGCTTTCCTTGTGGGGTTCCTGTCCTCTCCAGATCTTACTATTTCCCACTTCTTACTTAAGATTCCATGCACTTTGCCCATCAGTTGGCCTTAAGTCTCAGTGTCTGCTTTAATAGTCTGTAGGGGAGAGCCTTTCAGAGGCCCTCTGTGGCAGGTTCCTAACTTGTTTCCTGTTTTCTTCTTCTTCTGATGTCTATCCTTTTTGCCTTTCGGGATGGGGATTGAGCGTTTTATTGTACAGTGTTGTTTTAGCAATTCTAGGTTATTTGTTTTTCCATATGAAGTTTAGAATTGTTCTTTCAAGGTTTGTAAAGAACTGTGTTGGTATTTTAATGGGGATTGCATTGAATAGGTAGATTGCCTTTGTTAAGATGGCTATTTTTACTATGTTAATCTTACCAATCCACAATAATGGAGCATCTTTCCATCTTCTGATATATTCTTCAGTTTCTTCAGAGACTTGAAGTTCTTTCATACAGGTCTTTGACTTGCTTGTTTAGAGTTACACTAAGATACTTTATATTATTCACGGCTATTTTGAAGGATATTGTTTCCCTAATTTCTATCTCAGCCTGTTTGTCATTTGTTTACAGGAGGGCAACTGATTTTATTTTAAATTAATCTTGTATTAAGCAACTTTCCTGAAGCTGTTTATCAGCTGTAGGAGTTTTCTTGTGGAATTTTTGGGGTTGCTTACCTGTACTATCTTTTTCTTTCCTTTTTTAAAAAAAAATGTATATTACCCTTACTATCATATCATCTGCAAATAGTGATACTTTGACTTCTTCCTTTCTGATCTGTATGCTCTTGATCTTCTTTAGTTGTCTTATTGCTCCAACTAGAACAAAAGGTATGGAAAGAGTGGGCAGCTTTGTCTTGACCCTGATTTCAGTTGAATTCTTTTTTGAGTTTCTCCACATTTAATTTGATGTTGGCAGTCAGCCTGCTGTATGTAGCCTTTATTATGTTTAGATATGGACTTTGTATCCATGATCTCTTTAAGACTTTCATTATGAAAGGTCTTAGATTTTGTCAAAGTCTTCTTCTCCATCAAATGAGATGATCATGTGATTTTTTTTCTTTGAATTTGTTATATGGTGGATTACGTTGGTGGTTTTTCATATGTTGAGCCATCCCTGCATTCCTGGGATGAAGCCAACTTGATCACGGTGGATGATGTATTTAATGTGTTCTTGGATTCAGTTTGCAAGTACTTTTTTTTTTTTTTCCAGAGCTGAGAACCGAACCCAGGGCCTTGCTTTTGCTAGACAAGTGCTCTACCACTGAGCTAAATCCCCAAACCCCAAATAATTTATTTAATTTTATTTTATGTGCATTGGTGTGGAGATGTCAGATCACCTAGAACTGGAGTTACAGACAGTTATGAGCTGCTATCTAGGTGCTGGGAATTGGACTTGAGTCCTTTGGAAGAACAGCCAGTGCTCTTAACCACTGAGCCATCCCTCCAGCCCCATGAGTATTTTTTTGAGTATCTTTGGATCAGTGTTTATGAGGCAGATTAGTCTGAAATACTGTTTTTTGTTGAGTTTTTTTTTTTGTGTGTGTGTGTGTGTGTGTCGTTTACCGAAATCAGTGTGATTGTGGCTTCATAGAATGAATTTGGCAATGTTTCTTCAGTTTCTATTTTGTGGAATAGTTTGAGGAATATTAATATTAGCTCTTCTTTTAATATCTGGTAGAATTCCACCCTAAAACCTGTTTTTCCCCCATTGGGAGACTTGATGACTGCTTCTATTTTCTTTCTTTCTTTCTTTCTTTCTTTCTTTCTTTCTTTCTTTCTTTCTTTCTTTCTTGCTTGCTTGCTTGCTTGCTTCTATTTTCTTAGTGGTTATAGGGCTGTTTAAACTGTTTACCTGATCTCGATTTGCCTCTGGTAAGTGAAATTGATCTTGAAAACTGTCCATTTCCTTTAGATTTTCCAATTTTGTGGAATACGGTTTTTGAATTAAGACCTAATGATTATTTGGATTTCCTGAGTGTCTTTTGTTATGTCCCTCTTTTGTATCTGATTTTGTTAATTTGAATACTCTCCCTCTGCCTTTTACTGAGTTTGGCTAAGAGTTTATCTATCTTGTTGATTTTCTCAAAGAACCAGCTCTTAGTTTCATTGATTCTTTTTTATCATTTTCTTTTTTTCCAATTTATTGATTTCAGCCGTGAGTTTGGGTCTGTGAATTGTAGTATGGTTAATATCTACTTATAAGTGAGTACAGGCCACATGTTTCTTTATGGGTCTTGGTTACCTTACTCAGGATGATCTTTTCTAGTTCCATCCATTTGCCTGCAAATTTCATGACTTCTCTGTTTTTGAGTAGTAGGTATTTCATTATGTAAACTGTCTTAACCCTATCATCAACTAAGGAATGATGATTGTGGCAGAAAAGTATTCCACAGGGAAGAGCACACCAATTGGTTATCCAATACAAAATTGTCAGTCCTGAAAACATACTACAAACAAGTAGTATTATAAGACTGATCAGGTTGTATTTATATGTTTTGGAATATATTTGTATATACATATATGTGCATTATAACAACAATGAAAACAAAGAGACCATGAATTTGAAAGATAGCAAAGAGAAATATTCAGAAAAATTAGGAGGGAGGAAAGGGATGGGGGAATTGATATAATTCTAGTATCAAAAATGAAGGAGATAATTTAAAAAACATAATACATGGATAGTTTAAAGAAAAGCAATAATATAAAAAATTTAAGATCTTCACCTCCCCCCTGAGGAGGGAGTGGCCTTTCCAGGCTATAGAGGAAGACTATAAAAGACAGTCCTGATGTGACTGATAGGCTAGGGTCAGATAGGAGGGGAGGATGTCCTCCCCTATCAATGGACTGAGGAAGGGACATGGGAGGAGATGAGGGAGGGAAGGAGGGCAGGATTGGGAGGGGATGAAGATGGGGGTTACAGCTGGGATATAAAGTGAATAAATTATAATAAATAAAAATTATATTAAAATTTTAAGATCTTAATCCTAGACCAATAAACATAACAAAAAACCAAATCTCCTGGCAAGTTATTATAACCTTCATCCTAGAAAAAAAAATGAAAACAAGTTTGAAGAGTGATCATGGTTTTTCTTTGTTGGTTGTTTGAAGTCACTTTTAAAAAGAAAATTAGAATTAGATATTAATTTTCATTATTCTTTCTCAAAGTTGTAGAAAGCATAATTTGCTTTTCATGGGATGGAGGATATTTCTATTTATATCCGATGGTGTAGTTCAATACTTAATATTCATATCTTCCCATGTTTTCATGATCATAACTCTTTAAGTTAAGATAAAAACAACACTAAATCCAAGCAGTCATTTGTGTTTAGGAACATGTATGATAACTTTTGTTTTTCTATAGTATCGTGAAATTGAGTAATGACAGACATTAATATTTACCATTCAGTACTTTACAGTATAACTTTCTGCATTAAAAGTCATTTTCTAGTAGAAAAATTAGACTGTGTGAAATATTAAATTTCTAGGACAGCACTAATGTCATGCAATGAACTTCCTATATAGTTTCTCCTAGCTATCAGGAGAAACTATAAAGGCCAGGTACTTGAGATACAAAATTGAATTTTTTTTATTGGAAAATTTTACAGAACATATTTTTTTCTCCTAAATTCTTCCCACCTCTCTTCCTACCCAAACTTTATATTCATTTTTCTCTCTCTTTAAAAAAAAAAACTAACAAAATCAAAGGTAAACAAGCAAAAGAACCTCAACAAACACACTCATTCATGAATCTCCCCTAAATCAAAACAAACAAGCAAACAAAAACAAAAGTTAAAACAAACAAGCAAAAGATCAGTTTGACAAAAGACACTCAAACAAAGCAAAATGAGAAAAAAAATCTACAAAAATGCTATTCAGGTTGTTTTGTGTTGACCAGCTACTCTTAGACATGAGTAGTTAGTAATATACCAAGTGAGACTCAGCTGGAAAAACTGTTTTTTTTTTTTCTTTTCCAGTGGATTTCACTTGAAGATAGTTTCTTGATTAGAGGTGGGAGCCTGCATCCACTTCCTCCTTAAATGTATCTTGAGAAGATGCTTTGCATAAATCCATTTAATAAAAAAATTAGGTCATTTCATCATTATTTATGATATAAATATATTCTTATGAGTTAGCAGTGATGATAAAATGAATTATATAAAGGGGCTATATATAATGCAAATAAAAGTGAAACAATGAGCAAATGAATGAGGAGATAGTAATTGACTTTTGTTTTTATATTTGATGTTAGCCCAAAGGCTGAGAAATGATCTATATTTTCTTTTAGAGTAACAGAGAACTTTCAGATGTATCAAAGAACACCTTTATATCTTTGTATTATGCAAAACCAATCGAACCCAGGTTATTTACATGATGCAGAACAGAATAAATGATTTTCCTACTGTCTAGTGTGATGATGCTTTTTAAAATATATTCTTTGAATTTATATTGCTGCAATAGTAATCTCACCTTTCAGGGTTCTATGATTTTCATTGTTGGAGTCAGTAATGTTTTAGTAAAAGGACATTTTTGAAAGATACACTTGATTATCTTAAAAGGCCAATTAAAATTGTACTTGCATATTTACTTTCCTGCAAACTTAGGAGACTTTATAACCAAGAAAACCAGCTCTCAATCTAAGAAGAACACACGAAACCAATTATATTTTTTTCTGAAAAGTAACACGCAGAGCATTTGCTTAAGATCAGAAATACTTTTTTGTTGTTGTTGTTTTGATACAGGGTTTCTCTGTGCAACAGAGCTCTGGCTATCCTGGACTCTCTTTGTAGACCAGGCTGGCCTTGAACTCATAGAGACTTGCCTGCTTTTGTCTCTCTGAGTGCTGGGATTACAGGCATGTGCCACTGCACCAAGCATAAATACTTTTTAAGGATACAGAAGCAATTATTTGCTGAATGAAATAAAAAGTTAAGTGCATAATGAGAGATAGGATGGCTGGCTGATGAGATTTGAAAGGGCTGCTGGTGACCGAAAGGTTATGTGAAGACTGTGAAATGTTAATGTAATAGGTTATTATTATTTTGCTACTAGGAATTAGAAATATGAAGCTCCTTCTAATTTCGACAATCTAAGTGACTCTTATAACATTCTTCTGACTAAATCGTGGGTATGTGTTCATATAATTTACACATTTAAGCACTTGAGGATACTAGGAAAACATGGCCCACAGAATATACTAAACAGAGCTCATAGGGGCTCACAGAGTCTGAAGTGGCAGCCAGTGAGCTTGTATGAGTCTAACCTAGGTCTTCTGTATTATGGATGAGTAGCTTCTTCTTCTTGTGGGACTCCTGACATTAGGACAGAGGGTTGTCTCTGACTCTTTTGCCTGCTCTTGGGACCCTTTTCCTCTTACAGGGTTGCCTCATCCAGCCTTGATATGAGGGTTTGCACCGCATTATTGTAATTTATTATGGCATGTTTGGTTGATATCCCTGGGAGGCCTGCTCTTTTCTGAAGGGAAGTGGAAAAAGAGTGGATCTGGAAGAGAGGAGAGGCTAAGGGTGGAGGCAGAACTGGGAGGAGTGGAGGGAGGGGAAACTGGGATTGAGATGTAATATGTAAAAGAATAAATAAAAAGAATAAAAAATAAACTCATGAAGATACACATGTACATGTAGAAAATAAAATAAAAAACCTTCTATAAAAAGCATATACTTTAATGTATCTTTCTTTCATCCAATCTCTCTGTCTCTCATCAGCCATTCGTTTATTTCTTACCTGCTTGTGGTAAGAGTATAACATATCTGTCCTATTAAAAATCAAAGATAGAGTGACAATGGAAGGCATAGTTTTGTATAGTAAATCTCTAAGACCTATTTGTCATGTATACCTGAAACTTTGTACCTGAAAATGGCGGCACAGATGTGTGGCAAATTAAGAACATAGATTCTAGCAACAGAATGCCTGGGGTTGAATCTTAGTTCTGAAGCTTGCAGGCAAAATAAGGATAGTAATGGTACCCACTCTGCAGGGCGCTTGTATTTTTGTACTGATGCAGGTAAAGCATTTAAACCAGAGTATAATAATTAATATAATATAATATAATATAATATAATATAATATAATATAATAATTAAATGTTAGATACTTCCATGTAGCAATGTAATTTGTAACCTCAAGAAATTGATATTTCTACATGGAGCACTTCCCATTGGGAGAAAATGCAAAAACACATGGAGAAATTGGCAAAAGTAGTAAAAAGTAAGTAGTATGGTAGGCTATAAAGACATAATTCATGAAAGAAATACATTTATTGCAGAGGACTGAAGGTTTTGTGGCATATCTATATGGTATGCATGCATACATGTAAGCAGAAATGCAAACACAGACAAAATCTTGGATGTAGGAGTAAATGAGCAACATGATTATTTATATGCAATAGAACTTAACTATGGCAATATTTTGTTTTAATACATTCAAAATTGAGAATTGATTCAATAGATATGAATCAACATATTTAAAAACCCTTTTTAAGTACTTTAAAATGACATTTCAATATATATTTTATTAGGGTAAAATTTTAGCATATCTAACAACATTTGAATCTTGCAAAGGCCCACAAGAAAGCAAAACAGATATCATTCTCATGTTTACAGGATTCACATAAAGTTATATAACTATTAATAGGGACCAGATTAGCATGCAGGTGTCTTGATTTCTAGTGTGACGCCATTCTACCATGCTATGATGATTGACCCAAAGCATGAATGTAGAAAATGAGACCTAATTCCTTATAACAAACATATGTGATATTTGTCTCGAGAAAGAGAAAACAATATAGAGTAAAAGTATAGGTACTGCCAATTTTCAGCCATGTTCATCCGAAATCAAGAAGTTCCAGTTATTTTCGATCCTTGGAGGGCTCTCTTCATTATATTCTTTTAAAAAATTTCCCAGGGGTGCAGCAATAAAAGTGAAATAGAAATAGTTTACACGTGGAAAATGCAGACAAAACTCCATTCATGGTTTTCTTTTTTTCTCCACCTCTATTATCATTTATTTCTTCTGAGGTAATGTGACTTTTGAAACTCAGCATTAAGAACAGAGTAACCTTCGACAAAACTTTGCCAATGAATATATTTTAGTCACAACCAAGCTCTTTCAAATGGTTTAAGAACAAAGCTTCTGCTATAATACAAAAAAATCACTGTAAACAAATGATATTACTTTCAACATGCTAATAAAAAGCAAGAAGTATAATACAATAAATCTTATAATTAGCTAACTATAAATGCATATCATAGAAAAAGATAGATTACACATATTTATATACATATACAAAAATGCGTGCACTTATTTTTTTTGCGTGCACTTATTTAAACAATGATGTGGATATTAAAAAATTTCTTCTGGTACTTTAGACAGTAAATTTTGATTCTAATAAAACTCATGTAGCAAGGTAGGAGTTTTTCCTTTTCTTCTGATGAATTTTGTTTGTTTCTGCTCATATGTGGGAATGTCAATTGCCTTACTCATTAAAGAAGAATTAAATGTTGAGTCAGGCTTGAAATCCTAATATGAAACTCAGTGAGTAGGACAAACAGCATTCTTTTGCAGGGAGGAGCGGCTTGAGTCAAGGGCTGAAGAGAATTGGAGACAAGCTAGCCTTTGATCATTATCTTGCTTAGTTTCCACATTGTAAATTGCATGCAACCTGTGGAGCTATTTGGCTGAATATTGGTCTGTTCTAGCCCTTGAACATTCTCTTCTGGAAGATAGGGTCCTACTCTGCCTAGCTAGTCAGTACTACAAAGGAAAAAGGTGACTGTACACTTCTGTAGGTCCCGGGTCATCTCCAGATCTCATCTGATGGCATTCACGCAAAGGGCCATGTTAGGGTGACTGATGACTATTTGCTAATTTTAAAGCTATATTTAAAACCTGGACTCAAAAGTCTAGCTCATAGCCTTTGTAACCCTTTTTATTTGAGGAGGAAAGAAATCTTGATTTCATACTTAGTTTTATAGTTCAGGACCACAAATATTCTCCATTTTGTGGTGAGTGGTCAAAAAAAAACCCTGTGGGTTAGTTCACAGTTATAAACTGAAGTTTGAACACTTAAAATATTGAATAATAGAATTTATGGATGAGATAGATATAATTATTTGTAAGTTATTAATAGGAAACTATTTTTTATTGTAGTTTTGGAAAAAAAAAAACACCTTTTAGGGAAATTCTTTTCATTGTTCCGCACTGGAGACAAGCTTGAATTATTCTTTACTGATTTCGTCTCCTTTTTCTGGCAAGGAAGCTTTCTTCTTGGGCATGTAAGTCATACTGGACAAAGAATGCTTTCTAAATGTAGACAGCCTTCTCCTAAAGTTTCCACCTGAAAAGAAATACAGCAGAGGGTCAAAGCAACAATTTGATGCAGCTAGAGATAAGGTTATGACCACTGACTTCTGCATCCTAAGGACAGAGTCACAGGGTCTGGTTTCACTGTGTAAAAACTGAAGGTGGATAGTTCTTTGAATATGATATGGCATGAAGCTGATTAAAAAGGCAGCTGTCACAACTATGATCATTCCTATAGCCTTTCTACGACTTGGTAGATTTTTCTTCATTGAATTTTTTAGTAAGGTCAGAATGATCATAGTGTAACAGACGATTATGATGACAAAGGGAATGATGAAACCAAAGAATAATGACACATAATGCAAGACCAAAACATATTTTTTAGCTTGATTGTCCCGGGGAGGCTCAAAGCATTTAGTATTGTTTTTCTCGTCTTGGTAAGATTTGTACATTAAAAATGGGGAACTAGTCAAAATCACAAAAATCCAAATTCCAACACACACCAACCTAGCTTTTTTTTGTGTAACCAAATTAATGTTCTGGACTGGAAAAACAATTGCAACACACCGGAAAAAGCTCATGGCTGTCATAAAGAAGATGCTACAATAGAGGTTAACATATAAGGCATAGGTGGTGAGGCGGCACAAAATGTCACCAAAGAGCCACTTGCCTTTATGAACATAATAGATCACACGAAAAGGCAATGTGCATACACAGAGTAGATCTGCTATAGCTAGATTAATCATGTATACTTGGAAGGCTGACTTCTCATGATATGTTTTTATGAGGACATAGAGCACGAAGCCGTTGCCGAAGAAACCTACAACAGATATCATAGAGTACATTGTGGAGTACACTTGATTGCGGAACTCATCAATTGTGTTATGGCATGTGTTGTTACTGATAGAAGATACTGTCACATTTTCAGCTGCATCCATGTTCTCCAGGAATGTCTGCTTGGTGCCTACAACATATAAAAAAGATCTTGTCACTTAAACTAAATCTTTACAATATAGTGCGCTATACATTTTCCATGCAATTAAAAATTAATAGATTTTGATTATTCTTTGAAAATTTAATATGTACACATGACGTGGTTTGATCATGTCCAGCTTCATCTTAAATTCCCACCCAGCATGTCTTTCTCCCAACTTCATGTCCTTTCTCCTTTTAAAAAAATAATCCACTGAGTCCAATTAGTGGATAATTATTATTAGTGTGCTCACATGCACATCCACTCCAGCTGAAAACAAAACAATTGCTGTCAGGTTATGAGGAGAGAGTCAGTTGAACTTTGCCCCCAGGAAAAAGGTTTGGGTCCTCCAGACATGCAGAAAACTTTTCTCCCCTTTTCCATCTATGTTTCCTTGACAGACTCCATATATATACTTTTTCTTAACCCCCAAACCTAGGTTAAAATACCCCCCTCATATGGTAGATTGTACTGTTCTAAAATTTTTCTTCAAATGAATTTATAATTTTTCACGAATAGAAAAAACTTTAAATAAACGAGTTTTGCTATATATATATGAGTATGTATGCATGTATCATCATCATCTAATTATCAATGTATTGCTTACAAGAGCTTTAAGTTCAGTTACAGACTAAAATCTGCACAGAAACACTTGCTTTCTCCTAAAAGAGAATTTCTAGATGACATCTTCTGGATGCAGGTCATACCTAGGAAAAGGGATCTAAGTCACTTTGGTGAAACTCATTCCTGTGGGAGAGATTCTTAATCCTGATTAAGCTCTTTCAGAACCATAGAACCCTGCAGTAGGAGAAACCTAGTGGCTGGACAGTTATAATAATGATGAGAGAAAAGTTCCAGAGAGGTGAAATTTACAGTGGAAAAAAATTGGTACCATAATTTAAGGCTCCAAGGAATGATGTGGTATTTTTAATTGGAATATACTTGTTGGGTGAGGAAATTGCTGTAGCTGTTCATTCCTGTTCTTTTATCAAGACTTGTATTAAAAGCTTTGAGTTGAGCTATACACGGTTCTTTCATAGGAAAAGATTATTGTTTGGTCCTAATCAAGTCCATCTGGGCAGCTACTGACCTCTGATTAGAAATAGCAAGGGATGAGATAGCATAGATGTAGTGATTTCTGTCCTTTTATTTACTTACCAAGTGGAAGCGATTCAATACTTAGTCTCATAATTATTTGTTGACTTTTAGTTAGCTCTTGATTTCCAGTACACAAGGTGTTTGGAAGAATGCTGGAGTGTTCAAGGGCTATCAGTATGGGATAAGACAGATCTTGTCCACAGAGTGGGGATATGGACACAGACAGCTCTGGTAGTTGTTCCAGGTGGGATACAATGTGCCAGATTTCCCACCAAGAACAATTTTGCCTGTGGTTCATGATATGTTATTCATCATCTTGCCATTCCAGCTGTTTCTATTTTTCTAGCATTTAAAATTCCATTTCCTGGCCATCCTACCAAAAGCAATCTACATATTCAATGCAATTCCCATCAAAATACCGAAACAATGCTTTATAAAACCTGAAAATAAAAGCAATTCTCAATTTCATATAGAAAAACAAATAACCCAGAATTGCTGAAACAACTGTGTATAATGAAAAGATCTTCTGGAGGTATCTCCATTCCTGAGCTCAAGCTGTACTATAGTACAACAGTAATAAAAACTGCACGGTACTGGCATAGAAACAACTGGTGGATCAATGGAATCGAATAGAAGATCCATAAATAAACACACACACCTGTGGATACTTGAGTTTTTGACAAAGATGCCAAAACCATACAATGGAAAAAAATAACATCTTCATCAAACGGTACTTGTCTAACGGTACATTTGTCTACATGTAGAAAAATGCAAACAGATCCATTTTTATCACCCAGCACAAAACTAAAATCCAAGTGATCAAAGACCTCAACAAAAAAACCAGACACACTAAACATGTTAAAGAAAAAGTGGGGAAGAGCCTTGAATTCATTGGCACAGGAGACGACTTCTTGAACAGAACACCAACAGTATAGGCTCTAAGATCAACAATCAATAAATGGGACCTCATGAAATTGAAAACCTTCTGTAAAGCAAAGGACACTGTCATCAGAACAAAATGACAGCCTATAGACTGGAAAAGATCTTCACCAACCCTACATCTGACAGAGAGCTTAACATCCAGAATATATAAAGAACTCAAAAGTCAAACAGAAAAACAAAACAAAACAAAACAAAACAAGTAATCCAATTAAAAAATGGGGTACAGAGCTAAATAGAGAATTCTCAAAAGAGGAATATAGAATGGCAGAGAAATATTTAAAGAAATGGTCAATGTCCTTAATCATCAGGGAAATGCAAATCAAAACAATCCTGAGATTCCACCTTACACCCATCAGAATGGCTAAGATAAAAATCTCAAGAGACAATACATGCTGGAAAGGTTGTGGAGAAAGGGGAACCCTCCTTCATTGCTGGTGGGAATGTAAACTTGTATAACTAATTTGGAAATCAATCTGACAGTTTCTCAGAAAATTAGGAATAGTATTGCCTCAAGATCCAGCTGTACCACTCCTGGACATATGTCTGAATGATTTTCAACCATACAGAAAAGACATTTTCTCAAGTATGTTCAAAGCAGCTTTATTTGTAATAGCAGAATCTGGAAACAACCTAGATATTCCTTAACTGAAGAATGTATACAAAAATTGTGGTACATTTACATAATGGAATACTACTCCACAATTAAAAAAAAAAAAGGAAATCATGAAATTTGCAGGCAAATGGTGGGAACTAGAAAAGATCATCCTGAGTGAGGTATCCCAGGAGCAGAAAGACACTCGTGGAATATGCTCATTTATAAGTGGATATTAGACATGTAATACAGGATAATCATACTAAAATCTGTACACCTATAGAAGCTAAGCAAGAAGGAGGACCCTGGGTAAGATGCTCATTCCTCTTTCAGAAAGGCAAATGGGATAGATATCGGAAGCAGGAGAAGACAGGGAACAGGTCAGGAACCTACCACAGAGGGCCTCTGAAAGACTCTACCCAGCAGGGTATCTAAGCAGATGCTGAAACTCATAGCCAAACTTTGGGCAGAGTACAGAGAATTTTATGGAAAAAGGAAGAGATAGAAAGACCTGGAGGGGACAGGAGCTCCACAAGGAGACCAACAAGGCCAAAAAATCTGGGCCCAGGTGGGCTTGCAGAGACTGATGCTCCAACCAAGGACAATGCATGGAAAATAC
This sequence comes from Meriones unguiculatus, assembly GCF_030254825.1. NCBI lineage: Eukaryota > Metazoa > Chordata > Mammalia > Rodentia > Muridae > Meriones > Meriones unguiculatus. The sequence goes on along the minus strand of NC_083369.1, from coordinate 14,080,387 downwards.
CTAGACCCCCTGCTAAGACGTAGCCTATAGGTAACTCAGTCTCTATATGGTTCCCTAGTAAGGAGAGCAGGGACTGTCTTTAACATGTACTCAGTGCCGGTTCTTTGATCACCCCCCCGGGGGGGGCAACCTTTCCAGGCCAGAAAGGGAAAGGATGCAGCCAGTTCTGATGAAACCTGATGGCTAGGGTCAGATGGAAGGGGAGGAGGACCTTCCCTATTAGTGGACTTGAGGAGTGACATAGGAGAAGAAAGAGCAAAGGTAGGACTGGGAAGAGATGAGGGAGTGGGCTACAGACGGGATACAAAGTGAATAAATTGTAAAAATAATAACATTAAAATTCCAGTTTCCCAAGAACTATTAAAATAAGATTTTTAAAAATCGATAGGAATAATTCTAAGGCTAAAGACAAAAACCACCCCACCATTCCTAATGTCTTCATTAGTTTTTAATTTGCATTAGATTTCTTTTCCTATTGGTTCTATGAATCCAGATAAAGGAAGGAAAACTCCCTAAACTAATGCACTCTTTGTTGGTACTGTTTCTTTCTTTCTTTTTTTTTTTTTTAAATATATACATTTTCTTCAAACTGAACCATTTTATGCTATGAGGCACTAGATGGTGCTATTGAGATTTTTGATATAGTTTTCTCCTTTTTAGTTTCATTCAAAATATTTGAAAAATAAATGTAGCATGTTTAAAATCTGTGTTTATAATATGATACACAGTCTTATAGGGTCACCATGAAATGATTTCTAATCACATCATAAAATGATGATTGATACATGAATAGATAGTGGGATTTCTGACACTATAAGGTTAGTTAGTAACTCCATTACAAGTCCATCTTGGTGGCCTGGAACCCCTGCACAGAGGTAGCCTATGGCAGTTCAGTGTCCAAGCGGTCTCCATAGTAATGGGGACAGGGACTGTGTCTGACAGGAACTGATTGGCCTACTCTTTGATCACCTCCCCTTGGGGGGGGGGGAAGCAGCCTTAACCAGGCCACAGAAGAAGACAATGCAGCCACTCCTGATGAGACCTGATGGACTAGGATCAGAGGGAAGGGGAGGAAGCCCTCCCTTATCAGTGGACTGGGAGAGGGACATGGGTGGGGAAGAAGGAGGGTGGGATTGGGACAGGAAGAGGGAGGGAGGTACAGGAGAATACAAAGTGAATAAACTGTAATTAATAAAAATTAAAAAAAAAAAAACACGTTCATCTTGGGCATACATTTCTGTAATCCCAGCCCTAGGAAGTTGAGGTGGGAAGATGGTGAATTTGAGATCAGGATGGGCTCTATAAAGGGAGACCTTGGCTCAAAAACAATACACAAACCAAATAAAAACTATATCCATCACATCATATTCTTCCTATTTTATGGTGCAGACTAGACAGCATCTTCTTGACTCTGTCTTCTCTCATTCTTCATCTATAGAAATTTTTTTTCCTTGTATAACTCCTACAGAGTTTTCAATCTGTTTTGCAAATCAATGGTATGTTATCCTCCCTTCCAGACTCTCTGGTTGATAAATAACCTTTACAGTGCCTTGTATAGGATCAGTCTCTCATCTTGTTTGCCTATAAATGCTCAGTGTTAATTGGCATGATAGAAACCATTTGAAAGTATATCATTTGAAACTCTAATTATCCATTTGAAACCACTTAGAATGACCATCTTATTGCACTATAATTTAAAGTCTTTCAACCTTAGAGACTAAATATGTTGATGTAGACAAAATTGCTCCCTAAAGTACTGAGGTATTAAATTATAAAGCTTAATTGCAAGGGATAAAAATCCCATAGTGTTGATACACAAATTATTGATTGGTCCATTTTATGTTACAAATAAATTTGAAATTTGAGCTGCTTGAACAAAAGATGCCAAATAGAGCTGGTAAATAACAATGAAAAGTACACAAAGTGAAAACCATCTAATTCCCATAACACCCAGCATATTCTTTCAAAATAACTAGTTTATCCTTTGAAACAATAATATTCCTTATAAATCTCAGCATTTAGGTTTGATTATTTATTTACACAAAAATCAAACCATTTATTTATATTAAGCTGTAAAAAAGAAGACTATAAAAATTTTAAACAAGCACTAGATTTTTCAAGAGGTAGAGATAATTTAGTGTAAAGTAACCATTTCACATATGAGACATAAAATGTCTGAGCAGCATTTAACTAGATTTTCCATAATTTGCTAGGAGTTTTCTAATGATGTGCCTCCTAGGAGATGAGTATAGAGAGTTCCTTTGGAAGGCTCTGATTTCTTAAGAACCCAGTCCTGCCTTTACACAGCTCTTAGTTGAGGAAGGAAGTGGGTGCTGGGGAGTAATAAATCAGATGTTTGGAGAGGTTGTGATAAGTCCAGTAAAAGCCACCTTAGCACAAAGCTAATGAATCATCAACTGATTAGTGAAAGGAAGTAGTAAGCACAAACGGTGTCAACTTTATTTCAAGGCAGATGATGAGGAACATTACTTCATTAAGAAAACTGCAAATTGAACGCAAATGAGATCCATTTTGAAACTCAAGTTGTACCTCTTTCTGGCACCACAGTACCCTTCACAAAGTTTCCTTCTTATTGTGGCCACTGTTCTTACGTTGTAACGTCAGAGTATGCTCAAGCTGAAATCAGAAGATGAAAAAAAAGAAAGGGAGTTAGTGACCTCAGAAGTCTGGAAGGTCATGAGAACCTAGCAGCCTTAAGTGCAGATCCAGAGCGTGAGGGGACATCAAAGCTATACTGACAGATTTAGGGCTGGCCACTGGCGTCCACGGCTCCTTGTTTTCCACTTATCCTTTTTTACATTTCCAAGGGGTAGGAGACTTGGATTATGGACCATGAATGGTCACTTATGTTTGCTGATGTGTGCATTCAGCTTTTTCACCTAAAGATAAACATAATGTTATAAAATGTTTCTTTATCTGAAATAATATTTTCTCTCATAAAGATTTAACTATAAAGTTCAAAGAGGGAATAATTTGGAAATTCTCATCCAAGGACTTAGTTTGTTAGGAGTAGGAGTTAGACTATCAAACAAAAATGTCTTAAATGGCTTGGGGCACAGTGGTTTTTGAAAGAAGAATGGCTTAATAAAGCTTGAATTAGATTCCCAGACTTATAGTAGTACTTGCTGGTTTTGCTCACTAGTTTCACATATATACTCTGGAGAGCAATAGTTTTAGAGTCTTGGTACTTAACTTTAAGGGTTGTGTATCCTTTCAACAAAATTACTATTAAGAATCAAACAGATGCAACAAATATGCCAGAAATGAATAAAGAAAGGCTTTTCCAAGGCAGTAGCAACCTGACACTTCTCAGTTTTTGTTGTGTTATGGCGACCCTCATTCTTGTCTTCCATTAAGATTCCCCAGAGGCTGGCCACTGTTTCTTTCTGTGTGGTCCCAGTGCTAAGAAAATAAACACCTTCCTCCAGTTTATTTTCATAAAGCAGAAGCAAGCTGGAGCTTTCCAACAGAAATCAACTAACCAAAAAAAAAAAAAAAAAAAAAAAAAAAAAAAAAGGGGAAATCAAAAAGAAAAGAAAGGAAATTCAAAGACATAAAATGTGCCCACCCCATATTTAGATAACTGTTTTTCAGAGCAGCTCCAGGTTCTTCTCCCCCTTCCATCATCCTGCTTTCTCCAGGTAAAGAGTTGACCTCGGAACCTTCTGTAGTCTTTGTCAACTATTGGTTGCTGGTTGAGAATTACTCAGTTTTGGCTTTTAAATTTTGTTAATCAAGAAGTAACTTTTAAAAAAATTATTTGCTTTTCCCATGTTTCAAAACACTGGTAAAGATATACTAAATGAATTTCAAACATATAAAATAGTTCTGATCATTAAATTATATGATTCCGCTCATCTAATCTAGAAAAAATAATAACTTCAGCACTGTCATAGAATTTTGTTTAAACAAAGCTGCCGTTTCTCCCGAGACTGCTGCAAGAAAGGAAGCTTATGAATCCCTAAAATGCGTATATGAGAAATGTGATCTTACAAATTTAGCATGCTAAGGAGTTACTCATTTCCATGGTGGTTGTGCAATTAAAATCTAACCTAACATTAATATGCACAAGTCAGTAAGTGTCACATTGCCAGTGAATAGTGTCGTTTTTTTTTTCCTTTAAGTTAGTAACTGTAAGGAACCCCAGTTCCTTTTGAGTTTTTCTTTTACATATAGCACACATTCAGTATCTCGACAAGATACGCACTCCTGTATCTTGACCCTCTTTCTGTTTTGGTTGACTTGCAGACTCCCGTTTCTGATAGCGGCTTCTGCCAGTCTTAGATGTTGCCATTTTTAACGGTCTGCAGGGGAGGTAATGAAGTCAAGGAAGAGGTATATTATGTTTGTGTGTGTGTGTGTATGTGCTGGCTATGGACCCCAGTCCCTTACCAATGACAATAACCTCATCAACAGCCTGCATGTGTACATGTGTGCATGTGTGCGTGTATGTGTGTGTGCATGTGAGTGTGTGCCGTAGATACATATGCTGTGTGTGGTGTATGCACTGGGGTCAGAGGAGGATACCAGGTGTCTTCTATCTCTCTCTGCTTTATTCCCTCAAGACAGTCTCTCAGTGAACCTGGAGATGTCCTTTTGTGACTGAGCTGGCTGGCCAGCAAGTTTAGGCACTCTTCCTGTCCTTATCCCCATACCCCCAGAGCTGGAGTTATTGGTGTATGTGTCTATGCCTGGGTTTTTACGTGGGTGCAGGGGATTTGAACAAGGCTTTTGATCCTTGTATAGTAAGTGTTCTTAACCACTGAACCATAATTCCCAGCCCTGATATGATTCTGATTCAAATAACTTAATTCTTTTAGTTAGCTCATGTTTGGCTAATAAAATTTATAGATCCCTTATTATTATTATTATTATAAAGGATATTTTCTTATAAGGAAAAAGGCATTTGCTTGCTAGACTTTGAATACATTAAAAGCAAATAAGAGAATTAATTAACAAAGTAAATAAGAGAGCTCAAAAATATTGTAAGAACACAAGGACCAAACTTAAATGCCTAGAGTTTTGTAGATGTGACATGTATATGTATGTATTTATGTATGCATGTAACAACTATGTATTATTTTTACCCAAGTAGTCCTTAGGCTGGTATCTTCTATAAATGAAATGGTACTGGTGCTCTTTTTATTTTTAGTAAAACAAAGAGTCATTATTGAGCATCTTAACTCAATTTAACATCTCTCTACTTTGATGTGATGAGATATATTGTTTGTACCATTCTTGATGATTTTTATTTATTGCTTTGTCATAGTCATCTGTGAGCACACAGTATAATGTTCCTTATTATTATTGCTTGAGTTCTGCTAGCACCAACATCAAACATAACATTTGATTAATTTTATATTTCCTGTTGTGCATAGTACATAGTGCATTTTAAACATTGGTTTATTTGAGTTAACCTATTTTCTGTATCATTTTATTATGTGTTTTCAAAATAAGAGGGAATTCTTATATGGAAAAAAAAACATGATTGGAAATTTGAAGGACTAGGTGCCAGCAGACCTGGTTCATACTTCAGGCTGTGGTGGATGATTAATTAAGTGATTTTTGGAAAATAACTTCCTCTATGTTAAGCCTTCACTTACTTGTAATATAATAGGGTTCGATTTTATGATATTTAAAGTCCCTTCTAATTTATCATTCAATAAATCTGCAAAGATTAGGGCTATTCTTTTTTTCCTTCAGAGCATGTAATATAAGTGATTTATAGCTGCAGTGAAGAAAATAGACATAACTAGTTTGTAATCTTGGCTGTATGTAGAATGTAATATAGTTAGCCAGGCCTTCTAAAAGCAGCACAATAGCTCTAGATATGATTCTGTTTTCCAAACTAAATGATTATTATTATAACAAGAAGTTGCTCTACTTTCCAGGGCTCACAGATCCTTCTCGGGGTTCTTACCCTTTTTAAAGTTACATCTCTGGTTCTGTTAGTATATATTTTCATGTGAAAATAGATTTAATAACTTATACTCATATCCAGGTTGTATATCTCTACACAATGAACTTTCTAAAATAGACTACACAATTACATACACTCACTCTATAAGCTTGAAGGTAATGCTGTAAAGTAAATGTCATTGTGATCCCTGTTTCACATTTGGGAATGCTGAGGCAAAGAGCAACAACCAGTTTTGGTGTTCATTCATCCTTGAAGTTATTGTTGTTTGTTTATCATCTCCTATATCAGATGCCCAGATTTCCATCTTGCTTGATCACAAGGCTCCAGTGTTCCAGGGACAGTCATTTATCCACCCAGATCTTCGTGGATGCCTGAAATCTGCTTTGCAAAGTTTATAAGAAAGAGGATTGGATTGCTGGGAAAATATGTCTTTTCCTTAATGTGGACAATATCTGTTTTGTGCCTTTAATAACCTAAATAAACAGGTTCTTTCCTTCCCAAGTAGAAAGGTTTCAAAATTTGTTTCATTTAAACTAAGTGGAATCAGTGATGTAAAGATCCCAACTTTCACTTACGACAACTGTTACTTCTTGTGGGTTTATGGAGAATTTCTTATCTTCTGAGATCTAAAGTGCAGAGTTAGTTTAATTTTTTTTTTAGATAATATCTGTTGTGCACATCATCATTTCACCTAAGCCCTCTGGACATATGTTACAGTTGCATAGCTTGGTCTTCTTGTGGGATTCCTAACAGCGGGAGTAGGGGCTGTCTGACTCTTTTGCCTGCATTCTGGGACCCTTTCCCTCATACTTGTCTAGCTTTAAGACAAGGGGCGTTCCCTAGTCTTACTGAAAATTTGTATGCCATGTTTGCTTGATATCCATGGTAGGCTTGCCCTTTTCTAAAGGGAAACTCAAGAGGAGTGGGGGTGGTCGGGGTTGATGGGGAGAGGAACTAGGAGAAAGGAGAGAAGAGAAACTGCATTGGAATGTAAAAAAAAAAATAGTAATAATTCCAAAACGCCACAAGTTGCCACTGAAGAAGAATCCAAGAGGAAAGTTGATCATCACTGCTTGCTATTGGGCACTGTTGATTTAAAGAAACAACTTTTACCATATGTCCTCAAGTATGGCAAAACAGTAGTACAGGTAACATGTCCCTTAGTGGATAGGGTGAATTGTAAGTTAGCCCTGTGGCTACATAAATAAACGGAGAATGAAAGTTATAAATTGAATTAACATGTATTGGATTGAACTGGCTTTGCCTACACAAGTCAAAGCTTATGGTCTAATCATAAACAGAGTAAAATGAAAGGTCTAGTGAAGCTTATCTAAATTATTCTGAACTGCTAGTTTAATTATTTTTAATAAATCTACTGAGATCCAACTAAATTTTTTATCATTATTGTATATTTTATTATTTTTAGAATAGTATTTTTTTTTTCTTTTTTCCATTTATTTATTAATTGAATCACTTTACAGCCTGATCCCGGCCCCTTCCCTCCTCTTCTCCCAGTCCCATCCTCATGTCCCCCTCCCCTCATTCCCCAACTCTCCTTTTTCTCAGAGAAGGGGAGTACCCTAAGGGTATCAATCCACCCAGGCCCTTCAAGTCACAGCAGGACAAGTGCATCCTTTCCCAGTGGTACCTGGCAAGGCAATCCAGTTAGGGAGAAGGGATCCAGTGGCAGGCAACAGACTCAAAGACAGCCCCTACTTTCATTTTTAGGGGACCTGCATGCTGACCACACTGCACATCTGCTACATACGTTTAGGGCCTAGGTCCAGTCCATGCATGCTCTGTGGTTGGTAGTTCAGTCTCTGTGAGGCCTCATAGACCCAAGTTAGTTTATTCTGTAGGCATTCTTGTGTCCTTGACCTCTCCAGCTCCGTCTATCCTTCCTCCCACTCTTCCACAGAACTCCCTAGCTGGCCTATTGTTTGGCTGTGGATCTCTGCATCTGTTTCCATCATCTGCTGGGTGGAGCCTCTCAGAAGACAGTTATGCTAAGCTCCTGTACGCAAGCATAGCAGAGTATCATTAATAGTGACAAAGGTTGGCTCTTTCCATGGGGTGGGTCTCAAGTTGGGCCAGTTATTGGTTGGCTATTCCCTCAATCTCTGCTGTATCTTTACACCTGAACATGTTATAGGCAAGACAAATTTGGGGTGTAAGTTTTTTTTTTTTTTAAATATTAACTATAGTTTATTTTTTTTTATCCCAGGTGTAGCTCCCTCCTTCATTCCCTCCCAATCCCACCCTCCTTCCTTCATCTCCTCCCATGCCCCTCTCCAAGTCCACTGATAGGAGAGGTCCTCCTCCCCTTTCCTCTGACCCTAGCTTATCAGGTCTCATCAAGACTGGCTGCATTATCTTCCTCTGTGGACTGGCAACTAATTTTTTTTTTTTAATTTTTTAAGGCTGGGGTTTTATTCACACTTGTGGTTCTTATTGTGTCCAGGAATAATACGTCGTCCATGTTAGCCTTAGCTATCTGTCTTATTTCTATCTTAGACAAAGGAAACAAATGGAAATTATTCAGATGTTATCAGTTGGGTGAAGTTAGAATTTTGAATAACTTCAAAAAAGTTAAATAAGATAGGTGATGTACTAAGGTTGCTAGCAAGTATATCTATATAAGTTACTAAAGTCCCCTATCAGTGGACTTGAGAAGGGGCAGGGAGGAGATGAGGGAGGAAGGATGAAATTGGGAGGGAATGAGGGAGCAAGATACAGCTGGGATACAGAGTTAATAAAATTTAACTCATAATAAAAATAAAAAAATATAAAAAATAAAACAATGATTCTAGAAATGTATACACACATATAAATATATAATTGAAATTATTCACCTAACATCCAGGATTTAATTTTATAAGAGATATATTTTATTTTGAAAGGACTTTTATTATAATTTCTGCATTGAGGGCAATGGGTTCTTTGGTGATACTGTTATACATGCCTATTAAGTACTATAACAATAGTCACCTTTTCATGTTCTCTTGCAATCTGCCATGTGAATAAAACTTTAATAATCAAATTATATTGTACCTTTAAAGATATTTGATGATAGATAAGTTTGTTTATTGAATTAATTTCTGCACATATATTCTACTTTAAATACATAATTAAAACTTTTTATCCCAGTTAGAAAAAAATGCAAACTTCAATTTGTTTGTAAATCATAAATGCAAAATTAGTTGCATATTCATCACAGTTCCTCCTACCACAGAAGGTCCTGATTGCCTGAAGCAAGAGTATATGTCTCACTCAGTGACAGTTTTTTGAAAGAACTATAAATATATCATCATAATTTCAAATTTGCTTTTTTAATGCATATTCTGCTATACAATCTTACTCAAAGAGTAACTGGATAGTGTCACACTTCAGGGTTTTTATAAGACTCCAATACCAGACATGATCATAGAATGAATCATACGGAACCTAACAATAAAATGATGTTTAATGACATGTTGCTATATCCATAGATCCATTTCTATATCCATTGCTCAACTCTCATGAGAGAAACTTTCTCTTTCAGCGAATGCTAACAAAGAGACACACAACTGGACAGTGACAGAGAGTGAGAGACTTTGGAATACTTAGCCCTAAATAAGATGTCTTTATCAAACCCTTCTTCCCAAGGCTTAGGGATCTAAGCAGAAGAGACTGTAAGATTGTAAGAGCCACAGGTGATGGATGACTCCAAGGAAACAGTTTCTTCCAGACACAGCAGGATTGATATACATTGATTCGTAGAGACTGTGACAGCATGCACAGGACTTGCACGGTTCAAACCAGAAAAGTTCCCAACCCTGAGAAAGGGAGATGGACACAAAATCCCACCTCTAAACAAGAGTCTATTTACAACTGATGCCTGCTGGTAAAGGAGAAATCAGTTTTATTCAATAGAATAACACTAGTATATCAACCATACCCCAGAGCACCCTGTTTTGCATTGGTATTTTTTATCTGCCCCACAGCCTCTGAATGAACAAGAAATTGACTGAGAAAGATCTGGAAAGAGTTAGGGGAGAGGAAAGAATAGGAGCTAAAAATATTGCTTGAATTTTTAAATAAAAAAGAAAAGGTATGAAAGCTAATGAAAGCTATGTTTTTATCCACTGTAAGGTGAACGAGATTACTAAACAAGCCAATGAAAATGAAATACAAATTAGAATATTGAAAGAAACCTCAGTAAAAAGGAAGCTACTGGAAGGGTCTATAAAAACAAAACAAAACAAAACAAACAAACAAACAAACAAAAAACCAAAAAAACCGACCTGATATCCATAAAAGAGGAAAAGAGACTGGAGTGGGGAAGCTACAAGTGGGAGATCAGAGTAGTAGGAGGGTCAGGAAGATGGAAAGGAAAGGAAGGGAGATCACAAAAATATACTTTGTTCTAAAATGTCATAATATTTAACACTTTATTATATGGTAACTTAAAATTTTGACAATTAAAATGTTTGTTTGGTAGTAAAAAAGAAGAGAGAACATTTACATTCAGAATATTAAAGAGCCTGGTAGTATCATACTCCCTCCTAGCCTCTCTCTCACCTATTCTTGATTCTGTCCTCAACCTTATAAAAAAGATTTCCTAAAGTTCTATTCTGGAGCCCCCCTTTCAGTTACCATTTCGATAGTGATGCCATGAAATCTCACTTTTTAAATTTTACCAATTGACTTTTTATTCCAAAGTTAATCTCAATTTGGCATCTATATGAGTAGAGGAAGCCAGCTGATCACTCATCATGCATGTATTTATTCTCTTTCTTCTCATGAGTGAGGATGTGACTAGTTGCTTTAGGTTCTTGCCTTGCTACCCTGTAATGATGCACTATAACCTGGACTTCTGAACTAAAGTAAACCCTTTCACTTCTAAGTTGCTGTGTTTTGGAGGAACTTTATCACAGCAATAGAACTAAAACTAGGACAGGTGGCCTAGGATTATAGATGTACCTTACCATATCTGGATTGAGTTCTGGAGATCACCCTGTTGTGGCAAGTGTTCTATTCACTGAGCCATATACCCACCCACCTTGCTTCATTTATCAGGGCTCATTTTTATTCTTTCAGCAATGTTTTGTACACTTATAGTATAAATCTTATATTTAGTTTTGTCAGATGTATGCCTAATTATTTCATTCAAAGATATTTTGATTATTATTTTGTCAATTTTCAATTGTTACTGTATACGTTTTTAGTAACCTCTTTGAGATTCTTAAGTAGACAATGTTGTTTTCTGTGAATAAAGATGGTTTTCCTTAGCACTTTTCATAAAAAAAAAGGTTGTTTGGAATTATGTGGAGAGTCTAAATTGAAAATCTCCATTGGGGTTTCTCTTCAAGGAGATTAGGAAATCCCACAGGAGGGTGGAAGAAAGATTTTAGGATTCAGAGGGGATAGAGGACACCAGGAAAACAAGATCCTCTAAATCAACTAAACAGGGCTCAAAAGGGCTCACATAGACAAAAGCAGCAATTATGGAACCAGCCTATACCTTGTTCTCTGTATATATGCTATGGCTCTTAGCTTGGTGTTTTTGTGGGACTCCTAACAGTGGGAGCAGCTGTATCTCTGATTCTTTTGCCTGCTCTTAGGACCCTTTTCCTCCTACTGGTTTGCCTTTTTCATCCTTGATATGAGAGGTTTTTGCATTGTCTTACTGTATCTTGCTTTGTTGTGTTTCATTGTTATTTCTCTGAGGTCTGCTCTTTTGTGTAGGGAAATGGAGGGTGAGTGGATCGTTGAGAAGAGTGGAGAGAGAAAACTGTGGTTAGGATGTATTGTATGAGAGAAGAATCTACTTCAAAGAAAAAAAGTGTTTGGAATGAATTTGTCTTTATTCTCTATTAGAGATAGAAGAGCATCCAGAGAACATCTCATTGTATCCCATTTTCTTTATGATTCAGAAAGACAAAAGCATTGTTGTTAGTAGCAGAATGAATTAGGGCCAACCCTAGACACCAGAATAGTCTGGTGAACCTCTATTTTTCAGTAGCCTGAATGTGTTTCACTAAACACTTGATACATAAAGCAATGCCAGGTAATGTGCAAGCCATGGCGATTGAATACAAAGGGTCACATAAATGCCAAGGACTCATCTGTGCATTTTGTTTCTTTTTGGTCATAATATAGAAATGCCATTCACTGAATATTAGAAATTTCAAGTTTTTAAAAAATTCTTGTTTCTCTTCAGTTTAACCTGTCTTATAGCACAGTCCAGTCTTATCACTTATCCCTCTCAGGAATGTCCAATAAGCTTTTAATTCAATTTGAAGAACTGTTCTGTAGTACAACAGCATTTCATTCAGCCTTGTATTAACTTTCCTCTTGTTTAGTATATGGACAGCTTATAAGCATGACATTCTGACTAACTCCATTTATCTTTTGATTTCCTTTTATTTGCCCAGGCCATGTGTATTCTTTGTCCTATCAATATCACATGCAATCCAACCCATCTTTAAGCCAATTTATTACTTTATAGTCTCCATAAAATAGTTTTTTAGGGGGTGCAAGATGGCATCGACCAGTGTGCACTGTATCTGAGGGACACAGGATCAGAAACTCTGAAATTGGTGAATGGAGGGCAGCTAAAGCCAGAACATTGACTTTAAGGATTTCTGGGCAAGAGAGGACAACCCGTGAGCAGGGACAGTTTGGATCTAGGTCACCCATTGCTGTCTCTGGGGATTGAGAGTGGTGAATATTCAACCCCCCTTCACTTTCCCTTGCCCCAAGCACTGGCCTCCTGGTTCAGCAGAGGTGGCAGGCACTAGCTGCTGCCCCAAGCATGGACCTCCTTCCTTGGAAGAGACCACTGTGGTTGTCCCAAGCAGGAGCCTCTGGGCTGGGTGACTGAGGCAGCAGAATCAGTGGCAGTAAGGGCCTCCCAGGTAGGTAACTGCAGCTAGCCCAAACAGTAACCTCCCTGCTCAGTGACAGACACAGCAGAGGCAACTGACCCAAGCAGGAGCCTCCATGCCCTATGCCTGAGACAGCAGAGGTGGCTGTCCCAAGTACAAGTCTCTCTGCCCGGCAGGCAAGCAGTAGACACCACTGAGCTGGCGGATCTCCTACACTCTCATTTACCTCTGTGAGCCCAAATCTGAGAATATAGAACAGAGGGAACCCCTGTGCTTTCCTGTTAAGCCAGAGAGAGAGAGAGAGAGAGTGAGAGTGCCTTCAAGTGAGTGCTTGCAGAGCCCCAGATCCAGGGTCCCTCTATGCTAGCAGCCAGATATTGTATTTCTCCTACCCACACTTCCCCACCACCACTGGTGGGCAACACAGGGTTCCTTAGGACAGCGTTCTTAACATTGAAGACCCTGTTCTGTGGGTCTACCAGTGGAGTCTAGGCAAACAATTCCTGGAGCCCAGACAGATCTGAATACCAGAAGGACAGTACAAGAGGCTTTTAGGCCACTGAGCTATTCAGGGAACTTGCACATGTGCATTGTGCCTGTGAACAGTGGCAGTATCCACTCCTGCTCTTAAGCTCTACCCTTCCAGACATCTACAAGATATAGCACCCTGTCCCTGAAGGCACACTTCTACACACACACCTACACTTGTGTACATGAGCCTGCAACCTTAGTTACAGCTGAAACACGAACATCCACTCTCAAACTGGTGGAGCTCTTTCATCTTCCCGAAGAACACTCCAGACTCCAGAGACAGACAGACCCAGTCAGAAGTACAGACTCCAGGAACAAACAGCGAAGGTTACTGATAAGCAGATGGCTAGAAGTTGGTGTAAGGAAACATCCAACAAAAATCAGGATATCATGGCTTCACCAGCAACCCCCAAAATCAATGGATATTTTAGTTCATTGGAAACACAGGAAACTTTTTGTTAAAGCTATGCTTATTGATTTATTAGAGTCACACGAAGAGGAAACGAACAAAACTCTCGAAGAAATAGCCACATAAGTAGAGGCAAATAAAGAGGAAACAAACAAAGCACTCAAAGAAATACAGGCAAATATAGCCACACAAATAGCGGCACATAAAGAGGAAACGGATTAAAAAAAGGCCATCACAGAAAGACAAGAATCCACATTCAAACAGACGAAGGAAATGAAATGGTGCAAGACATGAAAATAGAATTAGAGTCAATAAAGAGAACACAAACCGAGAAAACCCTGGAGCTGGAGAGCTTAGAGAAAAGATCAGGAACCAAAAAAGGTAAGCATCACCAACAGAATGCAAGAGATGGAAGAGAGAATCTCAGGTCCTTAAGATACACTGGAAGAAATTGATACATAGCTCAAAGAAAAATAAAATCAGGAAAACACAAAACATCCAAGAAATCAAGGACACCATGAAACGACAAAAATCTAAGAATAATAGGAAGAGATGAAAAAAAGATTCTAGGCTCCAAGGTCCAGAAAATATTTTCAAGAAAATCATAGAAGAAAATTTTCCTGACTTAAAGAAAGAAGTCCATTAACATACAAGAGGCCTACAGAACACCAAATAGCTTAGACCAGAACAGAAACTGTTAATGACACATAATAGTCAAAACAGTAAATCTATAGAACAAAGAACAAATATTAAAAGCAGCAAGGGAAAGAGGCAAGGTAACATATAAAGATAGACCTATCAGAATCACACTAGACTTCTCAACAGAAACTATGAAAGCCAGAAGGGCCTGGGAAGATATCATGCAGACTCATAAGACCACAGATGCCAACCCAGACTACTATACCCAGCAAAATTTTCAATCAACATAGATGGAAAACACAAAATATTTCGTGATAAAACTAAACTTAAACAATATTTACACAGCAACTTCGAAAACTACAGAAGATATTAGAAGGAAAACTGCAATCCAACAAAATCAACTAGACCCAAGAAAACACAGGATATAGATAACTTCACAACAAAAAATTAAAAGAAAACAATTAATAGAAACACAGTAAGACCACCAACTCCACAGTAAAAGGAACTAACAGTCTTTGGTCACTATTATCTATCAACATAATGGACTCAACTCTTCAATAGAAAGACACAAACTAACAGAATGATTGCAGAAACAGGATCCAACATTCTGCTGCATCCAAGAAACACACTTCTGCAGCAAAGATAAATACTATCTCAGAGTAAAGGGCTGTAAAAAGTGTTTTTCAAGCAAACAGACCCAGAAAACAAGCGGGGGTAGCTATCCTAATATTGGATAAAATAGACTTTCACAATTAATCAAAAAGATGAGGATGGAAACTTCATTCCCATCAAAGGAAAAATCCACCAAGAGGACATCACAATTCTGAACATCTATGCCCTATATACAAGAGTACCTGCTTGTATATAGCAGTACCTGCTTGTATATATTGTTTTTTAAGTAAATTTTTATTTTTTAATATTAGGTACAGTTTATTAACTTTGTATCCCAGCTGTATCCTGCTCCCTATAGCCAACATCAAACTTATAGACTATAGGAGAGTAACTTAAATCAATCCCACTGAAATCAGGGACAAGACAGAGCTGCCCATTCTCTCCATATCCCTTCAACATAGTGCTTGAATTTCTAGCTACAGCAATAAGACAACTAAAGGAGACCAAGGGGATACAAATAGGAATGGAAGAAGTCAGAGTATCACTATTTGCAGATGATATAACAGTATACATGAGTGACCCCAAAAATTCAACCAGAGAATTCCTTCAGCTGATAAACACCTTTAGCAAAGTGGCTGGATACAAAATTAACTAAAAAAAAGTCAGTAGACCTCCTGTATATGAAAGACAAAAAGACTGAGAAAGAAATAAGGGAAACTACACCATTTACAATAGCGACTAATAACATAAAGTACTTTGGTGTGACTATAACCAAGCACTTGAAAGACCTGTATGAAAAACCAAAAACTTCAAGTCTCTGAGGAAAGAAATTAAAAAAGATATCAGAAGATGGCAAGATCTCCCATGTACATGGATAGGTAGGATTAACAGTGAAAATGGCCATCCTGCCCAAAGCAATCTACATATTTAATGCAATTCCCATCAAAATACTAACACAATTCTTTACAGAACTTGGAAGAACAAGTCTCAGCTTCATGTGGAAAAACAAAAACAAACAAACAAAAATCAGAATTACTAAAACAATCCTGTACAACAACAGATCGTCTGGAGGTATCTCCATCCCTGATCTCAAGATATACTATAGAGCAATAGTAATAATATCTTCACGGTATTGGCATAAAAAGAGAATGATGCATCAATGGAATTGAAAAGAAGCCTCAGAAATTAACCCACACACCTACGGATACTTAATTTTTATCAAAGAAGCCAAAACCATACAATAGAAAAAAGGATAGCATCTTCAACAAATAGTTCTCGTCTAACTGGATGTCTACATGCAAAAAAATACAAATAGATCCATTTTTTTCACCCTGCACAAAACCAAAGTCTAAGTGGCTCAAAGACCTCAACAAAAACTAGACACGTTAAACCTGTTAGAAGAGAAAGTAGGCAAGAGCCTTGAACTCATTGACACAGGAGACAACTTCTTGAACAGGACACCAACAGCACAGGCTCTAAGATCAACAATCAGTAAATGGAACCTCATGAAACTGAAAGTCATCTGTAAAGCAAAGGACACTGTCATTAGAGCAAAACGACTGCCTACAGACTAGGAAAGGATCTTCACCAGCCCTATATCTGACAGAAGGCTAATATCCAGAATATATAAAGAATTGAAGAAGTTTAAAAGCAACAAAACAAGTAATCCAATTAAAAAATGGGGTACATAACTAAGCAGAGAATTCTCAAGAGAGGAATATGGAATGGCAGAGAAACACTTAAAGAAATGCTCAACATCCTTAGTCATGAGTGTGATGCAAATCAAAATGACTTTGAGATTTCACCTTACAACCATCAAAATGGCTAAGATAAAAAAATTCGAGTGACAACACATGCTGGAGAAGATGTTGAGAAAGGGGATCCTCCTTCATTGCTGGTGGGAATGTAAACTTGTACAACTACTTTGGAAATCAATCTCACACTTTCTCAGATACTTAGGAATAGTGTTAATTCAACATCCATCTCTACCGCTCCTAGGCATATATATCCAAAATATGTTCAAGTATACAGCAAGTACAGATGCTCAACAATGTTTCTAGCAGATATATTCGTAATAGCCAGAATCTGGAAACAACCCAGATATCCCTCAGTTGAGGAATGGATACAGAAATTGTGGTACATTCACACAATTGAATACTACTCAGCAATTTAAAAACAAGGAAATCATGAAATTTGTAGGCAAAAGGTGGGAACTAGAAAAGATCATCCTGAGAGCAGTATCACAGAAGCAGAAAGATGCACATTGGTACATACTCACTTATAAGTGGATATTAGACATATAGCATAATCATACTAAAATCTGTACACATAAGGAAGCTAATCAAGAAGGAGGATTCTGGGTAAGATGCTCAATCTTCATTTAGAAAGACAAATGAGAGGGACATCGGAAGAGGGAGAAAACAAAGAACAGGACAGGAGCCTATCACAGAGGGCCTCTGAAAGACCCTATCCAGCAGGGTATCAAAACATATGCTGAGATTCAAAGACAAACATTGGGTGGAGTGCAGGGAGGGAATCATATGAATGAAGGGGGAGATAGAAAGACCTGGAGGGAACAGGAGCTCCACAAGGAGAGCAAAAGAACCAAAAAATCTGGGCACAGGGGTCTTCTGCGAGACTGATACTCCAAACAAGGACCATACATGGAGATAACTTAGAACCCCTGCACAGAAGAAGAACATGGCAGCTCAAGGTCCAAGATGGTTCCCCAATAATAGGAACAGGGTCTGTTTTTGACATGAACTCAGGGGCTGGCTCTTTGATCACCAACACCTGAAGGGGGAGCAGCCTTACCAGTCCACAGAGGAAGACAAAGAAGCCAGTCCTGATGAGACCTGATAGATTAGGGTCAGATGGAAGGGGAGGAGTACTTCTCTTATCATTGGACTGGAGGAGGGGCATAGAAGAAGAAGAGAGAGGAAGGGTGGGATTGGGAGGGGGGTGGGGGTAGGGCTACAGTTGAGATACAAAGTGAATCAACTATAATTAATAAAAATAAATAAAAATTAAAAAAAGCTAAACAAGAAGGAAGACCCTGGGTAAGATGACAAATCCTCACTCAGAATTGCAAATGGGAAAACAGGGAACAGGACAGTAGCCTACCACAGTGAGCCTCTAAAAGACTGTACCCAGCAGGGTATCAAAGCAGAAGCTGAAACTCATAACCAAACTTTGGGCAGAGTGCAGGGAATCTTATGAGAGAACGGGGAGATAGAAATACCTGAGGGGACCAGGACCTCCATAAGGGGAGCAACAGAACCAAAAAATCTGGGCACAGGGGTCTTTTCTGAGACTGATACTCCAACCAAAGACCCTTCATGGAGCTAACCTAGAACTCCTGCACAGATTTAGCCCATGGCAGCTCAGTGTTCAAGTAGTTATCCTAGTAAGGGAACAGGGATTCTGACATGAACTCAGTGGCTGGCTCTTTGATCACCTCCCCCTAAGCAGGGGGTGCACCTTTACCAGGCTACAGAGGAAGACAATGCAGCCAGTCCTGATGAGACCTGATAGACTAGGGTCAGATGGAAGGGGAGAAGGACCTCCTCTATCAGTGGACTTGGAAAGGAGCAGGGAGGAGATGAGAGAGGGAGGGTGGGATTGGGAGGGGATGAGCTATGGGGCTACAACTGGGACACAAAGTGAATAAATTGTAATTGATAAAAAATAATTTAAAAAATTCTAAAATACTAAAAAAAATTAGTTTTCTATCCCATGATATGATAGTTATATTAAAAGATACTGTGTTAGCCATTTAGTATGTCTATATTCTATGTAAGCTCGTTGAAAAAGAATACATACACCCTCCCCATGAATATTTTCCTTCATCCTAGGGAAAGACACAGATATATTAACAAGTTTAAATACAATGTCATCACAGCTGCTGCAACAGAAATGTATAAATACACAGATAAATTCCCTGCATGGTGGCTCATACCTAAAAGCCCATTTTTTGAAAAAGTGGGAGGACCGTGAGTTCAACTCCTACCTGGGCTACCCAGTGACTTCCAAGCCAACCTGAGCTACATAGTAAGTCCTTACCTTAGAAAAACAAAATATAATCAAAGCAGAATGAAATGTAATATAATTTATGAATAGTGACTATATGTTAGAAAAGGCCTTCTAAAAGATAATGTTAGGGAAGGCAGTGAGAAGGAAGTGGAATGAGTGAGATACGTCATTGTGAGGCACAACCTGGCATAATTAGGGGATATGTAAATTTGCTTGAGCTGCCATATAAGGTGGCAGGTTATTTGTATGCATGAGTGTATATTTGGATATGTGGCCATCTGTGGCTTGACTGGACTATGAGGACTAAAAGTGGGAATCAATTTGGGAAAGAATGCAGGAACTAGGTCACAGCAAGTTGATAAAAGTGTTATATACCATTCTAGAAAAGTTTAGTTCATTTGGGTAATAGTAAACTTACGTACAACAGAGTGTATACTGAGAAAGGAATAGTGACAAAGGAAAAAGACAATGGGTAAGTGTGGCCGCTGAACGATGGTTTAATGTAGCTGAAAGCAAGGCTAGGTTCAATTGTATTGTAAGTACCGCGGACACAAGGATTACATCTTCACATTTCCTCTTTTAACTATTTGATTTCTCATTCTACTTCTCCAGTTTCTCTCTTGAGTAGTTAACATAATACCTTGCATTTGCAACAGAAACGCAGTGAATGGCTGGCTTACCATATGCCAGACCTTCAAAAGAAACATTTTACTAGCTCATGTACAGACAATATGCCCTTTGTTACTTCAAGAATTCTCACTGGTTTGAGTTTGAGGGGTTTTTGAACATAAGGTAAAGCTGAACACATAATTAGTCCTATATAGTGACACATGCCTTTTACCTCCAGAACGCAGGAGACAGAGACAGTCTATGTAGCGGGTTCTAGGCCAGCAGGGGTACTAAATGATGTACTGTCTCAACAAGCAAGAAAGCAAGCAAGCAAGCAAGAAACTAATAAGAAAGCCAGCACTGGAAGGCAGATACCTATCATACAGTGGATGAGAATCCACTGTCAATTAGAGCAATTCTTCTACCATACTGTTATATCCATCCTTATTGTTTCCTTTTTTTTTTAAGATTGCAACCCTGTCTCTTTTTCTTTTTTTAATTGTTTTCTTTATTAATTGCACTTTATTTACATTGTATCCCCTCTGTGGTTCTCTCCCTCCTCCCATCCCAATCCCTCCCTTCCTCCACCCTCTGCCTGCATGCCCCTCCCCAAGTCCACTGATAGGGGAGGACTTCTTTTCCTTCCTTCTGATCCTAGTCAATTAGGTCTCATCAGGAGTAGCTGTATTGTCTTCTTCTGTGGCCTGGTAATGCTGCTTCCCCCTCAGGGGGAGGTAATTAAAGAGCAGGCCAATCAGTTCATGCCAGAGACAGTCCCTGTTCCTATTGCAATGGAACCCACTTGGATACTGAACTGCCATGGGCTTCATCTGTGCAGGGGTCTTAGGTTATCTCCATGCATCGTCCTTGGTTGGAGTATCAGTCTCAGAAAAGACCCCTGTGCTCAGATTTTTGGTTCTGTTGCTCTCCTTGTGGAGTTCCTGTCCTCTCCAGATCTTACTGTTTCTCACTTTGTTCCTAAGATTCCCTGCACTCTGCCCAAAGGTTGCCCATAAGTCTCAGCATCTACATTGATAGTCTGCAGGGCAGAGCCTTTCAGAGGTCCTCTGTGTCAGGTTCCTGACTTGGTCCCTCTTTTCTCCTTCTTTTAATATCATCAGCAATGTATTTTGAAGACAGCTTATTGAGGTTGTTAGTGTAGTCAAGGTCTGCAAAATGCCAGCATTTGTTTCTCTGTTCTTTTCTTTTTCCTTTGTTTTTGAGACTGGTCTCACTATGTATCTTAGGCTGAACTTAAAATCAAAATCCTTTGCCTTAGCCTTCTGAGTGTTAGGATTACAAGTGTGCACGGCCATCCCTGGCTCAGCCTTCAGTTTTTTGCTTTTCTCCATTTGCAATATTTATCAACTTTCATGTGGATGACAGAAATATATAACAAACAAATGTATTGCTTAAACTTGAGTCTCTTGTTTTCAGCTCTCCATTCAACTGCTATACATAGGTTACTTAATTTATAAAAAAATACTTAACCATCTTCATCTCAACTTAGCCTCTCCAAGTGACTTTTCTGTTTTTTTTAATTTAATTTAATTTTAATTTTAATTTTTGGTTTTTGGAGACAAGGTCTCTGTGTGTAGTCTTGGCTGTCTTAGAATTTACTCTGTAGACAAGGCTGCCTCTGCCTTCCAATTTCTGGGATTAAAGGAATTCATCACCACCTCCTGGATGCGCAAGTAGCTTTCTAATTATGAGTGCATAGAATCTAGTAGTTGTATTTGATGCCACACCACCTGTATCCTTTATCAAGTGCTTTTGAGTCTTATTTTGAAATATTTGACTCTGTTTGTTTTATCACCTTATTTCAGAATCCGTATCTCTTTATTCCTTGTCTATTTGACACTTGGCCAGTATGTATCTCTTTGTGCCTCCACACAGCCAGAGGTGAGCCTGGGAGCTTGAGATATCATTGCTTATACTTCAAGGTTCGGTTTAAAGTTTTCCTCTATGAAGGAATCCATGTACACAATCTACTATCCCATTCATTACTGTGCGGTAATGATATTTTGTGTGTGTGACTACTTTTGTTAACAGGACTTCCTAGGCAGGTAATGAACCCAGTAATGCGGGTGAGTTTGCTTTATTCAGTTTTGCTCCTTTTTTCCCCCTAGGTGATCAATTTCAGAGGGGTAACTATAGTTTTAAGTGCTTTTTTCATGTCAGAGTACTTAACTTCCAAAGGTGGGTGTCTAAGAGATAGAGTGAGGGTCATATTTTGGGGAGGGGGTGGAATTTGGGTGCCATGGTGCAGGAATATAAATAATTGTATAAAATGGAAATAAAATGTCAATGCCTATAGGAGGGTAGAGGCTACTTGAAAAATATATAAGAGATACAGAGGACTATGAGTTCAAAAATTGACTAGTTCTGAGACTGATGGGAATCTGAAGAGCCAAAGATATGAGCCTGGGTGTGGCTGATGATGGGTGCTTTCAAACTGCAAACAGAAGAGATCAAAAGATTAAATCAGTAGCCGGATGCAGTTTTGTAATTGTTTTGGGTTCAATGCTTCCTCAAGACTTCCTTTACCATTCTAGTAAATGATGTTTTCTGTGTGTGCTATTGGATGGCTGCCAGCACGAGTGGGGTAGTTAGGCTAAAGCCAAAATAGAAGAGGAAGTTTGGGAGGCCAGAATTTAGGGCTCAGACTCTTCCAACAGATACTTTCTCCATTTTTGTTGGGCAGTGGCAAAATTTAGGTAATATATTTTATGAAGGTGCAGCATTGTGTATCCCCAATTTGTTTGAGCAAGTTCTAAGTGCCCTCTACTTGTCTACTGTAGTGTTGTTAATCTTGTAAGTCTAAGGCCAGGGAGGGCAGGAATTCTGTTATATTAATCTATTGCTAGAGAAACCACTCACTAATATTTGTTAGATGGATATACAAACTTATAGGAAGATAAACAAATATGAGTGAAATCAGGTTTTATGTTCTGATACGTCGACTGCATAAGCCCTCCATTCTCTCAATTTGTACTTACATTTATACCAATTATCTGTACTAATAGTTTAGCCAACAATATTTTGTGATTTTCAACCTACTTCGACTAGATGAAGTGAATTCATCTAGACTTCTAGCTTTATTTGCATGGTGATGAATAAGTCTAGCCTAGCCTATATACCTGAACTTATGACCCTTGTTTTCAACTGCTTTATTGCTTCTACTTGTATGACAAAGGAAAAAAAAGAAACTTGAAACAGAGCTCCTTATGTGCTATACTCATATACAGTGTTCCTGGTGTGTGGTTATTGAGTGATGGGCTATTGACTGTTTGGAGCAAGATACCCCATCTTTCATAAGGGTTCATCTATAGAAAGTCAAGCGGTAGCTATGATTTCATCACTTTTTTCCCTGTGGTAATAAAAGATCTTCACTCAGGGGCAATAGGTAGTTTTTTCCCCCCTCTTGGTATTTCCAAGGTCATGGTTAGCAAGTATTCTCACTGCTATGGAAAGCTCCAGGCGTGTTGAGACTGCATTGGTGACAACTCTTAGATGTTGCTTTAACAAGAGCTTCTTTCTGTTAAGAAGACAGGCAGTTTTGCTGTTGGATAGTTGGAATACAAACACAGGACACTCTGAAGTTCCAAAGAACCTAAGTTGGTGGCATTACAGATGAAGGTACTGAGTGTCTCACTGTACATGGTAGTCAGATCAAAGCTATATAAGACCTAATAAGAAGGGAAATACAAATCACAGAAAGGCTACAGAGATCTTGATGAATGCCTAAGTGTGGGTAATGAGATGGTGGTGGGTACCTCTACCCCTAGATTGGGTGATAAAAATATGTTACAGAAAAGCTACATGCTTTTGAATAGTTTGTAAGGACTAAGTATATGGCTCAGTGTCTTCCAGACTAAAATAATTCTGTGCTAATCAACAACTATTTGGAATTTCATGAAACACTATGGCTATTGCTCACAGCTAGTTCTCAGTCATGATCTTAACCTCTCACTATTGGGATCCCTGAATCTTGGACGCAAACTATCTGTTATTAAGGAGATAATTTATTTATGTTAAATAAGAATTCAAGTTAAGATTAAGCTTGGAATGAAAAACAGCAGCTTTTAATATCACATGAAACACAGAGACTTCTTAGGAACATTGGAACAAGTACACAGAATGTCAGAGCTGTTTGAGTGTTGTTATTGTTAGCTTAGCTTCATTGAGCCTGTTTTAGTTCATGACAGGACATGCATAATCCTATGCTAAAACAAAGGCTACTGATCTGACAGATGAAAAAGCTTATTCAATCTGAGGCTTTAAGATTCAAAAAATATGATGCCAATTGTATTCTCCAGTCCTTTTTATTGAAGTGGAATTGATGAAAGATAAAACAAAAACAAAAACAACAAAAACCCCAAAAACCAAGCAAAGCAAAGAGACAAAAAGCCCTGAGTGTGCCTGGAGATTCCATAAGTTTGTATCTAAACTCTTTTTTATTTTCTGCCAATTTCTTTAAAGTGGGATTCCAAGTGCTTGAAATGTATTATTCATTCTACAAGTACTAAAATTTAAAATTTTCATTTTGTTCATCAAAATGTCTTTTTAAACATAAATTTGTTTATTTACTTCAATAAAATTTTATTTTTGTTTTAATTTATTTTATTTTTTTAAAGTCTATGCACTTTGTATCCCAGCTGTAACCCCCTCCCTCCCTCCTCTCCTCCCAGTCCTTCCCTCCTTCTCACCCCCCATGCCTCATGTTCATAACAACTTTATTTGTAATAGCCAGAATCTGGAAACAACCCAGACGTCCCTCAGTTGAGGAATGGATACAGAAATTGTGGTACATTTACACAGTGGAATACTGCTCAGCAATTAAAAAACAGAAAATCATGAAAATTGCAGGCAAATGGTGGGAACTAGAAAAAAATCATCCCGAGAAAGAAGCAGAAAGACACACATGGTATATACTCACTCATAAGAAGATATTAGACATATAATATAAGGTAAACATGCTAAAATCTGTACACCTAAAGAAGCTAAACAAGTAGGAAGACCCTAGGGAAGTTGCTCAATCCTCATTCAGAAAGGCAAACGGCATAGACATTGGAAGCAGGAGAAAACAGGGAACAGGAAAGGAGCCTACCACAGAAGCCTCTGAAAGACTCTACCCAGCAGGGTATCAAAATTTGATCAGAGTGCAGGGACTCTTATGAAAGAATGGGGAGATGAAGACCTGGATAGGACAGGAACTCCACAGAAGACCAAGAGAACCAAAAAATCTGGGCTCAGGGGTCTTTGCTGATACTGATACTCCAACCAAGGACCATGCATGGAGATAACCTATAACCCCTGCTCAGACATAGCCCATAGCAGATCAGTAAGGGGAGCAGGGGTTGTCTCTGACATGAATTCAGCTGGCTCTTTGATCACCTTTCTCTGGGGGGAGGGGGAGTGTAGCCTTTCCAGGCCACAGAGGAAGACAATGCAGCCAGTCCCAATGAGACCTGATAGGCTAGGGTCAGGTATAGAGTGTGTTTAATTGTCTAATTATTCTTCTGCTATGTTCCTTCCTCCCTTTATTCCTACAAGGTTCCCTTTCTAGTAAATTGTCCATGAAATTTCAATTTCTTTTCCCCATATGAACCTACTCACTTCTCGAACCTACAAGAAGGAGTGGCAGGGCACAGAGAAGGGAGAAACCATGATGTGATAGTACAAAGTGGAATAGAGTGAATGAGCAGAATAAGACTTTGATGTAGTACAAAGCTATGTTTAAACAAGTACCCTCTAGTAACCCATGAAGAATTCTGAAAGGCAAAAGTAATTGCAAATTGAGGGTATTTTAGGACCTGTATTAAAGTACTTATGATATCTGTATTTATTTAACCAAATCAAATGACTTCCTCTATTGCCTTTTTGTAGGCATAAGGATATATCACTACTTGCAATGAATCTGTCAGACTTTATAGCACTTGTATTTCCTCACTGAGGACCAGAAAATTGGCACTCTCCCTTGTGAAGCAATTTTTTTGTAGGGTGAGTAGTATAAATATATCGCTCAGGTATTTGTTTATGCTAGGAAGGCTTTTCTCAACAGTCCTTGAATCAGACCACATAGGTGTTTACATGGCCAAAATCCCAGATGACATTGAGGTAAGGAGTAATAGTAGATGTAAGGTATTTGTATTTTAAAAAGGGATATATTATAAATGTTTATATATGTGTGTATAAAATATATAATGTATTTATTTATTTTTAGGAAAGGAGTTTGCATTATGACTATCTGTTATACAAATGACTTTAAGATACAGTAGTGAAGTGCTTGTATTACATTCTGAATTTAATGGAAAACGTTATTTTAATTCTTAGCTTTTAGTGGACAGAGGAGATCACCAACCCACCCACAAAAACCTCAATTTTAAAGTTATCCTACCTATAAGGCCTGCAGGGACAAAGATAAAACAGATAGAGTAGAGATTGAAGGAATTTCCAACCAATGCTGGATCCAACCCTATGGAAAAAAGCCATCCCCTATCACTATTAGCGATAGTATGATATGCTTGCAGACAGGAGCCTGCCAGAGTTGTCCTTTCAGAGACTCCACCCAGCAACAGATACTGAGACTTACAGCCAAACATTGGGCAAAGCATAGGGAGTCTACTGGATAAGAGGGGTGGGGGAAGGATAAATGGACCTAGAGGTGACAAAAGCTCCACAAGAAGACCATCAGAGCCAACCAACCAGGGCCCAAAGGGGCCTATGGCATCTGAAGCACCAGTCAAGCACAATGCACTGTCTGGACCTAGGTCCTCTACTTATAAGTAGCTGATGGGCATCTTAGGCCTCATGTTGGCCCACTAGTTAGGGGAGTGGGGGATATCTCTGGCCAGGACTATGTTGCCTGCTTTTTGATCCCTTCTCCCTGGTGCGATTGCCCTACTAGGTCACAGGGGAGGAAGATGAACTCTGTGCTCCATGTGAGTAGATGTGCTGGGCTCTCTGGGTAGTGGTGGCTCCCCTATTCTGAGGAATAAGGGAGGAGGGGTGTGGGAGGGAGTGAGGGACTGAAAGGAGAGGAGGGAGAGGACTAAGAATGGGATGTATATTGAATCAATTGATAAAAAATGAAAAAGAAGAATTAGGGTTAATGGAAGCAGGGTAATCAAAAGTAGTATGATCAAGTAAATAATTCTTAAATGCCATTTTACTCTTTTCAAAATTCACTTTTGAACATACATAGAGCATACTGGCATGCAGTGCTAGTGGCAAACCTAGGGGTAGATCATACTAAAAGGCCTTTGCCCTACAGGTGTGGTATAGAAAGTAGGAAGCAGCTAACTCAACAGTCTCCCACATGCATTCAGTTATGATGCTTTTTTTGTTTGTTTGTTTCTCAATTGAATGCACTTTAAATAAAAACCCTTTGGATGATGAGTTGTGCAGTTGCTTTCACATATATTATTGCAATAGATTCATAAAAATACCCCTATCATTATCTTATGTCATTTGATACACAAAGAAACCAAGAAATATTGATATGCCTCAATTTGTCAGAACATAGCTGGTTAAATGCCAGAGCCAAAGCTAGGTTGAACTTCTATTTCTCTGGCCTCGATTCTTTCCTTTTGAGATCTGCCACAGGAAAGTTCAGAGTTAACTACTGCAAGGCTGCAAGGAACTTATGAATTTAAGCTGGAAGAATTTAATCTTGAGTCAGACCTTCCCAAGGCTTGATTATATTAGCGTATTTAATGTTCATTTTTGTGTTCATAGCGTGTATGAGACTCTATGCTAGTTCTTGCTGGCTGGCTGGGGGTAGTTCAAAAATGAATAACCTATTTCTAAGAGGCTTCATCCAGCAGCTGATGGAAAAAGATACAGAGACCCACCAACAAACAATTGATCAATCTTGGGGAGTCTTGTGGAAAAGTGGGAGGAAGGATAGAGGGAGCCAGAGGGGTCAAGGACACTACAAGAAGACCTACAGAATCAACTAATCTGGTCTCATAGGGGTTCACAAAGGCTGAACCATTAATCAAAGAACATGCATGGACTGGACCAAGACCCCCTACATATATGTAGCAGATGTGCAGCTTGTTTTTCATGTTGGTCTCCTAACAATTAGAGCAGGGGCTGTCTCTGGCTATGTTGCCTGCATTTGGCTCCCTTTCACATAGCTGGGCTGCCTTGTCTGCCCTCAGTGGGAGAGGATGTGTTTAGTCCTGCTGCAACTTGATGTACCTGGGTGGGTTGGTACCCATGCAAGGTCTCTCCTTTTCTGAGAATAAGGGGATTGAGGAAATGAGGAGGGAATGTGAGGGTGACGTTGGAAGGAGAGGAGGGAAGGGCCTGGGATCAGGTAGTAAAGTGATTAAATAAATAAGTAAGTAAATAAATAAATTGAAATGGATTTTATACTTAAAAAGAAAATTTTTGCATCCATATTCATAAGGAAAAAATGAATAACCTATTTGAGAGAGCAAGAGAGCGCACACGAGAGAGAGCAAGCAAGACAGAGAATGAGCAAGAAATGGTGTATGTAAGGGGTTGGAAGGAGGAAAGGGAAAATGATGTAATTATATTTTATTGTAATGTTTTAATGTAATTATATTTTCATTTTAAAATAAATAAATAAATGGCCTGTTACCTTCCCTCAAGACTTTTGAGAATAATTATCTTTTTGCGGGTCACATTCCTGTGGACTTCTCTTCTTTCTCTTACCTGAAGATGTAGGCACTGCCTGTTTCAATCTTTAATTTTTTCACTGAAGATATATTTAGAGTTTTTATTACCCATTGTTATCACACTCTATAGATATAACATTGGTCTCCATCTCGTATCTGTTATTACTGGCGATTAATTTCTAATCACCGTCAGACATTTCTTCTTTGATTCTTATCATCACCTCAAAACTAACAGGTCAAAACAAGAGCTCATCATGTCTTACAGTCCCACTTTTATCCCAAGTTATCTGTTGCTACAAATAACAGCAGTACCACTGCCTGTATTCTATAAGACTAATGTCCTGGAATTACTTCTCAGTTATTCTAACAATGCCTCTATTCTAATCACTTCCCAACTTCCATTTAGTCTTTCCATTATAGGTCTCTTTGAGTTCTTTATCCCATTTCTGCTACCACCAACCTAGCCTTGAACTTTTCTTCAGATTTCCTTTCTGTCATTTTTCCACCCACTCAGTCCATTGTAGCTAATTAGGCTTCTTGGTGCACCTTGCGGGTGTTAAGTGCACCCCTGATACTATTTCTGGTACCAGAATGGAATTCAAACACAGCAGCATTTTGGCCATTTACCACAGGCAAATTTGCTGAGCGTAGTCCCAAGTTTTGCCTCCTTTCTAAAGCCTTCTCTATCCAGTCTGTATTTTACCTCTGGTCTTATTTACCAATAAAAAAATGACACTAGTTTAATTATCTCATACTGTTACATTCTTTATGTTTTATAGTCACAACAGCACTGTGATTTCCCCTAAGCACAGGGACTATGTCTTACCCCCTTTGGAGATAAGACGTTGTATTGAGCTTGAACAATATTTGCTTTATTGAGACATTTCATTAAGAACATGAGAAATAGTAAAATAGACAGAAGTAAGAGCCAAGGATGTAGCTCAGTGGTAGACTGGTTGCTGAGTATGCTCAGAAACCTGGCTTCAATCCCCTCTCCCCATAAAAATAAAAGTTGGAAGTTGAGAGAGAGAGAGAGAGAGAGAGAGAGAGAGAGAGAGAGAGAGAGAGCTATGCCAATTGAGAATTTATTAGTTAGTGTTCATGGTATTGAGGCCCCAAAGTTTGGCATAGCTCTTGAGTTCTTTCTCTTTAGAATTCCTCATTATCAGCCCCTGATACTCCCAGGGTCTGTTCATAATTCCCTGGGCCATAAAAGAATGTTTCTTTTCAGATAGAGAGTTTATAAATGCATCATAAGTTTGATTAAAGGAAGGAGGAGCAAGTAATGGGAAGTGAGAAAGGATAACAGTATGACACCGCAGGTTCAGCCTTGCCCCAATCTGTGAAATTTTCTGTTTTGACTGATTGGACCATGATCTAGATTATTTTTTTGTTGGACCTGGATTACCAGCATAATTAGGATTTTCAGAGAATGAGGAGCAGTATTTTTAAAAGAAATAGATGTAAAATATAATATTTTTGGTTGTGTTTATTTAGTATGTAGACACAGGTAGCTTTTAGTGATGATTGGAGTATTAATTATAAAATTATAACAGGAAATCATTTTTCAGTGACTTAAACTTTATGCTACAGATATGATAAGTTTAAAAGCATGTAGACACAAATTTCAACTAAAATATACTGTGGTCATGGTACTTTATAAATCACTATAAAATGCTTGCTATCATTTTTAAAACACTATACAAACAAATCCTTGCTATCACTCTTAAAGCACTACACAAACAAGTCCAAGTTAGTTGCACTCTAAATAAATGATAGTTTGATCTCCTTGGTTTCAGAACAGAAGCAGTACGTGCCAATCTATCTGCATACCATTGAAAACAGTGTCTTAACTGCTAAGAAGAAAAATGCTCTAGCCCCAAACATTTTATTAAATACTATGATTTCTTAGCTCTGTGTTAGCCTAGTGAGTTCATTACTAAGTGACAAAGTAGAGGCATTTCTTCTTTTTCTAAGTGACAAAGTAGATTATAAGGCATTTCTCCTATTTATCTGTAGTTGAAAGGGTCTTCTTTTTGTAGTCTTTAGTCAAATTGCTAATTTCTAACAAAGTGGTATGTTTCAAGGAAATCCCTTAACCCATCTGAGTCTCTTTTCTCTTTTATCAAAGAGGGGGAGCAGTCGGGAGAGGGTAGAATGAGAACTAGTGAGAATGAAGGAGAGGAGAGGAGAGGGCTGGGAAAAACATCCTGTCTCAATTATAGGATGCCTAGAAGTTTAAAGGTGTGAAACTGCCTTGTGAAAATTCTAGGTCAGACTTCCACTGTTCCATTTTATCTGCAGCAGTCACTGTATATATTCTTCCCACCACTCACTGCATTCGAGAAACTGTAGCCTTAAGATAGGAGCTTCAGGTCTATTTTGCACTTCTGGCTGAATTGTAAAGGTGCTGGAGGCTTGGGGAGTGTTGCCTTGACTGTTGGCCATGGTTTGCCTGCAGCAGAGGCAGTGAGCAACACTTGTTGACAGGCTGATTAGAGGATCAAATCTCTGGCCAAGACCCACAGCAGAAAGAATTTAGATTAGCAGCCTGATTTAAGGCAGATAAGGCAGAGCAGCTATCCCCAAACTGTGAGAGGTAGTTTGTAAAAGCTGCCTTCAGTTGAACTTTACTCCACGCACCCAATTTCCTTACCTGCTGCTTCGGAGCTTCACAGTTTAAGGTTCTTTTGAGTTTCCTCCCTGAAGCAAGATCCAAATCTTCAGAAAATCCAACCTGCCAGTCCGCCTTAGAGCTAACGCTGGCTGGTGAGCTGCAGAATAAATCTGGATACTCTGGACAGTCCACTCCATTCACAGGGCTCCTGCTCTTTAGGAAAGCTTCTTTTCAAGAGGAGAGAGGTCAGGGCATGGCAGAGTTGCCAGCCAATGTATACGGATTGGATTCTTCTTCCTCTTTCTTATTCGTTCTCAAACTGCTTAAACCACGCCAGAGTTTAGTTTCCCTGGTGCAAAGTGGGGGAAGGGAAAGAACAGAGAGGGAGAAAGACCAGAAGCTCGAAACTTGCAGGTTATGTGCTTATGTGTTTATCTCTGGCTACTGCAATAGAAACCTCAGGAAGTCATGCAACTGCTCTGAGGTGGGGAGGAAGGAGGAGTGAGTGGTGTTCAGCTTAATTCTCTCTCATTTTTTTATGATTGGAGGGTGGTTAGGCTGTTTGTAGGCGGGGAAAGATAATCCTGGCATTATGTGAAAAGATCTTAAGACATATTTCCTCTCTCCCTCCCTCTTTCCTTCCAACTCTCTTTTCATGTCCCTCACCCCCTGTAGTTTCTGTGTGTGTTTTCTTCTTTCATGACATTTGTGACTGTGTAAAATTTTTTTTAAAAGCCTCTTTTCATTTTCGTGCCTTACACCCTAGGAGAAAAATGACATGCCAATCTTGTGTGTGCCTATTAATTAGAACCTGAGGCAAAATTTCAATGTTAAAAACAAATTGATAAGACTATGAAGTAAACTGGGTAAATGAGCTACATGAAATTTGAAAGTCCTGTGTTGGGATAGACATATATATCAACATTTTTTAAACATAGCTTTATTATTAATAACTAGGTGGAACATCTTGCAAATGTACTTATAAGTGTCTACCAATGGCTTTCTGGCCTGTTATGGGCTACAAGGAAGAAATTATTAAAATTTTGTCTCGTTAGGTAGCAGAGTGACTTAAATCACTCTTTATCCTCTTCTACAGAAGTTGCTTGAAAGAAAAGGTCATCCAAGAACATTTCAAAGGGAAGATAACTTTGGATTCAACAACAGATGTTAAGCCTATCCTTCGGAAATTTACTAACTGGTATTTTAGCTAGTATTTTTTCAGTGGAGTTGGGATTCCAAGAGATCTATAAGGAAGTTTACAAGAGATACAGAGTATGCATTTTTACTTCCCCTTTAACATGTGTTCTTTAAAAGCAGTTTGACTTATGGTAGAAGGGATATTTATATTTAGATACTAAAGAAAAGAGCTTTTTCCCCTCTTTTTTAATTTTTATTTTTATATTAATTACAGTTTATTTACCTTGTATCCCAGCTGTAGCCCTCTCCCTCATTCCCTCCCAATCCCACCCTCTCTCCCTCACGTCCTCTCTAAGTCTTCCCCTCTCTAAATCCACTGATAGGGGCGGTCCTCCTCCCCTTCCATCTGACCCTAGCTTATCAGGTCTCATCAGGACTGGTTGCAATGTTCTCCTCTGTGGCCTGGCAAGGCTGCTCCTCCCTTGGGAGGTGATCAAAGAGCCAGCCACTGAGTTCATGTCAGAAACAGTCCTTGTTCCCCTTACTAGGATACCCACTTGGACACTGAGCTGCCAGGGGACATGAAAGCTTTAAGACAGCAGCACTACTGCCTTAGGTGTGGCAGTGAGGAGGCACTCCCCTATATAGCTGCTGACTCTTACTGTGTTTTTCATAACTGACTCTACTCCATTTCTCCTTTCCTCTCCTCACCATCTAATCTTCTCCATCTAATTTCTTCACATTCGTCTCCTCACATTTTCAGAAATGGTGAATTGGGTAGACTGACACTTCTCTGCTTCGATCGTCTCACTTTTTGTAAACTTCCTAGATCTTTTCAGTTCTGACATTAAAAAAAAAAAAGTGTGCTAGAGAAAACCAAGTAAGGGATGGCAAGGAAAATGAAGACTCACATATGTATTAGATGAGGAATCTGTGCTATTAAAACACCACTTAGGTAGAAAATTAATAAGTTTTCAGTCATGTGGTATTTACACAGCAAGGAGATTATACAAACTCAGAGGTGAAAAGGGGCTTTTAAAAGGATCTTGCTTAGATTTTATATTAATTTTAATTGAAACAGGCATGGCATACCTGTTTTATTATTGTTTTCTCCAGGTGTTAGCTCACTGCTTTGTTTAGTTTGTTTAATAAGTAACACCATTCAGCTTTCTCATATTGCAGATAAGAAAATAGACCACAGGGGAAGAGGCTCTCACAAAATGTGTTTTGGCTTAAATCTAAAAGGTCCCCCGTATGTTCACTTTTCAAAATTTTGTTTATTTATTTTAAATAAAGTTATTTTCATGTAATATAATTGATGACAGTTTCTCTTCCCCAATCTCCTCCCAGATCTTCCTCAACTCCCTGTGTTTCCAACTCCATTTCTTCTCTTTCTCTCTTAAAAAAACAGACAGGCAAATGAAAAAGACAAAATCAAGAATTAAAAAACCCAAGCAAACTAACTAAAAAATAAAAAAGAAACAAAGAAATATCATGAGAAATGCATAAACACATGTATGTGAAGAACATAAAAATAAAAAAAATGTCTTTACACACTTCTCTCCAACACCTTACAATTTAGCTCTCCTAGTTGTTTATTCTGTGACATTACCAACATATTCCCTAACACACACACACACACACACACACACACACACACACACCATAAAAATGCTCAAACAAAGCAACATGAGACAAAAACAATCTACGGAATACCTTTGTGTTTGTTTTGTGTTGACCATCTCCTGCTGGTCATGGGAGCCTGCCCTTAAGTGAGATTACATTGGAAAAAAAAACCCCTAATTTTCCTTTTTGAGCACTTGTTAATTGGAGATGGGAGCTCATGTCTACTTCCACATCTCAGTGCTGGGACTCCATCTGGCTTGGACTTGTGCAAGCCTTTTGCATGCTAGCACAGTCTCTGTGAGTTCATGTGTGTGCCAATCTTGTTGTATCTCACTGTTTCTTTGGTATCAACTACTCCTCTAGATCTTACACTCTTTCCTTCTCCTCTTCGACAGAGTTCTCTGAGCTCCAAGGCAAGGGATTTGATGAACATGCCCCATTTAAAATTAAGTGTTCTAATGTCTCTCACTCTCTGAGCATAGGCTCACATTTTGAATACTTGTTCATCAGCTTGTGGAATTTTAGGGTTGTGAGCCTTCATGAGCTGCTGTTTGTCTGTTAGAAATTGGTCACTAGAGGCAGGCATTGAAGTTCAGCTTCTGGTTCAGCTTTCCCTAAATCCTGGTCTGTCATGGTATAAACAGTCTCTGTCATGCTCAGCCCACCACAAGTGACTAAGACTAATTCACTATTACCCCCTCCCATCCTGGTGGACTGAATTCCCTGAAACTGTGAACCAAAATGAATCTTCTTCCCTTAACTTTTCTCTGTCAAACATTTTGGTCTAAATGACCCAAAAGCAACAAGAATATTCATTCACCACCAAGTCAAGAAGTGTAATTTTCCCTTTAGTACTAAAATTGTCTTACAAGTCAATACTCAATACAAATGGTGCTTTGGAAAAATGGGTAAACTACTACTACTATACCTATAGTAAAGCACGAGCATGCACACACACACACACACACACACACACACATACACACACATGGTTGGGGGGACATTATTCATTAATGTTTTTTTTTGTTTGTTTGCAGAAAAAGGGAAAATAAGTCTGGCTTTTGAAACATGGTCTTCACCAGTTAATTTCCTTCTTTCTTCTCCAGTACCTAGCCTGTAAATACAAAGCAGTGCTGAGTTGATATTTCTAGTGAATTAAGGACATTGTTACTGCATTAGATTGAGAATGAAATTCCTGAAGAATAGTGTAGACCATGATGCTCATCATCTAAGCTAATTGTCCATACATTTTAATATTCTGTTTAGTGTTATGGCTGCTAGCCACATGCAGTTATTTATACTGGAATGTAAATTAATAAACATAAAAATATAACCTTGATCCACTCTAGCTACACTTCAGGTGCTCAGTAGCATAGCCACATGTGGATGTGACTATTGTATTTTAAAACAGTAATTTAGAAGAAGTGTTATAATTATTAACTTAGTTTGCAGTGGAGAATGTCACTAGTTAACATCATATAAATAATTGACAAATGTCCATAAAGAACCCAAATTTTCTATGCAGTCAAGTATAAACAGTTTCATTTTTTATATCAAGGAGTATCTGTGAGCACTACTTAAGGCAGAGTTTGTGTGACTATGTGTGGACGTTGAAGGCTTTGGTGTGGAGGAAAAAAAAGACATTTGATTAGTTTTTTTTTCCTATCCTGATAGGTCCAAAAGAACAAATGCACACTGCACTAAAAATAACAAACTATGCAAAATAAAAGCTGTGTTAATTATGACGATCTCTCCAGTTTTACCTTCCCTTACACAATGTTTGTCCCTGTGTCTGGCTAGTGATTAGTGCGAAAGATGAAAAGAGCTGGTTTGGTAGGTCATTTTGGTATCTGAGTCTGTTGGGTGTGTGTGGTCAGGAAACTTGCAAATACCACCCAGACCTAAGAAATAGGGTGTCTTGGTTAGGGTCGCTATCACTGTGATGAAAGATAATGACCTAAAGCAACTTGGGGAGGAAAGGGTTCATTTCACTCACAGTTCCGTATAAACAGTTCATCATCAAAAACAGTAAGGGCAGCTACTCAAGCAGGCCAAGGACCTGAAGGCAGGAGCTGATGCAGAGGGCATGGAGTAGTGCTACTCACTGGCTTGCTCCCTATGGCTTGTTTAGCCTCCTTTCTTATACAACTCACAACCACCAGCCCACGGATGGCACCACCCACCGTAGACTGGGTATTCCCCATCAATCATTAATTAATAAAATCCCTTACATGCTTGCATACACCCCAGTCTTATGGAGGCATTTTCTCAATTGAGGATCCCTCCTCTCAGAAGACTTTAGCTTTATGTCAAGTTATGTCAGCACACAGGGCTAGTTGGACTTACCTTCATCTCAGTCTCTGCTCCAAGAAGATGATTGTAGGGCTGGAATTAGAGAAGGACCATCTAATGACTAAGGCTTTTCCTTAACTGCTCCATAACCACTTAAAATTTTGCTAAGCTTATATTTGTTTGAGGAAAATGAAAGGAAAAAATTTGATAAACCATCTCGCTACAAATTCCTAGTAAATGTGATGCTATAATTCAAGTCTATTGAGAGTTATTTTAAGAGAGTCTAAAGTCTGTAGCTCCTGAAATCTCTTGATATTCAAAGTGATTTGGCATTACTTAGAAATTCTTTTATGTTGCTCATGCCAAAAGTCCTCTAAGAGATGGCTCTGACTCAAATCCACTGAGGAGAAGAAGATTGACTCTCACAGGGAATGTCATCCACTCTGGGCGGGGAAATTGTATGTAAAAAACTATCTTAGGATTATACAATGATGGACTGGGGGAAGTGAGAAATCTATCCTCCTTTGAAGATAGACTCTTGAAGGGGATATAGAGAGAGAATGTTGAGATTTCAAAGTATGCTTCCCATGGTGAATCAACAGCTAGGTTCAGGAGACAAAGAACTTGGATCCGGGTTTGACTTTCCATGTCATGCATGAGTTTGTAGTCTTTTAGATTCCATTCCCATAGAGACAATTATGATGTAATTTAGCTGTACTGTTAATCATGTTTTATTGCAGACTAAATATATCCCGATGGTCTTATATGGAAGATGAAGAATTTGAAGCCATGCTCTTCCAAAATGAACTTTGCCATCCTTCAATAAGCTATTCTGTCATTGTAAGTCTTAGCGTTCTTATTAGGAATAATAATAATAATAATAAAAGATGATACCACCACTTTTCCTATTCACAAAGTTTAAATTTCAGATAAGGTGTGGAGATATAGCTCAGTTGGAAGAGTGCTTACCTAGCATGTTTGAAACCCTAAGTTTGATCCTCAGCACCATATGAATTGGATGTGGTGGCATATATCTGTAATTCTAACACCCAGGAGGCAGAGGGAACATGACAAGTTTAATTTCGTTTTGGGCTAAATAGCAAGTTTGAGGCCAGCCTGGGCTATGTAGGAGCCAGTCTGTTTCTGTCTCTGTCTCTGAAACAAAAGCCAGAAAATACAGTACAGATTTCCTCATTTAAAATCATGTTCAACATCTTCCTACAGAGCGCCTTCTTCCACTCCAAATGTTCCATGACTTGTTATAAGATTTTGAAATGAAATGACATGGGATTATGTAGAACATTACATTACTGAGGAAATACTTTATCTTGGAACTATGTTTACCATCGTGGTAGCATTTGCCAGATGTTTTTGTATATTATCTGTCTTTGTTCCTCTTTCTGTCTCTCTGTTTTGAAACTGTAGCTTAAGGACTACTGAAGTAAAACTAGTGTATGAAGGTAAAATAAAGGAATTCATTTGAGTCAAAGCTGGAGTAGTAAGACCAAGGTTTATTGTAACTCGATTTCTTTTGGTATGATCTAGGAAATAATAAATAACTTAAATGTTATGATTGTCACTTTTTCTAATTATAATGAGTAAAACTGAGGGGGAGGTAATGATACTTCATCCTAGGATGAGAATTAAAGTAGGATAATACATGTCAAAGGCCTTGTGAGCTGTAAATAGCTATAAAAATAGTCTCAATTATTTCCCAGTAGCAGGGGAAATCCCCTAGGGGTGTGCTCATAAATTATCATTGATCTCTTTATCTCATCAGCAACCAGTAAATTTTTTAGAAAACAAGCAAAATTAGTTTGACTATTTGATTTGTGGCTTAGTCCTTAGCTTCATCTCTCTTGTCAAGAAGCACTGCCTTTCAGAAAACAAAACAAAACAAACAACAACAACAACAACAAAACAAACAGAAAGGCATAGATGTAGCTCATTATGCAAGGCACTGGTTCAGTTATTATGCTTTCGGTAAAGAGCTTATATTTGAAAAGATAAAACAGGCATCTACATGTTAAGGCTGTGGTTGTGGCTTCAGTACAATGCTTCCTTAGCATGCACAAGTATCTTTGTACTGTCCTTAGCACCAAAATGGAAACAGAACTAGACCTGGGTAAAAATTTTGAATCAAATCAACATTTCAAAGAGCGTATTTTTTCTTTTTCTTATTTAGATCTGCTCCTCTTGAGTACAGAACAGGAGATAGTATCAAGAGAAAATGTATCCCAAGAGGTTGTTTACCTTAGTGATTACCAGCAGCTTTTACTCTGGAGATTGATCTGGTCTGAATCTTTTTTTTTTTTTTTTTTTGTCATTGACTGGATAGCTGATTCAACTCTTTGGCTCCCCAGATCTCTGCTTTGCAAAATAAAACTGTCTTATGTTATCAGGCCTAAATGTAATATTTTCTCTCACAAATTATATTTCCAATAAATGTAATTTTTGTTCACATTATAGTTTTTGTTCTTTTAGAATCATTTACATCCTAAAACTCTCAGTCTAATTAGATAGTGTCTAAAAGAATGACTTCCGGTATAAAGTCCCAGGAAGTTTTCCACATCTTGGACTGGCTGGCTTGGTGGTTTGAATGGGTGGGCTCTCAGATTAATGTTGGGCATTAATCTTGATTTAAAAAAATATTTTCACAGTCACGTGAATTTTTGGAGGTATATTTTTACTTTAATATATAAATGTCAGCAATGATTTTCTTTACCATTATCTCCTAATAAATATGTGTGTTTATATTCTGTTCAGAGGCATCTTCTTCTTGGCCAGCCTGGAGCCTAGATTGCATGACTTAGATTTTGACCTTAATAAAAGAAACTCAAAAATGGAGATTTTTCATCTTGAGTTTTAGAGAACAGACAAGAACAGGACTCAGCTGGACCTCTAGATGTATAACTGACATGATCATGAATTCAGGACTCAGTTTGTTTAGTTTCATTATTGCTGATTTGGGACATGCCAGGGTGCATTAGTCTCAAATGTTTCTCGTTTATAGGTTGATGTTTTCTATACATACAGAAAAACGTGGGTAAAACTATATGGGACAATGACAGATAACTCGTTTTTAGTTGGACAGATTCCTCATGAGACCAGGAGAAATGAAAATGTAGAATGTCCAAGAAAAAGTGAAAGCTTATTTGAATCTGATTGTTAATTTTTTTTTAATCTGGAACAGTCTTTAATGAAAGTTGTGTATGAGAGGCTTTTACCCCTGCATCTTCTCAATTGTTTTTTTTCCTTGTATTTGCCCTTTTCCTTTCCTACTTGTTGAGACTTGGATTTCCTTTCCAGGATCTTCTTGTGGTCTTTGCTCAGCTTTATTCTGGTGATAACCACCTTGCTGGGGTGGATGCCCACATTGATGGTTGTGCCGTTAGCTATTTCTCGCGGCACTTGCTCAATGTTGACAACATACTTCTTCCTATGCACCTGGACATCTTTGCCAATCTCCTGGCCTTTGTAGTGTCCTCGGACAACTTGAACTTCATCATTCTTTCTAGTGGGCATGGAGCGAACATTATACTTCAGTTTCAGCTCTTTCAAAAGATGGGAAGGCATGATTTTCCTCTGGATGCGAGATGACGCATTGAAATGTTCTTGCTTCATTTTGGCAGCAGAGATCCAGCGATGCCCACAAAAGGAATCTCTTAACACAAGAGTCTTTCGCCATGTTTACCAAATGAGGTTTGTGAAAAGGGTTTTGAAACTGTGAGCATATAATTCTGAGATTATTATTTGCTGTCATCTTACTGTGTGCTATGGTAATTTAGAACTTTTTTACCCTCTCTTGCACCAAAATATTATGGGTATTTCCCTTCTCTGAAATGGTTCCAATCTGCTTTGATTTCTAAATGAAACAGGTTCTGTTTCTAATTAGTATTCAATCTCCAGGCTTTCTTGAGTTCAACATAATTTAAACAAGCAAACAAATGAACTATAGCTATGAGCACTCAAAATGGACGCTATAAGAACTTGACGTTTTGATCCCTAGATGAAAATACCACATGGTTTGTCTCCTTCTGGGTTTTTAACTGTCAACCCTTCCCTTCCTTCCTGTTTTACCACAGGAAGTGCTGATAACATTCTATATAAATAAATATCCCATGCTGCATTACTACTGTCCCATTTCTGAGTTTGGAGAATGTTGCAGAGAGCCTTGCTGAACTTTGAGGCCAGGCGAGCCAACACGAATGTTTTTTTTACACAAAGAAAGAGGTCTAGAAACATTGCTTTCTTGTGTATGTCTGTCTGCTGGAAGGGGTGCTTCGTCTGCCAACTGCCAGACCTTAACTCTAAACACGCTGGTCCAACAGGGACAGGTCTGAGGAAATGGCGAATAAAAAGAGCCTTTTGACTTCTATTTCATACAGAGCTATTTTTTTTTCTTTTACTCTTTTTGGTTTTCCAACTATGGAGTGCTTTTAGTCTTTTAATTTTGCTCTCTTTCAGCAATGAATATTTGTTAGAAAGTTACTTTTGTGCTTGTTTTACAAACGCACACTGGAAAATCTTCACCTAATAATTATTATAGAATACAATGTACTGTTCAATGCAATATTTTTGCAGATTTTTTATTTTAAATTAAATTTTTATTATTTATATTAATTACAATTTATTCACTTTGTATCCCAGCTGTACTCCCTCCCTCATTCCTTCCCATTCCCTCCCTCCATCCCAATCCCTCCCTCCCTCTCTCATTTCCTCTCATTCCTTTCTTCAATTTCACTGATAGGGGAGGTCCTCTTCCCCCTTTACTTTTCATTTTGGTATATATAAAAAAATGCAATCATTAACTTTGATTTGTGACATTTATTTCCTTTAGGACATTAATGCTGCATTTTATCTCTGTGGTGTTGCTTATTTAAATGTTCATTAATGCCCTTCCATAGCTCAGTTGGATGAATATTGTAAAGATGCCACTTTAAAGATTCATTGAAGGTAATATTTCTAGGATTTATACTCATTCATTTAAAATGCAGTCTAGTTTTTTTTGTTAAGTTTCAGATGGACATTGAAATGATATTTATAACTACTGATCATGGTGTAACTAAGTCTCTGAAAGACAACAGGAAGGAAAAGAAAAGAAGAGGAGAAGGAGGAGGAGGAAAAAAGGAGAGTAGAAGAGTTATGTTATATGACTGTAAAATGTACTTTTAATTTTGGGTTGTTGGAAATTTTAAAAAAAGTTAACCTTTTGAGAATATTATACATTCTTTTTTTACTAACTTTTTATTTTTTAATTTTTTATTAATTACACTTTATTCACTTTGTATCCCCCCTGTAGCTTCCTCTCTCCTCCCCTCCCAACCCCTTGCTTCTTCCCCCTTCTCCACCCATACCCCACCCTAAGTTCACTGATAGGGGAGGTCCTCCTCTCCTTCCTTCTGATCCTAGTCTATTAGGTCTCATCAGGAGTAGCTGCATTGCTTTCCTCTGTGCCCTGGTAAGGATGCTCCCCCCTAAGAGTGAGGTGATCAAAGAACAGGCCAATCAGTTCATGTCAGAAGCAGTTCCTTTTCCCATTACTATGGAACCCACTTGGACACTCAACTGCCATGGGCTACATCTGTGCAGGGGTTCTAGGTTTTCTCCATGCATGGTACTTGGTTGGGGTATGAGTCTCAGGAAAGACCCCTGTGCTCAGATTTTTTTGGTTCTGTTGCTCTCCTAGTGGAGCTCCTGACCTCTCCAGATCTTAGTGTTTCCCACTTCTTTCATAAGATTCCCTGCACTCTGCCCAGCAGTTGGCCATAAGTCTCAGCATCTGCTTTGATAGTCTGCAGGGCAGAGCCTTTCAAAGGCTCTCTGTGTCAGGCTCCTAACTTGTTCCCTATTTTCTCCTCCTTCTGTTGTCTATTCTCTTTGCCTTTCTTGATAGGGATTGAGCATTTTAGCCAGAGTCCTCCCTCTTGATTAGTTTTTTTTTAGGTGTACAGATTTTAGTAGGTTTATCCTATATTACAAGTCTATATGAGTGAGTTTATACCATGTGTGTCTTTATGCTTCTGGGATAGCTCACTCAGGATGATCTTTTCCAGTACTTACCATTTACCTGCAAATTTTATGATTTCCCTGTTTTTTATTGCTGAGAAATATTCCATTGTGTAGATGTACCACAATTTCTATACCCATTCCTCAGTTGAGGGGCATCTGGGTTGTTTCCAGCTTCTGGCTATTACAAATAAAGCTGCTACAAACATGGTTGAGCAAATGTCCTTATTGTGTATTTGAGCATCTTTTGGATATATGCCTAGGAGTGGTATAGCTGGATCTTGAGGAAGCGCTATTCCTAGTTGTCTGAGAAAGCTCCAGATTGATTTCCAGAGTGGTTGTACAAGTTTACATTCCCACCAACAGTGGAGGAGGGTTTCCTTTTCTCCACAACCTCTCCAGCATGTGTTGTCACTTGAGCTTTTCATCTTGGCCATTCTGATGGGTGTAAGGTGAAATCTCAAGGTCATTTTGGTTTGCAATTCCCTGATGGCTAATGACGTTGAGCATTTTTTAAGTGATTCTCTGCGATTCGATATTTCTCTATCGAGAATTCTGTTTAGCTCTGTTCCCCATTTTTTAATTGGATTACTTGATTTGTTGATTTTCAACTTCTTTAGTTCTTTATATATATTGGATATTAGCCCTCTGTCAGATATAGGGTTGGTGAAGATTCTTTCCCAATTTGTAGGCAGTCGTTTTCTTTTGATGACAGTGTCCTTTGCTTTACTGAATCTTTTCAGTTTCATGAGGTTCCATTTATTGATTGTTGCTCTTAGAGCCTGTGCTGTTGGTGTTCTGTTCAGGAAGTTGTCTCCTGTGTCAATGAGTCTTGTTTATGCATCCATTCTGTTAGTCTGTGTCTTTTTATTGGAGAATTGAGTCCATTGATGTTGAGAGAGATTAATGACCAGTGGCTGTTAGATCCTTTGATTTTGATGTTGGCTGTCGTAGTGAGTTTATGTGCTTGGTTACTTTTTGTTTTATTATAGTGAGGTTAATTTTTTCTTGTGTTTTCTTGAAAGCAGTTAGTTTTTTTTTGGTTGTATTTTTCCTTTCGGTGTATTCTGTAAAGATGGATTTGTGTGTACGTATTGTTGAAATTTGTTTTTTTTTTTTTTGTTGTTGTTGAATATCTTGTTTTCTCCATCTATGAGGACTGAGAGTTTTGCTGGGTATAGTAGCCTGCACTGACATTTGTGTTCTCTTAGGGTCTGCATGATATCTGTCCAGGCCCTTCTGGCTTTCCTAGTCTCTGTTGAGAAGTCAGGTGTGATTCTGATGGATTCGCTATTATGTGTTACTTGGACTTTTTTCCTTACAGCTTTTAGTATTTTTTCTTTGTTCTGTATACTTACTGTTTTGATTATTATGTGGCTGGAAGATTTTATTTTCTGGTCTATTTTATTGGGTGTTCTGTAGGCCTCTTGTATTCTTATTGGCCTCTCCTTTATGTTGGGGAAATTTTCTTCTCTGATTTTGTTGAAAAATTTTCTGGGCCTTGGAGGAGGGAATCTTCTTTTTCTTCTATTCCTATTATACTTAAGTTTTGTCTTTTCTTGTTGTCTTGGATTTCTTGGATGGTTTGTGTCAGGAATTTTTTAAATTTAACATTTTCTTTGACAGATACATCGATTTCTTCCATTGTATCTTCCACTCCTGAGATTCTTTCTTCCATCTCTTGTAGTCTTTTGGTTATGCTTAGCTCTGTAGTTCCTGTTTTCTTCCCTGAGTTCTTTATCTCCACAGTTTCCTCCATTTTTGTTTTCTTTAATTTTTCCAATTCTATCTTCAGATCTTGAGCCATTTTCTTGATTTCCTTCACCTGTCTGACTGTATTTTCCTGTTTTTCCTTCAATTCCTTCAGCTGTTTGTTTAAACAATCCTCTGTTTCTTTTATTTCTTTCAGTGATTTAAGTATTTCCTCTCTAAAGGACACAAACTGTTTGGCTGCAACTTCCTGTATTTCTTTATGGATGGCCATAATCTGTTTGTCTTTATCTTCCTGTATTTCTTTATGGATGGCCATAATCTGTTTCACTTTATCTTCCTCTATTTCTTTATTCCTCTTATTTGTTTCCTCTATTATCCTCTTCATAAGCATAGATTTTAGGTCATCTTCTTGAATTTCAATAATGCTGGGGTGTCCAGGGCTGCTTGCCCCTGGGTAACTAGGATTTGGAGATGCCATATTGTTCTGTCTTTTGTTGGTTGAGTGTTTATCCTGGCCTCTACCCATTTGACTATCTTAGGTGTTGGGTGTTAGTTTCTGGTGGTTCCTGGAATCCTGTGGTGGAGAGAATCCCCTTGGCAGGAAGATGATTTTTTTCTGAAGGAAGCCTCCTCAGCTTTTTGGGTATGGTCATTGAATGGCTGGTGTTTTTCAGGAATTGCCACAGCTCACCTCAGGCGTATAGGCCTGAGTGTTAACTGTGGTATTTATTAGTCAAGGGGAGCTCTCTTCTCACCCAGAGAAGTCCTGGAGACAGCTGCCCTGCTTATGGGTTTCTTGCTGTAAATTTAGTGAGCTGCTGCTGTTACCTGGGTGCCCCGTGGTTTGGTCAGTTTTGTTAGGGATAACTGGTTTCCCCTTTGAGCAGTATCTGGGGGTTGATCTCAGGGATCCCAGGCTTCTTTAAGTCTCAGTTTGGGGCTCTGTTCCCCCAGTACCCAAGTGGTAGTCAGTGGCAGGTGAGCTCTATTCTCATGCCTGCAGCTGGAGGCTTGAGTCAGGAGCTTGTGGATAGCCAGAAACTTTTCTGGAGCTAGGTGTCCTGAGTTAGGGCCAGATGTTTCT
This sequence comes from Meriones unguiculatus, assembly GCF_030254825.1. Taxonomy (NCBI): domain Eukaryota; kingdom Metazoa; phylum Chordata; class Mammalia; order Rodentia; family Muridae; genus Meriones; species Meriones unguiculatus. Next base: position 14,035,616 of record NC_083369.1, on the reverse strand, counting down.
CTTACTGTGGGGTTTTCTATCAACAGGAAGGCCCAGTCTGTGGTGTTTGGGGTGGCTCATAGAGCTCACAGGCTTTGGCCGGTGGTGGCTCTAAAGTGGTGACTGGGCAGGAACCTGAGTCCTTTTTAATTACAGTTTATTCATTTGTATCCCTGCTGTAGCCCTCTCCTTCCCTCATCTCCTCCCATACCCCTCTCTAAGTCCACTGATAGGGGAGGTCCTCCCCCCTTCCATCTGACCCTAGCTTATCAGGTCTCATCAGGAGTGGCTGCATTGTCCTCCTCTGTGGACTGGCAAGGCTGCTCCCCCATCAGGGGGATGCTGTCAAAGAGGCAGCCACTGAGTTCATGTCAGAGATAGTCCCTGTTCCCCTTAATAAGGAACCCACTTGGACACTGAGATGCCATGGGCTACATCTGTGCAGGAGTTCTAGATTATCTCCATGCATGGTCCTTGGTTGGAGTATCAGTCTCAGAAAAGACCCCTCTGGCCAGATATTTTGGTTCTGTTGCTCTCCTTGTATACATTCTTTTTTGAACATGCTCGCTTCCCTAACTCCTCCAAGACCCACACCCCATTCCACATTTTTTTTAAATAAAATAAATGTTTACAAGATTAATTCTTTTTCTGAGGCTAACTGTATGTTATATTTATATTAGATTTTGTGTCATTTTCATTAAATTATAACTTAAAATGTATTCTAATACAATTTGTGCTGTTTAATATTAAATATTATTAAGCTAAACATTGGTTAAAACAAGAAAATATGACAAGGTTATTTTTAAGGTCTATTTTCTTTTTATGGTTTAAATTGTAGTATTTCTATTTACAAGATGTTGCTAAAAATGTAGGTAATTACAATTTTCCAAAATCTAGAGGAATCCTGTGCTTATTTTGTTCTGTGTACCATGTTATTTATAATTGCTGTGCTTAATTTTCTTTTTTTTTTTTTGGCTTTAATTTTTTATTGACTATTTGACAGTAGACAATGCTTAGAACATAAGGACATTTGTAAAAAAAAAAGAGTACATTGAAACTATATTTAGTATGTTACTCAAAAAAATTCCATGCATATATTTATCTTCAGAAAATAATATAATTCTGTAATAATGTGTGCTAATGTGATATTGCCTACCTTGTATCCTTCATCTACATTTGAAATCTACTGATGTCATCAATCGATAGCTAAACACATCATATGTATATCCACTTACTGTCATGGAAACTAAAAAGAGATATATGAAGCTGTGCTTAATTTTCAAGTAGTTGGTTTTCAACCTCTCAAGAAATTTAGTCTTATTGTCTTTAGTAGTTCTTTTCTTAGGCAGACCTAAATTGTGACTAAGTGTGACATATTACTAACTCTTTAGTGTAAATGCATATTTAAATTGTGTTTTTCTGAAGTGACTTTATATTACTTTAGTTATATGAAATCTTGAGAGATCATAAAAATAAAATTAATAAAAGCTCTTTGATTTTACTACATTGAATCAACCCACTTTTTTCTTTTTCTTTTTTTATTGAAAATAGATTTTTTTCATACAATATATTTTGATTAATGTTTACTTTTCCTTGACTCCCTCTTCATGTGACTCCACACCTTTTCTCTCTCTTTAACAGGTATCTACTACCAATAATAGAACAAGATAAAATAATACAAGCAAATAAGAATAAGACATAGATAAAACAACACAGAAGAAAAAGAGCCAAAGAAAAAGCACAAGAAACACATATAGAGGCAGGAGACACATGTGTGCACTCACAGAAATCCTATAAAAACACAAAACTGAAAATCATAATATACACCAAAGACCTGTAAGGTATGATGATGGTGATAATGCTGCTGCTGCTAATTCCTGACAATGCATGATGAGACTGAGAACCAAAAATTCAACTGATTTTGTATTGTTTTGGCCATCTACTGCTGGGCATGGGGCCTGCCCTTAAGAGTGGTTTGTATACCAGTGTGACTCTGTTAGAGAAAACTACTTTCTCCTTTGTGAGCAGTTGTCAGTTGTAGTTAACCTCCGCATTAGTGATGCAAGCTGTATCCACCTCCCCTCTTAGCGCTGGAACCCCATTGGTCCCAGACATAGGCATACTATGTAAATGCATACTGGATGCCTCATGCATGCTGCCAATAGTCTCTGTGAGTTCATACGTACACCGGTCCTGCTGTGTTTAGAAGGTTGTGTTTCTTTGGGGTTTTCAATCCCCTTTGGCTCTTTCTTTTTTTCTTTCTTTCTGTCTCCCCTTCCACATGGTTCCCTGAGCCCTGAGGGAAGAAAATTCATGGAGACATCCCATTTAGGACTGAGTTTTCTAAGGTCGCTTACTATCTACACATTGTCCAGATGTAGGTCTCTATATTTGTTCCCATCTGCTGTAGAAAGATCTCTGATGATGGCTGAGTAGGACACACTGATCTGTACGTACAGCAGAATGTTCTTTGGAGTCATTTTTAAAACAGTAGTATTGAAGTCCATGCCTTATCCAGTCTCAGGTCCTTGGCCACATGGGCAGTGTTACAGATGGGTTCCAATTCACAAAATGGGCCTTAAATCTAATCAGCTCCTGCTTGGTTCCTACCACAAGCTTTGTGCCACTGTTGCATATCTTGCATGCAGGTCACTATTGTAGATTGTAGAGTTTCCAGCTGGATCGGTGTTTTCCTTTATCCTTTGGTAACGTGCAGAATATGTTCCAGTGCTATGAGCACTATTTAGTAGGGCTAAGGACTTTAGAGAGGCACCGGCTTCATCTCTCTGTGTTCAATGGCCTGTGTAGGCATGGTCTTCAGTAATAGGGCCTTACCATCAATTGTGGCGAGTAACTAATAGTGTTGGTGATAGCTTGGACTGTTTGGAGGTTTCCATGGGGCCCTTTGGCCAACAACTCTATTAGATGTAACTTATTCCAGGCACTGGAGGTTTCATTTGGTGATGAAAGATGTGTGGCTGAGGCCTTGTCTCCCTGTTATTTGATGATTCCATTTACATTTCTTTCATGTCTATAAATATTTTAAGAAAATTCTACTGTGTTAGATTTCTATATAATCCTTTAAATGTCCCTTAGTTTTAGCTATCTCTTTCCATATTCCATATTGGACTTATCCCTTTCTTCCCCCTCTCCATTTGATCTCTGATTCTAGTCCCCACATGTCTGCCCTAACAATTTATTCTATTTCTCTTTCCTAGGGAGCTCCATTCTTTCCCCCTTACTTCCTTACTCTATACCTAATTTCTATGGTTCTATAGAATGTAGGCTGCTTATCAAAGATTTATCAACTAACGTCCATATATCAGCAAATACCTACCACACCATATTTGTTGTTTTGTAACTCATTCTTAACATTTATGTATATAGTATTTTATGTTTTTCTTATGTGTAAGCAAATGGGATTAGTTTGTACATATTGTTTTCTTATTTGACTTTAACAGATCTGCTCAGCAATGTTTATAGCAGCTTTATTTGTAAGAGCCAGAAGTTGGAAACAACCTAGGTGCCCTTCAGTTGAGGAATGGATACAGAAATTGTGGTACATCTACACAATGGAATATTTCTCAGTGATAAAAAACAAGGAAATGATGAAATTTGCAGGTAAATGGTGGGAATTGGAAAACATCATCCTGAGTGAGGTATCCCAGAAGCAGAAAGACACACAGGGTACACACTCACTCATAAGTGCATATTAGACATATAACATAGGATAAACATACTAAAATCTGTACACTTAAGGAAGCTAATCAGGAAGGAAGACTCTAGCTAAGATACTCAATCCCCATTCAGAAAGTCAAAGAGGATGGACATTGGAAGAGGGAGAAAACAGAGAACAGGACAGGCGCCTACCACAGAGGGCCTCTGAAAGGCTCTACCCTGCAGATGCTGAGACTCATAGCCAAAGTTTGGGCAGTGTGCAGGGAATCTTACGAAAGAAGTGGGAGATAGTAAGACCTGGAGAGGACAGGAGCTCCACAAGGACAGCGACAGATCCTAAAAGTCTGGGCACAGGGGTCTTTTCTGAAACTGATACCCTAGCCAAGGACCAGTCATGGAGATGGCCTGGAACCCCTGCACAGAGGTAGTCTATGGCAGTTCAGTATCCAAGTGGGCTCCATAGTAATGGGAACAGGGCCTGTCTCTGACATGAACTGATTGGTCTGCTCTTTGATCACCTCCACCCCAAGGGGGAGCAGCTTTACCAGGCCACAGAAGAAGACAACGCAGCCACTCTTGATGAGACCTGATAGACTAGGATCAGAGGAAAGGAGAAGAGGACCTCCCTTATCAGTGGACTGGGAGAGGGACACGGGTGGGGAAGAGGGAGGGTGGGATTGGGAGGGGAGGAGTGAGGTAGGTACAGGGGGGGTACAAAGTGAATAAACTGTAATTAATAAAAATTAAAAAACATTGTACTGTCCATTTCTTACTCTAATACTTTATACTTTTTTCTGTATGTCTTAATTTTTTTCTTTCAAAATATTTATATGTATGTATGTATATATGTATGTATGTGTCCCTGAGTGTATGTATACCATGTATGTGTAAGAGCTTGCAGAAGAGTATCAGATTCCCTGGAACTGGTTGTTAGCTGCCATATGGAAGCTAGGAATTGAATCTGAGTGCTGTTCAAGAATGGCAAGTGCTTTTAATTAATGAGCCATTTCTCTAGGCTTGACTTGGTTTCTTAACTTTTTTTTTCTTTTTTTTAATTTTATTTTTTTCTTATCAGTTACATTTTATTAACTCTGTATCCCAACCGTGTCCTGCTCTCTCATTCCCTCCCAATCCCACCGCCCCTCCCTCATCTCCACCGTGCCCCTTTCCAAGTCCACTGATGGGGGGGACCTCCTCCCCATTCATCTGATCCTGTTTTATCAGGTATCTTCAGGACTGGCTGCAAAGTCCTCCTCTGTGGCCTAACAGGACTGCTCCTCCCTTGGGGGGTGAGGAGGTCAAAGAGCCAGCCTTTGAGTTCCTGTTAGAAATAGTCCTTGTTCCCTTCACTATGGGAAACCAATTGGTTACTGAGCTACCACAAGCTACATCCGAGCAGAGGTTCTAGGTTATATCCATACATGGTCCTTGGTTGAATGTCAGTCTCTGAAAAGACCCTGTGCCCAGATATATTTGGTCCTTGTGGAGCTCCTATCCTTTCCCCATCATACTAACTCCCCTTCTTTCCTATGATTCCCTATACTCTGCTGAAGGTTTGGTCATAAGTCTTTGTATCTGCTTTGAAAACACTGCTAGTTAGAGTTTTTCAGATACACTCAGTAGACTCCTGTCATATGTTCAACGCACATCCCATCTGTCTTTCTAAATGAGGATTGATCATCTTACCCCATGTCTGCTCTCTTGATTATCTTTTTTAGGTGTATAGATTTCATTATGTTTATCATATCTTATAGGTCTATATAAGTGAGTATATACTGTGTTTGTCTTTCTCCTTCTGGGCTATTTCACTCAGAATGATCTTTTCTAGATCCCACCATTTGCCTGCAAATTTCATGATTTCCTCCTTTTTGATTGCTGAGTAGTATTCCATTGTGTAAAAATACCACAATTTCTGTACCCATTCTTCTGTTGATGGACATCTGAGTTGTTTCCAGGTTCTAGCTATTACAAATAAAGCTGCTATAAACATGGTTGAGCAAGTATCCCTTCTGCATACTTGAACAAAGTTTGGGTATATACCTAGCAGTGGTATAGCTGGGTCTTGAGGAAGCGCAATCAATAAATGGGACCGCATGAAACTGAAAAGATTCTGTAAATCAAAGGACACCGTCATCAAAACAAAACGACTGCCTACAGATTGGGAAAGAATCTTCACCAACCCTTTATCTGACAGAGGACTAATATCCAGTATATATAAAGAACTAAAGAAGCTGAAAACCGGCAAACCAAGTAATCCAATTAAAAAATGGGGAACAGAGCTAAACAGAGAATTCTCGACAGAGGAATATCGAATGGCAGAGAAACATTTAAAGAAATGCTCAACCTCATTAGCCATCAGGGACATGCAAATCAAAACGACCCCGAGATTTCACCTTACACCCATCAGAATGGCCAAGATGAAAAACTCAAGTGACAACACATGCTGGAGAGGTTGTGGAGAAAGGGGAACCCTCCTCCAGTGCTGGTGGGAATGTAAACTGGTACAACCACTCTGGTTTCTTAACTTTTTAATTTTATTTTTTCACAATTTATTCATTATATATCCCAATTTAAGCCCCCTCCCTCAACTCCTTCCAGTCTCACCCTCCCTCCATCTTCTGCCTTATCCCCTACCCCTAGTCCACTGAAAGGGAGAGTTCTTCTCCTTTGCCATCTGCCCATAGCTTATCAAGCCACATCAGGACTGCCTTGATCCTTTTCCTCTGTGTTGCCAGGGGCAAGTGATCAAAGAGCAAGCAAAGAAGTTCATGACAGAGACAACCTTGTTCCCCTTACTTGGTAACACACATGGAGACTTAGCTGCCAGTCAGCTACATTTGAGCAGCGGGTCTAGGTTCTCTCCATGTATGGTCTTTGGTTGGTGTATCAGCTCTGCAGGATACCCTGTGAACAGATTTTTTTTTTAGCTTTGTTGGTCTCCTTGTGGGGCTCCTGTCCCCTCCATGTCCTTCTATCCCCTACCCCCCTCTTCTTCCATGAGACTCGCTGTGCTCTGCCCAAAGTTTGGCTGTGAGTCTCAACATCTGCTTTAATCCCCTGTTGGGTGGAGCTTTTGAGGACCCTCTATAATAGGCCCCCATCCTGTTTCCTCTCTTCCATCATTTCAGGTGTCTATCCTGTTTGCCCTCCTGAATGGGATTTAAGCATCCTCCTTAGGGTCCTACTTAGTGTTTAGCTTATTTAGGTCTGTAGATTTTAGTATGTTTATCCTATATTATATGGCTAATATCAGCTTATAAGTGAGCATATACCATGTGTATCTTTCTACCTCACTCAAGATGATCTTTTCTAGTTCCTGACTTGGTTTCTTACTAAAAGTTTATGTTTTTGGATTGTTGTAGTTTTAAAAAATATTACGGAATTCACAGGCTAAAGCATGCCAGTGGAGAGAATCTAAGTCACGTTAGCCATTGAAGATGAAACTATTCCATGATGCCAAGTGAATAATATTAATAAAAAACTAACTCTATTTATAGATATCAATGGCTGCATACTTGTTTATCAAATACCTTAGGAAATTAAATGTTATAAACTAAAACGTACTTGTAATTAATGGGGTGCCTTTCCGTTATTGAGCTCTGACATCAATTATATTTGTCTACTCCATTTCATGTAACAATGTAATTTTTAATGCATTTGTTTCTGAGCTAAGACTGGCTGAAATTCTTGATCATTTTCACAGGCTAACTGTTCAATACCGCATCTTGCATCTGTCCTTTGCATAATATTCTCAGCAACCCAAGGGAAAACAGTAATTGTTATAAATATAGACTGGAATATGATATGTCACAATAGTGGATTGTAAAAAGCCATATTTTAAAATTTTTGTTTTATGGCCTTGCTTTGTTGTTTGTAAAACCACCAATAATAGATTATGCCTCACATTGCAGTCAATATTTTTATTTATATTTAAATAATTATTAAACCTTTTTCAAGTGTTTTATTACTGGATAATGCTTTTATATTAAAATTATAAGTTTGATTTTTTCAAAATAAAAGCATTGTTTAACAATGCATTTATTGCAATAAATTCAACTTTCATATTATGCAAAAAAATAACACAAATTGTATGTTGCATAAAGTTTTCCTCATTGGCAGCATCTTAATATTTATAGTACAATATGACAATCAGGATATTGACAGTGATATAGTCAGACACAGAAAATTCTAAAATTTGATTTCAGACTTTGTTTTTGGCCAGTTACTTACATATAGATAAATTTTCAAGTGTTAATAAATCTTGTTATTGTTCTGTTACTCATTTCTCATTTGAAACCATTGTGATGAGTGATCATTCTATTACTTGAATGAATTTAAATTAGCTGATGAAACAACACAATGCTTCTTGTAGACTTCTGTACTAAATGTTCCCACTGGCGACACATTATGTATTGGAAATGCCCAAATGCCATTGCAGCTTTAAGTGATAGAGAAACTTGGGTTCTGTTTTGGGCCAGAGGCATGTGGCCAAATTGCATTTGAGAAATGTTTTATCAATATTTCCTTCATTGTTTGTGAAGATTGAGAAATGTCAAAGCCAGATAAGTTTCCTTTACAACTTTTAAATTCCCTGTGGTGCTTTATGACTGCAATTTTCGTATGCTACTTGGGAAAGGGTGAGGCAGGATACTGAGAAATTTCAGCAGAACTTTTATTGTTGACTGTGCCTTCAGATGCCTGATGTCTGACAATATCCTAAGATCTCTACCAAGTTTAGAAGTTACTTCAGTACTTGATAAATGGAGATTCTTTTCAGTTCACGCAATTATTACATAATGTTCTTTCAGATGTTTTGGGGGAGAATAAATAATCAAATCTATTAAATGTTTGCTATTCTTTAACAGTAAAAAAACAATTCAAGTTGTTCTGGCAAGATCATTTTTCTTGTAAGTGCTGTTGAGAGGAAGTTGGATTGTTACCACTGGCCTTTAACCTTAATCAAGATTGTATAATATGTAAATCCACAAAGGCTTTCAAAGTAACATTATAGCTGTCTTGGCTTACTGTGGTACTTTATTCTAACTATGATTGCTCGTTTATCTCCACTGTTGATTAACTGTGGGTGTTTTCATAAAACTCAATATTCTGTTTTATCTTGTTTTTCAAAAACCCTTAATCTTTTTTTGATCTCCACAATTTCTGTATGGTTACTGAATCAGTATTTATGCCCCACTCTTCTAGTCTACATCTCTTTCTTTCTGTTTTTGCTTGGAATACCATTGAAGCGCTTTTTCTAGGCCTCACTGTTAGAGTTTGATATAGATGTTAACATATTCAACTCAACCATCTGGTGATACTATTTGTGCAGTAAACAGTTGACACTTAGGAAAGGAGTAAACTAAATTCTAGCACATAGTATTTTGACACAATGCTGCCCTACCTCACTCCCCACCTGACTGCCACTGCCATTATTCTACATGTAGTCTCTGGCAAGGGTCTGTAATTATATTGACTGTTGATGGATTTTCAGGGAAAGAAGGAAATGAATTCAATATACTGAAACATCTACATCTAATTAATAGAAAACCACACTTTTCTTGATATTTTGTAGCATTTTCATATGTATTTTTCATTCAAATTCTGAATGATTTCTATATCTTTTCTTGAGCATTTCTTATGGAAAACTACCCAAATTCTGTTGTAGACTTATAATATAGTAAGAGTGGACTAAGACAGACTGATTTTGTACTAGGGTTTATGAGAGGTTGCTTGTTTTTGAAATAGTCACCCAGTTTAATTCATGCTGGGTTGAAAAGTGCTACACCCCTTATACTGGTCTCAAACTCACACCAGACCTTCTTATGTTACTCTCCAGAGTACCAGAATGGTAGGTATTTGTCACCACTCATCAGACACTCTGGTCTTTCCCAGAAATGAATTGCCATTGAGAAATGGGAGCCATCTTCATATTTGAAGGATTGATTTTGAATTAACTAAACGAGTGAACATGAGTGTAGAAAACACCTTTTAGGAGCCATACTACACTATGTCTCTACTGTCCAGGAACCATTTAAGCAGCTAATCATAGCAGCGTAGTTAACGATTGCACTGTGGCTGTACAGACATGAGAGACCTGATGCAGTTCACAGTGATAGTGATCAAGGCCAGGTTCTAGTTACTCTGCTCATCTCAGAAGCTGCTGAGATTATGTTCTTAATTATAAAAAAGAGTAAATTATTTACTGCACCCTTAGTTTAAGAAGTATATAAAAATGTAAAACAGTGTTTAGAAAAGGATTTCATCTATAATCACCAAAATAAATAAATAAATAAATAAATATTTGTTTTGTTTTGAGGAAGTATGAGACCACAAGCACGAACTACCATACCTAGTAAAAAGTAGGTTTATGAAAAATTACAACATTTTACTATTAGTGACATGATAGTAAGATGTTTGATTTAGATTGTGCTGAGTGTCTACTTCCTTTACTTATATTCAGGTACTTTTTGAGTTTGAAGAATACAATTACATCTTCTATTTTTTTTATGTTCTTGGAACTCAGACACAGATTTAGGTCACTGTAGATTATGGAGGTAGATTAAGGATTTTATTTCCCTTAACAATGCTGGTGCTATTTCCAGTGGTCAGAGTCGGATAATGACTTGGCTGAACTCTGGATGCATCTTGTGGATTTTTAAACTCAAAGTACATTAGAATAAAATCAGATCATGTATCTTAAAGTACTTCTCCTAGTTTGCTTGCTATTGCTGTGATAAACACTGTGGCCAAAAACAACATGGAGAGGAAAGGGTTTATTTCAGCTTACAACTTAGTCCATCATGAGCAGAAGTCAAGGGAAGAACTCAAGGCATGAACCTGGAGGCAGCAACTGAAGTAGAGAGCATGGAAGAATGTTGCTTACTAACTTGTTCTTTATGGCTTGCTCAGTTTGCTTTCTTCTATAACCTAGGCCTACCTGTTCATGGGTAGCATCACCCACAGTGAGCTGGACCTTCTCACATCAGTCATTAATAAAGAAAATGTCCTGCAGACTTGTCTAGAGGCCAGTCTGGTGGAAGATTTTTTTAAAACTGAGGTTTCCTTTTCCCAGATAACTCTAGCTGTACAAAGTAATCAAAACAAACAAACAAGCAAACAAACAAACAACCTAACTGGCCCAGTACTTTATACAGTTTAATGTAAAGTATTCATTATTATTATTGCTCTTTGAGTAGAAATATTTAGCAGGAATTTTTTTTTCTGTCCAGAATGTTTATTGTATACATTTTCTCTTACATTTAAAAAATAAAAAATATATATAATCAATTATATGAGCATAATATTGATATAAAGTATGAAATCTCACATACAAGCTGTATCTGAAAGGTATTAAAGAGACTAAAGCAACAAAATTTTACTGGCATATCCAGACTGGGTGTGGAGAAAAGGAACACGTTCAATATGAGCACCAGATGAGAGAAATGCTATGAAACAAATTCACAGAACAAATTCTGCTTGTGGGAACTTGGGGTTCTAGTCAGCCATGTTGTTGATCAATGTAGATGGGAAGGATAATAGTCCTTGTTAAAGTGGAGTTGCAGAATTGGTTTAGTAGTTAAGAGCACTTGATAATAAGGCAGAAGACTCATATTGGGTCCCCAGCACCCAGATGTTGGTTCATAACCTCCTGTAACTATAGTTTAATAGGTTAGGATGCTTCCTTCCAGCATTTATCCATAGGACACCCTTTTGGTGCAAATATGTATACCCAGGCAAAGCACATGTAAAATAGTGTAAAAAAAAGTGTGTTTTTAAAACCATTGTATAGATAGTATGATGGTTTGACTTGTATAGAACCATGACATAGATAGATATTTGAGTTTAATAAAAGAGCCCACAAGAGTGACACCAAAAAAGAAGAACAAATAAAAAAAGAGAAAGGAGAAGGAGGAGGAGGAGGAGGAGGAGGAGGAGAAGAAGAAGAAGAAGAAGAAGAAGAAGAAGAAGAAGAAGAAGAAGAAGAAGAAGAAGAAGAAGAAGAAGAGGGAGAAATAAAAATAAAATAAATAGCTTTTTTTTTTCCTATGAAAACTAGTCATTGCCAAGGACAATTTCAGGGCAGATCCAGCTCACATTTTGCAGGTTTTGTATCCCAAGCACACAGCGTCTTTGGTAATTAGAACTTATCTTCAACTTCTGGGAGGTAACCAAATGTGTCCACACAGCATATAATATTTTAGGAGTCTGTTGCATGTCTATGACCAGAAATTTCAAAGATTTTTCATGTATGACACTGGAGTTTCTTTCAGATAGACTATGGCTCTTGAGAGAACACTATCTCCTCAAATGGTACAACTTCACTGGAACTATCTATAAGCTTAAATGCAGGATAGATAACTTTAAGTAAACATAAATATTGATTTTTCAAACTTTCTTAGTGTTCTTATTCCTTCTTGCTCTTCTTGTCTTCTGCATTGATATCACACCCCTCCATAATTTTCCTCCCATCTTTCAATTTTCCCTTTTGCATACTTATATCCTGCTATTCCCTTCTCTTTTACCTCTGTCCTGCCACACCAGGCTAATCCATGACTCTATTTTCCTTTTTTGATTTTGGCAGTTATTACAGGTTATGGACTCACATCTGAAAAATTTGGAGCTGGGAACCATAGGTGAGAGGGAAAATACTATTTGTCTTTCTGCCGATACTGTTTTTAAAACAATGATTTCAGCAAATTATCAATTCTTAAAAAACTTGGCATTGTCTTCCTTTGTGGCCTGGTAAAGCTGCTTACCCCTCAAGGGGAGGTGATCAAAGAGCTCCCCTCTGAGTACTTGCCAGAGACAACCCCTGCTCCCCTTACTAGAGAACCTACTTGGAGACAAAGCTCCCTATGGGCTACTTATGAGTAGTGGTTCTAGGTCCTCACCATGCATGGTCCTTGGTTGGGGTATTGCTCTCTGCAGGGCCCCCTATGCCCAAAATTTTGGCTTTTGGTCTCCTTGTGGAGCTTCTGTCCCCTCAAGGGTTTTCTGTTTCCTCCTCTTTCGTAAGATTACCTGCACACTGCCCAAAGTTTGGCTATGACTCTCAGCATCTGCTTTGATACCCTATTAGGTAGAGCCTTTTAGAGGCCCTCTGTGGTAGGCTCCTGTCCTGTTACCTTTCTTTTCCTGCTTCCAATGCCTATCTCCACTTGCCCTTCTGAATGAGGACTGAGCATCTTCCCTAGGATCCTCTTTCTTGTTTAGCTTCTTTAGGAGTACCGATTTTAGTATAGCAGGAATTTTTAAATGAATTACATATCAGGTAAGATCACATGATTAACAATAGAAATGTAAATTACTCACACAGAGGAAATAATTACAACTATTTTAATAGGCCAAATGAAAACTAAACAGAAAATAAGAAAAGGCTGAAAATAAAGTTGTGGTTAAAATACACAGGTAGTGCATTCCAGTAACTAGAATTGACTGAGAGAAAAAAAAAGAATTGCCAGAGAAAACAGGAAGCCTTTTAAAGAGAGCCTGTGAGCATCACGTGCCAAGAGTTCAAAATGAGAGAAAACTGTAAGAGATCATCACCAGTGCAGTGATGACCATTTGCAGTGGAGGACAGTGCCAAATGCCCTGCAGGAAGATGGGTTGAGGAGAAAACATGGAGGAAATTCTGCCTCTTAGAAGACTTTGAGGGGAAAGTGCACTTTGTGTAAAGTGAGTGTGCTTGACTAAAGGAATCCCTTTAGCTGGTTATGTTGTAAAGTGATTATCAGGACAAACCCGACATTCTTTGGGGTATTTTCTGAAGCTTGGGAGATTTGACATAGAAGAGGAGTATTTTACTTTTGTGTGACTATAGATTGGAATGCTGTCTCCAATAGTCTTGCAATGAGGTGGGATTTGAACAATAAAAGTAATGTTTATTTTATTTTATTTTTTCTGGCTATTTGCAAAATTCTTTTACTTATTTTTCCTTGATATTTTACCCCTCAATTGTTCTTTATTTCTTTCTGAACCCCTTTTTTTTGCTTCCCACTTATTTTCCCAGTGGCTACCTCGAGAAAATGACACTTGTCTCCTCTATCGACCATTAACAGTCATTAGCTTCTCAGAAAGAGATGGGGACTCATAGGCATCTCCTCTATCTATGATGGAAAGTTTTCATAGCTGTTATGTGCTCATGATTGCAAAGGCAATGTCATACCTGGGCAGTGGTATTTTGTGACATTCATCCCCATGTTCTGGCTCTTAATTCCTTTTGCCCTCTCTTCTGTGATGGGTACTTTCTAAACAGCCCAGGTGACATGGTTTGATTGCCTACCATTTCTGAAGCTACACTGTAGAGAACACAGCTGTTACTTATCTAGACTCTAGAAGGCCATGAAATCTAGATTTGAATCCCAGAAATTTCACTATTAGCCTTTTAAGTTGGCCAACTTATTTAATATTGTTAATCATTGTTCCTTTATATGTAAAATGAGGTAGTAATAGGATTTATATATATTTATTAAGGAAGAAAAATGGAGCAATGCATGAGAAATTACATAGATTGATACTAGCACATAGTAAGTGCTCAATATTTGTTAGTTACTATAATGTATAGAACTGTCTGGTCTCTAATGGTGAGATATTTTGCTTTAACCAGATTAAAGATGACTTGACTGCAGGAATAATCCAAAGCAGCCAGAAACTCGAGTTTTCAACTAAGTCAAATGAGAGCCCTAAACATTAAAGGCTTCATCATTCCCAGGAATGTGCTATGGCTCTTTACAAACTGGCAGCCTTTGCTCAGTAGGCTCACTTCTGGAGTTGGCAGAGTTTCAAAACTTAGAATAAAACAAACAAACAAAAGTGAAGCAGTGAGGTTGGAATTTCAGATAAGCAGGAAGAATTTTTGTATGATTTCATGTTTAAATAATTTATCTTAAATTCCAATTTGCTTAAATATTTTTTTGTATTTTCTCTGAGAATTATATAACTTGTTTATTCTGATGCTGCATCTATAAGGCTAAAGAATGGAGCCTTATGATGCAAACTGAAAAGGAAACACAAGGCTCTAGGAACCCAGGTCCAGGGATTGCATCATCTATTTTGAAGGTAAATAATCCTAATAGAGTAAGTCATAAGTGAGAAAGGCTGTCTTAGCCTGGACTCATCTGCCTCTCTTCCTCAGGAAGCAAAACTAGATGCTTGCTCAACTTTAGTTTTAAGTTATTTTCTGTTTAATGTAAGCAACATATGCTTGTCATACAGGATTTAAGAGATTTAGATGTTATAAGGACATGAAGAAAAATAAAGCCACCCACAGGGTAAAAGTCATATTTAACTTTAAACATATTATTTGGTGTTTTGAATAGTTGAGGTATTCACATAATTGAAAACTAAGTATGTATATATACATAAACAAATTAGTATATAGGAGCTAGAGAGATGGCTCAGTGCTCAGTGATTCAGTGATCTCCTCTTGCAGAGGACCCAGATTTGGTTCCCAGTATCCATGTGTTGACTTACAACTGTCTGGAACACCAGCTGGACACTTAAGGGTACCAGGAACACATGTGGTATACATACATACATGCAGGCAGATATTCATACACACAAAAAGTAAACTAAATGAATCATGTATATAATGGAAACTCTCTTTGACCTTTGTTCTCTAACTATTAAGTTCTCGTTGTTCTTCAGTTACCACTAATAAAAGTGTACCTTTGCTTTTTTAATGCAGATAGAAACAAATGTGTTGTTATTATTTATTTTAGCCTTCAAAGGGTAGTTTCTTTTTTTTTTTTTTTTCAATGCAGTTTATTCAGGAACATTGAACAATCCTCGGACCCCGGGAAAAGCCAGCTTAAATAGCCTCTGGGTAGCCAACCCAGGCGTGCCACGGGGGCAATGCAGATAGGTCCACATACATGGAAGCAAGCCAGATCCTCAGCCTTAGCCAAATGTGGAGTTGTTCGTGACAGAGAGCACTCACCATCGGGAAGGTGGAAGGCGGAAATCAGCTCCATCTTTAAGGCATAGCATTCCGCAGCTCTCTACAGTTCCCCCTTTTTGTTTTAGACGCATCAGGCAAGAGTAGAGGTCTGATCTCTGATATTAGAAATAAATTGGGACTTTGTACAGCAAAGGGTAGTTTCTTAGTTGATATCTCTAGTGCTGCAATAAAAAAATAAATGACCAAAATCAACTTGAGGAGGAAAGGGTTGATTTCATCTTATAGCTCGTTGTCTGTAGTCCAGGGAAGTCAAGGCAGGAAATCAAGGCATAAATCTCGAAGCACAACTGATGCAGAGTCCATGGAGAAGGGTGCTGCTTACTGGCTTGGTTAGTTCACTTTCTTGTAGCCTAAGACTGGTACTACCCACAGTGATCTGTGATCTCCCACATCAATCAAGAAAATACACCACAGGCTTGCCCAGATATTGGGAACACAAAGGCCCTTGCACTCACAGTGCTAGGGAAACCAGGAATGTTAAACACACAGTGATGTCTAGTCAATGAAAGAGATGCTTAAGCTGATCTGCCCAGAAGGCTAGGAAATGAGGTGGCTAGGAAATGAGGCCAAGGTGACCTGTGCACTATTTGTAGGGCCAGGCCATACCTAGCTCCCCCAAGCTCCCACAAGCAGGACCAAAGATGGCTAATAGTCTAGGTGACCTCTGTGCTATCTGTATGGCCAGGGGCTCCTCCAGGCCTTCAAAAACAGGACTGGAGTTAGTTAATAGTCTAGGTGACCTCTGTGCTATCTGTATGGTCAGGGATTCCCATAAACAAGACTGGAGGTGGCTGATATCCCAGATGACCTCTCTCTCTGTGCTATCTATATAATTAAGACCACACCAGATGCCTCCCTAGATCTGTAAGATAACACAAGTAGCCTATCTCCAGAATCCATCTTCTTGGAAGAGGTGACATGTACTTTGAGAAGAATTTCAGTGTAATTGTGCCTTATTGTGCACAGAGGGTTGTTTGACACCAGGAAACATTTTTCCCCAAACTGTACTGTACTTACATATGCCTAAGATCAACAGCCTGGTTGTCAGACTCTAGAGATACAGACTTCCTTATTGCCTCAAGGGGATTTCTGTCCCTGGCATTTGCAGAGATCCCCACACTCTGAGGCCAATATGGTGGGAACAGTTCCTCAATTGAATCTCCCTGTTCCAAAATTCCAACTGGGTCAAGTTAATATAAAACTAGCCATCACTGGTAAAGTGCTGTGGATTTTGTTATTTTCTTAGCTGTTTTTTTTTGTTGTTGTTGTTTGTTTTATTGTTTTGTTTTTCTACAGATCGAGATGACCTGGAATTTGCAGTGTAGCTCACACTGGCTTCAAACTGTTGATTTCCACCTGCAGCCTCTTCAGTCCTGGGATTACAGGTATGCACCACCATGCAGACCTTTCCACAGATTTTTTCTTACTTGAAATTATTTAATGACTATATCATGTTAGTGTGGAAAATGCTTCTTTATCTTTATTTTAAATTGTTCCAGCTCATGCATTTTACTTCAGTTTACTTAACTAGTTCCCTACTGTTGGTAAATTAACTGGTAATTACTTAACTAGTTCCCTACTGTTGGTAAATTAACTGGTAAAGCCCTTGATTTCTGGATCTCCCATCACTGTGTCATTTCATGCCTCATTTAACACAATCATATTCTTTATTAGGAAACAAAAGGTTTGAAGCCTTCAGTTTTTAACATCAAACTCAGACTGTCTCCTGTATTGTTTTAGATGTATAGGTAGATGTCCCACAGACTATTCGCTAAGATAATAGTTCTCATTGGTTAATGAGGAAATAGTAAGTAATGTGACCCAACAATATTCATCCTTGGCACAAAATTATCAGGGATGTTTTATTTAAAAAACAAAAATCAGCCAGGAAAATAAGAAAATACAGAACATTCTACTTCTGCTGTTTAGCATTATTGTTCTTATTTCTCTTTTTTTTTTTCAACAAATGAAGAAACAGTTTTATTGCAGTGTTTTTAGTTGTGCAATGTGGTCTCAATTCTTCAGAGAATCCATGACTTCTGGTTGTTCAGAGTTATTTTCTCCCCATTCTTCCTTATGCCCTCTCAATACTTTGGGAGGTTGTAGAGCGTGTTTGGTCTTAAAACTGTGTGAAATACTTCCTGAAATGGGTTTGATCTTAAATTATGATCACCTAATGCTTTATGCAGGTATTGACAACTTACTGGGAACAAAGACTGGTATATAAGAGACATAGACTACAGGACACAGGCCATGTATGTTTGTGTGTATGTGTGTGCATGCAAATGTGTTTTTGTATTAGGGAATCTGATGGCAATGTCACAGGATAAGCAACATAGGAAAGCCAAATTTCAAGGTGTTGGAGAGAAGTGTGAAAAGACTTTTTATTTTCTTCATAGCTATGCTGGGTGTGGATTGTAGCACTTATCCATCCATTATACTGGAATGAAAGCTACTATGATGTAGAGCTCATTAGTGAATACTCCTTCAACTTCTGGGCTTTAGCATCCTTTTCCAATCATGTGTTTGCCCAACAGCCATGACAAATGTTCTTATTACATCATCATCACCAAACTGTAGTCCCATTTTAAAAGAAAGACACAAATCCTAAAAGCTGTAATGAGACTTGCTATCCTTTATGCTTTTACTCACTCTTCTTGGGGTCCTCTTTCTTTCCATTCAGGCTTCTAGTGGTCCTAGACTTCATATCTCCTAACCCTGAAAGCAGGACTTAGGAAGGTCTTAATTCTTCTATGTGACCTTTTATTGATCTTTTGGGGGAATGATGATTACTTTCTGGGTCCCATCTCAAATGGGACCCATCTAACTCAGCTACAACCTAACTCAGATGAGTTGGTAGAGAAGATCTATCTATTCTGAGCTTGTATTTCTGGGTAAAGCCTCAGTTAATAGGCAAGCAAGGATGTAGCTAGTAGGCAGGAGAATTGGTAGCTACTCAAACCTGAAATTAAAACAAGATATTTTTCTTTCTGTTAAAGAAAGTATAGTCTCACAAGAAAACAATCAATAGTCAGAGTTTTGTATATGTCATGCCAAAGCCTTTCTGCTTGAAACAGAGAAGTTTGTTCAAGAGTTCAAGGTAAGTTCAATTGGGCTGAGGTCAGCTCTGGGTCTTGTGGAGCCTTTCAGATTCTGGGAAGGAAGAGGAAGAAGGGTACTGAAAACAATACCCCTCCCTGCCTTCGTTGTGAGGAAGAGTTTCTTCCTCTTTGGCTTCAAATTATGCTTTGATGAATGGAAAATCAAATCACAACATCTGTAATATATTTTAAAGGCCTCTCAATCAAAAGCAAGATATAGGCTCTTCTTTTCTCGTTCTTGGGTCAAACTGGAATTGAAAACTCTCTATTTGTGATGGTAACTCCCCTTCCTCCTGTCTTGTTCCTGTTTTTTTCTTCCAGTTTTCTAGAGCAATATCTTATATGAGTCTTAAACTATTTTTTAAAAGGACTGCCTGAGCATGAGAAATCTAGTTTCTCCTGTCATGATATCTACTGAAAAATACCTCATACCTCATTTAAACATAAACTCCAAGAATGGTCCTCCAATATGGTTGAAATAGAACGAAAAAGAACTAATGTTCCTTTTTAAATTTTCTTTTCAGACAGGGTCTCATTATATAGCTCTGCCTGGTTTGGAGCTTGTTATGGACATGGTATGGCCTTAAACTTGTGATCCTCTTGTTTCTGTGTCCTAAGTGCTGGGATTATAAGCATTCACCACCAATGGCCAGCCCAAATAATTTTCTCTTTAGCTTATGTTGTAAAACTATGAAAGATGGCTAAAAAAAAAAATAACATTGAGTAACCCAAAGACAAAAAGATGGATGGGCACGTTTCCTCATGGAAGCAACTGGCATCTGCAAAGGCATAAAGAATATTAATGTGTCCAAAGTTCCTGAGGGAAACAACCAGGAATTGTTAATAGTTATGTTAATGAGATTAAGTAGCAAATACAAAAGGACAGTTTAAGGAAAGTGAAAAAAGAGACCCAAAAGAGAATCTAGCTTTGCAATGAGAGATGTACAATATAGAAATGTATCTGAATAGCTGTCTCTATGTTTTTCAATCTTTTAAAAATTCCATTTATTTATTTTTAAATCATTATTATTTATTACAGTTTATTCACTTTGTATCCTGGCTGTAGCGCCCTCCCTCATCTCCCAATCCCATGCTCCATCCCTCTTTTCCACCTATGCCCCTCCCTTAGTCCACTGATAGGGGAAAACCTCCTCCCTTTCTATCTGGCCCTAACCTATCAAGTCTCATCAGGACATGCTGCATTGTCTTCCTCTGTAGCCTGGTAAGGTGGAGGTGATCAGAGAGCCTGCCACTGTGTTCATGCCAAAGACAGCCCCTGCTCCCTTCACTAGGGATCCTACTTAAAGACTGAGTCTATGGGCTACATCAGGGCAGGGGTTTTAGGTCCTCTCCATGCATGGTCCTTGGTTGGAGTATCAGTTTCTGCAGGGACCCTAGGGCCCCCCCCCCTTTTTTTGCTCTGTTGGTCTCTTTTAGGAGGTCCTGTCCCCTCCAATTTTTTTTATCTCCCCCTTCTTTCATAAAATTCCATGCATGCATTCTGCCCAAAGTTTGGCTATGTGTCTAAGCCCCTGCTTTGATACCTCTATCAGTAGGGTCTTTCAGAGGCTCTCTGTGGCAGGCTTCTGTCCTGTTCCCTGTCTTCTCCCGCTTCCAATTTCTATCGCGTTTGCCCTTCTAAAAGAGAATTGAGCATCTTCCCTAGGGTCTTTCTTGTTGTTTAGCTTCTTTAGGAGTATAGATTTTAGTATGTTTATCCTATATTATAAGCCTATGAGTTAGTATATACCATGATTTATGGGTTAGTATGTGCCATGTGTGTCTTTCTGCTTCTGGGTAACCTTACTCAAGATGATCTTGTCTAGTTCCCACCATTTGCCTGCAAATTTTATGATTTCCTTGTTTTTAATAGCTGAGCAGTATTCCATCATGTAAATGTACCACAATTTCAGTATCCATTCCTACACTGAGGGAAATCTAGGTTGTTTCCATATCTGCTATTGTGAATAGAACTGCTATGAACATGGTTGAGCAAATGTCCTTGTTGTATAGTTGAGCGTCTTTTGGATATATGGCTACAAGTGGGATAGCTGGATCTTGAGGTAGTACTACTAATTTTCTGAGAAAATGA
Organism: Meriones unguiculatus; assembly: GCF_030254825.1. Classification (NCBI taxonomy): domain Eukaryota; kingdom Metazoa; phylum Chordata; class Mammalia; order Rodentia; family Muridae; genus Meriones; species Meriones unguiculatus. The sequence goes on along the minus strand of NC_083369.1, from coordinate 14,014,807 downwards.
CAGATTGATTTCCAATGTGGCTGTACAAGTTTAAATTCCCAACAGCAATGGAGAAAGGTTCCCTTTTCTCCACATCCTCTCTAACATGTTGTCACTTAAGGTTTTGATCTTTGCCATTCTGATGGGTATAAAATGAAATATTAGGGTTTTCATTTACATTTTTCTGATGACTAAGAACTTAAACATTTTTTAAATTTTTAAAAATTCTTTATTAATTATACTTTATTCATTTTGGAACATTTTTAAAAGTGTTTCTCTGACATTCTATATTCCTCTATTGAGAATTCTCTGTTTAGTTCTGTGCCCCATTTTTAAATTGGATTACTTGGTTTGTTGCTGTTTAACTTCTTGAGTTCTTTATATATTCTGGATATTATCCCTCTATCAGATATAGGGTTGGTGAAGATCCTTTCCCAGTTCATAGGATGTCGTTTTTTTCTGACAACAGTGTCCTTTGCTTTACAGAAGCTTTTCAGTTTCATGAGGTCCCATTTATTGATTGTTGATCTTAGAGCCTGTGCTGTTGGTGTTCTGTTCAGGAAGTTGTCTCCTTTGCCATTGAGATCAAGGCTCTTCTCCACTTTTTCTTCTTACAGGTTTAATGTGTCTGGTTTATGGCGAGGTCTTTGATCCACTTAGACTTTAGTTTTGTCCAGGATGATAAATATGGATCTATTTGCATTTTTCTGCATGTAGACATCCAGTTAGACCAGCACCATTTGTTGAAGATGCTATCTTTTTTCCAATGTATGGTTTTGGCTTCTTTGTAAAAAATCAAGTATCCGTAGTTATGTGGGTTTATCTCTGGGTCTTCTATTTGATTTCATTGATTCATCATTCTGTTTCTATACCAGTACCATGCAGTTTTTTTTACTGTTACTCTGTAGTACTGCTTGATATCAGCGATGGAGATACCTCCAGAAGATCTATTATTGAACATGATTGTTATAGCAATTCTGTTTTGTTTGTTTGTTTTCCATATGAAATCTAGAATTGTTCTTCCAAGTTCTGTAAAGAATTGTGTTGGTAATATGATAGGAATTGCATTGAATCTGTAGACTGCTTTTGGTAGGATGGCCATTTTCACTATGTTTATCCTACTAATACATAAGCATGGACAATCTTTCCATCTTCTGATATCTTCTTCAATTTCTTTCTTCAGAGAATTGAACTTATTTTTCATATAGGTCTTTCACTTCTTTGGTTAGAATCACAGCAAGGTACTTTATGTTATTTGTGGGTATTGTGAAGGGTGTAGTTTCCTAATTTCTTTCTCAGCCCTTTTGTCTTTTGGATACGGGAGGGCTCCTGATTTTTTTTAGTTAATTTTGTATCCAGCCACCTTGCTAAAGGACTTTATCAGCTGAAGGAGTTCTCTGGTAGAATTTTGGGGTCACTTATATATATATATTATCATGTCATCTGAAAATAGTGATACTTTCACTTCTTCCTTTCCAATTTGTTTCCCCTTCATCTCCTTTAGTTGTCCTATTGCTCTGGCTACAACTTCAAGTACTGTGTTGGAGAGATTTGGAGAGATTGGGCATCCTTGCCTTGTCCTGATTTCAGTGGGATTGAATTAAGTTTCTTTCATTTAGTTTGATGTTGGCTATAGGCTTGCTGTATATTGCCTTTACTGTGTTTAGGTATGTGCCTTGTATCCCTGATCTCTCCAAGACTTTAAACATGAATGGTTGCTGGATTTTATCAAATGCTTTTTTTGGCATCAAAGGAGATTATCATGTGTTTTTTTTTCTTTCTATTTCTTTCTGTGGTGGATTATATTGATGGATTTCTGTATATTAGACCACACCTGCATGCCTGGGATGAAGCCTACTTGGTCATGGTGAATGTTATTTTTGATGTGTTCTTGGGTTCTGTTTGCAAGCATTTTATTGAGTATGTTTGAGTCAATGAGAAAGGACTGAAATTCTTTTAGTGTTGGGTCTTTGTGTGTTTTAGGTATCAAGTGACTGTGTCCTCACAGAATGAGTTTGGTAATGTTCCTTCTATTTCTATTTTTTTTGAATAGTTTAAAGAGTATTGGCATCATCTCTTCTTTGAAGGTCTGGTAGAATTCTGTGTTGAATCCTTCAGGCCCTTGACTGTTTTTGGCAGGGAGATTTTCTATTTCTTTGGGGGATAGAGGACTGCTTTATCTAGTTACTTTGCTTTGGTAAATGCAATCTATCAAGAAAATTGTCCATTTTATTCAGATTTTCAAATTTTCTGGCATATAGGCTTTTGAAGTAAGACCTAATGATTCTTTGAATATTCATTGTTATGTCCGGCTTTTCGTTTCTGATTTTGCTGAGTTAGTTTCTCTCTAATTTTTAGTTAGTTTGGCTAAGGGTTTGTTTATCTTGATTCTTATTTTCTCAAAGAATCAATTCTTGGTTTCATGGATTTTTGAATTGTATTATTTGTTTCTAATTTATTGATTTCAACCCTGAGTTTGTTTACTTCCAGCATCTACTCTTCTAGCTTCTTTTTGTTTCCGAGTGATTTTCAGTATGCTGTAAAGTTTCTTGTATGAGATATCATGAATGTCTTCATGAAGGCACTATAACTTTCATCTATAGGTGCTATAAACTTTCATCTTAGCACTGCTTTCATTGTGTCCCATAAATTTACATTAATTGTGCATTCATTTTCATTGAATTTTAGGAAGTCACTTTTTTTTTTTTAAATTTCTTCCCTGATCCAGTGGTTGTTGAGTAGACAGTTGTTTAGTTTCCATGCATGTAGGTTTTGTTATTTCTGTTGATGTTGAGGTATAGTTTTAGTCCATGGTGGTCTATAAGGGATTATTTCAATCTTCTTCTATCTGTTGATGCTTATCTTGTCTCCTACTATATTGTCAATTTTAGAGAAGGTTCTGTGGAATGATTAGAAGTAATCTCTTGTATCCTATCTGATCACCATGGACTAAAGTTGGACCTCAACAACAACAGAAATAGCAAAAAGCATACACATACATGAAAAATGAACAACTTGCTACTAAATGAGAGCTGGGAAAGGGAAGAAATAAAGAAAGAAAATGAAGTCTTCCTAGAATTAAATGAAAATGAAGACACAACATACCTAGACTTATGGGACACAATGAAAGCAGGGCTAAAAAGAAAGTTTATAGTACTAAGTGCCTTCAAGAAGAAATTCGAGACATCTCATTCAAGCAATTTAATGGCTCAGCTAAAAGCCCTAGAAAAAAAAGAAGCAGACATACCAAAAAGGAGTAGATAGCTGGAAATAATCAAACTCAGGGCTGAAATCAATAAACTAGAAACAAATAATACAATTAATACAATACAAATAAACAAATAATACAATTTAAATGAAATGAACAATTTTCTTGATCGATTCCACTAACCAAAGCTGAATCAAGACCAGGTAAATCAATTAAATAGTCCTAGATCCCCTAAGGAAATGGAAACGGTCATCAAAAGTCTCCCACCCAAAAAAAAGCCCAAGGCCAGATGGTTTCAGTGCAGAATTGTACCAGACCTTCAAAAAAGAGCTAACTCCAATTCTCTTCAAATTAGTCCACAAAATAGAAACAGAAGGAACACTACCAAACTCATTCTATGGAGCCACAGTCACCTTGGTACCCAAACCTCACAAAGACCCAACAAAGAAAGAGAATTTCAGGCCAATCTCCCATGAACACTGATGCAAAAACACTCAACAAAATACTTGCAAACCGAATACAAGAACACTTCAAAGGTATCATCCACTATGACGAGGTAGGCTTCATCCCAGGTATGCAGGGGTGGTTCAATATATGGAAATCCATCAATGTGATCCACCATATTAACAAACTGAAAGAAGAAAACCACATGATAATCTCTTTAGATGCTGAAAAAGCATTTGACAAAAATCCAACATCCATTCATGTTTGAAGTCTTGGAGAGATCAGGGATACAAGGCACATACCTGAACATAGTAAAGGCAATATACAGCAAGCCTATAGCCAACATCAAACTAAATGGAGAGAAACTTAAAACAATCCCACTGAAATCAGGACAAGGTAAGTCTGCCCACTCTCTCCATATCTCTTCAACATAGTTCTGGAAGTCCTTGCTAGAGCAATAAGACAGTTCAAGGAGATCAAGGGGGTTCAGTTTGGAAAGGAAGAAGTGAAAGTATCACTATTTGCAGATGATAAGGTAGTATACCTGAGTGACCTAAAAAATTCTACCAGGGAACACCTACAGCTGATAAACACCTTCAGCAAAGTGGTTGGATACGAAATTACCTCCAAAAAAATCAGACGCCATCCTGTATACCAAAGATAAAAGAGCTGAGAAAGAAATTAGGGAATCAACACCCTTCACAATAGCCACAAAGGACATAAAGTACCTTGGTTTGACCCTAACCAAGTAAGTCAAAGACTTGTATGGAAAAAATTTCAAGTCTCTGAAGAAGGTATTAGAAGAAGATATCGAAGATGGAAAGATTTCCCATGCTCATGGCTTGGCAGGATTAACATAATAAAAATGGTCATCTTACCAAAAGCAATTTACAGATTCAATGCAATTTTCATCAAATTACCAACACAATTCTTTACAGACCCTGAGAGAAAAATCCTCAACTTTATATGGAATAACAAGAAACCCAGAATTGCTAAAACAATCCTCTACAGTAAGAGATCTTCTGGAGTTATCTCCATTTCTGATCTCAAGCTGTACTACAGAGCAACAGTAATAAAAACTGCATGGTACTGGCATAGAAACAGAATGCTGGATCGATGGAATTGGATAGAGGACCCAAAAATAAGCCTACACATTTATGGACACCTGATTTTTGACAAAGATGCCAAAACCATACAATGGACAAAAGATGGCATCTCCAACAAATGGTGCTGGTCTAACTGGATGTCTACATGTAGAAAATGCAAATATGTCTATACTTATCACCCTGCACAAAACTAAAGTCCAAGTGGATCAAAGACCTCAACATAAAACCAGCCACACTAAATCTGTTAGAAGAAAAATTGGGGAAGAGCCTTGAACTCACTGGCACAGGAGACAACTTCCTGAACAAAACACCAACAGCACAGACTCTAAGAGCAACAATCAATAATTGGGACCTCATGAAACTGAAAACCTTCTGTAAAGCAAAGGACACTGTCATCAGAACAAAATGACAGCCTACAGACTGGGAAAGGATCTTGACCAATCCTATAGTTGACAGAGGGATAACATCCAGAATATTTAAAGAACTCAAGAAGTTAAACAGCAACACATCAAGTAATCCAATTAAAAAATGGTGTACAGAGCTAAACCAAGCTCTGTCCTCTTCTGTGGCCTAGCAATGATGTTCCTCACTCGGGGGGGGGGGTGGGGGGGAGTCGAAGAGCTCACCATTGAGTTCATGTCAGAAATAGTCCCGGTTTCCCTTATTAGAGAACCCATTTGGACACTGAGCTACCATGGGCTATATCGGAGCAGGGGTTCTAGGCTATATCCATACATGGTCCTTGGTTGAAGAAACAGTCTCATGAAAGAGCTCTGTGCCCTGATATATTTGGTCCTTGTGGTGCGCCTGTACTCTCCAGGTCTTACTAACTCCCCTTCTTTCATATGATTCCTTGCATTCTACCGAAGGTTTGGTTATGAGTCTTAATATCTGCTTTGATACACTGCCAGGTAGAGTCTTTCAGAAGTCCTCTGTGGTAAGCTCCTGTCCTGTTACTTGTTTTCTCCTACATCCAATGTCCAGATAGAAGGGGAGGAAGTCCTCCCCTATTAGTGGACTTGGAAAGGGGCAGGGAGAGATGAGGGAGGGAGGGTGGGATTGGGAGGGAAAGAGAGAGGGGTCTACGACTGGGATACAAAGTAAATAACCTGTGATTAATATAAAAAATAAATAAATTAAAAAAAGAGTTAAAAAATGTTCAACATCCTTAGTCATCAGAGAAATGCAAATCAAAATGTTCCTCAGATTTTACCTTATACCCCTTAGAATGGCTAAAATGAATAACTCAAGTGACAACATATGCTGGAGAGGATATGTTGCAAGGGGAACTCTTCTCCATTGCTGGTGGGAATGCAAACTTGTACAACCACTTTGAAAATCAACTTGGTGCTTTCTCAGACAATTAGGAATAATTGTCTTACAATTATTAATAATAATAATTAATAATAATAATAATTATTCTCAGACAATTAGGACAATTAGCTTCCTCAAGATCCAGCTATACCACTCCTAGGCATGTATCTAAAATACACTCAAGTATACAACAAGGACATTTGCTCAACCATATTTGTAGCAGCTTTATTTATAATAGCCAGAAGCAGGAAACAGCCCAGATGCCCCTCATTTGAGGAATAGATACAGAAATTGTGGTACATCTACAAAATGGAATATTACTCAGCGATAAAAAACAAGGAAATCATGAAATTTGCAGGTAAATGGTGGGATCTGGAAAAGATCATCCTGATGGAGGTATCCCAGAAGCAGAAATACACCCAGGGTATATACTCACTCATAAGTGGGTATTTGACATACAATATAGGATAAACATGCTAAAATGTGTATCCCTAAGGAAGCTAATCTGGAAGGAGGACTCTGGCTAAGATGCTCAATCCCCATTCAGAAAGGCAAAGAGGATGGACATTGGAGGAGGGAAGAAAACAGGGAACAGGGCAGAAGCCTACCACAGAGGCCTCTGAAAGACTCTACCCTGCAGATGCTGAGACTCATAGCCAAACTTTGGACAGAGTACAGGGAATCTTATGAAAGAAGTGGGAGACAGTAAGAGCTGGAGAGGACAGGAGCTCCACAAGGACAGACACAGATGCTAAAAGCCTGGGCACAGGGGTCTTTTCTGAACCTGATACTCCAGCCAAGGACCACTCATGGAGATGACCTGGAACCCCTGCTCAGAGGTAGCCTATGGCAGTTCAGTATCCAAGTGGGCTCCATAGTAATGGGGACAGCTGTCTCTGATATGAACTGATTGGCCTGCTCTTTGATCATCTCCCCTTAGTGGGGAGCTGCCTTACCAGGTCACAGAGGAAAGGACACAAATAGCTAACACAGAAATTAGAAAATATCTAGAAACAAATGAAAATGAAAATGCAGCTTAGTAGAATAAATGGGAATCAGTGTTGAAATAAAAATTCATAGTTGAAAATCATGTTAAAAGAGGAGGAAGATACAAATAATACAACTTTTATGCCTTATTGAGCTAGAACAAAAATGAACTAGACCCAAAGCTAGCAGAAGGAAAGAAATGTTAATAATTAAGACAGCTAATATCTATCCCAGTAAAATTTGTTTTGTTTTATGTGACCATTGATGGATTTTTTTGTATTTTTTAATAGAAATCTAGTCTTTTATACAGCAATGAAGGCCTGGACTTTAAAATACCAGCTATTGATAATTCAGGGAACTTATGACTTATTACCATTCCCAGTGAACATCTCAAATTAGAATATCCAGAGAGCATGTTTTCATTTTTTTTAAGACTGGGCAAATTGTAGAACAAATTGGCCTCAAAATCATTATGTACCAAAAAACATGTTTTGATGAAAGAAAAAAAAAAAAAAAAGGAATGTGGTCTAAGAACCTCACTGTTAGATAAGGGAGAAAATTTACATGGAAATCACATGAATTTTTTGGTAATTTTAAATTATTCAAAATATGGAAATGTAAGTTCTAGTTAATAACTAGAGCTTTCCCATTCTCCCCCAGTTAAGCAATTCTGGAACCTTCCAAAGCTATGTGGTGGCATTTTAGGAACACTAAAAATAAATGAGGATCATTTCCTTTCTGTTCCACCTCCAGTAACAACAACTTCTCAAGAATTTACACAATGTTCACTTTTTTAAAGGTAGTCTTGTTCCTGTTCCTCTAATTGAAAGCAAAATCCTTACTAATCTCCAAATTGCTCTTAGTAGGGCTTATTTCTTTTTTTTTTTTACAGATATGTTGATATATTTATTTTTTTATTTTTTTTATCAGTTACATTTTATTAACTCTGTATCCCAGCCGTGTCCCGATCCCTCATTCCCTCCCAGTCCCTCCCTCCCTCCCTCATCTCCACCGTGCCCCTTTCCAAGTCCACTGATAGGGGGGACCTCCTCCCCATTCATCTGATCCTGTTTTATCAGGTATCTTCAGGACTGGCTGCAAAGCCCTCCTCTGTGGCCTAACAGGACTGCTCCTCCCTTCGGGGGTGGGGAGACCAAAGAGCCAGTCATTCAGTTCCTGTTAGAAATAGTCCCTGTTCCCCTTACTATGGGAAACCAATTGGTTACTGAGCTACCACAGGCTACATCTGAGTGGAGGTTCTAGGTTATATCCATACATGGTCCTTGGTTGAATGTCAGTCTTTCTAAACGAGGATTGATCATCTTACCCCATGTCCGCTCAATTGATTATCTTTTTTAGGTGTATAGATTTCATTATGTTTATCATATCTTATAGGTCTATATAAGTGAGTATATACTGTGTTTGTCTTTCTCCTTCTGGGATATTTCACTCAGAATGATCTTTTCTAGATCCCACCATTTGCCTGCAAATTTCATGATTTCCTCCTTTTTGATTGCTGAGTAGTATTCCATTGTGTAAAAATACCACAATTTCTGTACCCATTCCACCGTTGATGGACATCTGGGTTGTTTCCAGGTTCTGGCTATTACAAATAGAGCTGCTATAAACATGGTTGAGCAAGTGTCCTTTTTGTGTACTTGAACAAAGTTTGGGTATATACCTAGCAGTGGTATAGCTGGGTCTGGAGGAAGCACTATTCCTATTTGTCTTAGAAAGCGCCAGATAGCTTTCCAGAGTGGTTGTACCAGTTTACATTCCCACCAGCAGTGGAGGAGGGTTCCCCTTTCTCCACAACCTCTCCAGCATGTGTTATCGCTTGAGTTTTTCATCTTGGCCATTCTGATGGGTGTAAGGTGATATCTCAGGGTCGTTTTGATTTGCATGTCCCTGATGGCTAATGAGGATGAGCATTTCTTTAAGTGTTTTTCTGCCATTCGATATTCCTCTGTCGAGAATTCTCTGTTTAGCTCTGTTCCCCATTTTTTAATTGGATTACTTGGATTGCTGTTTTTCAGCTTCTTTAGTTCTTTGTATATACTGGATATTAGTCCTCTGTCAGATAAAGGGTTAGTGAAGATTCTTTCCCAATCTGTAGGCAGTCGTTTTGTTTTGATGACGGTATCCTTTGCTTTACAGAAACTTTTCAGTTTCATGAGGTCCCATTTATTGATTGTTGCTCTTAGAGCCTGTGCTGTTGGTGTTCTGTTCAGGAAGTTGTCTCCTGTGCCAATGAGTTCTAGGCTGTTCCCCACTTTTTTTCCAATTGATTTAGGGTATCTGGTTTTATGTTGAGGTCCTTGATTCACTTTGACTTTAGTTTTGTGCAGGGTGATAAATATGGATCTATTTTCATTTTTCTGCATGTAGACATCCAGTTGGTCCAGCACCATTTGTTGAAGATGCTGTCTTTTTTCCATTGAATGGAATTGGCTTCTTTGTCGAATATCGAGTATTCATAGGTGTGTGGATTTATTTCTGGGTCTTCTATGCGGTTCCATTGATCCTCCTTTCTGTTTCTATGCCAATACCATGCAGTTTTTATTACTGTTGCCCTGTAGTACAGCTTGAGATCAGGAATGGAGATACCTCCAGATGATCTGTTGTCGTACAGGATCGTTTTGGAGATTCTGGGTTTTTTATTTCTCCATATGAAGCTGAGAATCTTTTTTTCAAGGTCTGTAAAGAATTGAGTTGGTATTTTGATGGGAATTGCATTGAATCTGTAGATTGCTTTTGGCAGTATGGCCATTTTCACAATGTTAATCCTACCAATCCATGAGCACGGGAGATCTTTCCATCTTCTAATATCTTCTTCGATTTCTTTCTTCAGAGACTTGAAGTTTTTCTCAAACAGGTCTTTCACTTGCTTGGTTAGAGTCACACCAAGGTACTTTATGTTATTAGTGGCTATTGTGAAGGGTGTTGTTTCCCTAATTTCTTTCTCAGCCTTTTTGTCTTTGGTATATAGGAGGGCTTCTGATATTTTTGAGTTGATTTTATATCCTGCCACTTTGCTGAAGGTGTTTATCAGCTGAAGGAGTTCTCTGGTTGAATTTTTGGGGTCGTTCATGTATACTATCATATCATCTGCAAATAGTGACACTTTGACCTCTTCCTTTCCGATTTGTATCCCCTTGATCTCCTTTAGTTGTCTTATTGCTCTGGCTAGGACTTCAAGTACTATGTTGAAGAGATATGGGGACAATGGACAGCCTTGTCTTGTCCCTGATTTCAGTGGGATTGATTTAAGTTTCTCTCCATTGAGTTTGATGTTAGCTATAGGCTTGCTATATATTGCCTTTACTATGTTTAGGTATGTGCCTTGTATCCCTGATCTCTCCAAGACTTTAAACATGAATGGGTGTTGGACTTTGTCAAATGCTTTTTCGGCATATAAGGAGATGATCATGTGGTTTTTCTCCTTCAGTTTGTTTATGTAGTGGATTACATTGATGGATTTCCGTATGTTGAACCACCCTTGCATGCCTGGGATGAAGCCTACTTGGTCATGGTGGATGATATCTTTGATGTGTTCTTGGATTCGGTTTGCAAGTATTTTATTGAGTATTTTTGCGTCAATGTTCATAAGAGAGATAGGCCTGAAGTTCTCTTTTTTTGTTGGGCCTTTGTGTGGTTTAGGTATCAAGGTGACTGTGGCTTCATAGAATGAGTTTGGTAGTGTTCCTTCTGTTTCTATTTTGTGGAATAGCTTGAGGAGAATTGGTGTTAGCACTTCTTTGAAGGTCTTGTAGAATTCTGCGCTGAAGCCATCTGGTCCAGGGCTTTTTTTGGAGGGGAGACTGTTAATAACTTCTTTGATTTCCTTGGGAGATATAGGGCTATTCAGTCTTTCTACCTGATCTTGACTTAGTTTTGGTAGATGGAATCTTTCAAGAAAATTATCCATTTCATTTAGATTCTCTAATTTTGTGGCATATAGGCTTTTGTAGTATGACCTAATAATTGTTTGGATTTCCTCAATGTCTGTGGTTATGTCCCCATTTTCATTTCTGATTTTGCTGATCTGGATAGTTTCTCTCTGCTTTTTAGTTAGTTTGGCTAAGGGTTTGTCTATCTTGTTGATTTTCTCAAAGAACCAGCTTTTTGTTTCATTGATTCTTTGGATAGTTTTATTTGTTTCTAGTTGATTGATTTCAGCCCTTAATTTGATTATTTCCATCCGTCTGCTCCTCTTGGGTGTATCTGCTTCTTTTTTTTTCTAGGGTTTTCAGTTGGGCCATTAAGTTGTTTGTATGTGATGTTACGAATTTCTTCTTGCAGGCACTTAGTGCTATAAATTTTCCTCTGAGCACTGCTTTCAATGTGTCCCATAAATTTGGGTATGTTGTGCCTTCCTTTTCATTGAATTCTAGGAAGTCTTTAATTTCTTTCTTTATTTCTTCCTTAACCCAGCTGTCATTGAGTAGTAAGTTGTTCAGTTTCCATGTGCGTGTCGGCTTTTTGTTGTTTCTGTTGTTGTTGATGTCTAGCTTTAGTCTATGGTGGTCAGATAGTATACAAGGGATTATTTCAATCCTTTTGTATCTGTTGAGGCTTGCTTTGTGGCCCACTATATGGTCTATTTTGGAAAAGGTTCCATGCGGTGCTGAAAAGAAGGTGTACTCTTTTGAGTTTGGGTGAAATGATCTGTAGACGTCTATTAGGTCCATTTGATTTAGGGATTCTGTGAGTGCTTTTATTTCCCTATTTGGTGTCTGTCTAGTTGATCTGTCCCTTGGTGAGAGTGGAGTGTTGAAGTCTCCCACTATTAAGGTATTAGGATCAATGTATGATTTAAGCTTTAATAATGTTTCATTTATGAATGTCGGTGCTCTTGTATTTGGGGCATAGATATTCAAGATTGTGATGTCCTCTTGGTGGATTTTTCCTTTGATGAGAATATATTGGCCCTCCTTATCTTTTTTGATTAACTTGGGTTGAAAGTCTATTTTATTAGATATTAGGATGGCTACTCCAGCTTGTTTTCTGGAACCATTTGCTTGAAAAATAGTTTTCCAGCCCTTTACTCTGAGGTAGTGTTTGTCTTTGTTGCATAGGTGTGTTTCTTGGATGCAACAGAATGTTGGATCCTGTTTCCTTAACCATTCTGTTAGCCTGTGTCTTTTTATTGGTGAGTTGAGTCCATTGATATTGATAGATAATAGTGACCAATGCATGTTAGTTCCTTTTGTAATGGAGTCGATGATCTAACCCTGTTTCATTGCTTGTTTTCTTTTCATTTTTGTTGGGACGTTATCTGTATGCCCTGTTTTCTTGGGTGAATTTGTTTTCATTGGTTTGGAGTTTTCCTTCTAGTATCTTCTGAAGGGATGGTTTGCTGTGTAGATATTGTGTAAATTTAGTTTTGTCATGGAATATTTTGTTTTCTCCATCTATGTTGATTGAAAGCTTTGCAGGGTATAGTAGTCTGGGTTGACATTTGTGATCTCTTAGAGTCTCCATGATACTTGCCCAGGCCCTTCTGGCTTTCATAGTTTCTGATGAGAAGTCCGGTGTGATTCTGATAGGTCTACCTTCATATGTTACTTGGCCTTTTTCCCTTGCTGCTTTTAATATCTTTTCTTTGTTCTGTAGATTTAGTGTTTTGACTATGATGTGACGTGATGTGTTTCTTTTCTGGTCTAGTCTATTTGGAGTTCTGTAGGCCTCTTGTATATTTATGGACATCTCTTTCTTTAAGTTGGGAAAATTTTCTTCTATGATTTTCTTGAAAATATTTTCTGGACCTTGGAGTCTGGAGTCTTCTTTTTCGTGAATTCCTATTATTCTTAGATTTTGTCTTTTCATAGCATCCTTGATTTCTTGGATATTTTGTGATTGGAACTTTTCTGATTTTACTTTTTCTTTGAGAGAAGTATCCATTTCTGCAAGTGTGTCTTCAGCTCCAGAGATTCTCTCTTCCATCTCTTGTATTCTGTTGGTGATGCTTACTTTTGTGGTTCCTGATCTTTTCTCCAAGTTCTCCAGCTCAAGGGTTTTCTCATTTTGTGTTTTCTTTATTGATTCTAATTCTGTTTTCATGCCTTGCACCATTTCTTTCATGTGTTTGAATTTGGATTCCTGTCTCTCTACGATGGCCTCTATTTCTTTTTTCATTTCCTTCTTATATGCCACTAATTTTCCTCTACTTGTGTATCTATTTGTTTGGCTATGTTTGCCTGTGTTTCTTTAAGGATATTGTCTATTTCTTCTTTCTTTGCCTCTAATTGACTGGCCATCTCTTTGAAAGACTTGTTCATTTCCTCCTTATGAGCCTCAAATAATTGGGCAAGCATGGCTTTAAAATCATTTTCCTGTGCTTCTGCTGAATTGGTGTATCCATCGATTTTGGGGTTTGCTGGTGAAGTCATGATGTCCTGATTTATGTTGGAAGTGTTCTTTCGCTTACCTCTGGCCATTGGCTTATCTGAAACCTTCCCTGTTTGTTTTTGGATTCTGCAGATCAGACTGGTGCTGTCTCTCTCTGGTGTCTGGAGAGTTCTTCAGGAAGCTGAGCACTCTCAGCGTGTGCTGAGGACTAGCTGTACCTGTGGGAGGAAAGTACGCAGGTGCAAACGGGGCGAATGCAAGCGTGTGTGTGCACGAGCGTGTGTGTGTCTGTGTGTGGAAGTGTGCGTGGATGAGTTTCTCGAGGGACAGAGTGATGGGTAATGTTGAACCCTTGAGTGTGTGGGAGGGGCTCTGCACTGTATATGTCGCAGGCGCTAATGATGATCGCAGCGCAATTTCTGGCATTAACTGTCTTAACTCCTCAATCAGGCCCACAGGGCAGGAACTTCAATGTCCCTAGTGCCCCTCTGTTTCCCAAAGTGGGTATGTGGGTGGGAGGGGGGTTCGATGCCTGGCTTCTGATTTAGAAGGCCCCAGGATCTGGGGAACTGCAGATTCTCAAGGGTGCACTCACTTACAGGCAGGTCTCTTGGCAGAGATCGTGGTATCTGGGGCTCTCTGCTCTCTGGTTTGGCCCTGCTTCTTTGATGTGCTCCGCCAGTTCTGTGCTGCTGTCACTGCCAGGTTCTGAGGTCTTGCTGCAGCTGGAGATTTCAGGGTGGTCACTTCAGCAGGGATGGGGTAACCAGGCTCTCTGTTCTCTGGTTTGGCCCTGGTTAGTCTTAAACTGGAGGGCTGTGGTGCCCCGCCAGTTCAGTGCTGCTCCGCTGCCACGTCCCGCTGTAACTGGAGACTGGGTTGCTAGTCCCAATGCTTTCTGGGAAGTCCTGGGATCTCTTTGTTGTGCTCTCCAAGCTTGGGAGGCCCAGCGCCTGGTGTGTCCAGGTTGTATGACGTTTCTGCCTGGTTTTGGTGAGTATATAGCGTATTCTCTGTCACTGTGGGATTGGGCGGGCCGTACCGTCAGTGATGGCGATCCTGCAGAGCTAGTATGGTGTCTAGCAGATTCGCGCCCTGGGAGGATGGTGCAGCCGCTGCGGGAATCTGGGACTCCGGGGCACGTACTGCTGGCTTTTGTCTGCCGCTAAAGTGCTTGGGGCTCTGTCTCAGCGGCTGTATACCCCAGGCAGTTAGGTCTGCGCTGAGAAAGATGAGTCCGCTGTGCCGCTGTGCCGAGGAGGAAGGAGGTCTGGGGGAAGGGATTGCCGCAAGAACAAAGGATCGTTTCTCTCCTTCCCCAAGCAAGTCTCCGGGTGACCGGAGGCCAAAGTTTTCACCTCCTGCGATGTTCCCTGGTGTTCAGAAAGCCTCGCTGTGGTTTTCCTGGGTTGGGGGTCCTCCCATTCTCCAACTCAGAAGATCAGGTATCCCACCGCTCAGAAACTGTGTGTGTTAGTCGCCATCTTGGCTCCGCCCCTCCAGGCTTATTTCTTTGGCAATTCAGGTCTAAATACAGTATTTCTCTCTCTTCTCCCAAAGTTCTTTCTAATAGAAACAAAACAAACAAAAGACAACAACAAAAGACTCATTTTGAGTTGTTTGACAGTTACTAAAGAATCACTAACCTAGAAATAAACTAAGTTAAAAAAAAAACATGAGATAAAGTTTTCTATTACTCTTCTTTTTTTTTTTCAATGCAGTTTATTCAGGAACCTTGAACAATCATCTGACCCAGGGGAAAGCCAGCCCACAGCTTAAATAGCCTCTGGGTAGCCAACCCCAGCGTGCCACGTGGGCAATGCAGATAGGTCCACATACACGGAAGCAAGCCAGACCCTCAGCCCTAGCCAAATGTGGAGTTGTTTGTGACAGAGAGCACTCATCATCGGGAAGTTGGAAGGCGGAAACCAGCTCCATCTTTAACCATTCAGGCCTTTACAGCCATTGAAGCAGGACAGTCTATTACTCTTCTTAACCAAACTTTCTGCAGCAAAGTGGTTGGAACTATGTGAGGTTCAATCACATTAATCCACTTCTATACATTTCTGTTCATAATACTCTGACTCAATTATTCAGGGTCTCAACTTTTCTACTGAACTTAGATCTCTTATCCCAGTCATTAGGGCCCTCTATGATCTCAATCTTCTTGTCACTAAGTGTGTCACCTAGTGCACATTTCCACCTTTATATAGTATCACTTTTCTTTTATTCCTTTTCTTTGTTGTTTGTAAGCTGAGCTTCTAATCCTGTGACACCTGCTTCAGCCCTCTTCCTTTTAAGACCTTTTTAAACACTTTTATTTATTATGCAATCTCTTCCATCTCATTACAGTGAGCTCTTACCTATCTTGAATGACCTGCTGGAGAGTTGGGAATAATGCTACAAATAATGTAGTTCCAGATACTCTGGATTTAAAGTGAAGGAATTACTTTAGCCCAAGATTTGAGGCCAGCCTGAACAACACAGTCAGGCACTTCTATTCACCAAAAATGAACTTTCCCTAGTGTTTTTTTCCCCTATAATGACTCCTGCATGATAGTGTTTTCTGACTTCCTAACCAGCCCAAATCAAATCAATATTCAATTGCTTCTCCTGTGAATACCCATGTCATCTTATTTGCATCTTGTTGGTATAATATTCTTTTGGAATGTATACAGTTTACCCCTGTTCATACAAATGCTGATTTCTCTACACCCATTATCTGGTTTCAATCCGGACATTGCATAGTGATACATCACCCGTCTCAAGTTTGTGTGAACATGCCACCATTTGCTCTCTGTATTGTCAATAAAACAATCAGCCACAATGCTGAGCAATGGAGAGGAGGAGAAGGAAGTGAGTGGGAGGAGTAGGATAGCAGGGATTTTATTTGGATTATTTGGTTTGTTGATATTTAATTTCTTAAATTCTTTGTATGTTTTGGATATTAGCCCTCTATCTGACATACGGTTGGTGAATATCCTTTCCCAATCTGTAAGCTCCCATTTTGTTCTATTGACAGTGTCCTTTAACTTACAGAAGCTTCTTAGTTTCATGAGATTTTATTTATTAATTTTTGACCTCAGCACCTGTGCTGTTCGTGTTTTGTTCAGGAAGTTGTTTCCTATGCCAGTGAGTTCCAGACTTTCCTCCAGTTTGTTGTCTATAGATTTAGAGTCTCTTGTTTTATGTCAAGGTCTTTGATTAACTTGGACTTGAGTTTTGTGCAGGGTGATAAATATGGGTCTATTTGCATTTTTCTACATGTAGACATCTAGTTTAGACCAGCATCATTTATTGAAGAGGCTTTCTCTTTTCCATTGTATGGTTTTCGCGTCTTTGATGAAAATCAAGTTCCCATGAGAGTGTGGGTTTATTTTTGGGTCTTCAGTTCAGTTCCACTGATCAACCTGTTTTTATGCCAATATCATGCAGTTTTTATTTTTTATGTAGTATAGCTTGGAACCAGGGAGGTTGATACCACCAGAAGTTCTTTTATTGTACATTGTTGTTTCAGCTATCCTGGGTCTTTTCTTTTTCCGTATGAAGTTAATGGTTGCTCTTTACTAGTTTGTAAAGAGTACTGTTGCATTGAGTCTGTAGGTGGCTTTTGGCAGGATGTCCATTTTAGCTATGTTAATCCTACTGATCCATGAGCATGAGAGATCTTTCCATCTTCTAAAATCTTTTTCAATTTATTTCTTCAAAGACTTGAAGTTCTGGTCATACATGTCTTTCACTTGCTTGTTTAGAGTTAAACCAAGACATTTTATATTATTTGTTGTTATTCTGAAGGGTGTTATTTTTCCTAATTACTTTATCATTCCTTTTGTTGCTTGTTAAAAAGGAGGGGTACTGACTTTTTTTTAAATTAATTTTGTATCCAGACACTTTGCTGAAGGTGCTTATTAGCCATCAGAGTTCTCTAGTAGAATCTTTGGGGCTTCTTAATTATACTATCTTATTATCTTCAAATAGTGATATTTTGACTTCTCTTCCAATTTGTATCTCTTTGATCACCTTTACTTGTCTTCTTGCTCTAGCTAGAACTTGAAGTACTATATTGAAGAGATGAGATATGTGTTAAGAGTAGGCAGCCTTGTCTTGTCCCTGATTTTAATGGGAATTCATTAAGTTTCTCTCCGTTTAACATGATGTTGGCTATTAGCTTTCTGTATATTGTCTTTATTGTGTTTGGATATGTGCTTTCTATCCCTGATCTCTCCAAAACTTTAAACATGAATCAGTGTTGGATTTTTGTCAAAGGCCTTTTCAGCATCTAATGAGATGATCATGTCTTTTTTTTTCTTTCTTTCTTTCAGTTTGTTTATATGGTGGATAGCATTGATGGATTTTAGTATGTTGAACTATCCTTGCATTCCTGGGCTGAAGCTTACTTGATCACGATGGATGATATTTTCTTTTTATGTCTTCCTGGATTCGGTTTGCGAGAATTTTATTGAGTATTTTTGCATCAAGGGATATTGGTATGAAATTTTCTTTGTTATTGGGTATTTGTGTGGTTTAGGTATCAGGGTGATTGTGGCCTCATAGAATCAGTTTGACAATTTTCTTTCTCCTACTTTGTGGAACAGTGTGAGGAGTATTGGCATTAGTTCTTCAAAAGTCTGGTAGAATTCTGTGCTAAAACCATCTGGCTCAGAGCTCTTTTTGGTTGAGAGGCTTTTCATGACTGCTTCTATTTCATTAGTAGTTATAGGTTTATTTAAATTGTTAACCTGATCTTGATTTAACTTTGATAAGTGGTATTTATCAAGAAAATCATCCATTTCATTTAGATTTTCCAATTTTGTGGCATACAGGTTTTTGAAATATGATCTATTGATTCTTTGGATTTCCTCGGTATCTGTTGTTATATTCCCCTTTTTCTTTCTGATTTTATTATTTCATTTACTCTACCTCTGTCTGTTAGTTTAGCTAAGGGTTTCTCTATCTTATTAAGTTTCTCAAAAACAAAACAAAACAACTCTTGGTTTTGTTGATTTTTTATATTCTCTTTGTTTTTAGGTTATTGATTTCAGCCCTTAGTTTGATTATTTCCTACTGTCAACTACACTTGGGTATGTTTGCTTCATTTTTTTCTAGAGCTTTCAGGTGAACTCTTACGTTGCTAGTATATGCTCTCTCCTCTTTTTTTATGAAGGCATTTAGCACTATGAACTTTCCTCTTAACACTACTTTCATTGTGTCCCATAATATTGGGTGTACTGTGCCTTCATTTTCATTGAATTCTAGAAAGGCTTTAATTTCTTTACTTCCTCCATGATCCAGAGGTCATCAAGTAGAGAGTTGTTCAGTTTCCATGAGTCTGTAAGCATTGCATTGTTTCTGTTGTTGTTGAAGTCTAGCTTTAATCCATGGTGGTTGAATAGAATACTCAGAGTCATTTCAATTTTCTTGTCTTCGTTAAGGCTTGCTATGTGTCTGAGTATGTGGTAAATTTTAAAGAACCTTCCATGAGGTGCTGAAAATAAGCTATATTATTTTGTGTTTGGATGGAATATTCTGTAGATATTTGTTAGGCTCAATTGTCTCATAACGTCGGCTAATTTCACTATTTCTCTGTTTAGTTTCTGTCTCAATGATCTGTCCATTGGTGAGAGAGGTGTGTTGAAGTCTCCTACTATTAACATTTGAGCTTTGATGTGTGATTTGAGTTTTAGTAATGTTTATTTTATAAAACATGGTGTCCTTGTATTTGGGGCATATATGTTCAGAATTGTGATGTCATGTTGGTCAAATTTTTTTTGATGAATATGAAATGCCCTTCCCTATCTCTTTTGATTAATTTTGGTTGAAAGTCTATTTTTATTAGATATTAGAAAAGCTACTCCAGCTTTTTTCTTGTGTCTGTTTGCTTGCAAAACCTTTTCCAGTCCTTTATTCTGAGCTAATGTCTATCATTATTGCTGAGGAGTTTTTCTTATATGCAACAGAATGATGGGACCCATTTATGTACCCATTCTGTTAACCTGTGTCTTTCTATTGGGGAATTGAGGCCATTGATGTTGAGAGATATTAATAACCAGTGGTTCTTAATTATTTTGAGGTTGTTGGTGGTAAAGTGTGTGTGCATGCTTCCTTTCTTTTGGTTTTGCAGCTGTGGGTTTATTTGTTTCCTGTGTTTTCCTGGGTATAATTAGCCTCCTTGGGTTGGAATTTTCTCTCCAGTATCTTCTGCAGGGATGGGTTTGTGGCTATGTATTGTTTCAACTTGGTTTTGTCATGGAATATCCTGTTTTCTCCATCTATGGTGACTGAATATGATATATTGCTTGATATAGTAGTCTGGGTTGCGATCTTTGCTCTCTTAGTGTCTGCATGACATCTGTCTGGGTCCTTCTGGCTTTCATAGTCTCTGTTGAGAAGTCAGGTGTAATTCTGATAGGTTTGCCTTTATATGTGACATGGCCTTTTCCTGTTGCCAGTTTTAACATTCTTTCTTTGTTTTGTATATTCATTGTTTTGATTATGTGATGGGAGGATTTTCTTTTCTGATCCAACCTAAATGTTCTGTAGGCTTCTTGTACGTTTATAGGGATTTCTTTCTTTAGGTTAAGGAAATTATTTATTTATTTTAATCACAGGCCATTCACTTGTATCCCAGCCATAGGTTAAGGAAATTTTCTTCTATGATTCTGTTGAAAATATTTCCTGGGCCTTGGAGTTTGGAGTCTTTTTCCTCTTCTATTCCTATTATTGTTATGTTTGGTATTTTGATATTGCCCTAGATTTCTTGGATGTTTTGTGTAAAAAACTTATTAGATTTAATATTTTCTTTGACTGATCTTCTACCCCTGAGATTTTCTCTTTCATCTATTGTATTCTGTTATTGATGTTCGTATGTTTAGTTTCTGTTCTCTTCCCTAGGTTTACAGTCTCTAGGACTGCCTCAGATTGTGCTATCTTTATTGCTTCTATTTCCATTTTTAGGCCCTGGACTGTTTTATTCATTTTCTGAATGAATAAAACATTGCTTTTGGTTGAATTTTGGTTGAATTTTCCTGTATTTCTTTAAGGGATTTACTTGGTTCCTTCACCTGTTTGATTACATTTTCCTGTATTTCTTTAAGGGATTTATTTTCTTCTTTTAAGGTTTCTATTATTTTCATAACCTTAGATTTAAGACCATTTTCTTGTGCTTCTAGTGTGATAGTATCCTCTGGGCTTGCTATAGTAGGACAACTGGGTTTTAGTGGTGTCATATGGTCCTGGCTTGTGTTGCTGGTGTTCTTGCACTGACCTCTAGCCATTTGGTTGGCTCTGTTATTAGCAGGCCTGGTGGTCTCTGATGGTAATAAGTCTCAGGGGTTGTAGGTAGAACTGTAGATGGCTGCAGTCCCTTGGTTTTCTTGTTGTTTCCTGATCCATGGTGGTCTCCTTGGCTTCAGTTCTGGGTGGGTCCTGGGAAATGGTGCAGTCCTGGAAACTGGGTTGTCAGGCATGCAAAGGAAGTAGAGTACAGAGGGCCTTGGGCAGACCTCGAAATTTAGGAAACTCTGATAGGTTATAAATTCAAGAGCCCCAGAGGAGCTCTGGGGGTGCTGCTTCCCCTGCTCCTCCGAGTTCCTGCTGCTGCTTTTGCTGGTTGCTGGATTGTTGTTTTCTGGTTGGAGATATCCTGATGACAAAGATTGGACTTGCCCCAAGGAACTCGATGTCTTTAATCAGCAGAAAGTAGTCTAGAGAGATATACACCTCCTTTCCCCCTATCCTATTTTCTCTTCTACCTAGTGTTAGGGAGTTGGAAGGGATGAGGGAGGTGTAGGGAGCTAGGAAAATGAACCCAAAAAGTAGCCAAAACTCTGGCTACACATGTGTTCCCACTTGAGCCCTCCCTGTTTTTTAGCTTCTCTGAGTCTGTGGATTTTAGTATGGTTATCCTGTACTTTATGGATAATATCCACTTATAAGTGAGTACATATTTCTGGGTCTTTCTGGGTCTGGGTTACCTCAGGATGATCTTTTCCAGTTCCATCCATTTGCCTGCAAATTGCCTGATACAATAGGTGAGTAATATTCCACCTTGTAGTAGCTGAGTAGTAGAGCTGAGTAGTAGTCTATTGTGTAAGTATACCACATGTTCTTTATATGTTCTTCATTTGAGGGACATCTAGTTTGTTTCCAGTTTTTGACTATTATGAATGAGGCCTCTATGAACATAGTTGAACAAGTGTCTCTTGAGTTTTTGATCTTCTCAATTCTGACAGGTATGAGATGGAATATCGGAGTCATTTTGACTTGCACTTCCTTGGTGGCAATGGTTTTTGAGTATTTTTTTAAGTGCTTCTTGACCATTTGCTATTTCTTTTTTGAGAATTCTCTGCTTAGCTCTGTACCTCATTTTTAACTGGGTTGTTTGGTTTGTTGATGTCTAGTTTCTTGAGTTCTTTATATATTTTGGATATCAGATCTGAGGTTGGTGAAGACCTTTTCCCATTCTGTATGCTTCCATTTCCTCCTTTTGATGGTGTCCTTTTCCTTTGATTTACAATCTTTTGAATTTCATAAGGTCCCGTTTATTAATTTTTGATATTAGTGTCTGTGCTGTTGGTGTTCTTTTCAGGAAGTTGTTTCCTGTGCCAGTGAGTTCAAGGCTCTTCTCCCTTTTTTTCTATCAGGTTCAGTGTATCTGGTTGTATGAAGTCTTAGATCAAGTAGGATTTGAGTTTTGTGTAGGGTGATAGATATAGATCTATTTTCACTCTTCTACATTCAGACATCTAGTTAGACCAGTACCATTTGCTGAAGATGCCTTCTTTGTTCAATTATATAATTTTGTCTACATTGTCAAAAATCAAGTGTCCATAGGTATGTGGATCTACTTGTAGGTCTTGAATTCAATTCAATTGATGAAACTGTTTGTTTTTATGCCAATATAATGTGGATTTTTAAAAGTTACTATTGCTCTGTAGTACTGCTTGAAATCAGGGATGTTGATATCTCCAGAAGTTCTCTTACTGAACAGGATTGTTTTAGATATCTTGAGTTTTTTATTTTTCCATAAGGTTAGAATTGTTCTTTTAAAGTCTATAATGATTGTCTTGGAATTTTGATGAGTAATTTGTTGAATTTGTAGATTGCTTTTGGTAAGATGGCCATTTTTGCTATGCTAATACTATTGATCCAAGAGCATGGGAGATCATTCCATCTTCTGATATCTTCAATTTCTTTCTTCAAAGACTTGAAGTTCTTCTCATATGGGTCTTTTACATGCTTGGCTAGAGACAGACCAAGATATTTTATATTATTTGTGGTTATTGTGAAGGATGTTGTTTCTCTAATTTTTTCTCAGCCCATTTGTTTGTTGTATATTAGGGCTACTGATGTTTTAAAAGGAAATTTTGTTTCTTAGCCCCTTTGCTGAATGTGTTTATCAGATCTAGGAATTCTCTTCCAGAATTTTTGGGGTTGCTTATATATACTACCATATCATCTACAAACAGTACTATTTTGATTTCTTCCTTTCCAATTTGTATCCCGTTGATTTCCTTCAGTTGTCTTATTGCCCTAGCTAAAACATCAAGTACTGTATTCAATAGATATGGAGAGAATGGACAGCCTTGTCTTGTCTCTGGCTATAGTGGAATTGCTTTAAGTTTTTCTCCATTTAGTTTGACTGTAGCTTTGCTGTGTATTGCCCTTATTATGTTTATGCATGTGCCTTGTATCCTTGATCTCTTCAAGACTTTTATCATGAAGAGTTGCTGGATTTTTTTCAAAGGATTTTTTTTTTAGCAGCTAGTGAGATGGCCATATGTGTTTTTTTTCTTTCAGTTTATTTATATGGCAAACTACCTTGATGGATTTTCATATGTTGAACCATCCCTGAATCTTTGGAATGAAGCCCACTTGATCATGGTAGATGATGTTTTGAGGTTAGGTTTGTGAGTATTTTTGAATCAATGTTAAAAGGGAAGTTGGACTCAACTTTTCTTTTTGTTGAGTCTTTGTGTGGTTTAGGTACCAGGGTGACTGTGGCCTTATAAAATGAATTTGGCAATGTTCTTTCTGTTCCTATTTTGTGAAATAAATTTAGAAATATTGGTAATAACTCTTCTTTGAAAGCCCGGTAGAATTCTAAGCTAATACCATCTGGTCTTGCCCCCTGCCTTTTTGTTTTGAGATTTTATTGATTGCTTGTATTTTCTTAGGGGTTATAGCTCCATTTAGATTGTCTGATTTTGGTTTAAGTTTGGTAAGTGGTAGCTATGAAGAAAATTATCCATTTATTTTAGAGTTTTGAATTTTGTGGATTTTTTTTAGGCAAGACCTAATGATTTCTTTTAATTTCCGTGTTTGTTATATCCCTCCCCCCATTTTGTTTCTGATTTTGTCAATTTGGATATTCTCTCTCTGCCTTTTAGTTAGTTTTCTTAATGGTTTCTCTATCTTGTTGATTTTTTCCAAAGGACTCAACTCTTTGTTTTATTGATTTTTTTAAATCTATTTGTTTCTATTTTATTGCCCTCAGCCATGAGTTTATTTCTTGCCATCTACTCCCCTTGGGTATGTTTCCTTCTTTTTGTTCTAGAGCTTTCAGGTGAGCTGTTAAGTTACTAGTATGAGATCTCACTAACTTTTTTTGTTTTTTTAAATTTTTATTTACAGTTTATTCACTTTGTATCCCTGCTGTGGCACACTCCCTCCTCCCATCCCAATCCCGTCTTCCCTCCCTCTTCTCCATGCATGCCCCTTCCCAAGTCCGCTGATGGGGGAGGTCCTCTTCCCCTTCCCTCTGACCCTAGTCTATCAGGTCTCATCAGAAGTGGCTGCATTGTCTTCCTCTATGGCCTGGTAAGGCTGCCCCCCACTGGGAGGAGGAGATCTCACTAACTTCTTTATGAAGGCACTTAGTGCTATGAACTTTCCTCTTAACAATTCTTTAATTGTGTCCCAAAAGTTTGGGTATGTTGTACATCCATTTTCATCTAGAAAGTCTTTAATGTCTTTCTTTATTTCTTCCTTGACCCAGTAGTCACTGAGTAGAAAGTTGTTCAGTTTCCATGAGGTTGTATGCTTTCTGTTGTTTCTGTTGTTGAAGTCCAGCTTTAATTCATGGTGGTCTGATAAGATACAGGGGATTATTTCAGTTTTCTTGTATCTGTTGAGACTTGCTTTGTAACCAAATATATTTTGGAAAAGGTTTCAGGGATGCTGAGAAAAAGGTATAATCTTTTGTGTTTGGATGAAATGTTCTGTAGAAATGTTAGGTCCGTTTAAGTTTTAATGCCTGTTCCATTATTTCTCTGTTTAGTGTTTGTCTAGATGACATATACATTGATGAGAGTGGGATTTTGAAGTCACTCACTATTAATGTGTGGGGAGCTATGTGTGTTTTAAGTTTTATTAATGTTTCTTTTACAAATGAGAGTGCTCTTGTATTTGGGGCATAAATGTTCAGAATTGTGATGATTTCCTGGTGGAATTTTACTTTGATGAGTATGACTTTCCTCACCTCTTTTGGTTAATTTTGGTTGAAAGTCTATTTTATTAGATATTAGACTGGCTACTTCTGTTTGCTTCTTGGGTCCATTTGTTTTAAAAACCCCTTTCCAGTCCTTTATTCTGAGGTAATGTCTATCTCTGTTGCTGAGGTGTGTTTCTTTTTTTAATTTAAAATTTTTTTCACATTTTTTTCATTACATACCCAGATTGAAGCCACCTCCCTCACCTCCTCCCAGTCCCACCCTCTCTCCCTCTTCTCCCCTTTTCCCTTCCCGTAGTCCACTGAAAGGGGGAGTTCTCCTCCCCTGCCATCTGATCCTACTTTATAAAGTCTTATCAGGACTGCCTAGATCCTCTTCCTCTGTGGCCTGGTAAGGGCACATCACCAGGGGCCAGTTACCAAAGAGCAGGCAACTGAGTTCATGAGAGAGGTAGCCCCTGATCCTCTTACTTGGGTACCCACATGGAGACTGAGCTACCAATTGGCTACATTTGAGCGGGGTGTGTGTGTCTATGTCCTCTCCATGAATGGTTCTTGGTTGGTGTATCAGTCTCTGCAGGACCCCCTGGGATCAAATTTTTTTTTAGCTTTGTTGGTCTCTTTATGGTGCTCCTGTCCACTCCATGCCCTTCTATCCTCATCTGCCCCTTCTTCTATAAGACTCCCTGTGTTTTGCCCAAAGTTTGGCTGTGAGTCTCAGCATCTGCTTCAATCTCCTGTTGGGTGGAGCTTTTCAGAGGACGCCCTATAATAGGCCCCCATCCTGTTTCCTCTCTTCCATCACTTCAGGTGTCTATCCTGTTTAGCATTCTGAATGAGATTTAAGTATCCTCCCTAGAGTCCTCCTTAGTGTTTGGCTTCTTTAGGTCTATAGATTTTAGTATGGCTATCATATATTAGACGGCTTATATCCACTTATAAATGAGTGTATACCATGTGTGTCTTTCTGCTTATGGGTTACTTCACTCAGGATGGTCTTTTCTAGCTCCATCTATTTGCCTGCAAATTTCATGATTTTCTTATTTTTAATAGCTGAGTAGTATTCCATTGCATAAATGTGCCACAATTTCTTTATCCATTTATCCAGTTTGATGTTGGCTATAGGCTTGCTGTATATTGCCTTTACTATGCTTAGATATGTGCCTTGTATCCCTGATCTCTCCAAAACATTAAACATGAATTGGTGTGGACTTTTGTCAAATGTTTTTTTGTTGTCTAAGGAGATGATCATGTGTTTTTTTTTTTTTTTTTGTTTGTTTCCTTCTGTTTGATTTTGTGGTGGATTACATTGATGGATTTCCATATATCGAACCAACTGGGATGAAGCCTACTTGGTCATGGTGGATGATATTTTTTATAGGTTCTTGGATTCGGTTTGCAAGTATTTTGTTGAATATTTTTGTGTCAATGTTCATAAGAGAGAAAGGTTTAAAATTCTGTGGTTTTTTTTTTTGTTGTTGTTGGGTCTTTGTGTTGTTTCAGTATGAAAGTTACTGTGGTCTTATAGAAAGAGTTTGGTGATGTTCCTTACATTTCTATTTTGTGGAATATTTTGAAGAGTATTGGTGCCAGCTCTTTGAGAGCCTGGTAGAATTCTGCGCTGAAACCATGAGGCCCTGAGCTTTTGTGGCAGGGAGATTTTGATAACTGCTTCTATTTCCTTGGGGAATATAGGACTGTTTAATCTATTTACATGATCTTGGTTTAGCTTTGGTAAATGGAATATATCAAGAAAATTGTCCATTTCATTTAGATTTTCAAATTTTGTGGCATATAGTTTTTTTTTTTTTTTTTTTTTAGTAAGACCTAATGATTGTTTGGATTTCCTCAGTGTTTGTCTTTATGTCTCTCTTTTCATTTCTGATTTTGCCAATTTGGATAGTTTCTCTCTGCCTTTTAGTTAATTTGGCTAAGGGTTTGTCTATCTTTATTTTCACAAAGAACCAGCTCTTGGTTTCATTGATTATTGAATTGTTTCATTTGTTTTTAATTTATTGATTTCAGCCCTGAGTTTGTTTGTTTCCAATCATCTACTCCTCTTGGGTGTGTTTGTCCCCCCCCCCCCCACCTAGTGCTTTCAGGTGTGTGCTTAGGTTGCTTATATGAGATGTCTCAGACTTCTTTCTGGAGGTACTTAATGCTATGAACTTTCCTCTTATCACTGCTTTCATTGTGTCCCATAAGTTTGGGTATGTTGTACCTTCATTTTAATTGAATTTTAGGAAATCTCCAATTTCTTTTTTTTTTCTTCCCTGACCAAGCTGTCATTGAATAGAGAGTAGTTTAGTTTCCATGCATATGTAGGCTTTTTTTTTTTTTTAATTTCTGTTGTTGAGTTCTATGTTTTTAGTCCTTAGTGGTCAGATAGGATACACGGGATTATTTCAATCTTCTTGTACCTATTGAGGGTTGCTTTCTGTCCGACTATATGGTCAATTTTGGAGAAGGTTCTGTGGGGTGCTGAGAAGCAGGTGAGCTCTTTTGAGTTTGGGTGAAGAGTTCTTTAAACATCTATTAGGTCCATTTGATTTAGGAACTCTGTAAGTGTCTTTATTTCCCCGTTTAGCTTCTGTCTAGAAGATCTGTCCCTTGGTGAGAGTGCAGTGTTGAACTATCCCACTATTAAGGTTTTGGGATCAATGTGTGATTTGAACTTTAATAATGTTTCATTCATGAACTCAGGTGCTCTTGTATTTGGGGCATAGATGTTCAGGATTGTGATGTCCTCATGGTGAATTTTTCCTATGACGAGAATGAAATGTCCCTCCTCATCTTTCTTGATTAATTTTGGTTGAAAATCTATCTTATTAGATATTAGGATAGCTACTCCAGCTTGTTTTCTGGGTTCATTTACTTGAAAAATCTTTTTTCCAGCCTTTTACTCTGAGGTAGTATCTGTCATTGTTGCAAAGGTGTGTTTCTTGGATGCAGCAAGATGTTGGATCCTGTTTCTACAACCATTCTGTTAGTGTGTATCTTTTTATTGGAGAATTGATTCCATTGATGTTAATAGACGATAGTGACCAATGAACAGTAGTTCCTTTTATTTGTGGAGTTGGTGGTGAGGGTGTGTTTGTGTGCTTATTTTCTTTTGATTTTTTTGTTGTGAGCTTTTCTATGTCCTGTGTTTTCTTGGCTATAGTTGATTTTGTTAGATTGGAGTTTTCCTTTTATTATTTTCTGTAGGGCTGGGTTGTTGTGTGGATATTGTATAAATTTAGTTTTGTCATGAAATGCCTTGTTTTCTCCATTTATGTTGATTGAAAGCTTTGCTGGATATAGTAGTCTGTGTTTGACATCTGTGTTCTCTTAGAGTCTGCATGACATCTTCCGTCTTTCGTGGTTTCTGTTGAGAAGTCTGGTGTGATTCTGATAGGTTTACCTTTGTATGTTACCTTGACTTTTTCTTTTGCTGCTTTTAATATTTCTCTTTGTTCTGTAGATATACTGTTTTGACTATGATGTGACTTGAGGAATTTCTTTTCTGGTCTAGTCTATTTGGTGTTCTGTATGCCTTTTTTATGTTTAAGTACATCTTTTTCTTTAAGTTGGGAAATTTTTCTTTTTTAAAAAAAATCTTTATTAATTACATTTTATTCACTTTGTATCCCCCCCTGTGGTTCCCTCCCTCCTCCCATCCCAATCCCTCCCTTCCTCTACCCTCGGCATGCATGCTTCTCCCCAAGTCCACTGATAGGGGAGGTCTTCTTTTCCTTCCTTCTGATCCTAGTCAATTAGGTCTCATCAGGAGTGGCTGCATTGTCTTCTTCTGTGGCCTGGTAATGCTGTTTCCCTCTCAGGGGGAGGTGATTAAAGAGCAGGCCAATCAGTTCATGTCAGAGACAGTCCCTGTTCCTATTTCTATGGAACCCACTTGGATGATGAACTGCCATGGGCTACATCTGTGCAGGGGTCTTAGGTTATCTCCATGCACAGTCCTTGGTTGGAGTATCAGTCTCAGGAAAGACTTCTGTGCTCAGATTTTTTGGTTCTGTTGCTCTCCTTGTAGTGTTCCTGTCCTCTCCAGATCTTACTGTTTCCCACTTCTTTCCTAAGATTCCCTACACTCTGCCCAACAGTTGGCCATAAGTCTCAGCATCTACATTGATAGTCTGCAGGGCAGAGCCTTTCAGAGGTCCTCTGTGTCAGGCTCCTGACTTGTTCCCTCTTTTCTCCTTCTGATGTCCAGCCTATTTACCTTTCTGGGTAGGGATTGAGTATTTTAACAAGAGTCCTCCCTCTTGATTAGTTTCCTTAGGTATACAGATTTTAGTAGGTTTATCTTATATTTTATGTCTATATGAGTGAGTATATACCGTGTATGTCTTTCTGCTTTTGGGATAGCTCACTCAGGATGCTCTTTTCCAGATCCCACTATTTACCTGCAAATTTTATGATTTCCTTGGTTTTTTTTTTTAATTGCTGAGTAATATTCCATTGTGTAGATGTACCACAATTTCTGTATCCATTCCTCCACTGGGGAATATTTTCTTCTATGATTTTCTTGAAACTATTTTGTGTACTTTGGTGCATGTAATCTTTTTTATCATTTATTCTTAGATTTCGTCTGATTTGGGCATGCAGGTATATCTCTGGGTTAACAGCTGAGTGCCTGCCTGAGCCTGGGACCTTTTCTAGGAATTGTTTGGGTGACCTGAAGTTAGACCTGATTGCTTCTTTCACCGTGGGATTTCCTCTTGACTGGGAAACCCAGTCTCTGGTGTTGTGGGGCCCACAGTTCTGTCTGAGCACACAGTGTTCAGAGCACACAGGTATGTGGCTCTGGATTGGTAAATGAGTGCCTGTAGAGAACCTGGGAAGTCTTCCAGGGTTTAGCTGGGTGACCTGAGATCAGACCTGATTGATTGCTTTCCACACTGTGGGGTTTCCTCTCATTTGGGGAACACAATCACTTGTGTTTTGGGACCCACATTTCGGTCTGTTGTTTGCTGTGCAGTCACTGCTGCCCTGCTCATCAGATACAGTGTGTTGTTGGCACTGCCATCTTGGATCCCTGGAGGTGTGTTTCTTTTATGCAGCAAAATGATGTATCCACATCCATTTTGTTAGCCTGTGTCTTTTCATTGGGAAATTGAGTCCACTGATGTTGAAAGATGCTAATGACCAATGATTGTTAATTTTTACTATTTTGATGTTGGTGGTGGTAGGGTGTGTGTGTGTGTGTGTGTGTGTGTGTGTGTGTGTGTGAATGTCTGTTTTTCTACTTTTGGTGGTGGAGTTATTTATTTCCTGCATGTTCTTGGGTGCAGTTAATCTCCATGGGCTGGAGTTTTTCTCCTAATATCCTCTGTTGAGCTGAATTTGTGCATAGATACTGCTTAAATTTGGTTTTGTCAAGGAATATCTTGTTTTGTCCATTTATGGTTATCAAAGTTTTGCTGGGTATAGTAGTCTTGGCTGACTTCTGTGGTCTCTTAGAGTCTGTATGACATCTGCCTAGGCCTTTTTTACCTTTAGTCTCTGTTGAGAAGTCCAGTGTAATGATTTTTTTTGAAACACATTTTTTAATAACGGATAAACATTATATGTATAAATTGTATGTATGTATTCACTATATGTATATATTATTTTTTATATTATTTACAGTTTATTCACTTTGTATCCCAGCTGCAGCCCCCTCTTTCATTCCCTCCCAATGCTAATAGGTCTTCCTTTATATATTACTTGGCCTTTTTTTTTCTAGAAATTTTTAATATTTGTTTGTTTTGTACATTTATTGTTTTAATTATTTTTTGGCAGAAGGATTTTCTTTTCTGGTCTAATCTATTTGCTGTTCTGTAAGCTTCTTGTATATTTATAAAATCTTGGTTTTGACATTAGAGAAATTTTCTGACTGCATGTATGCCTTCACACCAGAAGAGGGCATGGGATTTTGTTATAGATGGTTGTGAGCTACCATGTGGTTTGTGGGAATTGAACTCAGGAACTCTAGAAGAGCAGACAGTGCTCTTAACTTCTGAGCCATCTCTCCACTGTTGAAATTTTCTTCTATGATTTTGTTGAAAATATTTTCTGGAATTTTGACCTGGGAATCTTCTTCTTCTATTTCTACTATTCTTAGGTTTGGTCTTTTTATAGTGTCCCAGATTTCCTGGGTGTGTTGTGTCAGGAAATTTTTAGATTTAACATTTTCTTTGTCTAATGTATCAATTTCTTCTCTCATATCTTCTATTCTTAAGAGTGTCTCTTCCTTCTGTCTCTTGTATTCTGTTGGTCATGCTTATGTCTGTAGTTTATATTTGCTTACTTAGGTTTTCCTTCTCCAGGATTTCTTTTTTTTTTTTTTTTGTTTTTTTTTTTTTTTTTGTTTTTTTAGTTACCAACAGCGTTAAATTTAATGTAGATCATACAATTCCACTTATGAACTCATCCAGACATTTTGAGAATTAACTTGGATATTCGTATCACATTTTTATAATAACAAAGCTAAAGGTCAACCCCTTCCCCATGTTCCAGGTCCAGTGGCAGGTTATGAGGGGACAGTTTTTACACTATGCTGTTCAGACATTCTCTGTCCCTTCCTTTCTCTTTCTCCCTCCCTCTCTTCCTTAATCTTCTCCACTTCTACCTTCTCTTCTTCTTGCTCATTCTCTTTTTTTTTTTATTTTATTTTTTTTTTATCAGTTACATTTTATTAACTCTGTATCCCAGCCGTGTCCCGATCCCTCATTCCCTCCCAGTCCCTCCCTCCCTCCCTCCCTCATCTCCACCGTGCCCCTTTCCAAGTCCACTGATGGGGGGGACCTCCTCCCCATTCATCTGATCCTGTTTTATCAGGTATCTTCAGGACTGGCTGCAAAGCCCTCCTCTGTGGCCTAACAGGACTGCTCCTCCCTTCGGGGGTGGGGAGACCAAAGAGCCAGTCATCGAGTTCCTGTTAGAAATAGTCCCTGTTCCCCTCACTTTGGGAAACCAATTGGTTACTGAGCTACCACAGGCTACATCTGAGTGGAGGTTCTAGGTTATGTCCATACATGGTCCTTGGTTGAATGTCAGTCTCAGAAAAGACCCTGTGCCCAGATATATTTGGTCCTTGTGGAGCTCCTATCCTTTCCCCATCAGACTAACTCCCCTTCTTTCTTATGATTCCCTGTACTCTGCCAAAGGTTTGGTCATGAGTCTTTGCTTTGAAAACACTGCTAGTTAGAGTCTTTCAGATGCGCTCAGTAGACTTCTGTCATACGTTCAATGCACATCCCATCTGTCTTTCTAAATGAGGATTGATCATCTTACCCCATGTCCGCTCAATTGATTATCTTTTTTAGGTGTATAGATTTCATTATGTTTATCATATCTTATAGGTCTATATAAGTGAGTATATCCCATGTTTGTCTTTCTCCTTCTGGGATATTTCACTCAGAATGATCTTTTCTAGATCCCACCATTTGCCTGCAAATTTCATGATTTCCTCCTTTTTGATTGCTGAGTAGTATTCCATTGTATAAAAATACCACAATTTCTGTACCCATTCCACCGTTGATGGACATCTGGGTTGTTTCCAGGTTCTGGCTATTACAAATAGAGCTGCTATAAACATGGTTGAGCAAGTGTCCTTTTTGTGTACTTGAACAAACTTTGGGTATATACCTAGCAGTGGTATAGCTCTTCTCCAGGATTTCTTTACTTTGTGTTTTCTTTATTGCTTCTATTTCCACTTTCAGGTCTTGAACAGTTTTATTAATTTCTTTCATCTGTTTGGTTATATTTTACTACATTTCTTTAAGGGATATATTCATTGCCTCTTTAAAAAGGTCTTTATCATCTTCATAGGTTGGATTTAATGTCTTTTTTGTGCTTCAGCTGTGTTGGAATATCAAGGGCTTGTTGCAGTAGAATAGTTGGGTTGTGCCATATTGCCTGGGCTATTGTTGATCGTGTTCTCACACTGGCTTCTAGTCATCTGGGGTTTGGGGTTGTTATGGGTTTGGGGTTGTTATGGGTTTGGGGTTGTTATAGGTTTAGGTGCTGATTTCTGAGTTTATCTTTGCTAAATGGGCATTTTAAAATGTTTTCCACCTCAGCTTTTGTTTCCTCTCAGTCTGAGAGATCTGAGTGCCCTAGGGGTCTGGTGTGTTCAATGTGTCTTCAGGTTTAGTAGGGTGTCTCTCATGGTTTTTGTGACCTCTGGGATTTTGGGTGCTAACCTTGCCTCAGCTTCTGTAGTACCACCATGGCCTGGGGTCCCTGGTGCTGTTATGGTCTCTGGGAAACAGGTGGAGTTGTGAGCCAGAAAATGGAGCCCAGGGGATGAAGTGCAGTATAAGGCTGTTGGGTGTGTTTTAGGTAGAATTGGCAGACATAGGGCTTGCTTGGTGTGTGTGTTTGGGGGGGGGGGGGCGTCTTACCTGGTGTTCCTGACCTCCGGGAAAGCAAGTGAAGTTCTGTTGATTTTCTTTTTATCTGGATGATCTATCTATTATGAGAGCAAGCTATTGATATAACTCATTATTATTACATTGAAGTTATATGAAGAGTATTTATTTTATAAAATTATGTGTGATAATGTTTAGTGCATATATGCTTAAAATTGTTATATCTCCTGGTTGGATTACTTCTAAAACAACTATGAAGAGATTCATATGGCTAATCTTGGTTTGAAATTTTTTTCTCAGATATTAGTATAGTTATACCTGCTTGATTCCTAGTACCATTTACTTAGAATATATTTTCTGTTCTTTATTTAAGGTTATATTTGTGTTTGTCAATGAAATATGTTTTTTCATAGGCAATAAATAAATGGTATCTGTTTTTTATACAGTCTAAAAGTCTGTGTTTGGATTGGAAGATTGATACTATTAAAATTCAGAGTTATTAGTCAAAATTGTACAGGGATTCCTGTCATTTGTGTTTGTTTTTATGTTTATTACTTTACTAGTTTGGTCCTCATTTGCTTTTCTGCTATTCTAGTGCATTTTATTCTGTCCTGTGACCTCATGGGTGCATTTATCTTTATCTTCATGATATAGTAGTCTTACAAATATTTTCTGTAGTACTGACTTGGTACTTTACTGTGTGTTTATTATAATAAGCATTTACTTCTTCAGTTTTGAAATATAGCTTTGGTGGACATAGTGATTTGTCTTAGCAGTTACTACCTTTCAAGTTTGAATTATAAAATCCCATGCCCTCTTGGCTTGTAGAACTTCTGTTAGGAAACATTTGATTAGTAAGATCTTTATATGTTGTGTGGTACCTCCCTCACTGCTTTCAGTGCTTTTTGTTCTATATATTTAGTGTTTTATTTATAACACCAGATGGGGAGGTGGTTTTCTTATGTTTATTTGGTGTTTTATATGCCTCTTATAACTGGATGGCCATCTCTTTCAATGATCAATGCACTCATAAGACTGAGGCAGGGAGTGGATCAGCCTTAGGCTAATGTGTGCCCTATGGGAAAGCTTGTTTAAAAGACAGAAGAAGAAAGAGGGACAATCCCTCCACACAATTAGATATTAAGTAAAGGAGCTAGAAAAATGAAGGGATAGATTAGGGTGCAGAATCTCTCTAGATGTTGTCACACAGCTTGGTAGACATTTGGAATCTGTCTCTGTGCTCCCTTAGTTTTCTTCTCTGGTTAGATTTGATCTTGTCTTCCATTCAGAGCAGATCTTATGTGGTATTTTACTTTATATATTATCTGCCTTGTGACCAGAAATGTGATTTTTGTCTGGCATTGGTTGTTATTACTATGGGCAGTTGTTGTATAATGATAGGGCTGGCTGTTGGAAAGTTTTCCGTTGGCATAACTTAGACCCTGGCACCTTTCAGTACTTGCTACTGCTTGTTTCTCTTTTGGGAAGCTAATGAGTTTCACTCCTGTCTCAGACCAGGTTTCCATTATATATACTCTCATGTTTCTGTCTCGCGTTTTTTATCACCCTAGCCAGATGGATTCTGTAGGCCACCTCTCACACTATGTCACCTGACCCTTGCCCTGGGTTCTCAGTGTCAGTTTTGCCATGTAGGGAGAGGTTTGTGCCTGGCCTCACTTAGCTCCTGGCTCAGCAGGAATGTTTTTTTTTTAAATTAAATTTTTATTTTTTATATTAATTACAGCTTATTCACTTTGTATCCCAGCTGTAGCCCCTCCCCTATCCCCTCCCATTTCAATCATTTCTCCATCATTTCTTCCCATGCCCCTCTCTTTAAGAACACCTTTTGCTATTTATACAGTAAACTGCTGAGAAGAGAGGATAGTCCAGTACCTATGTGGTATACTGACTTCAGGATTTCTACCTGGTTGGACTGCCATTATGTTCAGGAATGCGACCACTGTTAAATATGTTTTTTTAGTATTGACCTTTCCCATTCTTGGTTTTCATCCATAGTGCAGCTTTTATCTCTTACTCACACCTTCTTTTTCTCCTTTCTAGATTATTTACTATTGAAAATACAGTGTGTGTTTCCTGAGACTCTCTCATTGTTTTCGGCCATGGTCCTTACCCTCTGAAGCTGCACTCATTCTATGCTTGGAGCTGAGTGCTCCTTATTTGGAACTGAGCTCCTCAGCAGACCCCATCCCATGTTCTAATATTTTCTTTCTTTCTTTGCTGCTGAAAATTCAGGATTTTTCTACAGTCAACCACTTCAGAATATGGCTTCTCACCAAGTAACCCCTAGTTTATTTCCTGTTGATTCCAGCCATCTCCTTGCCTGAAGTTTCTTTTAAGCAACATGTGACTGGGTTGTATTACTTTTTGATATTGTTTAGTAACTCTCTGTCCCTTAATTTGAGAACTCAATCTATTGTTAATTACAGTAACTAATTGTTCATAAAGAACTCTTCACTACATTCATTTTGTAACTCATGTGATGATTAACCTCAATGGTCACTAGATTAGATTGAGAGATGTCTAGATTAGGATCTCA
Organism: Meriones unguiculatus; assembly: GCF_030254825.1. Taxonomy (NCBI): domain Eukaryota; kingdom Metazoa; phylum Chordata; class Mammalia; order Rodentia; family Muridae; genus Meriones; species Meriones unguiculatus. The sequence goes on along the minus strand of NC_083369.1, from coordinate 13,979,058 downwards.
CACAGCACTGGGTGTTTATATTAGGATGTTTCTTTTTACTTTTTATTTTATTTTTTATAATTTGTTCATTTTATATTCTGATTGTAGGCTCCTACTTCAACTCCTACCAGTCCTACCCTCCCTTCCTCTTGCTCACTATCCCATTCCCCTAGTCCACTGAAAGAGGGAGTTCCTACCCTGCCATTTGACCCTAGTTTTTCAAGTCTCATCAGGACTGCTTGGATTCTCTTCCTCTGTGGCCTGGCAAAGCTGCATCTCCAGTGGCAAGTGATCCAAGAACAGGCAATCAAGTTCACAACAGAGGCAGCTTCTGCTCCCCTTACTTGGGTATCCACATGAAGACTGAGCTGCCAATTGGCTACACCTGAGCAGGGGGGTCTATGTCCTCTCCATGCACGGTCCTTGGTTGGTGCATTAGTCTCTGCAGGACACCCTGGGCTCAGATTTTTTAGCTTTGTTGGTCTCCTTGTGGAGCTCCCTGTTTCCTCCATGTCCTTTTATCCTCCTTCTTCCATAAGAATCTTTGTGCTCTGCCCAGTTTGGCTGTGAGTCTCAGCATCTGCTTGGATCCCCTGTTGGGTGGAGCCTTTCGGAGGACCTCTGTGGTAGACTCCTGTCCTCTTCCCTCTCTTCCACCACTTCTGGTGTCTGTCTATTCTATCTGCCCTTCCGAATGAGATTTAAGATGATTAGGTACAGCTTCTTAAACTAAAGTTACATATACGAATGTGGAGTTGTGAAAAATTTGGCAACAGTACGAGGCTTCTGAATGTGCACTGTCCTGTGGTGTTTTGGGTAGCACTCACGTGTGTTATACCACACAAGCTCACTGTAGCCTTGATTCCAAACACACAACACTGCACTTTGTCCTACACATGCCATCACACTATGCCAACAGCAGCAACACTGTCTTTCAACACTTTGGCTCAGGTTCAAGACTCTTGTATGCTTTCAATTGCACCGTTAGTTCATATAAAGTTTTCTGTTTTATAGAAATGTAACGGTTTATTTACAGAAAGCAAAGGCTTTAGGTGTGTGTGTGTTTTTTAATGCCATTCTGCAGTACACATTAAATCTGTATGTCTATTGCATTGTGTTAAAATGTTTGAATTAAAAAATGCTGTTTGAGTGACTTACTTGAATTTATAAAATATCGTGGGATGAGGTTTGGTTTAGGATTAGGAAAATGTGCCGACCGACGAAGCACTTAATCTCCTTTACTGCCTTGAAAGTGTCAAGCACTCTCCTTCCCTCCGTAGAGGCATATGCTGCGATGTCTGCTTGTCTTGTGAATTCAGATACCCTTTTGTGTTGCTTCAATGCTCCTTCTTCCTTGAGTAGCTTCCCTTTATGTAAAAACCTTTAGGGCCCGATTGCAGTATTACTTGACTGAAGAAAATATGACATGACCTTGGATCCTTCTATACCTGGATATTTGTATCCTTTTCTGGGTTTGGGAAATTTTCTATTCTGTTGTCTTTGACAATGATTATGATTATCCATCTTTGGCAATATTAAATCTTGAATCTTAAAACCTCGAATATTTGGTTCTTTTATGTGGTCTCAAAGTTTGCATGAACATTTTTTTGTCCCTCTTCATTCTCTTTTCTTTTGCTCCTTGGTATAGTTTATGTTTATTTGTTTTTACATTTTTACTTTGTAAAATAATTATATAATTTTGCTCTTCCTTTTCTCCTTCCAATCCTTGCCATGTATTCACCTTGTTATTTTTCACATGTATGAATTTTTAAGCAAATAAATACAACCTGCTCAGTTTTTATACTGTTACTTATATGTATGTTTTTAGGACTGGGCACTAGGTATTTCCTAACCAGCTGGTTAGCTTTTCCCTGGGGAAGACGATTTCTCCCACTCTCAGCATTTCCTACTTTTCTGAAGCTCTTTATCTAGGGTTGAGCACTGGTGTGGCTTCCTTTTTCCACTTTAGCATCTTTACTTGTGTTCTCCTTGTTCAGGTCATGTTTAGGCAACCACATTGGTAAGATTCCATGGATATAACCTCTCACATTTTCATAAGACAAAAATCTCACAGAAAATGCACTTGGTGTATTTTTTTGTTTGTTTGTTTGTTTTTTTTTAATGCAAACAAATACAAGAATGTTTATTATCAGCATTTTATAAAATAAAAGTATAAAATAACCCATCAACTAATGCATAAACCAGAGCTCATGGAAGGAAATTACACTTCACTCTTACTGAGTTAGTAATTTTCCAAAATGTTTTTTTTTGCATTTTTTTTTATTTTTTATTTTTTTCTTATCAGTTACATTTTATTAACTCTGTATCCCAGCCGTGTCCCGATCCCTCATTCCCTCCCAGTCCCTCCCTCCCACCCTCCCTCATCTCCACTGTGCCCCTTTCCAAGTCCACTGATAGGGGGGACCTCCTCCCCATTCATCTAATCCTGTTTTATCAGGTATCTTCAGGACTGGCTGCAAAGCCCTCCTCTGTGGCCTAACAGGACTGCTCCTCCCTTCGGGGGTGGGGAGACCAAAGAGCCAGTCATTGAGTTCCTGTTAGAAATAGTCCTTGTTCCCCTCACTTTGGGAAACCAATTGGTTACTGAGCTACCACAGGCTACATCTGAGTGGAGGTTCTAGGTTATATCCATACATGGTCCTTGGTTGAATGTCAGTCTCAGAAAAGACCCTGTGCCCAGATATATTTGGTCCTTGTGGAGCTCCTATCCTTTCCCCATCAGACTAACTCCCCTTCTTTCTTATGATTCCCTGTACTCTGCCAAAGGTTTGGTCATGAGTCTTTGCATTGAAAACACTGCTAGTTAAGAGTCTTTCAGATGCGCTCAGTAGACTCCTGTCTTACATTCAATGCTCATCCCATCTGTCTTTCTAAATGAGGATTGATCATCTTACCCCATGTCCGCTCAATTGATTATCTTTTTTAGGTGTATAGATTTCATTATGTTTATCATATCTTATAGGTCTATATAAGTGAGTATATCGCATGTTTGTCTTTCTCCTTCTGGGATATTTCACTCAGAATGATCTTTTCTAGATCCCACCATTTGCCTGCAAATTTCATGATTTCCTCCTTTTTGATTGCTGAGTAGTATTCCATTGTATAAAAATACCACAATTTCTGTACCCATTCCACCGTTGATGGACATCTGGGTTGTTTCCAGGTTCTGGCTATTACAAATAGAGCTGCTATAAACATGGTTGAGCAAGTGTCCTTTTTGTGTACTTGAACAAACTTTGGGTATATACCTAGCAGTGGTATAGCTGGGTCTGGAGGAAGCACTATTCCTATTTGTCTTAGAAAGCGCCAGATAGCTTTCCAGAGTGGTTGTACCAGTTTACATTCCCACCAGCAGTGGAGCAGGGTTCCCCTTTCTCCACAACCTCTCCAGCATGTGTTATTGCTTGAGTTTTTCATCTTGGCCATTCTGATGGGTGTAAGGTGATATCTCAGGGTCGTTTTGATTTGCATTTCCCTGATGGCTAAAGAGGATGAGCATTTCTTTAAGTGTTTTTCTGCCATTCGATATTCCTCTGTCGAGAATTCTCTGTTTAGCTCTGTTCCCCATTTTTTAATTGGATTCCTTGGATTGCTGCTTTTCAGCTTCTTTAGTTCTTTGTATATACTGGATATTAGTCCTCTGTCAGATAAAGGGTTAGTGAAGATTCTTTCCCAATCTGTAGGCAGTCGTTTTGTTTTGATGACGGTATCCTTTGCTTTACAGAAACTTTTCAGTTTCATGAGGTCCCATTTATTGATTGTTGCTCTTAGAGCCTGTGCTGTTGGTGTTCTGTTCAGGAAGTTGTCTCCTGTGCCAATGAGTTCTAGGCTGTTCCCCACTTTTTTTTCCAATTGATTTAGGGTATCTGGTTTTATGTTGAGGTCCTTGATCCACTTTGACTTTAGTTTTGTGCAGGGTGATAAATATGGATCTATTTTCATTTTTCTGCATGTAGACATCCAGTTGGTCCAGCACCATTTGTTGAAGATGCTGTCTTTTTTCCATTGAATGGAATTGGCTTCTTTGTCTAATATCGAGTATTCATAGGTGTGTGGATTTATTTCTGGGTCTTCTATGCGGTTCCATTGATCCTCCTTTCTGTTTCTATGCCAATACCATGCAGTTTTTATTACTGTTGCCCTGTAGTACAGCTTGAGATCAGGAATGGAGATACCTCCAGATGATCTGTTGTTGTACAGAATCGTTTTGGAGATTCTGGGTTTTTTGTTTCTCCATATGAAGCTGAGAATCTTTTTTTCAAGGTCTGCAAAGAATTGAGTTGGTATTTTGATGGGAATTGCATTGAATCTGTAGATTGCTTTTGGCAGGATGGCCATTTTCACAATGTTAATCCTACCAATACATGAGCACGGGAGATCTTTCCATCTTCTGATATCTTCTTCGATTTCTTTCTTCAGAGACTTGAAGTTTTTCTCAAACAGGTCTTTCACTTGCTTGGTTAGAGTCACACCAAGGTACTTTATGTTATTAGTGGCTATTGTGAAGGGTGTTGTTTCCCTAATTTCTTTCTCAGCCTTTTTGTCTTTGGTATATAGGAGGGCTTCTGATTTTTTTGAGTTGATTTTGTATCCTGCCACTTTGCTGAAGGTGTTTATCAGCTGAAGGAGTTCTCTGGTTGAATTTTTGGGGTCGCTCATGTATACTATCATATCATCTGCAAATAGTGACACTTTGACCTCTTCCTTTCCGATTTGTATCCCCTTGATCTCCTTTAGTTGTCTTATTGCTCTGGCTAGGACTTCAAGTACTATGTTGAAGAGATATGGGGACAATGGACAGCCTTGTCTTGTCCCTGATTTCAGTGGGATTGCTTTAAGTTTCTCTCCATTGAGTTTGATGTTAGCTATAGGCTTGCTATATATTGCCTTTACTATGTTTAGGTATGTGCCTTGTATCCCTGATCTCTCCAAGACTTTAAACATGAATGGGTGTTGGACTTTGTCAAATGCTTTTTCGGCGTCTAAGGAGATGATCATGTGGTTTTTCTCCTTCAGTTTGTTTATGTAGTGGATTACATTGATGGATTTCCGTATGTTGAACCACCCTTGCATGCCTGGGATGAAGCCTACTTGGTCATGGTGGATGATATCTTTGATGTGTTCTTGGATTCGGTTTGCAAGTATTTTATTGAGTATTTTTGCGTCAATGTTCATAAGAGAGATAGGCCTAAAGTTCTCTTTTTTTGTTGGGTCTTTGTGTGGTTTAGGTATTAAGGTGACTGTGGCTTCATAGAATGAGTTTGGTAGTATTCCTTCTGTTTCTATTTTGTAGAATAGCTTGAGGAGAATTGGAGTTAGCACTTCTTTGAAGGTCTTGTAGAATTCTGTGCTGAAGCCATCTGGTCCAGGGCTTTTTTTGGAGGGGAGACTGTTAATAACTGCTTCTATTTCCTTGGGAGATATAGGGCTATTCAGTCTTTCTACCTGATCTTGACTTAGTTTTGGTAGATGGAATCTTTCAAGAAAATTATCCATTTCATTTAGATTCTCAAATTTTGTGGCATATAGGCTTTTGTAGTATGACCTAATAATTGTTTGGATTTCCTCAATGTCTGTGGTTATGTCCCCATTTTCATTTTTGATTTTGCTGATCTGGATAGTTTCCCTCTGCTTTTTAGTTAGTTTGGCTAAGGGTTTGTCTATCTTGTTGATTTTCTCAAAGAACCAGCTTTTTGTTTCATTGATTCTTTGGATAGTTTTATTTGTTTCTAGTTGATTGATTTCAGCCCTTATTTTGATTATTTCCAGCTGTCTGCTCCTCTTGGGTGTATCTGCTTCTTTTTTTTCTAGGGTTTTCAGTTGGGCCATTAAGTTGTTTGTATGTGATGTCACGAATTTCTTCTTGCAGGCACTTATTGCTATAAATTTTCCTCTGAGCACTGCTTTCAATGTGTCCCATAAATTTGGGTATGTTGTGCCTTCTTTTTCATTGAATTCTAGGAAGTCTTTAATTTCTTTCTTTATTTCTTCCTTAACCCAGCTGTCATTGAGTAGTAAGTTGTTCAGTTTCCATGTGCGTGTCGGCTTTTTGTTGTTTCTGTTGTTGTTGAGGTCGAGCTTTAGTCCATGGTGGTCAGATAGTATACAAGGGATTATTTCAATCCTTTTGTATCTGTTGAGGCTTGCTTTGTGGCCCAGTATATGGTCTATTTTGGAAAAGGTTCCATGCGGTGCTGAAAAGAAGGTGTACTCTTTTGAGTTTGGGTGAAATGATCTGTAGATGTCTATTAGGTCCATTTGATTTAGGGATTCTGTGAGTGCTTTTATTTCCCTATTTGGTGTCTGTCTAGTTGATCTGTCCCTTGGTGAGAGTGGAGTGTTGAAGTCTCCCACTATTAAGGTATTAGGATCAATGTATGATTTAAGCTTTAATAATGTTTCATTTACGAATGTCGGTGCTCTTGTATTTCGGGCATAGATATTCAAGATTGTGATGTCCTCTTGGTGGATTTTTCCTTTGATGAGAATATAGTGGCCCTCCTTATCCTTTTTGATTAACTTGGGTTGAAAGTCTATTTTATTAGATATTAGGATGGCTACTCCAGCTTGTTTTCTGGAACCGTTTGCTTGAAAAACAGTTTTCCAGCCCTTTACTCTGAGGTAGTGTTTGTCTTTGTTGCATAGGTGTGTTTCTTGGATGCAACAGAATGTTGGATCCTGTTTCCTTAACCATTCTGTTAGCCTGTGTCTTTTTATTGGTGAGTTGAGTCCATTGATATTGATAGATAATAGTGACCAATGCATGTTAGTTCCTTTTGTAATGGAGTCGATGATCTAACCCTGTTTCATTGCTTGTTTTCTTTTCATTTTTGTTGGGACATTATCTGTATGCCCTGTTTTCTTGGGTGAATTTGTTTTCATTGGATTGGAGTTTTCCTTCTAGTATCTTCTGTAGGGATGGTTTGCTGTGTAGATATTGTATAAATTTAGTTTTGTCATGGAATATTTTGTTTTCTCCATCTATGTTGATTGAAAGCTTTGCAGGGTATAGTAGTCTGGGTTGACATTTGTGATCTCTTAGAGTCTCCATGATACTTGCCCAGGCCCTTCTGGCTTTCATAGTTTCTGATGAGAAGTCCGGCGTGATTCTGATAGGTCTACCTTCATATGTTACTTGACCTTTTTCCCTTGCTGCTTTTAATATCTTTTCTTTGTTCTGTAGATTTAGTGTTTTGACTATGATGTGACGTGATGTGTTTCTTTTCTGGTCTAGTCTATTTGGAGTTCTGTAGGCCTCTTGTATATTTATGGACATCTCTTTCTTTAAGTTGGGAAAATTTTCTTCTATGATTTTCTTGAAAATATTTTCTGGACCTTGGAGTCTGGAGTCTTCTTTTTCGTGAATTCCTATTATTCTTAGATTTTGTCTTTTCATAGCATCCTTGATTTCTTGGATATTTTGTGATTGGAACTTTTCTGATTTTACTTTTTCTTTGAGAGAAGTATCCATTTCTGCAAGTGTGTCTTCAGCTCCAGAGATTCTCTCTTCCATCTCTTGTATTCTGTTGGTGATGCTTACTTTTGTGGTTCCTGATCTTTTCTCCAAGTTCTCCAGCTCAAGGGTTTTCTCATTTTGTGTTTTCTTTATTGATTCTAATTCTGTTTTCATGCCTTGCACCATTTCTTTCATGTGTTTGAATTTGGATTCCTGTCTCTCTACGATGGCCTCTATTTCTTTTTTCATTTCCTTCTTATATGCCACTAATTTTTCCTCTACTTGTGTATCTATTTGTTTGGCTATGTTTGCCTGTGTTTCTTTAAGGATATTGTCTATTTCTTCTTTCTTTGCCTCCAATTGACTGGCCATCTCTTTGAAAGACTTGTTCATTTCCTCCTTATGAGCCTCAAATATTTGGGCAAGCATGGCTTTAAAATCATTTTCCTGTGCTTCTGCTGGATTGGTGTATCCATCGATTTTGGGGTTTGCTGGTGAAGTCATGATGTCCTGGTTTATGTTGGAAGTGTTCTTTCGCCTACCTCTGGCCATTGGCTTATCTGAAACCTTCCCTGTTTGTTTTTGGATTCTGCAGATCAGACTGGTGCTGTCTCTCTCTGGTGTCTGGAGAGTTCTTCAGGAAGCTGAGCACTCTCAGCGTGTGCTGAGGACTAGCTGTACCTGTGGGAGGAAAGTACGCAGGCGCAAACGGGGCAAATGCAAGCGTGTGTGTGCGCGCGCGTGTGTGTGTGTCTGTGTGTGTAAGTGTGCGTGGATGTGTTTCTCGAGGGACAGAGTGATGGCTAATGTTGAACCCTTGAGTGTGTGGGAGGGGCTCTGCACTGTATATGTCGCAGGCGCTAATGATGATCGCAGCACAATTTCTGGCATTAACTGTCTTAGCTCCTCAATCAGGCCCACAGGGCAGGAACTTCAATGTCCCTAGTGCCCCTCTGTTTCCCAAAGTGGGTATGTGGGTGGGAGGGGGGTTCGATGCCTGGCTTCTGATTTAGAAGGACCCAGGATCTGGGGAACTGCAGATTCTCAAGGATGCACTCACTTACAGGCAGGTCTCTTGGCCGAGATCGTGGTATCCGGGGCTCTCTGCTCTCTGGTTTGGCCCTGCTTCTTTGATGTGTTCCGCCAGTTCTGTGCTGCTGTCACTGCCAGGTTCTGAGGTCTTGCTGCAGCTGGAGATTTCAGGGTGGTCACTTCAGCAGGGATGGGGTAACCAGGCTCTCTGTTCTCTGGTTTGGCCCTGGTTAGTCTTAAACTGGAGGGCTGTGGTGCCCCGCCAGTTCAGTGCTGCTCCGCTGCCACGTCCCGCTGTAACTGGAGACTGGGTTGCTAGTCCCAAAGCTTTCTGGGAAGTCCTGGGATCTCTTCGTTGTGCTCTCCAAGCTTGGGAGGCCCAGCGCCTGGTGTGTCCAGGTTGTATGACGTTTCTGCCTGGTTTCGGTGAGTATATAGCGTATTCTCTGTCACTGTGGGATTGGGCGGGTCGTACCGTCAGTGATGGCGATCCTGCGGAGCTAGTATGGTGTCTAGCAGATTCGCGCCCTGGGAGGATGGTGCAGCCGCTGCGCGAATCTGGGACTCCGGGGCACGTACTGCTGGCTTTTGTCTGCCGCTAAAGTGCTTGGGGCTCTGTCTAAGTGGCTGTATACCCCAGGCAGTTAGGTCTGTGCTGAGAAAGATGAGTCCGCTGTGCCGCTGTGCCGAGGAGGAAGGAGGTCTGGGGGAAGGGAGTGCAGCAAGAACAAAGGATCGTTTCTCTCCTTCCCCAAGCAAGTCTCAGGGTGACCGGAGGCCAAAGTTTTCACCTCCTGCGATGTTCTCTGGTGTTCAGAAAGCCTCGCTGTGGTTTTCCTGGGTTGGGGGTCCTTCCATTCTCCAACTCAGAAGATCAGGTATCCCACCGCTCAGAAACTGTGTGTGCTAGTCGCCATCTTGGCTCCGCCTCCCGCACTTGGTGTATTTTAAAATACCATTTATTGAAGCTCTCTAATAAATTTGTTTTTGGTCTACCCAACTATTCATGCCTTAGATCATGCTTTAATTAAACATAATTATTTGAAATCTTTTTCATACAATATATTTTGGTCGTATTCTTTCCTCCAAATCCTCCCAGACTTTTCATCCAGATAGCATAGTAATTTTGCTCTCTTTTACAAAGAAGGCATAGACATATAAAAAAAAATCGTGGAGATTGTTTTGTGTTGACTAATTACTCCTGAACACGAGGCCTGCTCTGAAGTGTGGTTGATATACCAGGTGTCTCTATTGAAGAAAACTGCTTCCCCCCTCCCCCCTTTCCTAGTAGTTATCAATTACAAACAGCTTCTTGGTTAAGGGTGAGACTGTGCCTACTTCCTCTTTTTAGTACTTGGATTATAGTGAAACTGCTACAAGAAAATATAGGCAGTATCAGCAAGATATGCTAGGGCAATAGTGACACAAAACTTGTGGAAGTAACCAACCAATATCTGACTTGAGTGTAGGCTCATTCCATATACCTGACACTTCTTAAGTGACCAAGAACTTGAAACTAGATAACCCAGGGACTTAAAACCAAATACTACTGGTTTAAAAAAAAGAAAAGAAAGTGTAGTGGTAAAATGACTCCTAATGATATGTAGCTTTACACGTAGATCAGTGCCTTGTTCAGCTATCATCAGAGAAGCTTCCTCCTGCAGTAGATTGGAATATAAAAACCCACAGCCAGACATTACACAGAGAATGAGAGACTTTGGGACACTCAATGCTAAATGTTACATCTTCCTCAAATAGCTCTCCTCAGATCTCAGGGAACCACACAGAAGTGGAGGCAGAAAGAGTCTAAGAACCAGAGAGGATGGAGGACAGCAAGAAAACAAGACCCTCTGAATCAACAACAGCAAAGATCATATGAGCCCACAGAAACTGAAGCAGCATGCATAGGCCCTGCATGGGTCTGCACCAGGTCCTCTGCGTATGTATAACGGCATCCATTTTATTGTTCTTATGGGATTCTTCAGAGTAGATCTCTGATTCTTGTACCTTCTCTTGGGCTCTTTTGCTTCTGTTGGTTTGTTTTGTCTGCTTTAATGTGATAGCTTTTATCTTATTATGTTCTACTTTTTAAAAATTTTTTATTTAACTTTTATTAATTACACTTTATTCATTTTGTAGCCCCCCATAAGCCCCTCCCTCTTCCGCTCCCAGTCCCACCCTCCCCCCCTTTCTGCATGCATGCTCCCCCCCAAGTCCACTGATAGGGGAGGTCCTCCTCTCCTTCTTTCTGATCTTAGTCTATCAGTTCTCATCAGAAGTGGCTGCATTGTCAGGGTTCTAGGTTATCTCCATGAATAGTCCTTGGTTGGAGTATGAGTCTCTGGGAAGTTCCTGTGTTCAAATTTTCTTATTCTGTTGCTCTCCTTGTGGAGTTCCTGTCCTCTCCAGCTCTTACTATTTCCCACTTCTTACATAAAATTCCATTCACTCTGCCCGACAGTTGGCCATCAGGCTCAACATCTGCTTTGACAGTCTGCACAGCAGAAGCTTTCAGAGGCCCTCTGTGGCAGGTTCCGAGGTTGTTTCCTGTTTTCTTCTTCTGGCTTTAATATTAAAAAAAAAAAAAAGCCAAAACAAAAACAAAAAACGTAGCTACTAGAGTGAAGGGTAACAACTTCACTTTCACTTTGTTCTGCTGGGAGAGGCAAAATTAGTGTGATACTGTGTATATCAATCACTATAGGACAGGCCTTGTTTTCAACAGTAGTTGACTAACATAATGAACTACACAGTTTTTTGAGTGCTTTTATTTTATTATATATATATATATATATATATATATATATATATATATATATATATTGGTCTTGAGTATGGTTTTATTTGTGAGGTTCTAGGATTGTTGTGGTAGTGGCCTTTGTTTGGTTTTTGAGAAAGTGCTTAAAGTTGGGTGAGTAGGCAGAAGCAGAGAATCTAGAAGGACTCAGTGAAGGGAAAGAATATGATCAAATAAATCAAAATTGCTTTAAATGAAAAAGTAAAATAAATGGAAAATATAGGCAATACTATCCATTCTGTAAATGTACAGAAATGCATTATGGATAGAATTGAATTTGCCCAGAGGTAAGGCCAACAATTGACAAGTGGGGCTTCATAGAATGAAAAGCTCTACATACCTAAAACAAAACAAAACAAAACAACAACAACAACAACAACAACAACAAACAAAACTAGGTGAAGAGGAAGGCCACAGAATGCAAGGAAGTCTTTGCCAGCTACATATCATACAGAGTATAAATAACCAAAATATATAGAGAAAACACACACACACACACACACACACAAACAAACAAACGAACAAAACAAAAGTCTAAAAAACAAATGACTCATTAAGAAATGGACCTTGTGCAAATCAAAACGACCCTGAGATTTCACCTTACACCCAGCAGAATGGCTAAGATCAAAAACTCAAGTGACAATATATGCTGGAGACTTTTTGGAAAAAGGGGAACCCTCCTCCACTGCGGGTGGAAATGTAAACTTGTACAACCACTTTGGAAATCAATCTGGCACTTTCTCAGACAGTTAGGAATAGTGCTTCCTCAAGACCCAGCCATACCACTCCTAGACATATATCCAAAATATGTTCAAGTACACAACAAGGACATTGCTCAACCATGTTCATAGCACCTTTATTCGTAACAGCCAGAACCTGGAAACGGGTTCCCTCAACGGAGGAATGGATACAGAGATTGTGGTACATTTACACAACGGAATACTACTCAGCAATTAAAAACAAGGAAATCATGAAATTTGTAGGCAAATGGTGGGATGTAGAAGAGATCATCCTGAGTGAGGTATCCCAGAAGCAGAAAGACACACACAGTACATACTCACTTACAAGTGGATACTCGACCTATAAGATAGGATAGGCATACTAAAATCTGTACACCTAAAGAAGATAAACATGAAGGAGGTCCCAGGGTAAGAGGATCAATCCTCACTTAGAAAAACAAATGCGATGGAGATTGGAAGTAGGAGAAAACAAGTAACAGGACAGGAGCCTACCATAGAGAGCCTCTGAAAGACTATCTAGCAGTGTATCAAAGCAGATGCTGAGACTCATAACCAAACCTTGGGCAGAGTTCAGGTAATCATATGAAAGAAGGGGAAGTTAGTAAGACCTGGAGAAGATAGGAGTACCACAAGGACCAAATATAGCTGGGCACAGGGGTCTTTTTTTTTTTTCTGAGACTGATACTCCAACCAAGGACCATGTATGGATACAACCTAGAACCCCTGCTCAGACATAGCCCATGGCAGCTTAGCATTCAAGTGGGTTACCCTAGTAAGAAAAACAGGGACTGTCTCTGACATGAACTCAGTGGCTGGCTCTTTGACCTCCTCCCCACCCCATCGAGGGAGGAGCAGCATTGCTAGGCCACAGAGGAGGACATTGCAGCCAGTCCTGATGAAACTTGATAAACTAGGGTCAGATGAAAGGGGAGTAGGACCTCCACTATGAGTGGACTTAAAGAGGGGCATGCGAGGAGATGAGAGAGGGTGGGATTGGGAAGGAATGAGGGAGGGGGCTACAGCTGAGATGCAAAATGAATAAACTGTAAGTAATATAATAATAATAATAATAATAATAATAATAATAATAATAAGAAATGGGCCTTGGTCAAGATCAAGCTATACCACTCCTAGGCATATATCCAAAAGATGCTCAAGTATACAGCAAGGACATCTGCTTGACCATGTTTGTAGCAGCTTTATTTGTATTAGCCAAAATCTGGAAACAACCCAGATGCTCCTCAGTGAAGGAATGGATACAGAAATTGTGGTTCATTTACACAATAGAATACTACTCAGCAATTAAAAACCAGGAAATGATGAAATTTGTAGGCAAATGGTGGGATCTAGAAAAGATCACCCTGAGTGAGGTATCCCAGAAACAGAAAGACACACATGGCATATACTCACTCACCTCCCCCTCAGGAGGGTGCAGCTTTACCAGGCCACAGAGGAAGACAATGCAGCCAATCCTGATGAGACCTGATAGACTAGGGTCAGAGGGAAGGGGAGGAGGACCTCCCCTATCAGTGGACTGGGGGAAGGGCATGGGTGGAGAAGAGGGAAGGTGGGTTGGATTGGGAAAGTACAGTTGGGATACAAAGTGAATAAACTGTAATTAACTAAAAATTAAAAAAAAAGAGATAGGAAGCAAATTTGATCAAGGGAACAGTCGTTGGAAAAGTATGCTTTTAAAAGTGGTTTTTAAAAATAAAGTACCAAACGTTAAAAAAAAATGGGCCTTGTTATAGAAACAGACACATTAATCAATGAAATTGAATCAAAGACCCAGAAGTTAATCCACACACCTATGGACAGTGATTTTTGACAAAGAAACCAAACTCATTTACTGTTGGTAGGATTGCAAACTAGGGCAGTTACTGTGGAAATCAATGTGGAGGGTTCTCAAAAAGCTATATCTACCATTTGACCCAGCTATAGTACTCCTTGGCATATTCCCAATGGACATGACATCCTATTCCACAGATACTTGCTCAGCCATATTTGTTGCCATATTCACAATTGCTAGGAAATGAAATTATGTAAATGTTCTTCTGTTTTTTTTTATTTCCTTCACTTTTTGTTTGTTTGTTTGGCTATTTATTTGTTCATTTATTTATATTTTATGTGCATTGGTGTTTAGCCTGCCTGTGTGAGGGTGTCAGATCTTAGAATTACAGACAGTTGTGAGCTGTCATGTGGGTGCTGGGAATTGATCATGGGTCTTCTGGAAGAACAGTCAGTGCTCTTAAACTCTGAACCATCTCTCTAGTCCCTTCTTTTGTTTTTTTGAGGAAAAGTTTCATGTATCCCCTGGTCTACTTACTGTATAGCCAAAGCTATCCTTAAACTCCTGATCCTCCTTCTGTAGCCTCCCAAGTATCGCAGACATGTGCTGTCACACCTGGCTCATTATTCCATTTTTTACTGATTTTAGCTGTCCTTCCTTCTTTGTTCTTTTTTTTTTTTTTTTTTTCTGGACAAGTTTTCACTGTGTAGTCCTGGCTGTTGTGAAACTCACTCTGTAGATGAGGCTGGCCTTGAGCTCCCAGTGATCCACCTGCTTCTGCCTCCTGAGTGCTGAGATTAAAGGTGTGCATTTATTTTTTGCACGTTCTTTTGTCTCTCTGTGAAATTTTCTGATAAATTATTAAAATGTTTGTGTTCTCTGGAAACTCACTGAATTTCTTTGAAATAGTTGCCGAATATTCTCTGGAAGTTTTCTCATACTGGTAATGCTCTAATAAAATACCTTCTGTTGTTTTATTAGGTGAAGTCACAGTTTCTTGAATCTTTACTTTGTCAGCATGGATATCATCTGGACAGTTGAAGATCAGATATTTATTCCAATCTTCATAAGCTGAATTTGTGCCTTTCTTTAAAAAAATTGCCTATTTTCGGTGACTGTAGTCACTTTCATTATTTCAGTACTGGATGACACTGTGGCCCTCATATGTTAAAAGTTTCATTTGGATTACTTTTATTGTTTCAGTACTAGATGAAACTAATCCTGTTTGTCCCAACTACACTATTGTTGTTCAGAATAAGTGAAAAAAAAAATAGAAACAGTAGCCCCAGAAACCTCTCTATAGGACTGGCATCACCCAGGCACCTTGCTCAATGGTTCCTAGTCTATGGTCAGATAATAAAGATTTTTGCCTGACTCTAGGCAGTCATCATGGATGAATAAGGTGTAGGCTCACATGCAGCACGTGTAGCCACCAAACTGTATCACAGGGTGGGCCTGCAGGCCTTTGCCTCCAACAGAAGACTGGATTTAGACTGCTTCTATCCAAAAGTACGTAAGTCTCTTTCTCATGCTGGAGCCTGTCTGACAGGTCTATCTGAGCTCTGGCCTATATGCGGCAACTTCAGGTTTTTTTTTTTAATTTTAAAAATTTATTTATTTTTTTTATTAATTACAGTTTATTCACTTTGTATCCCAATCGTAGCCCCTTCCCTGGTCCCCTCCCAATCCCACCCCCTCTCCCTCTTCTCCACCCATGCCCCTCCCCCAGTTGAGGTTTTCTGATTGTTGCTTGTTGCTACCATGGCAGCCTGGCACTATGGACAGATAACCAGACCTACATTATACTTTGTGCTTTGCCCTTCAGTGAGAGGAGTTCTGCTTTCTACTCTGTCACTGGTATTGGAGCCAGACACTTGATCCAGGGCAGTTACAGTGGCTCAGTTCATAGGTATGAATTGGCCTCTTGGTAGGAGTTTTAAGCTTTAAGCAACAGTGTTTCACTGTGCCTGGAATGGCACTGCATCCCGGGCCTATTATAACTCTGTCCTCACAAGTTAATAGTGTCGCTTTCTGTGCTGCCAGTTGGAGAGGGGATGATGCAGGCAACTCTTTTCTTTCTCTTTCTTTGACGAGATATTTCATTTTCTTTTACTAATAGCAGGCATCATGGGTCCATACCTGATTTTCTTCGATCTCCTGAAAGGACTGTGAAGAGCTATTCAACCTGGTGCGCTTGTGTGGAGAAAGCACCAGATGATTTTGACTGGCTGACATCTCGTGCTAATTTATCTATCAGCTTTTCAAACCTACTACCTTTCAATAAAAGTATTTTGTTCTGCCTCCTCTTTGCTTCAAATAATCAGACAGATATTTGCCACTACTGCTTCAGTAAATGCCTGCATGAAACAAGTGAGTCACTCAAAGCAAGCTCTGACTGGCAGGGATGTTGAGTTCCTAGAGAACCTCTGAATAGTTTATGCAGTGGTGATCCTGTGAAGATGGGCCTTTCTGAAGTTAAAAATAAAACCTGTCCTGTTATTTGCCTGTTAGGCTATTGGATTCTCAGCCTACAATGATCACAAAGTTCTTGGTCCTACATGGCTTCTCCAAAGCTGCATAGAAGAACATATAAACAGGCTAAGTTTACCCCAAAGCATACTGTTCTTAGTAATGTTAGTTTTTCACCCCTCCCTTTAGATTACTATATGCCTTTAAAAAATTTCTAGAATTCAGAAAAAGTTACATTTTACACTTTTTCCCCAGTGTTCGTTATTGCTTTTATGGAGGAGTGGATTTTCTAAGGCCTCACTTTATGATTCAAGAAGTCAGTTTTTCTCAGAGCACACTTGAATCGTTTTGAAGCTCCCCTTCCCAGACCCACCTTACTATAAAAAGGAAAGTTACAGAAAAGAGGTAGTATAGATATGAGTGCTGGTCTATAGGTATCTGCTTATCTTTTGTAGATGAGGTCTCCCGAAGACTCCCTTTTTCTGCAATAGTATGTGTATTAGACTTTGAAATGCCACCACTTTATACATAAACTGACTTGAATTAATATAGTATGCATTTGAGGGTATATTAGTGTTATTTATTGGATTGGATGCATGAGAATAAATACTGTCATCAACAATTATACCACATATTAATGAGAAGCTGTTATTAAACATGAACATTATTAGTAGATTTATTGAGTTTAACTAGGGTATAAATGATAATTATTATGGTGTCTAGGTAATGGTCTTGGTTCTATTACAGTGCTGTTTAAGGTAATGTTTAGGTGCTAGATTTCTCTTTTTTTTCTTTTTTTTATTTTTTATCAGTTACATTTTATTAACTCTGTATCCCAGCCGTGTCCCGATCCCTCATTCCCTCCCAGTCCCTCCCTCCCTCCCTCATCTCCACCGTGCCCCTTTCCAAGTCCACTGATAGGGGGGACTTCCTCCCCATTCATCTGATCCTGTTTTATCAGGTATCTTCAGGACTGGCTGCAAAGCCCTCCTCTGTGGCCTAACAGGACTGCTCCTCCCTTCGGGGGTGGGGAGACCAAAGAGCCAGTCATTGAGTTCCTGTTAGAAATAGTCCCTGTTCCCCTCACTTTGGGAAACCAATTGGTTACTGAGCTACCACAGGCTACATCTGAGCAGAGGTTCTAGGTTATATCCATACATGGTCCTTGGTTGAATGTCAGTCTCTGAAAAGACCCTGTGCCCAGATATATTTGGTCCTTGTGGAGCTCCTATCCTTTCCCCATCAGACTAACTCCCCTTCTTTCTTATGATTCCCTGTACTCTGCCAAAGGTTTGGTCATGAGTCTTTGCTTTGAAAACACTGCTAGTTAGAGTCTTTCAGATGCGCTCAGTAGACTCCTGTCATACGTTCAATGCACATCCCATCTGTCTTTCTAAACGAGGATTGATCATCTTACCCCATGTCCGCTCAATTGATTATCTTTTTTAGGTGTATAGATTTCATTCTCTTTCATTCTCCAGGTTCTCTGTTCCCCAGAAAGTCTATATGTTCTTGACATCATTATGTTCAAAATACACTTTGTTAGGGTGTACTAAGGCCTTTGCTAGTTCAAAGACTTTGTATTACAAGGTTGTTTTGCAAGGTTAAAAGGCAGAGATCCAGAGGCAGGCTGGTCTCTGTGAGTTTGAGGCTATCCTGGTCTACAGAGTGAGTTCCAGGACAGCCAGGGCTATCCTTAGAAACCCTGTCTCAAAAAAAAAAAAAACAAAAAACAAAAAACAAAAAACAAAAAACAATCAATGATCTTTTGCTTAATGATGCATATTAAATCTACATAGGAGCATACTACGGTTTTCTATAAATGTGCCTTCTTTGCCTTCCTGTTGAAGCTTGCACACATCTCTTCTTGTTCCCCACCCCATTCCATTTTCAGCTGGAGCTGCCAGTTCCAAGAGCTACTCAGGTCATCGCAGCCTCCACCACATGTCTTGCTCAAAGGCAGGCACCACCTGCTATATTGGGTTTCTACAAAGGCAGTTGCCCTTAAATTTTTCTTCTGCTAAGAAATGTTATCCAGTACTTGTTGAGAGCCCTTGGCACAAACGTTTGCTTCCTTCAATTTGGGAACTGGACAGTGTGAACAAGTGAATGCATCAGATATAAATATCACTTTAGAGTTGACAGTACCCAATGTTGCATGAACAGATAAAGGGAGAGCCAGAAATATCAAAGGAATTCCAAAGGAAATGCTTTATGTGTTGGTATTAAAATCACTTTAGTTATTTTATGTGTACAAATGGTTCATTTGCTCAAGAAGCTTTTGGTTCATTATAACAGTAAATATCAGTAAAAATGTGACAAATGTATTTGAACACAGTTATTAAAATATTTCTGTATCCTTACTCCCCTGTTTGCCTCTCATAAAATGAAATAAGCTCTATTCTAATTCAATTGAAACAAAATTCTAAGTGAAGTTTCAAGAGTAATTTATAAACTCACACTTAAATTCTTCAGTCAAGCAACCAAAATTCTTTAACAGGCTTCTTTCACACAGTTCTGTCATCTTACCATCTTCAAAATTGCTACTTTAACTAACATTGATCCTGTGCCAGCCTGCCATCATATTGCATCCTCCACTCAAAGCAGTATAAAAATAGAAGTGTCATGGGGGCACTGGGAAGCAGAAGACTTCTTGGTGGCAGGGGATGAGACAGTGTGTGGAGAGATGATACCAAAGAACTGGGCATTGGTCAGAAAGGCATACTTGAAATTTTTCAGTTTTGGCTCTCTCTAAAATGGTGTCAAAGAGCAAAGAAAATATAGAGAGATTTGTTTTGTATTGAGTACTTTAATTCATGACATTAAATATCCTTATTCTGACTATTGTGTGGAGGGAAATTTAAAGTATATTGCCGGATCCATTGGTCACATGTCTCTAGTCAAATTCCATGTGCTAATTGGACTCTTAAATATTCAGACTGAAAGTATGTGTGTCCTAGAAACCAAGTAAAATAACAGTGTGTTGCTAAGCTAAAAGAAAGAGCTCCATTTTTGCCATTTGGCATGGAGCACAATATGTTGAATTACTCCTTTGCTTCTTGAACATTTGGTTGGAAATTCCCTTATTGAGGCAACTGTGATGTCAGCATATCTCCTGACCTTCTATTGAAGTACAACTATAGATTTTCATGCATTGAGTTGAATGAAAACATCATGGGCATACTTTATAAACTCCCTAGTAACAGATGTCCTGTGTGATAAGAATAATTTTGTATTTGCATTGCACACTTCAAATTTACCATGACTGCAATGACTGTACTGTAACTTGGTCCTTTTAACAACAGTGTGACTAGATAATTACTATTAGCTCCCATTTATTTAAGACCAAGACAGAGGATTGGTTCAGTCTGCCAATTCACATTAGCACCCTTTTTGGAACAGCTGAAGACTACTAGCTAGATGTTTTAATTTCCAGCTTCAGTCTTAATATCAATTTTTTTTTTCCATTTCGATGGTTACAAGATGAGGGTGAAAAGATCTTACCCAGTCTCTACATCATTTGTGTTTCTGCTTCAAACCTTTGTTGTTGTTTTTGTTCTTTCTTCAAACATTTTGTAACATTTCTTGCTCTACTATGAGAATATTAAGTTGCTTCAGCAGGGTCCACTTCACAATGCATTTCCTTCCAATCACTACCCCCTGAAGCTAATTTTTTGGACTATACTTGTGATTTGAATTTTGAGTTTCAATTTATATTTAATTGTATAGCTTTATTTTTATTACATAAATATTATTTTAACTAAAACATAAACTATAATTTGGGAATATCTAGGAGTAGAATTCCTGGGTATAACTTTAAATTCCTCTTAAAGATTTATTTAGTCAGGTGTGATTGTGTACACCATACTCGAGGCAGAGGCAGGGGCAGAGGCAAAGGCAGAGGCAGAGGCAGAGAGGCAGAGAGGCAGAGAGGCAGAGAGAGAGGCAGAGAGAGAGGCAGAGAGAGGCAGAGGAGAGGCAGAGGAGAGGAGGCAGAGGAGAGGAGGCAGAGAGGCAAAGAGAGAGAGAGGCAGAGGAGAGGCAGAGGCAGGTAGATCTCTATATATTTGAGGAAAACTTAGTTTATATACAGAGTTTCAGGCTAACAAGTACAACATACTGAGATAATGCGGACCTATCTAAAAAAAGAGTAAGAAAAATGATTTGTTTTCTTTAAATTACATGTGTGTGTCCGTGCTTTGGTACATGCATAGGGGTACAGTAGAAGGCCAGAAAAGGTGTTAAAACCCTTGAATATGGAGATATAGTTTGTTATACCGAAAGAAGTACAAGGACTTGAAACATACTATTAAACTATTTATTAAAAAGACCTTATAATATGTATATATATTTTTTACATTATTTTACTCTTTCATACCTGAGATTTTATTGGCTGAGGAACGAGTACACAAACACTTCAATTACTTTATTATTATTTATTTTTATTCTTTTTATTTTTATTAATTACAGTTTATTCACTTTGTATCCCCCCATACCTCCCTTCCTCCTC
Organism: Meriones unguiculatus; assembly: GCF_030254825.1. NCBI lineage: Eukaryota > Metazoa > Chordata > Mammalia > Rodentia > Muridae > Meriones > Meriones unguiculatus. The sequence continues at coordinate 13,958,265 of NC_083369.1, read as the reverse complement.
CCCTCCCAATCCCACCCTCCCTCTTTCTCACCCTTGTCCCTCTCTCAGTCCACTGAAAAGGGAGGTCCTCCTCCCCTTCCCTCTGATGACACTTCAATTCTTAACACAAGGACCAAACTTTGAAGTCATACATTGTGTTCACAGACATAAATGAAGAGCCACATGTTGTCTCTTTGAATTTACTCCAGTGATGTTCCAGCCTCAAATTTGACAAGTTTTTCTTAAGACCTCACATAACAATCAAATATTCATAATCCTCAATTCTGCCAACCCACATTTTATGTCACCTACAGTACATACTCAAAATTTCCATCTTTCACAGCACATTATCACAAGTGTTAGGAAAATGGACTGCAATGACCAGAGATGATACAGTTTTGACAGTGCAAGGACCAAGAAGTGGTTTTTTTAGGAAACAGTTCTGCTACAAACATGAGACTGGATATAACTAAAAAATATTCCAGACACAACTGCATGACTGAGACTCCAAATTGCCGTTTATTTTGCTTTGTATTGTAGAATATAAAACTAGCTAGCCCCTTCTACAGAATGTTTTGGTGACCCCAGAGACAGTCACAGTATCTCCTGATTCAGTATCCTGATATTTTCTGGTTGTACAAAAATATGTGGATTTTAGACATTAGGATAAACATACTAAAATCTGCACACCTAAAGAAGCTAAGCCAGAAGGAGGACCCTGGGTCAGATGATCATTCCTCTCTCAGAAAGACAAACGGGATGGACACTAGAAAAAGGAGAAAACAGGAAACAGGACAGGAGCCTACCACAGAGGGACTCTGAAAGACTCTTCCCAGCACGGTATCAAAGCAGATGCTGAGACTCATAACCAAACTTTGGCCAGAGTGCAGGGAATCTTACGGAAGAAGGGGGAGATAGAAAGACCTGGAGGGGGCAGGAGCTCCACAGAGAAAGCAACAGAACTGAAAAATATGGGCACAGGGGGGTCTTTTCTGAGACTGATACTCCAACCAAGGACCTTTCATGGATATAACCTGGATAACCTAGAACTCCTGCTCAAATGTAGCCCATGGTAGCTCAGTATCCAGCTGGGTTCCCTAGTAAAGGGAACAGGTCTTTCTCTGACATGAACTCAGTGGCTAGCTCTTTGATCACCTTCCCCTGTGGGGGGGAGCAGCTTTGCCAGGCCACAGAGGAGGACAATGCAGCCAGTCCTGAGCTAGTCCTAAGCTAGGGTTAGATGGAAGGGGAGGAAGACCTCCCCTATCAGTGGACTTGGAGAGGGGCATAGGAGGAGATGAGTTAGGGAGGGTGGGATTAGTAGGGAATGAGGGAGGGGGCCACAGCTGGGATACCAAATGAATAAACTGTAATTAATATAAAAAATTAAAATATTTATTTATTTATTTAGAGTACTGTAGCATCACCAGAACTTATTTCTGCATTTCCTGTGATGTATGTGTTTATATTGTGTTTATAATACAATCCTGAGTTTGTAATGTTACATTTTTAAATGTATACATCTTGATCCTACAATATATTTTATACCCCATTCACAGCAAAACTGTCTTTGCAAAAAATAAAAATTCAGTTAAACAAAACCCAAACAAAACAACCAGCAAATGATTTAACCTCTTAACAATTATTTACACTAAAAAACGGGATGAAGTCAGACTCCCCACCTTCCACCTCTTAAAAATGTTTTTAGAGCTACTGAAAATCTCGCATTTACAAAATAGCTAATAAAACTATTCCTCTGTATTATACAAGAAGGGAAACAGTGACCACTGACAGACATGCTGGATGGTTAGTCAGACTTGGCTTTTTTCTCTTCTCCTTGAGAGGCTGGACTCTGGTTCTCCATCTCTCCGTTTTCTGCAGGCAGATCTCCAGTTTTATGGTCAGTCACTTCACTCTGTTTGCCCTTTGCTCCCCTCGTCCCTTTTGTTTGCACTTTTTTGTCTGATGATTTATTCTTTCCTGAAGCCTTTTACGGCTGCGCATTCACCTTGGTGGGGGCGGGCTTGGCCAACAGCCTCGCCAAGTTATACTTGGGCTCTGTCTAGTCTGCTTTTTCTGAGCTAAACTTCCTCTTGTGCCCCATGATGGTTCAGGGTAGGAGACACAGGCAACGCCAAGCCTGCCAAAGAGCTGCTGCACTGCCTAGCCACCACTGCATGAACTGCTCATATATTACATTTTTCATAAACTTTTTTTCGTCTGGCTAATGGCACTTCCTCCGAGAACCAAAGACCACCTAACCAAACCTCCAATACTTGGCATGAGAATCCCTCTCTTGAGTTGTTGGTCAGGGCTGTCTAAAAATCTTCCCAAACATACAGTCTATTGGAGCAATCTTTGGTAACCATCCAGAAGGTGAAGGTAAGTTTCTATTGCTGATGATATAATGTATTTCAGAAACAGGGCCTAGAAGTCCCTGAGCTAGAATTGACTTTCATGTCCCCCCCCTGAGGACTAGATTTCATGTTACCAGAAGGCATCATGTAAGCTTTCAAAGGAGGGAGGCAATCAACAGTCCTACCAAGCTATGACAACTCTGTCAATGACCATCATGGCATACTAACTCTTAGGATGTACACTTACCTTGGAGGAAACCAACAGCTTTAACTGGACTTACGACACACTCAACAAAAGAGATACTATGCTTGATACTGGCAATCTAACCAATTACTCAGTGCTAGTGATGTCATGATTATTAAAGGAGAATCCATAACCATTAATTTACTAAACCAACACCATCTCTCACATCTACCTATAAACATTTATCTTTATTCTCACAGATAAATGTAGTTCTCACCCTTCATCAAGGAGTTCTCACCCTTCATCAATGGAGACCATTACCACAATCAACCAAAATGCAGAGCTATGGAATCAAGTCCCAGTGTACACATTTACAAAACACTCTTACACCTAAATCTCATGGAACATTGTGGAAGGGGGGCTGGAAAGACCATAAGAGCCTGAGCATCAAGGAGTTTGTTGTGAGATTGTGTCTCTCAGTAACAGCAGAAGGTATACCCATAAAGTTCACAATATGACTACCGAAACATGAGATGAACAAGGATGTCACCAGTGAAATGCTAAACTTGTCAGGGAACAAAGGACAGGAGGCCTAATCCCAACCCAAAGAACTATAAGCAACCATGGAAAGCTGGGAGCAGGAGAGGAGGTCTTCCTCGGGGAAGAGCACAACAATTGGTTGTTCAGTGTCAAATTGTCAGCTCTGAAAACATACATACAGATAATAGCGTAAGTAGTCAACAGCTTATATTTAGGAATATGTGTACATACAAGTATACATGCAATAACAAATACTCATGCAATAACAATTAGTAAAAAGAGAGGCCATAAATTTGAAGGAATGTGGGGAGGTGTATATGGGCAGACTTGGTGAATGGACATGAGAAGTGCTGTAAATAATTTATAATATTAAAAATTAAAAAAAACATTAAACAATAAAACTAGACAAAACTCCACAAAAACAAAGAAATGGGTTTCATCATGATATCTTCATGCATATTTGTCATTATAATTTGTTCTCATTCATTCCCTTCCCCTAAAGTCCTCCCCTATACTATTAGCCTCCTTCTAGGTAATTCCCATTCTTCCCCCAGTTAGTTCCCATTCTGCTCTGTTTCTTACCTTTAATAAGATCTCTTGCTCCCACTTATGATCCTCTCTCTAGTTTCATGTCATAAACAGACACGCACACACACACAATTTTAATGAATGTGTGTGTGCATAGGGGTGTGTGCACATGTGCACATGAGTTGAAGTACCTATGGAGGCCAGAGGCATTGGAGTCCCCTGGATCTGAATTTAGAGACAGTTGTGGGCCACCTGACATGGGTGCTGAGAATCAACTTGGGTCCTCTGCAAGAACAGTACATATACTTTACAACTGATCTTAACCGCTATTAACCACTCATTTCTATAGCCACCATATATATGATTTCAAACATAGGTTCCATGTAGGAGAGAAAATGTAATATTTGCTTTTCTGAGTCTAGCTTACTTTATGACAATCATTTCTAGTTTTACTTATTTTTGTTCAAATGTTGTGATTTCGCTTTTCTTTATGAGTGTCTAAAATTTGATTCTGCACACACATTTTTATTGCAGCACTTTTTGCAATAACTAAATATATGTTGCTAACTTAGGAAATGTAATATAAAAGGAAATGTAATACATAAGCAGTGAAGTTTTATTCAGCCACAAAGCTTCATTCAGCCAGTCAGCCAAGAATGAAATAGTATCATTTTCAGGGAAATGGATACAATAGACAATCATCAAAATGAATGAAATAAGCAAAACTTAGAAAAATAAGTACTCCATGTTTTCTCTCACATATAGAGACTTAATAGCAGAGGAGTATTATTAAGGAAGGAGACTAAGAAGGGGGACTCAAAAGAAGGCAATGGGCTGAATATGATGAAAATATATATCCTTGTATAAAATGCCTCTAATATATTATTTTTGTATAATTAATATATGTTCCTATGGAGAAACTTCTGGCAAGGTAATGTCGTTTATCCAACTGTGAAAATAGTTTTGTGGTTCTTTAAAACAATCGGAAACCTAACATTGACAGAATCGGCATACCTCAAGTAAAAACAGGAACAAAAACATATTTTGCATAATAACCTTTGATAATTTGCATACCCCCCAAAATGAAAACAGGAACTCAAACATTTTTGCATGATAACTTTTGTGTCAGTCAAAAGGTTGACATTGTATTAATATACAATGAAATATTATCCAGCCATAAAAACAAATAAAATTCTGACATGTATTGCAATGTAAATATTATATATATTGTGTGTGTTGTGTGTAAGTGTGATCACAGTCGGGAGGCTTGAAGACAACTTGTGGAAGTCAATTCTTTTCCTCCATCATGTGCATGGGGCCTGGGTATTGAACTAAGATTGTCAAGCCTGGTGTCAAGTACTTCTACACACTGAGCAATCTCACTTATCCCTTAAATGGGTTTTAAACTTAGTATCCTACTTCAAAAAAGTAAGATAAAAATGCTATAATTCTACATATGTGAAATAAAAAGAATAGGCAAATTTGTAGATACAGAAGAAGATTAGTTAGCCAAGGAGAATGGTGGGAATAAGGTTTGTTGTTTAGTAAATACAGTTTCTATTTGGGAAGATGAAATATTTTGGAAATAGTGTGTAGTCACACGACAATGTCAGTGTAAGTGCTGTTGCTATAATTGTCTCCTGGACATTTTCAGATATTCATTTATTTGAAGTAGAAATTGTTATTTTTCTCTTTATCACATTATCTGTATTCTCTTTCAAAGAAGTTTGCCACAACTTACAATTCCGAAACCAAAAGGCTAAGAGAATTGTTCTTATTTTTTTTTAATAATTCTCTTTATTATCTTACTTCTAGCTTCTGTCTCAAACTATTTGCCAAAACTATTTTCTTCCATTTAACCCTGAGTTACCTACTCTCCTCTTGAGGATTCATCAGTTTCCTACTCAGTCTCTTAAAATAGTCTTAAGAGTTTATGAGGTTTTTTTTTTTTGTAACATTCGTTCTTTTCTTCCTTGAATTTACTAAACATATGCATGAAATTCTTAGGAAGTTACCATTTTTCACAGAGTAAATTTCAAAGGCCTTAGTTTGTGGTTCAGCTAGATCCTTCATGATCTGGCTGTTCTTCACTATTTAACCACATGCTTCCAGTCAATGTCATCCTTAGTTCCAAACATAACAGAACAGTTACAAAGTGTTTACTGTCTGACTCCTCAGTAAGGCTCCTTGAGGGATTGTATCTTACTGATTTATTTGTTATCCAAAGCTAGCACAGTAACTCGCACTTAAAAGGGGCTGAATAAGTGTTTGAACTTAAGTGTTTTCTTACATCACCTTAATAATTTTGAGATTTAAACTTTAAGGGTATCATGTTTCTGCTAGTTAGCACCTTCACTCACAAATATTAAATGGTTATATTCATAATAAAAATAAAAGGCTCCAAATGAACTCTTCTTTTTTATATTTTTATATTTATTATTTTTATATTAATTAAAGTTTATTTACTTTGTATCCCAGTTGTAGACTCCTCCCTCATTTCCTCCTAATCCCACCCTTCCTTCCTCATCTCCTTCCTGCCCCTCTCTAAGTCCATTGATGAGGGAGGTCTTCCTCCTCTTCCATCTGACCCTAGATTATCAGATCTCTTCAGAGCTGGCTACAATGTCCCCTTCTGTGGCCTAGCAAGGAGGTCAAAGACCCAGCCATTGAGTTCATGTCTGAGACAGTCCCTGTTCTCCTAACTAGGGTACCCACTTGGATACTGAGATGCGGTGGGCTATATCTGGGCAGGGGATCTAGGTTATATCCATACATGGTCCTTGGTTGGAGAAACAGTCTCAGAAAAGACCCCTGGGCCCAGATATATTTGGTCCTTGTGGAGCTCCTGTCCTTTCCAGGTCATACTAACTCCCCCTTCTTTCATATGATTCCCTGCACTCTGTGCAAGGTTTGGTTATATGAATCACAGCATCTGTTTTGATACACTGCTAAGAAGAGTCTTTCAGGAGCCCTCTATGGTAGGCTCCTGTCCTTTTTCTTGTTTCTATTTACAAACAATAAAATTGAAGTTAAGTAGTATAATCTACTGTCTGTGTATTCTTACCTTTAATATACACAGAAAGAAAGTTTCTATTGGTTTTGGACTGCAGACTTTGGAGACATATTCCTTGGAGGCTCTGAGTTCGTGAAAGGTACTTTAATTTCCTGCACTAAGCTCGGCTTGCAGTGGAGGCCGCCTTTCTCTCAATGCTCAGGACCTTCTCACATTAACCTGCTCTGACTTCAGCGTCCAATATGCCTTCCACTTGAGCATGCTCAGTAGGTCAGTTAAAGAGATTTTACTAATTTTTTGCAAAATACCGCACATTTGTTGTTCAGACTCAAATTATTCAAAAATTGGATAAATCCCAGATACATAGATCTAAAAAAGTTTCCCTTCATCATGTTCTATGGAAATACAATGTGTGAAAATTTGGTGTAGTGTTATTCAAAAGAGCAAATATGTTTTGTAAATTTGATTCACTGAAAATTATTTCAATACATATTTTTATTTACTTTTTATGTATTTTTAACCTCCATAGATGTTTGTGTACCACATGTGTACCTGGTGTCAACAAAGATCAGAACAGGGTGTCAGGTCCCTTGGAAATGGAATTACAGGTGGTTGTAACCTGGGACTCCAACCTGGGGTCCTCTGTAAGAGCCAGGAATGCCCTTAATTGCTTATTCATCTTTTTAGCCACTGAGACTTATTTTTAAAATGACTATGTGTGTGACTTGTGATATAAATGAAATATTCAATTTAGCACACTGTTAGGATGGTGTATTCAAATAAAATCAATGCCTTGATTTTTTTTTTAAACAGAAAAAAAAGCAACCCTCTATTGACATGACACAAATCAAAAGGAGTTTTCTCATTTTGTTACTTATGAATTGAGGGCACATTGAGCAAGTTAGTTCACCACTCTGGTTCAATTTACTTTCTTTTTTTTTTTTTTTTTTTTTTTAAGACGAATTATGTGTTATCCTTATCTACTCCACATAAATGGTGCTGTGAAAGATTAAATGAAACAATGTATGCCAATTTGAATGTTAGAGATTATAAGAGCCAATTTAAAATCCTTTGGGGGAATAGATTGTTGGTATAAATTTATTGGATAAAATAAGGGATTATTGTTTTGATATTGGTGTTAAGGTAATAATTCATGATTTTTAAGTTTTCAGATTCATCAGACTTAATCTTTAGTAGAAAATGGCTAATAGATATCACTTGTTAGTGTACCAACTAATTATACTGTCTTGTTCTAAATTACACTGGAGTTTTAATACTATAACATTCAAGTAGAAAACATAACTGTATATGGTTAATGGAAAAATCTGAATTATTGTTAGGACAAAATTAGATAATACATAGAAATTTTTTCTTAATATCTCTCATTAAATTTTTATTTTAATTCTATTTTAATTAAACCGAAAAATCTTCAATATTATATATTCTTAGCTAGGTCCCAACTTTTCTATATGTTAAAGAAAAAAAAAACAAAATTAAAACCATGTCTTTGATGGTTAAGGATGTTTAATATTTTCAAAAACTGTTTCTCAGCAATTTATATCTCATCTTTTGATATATAAATTCTCTCTTCAGTTCCATGCCCCCTTTTTAAAATTAGATTGTTTGTTTTCTTAATGTTTAGTTTTTTTTACTGTTTTAAAATTAATCTTTGTTTTCTTTTTCCTAAGAATTTATTTTTTCAAAATTTTTCTTCATTATTTTTATTTATTACAATTTATTCACTTTGAATCCTGGCTGTAGCCCCCTCTCTCATCTCCTCCTGATTCCACCTTCCTTCCCTCTTCTCCCCTCTATGTCCCTCCCCTAGTCCACTGATAGGGGAGGTTCTCTTCCCCTTCTATTTGACTCTAGCCTATCAGGTCTCATCGAAGCTGGCTGCATCATTTTCTTCTGTGCCCTGCAAGGCTGTACCCCGCAAGGAAAGGTGATCAAAGATCCAGACACTGAGTTCATTTCAGAGATAGCCCCTGCACCCCTTACTAGTGAACCCAGTTGTAAAATGAGCAGCCTATGGGCTTCATCTGAGCAGGAGGTCTAGGTCCTCTTCATGCATGGTCTTTGGTTGGAGTATCAGTTTCTGCAGGCCCCCCTGGGCCCAGGATTTTTGGCTCTGTTGGTCGCCTTTTGGAGTTCCTGTCCCCTCCAGGTCTTTCTAACTCCCCCTTCTTCCATAAGATTCCCTGCACTCTGCCCAAAGTTTGACTATGAGTCTCAGCCTCTGCTTTGATACACTACTGGATAGAGCCTTTTCAGAGTCCCCCTGTGGTAGGCTCCTGTCCTGTTCCCTATTTTCTCCTTCTTACAGTGTCCATCCCATTTGTCTTTCTGAGAGAAGATTGAGCATCTTACCCAGGGTCCTCCTTCTTGCTTAGCTTCTTTAGGTGTGCAGATTTTAGTATGTTTATCCTATATTATATATCTAATATCCACTTATAAGTGAGTATGTACCATGTATGTCTTTCTGCTTCTGGGATACCTCACTCAGGATGATCTTTTCTAGATCCCACCATTTGCTTATAAATTTCATGATTTCCTTGTTTTTAATTGCTGAGCAGTACCCGTTGTGTAAATGTACCACAATTTCTGTATCCATTCCTCCATTGAGGGACATCTGGATTGTTTCCAGATTCTGGCTATTACGAATAAAGCTGCTACAAACATGGTTGAGCAAATGTCCTTGTTGTGTACTGGAGCATATTTTGGACATATGCCTAGAAGTGCTATAGCTGGATCTTGAGGTAGCACTCTAACAAATTTTCTGAGAAAGTGCCAGATTGATTTCCAAAGTGGTTGTACAAGTTTACATTCCCACCAGCAGTGGAGGAGGATTCCCCTTTCTCCACATCTTCTTTAGCATGTGTTGTCACTCGAGTTTTTGATCTTAGCCATTCTGCTGGGTGTAAGGTGAAATCTCAGGGTTGTCATGATTTGCGTTTCCCTGATGAGTTAGTACTTTGAGCATTGTTTTAAGTGTTTCTCTTGCATTCAGTATTCCTCTATTGAGAATTCTCTGTTTAGCTCTGTACCCCATTGTTTGTTTTTTTTTTTTTTTTTTGATTACTTGATTTGTTGTTATTTAACTTCTTGAGTTCTTTATTTTTTTAATTCTTTATTAATTACACTTTATTCGCTTTGTATCCCCCCTGTGGTTCCCTCCCTTCTCCAGTCCCAATCCCTTTCTTCCTCCACCCTCTGCATGCATGCCCCTCAGCAAGTCCACTGATAGGGAGGTTTTCTTTTCCTTCCATCTGATCCTAGTCAATTAGGTCTCATAAGGAGTTGCCGCATTGTCTTCCTCTGTGGCCTGGTAAGGCTGCACCCCCCTCAGGGGGAGGTAATTAATGAGCAGGCCAATCAGTTCATGTCAGAGACAGTCCCTGTTCCTATTACAATGGAACCCACTTGGAACTGCTATGGGTTACATCTGTGCAGGGGTTCTAGGTTACTTCCATGCATGGTACTTGGTTGGAGTATCAGTCTCAGGAAAGACCCCTGTGCTCAGATTTTTTGGTTCTGTTGTTCTCCTTGTGGAGTTCCTGTCCTCTACAGATCTTACTGTTTCCCACTTCTTTCATAATATATAATGGAAATTAGCCCTCTGTCAGATATAGGGTTGGTGAAGATGCTTTTCCAGTTCTTAGGCTATCATAATGTTCTGATGACAGTGTCCTTTGCTTTACAGAAACTTTTCAGTTTCATGGGATCCCATTTATTATTGTTTATTTAGACTCTGTGCAGTTGGTGTTCTGTTCAGGAAGTTGTCTCCTGTGCCAGTGAGTTCTTCCCCACCTTTTCTTCTAAAAGATTTGGTGGGTCTGATTTGTGTTGAGGTCTTTGATATACTTTTACTTTAGTTTTGTGCAGGGTGATAAATATTAATCTATTTGCATTTTTCTCCAAGGAGACATCCAGTTAGTCCAGAGCAATTTGTCAAAGATGCTCTCTTTTTTCTATTGCTTGGTTCTGGCTTCTTTGTTAAAAATCAGGTATCCGTAGGTGTGTGGGTTTATTTCCGGGTCTTCTTTTTGGTTCCATTTTGTCCACTATTCTGTTTCTATGCCAATACCATGCAATTTTTATTATTATTGTTCTGTAGCTTGATTTCAGGCATAGAGATACCTCCAGATGATCTCTTGTCGTCCAGGATTATTTTAGCAATTCTGGTTGTTTCGTTTTTCCATATGAAAATGAGAATGGTTCTTTCAAATTCTATAAAGAATTGTGTTGTTATTTTGATGGGAATTGCATAGAAATGTATCGATTTCTTTTGGCAAGATGGCCATTTTCACTATGGTAATCTTATCAATCCTTAAACATTGGAGATCTTTCCATCTTCTGATATTTTCTTCAATTTCATTCTCAGAGACTTGAAGATTTTTTCAAACAGATCTTTTACTTGCTTGGTTAGAGTCACACCTAGATACTTTATGTTAGTAGTGGCTATTGTAAATGGTGTAGTTTCACTAATTTGTTTCTCAGTCCGTTTGTCTTTCATATACAGGAGGGTTACTGATTTTTTTGAGTTAATTTTATATCCAGCCACTTTTCTGAAGGTGTTTATCAGCTGAAGGAATTATCTGGTTGAATTTTTGGGCTCACTCACTTATACTATCATATCTTCTGCAAATAGTGACACTTTGACTTCTTCCATTTCTATTTGTATCCCCTTGATCTCCTTTAGTTGTCTTATTGCTCTAGGAAGGACTGCAAGTACTATGTTGAAGAGAAACAGAGAGAGCGGGCAACCTTGCCTTGTCCCTGGTTTTAGTGGGATTGATTTAAGTTTCTCTCTGTTTAGTTTGATATTGTCTATAGGTTTGCTGTATATTGCATTTACTATATGTAGGTACGTGCCTTGTATCCCTGATCTCTCCAAGACTTTAAACGTGAATAGGTGTTGGATTTTTCAAATGCTTTTTTTGGTATCTAAGGAGATGATCATGTGGATTTTCTACTTCTGTTTGTTTATGTGATGGATTACATTGATGGATTTCTGTATATTGAACTACCTCTGCATGTCTGGGATGAAGTCTACTTGGTCATGGTAGATGACATGTTTTATGTGTTCTTGGATTCTGTTTGCAAGTATTTTATTGAGGATTTTTGTGGCTATGTTCATAAGAGAGATAGGTCTGAAATTCTCTCTCTCTCTCTCTCCTTTTTTTTTGGTTGGGACTTTGTATGGTTTAGGTATCAAGGTGACTGTGGCTTCATAGAATGAGTTTGGTAATGTTCCTTCTGTTTCTATTTTGTGGAATAGTTTGATGAGAACTGGAGTTAGCTCTTTGAAGGTCAGGTAGAATTCTGCACTGAATCCATCTGGCCCCGGGCTTTTTTTTGAAGGGAGACTGTTGATGACTGCTTTTATTTCCTTGGGGGATGTAAGACTATTTAATCTAGTTACCTGACATTGGCTTAATATTGGTAAATGGAATCGATCAAGAAAATTGTCCACTTCCTTTAGTTTTCAAATTATGTGGCATATAGCCTTTTGTAGTAAGACTTAATGATTATTTGAATTTCCTCAGTATTTTTTGTTATGTCCCCCTTTTTGTTTCTAATTTTACTTATTTGGATAGTGTCTCTCTGCCTTTCAGTTAGTTTGGCTAAGGGTTTATCTATCTTGTTGATTTTTTCAAAGAACCAGATCTTGGTTTCATTGATTCTTAGAATTGTGTTGTTTCTAAATCATTAATTTCAGCTCTGAGTTTGATTATTTCCAATCATTTACTTTTGGGTGTATCTGCTTCTTTTTTTCCCCTAGGGCTTTTAGGTTTGCTGTTCAGTTGCTTGTATGAGATGTCTCAAACTTCTTTCTGAAGGCACTTAGTGCTATGAACTTTCCTATTAGCACTGCTTTCATTGTGTCCCATAAGTTTGGGTATGTTGTGCCATTATTTTCATTGAATTTTAGGAAGTCTCTAATTTCTTTCTTCATTTCTTCCCTGACCTAGCTGTCAATGAGTAGAGGGTTGTTTAGTTACCACATGTATGCAGGCTTTTTGGTATTTCTGTTGTTGTTGAGGTCTAGTTTCATGCCATGGTGGTCTGATAGGATACAAAGGATTATTTTTAATCTTCTTGTATCTATTGAAGCTTGTTTTGTGAACAGCTATATGTCCAATTCTGGAGAACGTTCCATGAGGTACTAAGAAGATGGTATACTCTTGAGTTTGGGTGAAAAGTTCTGTAGACATCTATTAGGTCCATTTGACTTAGGACCTCTTTGTAAGTGTCATTATTTCCCTATTAAGCTTCTGCCTAGATGATCTGTTTCTTGGTGAGAGTGGAGTGTTGACGTCTCCCACTATTAAGGTGTTGGGATCAATGTGTGATTTAAGCTTTAATATTGTTTCATTTACAAATGTAAGCACTCTTGTATTTGGGGCGTAGATGTTCAGAATTGTGATGTCATCTTGGTGTATTTTTCCTTTGGTGAGAATAAAGTGCCCCTCCTCATCTTTTTTGATTAAATTTTGTTGAAGCCCTATTTTACTAGATATTAGGATAGCTACTCCAGCTTGTATTCTAGGTCTGTTTCATTGAAACACATTTTTCTAGCCCTTTACTCTGAGATAGTGTTTATCTTTGTTGCAGAGGTGTGTTTCTTAGATGCAACAGAATGTTCTATCCTGTTTCTGCAAACATTCTGTTACTTTGTGTCTTTTTATTGGAGAGTTGATTCCATTGATGATGATAGATAATAGTGACCAATGAATGTTAGTTCCTTTTATTGTGGAGTTTTTGGTGTTACTGTTTTTCTATGCCTGTTTTCTTTTAATTTTTTTGTTGTGAAGTTATTTATATCCTCTGTTTTCCTGAGAGTAGTTGTTTTCATTCGATTGGAATTTCTCTTCTAACATCTTCTGTAGGGCTGCGTTGCTGTGTAGATATTGTTTAAGTTTGCTTTATTCATAGAATATTTTGTTTTCTCCATCTATGTTGACTGAAAGCTTTGCTGGGTATAGTTGTCTAGGCTGACATCTGTGGTCCCTTAGAGTCTACATGACATCTGCTCAGGCCCTTCTGGCTTTCATAGTTTCTGGTGAGAAGTCTGGTGTGATCTGATAGGTCTACCTTTTATATTTTACTTGGCCCTTTTTCCTTGCTGCTTTTAATATTTTTTCTTTGTTCTGTATGATTTTCTTGAAAACAGAGGAATATCAAATGGCAGAGAAACACCTTAAGAAATGCTTAACATTCCTGGCCATTGTGGAAATGCAAATCGAAACAACCCTGAGACTGTCTCTGACATGAACTCAGTGGCTGGCTCTTTGACCACACACACCACTGAGGGGGGATCAGCTTTGCCAAGGCACAGAGGAGAACAATGCAGCCAGTCCTAATGAGACCTGACAAGCTAGGGTCAGATGGAAGGGGAGGAGTACCTCCACTATCAGTGGACTTGGAGAGGAGAATGGGAGGAGATGAGGGAGGGAGGGTAGGATTGGAAAGGAATGAGGGAGGGGGCTACAGGTGGGATACAAAGTGAATGAACTGTAATTAATATAAAAAATAAAAATTTAATTAAAAAAACAACTCTGAGATTTCACCTTATACACATCATAATGGCTAAGATAAAAAACTCAAGTGGCAACACATGCTAGAGAGGATGTGGAGAAAGAGGAACCCTCCTCTATTGCTGGTGGCAATGTAAACTTATACAACCATTTTGGAAATCAATCTGGTACTTTCTCAGACAATTAGGAATAGAGCTACCTCAAGATCCAGCTATACCACTCCTATACATATATACACAACATGCTCAAGTATGCAACAAGGGCATTTGCTCAACCATGTTCATAGCAGATTTATTTGTTATAGCCAGACTCTGGAAACAACACAGATGTCTCTCATCTGAGGAATGGATACTGAAATTGTGGTACATTTACACATGGAATACTGCTTAGCAATTAAAAATAAAGAAATCATGAAAATTTCAGGCAAATGGAGGGATCTAGAAATGATCATACTGAGTGATAGGCTATGGTCAAATAGAAGGGGAGAAGTACCTCTCTTATATGTGGAGTTGGGAAAGGGCATGGGGGAGAAGAGTGAGGGATAGTGGGATTGGGAGGAGATGAGGGAGGGGGACACAGATGAAATACAAATTAAATAAATTATAATAAATGATGATAATAAAAATGTAAAAAAAACATATTCAGCATCTGACATGGTTACCTGTTTTGTATTATATGACAAGAACAGCTAAAGCCCAATCATTTAGCAAGAATCTTGACCATCCTAATTATTAACTATAGTCTCCTCATTATACATTAGCTATCTACATTGGTTCATACTACCCATTTGTTATTTTGTTTCCCTCTACCTACATCTTCCCATTTCCTACAACCTTAGATCCATTGTTTTGTTTATCATTATTTATCTGTTTTCTTTATCATTATTATTTTATATTTTATTTTATTCTTATTAATTACAGTTTATTCACTTTGTATCCCAGCTGTAGCCCCCTCCCCATCACCTCCCAATCCCATCCTCCTTCCCTCTTCTTCTCCTGTGCCCCTCCCCCATTCCAATGATAGGGGAGGTCTTCATACCCTTCCATCTGAACCTAGTCTATCAGGTCTCATCAGGATTGGCTTCATTGTCTTCCTCTGTGGCCTGTCAAGGTTGCTCCCTCCTCAGGGGGAAGTAATCAAAGAACCAGCCCCTGAGTTCATGTCAGAGACAGTCCCTGTTTCCATCACTAGGGAACCTACTTGGACACTGAGCTGCCATGGGCTACATCTGTGCAGGGGCTCTATGCTATCTCCATGCATGGTCCTTGTTTGGGATATCAGTCTAACAAAAGAACCCTGTGCCCAGGTTTCTTGGTTGTGTTGCTTTCCTTGCGGAGCTCCTGTCCCCTCCAGTTCTTTCTATCTCTCCCTTCTTTCATAAGACTCACTGCACTATACCCCAATTTCGGCCATGAGTCTCAGCATAAGTCCTGACACCCCGCTGGCAGAATCTTCAAGAGGACCTCCTTGGTAGGCTCCTGACCTCTCCTTCCTCCGATGTCTGTCCTGTTTGTTTTACTGAAAGAAGATTGAGCATCTTACCCAGGGTCAGCTTTTGATCAGCTTCTCTAGGTGTACAGATTTCATCATGTTTATCTTATATTATATGTCTAATATCCACTTATAAGTTAGTATATACCATGTGTGTCTTTCTGCTTCTGGGATACCTCACTCAGGATGATCTTTTCTATATCCCACCATTTGCCTGCAAAGTTCATGATTTCCTTGTTTTCAATTGCTGAGTAATATTCCATTGTGTAAATGTACCACAATCTCTGTATCCATTCCTCAGCTGAGGGGTATCTGGGTTATTTCCAGCTTCTGGTTTTTTTTTTTTTTTTTAAGTTTGATTATTATTTTTTTTTTTCAATGCAGTTTATTCAGGAACATTGAACAATCCTCGGACCCTGGGGAAAGCCAGCCCACAGCTTAAATAGCCTCTGGGTAGCCAACCTAGGCGTGCCACGGGGGCAATGCAGATAGGTCCACATACATGGAAGCAAGCCAGATCCTCGGCCTTAGCCAAATGTGGAGTTGTTCGTGACAGAGAGCACTCACCATCGGGAAGGTGGAAGGCAGAAACCAGCTCCATCTTTAAGGCATAGCATTCCGCAGCTCTCTACAGTTCCCCCTTTTTGTTTTAGATGCATTAGGCAAGAGTAGTTATTACAAATAAAGCTGCTACGAGCAAATGTCCTTGTTGTGTACTTGGGCATATTTTGGATATATGCCCAGGAGTGGTGTAGGTAGATCCTAAGGTAACACTATTCCTAATTGTCTGAGAAAGTGCCACATTGATTTCCAAAGTGGTTGTACAAGTTTACATTACCAGCAAATGGAGGAGGGTTCCACTTTTTTCATTTCCTCTCCAACATGTGTTCTCACTTGAGTTTTTCATCTTAGCCATTCTTATAGGTGTAAGGTGAAATCTCAGGGTCGTTTGATGTTCCTCAGTTGAGGAATGGATACAGAAATTGTGGTACATTTAAGCAATGGAATATTTCTCAGCAATTAAATACAAGAAAGTCATGAAATTTGCCGGGAAATGGTGGGAGCTAGAGAAGGTCATCCTGAGTGAGTTATCCCAGAAGCAAAGAGACACACATGGTATTTCAATTATAAGTGCATATTAGACATATACTATAAGGTAAACATACTAAAATCTGTACACCTAAAGAAGCCAAGCAAGAAGGAGGACCCTGGGTAAGATGATCAGTCTTCATTCAGAAAGGCAAAAGAGATGGACATCAGAAGAGGGAGAAAACAGGGATCAGGACAGGAGCCTACCACAGAGGACCTCTGAAAGACTCTACTCAGCAGGGAATCAAAGCAGATGCTGAGACTCATAACCAATCTTTGGGCAGAGTGTGGGAAATCTTACAAAAGAAGGGGGAGATAGAAAAACCTGGAGGGGACAGGGGTTCCACAAGGAGAGCAACAGAACCAAAAATCTTTGATCCAGTGGGACTTTACTCTTGTGCAGGGTGTGTCTTCTCTACGTTAAGCTTGCATAGATATAAGATTATTTCTCTAGGTAGGAATTAATTTTCAAAGTTAGAGAGCCATGCGGTTAGAGTTTATGTGAGAGTTAGTATGAGTTATAACATGATTGTAGTTGTATTTATGGCAGATAATTGCAGGATGTTTAATGATTTGGGGAAATATTTGCAGTGCATTTTCTATTTAGCAACAAAACAAAACACCCCCCAAATTCTAACCATGAGAGTTTAGCTTTATTATGTGTAAGGTAATGTGACAGGCCATAGAAAGCAAAAGTTCTTTTTTGGGGGGAACCTTCAACCTTGTGTGGAGAAATGATCAAACATTTGTATACATTATTTTATGCTACATGGTGATGTTTGATAGGGCTAAATGAGAGGCTCTGAAAATAAAGCAGCACCCTTGTGAGTGGAGCATCATCTATTCATAAATAGATGATTCTGGATGGTCCTTTTCAAAGATATGAGAACTTGACATTAATTATAGCCAAACTAATGCGGACTCTTGGTAACCTTTTCTGTTTTGGAGAACCAAAGGATTTTTGTTTGTTAGTTTGTTTCTGCTTTGTTTGTTTGGGCTTCTCTCTCTCTCTCTCTCTCTCTCTCTCTCTCTGTTAAGGCCTGTAATTCTTATGTAAGCATGCATAGGGAAATTAAGAAAGAAAAATTTGATCTTTTTTCAGGCATATGAGGCATAATGTAAGGTTTAATATTAGAGAAGGA
The DNA here is from genome assembly GCF_030254825.1 of Meriones unguiculatus. Taxonomy (NCBI): domain Eukaryota; kingdom Metazoa; phylum Chordata; class Mammalia; order Rodentia; family Muridae; genus Meriones; species Meriones unguiculatus. Next base: position 13,940,401 of record NC_083369.1, on the reverse strand, counting down.
TTTTTTTGTATGTGTGATACTAAGTATTGAACCTCATACATGCTAACAAGTGCTCTACCACTGAGCTATGGTGCTAGCTTTAATTCATTTTTTTTTCAGTGTGTCCTTTCAAATGAAATGGGAGCCCTGTACTGTTCTGCACTACCAGCTGCTCTGTTCTGCCAATCAAGGAATGAAATTGAGAATATGCTTTGGCTTTAGCAGAGGGAAAAAAGAGCAGGTGTCAGAACTCATATATTGAAATAGACTAGGGGTCTGTTTACTGGTCTATCATTTTCCAGTGCCAGATCATCAAGGACAAACATGTCAGCTGTGAGCCACCAGCTGCCAATAGTTCCTTTCCCAGCTGTTTGGGGGATAATCCTGATTAGGTATGGGTTTGCAGTCCCACAGGTATTATAATGTCAGGGAAAGTCCCTGCTGCATAGAAAACATTTTTACTACAGCATGTATTGGGTTGTCTGTCAAATGCTGACCACTCATTAAAATAAGTAGCAGTGTCTTTTAAGAAACTACAAGATATGTTCTGAGTAGGGAAGGATTCCGGGAAGATCATGGTTGTGGATTCTTAAAATTGTGAGGGAGTCTTAATGTTTCAGATTTCTCTGGTCTCTCATACTTCTCACCAGAGGCCTGGCCACCTTTCCTTAACTACTTGTAGTCTCACTTAAAACCAACCAACCAACCAACCAACCAAACAAACAAAAACCTTCATTTGGGCTGGAGAGATGGCTCAGAAGTTCCACCACTGGCTGCTCTTGTAGAGGACCCAGGTTTGGTTCCCAGCACCCACAGGGGAAGCTAACGACCTCCACGTGTTGTTCTAGGGAAATAGTATGCCCTATTCTGGCCTTCCTGGGCAATGCACGCAGAAAGACACACATGGTATATACTCACTCATATAGACATATAACATAGGATATACCTACTAAAACCCTGAACATCTAAAGAAACTAACCAAGGGAGTGGACCCTGACTAAAACGCTCAATCCTGAAAGGCAAAGAGGATAGACATCAGAAGAAGAAGAAAACAGGAAACAACCTAGGAACCTGTCACAGAGGGCCTCTGAAAGGCTCTGCCCTACAGACTATCAAAGCAGATGCTGAGACTTATAGCCAACTGTTGGGCAGAGTGCACGGAATCTTAAGTAAGAAGTGGGAAATAGTAAGATCTGGAGAGGACAGGAACCCCACAAGAAAAGCAACAGAACCAGAAAATTTTAACACAGGGGTCTCCCCAGGGACTCATATTCCAACCAAGGAACATGCATGGAGATAACCTAGAACCCCTGCACAGATGTAGTCCATGACAATCGTAATATCCAAGTCGGTTCCATAGTAATGGGAAGAGGGACTGCCTCTGACATAATCTGATAGGCCTGTTCTTTGATCACCTCCCCCTGAGGGGAGAGCAGCCCTATCAGGCCACAGAAGATGACAATGCAGCCATTCCTGATGGGATCTGATAGACTAAGATCAGAAGGAAGGAGAGGAGGACCTCTCCTATCAGTGGACGTGGGTAGGGCAAGCAAGAAGAAGGGGGAAGGATGGTGGGGCTGGGAGGGGAGGAGGGAGGGGCTTATGGGGGGATACAATGTGAATAAACTGTAATTAATAAAAAAAAGAAAACACACACAAAAAAGAAAGCTGTATGTGCTCTCAACTGTTGAGCCATCTTTCCAACTCCTGCAGTTTCACATGGAAACCTGTTTTTCATTTTATTGGAAATAGTCTGCAGCCAAGAGTCCACAAATGTGAGTACTAGTTCTGACTTTATTAGTGTTGCTGAGTTTTGCTATATGAAAATGGAATACTTATCCCATAACTCATAGTTTTGTGTGTGTGTGTGTCTGTGAGAGAGAGAGAGAGAAAGAGAGAGGGAGAGAGAGAGAGAGAGAGAGAGAGAGAGAGAGAGAGAGAGAGAGAGAGAGTTATGTGAAAGGGTATGGCAAGTTAATAATGTTACTTAAGCTCCGTTGCGGGGAAATTTGCTTTTAGTTGAATATTCACTATGAAAAAACTTTGCCTCCAAATAAAACATTTCTGAACCTCAGCAAAAGTTCAGTGATATTATCTGTTTGAATTCCTTCCCATCTTTCCATCTTTCCCTCTTATTCTGTCCCCTCTTTTCTTTCTTCCTTCCTTCCTTTCTTCCTTCCTTCTTCTCTTTCTTTCTTTCTTTCTTTCTTTCTTTCTTTCTTTCTTTCTTTCTTTCTTTCTTTCTTTCTTTCTTTCTTTCTTTCCTTCCTTCCTTCCTTCCTTCCTTCCTTCCTTCCTTCCTTCCTTCCTTCCTTCCTTCTTTCTTTCTTTCTTTCTTTCTTTCTTTCCTCTCCTTATATCTCCTTTTTTTTTCTCAAAGAGTACATGTCAGAGACAGCCTCTTCCACCCTTACTAGGGAACCCACTTGGAATCTAAACCGCCTGTGGGCTTCCTCTGAGCAGGAGTCGTAGGTCCTCTCCAAGCATGGTCCTTGGTTGGAGTGTTGGTCTCTGCAGGAACCACTGAGTCTGGGGTTTTTTGTTCTGTTGCTCTCCTTGTGGAGCTCCTGTCCCCTCCAGGTCTTTCTATCTCCCTCTTCTTCCTTAAGATTCCCTGCACTCTGCCTAAAGTTTGGCTATGAATCTCAGTGTCTCCTTCAACACTCTGGTGGGTAGAGTCTTTCAGAGGTGCCCTATGGGAGGCTCCTGTCCTGTTCCTTGCCTTCTCCTACTTCCAATGTCTATCCTGTTTGCCCTTCTGAATGAGAATTAGGCATCTTCTCTAGAATTTTCCTTGTTAGATTTTTTAGGACTATAGATTTTCATATATATATTCTATATTATATGTCTATTATATCCACTTATAAGTGAGACTATACCGTATCCGTCTTTCTGTTTCTGGGTTACCTCACTCAGGATGATCTTTTCTAGTTCCCACCATTTGCCTGGAAATTTCATGGTTTCCTTGTTTTTAATTGCTGAGTAGTATTCTATTGTGAAAATGTACCACAATTTCTTTATCCATTCCTCCGTTGAAGAACATCTGGGTAATGTCCAGATTCTGGCTATTACAAATAAAGTTACTACGAATATGGTTGAGCAAATGAGGAAATGAAGCTTTCCAGTTTCATGAGGTCCCATTCACTGGTTTTTTATCTTAGAGCCTGTGCTGTTGGTGTTCTGTTCAGGAAGCTGTCTCCTGTGCCAATGAGGTCAAGGCTCTTCCCCACTATTTTTTCAAACATATTTAGTGTGTCTGGTTTTATGTTGGGGTCTTTAATTCAGTTGGACATTACTTTTACGCAGGATGATAGATATTGGTCTACTAGCGTTTTTCTACATGTAGACATCTAGTTAGACCAACAGTATTTGTTGAAGATGCTATATTTTTTTTCCATTGTATGGCTTTGCTTCTGTGTCAAAAATTACATTTCCATAGGTGTGTGGGTTTATTTCTGGGTCTTTGATTCAATTCCATTGATCCACCATTCTGTATCTATGCCAGTACCATACCGTTTTTATTACTATTGCTCTATAGTACATCTTGAGATCTGGGATGCAGATAGCTACAGAAAATCTTTTATTGTACAGGATTGTTTTAGCTATTCTGGTTTTTTGTTGTTGTTCTTGTTGTTGTGTGTTTTGCTTTTTTCCATGTAAAATTGAAAACTTTTTTTCAAGGTCTGTAAATAATTGTGTTGGTATTTTGATGGGAATTGCATTAAATTTGTAAAGTGCTTTTGATAGGATTGTAATTTTCTTTTTTAAATTTTATTTACTTTTTCATACATTAGATTTTGTTTACTTTGTATCCCAGCTATAGCCACCTCTCTCATCCCCTCTCAATTCCACCTTCCCTCCCTCATCTCCTCCATGCCCCTCCCTAAGTCCACTGATAGAGGAGGTCCTCCTCCCTTTCAGTCTGACCCTAGCCCATTAAGTCTCATCAGGACTGACTGCATTGTCTTCCTCTGTGGCCTGGTAAGGTGGCTCCCCCCTCAGGTGGAAGGTGATCAAAGAACCAGCCACTGAATTCATGTCAGAGACAGTCCCTGTTCTCATTACTAGGGAACTCACTTAGAGACTGAGCTGCCATGAGCTACATTTGTGCAGGGGTTCTAGGTTGTCTCCATGCATAGCTCTTGGTTGGAGTATCAGTCTTAGAAAAGACCCCTGTGCCGAGAATTTTTGGTTCTGTTGCTCTCCTTATGGACCTTCAGTGCCCTCCAGGTCTTTCTATCTCTCCCTTCTTTCTTAAGATTCCCTGCACTCTGCCCATAGTTTGCCTATGAGTCAAAGCATCTCCTTCGATACCCTGCTGCGTAGGGTCTTTCAAATGCCCTCTGTAGTAGGCTCCTGTCCTGTTTCTAGTTTTCTACCTCTTCCAATGTCCATACAGTTTGCCTTTCTGAGTGAGGATTGATCAACTTACCCTGGGTCCTCCTTCTTGCTTAGCTTCTTTAGGTGTACAGATTTTAGTATGTTTATCCTTTATTTTATGTCTAATATCCACTTATAAGTGAATATATACCATGTGTGTCTTTCTGCTTTTGAGATACCTTACTCAGAATCATCTTTTCTAGTTCTCACCAATTGCCTGCAAAGTTCATGATTTCCTTGTTTTTAATTGCTGAGTAGTATTCCATTGTGTAAATGTACCACAATTTCTGTATCCATTCCTCAACTGAGAGGCATCTGGGTTGTTTCCAGATTCTAGCTATTACAATTAAAGCTGCTATGAACATGGTTGAGCAAATGTCCTTGTTGTGTACTTGAGTCTCTTTTGGATATATGCCTAGGAGTGGTATTGCTGGATCTTGAGGTAGCACTATTCCTAATTGTCTGAGAAAGTGCCAGATTGATTTACAAAGTGGTGGTACAAGTTTGCATTACCAGCAAATGGAGGAGGGTTCCCCTTTCTCCACATCCTCTCCAGCATGCTTTGTCACTTGAGACATTCTGCTGGGTGTAAGGTGAACTCAGGGTCATTTTGATTTGCATATTCCTGATGACTAAGGATGTTGAACATTTCTTTAGGAGTTTCTCTGCCACTCGATATTCTTCGATATTCTTCTATTGAGAAGTCTCTGTTTTGCTCTGTACCCCATTTTTTAATTGGATTACTTGGTTTGTTGTTATTTAACGTGTTCAATTCTCTATATATTCTGGATATTTGCCCTCAGATATAGGATTGGTGAAGATCCTTTTCCAATCTTTATGTTGTTCTTTGGTTCTGACAACAGTGTCCTTTGCTTTACAGAAGCTTTTCAGTTTCATGTGGTTCCATTTATTGATTGTTGCTCTTAGAGCCTGTGCTGTTGGTGTTCTTTTCAGGAAGTTGTCTCCTGTGCCAGTGAGATCAAATGACTGCCATTTTCACTATGTTAATCCTATAGATCCACAAGGATGGCAGATCTTTCCATCTTCTGATATCTTTGTCAATTTTTTTCAGAGACTTGAAGTTTTTTTTTTTTTTTTTTTTTTTCAATCAGGTCTTTCACTTGCTTTGTTAGTTACACCAAGGCACTTTATGTTATTCATGGCTACTGTGAAAGGTGTTGTTTTCCTAATTTCTTTCTCAGCCCTTTGTCTTTAGTGTACAGGAGGGCTACTAAAATTTTTGAGTTAATTTTTAATCCAACCACTTTGTTGAAGGTGTTTATCAGCTGAAGGAGTTCTTTGGTATAATTTTTGGGGTCACTCATGTATACTCTCATATCTGTGAATAGTGATACTTTGACTTATTCCTTTCAAATTTGTGTGCTCTTGATCTCCTTTAGTTATTTTATTGCTCTAACTAGGACTTCAACTACTACATTGAAGAGATATGGAGAGAGTGAGCAGTCTTGCCTTGTTCCTGATTTCTTTTTCATTTTTCTTAATTTGTAAATTTAATTTAATGAACAAACTAACATGTATGTTTTTCTTACCTTAAAATGATCGTGGAAATGATTGCTTAGATATGTGCTATAACACATGCAAAATAAGCAGTAAGTTCCTTGTGACTGGCTGAGTTTTGTCAGTGCAGAGTCAGTCCCATCACTTTAGAAGAGAAGGCATAAGAAGCCTAGCTGTTGCTAAGTCTGCCATGTTTCTTTCTGGTTGTAGATGTTATGAGCTCTAACTCATGATATGAATATGAGTATTGTACATGAGCACTTCTGTACAGGCCAACCAGAACTACTTCACCAAGATACAGAATGAGTTCTTTGTGACTCTCATCTGTAATTCAGTAACCTTCACATAGTAGTTGAAGAAACCAATTATGTATGCCAGGAGTAAATGAATGACACATTGTCCCAACTTTACCGTTCATTGTCATTGAACCGAATATCATCTAGGCAGATAATTTAGAATAGGAGAACTAAATAGTCCTAGAGAACAAAATAGATGGATGAGGCTCCTGTAGCTGAAGAATTAACACTAAGAACACCTGTGCAGAACAGTTACACAAGATGCTTTCACATATGAAGTTAGTTTTTTTTTTAATTTTTATAAGTTTGGTTTTCAATCTGAACTATATCTTTTTATGATCTGTCCACATTTTTATTTTTATTTTTTCATAATTTTTATTTTTTATATTAATTACAGGTTACTTAGTTTGTATCCCAGCTTTAGACCCCTCCCTGATTTCAATGGGAATGATTTAAATTTCTCTCTGTTTAGTTTGATGTTGGCTCTAGGTTTGCTGTATTTTGCTTTTATTATGTTTAGGTATGTGCCTTGAATCTCTGATCTCTCCAAAACTTTAAACATGAATGGGTGTTGGATTTTGTCAATTGCTTTTTCCCTTCTGTTTGTTTATATGGTGGATTACATTGATTGATTTTTCATTATTTTGAACCACTCCTACATCCTTGGGATAAAGCCAATTTGATTGTGGTGGATGTTATCTTTAATCTGTTCTCGGGTTAGGTTTGTGCGTATTTTATTGAGTATTTTTGCATTAATGTTCATAAGTGAGATTGGTCTGAAGTTCTCTTTCTTTGTTCTTTGTGAGGTTTAGGTATCAAAGGTTACTGTGGCCTCATAGAATGAGGTTGGTAATGTTCTTTCTGTTTCTATTTTGTGGAATAGTTTGAAGAGTATTGTCGTTAGGTCTTTTTTGAAGGTCTGGTAGAATTTTGCACTGAAATCATCTGGCCCTGTTTATTTTATTTTATTTTTATGTTTTGAATGGGAGGCTTTTGATGTCAGCTTCTGTTTTCTTAGGGATATAGGACCATTTAATTTATTTAATCTTGATTGAGCTTTGGTAAAAGAAATCTATCAAGAAAATTGTACATATCATTTACATTTTCAATTTTGTTGCATATAGGTTTTTGAAGTAGGACCCAATGATTCTTAGGATTTCTTTAGATTCTGTTGTTATGTCCCCCTTTTCATTTCTGATTTTGTTAATTTGGACAGTCTCCCTCAGCTTTTTTGTTAGTTTGGCTAAGGGTTTGTCTATCTTGTTGATTTTCTCAAAGAACCAGCTCTTGGTTTCATTGTTTCTTTGAATTGTTCTCTTTGTTTCTAGTTTATTTATTTCAGCCCTGAGTTTGTTATTTCCAGCCATCTACTCCTCTTGTGTATATCTGCTTCTCTCTCTCTCTCTCTCTCTCTCTCTCTCTCTCTCTCTCTTTCTCTCTCTCTTTTTTTTTCTAGTGCTTTCAGGTGTACGTTTATGTTGCTTGTATGAGATACCTCGAATTTCTTTATGAAGACACTTAGTACTATGAACTTTCCCTTTAGCACGGCTTTCATTGTGTCCCATAAGTTAGTGAAAGTTGTACCTTCATTTTCATTAAATTCTAGAAAGTCTGTAATTTCTTTTTTTATTTCCTCCCTGACCCAGTTGTCATTGAGTAGAGAGTTGTTCAGTTTCCATGTGTGTGTAGGCTTTTTGTTATTTCTGTTATTGTTGAGGTCTAGTTTTAGACCATGGTGGTCTGATATTATATAAAGGATTATTTCAATCTTCTTGTATCTGTTGAGGTTTGCCTTGTGCCCGACTATATGTTCTATTTTATGGAAGGTTCTATGAGTTGCTGAGAAGAAGGTATACTTTTTTGTTTTTGTTTTTGGGTGAAAGGTTCTGTAGATATCTATTATGTCCATTTGATTTATGTCCTCGGCAAGTGTCATTATTTCTCCATTTAGCTTCTTTATCAATGATCTGTCCCTTGGAGAGAGTGGGGCGTTGAATTCTCCCACTATTAAGATGTTGGGATCAGTGTGTTTTAAGCTTTAATAATGTTTGGTGCATGGATGTTCAGATTGTGATGTCTTCCTGGTGAATTTTCTCTTTGATGAGAATGAAATGTCCTTCTCCATCTCTTTTGATTAATTTTGTTTGAAATTCTATTTTTTTTTTTTTTTTAGATATTAGGTTGGCTATTCCCAACTTGCTTCTTGTGTCTGTTTTCTTGGAAAAGCTTTTTCCAGCCCTTTACTCTCAGGTAGTGTCTATTTTAGTTAGAGTTGTGTTTTTTGAATGCAGCAGAATGTTGGCTGCTATTTCCACAACCATTCTGTTAGTCTGTGTCTTTTTATTGGAGAGTTGAGTCCACTGATGTTAGTAGATATTAGTGACCAATGAATGTTAGTTCCTTTTATTGTGGAGTTGGTGATAATAGTGTCTGTATGCTTGTTTTCTTTTGCTTTTTTTTTTTTTTTTTGATGTGATGATGTATTTATCCTCTTTTCTTGGGTATAGTTGATCTCATTGGGTTGAAGTTTTCCTTATAGTGTCCTCTGTAGGGCTGGATTGTTGCGTATATATTGTTTAAATTTAGTTATGTTACAGAATATTTTGTTTTTTTCCATCTATGTTGACTGAAAATTTTGCTGGAAATAGTCTGGGTTGGCTTCTCTTAATGTCTGCATGATATCTGCCCAGGTCCTTCTAGGTTTCAAAGACTCTGTTGAGAATTCTGATAGGTTTGCATTCATAATTTACTTGGCCTTTCTCCCTTGCTGCTTTTAGTATTTTTTCTCTGTTTTGTAGATTTAGTATTTTGATTATTATGTGGCTGGGGGAGTTTCTTTTCTGGTCTATTCTATTCAGTATTCTGTAGGCCTCTTGTATGTTTATGGGTATCTCTTTATTAAGGTTGGGGAAATTTTCTTCTATGATTTTCTTGAAAATATTTTCTGGTACTTGGAGCCTGGAATCTTTTTGTCTCTTCTTATTATTCTTAGGTTTTGTCTTTTCATGGCATCCTTGATTTCTTGGATGTTTTCGTTTGTAACTCTTGATTTTATTTTTTCTTTGAGCTATGTATCAATTTCCGCAATTGTATCTTCATGGTCTGAGATTCTTTCCTCCATCTCTTGTATTCTGTTGGTGATGCTTACTTCTGGGTTTCCTGATCTCTTCTAAGTTCTCCAACTGCAGGCTTTTGTCTGTGTTTTCCTTATTGATTCTAATTATGTTTTTCACGTCTGGCACCACTTCCTTCATCTGTTTGAACGTGGATTCTTTTCTTTCCATGATGTCCTCTATGTTTTTGTTCATTCCCTCTTCATGTGCCTCGAATAACTGCATAATGATAGATTCAGGATCATTTTCCCCGTGTTTCCACTGCAATATAATATCTGTTGATTTTTGGAGATCCTGATGGAGCCATGATGTTCTGGGTTTTGTTGCCAGTATTCTTACATTGACCTCTAGTCATCTGGTTTTCTGTAGCCTTGAATGATTATTCCTGGAGTCTGTACTGCAGACTGCATTCACATGTGTCTGGAGTCTCAAGTTATCGCCCCTGGATTCACTGTCTCTGCTAGCTCATTGTTTGTGACGCAGGTAGCTGGGGCACAGGCAGAAAGACCTCTGAGTCTAGAGCTGCTCCAGTGTCCCATAGGCTTCCCTTTGATGGTGAGAAATGAAATCTGGGTCCCAAGCCTAGCTTAGCAACACTGTGTTCACTGTCTGTGCTGTGCTGGCTGATTCTGAACTGGGCGAGCCAGGCAGGTGGGGAGTAGCTAGAATGGAGCTGCGCCTCTCTCACAGTACCAGAATATATCCCCTCTACAGGGCAGTGAGACTGAACCTCAATAGCTGCTGCTACCAGGAAGGTGTCCACGGGATGTTGAGTGTGGTCGTCTGGGTTCGGAAACAGGAGCCTCTAGTACCCAGAAGGTGTCCATAGGACTGTGAGAGTGGGCGCACAGGTTTGGAGTTCACCCACTGTACAGGAAGGTATTCACTGCACAGGAAGTAAGTGTCAGTGCCCAACGTCTGAGCTGCCAGGATCTGGTCTCATAAGCCTCAGGGGCAGAACTGCCCGGGCTGCTGCTGCCTGTGCCAGGATGGTATCCACAGATGGTGGGTTTGGGCAGGTGGGTAGCCTAAGGCTGCAGGGTAGGAGCCCCCACCCCCTGTGCAGCTGCTGCCAATCCCAGGAAGGTACCCACAGTTGGTGGGTTTGGGTGAGTGACCTAGGGCTGCAGAGTGAGCTGCTGCCTGTCCCAGGAAGGTATCCACACTTGGTGGGATTGGGCAGGTAGCCTGGGGCTGTGGCAGTGCTGGGTGAGAGACCAGGAATTTTTCCAGGTATTTGCCAGGTGGTTTGAAGAAGGACCTTTGGGTATCCCAGTGGATTCTTGTTTCCCATGAGAAACAGAGATGATGGGGTTTGGGGATCCACAGTACATCCTGCCTGTCAGTCACCTTGCTCTCACCACTGAGCTGCTGTTCAAATACCCTGCATAGTCGGTGCCACCATCTTGGATTTCTCCTATATCTCCTTTCTTATATCTGCCTGTCTCTGAACCCCCACCCACAAACATAGCCCATAATAAAAATTCCACAAAAAATGAAGGGATAAAACCTGAGTTTCTTAGCATATATTCATGGAATCACCAAGAAGTCATGAATTTTAGAGTATTATACCCTTAATACCCTGACTTGCCCTTGAAGTTCAATTTTATTTCCCTTGCATGTGTATGTTTATTTACTTTTAGCCTGCCTTCTTTTAAAAGGGATTTAAACTGTCAAGCTTTAACTTGTTTAAAACTTCAGATTGTGTTCCAACTGATGAAAACTACATTCCTCACATCTACAACAAGATGTTGCTGCAAAAATAGAGTATCAGCTTTTCCACATTACTCAAAAAATAATAAGAGCAGTGATTCAGATATTTCCCATGAAATCTGCTTTCGCAAATTCATTGGCAGAGCCCTTAGATGAACAACTTACTCATGCTTCACAGTAAAATGCAGCCCAGAGAACTTAAAATATATATAGAAAGTTTGCTCTGGTTCTGTTTACTTACACTAACCCCTTGAGAAGTGTATCTGGTTTGATCATTCGTTATCATGTAAGCATGACATCTATTTCTGAATATGTCTAATTAGAAGCACCAAGTATGTATGTAACTAATCTCAATAAACATGTATATAAGGTTGAGTACGAAGAAAACATGTAGCCAAATTACCAGCAGATGTGATTATATATATATATATATATATATATATATATATATATTTACCTTAAATGATTGGACGCAGTGTACTTGTTAAGCACTGAACTCTTTTAAACTGATGGAGAGCAAGCTAATACATCTGTAGCAAATATTTCCATTTTTGGAGTCATAATAGTACAGATTAGAGGCTGTCTTGCTATATTAGGAAATGAAACTGTATTGCTAACCCTATCACCTCTGGTAGTAATTTCTATTTTCAGTTTGACTAGTCTGACTTCATAAAAAATTAATTTGGTCTTTACCAAACATAAATAAATAAGCAGTTTGTATATATATATATATATATATATTTTTTTTTTTTTTTTTTTTTTTTTTTGTGAGCACCCATACTTAAGCTTGGCAATGTGATCAGAGCCCATTCATTTACTTTAATTCCCATGATTGGATTTCAGGTTGCTTTTTCTTAATGCATTTATATTTCTCATTTAAAATAATTAATGAAACATGACTGGTATAAAAAATTATATTTAATGTGATGAGTTTCAACATATACGCACATCCATGGAGCTATTATCACATTCATTGTGGTAAACACATTCAGATTGCTTTTGATAGAAATCATAGTGCATAGTTACACGTCTGTGTGGTTGGTAGCTGTTGGGTTTCACAACCTTTTGAAGTGATGTGACTTGATATTTGCATGTACTCACTCATGCAATGGTCTTTAAAGTAGTATTTCCTGACCCAGATAAGTAGATATGGTCATCTACACAATCTTAAATTGCAGTTTCTTGCTCTAGCTTTTTTTCTTTTAAGAGTTATTCATGAAAGAATCCCATTTTTCATCAACCAAGGCATAAACTATGGTGACTAGACTAAGATTAGCCCTGCTGGTTATTGATCTTTTTGTGTGTGCTAGGGGAGAAGCTTCTAGTTCAGTCCTGTTCTTTTGTTTTTCTGTTTCTTTCCTTTCCTCTTTCCTTTTCTTTCCTTTCCTTTCCTCTTTCGTTTCCTCTTTCGTTTCCTCTTTCCTTTCCTTTTCCTTTCCTTTCCTTTCCTTTCCTTTTCCTTTCCTTTTCCTTTTCCTTTCCTTTTCCTTTTCCTTTCCTTTTCCTTTTCCTTTCCTTTCCTTTCCTTTCCTTTCCTCTCCTCTCCTCTCCTCTCCTCTCCTCTCCTCTCCTCTCCTCTCCTCTCCTCTCCTCTCCTCTCCTCTCCTCTCCTCTCCTCTCCTCTCCTCTCCTCTCCTCTCCTCTCCTCTCCTCTCCTCTCCTCTCCTCTCCTCTCCTCTCCTCTCCTCTCCTCTCCTCTCCTCTCCTCTCCTCTCCTCTCCTCCTCTCCTCTCCTCTCCTTTCCTCTCCTTTCCTTTCCCCTCTCCTTTCCTTTCTCCTCTCCTTTCCTTTCTCCTCTCCTTTCCTTTCTCCTCTCCTTTCCTTTCTCCTCTCCTTTCCTTTCTCCTCTCCTTTCCTTTCTCCTCTCCTTTCCTTTCTCCTCTCCTTTCCTTTCTCCTCTCCTTTCCTTTCTCCTCTCCTTTCCTTTCTCCTCTCCTTTCCTTTCTCCTCTCCTTTCCTTTCTCCTCTCCTTTCCTTTCTCCTCTCCTTTCCTTTCTCCTCTCCTTTCCTTTCTCCTCTCCTTTCCTTTCTCCTCTCCTTTCCTTTCTCCTCTCCTTTCCTTTCTCCTCTCCTTTCCTTTCTCCTCTCCTTTCCTTTCTCCTCTCCTTTCCTTTCTCCTCTCCTCTCCTCTCCTCTCCTCTCCTCTCCTCTCCTCTCCTCTCCTCTCCTCTCCTCTCCTCTCCTCTCCTCTCCTCTCCTCTCCTCTCCTCTCCTCTCCTCTCCTCTCCTCTCCTCTCCTCTCCTCTCCTCTCCTCTCCTCTCCTCTCCTCTCCTCTCCTCTCCTCTCCTCTCCTCTCCTCTCCTCTCCTCTCCTCTCCTCTCCTCTCCTCTCCTCTCCTCTCCTCTCCTCTCCTTTCCTTTCTCCTTTCCTTTCCTTTCTCCTTTCCTTTCCTTTCTCCTTTCCTTTTTTCTTTTCTCCTCTTCTATTCTCTCTCTCTCTTTTTTTGTCAAGATTATTAGAGTAAGGCATCCAGTATTGTTTTCAAAGTGAGAAAGGAGTAAATGGAAAAGGACACCCATATGAGACCTGACCTGAGCATGATTGTCTTCTGTGATTCAAATCCTTTTGAATGAAATGACAAGTAAAAGATATTTTTCTTGGGGATTTATTTATTAGTTATCTTTCCACTTTCAGTATTTCATATTGTACCTAGTGCCTTTCACTTTATTACATTTGTAAACACCTGGAAACCATGTCGTTAGATATGCCTGTGCCAATCACCTAATATTTTTTCCTTTCTTCCTCTTAAAAAAGTGAGATATAATTATAGCATTTCTCCTTTCCCTTTCTTCCCTCCAAACCCTTCCATATGACCCATATAGTTCTCTTTCCAATTTGTGGGCTTAAAAAATGTTATCGGAAGACAGCTATGCTCATCACTATACCAACAATGCTGCACCCAGATGCCCCTCAACTGAGGAACGGATACAGAAATTGTGGTACATCTACACAATGGGATACTTCTCATCAATAAAAAACAAGGAAATCGTGATATTTACAGGTAAATGGTGGGAACTGGAAAAGGTCATCCTGAGTGAGGTATCCCAGAAGCAGAAAAACACACATGACATATACTCACTCATAAGTGGATATTAGACCTATAAGATAGGATAAACACACTAAAATCTCTACACCTAAAGAAACTAATCAAGAAGGAAGACTCTGGCTAAGATACTGAATCCGCATTCAGAGAGGCAAAGAGGATGGACATCAGAAGAGGGAGAAAAAAGGGAACAGGACAGGAGCCTGCCACAAAGGGCTTCTGAAAGGCTCTACCCTGCACACTATCCAAGCAGATGCTGAAACTTATGGCCAACCTTTGAGCAGAGTGCAGGGAATCTTATGAAAGAAGTGGTAAATAATAAGACCTGGAGAGGACAGGAGCTCCACAAGGAGAGCAACAGAACCAAAAATCTGGGCACAGGGGTCTTTTCTGAGACTGATACTCCAACCAAGGACCATTCATGGAGATAACCTAGAACCCTTGCACAGATGTAGCCCATGACAGTTCAGTGTCCAAGTGAGTTCCATTGTAATGGGAACAGGGACTCTCTCTGACATGAACTGATTAGCCTACACTTTGATCACCTTCCCCTGAGGGAGGAGAAGCCTTACTAGGACACAAAAAAGACAATGCAGCCTGATAGACTGATTAGACCTGATAGACTAGGATCAGAAGGAAGGGGAGGAAAACCTCCCCTATCAGTGGACTTGGGGAGTGGCATGGGTGGAAAATGGGGAGGAAGGGAGCTACAGGGGAATACAAAGTCAAGAAATTGTAATTAATAAAAATAAAAATTAAAAAATTGTTATTACATACATATATGCATACACATCTATATTTCTAAATACAACCTTCTCAGTCTGTATAATATTACTCGTATGTTTGTTTTCAGAGTTTACCACTTGGAATCACATAACCAATTGGTGTGTTTTTTTCCCCTGGGGAAAATTATTTTTCCTACTCTCAGCATTCCTTAGTTGCTGGTCATTTTTCGCAAAATTACTCCAAGGTTACATTTATTTATTTATTTATTTATTTATTTATTTATTTATTTTTATATTACAGTTTATTCAATTTGTATCCCAGCTATAGCTCCCTCCATCATTACCTCCCAATCTCACCCTGCCTCTGTCATCTCCTCCCATGTCCCTCTCCAAGTCCACTGATAGGGGAGGTCCTCCTGCCCTTCCATCTGACTCTAGCTTATCAGGTCTGATCAGAACTGGCCTCATTGCTCTGTTGTTTGGTAAGGCTGCCTGCCCCCCTCAGGGGGAGATGATCAAAGAGCCAGCCACTGAGTTCATGGCAGAGACAGCCCTTGTTCCCCTTACTACAATACCCATTTGGAGACTGAGCTGCCATGGACTACATCTGTGCAGGGATTCTAGGTTATCTCCATGTGTGGACCTAGGTTGGAATAATAGTCTCAGAAAAGACCCCGGGCCCAAATTTCTTGGTTCTGTTGCTCTGCTTGTGGAGCTCCTGTCCCCTCCAGGTCTTTCTATCTCCAACTTCTTTCATAAAATTCCCTGCACTCTGTCCAAAGTTTGCTTATGAGCCTCAGCATCTGCTTTGATACCCTGCTGGGTAGAGTCTTTCAGAGGCCCTCTGTGGTAGGCTCCTGTCCTGTTCTCTGTTTTCTCTATCTTCCGATGTCTGTCCCATTTGCCTTTCTGAGTGAGGATTGATCACCTTACCCAGGGTCCTCCTTCTTGCTTATCTCCTTTTTGTGTAGAAATTTTAGTATGTTTATCCTATATTGTATGTCTAATATCCACTTATAAGTGAATATATACCATGTGTGTCTTTCTGCTTCTGGAGTAACTGACTCAGGATGATCTTTTCTAGATCCCACCATTTCCCAGCAAATTTCATGATTCCCTTTGTTTTTAATTGCTAAGTAGTATTCTATTGTATAATTGTACCACAAATTTTGTATCCATTCTTCAATTGAGGGACATCTGGGCTGTTTCCAGACTCTGGCTATTACAAATAAAGCTACTACGAACATGGTTGAGCAAATATCCTTTTTTTGTACTTGAGCATATTTTGGATATATACCCAAAAGTGGTACAGCTGAATCTTGAGGAAGTACTATTACTAATTGTCTGAGAAAGTGCCAGATTGATTTCCAAACTGGTTGTACCAGTTTACATTCCCACCAGCAATGGAGGATTGTTCCCCTTTCTTCACATCCTCTCAAGTTGTCACTTGAGTTTTTGATCTTAGCCATTCTGATGGGTGTAAGGTGAAATCTCGGGGTCGCTTTGATTTGCATTTCCCTGATGACTAAGGACAATGAGCATTTCTTTAAATTTTTCTCTGCCATTCGATATTCATCTATAGAGAATTCTCTGTTTTGCTCTGTAGCCCATCTTTTATTTGGATTACTTGATGTGTTGCTTATTAACTTCTTGAGTTCTTTATATATTCTAGATATTATCCCTCTGTCAGATATATGGTTGGTGAAGATCCTTTCCCAGTGGGTTGGCTGTCATTTTGTTCTGATGACAGTGTCCTTTGCTTTACAGAAGCTTTGCAGTTTCATGAGGTCCCATTTATTGATTGTTGATCTTAGAGCCTGTGCTGTTGGTGTTCTTTTGAGGAAATTGTCTCCTGTGCCAATGAGTTCAAGGCTCTTCCCCACTTTTTCTTCTAACAGATTTAGTGTGTGTATATTTATGTTTGAGGTCTTTGATCCACTTGGACTTTAGTTTTGTACAGGGTGATAAATATGGAACTATTTGCATTTTTCTGCATGTAGACATCCAGTTAGACCAGCACCAAGGTTATTTTAATAATGAAGAGTTTAAAGGAGTGGTTTTAAAGGTGGAGAGAGAAGAAATGCACCAAGATTGACTTTTTAATAAACTTTTTTTGTATTAACATCCTAATTTGTAACTCCCCATTAAAATGTAAGTTCCCATTGAATCTTAGAAAACAGTATAGAAAGAACAATTATGACTTCTGACTCTTTGAAAATAAAAAAGGTAAGATAATACTGCTTAATTGCCCTGATAGCCTGAAACTAATTATTAACCTTCAGATAGTCTTTCAGATTGACTTTCTGAACCTTTTTGCATTTTAAATTGTGTCTCCCATGGGTATATTTACTTAGTCATGTTGTTGTTTTGAAACAAGGAGTTTTAAGCACCTTATATATCAAATTGCCTTCTGGAATTTTGAAACACTATCAAAGCCATAGACTCTTATATATAGTTTTCTCTGAAGAGAAAATACCCCCACTTTACATTTTGTATCAAATTATATTTCGGTTTAATTTCTGCTTGGCTCTGCTAAAATTCTGCTACAAATCACTAAATTACAGTTAATATTTACTATGTCTTCAATATTTTTTAACCCACAGAAAAAACACTATTTAAATTTTTCTAGGTGTTTTTTTTTTTTTTTTTTTTTTTTTTTTTGTCAACTTGACACAAGTTAATGCAATCTGAGAGGAGGGAACCTCATTTAAGAAAATGACTCTATTTTTTTCTCTTTTTAAAAATTCTTTATTAATTACACTTTATTCACTTTGTATCCCCCCTATGGCTCCCTCCCTCCTCCCTTCCCAATCCCTCCCTTCCTCCACCCTCTGCATGCATGCCCCTCCCTAATTCCACTGATAGGGGAGGGAGGTCATCTTTTCCTTCCTTCTGATCCTAGTCAATTAGGTCTCATCAGGAGTGGCTGCATTGTCTTCTTCTGTGGCCTGGTAATGCTGCTTCTCCCTCAGAGGGAGGTAATTAAAGAGCAGACCAATCAGTTCATGTCAGAGACAGTTCCTGTTCCTATTACAATGGAACCCATTTGGATACGGAACTGCCATGGGCTACATCTGTGCAGGGGTCTTAGGTTATCTCCATGCATAGTCCTTGGTTGAAGTATCAGTCTCAGGAAAGACCCCTGTGCTCAGATCTTTTGGTTCTGTTGCTCTCCTTGTGGAGTTCCTGTCCTCTCCAGATCTTACTGTTTCCCAGTTCTTTCATAAGATTTCCTGCACTCTGCCCAACAGTTGCCCATAAGTCTCAGCATCTGCATTGATAGTCTGTAGGGCAGAGCCTTTTAGAGGTCCTCTGTGTCAGGCTCCTGACTTATTCCGTCTTTTCTTTTTATTCTGATGTCCATCCTCTTTGCCTTTCTGGATAGGAATTGAGCATTTTAGCAAGAGTCCTTCCTCTTGATTAGTTTCTTTAGGTGTACAGATTTTAGTAGGTTTATCCTATATTATATGTCTATATGAGTGAGTATATACCATGTGCGTCTTTCTGCTTCTGGGATAGCTCACTCGGGATGATCTTTTCCAGATCCCACCATTTACCTGTAAGTTTCATGATTTCTTTGTTTTTTATTGCTGAGTAATATTCCATTGTGTAGCTGTACCACAATTTCTGTATCCATTCCTCCACTGAGGGGCATCTGGGCTGTTTCCAGCTTCTGGCTATTACAAATAAGGCTGCTACAAACATGGTTGAGCAAATGGCTTTATTGTGTACTTGAGCCTCTTTTGGATATATGCCTAGGAGTGGTATAGCTGGATCTTGAGGAAGCGCTATTCCTAGTTGTCTGAGGAAGCGCCAGATTGCTTTCCAGAGTGGTTGTACAAGTTTACATTCCCACCAGCAGTGGAGGAGGGTTCCCCTTTCTCCACAACCTCTCCAGCATGTGTTGTCACTTGAGATTTTTATCTTAGCCATTCTGATGGGTGTAAAGTGAAATCTCAGGGTCATTTCGATTTGCATTTCCCTTATGACTAAGGCCGTTTAACAATTCTTTAACTGTTTCTCTGCCATTCGATATTCCTCTATTGAGAATTCGCTGTTTAGCTTTGTACTCCATTTTTTAATTGGATTATTTGAGTTGTTGCTGTTTAACTTCTTGAGTTCTTTATATATACTGGATATTGGCCACAGAATAAGACAATGCAGCCACTCTTGATGAGACCTAATTGACTAGGATCAGAAGGAAAGAAAAGAAGACCTCTCCTATCAGTGCAATTGGGGAGGGGCATGCATGCAGAGGGTTGAGGAAGGGAGGGATTGGGACGGGAGAAGGGAGGGAACCACGAGGGGGGAAACAAAGTGAATAAAGTGTAATTAATGAAGAATTCAAAAAAAAGAAAAAAAGAAGTATAGTTAAAAGTATTATCTAATAATCTCAATGTCTAATTCCTTGAAATAATAAATTTATTCTACAACCAACCAACCAAACAAACAAACAGAAAAACAAAAAGAAAATGCCTCTATAAGATGGGCTGTAGGCAAGCTTGTGGGGGCATTATCTTAATTATTGATTGAGGGAGAGAACCCAGACTATTGTGGGTGGTGCCATTCCTGGGCTGTTAGTCCTGGATGCTATTAGAAAGCAGGCTGAACAAGGCACGAAAAGCAAGCCAGTAAGCAGCACTGTTCATAGCCTCTGCATCAGTTCTTGTGTCCAGGTTCCTGCTCTGTTTGAGTTTCTGTCCTGACTTCCTTAGATGATCAACTGAAATATAGAAGAGTAAGACTAGTAACCCAAATAAGCCCTTTCCTCCCTAAGTTACTTTGATCAAGGTGTTTCATTGCAGCAATAATAAGAACCCTAACAAAGACAGAAATCAGTACCAGGATTGTAGGGTATTGCTGTGACAGATGTGCCCATGTATTTTGAGAAGGACTGTAGAAGAACTTTGGAAGTTTAGGCTAAAAAAGCAATTGAGTGTTCAAACCTTGGAATCTTTGGTGGGTTGTTTTGTGGGATCTTGGAAGATAAGAAAGTTCAAAGAAATGCAGATGATGGAGATCTGGCTTGTGAAGTTTCGGAGGAAATTTTGAGAATTCCTTAATGATTCTATCAGAGTGATTTATTATTTTGAATTAAGATTCTGTGGTTCTGATTAGCTGGGACTGACAAATCAGCTCTGGTTAACAAGACACCAGAACAACCAAAGTCAAACCTTTGCTTTACTGGGAAAATTGATGCTGGTTAGCTGGAGCTTAGAAATTATCAGTGACTGAGACTAGTATCGTTAAGGTTAAATCTTCTGGGAAGTGTTTCCTCAGAGCCAACACACAGAAGCTGTGTTCCAGAGGTGGTCAAGGTTGCATATCATGCTGGCAGTGGAACATGGTCATGTATAATACTCACCGAGCTGGTGCTGGATTTTAGGGCACGAAAGGTTCAAGGGGAGCAGCTGAAACTTGGCACTGTGAGAGGAGAGGGGAGGCCTTTGGTGAAGGTGCAGCTAGAGTAGCAGTGGAGGCCCCAGACTGAAGGGGTCATAGCAACAGCTGAGGCTTAGCACCATGAAGAGAACTCAGGAGAGGGTATTGGTGAAAGTCTAGCCCAGGTGCAGAAGACTTCAGTAGTTTGGAGATGCCAGTGCATGTGACAACTGCCTAGAATAGCAGTTGCTAGGGGGTGGAGCTGGCCTGAGCTTAGAAGACAAGCTGTTTGAGTTGCAGAAGGCAGAGGCAGAGAAGTGACCCATGGCCTTTGGAGGATAACAGATGATCATAGAAGAATCCCAGATACTGGACATTGAGTGATTTATGGAATTGGAGTTTGGTTTTCCTTTGATCTGATTGTGATGGTGTCCTGGTTTTCCATCTTGAAATAAGAAAGTGTTTAAATTATTTTTTATTTTATAGGAGCCCACAGCTTATAACATTTGGTTTTAAAACTTTAACAAAAGACTTCGGACATTTTTCTTAAGAGACTGAATTTCTTCCTCTTCTTTTTCTTCTTCTTATTATTATTTACAATCTATTTACTTTGTATACTAGTTGTAGCCTCCTCCCTCATCTCCTCCTGGTCCCACCCTCCCTCCCCCTTCCTCCCTTATACCTCTTCTTTAGTTCACTGATAGGGGAGGTACTCCTCCCATACTGTCTGACCCTAATCTATCAGTTCCCATCAGGACTGCCTGGATCCTCTTCTTTTGTGGGCTGGCTGGGTTGCCCCACCAGAAAGAAGTGATCAAGGGGCAGGCAACAGAGTTCATGTCAAAGACTGTCTATGAATTTTTAAAGTGGGTTTGTAAGACTGTGGGATATTTTAAGTTTGTAAAATGTATATCATGATGATTATATTAATGTGCAATCAATCTTGTGCTTCTCAATCTTGTGGATGCTGCTGACCCTTTAATACAGTTTCTTATGTGGTGGTGAACCCGAACCATAAAATTATTTTTGTTGCCACTTCATAACTGTACTTTTGCTACTGTTATGAATGTAATATAAATATCTGATATGCAAGATATGTGATATGTGATCCCCATGAAGACTCCTGATATGACAGGTTGACAACCACTCCTTTACAGAGATGTGCTTGTGTCAAGTGGACAAGGGGTCCATTTTGCTGGATAGTTTTATGTCAACTTGACACAAGCTAAAGTCATCTGAGAGGAGGAAACTTCAATTAAGAAAATAACTCCATAAGATCTGGCTTTAGGCAAGCCTATAAGACATTTTTGTAATTAGTGACTGATTGTGTGTGGTGCTGTCCCTGGACTGGTGGTCATGAGTTCTATAAGAAAGCAGACTGAGAAAACATGAGATTTCAAGCCAGTTAGCAGCATTCCTTCATGGTCTTTGCATGAGCTCATGTCTCCAGGTTCTTGTCCTGTTTAAATTCCTGTCCTGACTTCCCTCAATGAAGAGTGATTTGGAAGCATAAACCATATAAGTAATTTCTTTGCCCAGTTGCTTTGACCCTGCTGTTTTATCACAGCAATGATAACCCTAACTAGAACATGCTGTCAATGTGTAATAATTTCCTTATGAGGAGGTTCACTATGTATATTGTTTTAATGCCTGCCTCACACGAAGCTCTTTGTTAATGCCATGATGTTAGATATGACAGAAGACATAGAAGAGATTTCAGATGAATAGAGAGAATGTTCTAGGCATGCTGCTTTCAAATCAAAATATACCAATATGAAAAATTATTTGGGGGTATAGAAGAACCAGTTGTTAGCTTTAATTAGTATTTTTGTGTAAAGGAGGAGAAAACACATAGGTATCACATTTTCTTTCATTCTCTTAATTTCACCTAAAAAGTATTAGTGTCATATTTCCTTCTTATTTCTATTGCATTAATCAAGAAGAATCCCATTTTTCCCTACTTGACATATGATGCAAGAGATTTCCTCTGATTATGACACATGAATCTATCTGTGCAGGGAAATTCTAATTCTTTGGTTAAGCTAAGTGATCATAAGGAAAGATTAAACATTAGTAGGACACATCAGTTTATATGTAGAAACTTTTGAAACAGAATAAAGACTGTATTGTTTTGTTTTGTTTTGTTTGAGAAAAGCTCTCTCTGACAAGGCACTATCTGTCCTGAAACTCATATGTAGACCAGACTGGCCTCAACTCACAGATCTGCCTGCCTTTCTGCTTCTTGAATGCTGGCCACCACACCTGGTACTGAAAAAAATTTTTTTTTTGCCTTTGCCATCAATTGTGACCAAAAGTAAGATGTCATGTTATATGGCTATCTGACATGATGTGAACTTGGTCTAACCATGGGAAAGATACTAACATTATTAAATTTCCAGTATAACCATATAGTTCTAAGTGCTTTTAGTTGTTTTACACACAATCATACCATTTTTCTTTTCTACTGTCTCTACTCCAGGAATCCTGCCCAACTTTACATTTTTAAAAACCAAGACCTTATGAAAGGCCTTTGAAGATCCCTTGGTGTTCAAATACATCCAGTGTCTAGTCCTACCTTCTCCAAACATCATCATCCTGCTACTGGGATTGCTTGCCAGTCTGTATGTCATGTTAATATTGACATTTCCTTATGTATCCAGAAAATCCACTGTGGTGTTTATTAGTAACAAAGCACGGGCAGACATCTTATTAGGCTGCAGTATTTTTTCTGCCATCACAGCAGGTGTGATAAAGAGTGAAATATTGTCAGCTTCCTTTCAGTAAGCCTTGAGGCAGAACTTCCAAATTGCAAATGTACATGCCAGTTCCCTATCACTGAGCTGTGTTAGCCTTGAGGCTTTTCTGATTACTTTTCTTCCAGTAGAGACACGCCACAGAAGGAATGTTGGATGTGCCAGAGTCCCTTCTAAGACCATCTGGGCTGCTGTAATTACTCAGTGTTCCCTTTATCAGCTTGAGTGTGTCAAAGGCCTTAACATCTCTTATCTTGGCATTCATAGGCAAATTCGGCTATTGAATTTCCATTGTGAAGCCACAGCACTGCTGAAATTACTTATTTACCCTATTGGAGTTCTTTTAAGAATCTTCAACATATATCTTTTCTATAAAGATTTATTTTCTATAAATATATTTATTTAGTTTCTCAGAAATGTGAGATATGGTGTCCAGTATAACCATTCATATTTGTGGTGCTGTGAAAACACTTTATAGATGTGATTAACATTTAATTTGTTAATATTAAGAAAAGAGACTAATATGCACCTCAATAGCTGAAGGCCTTGAAAACACAAAGCAGGTTTTCCAGGGAAAGGAATGTTACCTGAAGACTGGTAACTTGAGTTTCCAATCTGTTGTTTGTACTACGTATTTCCGTGTCAAGACTACAGCACTTGTGTTCCTGATGTACCAGTCTGGTGGTCCACGCCACCGAGTTTGAACTCTCTAGGTCTGAAAAATCATGGGAAACAGTTAAAAGAAAGGGAAAATACAACCTACTCAGTCTATATGATGTTACTTTTATGTGTGTTTCAGGACTGATCATTTGGTATTGCATAACCAATTGATGTGCTATTCCCTGGGGAACACTATTTCTCCTGCTCTCAGCATTTCTTATTTGCCTGAAGTTCTTTGTCTAGGGTTGATGGTCTCATGAGACTTTCTTCATCCATGTTAACATGTCTATTTTTGTCATCCTTGTTAAAATCACGTTTAGACATTCATGTTGGTGAGACCTTTTGGATGTAGCTTCTGACAATTCTAGGATATATAATATTACAACAAACTTTCTCATCTCTTGGGTCTTAGAATATTTCTATTATCTCTTCTGCAAGCAACTGAAAAAAGAGGAATATGGGAGAGCTTCGAGGGAGGAAAGGGGAAATGCTGTAATCATATTATAATTTTAAAAATAAAAATTAGACAATACCATATCCTACATATTCTGTTTATTTTATTTTTATTTATGAAGAACCTTGATCAATGCTGATTTTTGCTACTGGGAATCATTCCAGAGAAAAAGAACTTTCACATTCTCTGAATTTGTTTTGGGATTTTTGAAACTTCCTCTCTAATGTGTCTAGGTTTAAGAGCTTTGATACCTCTATTTCTAATAGTAAAGGAGCTCTGATTGTACATAGCATGATGTGGCAAGAAGTGTAAAACATCACTATTGACTACACTCAATGAAATTTCTTGATGAGCACACACACAACTACTGTTGAACTCACTATGTAGTTGATGACTCCTGATCCTCCTGATTCTACCTCCCAAATATTGACATGATAAACATGTGTAGTCACATGTGGTTGGGTACCCTAGAACATACGGACAAAATAATGAGGCTTAAAGAGACTGAACAATTGCTGCTAATTTTCTAAGTGGAAAAAGAAAGGAATGAATTAAAGGGTTTAATTCCTAATCAAGTGCTACATTAATGACCTGAAAACATTTAAATCTTCCCTGAAAGACTCTTACCTGTAGTTGCCAAGGTGACATGATGAAAAAAAAAGTAAATATAAGTGCCATCCTTTAAGAAAATTACAATTTAACCAGAACTCTTAATCTCTCAGGATGTCTGCTGTCAAGTGAAGACAACTGGGAAGGAAGGGGATATTCAAAATTGACATGAGGATAAATGGCCACACGTGAATGAGCTTGAGGAGAGTGAACCTCTAAAGTTAGACAAGTTCCTTTTGTCTGTAGAAGCAGCCTCACCAAAGGAAGAACTCTATTTTACCAGAAAAACTGTAGAGTCTCATATCAAGGCTTCCTTGTGCCACTGAAATTTGTTCCTGGGGCTTTCCTGACTATCCCTCTGTTATTTCTGGGTATATAATTAGACTCAAGTCCCAGCAAGCACTAAAGGGTGAGGTGTGTTACATAAGGAAGTTTGTTAAGATCCAAAGGAACTGTGGTTTTTTTTTTTCAATTCATACAGAGACTTGAATTAAATTTTTAATAATGGATATTAAAGGTGGAGGAGAAGGGTAAGAAGGACAGATAAGAAAGGTAAGAAGGATTGAGGCAAATAAGTAGGAGCGGTAGAGTGACAGGCACACACTTCTTTACCATGAACCCAAAACACGTATTTATTAGGGGATCACCAACATTCACGTTTAAAATAATACATTTTGTTGTTCCTTTGAGAATTTTGTACACCATGTTTTGATTCTATTCACCTCTGCTACTCTCTGTAATACTTTCCAGATCCACTCCTTTCTCCTTACTCATCCTGTACTTTGGTGTTCTTTTTTTTTTTTTTTTTTTTTTTTTACATTTTTAGAAAGAAGGTACTATCTGGTAGTAGATGTCCTGGTCCTCTGGCTCTCACAATCTTTCTGTTCCCTCTTTCCCTATGTTTCTTGAGCCTTATGTGCAGGGTTTGTGTTATAAATGTATTAACTGGGGAGGGGCATTTGAGGGTCAGTTGTTAACTGCCTTTGACCTGTTGTGG
This sequence comes from Meriones unguiculatus, assembly GCF_030254825.1. NCBI lineage: Eukaryota > Metazoa > Chordata > Mammalia > Rodentia > Muridae > Meriones > Meriones unguiculatus. The sequence goes on along the minus strand of NC_083369.1, from coordinate 13,914,778 downwards.
CTTTCTGTAGTGGTCTCTGTCTGCTACTGCTGCTGCTGGAAAGGAAACCTTCTTTGGTAAGCTGCACTTATCTGTTGATATAAGTATAAATGTTTAAAACAGTTTGAAATTATAGTGGTGTAAGAAATGTGATAATAGTAGGTTCTCCTCCAAGTTCCATGGCCTCATCAGTCACGGGTCATTGTTTAGGTTTTCTCTCAGGCAGGAATTTCCTACTATTGATCAGTCCAATCAGGTGCCAATCACCCCCTGCCTATAAACATTACTATTTCACCTTTTGGAATATCTGTCTGTGCTGATCATCGTTGTGGTTCGTGGACATTACAGGTGGATAAGAGTATTGATTGCTTTTCTCTCTGGGAAGCTTGCATGGCTCCTTTCCATACCATGACAGCTAATCCTCAAAAAGAAGGCTTCAGGTCAAAACCAGTCTGATTCCTCCAAGTCATGTCTCTAAAGTATGTGGTCTCTTTTCACCAATAGGGCCTTACCTTCTTTTTTTTTTTTTTTTATGGAAGACAACAAAAGGCAATGGATATAACCTATATTTTTGGGAGTGTTGTCTTGGATTTCCATGAAAAAAAATTACAAAGAGGTTTTCCTTGCTTGATACGATGATTTTTGTTGAATCAATGGCTTGAGGGGAAAGATTGTCACCCCAAGTGACATAACTTTAGTTAATATGTATCTAAACCCACATATTAAATATAATTTTAAGTAAACATTAAATCATATAATTCCCTATCCGCTAATGCCAATGTTCTTGAAAAATTTTGTGGTTTCTTTTTTGTAGACCAATAATTACAGTGGGAACTATTGCCCATCATAGATTTCTGACACTGTGCATCAGACTATTCTGAGGATCTTAGAACCAAGCACATAGTGTTGCAACAATAGTCATCTTAACTTTGATTTTATGTGCCACCAGTTGGTTAATAGCATGCCAGACTCTACTATTCTACTACATTTAAGAATTCCTCAAAGACCATTCATGGAGATAACCTAGAACCCCTGCACAGACACAGCCATGTCAGCTCAGTCTCCAAGTGGGTTCCCTGGTAAGGGAAACAGGGACGGTTTCTTACATAAACTCAATGGCCTGCTCTTTGATCCACCAACCTCTCAGGGGGGAGCAGCCTTACCAGGCCACAGAGGAAGACAATGCAGTCACTCCTGATGAAACCTGATAGGCTAATATCAGATAGTAGGGAAAAAGGACCTCCCTTATCAGTGGACTGGGAGAAGGGCATGGGTGTAGAAGATGGAGGGAAGGTGGGATTGGGAGGAAAAGAGGAAGGAAGCTACAAAGTGGGTGGGATACAAAGTGAATAAATTGTAAATAATAAAAATAAAGTATATCTTAAAAAAAGAATTCCTCTATGATGGGCAATAGTTCCCACTGTAATTATTGGTCTACAAAAAGAAACCACAAAATTTTTCTTTTATTTATTTATTTATTTTTTATGTTTTTTCTAGCCCTCTCCCAATTCCACCCTCCCTCCCTCTTAAGACCCCTGTGCCCAGATATAGTTGGTCCTTGTGGAGCTCCTGTCCTCTCCACGTAATACTGACTCCCTCCACTGTTTTTTTTTTTTATTTTATTTTTTGATTCCCTGCACTCTGCCGAAGGTTTGGTTATGAGTCTTAATATCTGCTTTGATACACTGCTAGGTAGAGTCTTTCAGAGGCCCTCTGTGGTAAGCTCCTGTCCTGTTACTTGCTTGCTCCTACATCCAATGTCCATCCCATTTGTCTTTCTAAGTGAGGACTGATCATCATACCCTGGGTTCTCTTTCTTGTTTATCTTCTTTAGGTGTATAGATTTCAGTATGTTTATCCTATTTTATAAGTCTATATAAGTGAGTATATACCACGTGTGTCTTTCTGCTTTTGGGATACCTCACTCAGGATAATTGTTGCTAGGTCCCACCATTTGCCTGCAAATTTCATGATTTCCTCGTTTTTAATTGCTTTAGTATTCCATTGTGTAAAAGTACCACAATTTCTGTATCCATTCCTCTGTTGAGGGACATCTGGGTTGTTTCCAGGTTCTGGCTATGACGAATAAAGCTGCTACAAACATAGTTGAACAAATGTCCTTGTGTACTTGAGCCTCTTTTGGATATATGCCTAGGAGTGGTATAGCTGGATTTTGAGGAAGCACTATTACTAATTGTCTGAGAAAGCACCAGATTGATTTCCAAAGTGGTGGTACAAGTTTGCATTCCCATCAGCAATGGAGGAGAGTTCCCCTTTCTCCACAACCTCTCCAGCATGTGTTGTCACTTGAGTTTTTGATCTCAGCCATTCTGGTGGGTATCAGGTGAAATCTCAAGGTGGTTTTGATTTGCATTTCCCTGATGACTAAGGCTGTTGAACAATTCTTTTAAGTGTTTCTCTGCCATTCTGTATTCCTCTACTGAGAATTCTCTGTTTAGCTCCGTACCCCATTTTTTAATTGGATTGCTTGATTTGCTGTGTTTTAACTTCTTTAGCTCTTTATATATTCTGGATATTAGTCCTCTGTCAGATATAGGGTTAGTGAAGATTCTTTCCCAATCTGTAGGCAGTTGTTTTGTTTTGATGATGGTGTCCTTTGCTTTACAGAAGCTTTTCACTTCATGAGGTCCCATTTATCAACTGTTTCTCTTAGAGCCTGTGCTGTTGGTGTTCTGTTCAGGAAGTTGTCTCCTGTGTCAATGAGTTCTAGGGTCTTCCCCACTTTTTCTTCTGTATCTGGTTTTATGTTGAGATCTTTGATCCACTTGGACTTTAGATTTGTGCAGGGTGATATATATGGATCTATTTTCATTTTTCTGCATGTAGACATCCAGTTGAACCAGCACCATTTGTTGAAGATGCTGTCTTTTTTCCACTGAATGGATTTGGCTTCTTTGTCAAAAATTAAATATCCATAGGTATGTGGTTTAATTTTGCGTCATCTATGCGGTTCCATTGATCCACCATTCTATTTCTATGCCAATACCATGCCATTTTTATTACTATTGATCTCTAGTACAGCTTGATATCAGGGATGGAGATGCCTCCAGATGATCTGTTGTTGTACAGGATCATTTTCGAAATTCTGGGTTCTTTGTTTCTCCACATGAAGTTAATAATTTTTCTCTCAAGATCTATGAATAATTGTGTTGGTATTTTGATGGGAATTGCATTGAATCTGTAGATTGCTTTTGGCAGAATAGCCATTTTCACTATATTAATCCTACAGATCCATGAGCATGGGAGATCTTTCCATCTTCTGATATCTTCTTCAATTTCTTTCTTCAGAGATTTGAAGTTTTTCTCATACAGATCTTTCGGTTGCTTGGTTAGAGTCACTTCAAGGTACTTTGTGTTATTAGTGGCTATTGTGAAGGGTGTTGTTTCCCTAGATTCTTTCTCAGCCCTTTTGGCTTTGGTATACAGGATGGCTTCTGATTTTTTTTTGAGTTGATTTTGTATCCAGCCACTTTGTTGAAGGTGCTTATCAGCTGAAGGAGTTCCCTGGTTGAATTTTGGGGGGTCACTCATGTATAGTATCATATTATCTGGAAATAGTGATACTTTGACTTCTTCCTTTCCTATTTGTATCCTCTTGATCTCCTTTAGTTGTCTTATTGTTCTAGCTAGGACTTCAAGTACTATGTTGGAGAGAATGGGCAACCTTGCCTTGTCCCTGATTTCAGTGATTTAAGTTTCTCTCCGTTGAGTTTGATGTTGTCTATGGGCTTGCTGTATATTGTCTTTACTATGTTTAGGTATGTACCTGTATCCCTGTTCTCTCTAAGACTTTAATCATGAATGAACGTGTGTTTGACTTTGTCAAATGCTTTTTTCAGCATCTAAGAAGATGATCATGTGTTTTTTTTTTAAAGATTTTATTTATTATTTTTACAACATTCTACCTGCACACCAGATCTTACTGTAAATGGTTATGAGCCACCATGTGGTCACTGGGAATTGAACTCAGGACCTTTGGAAGAACAAAGAGTGTTCTTAACCTCTGAGCCATCTCTCCAGCCCGATCATGTGGTTTTTATCCTTCAGTTTGTTTATATGGTGGATTACATTGATGGATTTCCATATACTGTACCATCCCTGCATGCCTGGGATGAAGCCAACTTGGTCATGGTGGATGATATCTTTTATGTGTTCTTGGATTTGGTTTGAAAGTATTTTATTGAGTATATTTGCATCAATGTTCATAAGAGAGATAGGTCTGAAGTTTTCTTTTTTATTGGGTCTTTGTGCAGTTTAGGTGTCGAGGTGATTGTGGCCTTATAGAATGAGTTTGGTAATATTCTTTCTGTTTTTATTTTGTGGAATAGTTTGAAGAGAATTGGAGTTATCTCTTCTCTGAAGGTCTGGTAGAAATCTTCCCTGAAACCATCTGGACCTCCATGGGCTTTTTTTTGGAAGGGAGACTTTTGATGACTGTTTCTATTTCCTTGGGGGATATAGAACCCTTCAGTCTATTTACCTGATCTTGATTTAATTTTGGTAAATGGAATTTATCAAGAACATTGTCCATTTCATTTAGATTTTCAAATTTTGTGGCATATAGGCGTTTGTCGTAAGACCTAATGATTGTTTGGATTTTCTCCCTGTCTGTTGTTATGTCCCCCTTTTTGTTTCTAATTTTGCTTATTTGGGTAGTGTCTCTCTGCCTTTTAGTTAGTTTGGCTAAGAGTTTGTCCATCTTGTTGATTTTCTCAAAGAACCAGCTCTTGTTTTCATTGATTCTTTGAATAGATTTAATTGTTTCTAATTTATTGGTTTCTGCTCTGAACTTGAGTATTTCCAACCATCTACTCCTCTTGAGTTTGTTTGCTTCTTTTTTTTTTCCCTAGGGCTTTAAGATGAGCTACTAAGTTGCTTGTATGAGGTATTAAATTGCTTGAATGCGTTGTTTCAAATTTCTTCTTGAAGGCACTTAGTGCTATGAACTTTTCCCTAGCATGCTTTCATTATGTCTCATAAGTTTGGATATGTTGTGCCTTCATTTTCATTGAACTCTAGGGAGTCTTTAATTTCTTTCTTTATTTCTTCCTTAACCCAGTTGTCATTGAGTATTGAGTTGTTCAGTTTCCATGTATATGGAGCTTATTTAATTTCTGTTGTTGTTGAGGTCCAGCTTTAGTCCATCGTGGTCAGATAGAATACAAGGGATTATTTCAATCTTCTTATATCTGCTGAGGCTTGCTTTGTGACCAACTATATGGTCTGTTTTGGAGAAGGTTCCATAAGGTACTGAAAAGAAGATATACTCTTTTTAATTTGGGTGAAAATTTCTGTACACATCTATTAGGTCCATTTGATGCAGGGCCTCTGTAAGTGTTCTTATTTCCCTCTTTAGCTTCTGTCTGGATAATCTGTTCCTTAGTGTGAGTGGAGTGTTGAATTCCCCCACTATTAAGGTGTTGGGGTCAATGTGTGATTTCAACTTTAATAATGTTTTGTTTACAAATGTAGTTGGTCTTGTATTTAGGGCATAGATGTTTAGAATTGTGATGTCCTCCTGGTGGACTTTTCCTTTGATGAGAATGAAGTGTCCCTCCTCATTTTTTTTTATTAATTTTGGTTGAAAGTCTAAATTATTAGATATTAGGAGAGCTACCCCAGCTTGTTTTCTGGATCCATTTGCTTGACATACATTTTTCCAGCCCTTTACTCTGAGGTAGTATTTATCTTTGTTGCAGAGGTGTGTTTCTTGGATGCAACAGAATGTTGGATCTTGTTTCTGCAACCATTCTGTTAGTCTGTGTCTTTTTATTGGAGAGTTGAGTCCATTGATGTTGATAGATAATAGTGACCAATGACTGTTAGTTCCTTTTATTGTGGAGTTGGTGGAGTTACTATGATTCATTGCTTGTTTTCTTTTAATTTTTGTTGAGAGATTATCTGTTTCCTGTGTTTTCTTGGGTGTAGTTGTTTTCATTGGATTGGAGTTTTCCTTCTAGTATCATCTGTAGGGCTGGTTTGTTGTGTAGATATTGCTTAAATTAAGTTTTGTCATGGATATTTTGTTTTCTCTGTCTATGTTGATTGAAAGCTTGGCTGGGTATAGTAGTCTGGGTTGGCATCTGTGGTCCCTTAAAGTCTGCATGACATCTCCCCAGGCCCTTCTGGCTTTCATAGTTTCTGATGAGAAGTCTGATATGATTCTGATTGGTCTACCTTCATATGTTACTTGGCCTTTTTTCCTTGCTGCTTTTAATATCTTTTCTTTGTTTTGTAGATTTAGTGTTTTAACTATGATGTGACATGAGGAGTTTCATTTCTTGTCTAGTCTTTTTGGTGTCCTGTAGGCCTCTTGTATATTTGTGGACATCTGTTTCTTTAAGTTGGGAAAATTTTCTTCTATGATTTTCTTGAAAATATTTTCTGGAATTTGGAGCCTGGAATCTTCTTTTTCACCAATTCCTATTTTTCTTAGATTCCACCTTTTCATGGCATCCTTGATTTCTTGGATGTTTTGTGTTTGGGACTTTTCCGATTTTACCTTTTTTTTGAGAGAAGTATCAATTAATGCAAGTGTATCTTCAGCACCAGAGCATCTCTCTTCTGTCTCTTGTATTCTATTGGTGATGTTTACCTTTGTGGTTCCTGATCTTTTCTCTAAGTTCTCCAGCTCCAGGGTTTTCTCTGTTTGTGTTTTCTTTATTGATTCTAATTCTGTTTTCATGACTTGTACCATTTTTTTTTCACCTGTTTGAAGGTGTATTTCTGTCTCTCTATGATGGTCTCATTTTTGTTGTTGTTGTTTTTTTTCCTCTAATTGCTCCTCTACTTTTGCCTCTTTTTTTGGGGGGGGGCTGTTTTTGCTTATATTTCTTTGAGAGCTTTGTTCATTTCAGTCTCTATTTGCTTCCATTTGTGTGGCCTTACCAGGACACAGAAGATGACAATGAAGCCACTCCTGATGAGATCTGATAGATGAAGATCAGAAGGAAGGAGAGGAGGACCTTCCCTATTAGTGGACTTGGGGAGGGGCATGCGTGAAGAAGGGGGTGGAAGGGTGGGATTGGGAGGGGAGGATGGAAGGGCTTATGGGGGGATACAAAATGAATAAAGTATAAATAATAAAAATAAAAAAACATAAAAATTTAGTGTGCTGGTTTTGTTACTATGGCTCTGTGATATAATTTGAGGTTAAGGTATTGTGATATGTCTGGCATTTTAAATTTTTTCCTAAGGATCGTGTTAGCTATTATTATTATTCCACATGAATTTTAGGATAGTTATTTCTAGTTTTGTAAAAAAATTTCATTGAGATTTTAATAAGGATTGTGATTAATCTGTAGATTACCCTCAGTAGCATATTTGTTTTCAACAATGTTCTTTCAGTCCATGACCATGAGAAGTTATCTAGTCTTTCTAGTCTTCTACAATTTCTTTCTTTAGTGTTTTGATGCTTAATATTGGTTGTCAACATGACAGGATCCAGAATCACCTAGCAGACAACCATCTGGGTTTGTCTGTAAGAGTTACTATATTGGGTTAATAGAGGTAAGAAGATCGAGCCTAAATTTGGGTGATACTATTCTACAGGATGTGTCTTTGAATGAAAACGAGATAATGTAAGCTGAGCAATAACATTCTTCACTATGTTTCCTAACTACAGGTTAAATATGATCAGCTGCTTCGAGTTCCTGCCACTACAATTTTCTCACCTGAATTATAAACCTAAATAAATTCTCTCTTAATTTGTTTTTGTTTGTTTGTGGGTTTTTTTGTTTTTGTTTTTGGTCTGCTATTTTGTCACAGCAACATGAAAAATAGCTGTTATATGTGTCTTGAAGTTTTCATTTTAGATGTCTTTTGTCTTCGTAATTTTGCTATTCTTATGGAAGCTATGTGAATGTGATTTTTCTTCCTGATTTCTTTCTCAGCAAGCTCATTATTAGTATACAGAAAAGCTACTAAGTTTCATTTTATTTTATTTTTGATTGACTTATTTTGTTTTGTATGCATGAGTGTTTTACCTAAATGCATGCATACTATATGCATGCCTGGTGCCCATGAAAGTCAGAAAAGTGTGTTAGATACCCTGGAGCCAGAGGTATGGATAGTTGAGGGCTACCATGCAGGTGCTAAGAAAGAACCCTGGTTCCCTGCAAGAGCAAGTGCTTGGAATCACTGCAACATCACTCTAGCCCCTTGATTTCTAGTTTTTAAAAGAATACCAATTCTTTGAGAGTTCATGCTACACATTTTGATTATATCACCCACCCATTTCACTCTTAGGCCTAACTCTACTTCCTCACCTCCACACCTTCATGTCCTGATGTTTTTTAGCAATCCACTGAGTCCAAATTTGTGCTGACCGTGTATTTTTGGGTGTGAGGCCATCTGCAACTTTAAAAAACTGACTCCTCCGGAAGTCATAAACTGTCAGTATGCCCTCAGTTAGTAGTGGGAGCAAATAAGCACCTCGCTCTCCATGCTAGAATGTTAAGTGGCTTGATCTTGTACTGTTCATGAGTGCAACAGTCCTGTCATGGTCAGAAGGCACTGTTCTTCTCAGGTTCTCTCTGACATCATAACCTTATAATCATGCCCCCCCCCTTTAATGATGGTCCCTGATCCTTAAGGGAATATGAGGGTTGATATAATTGCACCATTTGAATAAACACTCCACTGACACTTTGTGACCTCAGACTGTGAGTTTCTGTGTATTAACCACCATCCATTGTAAAAGGACAGTTCTCTGATGAGGTCTGAGTGCTACACTAATTTGTGAACACAGAGATCTTACTTTACATGGCAGTTTGATATTATGTCCATTTAACAAAATAATACTAATACGGTCTTTCCAGACTTGTGAGCTCCCCAACTATGGGTTTTTGTCTATATTTACAGTACCAGGCATACTTTTACTTCTGGGAGTCTTAAATCCAATTAGAAAGTGGTATATTACCCCTACAATATTCAGTTTACCATTGCATCCATAGGCTTAGCTTGTCACATTGGTCTTTATTTTAGTTCACAGCATCCACAGCTGGGTAAGTTTGTTGATGGCATTTTTTTTTCAAGCAGCCCTCACAGTACCTTTTGGCATTAAGAAAGTGAACCAGCAAGGAGGACATTTCCAAGGCAGTAACAATTTGATTTTTCTATCACCTTGCTTATGATCATCATCTTTGAAGAAATTAATCACTTTACTAATAAACATTTGAAATATTTTTCGGACATTTTACCTTCTTCAGTACCTTTGAATTTTGTAGCTGAGGAGTTATAAACTTTTGTAAAAGTCGGGTTGCTTGCTTTGCTTGTGTGTGTGTGTGTGTGTGTGTGTGTGTGTGTGTGTTGTAATTTGTGTTGGTTTGTTGGTTTGGCTATCCAAATTTATTTGGGGATTGTGGTGGTTTAAATGAGAATGACCCCCCTAGGCTCATATTAAAATATTTGGTCCTCAGTTGGTGGGACTATTTAGGAAGGATTAGGAGGTGTGGTTACTGGGGCAGGCTTTAAGGTTTCAACAACCCACTCTTTTTCCCATTAGTCCTTTTTGCCTCATGCTTGTAGATCAGATGTAAGCTCTCAGATACGACTCCAGCACAATAGCTGCCATGCTCCCTTGCATGATGATCATAGACTCTCTCTGTTGAACAGTGACCCCCAATTAAATATTTAGTTTTATAATTTGCCTTGGTCATGGTGTTTTGTTACAGCAATAGAAAAGTAACTAAGAAAGGGATCTTCTTATTGAGAAACTTATTTTTGGATAATCCCCAAGACTACTCTGAGAGTAGAAAACAAAGATCTCTAACAGAAACAACAACCATGGAAGTTATTCACTTAAACTCAGTTAAAGCTCCCCAATATATTACCAATGGTCATGAAACAGAAAGTGAAAAAAACTGACAGGTGTGTTGGCACACACTGTAATCCCAGCATCAGGGGAGGTAGAGGCAGGTGGATCTTTGTGTGTTCGAGGCTAGTCTGGTCTACAAAGTGAGTCTAGGCCAGCCAAGGCTACACAGAGAAACACTGTCTCAAAATAACCAAAAACCAAAAAGAAAGAAAGAAAGAAAGAAAGAAAGAAAGAAAGAAAGAAAGAAAGAAAGGAAGGAAGGAAGGAAGGAAGGAAGGAAGGAAGGAAGGAAGGAAGGAAGAAAGGAAAGAAAGAAAAAAGAAAGAAAGAAAGGACAGTTGAAGAATCTGTTATGAAGTTAAACGTTATTTAGAATAACTCTGAAATAGTAAATGAATGAGGTACAAGTAAGAGGCAGGGAAAGTGAATCAAAAGAGAAGAAACAAGATTAAATAAATCAAATGAAAGGGAAGAAGAGAGGAGAGACATGCTACTGAGATGGAAAAAAATTGCATGAGATTAGGGGAAAAATTCCCGCAGTTAAAAAAAAATCAAAGGCAAAATTAGTTAACTATAAGACGAGGAGTAAACATTAAAATATGAATCCTTTAATATGAAAGACAGCGTCAGGTGTGGTGGAGCATGACTTTAATCCCAGCACTTGGGAGGCAAAACCAGTCAAATTTCTGTAGATTTGAGGCTGGTCTACATAGGCAATTTCAGACCAGGCAAGGTACATATGGAGACATTGCCTGAATCAAACAAGCAAGCAAAAGCAAGCAAGTAAGCAAGCAAACAAACATTAAGGTAGGTAATTATGACTAACTATACAGTAAACAGGGAAAAGTGGCTACATGGGCCAATAAGCAGCAAAAGAAGGAAAAATTCTGCTAACAATGAAAATCAGATAAACATATGAAGAGGAGTAAGTAATAACTTTTAAATGTTATAAAGTAAAAATAGTTCTAAGAGCAGAAGAAAAGTAAGAAGTAAAAGTAAGTAAAAGTCAGAAGGGGTTGAACAATGAGGAGGAAAAGAAATGAAGTGAAACAAGAAGAGATGTTGGGGAAGCTTTGTTCTCAGTCCTCAGAGCTTTCAGATTGTTAGCTACGCGTGTTGGAGGGGTCAGTGGAACTCATGGACTCTAGTTTTTCCTGCGGTTTGTACTATTGAGCCCATATTGGGCAAGGGCCTCTTGTCTGCTTTCCTTCTCTTTAGTGGCTGTGGTTCATTGTGTACCAGGGGCCTCTACTGGCCATCCTTAGCTTTGCAGTCTGTGACTTGGTCAGGTTTGCTTACCCTCCTCAGATTCCCATGTTGTCCTTTCTGGCGTGATTAGCTTTCAACTGCTGACCTGAGGCTTTGTTGTACCAAACTTCCGGATTGTTCTCAGTCGATGAAACCTACTCTTGGCCAGTGGGGGTGCTGTTACACATCTTGCTGCCTAACCAGAGCCTTCTACAGGCAGAACTTTTCAGATTGTCAGAGTCTAGCCTTAAAGCTCTCTGCAACCGCCTTCTAGGAGTGTCATTCACTTTGGGGCTGTGGCAGGTTAAATTCAAGCTCCCCGACTTGTATTTTTTCCCTATTGTGAGGTTTCCAGGGTAGCTCAGTTTTGAATCATAGAATTCCTCTCAAGATAGTGCCTGATCACTGTTTTCTGTAACACAATCTCCACTGCTGGTCAATCTGTCAAAGTCAAAATTCACATCTACATTTGAAGCTTAGAGGGCAGTGAGCCAATCCTTATAGGACTGTATGCCTCTTTTCCCAAGATTGTCTTGTTTACCTGATGAAGAAAGGACAAGGCTTCTGCTTCTTTCTCCCCCTATCTAGGGAACCACACAGCTGGAGCTATGTTCAGCTTTGTTTCTTGCTGGTGTGGCACTTGTCCTTTACGCTCTGCTTTCCTACTGTTACATCACCGGCTTTGGAAATTCCTGACATCTCTTCCTTTTCTCTTTTTGGAACAGAGTTCGCCATCTTATGCTGACTCTTCTCAATTATATCACATGGGGTGGCTTCTATTTGAATACCCAGAAGTCCCTTGATTTCTGTGCACCTATAAGCTCATGAGGAAGTACTGTGATCTTCTGACAAACGTGGAAAGAACTCATTCCTGGTTTATAGTTGAACACACATGTTCCATAATAGCAGTGGATATACCTGGCACTGTGGACCCTTTCTGGGATGTCCCAAAAGGACAGTAATGAAAAGAATTTCCCAGTCAACAGAACTTTAAGTAGTGTACATGGTTGTGTACTTTTTTTTTTAGTTAGAAGGAGAGATGTTTATTTAGAATGAGACATGACTAAATGTTAGACTATGTATTGACTTATAGGCTGCAACTTAGGGCTTAGATAGCTAGTGAAGAACTTTATTGGAAAATTTGTAAAAAGAGAAATCTGGGAAAGAAGTATCGGACTTCCCCTTTCATTTTATTTATTTATTCTTCACTTTTAAACATTTTTTTTTCAATTTTATACATTGTATTTTGAACATATTCACCTCTCCAACTCTTTCAAAACCACCCTCTTTACCCTAGAATCCCTTTCCACCCAACTTTGAGATTTATTACTTCTCTTTATTTTTTTCATTGAGTCCAGCTTGTGTAGCCCAGCTAGTGATGTAAGTGGGGCCTCACCTGGAGTGTGGTTGACCTACAATGAGTCATATCATTTAAGAAAACTAAATTTGTCTCTCCCAGCAGCTATCAAATGTCAATAGCCTCTCAGATAGTGATGGGATTTCATGTTCAACTTCCTTCCTTTATGTTGGGTTTTGACTGGCAGGTTTTGTGCATGCTGTCATAAAAACAATGGATTCATATGTACATTTGCCGTGTTGTGTCTGGGAAGCATCATTTCTTTGAAGTTATTGACCACCTCTGACTTTTACAATCTATCTACCCCATTTCTTCCCTGAAGGTCCCTAAGCTTTGAGGGGAGGGGTATGATATGCATGTCTCATTTATGAATGAGTATTCCGTGTTCACTTTATACAGACTTTTCTTTTTTTAATTAAATTTATATTTTTTATATTAGTTACAGTTTATTTACCTTGTATCCCAGCTGCAGCCCCCTCCCTAATTTCCTCCCAATCACACCCTCCTCCCCCTCATCTCCTCCCTGCCCCTTTCCAAGTGCACTGATAGGGGAGGTCCTCCTCCCCTTCCATCTGACCCTAGCTTATCAGGTCTCTTCAGGACTGGCTGCAATGTCCTCCTCTATGGACTTTTCTTAATGAAAATAATGTAGCCAACATCAAACTAAATGGAGAAGCTAACATCAAACTAAATGGAGAGAAACTTAAATCAATCCCACTGAAATCAGGGACAAGGCAGAGCTGCCCATTCTCTCCATATCCCTTCAACATAGTGCTTGAATTTCTAGCTAGAGCAATAAGACAACTAAAGGAGACCAAGGGGATACAAATAGGAATGGAAGAAGTCAGAGTATCACTATTTGCAGATGATATAACAGTATACATGAGTGAGCCCAAAAATTCAACCAGAGAATTCCTTTAGCTGATAAACACCTTTAACAAAGTGGCTGGATACAAAATTAACTCAAAAAAAAAAAATCAGCAGCCCTCCTGTATACAAAAGACAAAAGGACTGAGAAAGAAATTAAGGAAACTACACCCTTCACAATAGCAACTAATAACACAAAGTACCTTGGTGTAACCCTAACCAAGCAAGTCAAAGACCTGTATGAAAAAACAAAACAAAAAAAATATTCAAGTCTCTGAAGAAAGAAATTGAAGAAGATACCAGGAGATGGAAAGATCACCCATGCTGAGCGATCGGTAAGATTAACATAATGAAAATGGCCTTCCTGCCAAAAGCAATCTACAGACTCAATGCAATTCCTATCAAAATACCAACACAATTCTTTACAGAACTTAAAAGAACAATTCTCAATTTCATATGGAAAAACAAACAAACAAACAAACAAACGAAAAACAACAACCCAGAATTTCCCAAACAATCCTGTGCAACAATAGATAATCTAGAGGTATCTCTATCCTTAATCTCAAGCTGTACTACAGAGAAATAGTAATAAACTGCATGTGACTGTCATGAAAACAGAATGGTGGATCAATGAAATCGAATAGAAGATCCAGAAATAAACCCACACACCTACAGATACTTGATTTTTGACAAAGAAGCCCAAACCATTTAGTAGAAAGAACACAGCATCTTCAAAAAATGGGGCTGGTCTAACTGGATGTCTACATGTAGAAAAATGCAAATAGATCCATATTTATCATCCTGCACAAAACTAAAGTCCAAGTGATCAAAGACCTCAACATAAAACCATACACACTAAATCAGTAAGAAGAAAAAGTGAGGAAGAGCCTAGAACTCATTGGCATGTGAGGTTACTTCCTGAACAGAACACCAACAACACAGGCTCTAAGAGCAGCAATCAAGAAATGGGACCTCATGAAACTGAAAAGCTTCTGTAAAGCAAAGGACACTGTCATCAGAACAAAATGACAGCCTACAGACTGGGAAAGGATCTTCACCAATCCTATATCTGACAGAGGACTAATATTCAGAATATATAAAAAACTCAAAAAGTTAAAAAGCAACAAATCAAGTATTCCAAGTAAAAATGGGGTACAGAGATAAACAGAAAATTCTCTGCAGAGGAATATTGAATGGCAGAGAAACACTTAAAGAAATGTTCAATGTCCTTAGTCATCAGGGAAATGCAAATCAAAACAACCCTGAGATTTCAACACATAAGAAAGACTAAGATCAAAAACTCAAGTGACAATACTTGCTGGAGACGATGTGGAAAAAGGGGAACCCTCCTCCATTGCTGGTGAGAATATAAACTTTTGCAGGCAAATGTCTAGAAAAGGTCATTCTGAGTGAGGTATCCCAGAAGCAGAAAGACACACGTGGTATATACTCACTTAAAAGTGGATATTAGACATATAATATAGGATAAACATCTGTACACCTAAAGAAGCTAAGGAAGAAGAAGTTCCCTGGGTAACATGATTAATCCTCACTCAGAAAGTCAAACGGGTTGGACATTGGAAGAGGGAGAAAACAGGGAACAGGACAGAAGCCTACCACAGAGGGTCTCTGAAAGACTCTACCTAGCAGGGTGTCAAAGCAGATGCTGAGACTCATAGACAAACTTTGGTCAGAGTGCAGGGAATCTTATGAAAGAATGGGGATATAGAAAGACCTGGAGGGGACAGGAACTCCACAAGGAGAGCAACAGAACCAAGAAATTTGGACCCAGGAGTATTTTCTGAGACAGATACTCCAACCAACGGCCATTCATGGAGATTACCTAGAACCCCTGCACAGATGTAGCCCATGGAAGCTCAGTATCCAAGTGGGTTCCCTAGTAAGAGGAACAGGGACTGTCTCTGACATGAGCTCAGTGGCTAGCTCTTTGATCACTTCCTACTGAGGGGACAGCTGCCTTACCATGCCACAGAGAAATGCAATGCAATCATTCCTGATAAGACTTGATAGGCTAGGGTCAGATGGAAGGGGAGGAGGACCTCCTCTATCAGTGAATTTTGTAAGGGGCATGGGAGGAGATGAGGGAGGGATTGGAAGGAAATGAGGGAGGGGGCTACAGCTGGGACACAAAGTTAATAAACTGTAATTAATATAAAAAATAAAAACTAAAGAAAGAAAATAATGTTGACGCCTGTGAATGTTCATCAAAAAATGATCTCATCAGAGGAGGACTTTAAAATAATCTGGTGGATAGGATGATCCAGTCTGTGGATACCAGAAAGCCTTTTTCCCTAGTCCCTTCAGTTCTATCATTACTTAATGGGCTTATAAACAAAGTGACAATAGTTTCAGGCTATTCATGGACTCAGAAATGTGAACTTCCAGTTACTAAGACTTTCCTGGATTTAACCACTGTTGGGTACCAACCTGGAAGAAGCAAGACTTTTTTTCTTATAAAGATAACCATTTTTATATAGATTTTCCTTTACATCACACAATGCTGAAATCAGACCTGTAATTTATGACACGCTTTATCTACTGCCTTGATATTCTATACAACTTTGCCATCGGACAAGGAATAACTACAATATATGAATTTGGACAATGGGCATACATTGATTCATGGAATTTTTGATTTTTTTTGTTCCCTTGTTTGTCTGGAGCAGTAGTATTAATATAGTTGTGTAAGGTCGTTCTCTTGGAGCTTCCATTATTGTGACACTTAGTTGGATATATCCTTCATGACTAGGATAATGTTTTTCAGAAGGCTGTTTATGCTATAAATCATCATTTAATATGTGGTGCTATTTTTTTCATATCTAAGCTGTATGGGGAAAGGAGTCACAAGGTGTGAGCGGAATGATAATTTTCACTATTTCTCTTAGTGATCCAATAATGAGATTTGTGATTTCTGTCCCTGTGACCTTATGTCATGGTTTGGTTTCCTGGGAAGAGTGCTTCCAGAAAACACAAAAATTATTCCATTAATTTGGAATTTAAGATATCAACCTAACTACTTTGGAACCCTTACGGCTCTGAGCCAAAATGTCAAAATAATTATTTATGGCATGGGCAGCAAATTCTTTTCTAAAAATTTATTTATTTATTATTTATCACAATTTATTCACTTTGTATCTCAGCTGTGTGTCCCTCCCTAGTCTTCTCCCAACCCCACCTTTCCTCCCTCTTTTCCCACTATGCCCTACCCCCAGTCGACTGGTAGGAGAAATCTTCCTCCCCTTCTATCTAACCCTAGTCTAACAGGTCTCATCAGCACTGGTTGCATCATCTTCCTCTGTGGCCTGGCAAGGCTGCATTCTCCAGGGGTTGGTGATCAAAGAGCCAGCCACTGAGTTCATGTCAGAGGTAGTCCCTGCTCCCCTTACTCAGAAACTTACTTGGAAATTGAGCAGCCTATGGGCTTCATCTCAGCAGGGGATCTAGTTCCTCTCCATGCATGGTCATTGGTTGGATTATTGGTCTCTGCAGCATCCCCTGGGCCCACATTTTTTGGCTCTGCTGGTCTTCTTGTGGAGCTCCTCTCCCCTCCACATGTTTATATCTCCCCCTTCTTCCATAAGATTCCCTACACTCTACCCAAAGTTTGGTTATGAGTTTCTGCATCTGTTTTGACACCCTGATGGATATAGTCTTTCAGAGGTCTCCTGTGGAAGATTCCTGTCCTGTTCCCTGTCTTCTTTTTCAGATGCCTATCCTGTTTGCCCTTCTGAATGAGAATTAAGCCTCTTCCCTAGGGTCCTCCTTATTGTTTAGCTTCTTTAGGTGTATAGATTTTAGCATGATTATCCTGTATTATATGACTACTACCCACTTATAAGTGATTATATACCATCCGTGTCTTTCTGTTTCTGGATTATCTCTCTCAGGATGATCTTTTCTATTTCCCAACATTTGCCTTCAAATTTCATGATTTCCTTGTTTTTAATTGCTGAGTAGTGTTCCATTGTGTAAATTTCTGTTTCCATTCTTCAGTTGAGGGTTATCTAGGTTGTTTCCAGATTTTGACTATTATGAATAAAGCTTCTATGAACATGGTTGAGCAATGTCCTTGTTGTATGGTTGAGCTTCTTTTGGATATATGCATAGATAGCAATTTCAAAGCATTTATTTTGCCAGAATTCAAGGTAAATTGAATCCAGGACATATCTTAAATAAATATAAGTAGTAGGACATGAAAATGTGAACAACATATGTTAACTGTGTTTTAACCTAGTTTTGTATAGAATTGAAATGGAGGTTTATACTGCAGGAAGTCAAAGAAACTTGCAAGATTCAGGAAGCTTATGAGATGTACAAGACTCTGGAGGCTGAAGAAATGACAAGATTCACAAAGCTTCTCTCAAATCATATGAATTGTAAAGAATTTCAAAGATGAGACACTCTGAAGGAACTGTGTACAACAAACTGGACAGAACGTTCCTGGGATACCTCCTTCATCCTGCTGGTGTAGAGTTTCTGGTCATGCAGCTGTGACACCTATACTCCCATAAATAAGCCTCACCTATGCTTCTGTGCAACTGTAATTCCAATAAAGTCATTGATTTACCTAGCTAAACTTAGTTAAAATTATATAATTGCTCTGTCATCGGTGCTTGGTCTGAGTTGAACAGATACTTGCTTATGTATACGCAGGAACACCTGTAAATTCTTATTAGACGGAAAATACATTTTTGTACTGAATCGCTAATGTCCTAGCTAAGTATGTGTGGTGTTATCTTTTTCATAGATATTAACCTTATTATCATAACTCTTTGATCACTGAATTTCAAACCAATGGACAAGAATAGTTTGGTAAAGATATGGCTTGCTAATGCTTTTTAATTTTATTTTATTTTATTAATTACACTTTATTCACTTTGTATCCCCCCATAACCCCCTCCCTCCTCCCCTTCCGGTCCCACCCTTTCTCCCCTTTCTTCACGCATGCCCCTCCCCAAGCCCACTGATATGGGAGGTCCTCCTCTCCTTCCTTCTGATCTTAGTCTATCAGATCACATCAGGAGTGGCTGCATTGTCATCTTCTGTGGCCTGGTAAGGCTGCTCAACCATGTTTGTAGCAGCTTTATTTGTCATAGTCAGAAGCTGGAAACAGCCCAGATACCCCTCAACTGAAGAATGGATGCAGAAATTGTGGTACATCTACACAATGGAGTATTACTCTGCAATGAAAAATAAGGCAATCATGAAATTTGCAGGTAAATGGTGGGACCTGGAAAGGATCATCCTGAGTGAGCTGTCCCAGAAGCAGAAAGACACACATGGTATATACTCACTCATATAGACATATAACATAGGATAAACTTGCTAATGCTTTAAAAAAATTTTTTTTGAAAAAAGGTTTCTCTATATAGCTGTGGCTGCCCTGGACCCTTCTATTTTAATTTTTATTTTTATATTAATCACAGGTTATTTACCTTGTATCCCAGCTGTAACCCCCTCTCTTATGCCCTCCCAATCCCACCCTCCCTCATCTCCTCCCATGCCCCCCTCCAAGTCCACCGATAGGGGGACTCTTCTTTGTAGACCAGGATAGCCTTGAACTCACAGAGGTCTGCCTACCTTTGCTTCCCAGAGTGCCAGAATCACAGTCTTGCACCACCACACCGGGCCCACACTAATACTTACTTGAACCTATCTTTTGCATGGCTCAGTGGAATTTAGGTTTCTTTAACACCAACTATCTTAACTTTGATGACCGATTCTTTAGAAACTACACTAAGCAGAATGGATTAACAGATACTTTAATCTAGAGGTACACTTTTGTCAGTTTTCAATGCATTATGCTGTGAATCAGAGTAGTTGATTAATCTGTTTTAAGTAAAAGGACCTATCACACAGATTAAAGGGACAGGACCAAATTTTTGAGCACAAATATCTCTACAATTGTCTATGGATAACTAGATTTGAAATAAATTATGAATACATTTTGGATCTGGAAAGAAAGAGAAAGACTGTGAGAGGTAGGACATATATTTAGATAGAGCATTACTCTAGGATTTAACTTGGAATCATTTAGGAAAATCAGTAAGATTATATATCATTTAGAAGTAGAATGTGCATAAAAAGACATCTTGGAGACTGAGTACTTTTCCCACTACCTTTATTTATTTCCTCGGTTCCTTTTCTAACTGTGAAGACTACAAAACCTATTGTGTCTTGTTCTTTCCTTAATAATTTTCTATAATTAAGAATATTTCAATATTTTATTTATATCATTTAATCAAATTATGAATAATTCAATTAATTCACATGGGAAGCATTGGGATGAAATAAAGGAATCAGTTGTAACCAGCAGACCACCATTGACTCTTCTTCTATGATACGTCATTCTTTAAAGATCCAAGAGAGGTACTGGAAATGCTCCATTAGCACCTTGAAAGAACTGTAGTCAGTCCAAGCCACTCAAGTTTCTAAATAGCTTCCTGGCCAGAGAAGTCTCTGTGTTAGTATATTTTGTCCCCAAATGGAAAGCCAATTTAAAAGTCTTATTCACTAAATCTTTTGAGGTAAAAGTAAGGCTTAGTGGTGACTTTTCCCACTCTTTTGGACACCAGATAAACCTACTTTTCCAAGACTCAACTACTCAACGTTTGCCAGTGTTGGAACCAGAGCCAAGAGGTCAAGAAGACCTTAGCTACAGAGAAAGCTTAATGAAGAGCTTTGAAAGAATCACAAGTAGAGCCAGGAAAAAGTCAAATGCTAAATGGTTCTTTTTTTTTTTTTTTTTCAGTGGAAATGGAGGTTGCCAAAAATTATTTGGAAATAAAGATGTAGAAAAGAAAAACAAAGCAAGAAGTATCTGTGATTTTAACACAAAAAGTGTTTTAGTAATAATGAGTGTGCATAGACTTACAAGTGTGAAAATTTGGGACAGACTAAAGGCAAATGGTTGCTTCACCTAAGCTTCTTTCCCACTTAAATGTATATTCTGGAAACTGGTACAGAAGTTTGATTATGGATTTGACTTAGTTGTACCTGAACTCAGTAATTTAAAGTAAGCATTTAGTGACCCTTGTTACAAGAAGAAAGGGAGCTCAGTAAGATTTGGAAAAGCTCTATAAAATATTGTTTTTTAAATAGAAGAGTTTTGATTCTTAGGATGCAGAGAATTTCTGGGAAATTTAAGTACTGGAATTATTTTTTTTTTTCTGGTGGTAGCAAATACTTGAAGTGTTACATAATGGGCTTGTATGGTTTTCATTCATGAAGTACATACTTACATCACCTTTCTCAATAGATTTTGCATTTGAACTTGATTTCATCTGAGTACAGATTTGGTAGAAAATGCCATATTTTCTTTCAAATTAATTTCTGCCTCTGGATTCAACTTTCCTCTTGCCTAATTTTCAAAACTATGACCTCCTCACATCTTCAACTAGTTATTTTCTATACAAGTCATCTTTCTGTTGCTGTGATAAAATGCTATGACCAAAACACCTTGAGGGATGAAGAGTTGATTTTGGCTTACAGTTCCTGATAGATGAAATTCATCATGTCAGGGAAGGCATAGCATGGCATCAGGGGCAGGAAGAAGCAAGATCCATCACAAGGGAACAGAAAGATAGGACAGGAAGTAGAGAGGGGCTAGAAAACAACAAAGTCCACTCTTAACTACATATTTCTTCCAGTAAGGATCTAACACCTCTCCAATCAGTGTCACCAACTGAGACCAAGTGTTCAAATTCGTAAGTTTATGGAGGACATTTCTCATTCAAACAACACTTGGTTTCATGCCTTTCTTCTTGACAAGAGACAAGGCTCTGTCTATTTCACCTGGAATACCTACCCTGCCAGCTCTAGATCATATTTTTGTATGCATACATTTTAATTGAATTAAATTATTACCTAACTTAGCTTGGCAAATAGAGCACTTGGAGTGAATAGAAAAGTTTTAATGTTGTATTGATAATTGAATTTTTTTCTAGAAAGTACAAAAAGTTTGAAGAATCAAGCACTTTAAATATTACCCTTTCAAAGATGTATTAAACTTGCTTTCAACTTTACTACACATATACAAAATTCTTTTTGTTTCATGCAGGGTCCTTAATAGTTCCATAAGTTATACAGTACTATTATGCTATGTTCTTTTAGATGTCTTTTATTTGCACAAATGAGCCTCCAGCTGAAATTGTCCTGAAGTAGAATTAGCAGTTTGGTGACATTTCTGTATCCTTTTGCTTACTAAAAGATGCTTATTCTCATTTTGGTGTTCCCATGAATGAATCTGTAGTCCTCATTTAGGGGTAGTTTGAAAGCTACTAGGTAAAACCAGATAATAAACAAATTAATTTATTTAGTACTGCTAGCTGTCAGATATAATGTTGTGCCAATAATCTGAGAAAAGTTGGCAGGCTTAGCAAAAATTTCTATGTTGAGAAATTCATAGGTTATTTCCCCTTAATTATAGCTCTGATTGTGTTTTCCAGATGTGTGAAGTTGTTAAGAACTTACCCTCATCCCACACCTGGCTTAACTGATGTATAGTTCTTCACTGGACTGACACTTCCTATACAGAGAGAATTATTATAAAGTTCTAGCCTGTTGTCTTCTGAATTTAACAAATGACATCATTTTTCTCTATTTCAAGCAAGGATGGTAAAGTAAAAAGACAATGTTCACTGAACTTTCCAAAGTAGATTATGAATAATTTTCTAAATTATATGTCTTATCCTTTGCTCTGATACTTCTGTTTCCTGAGCTACTTTTGGCTGGATATCTATCTCATATTCTAATCCAGTGTATCTGAAAGGACGTTCTCTGCTATGAAAACACAGGTCTTTCTATGGAAACCCCATTGCTAACTATGTCTAAGGACAAAGCACTCACAGTGATATAAAGAGGGAATTCCTCTGACATAATCAAAATGGCAAATACAATCTGCCCATTCTTTTAAAAGAAAACACAATTCTTTCATGTGAATCTCCTTCGGTGAAGTGCATCTTTATGTGTAATTCCCACAGACTAGTTTAGAAACTTGTTCCCCCCCACCGTAAATCTTTTAATCATATTCAGCAATTTTGTTTCACACAATCAATTCAGTATTTAATAATCAGAGGACAGTGCTCTAACAAAAAACAAAGGGATTCAAAGTCTAATAAAATAAACAATCTTATTTAAGATTAAGAGATCATCTATTTTAGCTTCTTTACCTTGATAAAAGTTTTATGTTTTTTTTTTATTTTTTATGTTCTATATCTTTTTATCAAAACAAGTAGACTCTAGGTATCTCTCAGACTTCTTATTGATCATCTCCTATTAGATTAATTCTTTTTTTAAAAAAAATATTTGTTTTATGTATATGAGTGTTCTATCTGCATTTACACCTGCCAGAAGAGGGAATCAGTTTACATTATAGATGGTTGTGAGCCAACCATGTGGTTGCTGGGAATTGAACTGATGACCTTTGGAAGAACAGACAGTGCTCTTAACCACTGAGCCAGTCCCCCTTAGATTAATTCTTAGACAATAACTTTTAGTTTGGCATTGAGTAAACTCAACTCTATCATGATCTCAGTCCATGGCTTCTGTTTAGCTTGAGCAAATTGGTGCATAAGAATGAGGTTGACATATATCTGTAGGTTTTCCAGAGTGCATTTTATCTTCCTGAAGATACTTTGAACCTATTTCACCTTCTCAGACCCATTAAACAGTCCCTCAGATTTTCAATGTGTCATGGTCTTGCCTTTTGTTCAATGATAGTGTGTTAATGAAATTAATTAGAAGTATGTAAATTTCCCAAAATACTTTTTAGAAACTTTATAGTAATAAATACAAAGATTCTAAAAACTCTTAAGACATAGAAGTGGCAATAGTCATTGTGTTGTACAGAAAATTGTGTGCTACTTGTTTCAAATCAATCATATGACCCACCAAAGTCTCTAGAAGTCCTTATTTTGATTCCCCATAGTTTGATGGTTTTTTTGTCCCAGAATGTTATATAAATGAAATAACACAAAACATGGCTCTTTCCTCATTAGGCTTTGTATTAGCAAAATAAAATTTCACTTTGTTCATGTTGCTTGAGTAAATTGTTCACTTATATTGCAGTATTCACTTATACTACAGTATTCTATAATATGAATATGTTGGCATTTTTATTGAGTCTTTGATTTTTCAACCTGGGTTGTTTCTGTGTTTTGACTATTTTGAATAAAACTGCTAGGAACAGTTATATACAAAAATAGTTGTGTGCTCATACTTTTTTTTTATTTGATGTATACCTCAGAATGCAATTTTTGGGCCACTCACTATCATTTGTTTAACATTATGAAAAACTGCCAACTAAATTGGCTACAATATTTTGTATTCCCTTAGGGTAATCTTTGATTTGATTCTAATCCATTTCATTCTAGATTTGCGCTGTCCTTTCTGCTTAGTTTTCTCCCTCTCTTATTCATTCTCTTCCTTTATCTTCCATTTTTTTCATATTTAAAAGAATCTTTGAGATCACAAATGTTAAAATATTGGGTTTATTTATGTTACAAGACCAACAGGGTCAACCAGGGCCCAGAGGCTCTTGCTGAGACTGAAGCATCAACCATGCATGAACTAGACCTAAGCCACCTACACAGATGTGGCAGATGGTCAGCTTATGCCTCTTGTGGGTCCTCTAGTAAGGGAAGTGGGTACTGCATTGGACAAGGACTCACTTGCCAGCTTTTTGATCACTTTCCCTGGTGGGACTGTCTTGACAGGCCATAGGGGAAGAGGGAATAGGCGAAGGGAAAGGGAGGGAGAGTAAGACTGGCAGGGGAGGAGGGATAGGGCTACAGCCAGGATGTAAAGTAAATAAAAATATATAAGTTAAAAATATTGCATTGGACATATGACAGGAGTCTACCGCAGAAGGCATCTGAAAGACTCTACCTAACAGTGTTTCAAAACGGATACTAAGACTCATAACCAAACCTTCGGCAGAAGGGTCGTTAGTATGATGTGGAAAGAATAGGAGCTCCACAAGGACCAAATATATCTGGGCACAGGGATCTTTTCTGAGACTGACACTCCACCAAGGACCATGTATGGATATAACCTAGAACCTTTGCTTGGATGAAGCCTGTGGTAGATCAGTAACCAATTGGTTTCCCAAAGTGAGGGGAACAAGGACAATTTCTAACAGGAACTCAATGACTGGCTCTTTGACCTCCCCACCCCCGAAGGGAGGAGCAGTCCTGTTAGGCCACAGAGAAGGGCTTTGCAGCCAGTCCTGAAGATACCTGATAAAACAGGGTCAGATGAAAGGGGAGGAGGTCCTCCCCAATCAGTGGACTTGGAAAGGGGCAGGGAGGAGATGAGGGAGGGAAGGTGGGATTGGGAGGGAATAAGGAAGAGGGATACAGTTAGGATACAGAGTTAATAAAATGTAACTAATAATAAAAAATTAAATTAAATTAAAAATATTTAGGTTATTTAAAAAAATCCTTGAGATCATACATATTAAACTAAAAGGGTATCTTGATGAAGTGAAAGCTCAGTTTTGGTTAGGCCCAATAGACATTGAGCCCCCAGAATTTTCTTGTCTCTGGCACCCACACCACAGTTTGAGGGAGGGTTACAGGTATAAACTGTTGTGCCTGTTTTATCTGTGGGTGCTAGAAACTTGAATTCAGAGCCTCTTGTTTACAGAACAAGCACTCTTCTCCACTGTCAAATGAAGCTGATAATGCCAGTCCTGCTTGCTCTACACATCTCAAGGTTCTTGTGAAGATTAAATTAACAGATGCTTAGCAAAATTTTGAAAGAAAAATGAATGTGCCATCACAGGACTCTAATACTTCTGTGCCCTCTTCAATTGCTTCTACTTCTACTAGTTGCTACCATTGTTTTCAAAAATGCTACTCTTGTTATTGCTACAACACTGAGATGATTCTGGAAGAAATCTAATAGCAAGTCATTCACTGACCCAATATAGAGCAAAAGTCTACATTAAAATAAAAATCACTTGGTGAGATTTGGAAAGATTACTGTTCCAATAAATTAGGTCCTATAGCTCATGCCCATGATCCACACTCCTATAGGATATATCAACATATCCTTTATACCACACAGAGGAGAAAACTGGCCACCTGAGACTATTGGAGATGATGGAAGTAGCAGATGTTTGAGAACCGGTTGACTGATTCTTGAATCCCATGTGAGTCATTAGAGAGCTTTCCTTTTGGGAAATTTCCCATGACCCTGCTTTAGCTGTGAAAGCCAGAAGATAAACGATTATTGTTTTGATTCTAAGTATGCAGAAATGTTTATTTCCTATCTATGTCTTTTAGAAGAGGTCATACATATTAGAGAAAAGTGTAACCTTGGCTAAGAACCAGGATACTCCAACATTTGGCCTGCATAAAATTGTAACTTAAAATGGCAGCACAGCTTGTCTTTTGAAAGCATTAGTTATCCCATTACATGTGTTCCTAATCTAACTATGTCTCTTAGGTTAGCAGTGGTATTAAAATACTTCATGGGAGAACATCTTTTAAAAAGTACTTTGTGGTCAGCAGTGGGTCAATTTTTAAAATTAAAGTTGAAAAAACCCCACCCATACATACATATACTCAATTAACTACCCTTGAGAGATGGAGATTTTGTTTTCCCCAGGGGATGAGTCCCCTGACTAATTTATCCAATACCCAGTAGCCAGCCCCAGAAATATGTACATACAAGCAACACTGAGCAGACTTAGCGGATGCATATGTAACAACATGTGGTTAAAAGAGAGGAGGCTGTGAATTGTGAATTTGGGCATGGGAGCAGGTGTGGAAGGGATAGGAGGAAGTAGAGGAAGGGGAGAATTATGTAATGGTATTTTAATTACATATAAAAGCTGACATTTGTGTTAAGGTCAGCTACTATTTTGACATTTAGGGACTAACAAACAGAAACTTCACTAGTGATCATGAAAAATAAATAAATGCAGCTGCAGCAGCATCTGCTGGCAATTAGGGTTTTCGAAGGTTTTGTTTAGAAATTCTTTTCTACTCCTTCTTCATGGTCATTTGAACAGGTGTGAGTTAATACCTCTTTTTTATTTTGATTTTCCCAGTAATAGTGATAATAAAATCTTTCCATCTTTGTTGACCATTTTATGTCATCTTTGGAGAATGTCTACATCATTTTCTATTTTTAACTTAAAAATTCTATCAATTATTATCTATCATCTATTAGTCATCATCTCTAGTTTTCTATCTATCAGCTATGGATGTACAATGTATATCTCTATCTATCTATCTATCTATCTATCTATCTATCTATCTATCTATCTATCTATCTATCTATCTATCTATCTATCTATCATCTGTGGTGGTTTATATGAAAATGGTCCTAACAGGCTTACAGGGAGTGGCATTATTTGAAAGGATTAGGACATGTGGCCATCTTAGAGTAGATCTGGCCTTGTTGGAAGAAGTGCATCACTGGGATCGGGCTTTGAGGTTTTAGAAGCTCAAGGTAGGCCCACTTGGCTCATTTTTTCTTACTGCTGCCTGTCTATATGGATGTAGAACTTTCAGCTGCCCTGCCAGCACCATGTCTGCCTGCATGCCGCCATGCTTCCTGCCATGATGATAATGGACTAAACTTCTGAAACCATACGCCAGCCTCATTTAAATGTTTTCCTTTATAATAGTTGCCATGTCATGGTATCTCTTCACAGCAATAAAACCCTAACCAAGACACTATCTATCATTTTATCTATCTTATAATCTTATTTTATTCTATCTATCTATAACTATCAGCTATGTATCTATCATCTTTCTATATGTATATCTGTCTTTATATCTACGTATGCATATCTATCTATCTATCTATCTATCTATCTATCTATCTATCTATCTATCTATCTATCTCAATTTCTTTCTCTCCATGCATACATCTGGTGTGTGCATACTAATATAGAGATCAGAGAAAAACTTGCAGGTTTCAGTTCTCTCCTACAATATAAGCTTTGGAGATCAAACTCAGGTTGAACCTTTACTCACTGGGTGAGCCTTCTCTCCAGTCCAACTTTACATTTTTAAATGGAGTTATTCATTCATTTCCTCCTTTCTTTCTTTCCTCCCTCACCCTTTCCCTTTCTTTGTATTTTATTTTTATAACTTTTAAAACGTTTATTTTTTTAATTATTTCTTGTGTATGACTGTTTTGCCTACATGTGTGCACATACTCTGTGAATGCCTGGTGCCCATGTCCCCATTAGATCCTCCAGAAATGGAGTTACAGATGCTTGTAAGCTGCTGAAAACTGAATGCAAGTCCTTTGCAAGAGCAAGTGCTCTGAACCCCTGAGCCATCTCTTAAGCCCTATTTATTTTGTTTTTTGAGTTGCAGCATTTCTTCATGTATTTTGAATATAAATCCACTATTAGATATATTATTTGCTAATATTTTCTCTCATTTTCTAGTTACTGTTTCACTGTTTCTTTTTTTTTCGTTCAGAGCTTTTTAGTTTTATGTCTTTTGTTGCCTATGTATTTTGATGTCGCCTATGTATTAAATCATTGTCAAGATCAATAGATCAATGCCGTGCAGTTCTTTTTCTATGTTTTGCCCACCAGGATTTTTAGTCTATATTTAAGTCTTTAATACATTTTAAGTTGATTTTTACATATGATGTGAGGTGAGGATTCAATTTTTCTGTTGCTAACTTTTCTCCTTGTGTATGTCTAGCTCTCTAAGTGAAGGCCAATTAAGTGTTATATCCATAGATTGTTTCTTGGTTTGTTGTTATGTTCCACACCAGTATATATTTATAAAGTGCTGTTTTGATATCTAGAGTCTTACTGTATGTTTTAATTTCAATTTAGATAGCATGAAAATAATGGATTTCTGGCCAGGGAGATTGCTTGGTGGTTAAAGCACTTGCTGGAGTATGGGAGTTTGGCCTACCCATAATTCCAGCCCCAAGAGACAGAGACAAGGAATTCCTTAGGCAAGCTGGCTAGGAAGACTAGCACCTTTCATTGAGCTCTGGATTTGATTGAGACCTTGCTTCAAAGAACAAGTTGGAAGAGGAAGATTTCTGACCTCAGCCTTGAGACTCCACTTGTATGTGTACATACTTGGGGATCAAACTCAGGTTGGGCCTTTACCCACTGAATCATCTATCCAGTCCTGTTTTTCATTTTTAATGTTCTCCTATACAGGGGAACATGCATATACACATGCATAGAATACATACTCTATGTGAAAAAGATAATGGGTTTCATTTTGGTATTTCTTACATACGACATTGTATTTTGCATACACACACACACACACACACACACACACACACACACACACACCCATCATCACCTTTTGTTTCCCCTTATTTCTCTTGTTGGTCTTCTTCCCTTGCTTTTATGTTACACATATGTACACACATGCATGAGTACACACAGAGAGGCATTCCTCCCTGTATTCTGTGTATGAGAGAAAATGTGGTATGTGTTTTTTCCCCAATGTTACCCTCTGTTATTGATTCTGCATATGAGAGGAAGCAGGTGACATTTATCTGTCACATGGAAGTAGTGAGATGGAGTAGTTTCACTTCATATTTGGTCTTGAGTAGGTTAATTTTATGTTGCAATATTGAAAATGACATTCAGTGTAACCTTTTCATATTAATACTTTTATGTTTAGGTGTTTCTATTTTATTCTGGTTTGTTGAGAATTTCTGTCAAAGTGATACTGTGTTTGTCAAGTGGCCACTACTGAGACTGTGGTATAATTTTTGCCCATTATTTTGTTATTGTGCTATATCACTGTGTCAGTTACTTTTCCTGATGCTGTGATAAAATACTGTGACAAAGAAACTTAAGGAAAAGTTTGATTCTATTCACAGTTTGAGGTTATAGTCCATCATGGGATGGAGGTCATACAGTGCTAGCATGAGACAGCTAATCACATTATTTCCACAGGCAGGAAACAGAAAGTCTTGCTCATTCAGCTTCCTTCTCTTTTGCAGTCTGGTAACCAAGCTCAGGGAATGGTGCCACTCACTTTTAGGGTTGATATTCCCACCTCAACCCAATCAAGACAATACCTTGCAGTCATTCCAGGCACATGTCTCTTAGATCATCCTACATCCTGCCATGCTGACAATCAATATTAAGCATCACAGTCACATTGTTGATTTATATAGGGTACACTCTATGCATGTAAGTGTTAATTCTTATTTGATGAACGGTGTATGATCCTTTTAATCTACTGCTGAGTTCACTTTGCTAGCACTTCATTAAGGGTTTTTGCATGTGTATACATTTGAAAGATTAACTTGTAGTCCTGATCACACATGCCTTTGTCTGAATTTGGTGTTGAGATAATGTTGGCTGTGAAAATGATATTGGAATCATTTGTTCCTTTCCTAGATCTGTAACAGATTGAGAAAGTTGACTTTGTTACTTGTAATGCTTAATGAAACTCTTGAGAGACGCCACCAATTCTGAGGTTTTCTTTTATTAAGTGAGATATCTTAGTATTTGTAAATATCGGTGTCTTTTTTCGAGTATTTTAAGTTAATATACAACGTATTGGTACTTATCAAAACATCACTATTGATATCACCCTTTGTTCTTACTCATCTCCTTTCCCCACTGCTCTTCAAATCCCCCTTCCTTGCTCCCATTTATCTCTTTCTTCTGCACAGTAGACACCCATTCTGCTTTGATGGTGCATAGTTTCCATTAACTTTCTCATGTATTTTTTCCCTTTAGATCTCTTCCTCTACTGTCGTGGTTTCCATTCTATTTGTTTCTCTCTGTGTGTCTCTCTTTGTCTCTCTCTATCTGTCTCTGTCTCTTTCTCCCTCTCTCTCACAAACACACACACACACTAATCTAGATCCTGTGTATGAGAGAAATCGTGCACTATTTGTCTTTCTGGATTATTCTGTGTAACAATGTTTTTTAGTTTAATCCATTTTTTTTCTAAATGTCATTTAATTTTTTTATGGTTGGAAAACTTTTCTGTGTACATGTACCCTTTCTATTGATCTAATGATATATTGATAGAAATATGGACTGGTTTTACATGTTAGCTATTGTGAATAGAAATAAACACAATGTAAATACATCATCACAGAATGTTAACTTAAGTTGCATAATAATTGTTTTAATTTTTATTGAAAATATGTTTTTTTCATATAAAATATTCTGATTATAGTTTCCTTTCTCCCAACTACTTCTAGATCCTCCATATTTCCCACCCACCCAAATCCACACTCTTTTTATTTATTAGTTCACTTTTCATCCCAATGAGCTTCCCCTCACTCTTCTCCCAGTCCTCATCTCCCCAATACCTACCCCTCTACCTTTCTCCTTAGAGAAGGAGAGACCTAACATGGATATCAACCTTCTTTAGCATGTCAAGTAGCACTGGGCACATCTACTTCTATTGAGACTAAACAGGGCCATCCAGTTAAGGGAGTACAGATCCAAAGGCAGGCCACAGAGTCAGAGGCAGCCCCAGCTCCTGCTGTTAGCAGTCCTATATGAAGACCAAGCTGTACCATCTGTTATATATAGGGACCTAGGTCCATCCCATGCATGCTCTCTGACTGGTGGTTCAGTTTCTGTGAGTCGCTTTGGCCTGTATTGGTTGATTCTGTGTGTTTTTTGGTTGTTTTTAATTTTTTAATTTTAATTTTTATTAATTAGAGTTTATTCACTTCGTATCCCCCCTCTACCTCCCTCTCTCCTCCCCTCCCAACCCCATATTCCCTATCTCTTCCCAACCTGTACCCCTCCCCCAGTCCACTGATAAAGGAGGTCCTCCTCCCTGTTCCTTTAATCCTAGTCTATCAGGTCTCATCAGGAGTGGCTGCATTGTCTTCCTCTGTGGCCTGGTAAGGCTGCTCCCTCCTTAGGGGAAGGTGATCAAAGAGCAGGCCAATCAGTTCATGTCAGAGAGAGTCCCTTTTTACATTACTGTAGAACCCACTTGGACACTGAACTGCCAGGGGCACATATGAGCAGGGGTTCTAGGCCTTCTCCATGAATGATCCTTGGTTGGAGTATCAGTCTCAGAACAGATCCCTGTGCCCAGATATTTTGGATCTGTTGCTCTGCTTGAGGAGCTCCTGTCTCCTCCAGGTCTTTCTCTATCTCCCACTTCTTTCATAAGATTCCCTGCACTCTGCCCAAAGTTTGGCTATGAGTCTCAGCATCTGCCTTGATGCCCTTCAGGGTAGAGCCTTTCAGAGGCCCTCTGTGGTAGGCTCCTGTCCTGTTCCCTGTTTTCTCCCTCCTCCATTGTCCATCCTCTTTGTCTTTCTGAATGGAGATTGAGTATATTAGCCAGAGTCCTCCTTCTTTATTAGCTTTCTTAGGTGTGCAGATTTTAGTGACTTCTCTGGCTTCTTCAATCCTTCCTCTTCCTCTTCCATAGTATTCCCCAAGCTCCACCTATTGTTTGGTTATGGTTTCTGCATCTGTTTCCGTCAGCTGCTGGATGAAGCCATTCAGATGACAATTATGCTATCCTCCTGTCTGCAAGTATAGCAAAATATTATTAATAGTGTCAAGGGTGGGTTCTCTCTCTCATGGAATGAGACTCAACTTGGGTCAGTCATTGGTTAGTCATTACCTCCCTTTCCGCTCCTTCTTTATTCCTGCACCTTTTTAAAAAAAATTATTCATTGCATATCCTGACTGTAGCCTCCTCCCCTCAATTCCTCCCAGTCCCACTCTCTCTCAATCTTTCCCCCATCCCCTTCTCCTAGTCCACTGAAAGGCAGAGTTCTCCCTTGCCATCTGCCCCTAGCTTATCAAGTCTCATCGGAACTGTCTGGATTCTCTTCCTCTGTGGCCTGGCAAGGCTTCATTGCCAGAAGGAAGCGATCAAAGTGTAGGCATCCAAGTTCACGACAGAGGTGTCAAAGGTTTTTGTGGCTGGGTTGGCATCCCCATCCCTTTATTGGAAGTCTTGCCTGGTTAGAGGTGATGACTGTTTTACGTCCATTCTCCCTTATTTCTAGAAGTCTTAGCACCCTCATAGATTCCTGGGACTTCTACTGTCTTAGATTCCTAGCTTGTCTCAGAGATACCACTCCCCCACTGATTCTAGTTTTTTTTTTCCCCAGTCTTCTCTCCAGTCATCTTCCCCACACTTGATCCCTCTGGTTCCCTTCTCAGCACCATCTCTTTCCCAGCACCCTCCCTTCATTCGTCCCCAATGTCTATTTTATTTCCCCTCCTCAGTGAGATTCAAGTATCCTCCCTTAGATTCTCTTTGTTACTTAGCCTCTTTGGGTCTATGATTTTATCACGGGTTATTCTGTACTTTGTGGCTCATATCCACTTATAAGTGAGGACGTACAATGTTTGTCTTTTTGGGTCTGGGTTACCTCACTCAAGATGATCTTTTCTAGTTTTACCCATTTTCCTGAAAATTGCATGGCATCTTGTTTTTAATAGCTGAGTAGTATTTTGTTGTGCGAATGTATGGTATTTTCTTTATCCTTTCTTCAATTGAGGAATATCTAGGTTATATCTAGTTTATGGGTATTACATATAAAGCTTCTGTGAACACAGTTCAGCAACTTTCCATATGATATGGTGGAGCATCTTTTGGGTATTTTCCCAGAAGTAGAATAGCTGTGTCTTGAGGCAGTACTACTCCCAATTTGCTGAAAAGCACCAGGTTGATTTCTACAATGGTTGTAAAACTGTGCACTCCTACCGTCAATGGAGGAGTGTTATTCTTGCCCACGTCCTCGCCAGAATGTGCTGTCACTTGAGCTTTTGATAGTTGTAACATGGAATCTCAAAGTCATTTTGATTTGTATTTCCCTGATGACCAAGGACATTCAACATTTCTCTAAGTGCTTCATGGCTATTAAAGACTTCTCAGTTGAGAATTCTTTTTTTAGTTCTGTATCCCATTTTAAAATTTGGTTATTTGGTTTGTTGGTGTTTAATTTCTTGACTTCTTTGTATATTTTGGATATTAAGAGTTGCCAGATGTAGGGATGATGGGAAAGATCTTTTTCCATTCAATAGGCTACCATTTTGTCCAATTGACAATGTCTTTTTCTTTGCAGTAGCTTTTCAGTTTCATGAAGTCCCATTTATTAATTGTAGATCTTAGAGCCTGAGCTGCTGGTGTTCTGTTCAGAAAGTTGTCTCCTGTGCCAATGTATACAAAGCAATTCCCCATTTTTTTCTTCTATCAGATTTAGTGTTACCTCATTTTATGCTGGTCTTTGATTATTTGGATTTCAGTTTTTTAAAGGGTGAGAGTTATAGATATATTTGAATTCTTCTACATGCAGGCATTCAGTTACACCAGCACCATATTTTGAAGATGGTTTCTTTGTTTCACTGTATAGTTTTACCCTCTTTGTAAAAAAAATCAAGTGTTAATTGGTCTATTGGTTCCCTTCTGGGTTTTAAATTAGATATTATTGATCTAATTATTTGTTCTTATGCCAGTACTATATTTTTTTTTTAAATTACTTTTGGTCTATAGCACAGCTTGAGATCAGGGATGGAGATACCTCTAGAAGATCTGTAATTGTACAGGATTGTTTTGGCAATTCTGGGATTTTTGTATTTTCCAGATGAAACTGAGAATTGTTATTTCAAGTTGTGCAAATAATTGTGTTGGTATTATGATGAGAATTTCATTGAATTTGTAGTTTGATTTTGGTAGAATGACCATTTATTGCTATGTTAATTCTACCAATCCTAGAGCAAGAGAGATCTTTCCATCTTCATTTATTTATGTATTTATATATTTTTATTAATTACAGCTGATTCACTTTGTATCCCAGCTGTAGCCTCCTCCCTCATCCCTTCCAAATCGAACTCTTCCTCCCTCAACTACTCCCATGTTCCTTCCCTACTCTGATCCTCCTCCCTTTCCATCTGACACTAGCCTACCAAGTCTCATCAGGACTGGCTGCATTGTCTTCCTCTGTGGCTTGGTAAGGCTGCTCCTCACTCAGGGGAAGGTGATCAAAGAGCAGGCCAATCAGTTCATGTCAGAGACAGCCCTTGTTACCATTAGTAAGGAAGATACTTGGAGACTGGGCTACCATAGACTACATCTGTGCAGGGATTCTAGGTTATCTCCATGCATGCTCATTGGTTGGAATCAGTCTCCAAAAAGACCCCTGTGCCCAGATTTTTTTGTTCTGCTGCTCTCCTTATGGAGCTCCTGTTCCCTCCAGTTGCTTTCTATCTCCCCCTTCTTTCTTATGATTCCCCTCACTCTGCCTAAACTTTGTCTATGAGTCTCAGCATCTGCTTTGATACCTTACTGGGTAGAGTCTTTCATAGGCCCTCTGTGGTAGGCTCCTGTCCTGTTCCCTGTTTTCTCCCTCTTCTGGTGTCTATCCCATTTGCCATGCTGAATGATCATCTTACCCAGGGTCCTCCTTCTTGCTTAGAGTCTTTAAGTCTACAGATTTTAGTATGATTATCCTATATTTTAAGTCTAATATCCACTTATAAGTAAATATATACCATGTGTGTCTTTCTGCTTCTGGGATACCTCACTCAGATTGATCTTTTCTAGTTCCCACCATTTGTCTGCAAACTTCATGATTTCCTTGTTTTTAATTTCTGAGTAGTATTCCATTGTGTGAATATACCACAATTTCTGCATCCATTCCTCAACTGAGGGACATCTGGGTTGTTTCCAGATTCTGGCTGTTATGAATAAGGAGACTGTGAACATTGCTGAGCATGGTTGAACATGGTTGGATACATGCCTAGGAGTGGTATAGATGGATCCTGAGGTAGCACTATTCTTAATTGTCTAAGAAAACAACAGATTGATTCCCAAAGTGGTTGTTCAACTTTACATTCTCACCAGCAATGGAGGAGGGTTCCTCTTTCTCCATATCCTCTCCAGCATATGTTGTCACTTGAGCTTTTTATCTTAGCCATTCTGATGGGTGTAAGGTGAAATCTCAGGGTCATTTGATTTGCATTTCCCTGATGACAAAGGATGTTGGGCATTTCTTTTTTAATTTCTAATTTTATTTTTATTAATTGCAGTTTATTCACTTTTATTCAAGCTGTAGCCCTCTCTTCCTTCTCCTCTGAATCCCACCTTTACTCCCTCTTCTTCTCCTATGGCCCCTCCATCAGTCCAATGATCAGGAAGGACCTCCTCCCCTTCCATCTGAAACTAGTCTATCAAGTCTCATCATGACTGGCTTCTTTGTCTTCCTCTGTAGACTGGTAAGGCTGCTCCCCCTCAGGTGGATGTGATCAAAGAGCCAGGCCATGAGCTCATGACAGATACAGTCCTTGTTCCTATTATTGGGGAACCCTCTTAGACACTGAGCTGCAATGGGCTACTTCTATGCAGGGGTTCTAAGTTATCTCCATGCATTGTTCTTGTTTGGAGTATCTGTCTCAGAAAAGACCCTTATGCCCAGACTTTTTGGTTCTGTTGCTCTCCTTGTGGAGTGTGTTTCTCTGCTATTTGATATTCCTTTATAGAGAATTCTCTGTTTAGCTCTGTACCCCATTTATTAATTGCATTACTTGATTTGTTGCTTTTTAACTTCATGAGTTCTTTATATATTCTGAATATTAGCCCTAGGTCAGATATAAGGGTGAAGACCCTTTCCCAATCTGTAGGCTGTTGTTGTTGTTTTTTTTTTTTTTTTTTTTTTTTTTTTTTTTTTTTTTTTTAGACAATAGAGTCCTTTGCTTTACAGAAGCTTTTCAGTTTTATGAGGTCTCATTTACTGATTGCTGATGCTGATCTTAGGGCCTGTGCTGTTGGTGTTCTGTTCAGGAAGTTGTCTCCTGTGCCAACGAGTTCTAGACTCTTCTCAACTTTCTCTTCTAACGGGTTTAGTATGTCTGTTTTTTTGTTGCTGTCTTTGATCTACTTGGACTTTACTTTTTTGCACTGTGATAAGCATGGAACTATTTGCATTTTTTTTATATTTTCTTTGACGGATACATTAATTTCCTCCATTGTATTTTCCAAACCTGAGATTCTTTCTTCCATCTCTTGTAGTCTGCTGGTTATGCTTATCTCTGTAGTTCCTATTTTCTTCCATATGTTCCTCCTCTCCATGATTTCCTCTGTTTGTGTTTTCTTTAATATTTCCAAATCTATCTTCATCTCTTGAAACTTTTTGTTCATTTCCTTCACCTGTCTGACTATTTTGCTGCTTTTCCTTCAATTCCTTCAGCTGTTTGTTTGAACATTCCTTTGTTTCTTTTATTTCTTTCAATGATTTAATTATGTCCTCCATCTTCCTTTTTTCCTTTAGAGATGGTCATAATTGTTTATCTTCCTCTATTTTTTTTATGGATGGCCATAATGTTTGAAGTTATCTTCCTCCATTTCTTTATGAATTTCATTTGTTCCTTCCATTATCCTCTTCATAAGCATAAATGTAAGGTCATCTTTTATAATATTTATTTTTTATATTAATTACTGTTTATTTACTTTGTATCTCAGCTGTAGCTCTGTCCCTCATCCCCTTCCAATTCTACCCTCCCTCCCTCATCTCCTCCGTGCCCCTCTCTAAGTCCACTGATAAGGAAGGCCTTCCTCCTCTTCCATCTGAACGTAGTTTATGAGGTCTCATCAGGACTGGCCATAATGTCCTCCTCTGTGGCCTAGCAAGGCTGTTCCTC
The DNA here is from genome assembly GCF_030254825.1 of Meriones unguiculatus. Lineage (NCBI taxonomy): Eukaryota > Metazoa > Chordata > Mammalia > Rodentia > Muridae > Meriones > Meriones unguiculatus. The sequence continues at coordinate 13,877,866 of NC_083369.1, read as the reverse complement.
CCTTGGAGGGGGGGGAGGCAAAGAGCCTGCCACTGAGTTCATGTCAGAGACAGTCCTTATTTCCCTTAGTAGGGAAACCCACTTGGATGCTAAGCTACATAGACTATGTCTGAGCAGGGGTTCTATGTTATATCCATGCATGGTCCTTGGTTGGAGAATCAGTCTCAGAAAAGACCCCTGTGCCCAGATATATTTGGTCCTTATGGCACTCCTGTCCTCTCCATGTCTTACTAACTCCCCCTGGAACTCTTCTAGGGTTTAGCTTCGTGATCAGTGAATGGACGATTACTTCCCAGACCTTGGGGTTTCCTCTCACCTTGGAAATACAGTCACTGGTGTTTTAGGGCCCAGAGTTCAGTCTGTTGGTTGCTATGCTGTCACTGCTGTCCTGCTCTTCTGACACACTGTTCTTTCTGCACAACCATCTTGGATCCCAGAGCACATATTTTTTTCCAATATGTATTTAGTTTTATTAGACAAGTATATAGTATATGCTGTAAATATCTTGCCATGATGAAATACATATTTTTTCAAACATCAAATTTATACAGAAATTTTTCTTTATTAATTACACTTTATTTACTTTGTATCACCCTGTGGTTCCCTCCCTCCTTCTGTCCCAATCTCTCCCTTCCTCCCCCTTCTGTACAAATGCCCCTCCCCAAGTCCACTGATAGGGAGGTCTTCTTTTCCTTCCTTCTGATCCTAGTCAATTAGGTCTCATCAGGAGTGGCTGCATTGCCATCTTCTGTGGCCTGGTAAGGCTGCTCCCCCCTCAGGGGGAGGTAATTAAAGAGCAGGCTAATCAGTTCATATCAGAGACAGTCCTTGTTCCTATTACTGTGGAACCCACTTGGACACTGAACTGTCATGGGCTACATCTGTGCAGGGGTCCTAGGTTATCTCCATGCATGGTCCTTGGTTAGAGTATCAGTCTCAGGAAAGACCCCTGTGCTCAGATTTTTTGGATCTGTTCCTCTCCTTGTGGAGTTAGTGTCCTCTCCAGATCTTACTGTTTCCCACTTATTTCATAAAATTACCTGCACTCTGCCCAAAGGTTGGCCACAAATCTCAGCATCTGCAATGAAAGTCTGTAGGGCAGAGCCTTTCAGAGGCCCTCTGTGTCAGGCTCTTGACTTGTTCCCTCTTTTCTCCTCCTTCTGATGTTCATCCTCTTTGCTTTTCTGGATAGAGATTGAGCATTTTAGCAAGAGTCCTCCCTCTTGATTAGTTTTTTTAGGTGTACAGATATTAGTAGGTTTATCCTATATTATATGTCTATATGAGTGAGTATATACAGTGTGTGTCTTTCTGCTTCTGGGATAACTCATTCAGGATGATCTTTTCCAGTTCCCACCGTTTACCTGCAAATTTCATGATTTCCTTGTTTTTTATTGCTGAGTAATATTCCATTGTGTAGATGTACCACAATTTCTGTATCCATTCCTCCACTGAGGGGCATCTGGGCTGTTTCTAGGTTCTGGCTATTACAAATAAAGCTGCTACAAACATGGTTGAGCTAATGTCCTTATTGTGTACTTGAGCTTCTTTTGGGTATATGCCCAGGGGTGATATAACTGGATCTTGAGGAAGAGCTATTCCTAGTTGTCTGAGGAAGCGCCAGATTGCTTTCCAGAGTGGTTGTACAAGTTTACATTCCCACCAGCAGTGGAGGAGGGTTCCTCTTTCTCCACAACCTCTCCAGCATGTTTTGTCACTTAAGTTTTTGATCTTAGCCATTCTAATGGGTGTAAGGTGAAATCTCAGGGTTGTTTTTATATGCATTTATTTCCCTTATGACTAAGGATGTTGAACATTTCTTTAAGTATTTCTCTGCAATTTAATAGTCCTCTATTGAGAATTCTCTGTTTAGCTCTGTACCCCATTTTTTAATTGGAATAATTGATTTGTTGCTGTTTAACTTCTTGAGTTCTTTATATATACTGGGTATTAGTTCTCTGTCAGATATAGGGTTGGTGAAGATCCTTTCCCAATCTGTAGGCAGTTGTTTTATTCTCTTGAAAGTGTCCTTTGCTTTACAGAAGCTTTTCAGTTTCATGAGGTCCCATTTATTGATTTTTGCTCTTAGAGCCTGTGCTGTTGGTGTTCTGTTCAGGAAGTTGTCTCCTGTGCCAATGAGTTCAAGGCTCTTTCCTGTTTTTTCTTCTAACCAATTTAATGTGTCTGGTTTTATGTTGAGGTCTTTGATCCACTTGGACTTTAGTTTTGTGCAGGGTGATGAGTATGGATCTATTTGCATTTTCTACATGTAGACAAACAGTTAGACCAGTACCATTTGTTGAAAATGCTGTCTTATTTCCATTGAATGGTTTTGGCATCCTTGTCAAACATCGGGTGTCCATAAGTATGTGGATTTATTTCAGGGTCTTGTATTCAATTCCATTAATCCACCAGTCTGTTTCTATGCCAGTACCATGCAGTTTTTAGTATTGTTGCTCTATACTATAGCTTGAGATCAGGGATGAAGATACCTCCTGAAGATTTTTTACTGTAGAGAATTGTTTTAGCAATTCTGGGTTTCTTGTTGTTTCATATGAAGGTGAGAATTTTTCTTTCAAGGTCTGTAAATAATTGTTTCTGTAATTTGATGGGAATTGCTTTGAATCTGTAAATTGCTTTTGGTAAGATGGTCATTTTCACTATGTTAATCCTGCAAATCCATGAGCATGGGAGATCTTCCATCTTCTCATATCTTCTTCTAATTCTTTCTTCAGAGACTGTAAATTTTTTTCATACAAGTATTTGACTTGCATGTTTAGGGTCATACCAAGGTACTTTATGTTATTAGTGGCTATTGTGAAGGGCTAATTTCTTTCTCAGCCCTTTTGTCTTTTGTATACAGGAGTGCTACTGATTTTTTTTGAGTTAATTTTTTATCCAGCCACTTTGCTGAAGGCATTAATCAGCTGTAGGAGTTCCCTAGTAGAATTTGTGGTGTCACTCAGGTAAACTATCATATCATCTGCAAATAGTGATACTTTGACTTTTTCCTTTCCAATTTGTACTCCTTTCATCTCCTTTAATTGTCTTATTGCTCTAGCTAGGACTTCAAGAACAATGTTGAAGAGATATGGAGAGAGTGGGCAGCCTTGCCTTGTCCCTGATTTCAGTGGGATTGATTTTAGTTTCTCTCCATTGAGTTTGATGTTGGCTATAGGCTTGCTGTATATCACCTTTACTATGTTTCGGTATGTGCCTTATATCCCTGATCTCTCCAAGACTTTAAACATGATTGGATGTTTGATTTTGTCAAATGCCTTTTCAGCATTTAAGGAGATGATCATGTGGTTTTCTCCTTCAGTTTGTTTATATCGTGGATTACATTGATGGATTTCTGTATATTGAACCACTCCTGTATACTTGGGATGAAGCCTACTTGGTCTTGGTAGATGATATCTTCCTTCTCTCCCTTTCTTTTTTACTAGCTCCCATTCTCTCCTCTTCTCCCCCTCTTTCCTTCTCCCTCTCCTTTCCCCTTCTCCTTCTTTCCCTCTATATCTCTTCCCTTCTCTTCTTTCTCCCTCTCTCCATCTCTCCTCTTTTCCCCCTCTCTTCTCCCTCCCTCTCAACTTCTCCCCTTTCTTTCCTTATTCTCTCCCTCCCTCCCTTTCTCTCTCCTTCTCCCTCTGATAAACAACCTAGACTTCTAGAAGACTAGAAGGCTTCAAGTGAATTTTTTCTAATAATTCTTCCTTAATTTTGGGCCTTCCACTTAAATCCTGTAGCACACATGTAGATTAAAAAAGTACCCCCTGTTTTCATTTGAAGTGTCTTAAGTATATATCACTAGATAACAGGTCAACTGCTATTGATAATGAAAAAATAGGTGCTGTATTTCATTGTCTTGAAATGGCTGTGGAGTACATCTAAAGTTTTAACCTCATTCCATCTATATACTACTTCAGTGTTTTTCAGAGATACATTGTTATTTGTGTATTGCAGAAAGATCACAAGGATAATGTAGAATACAAATACTATTTCGGGGGACAAAAAGAATATCCTTATGCTTTAATCAATTAGGGTCCCTGAACCAAATTCATAACGTGTAATTTATAATAGGAGCCAGTCAGTCACATATCCATTAAAAATTAGGTTGATAGTCTTTGAAAACGGTACATTTCTCGGGGTCAGTCTGGGCCAGAACTTGCATAACTCATCTTTTATGTTTACCTTGAGTAGCTTCCTTACATGAGTAAGCCCGGTGTCCAGATCCAAATGCTCCAGAGATTTCTTTATTATGTCTCAGAACAGAACATGAGGGTTAATAATCTTCACACTAATGAATAACAATAGCATGACTCATCAATTGACTAGATGTAGCTACTAGATGAAGAAGGTCCAAACAGAACATAAAAATAAAATACTTTGTACAAAGGAAGGCAAAAAACAGGCTACAGCAAAACAAGATAGTGAAATCAAAGCCAGTAATATGTTTTGGCAATGTCTGAAAGTGATGGAAATCTGCAACGTATGTCGGCACCAAATGATACAGCTTTAGGTGTGTTTGGAAGTTTCTGTGCAGGTGGGGAAAACTTGACAAGACTACTGATATTGTCTCTGGGAAGAGGCTTAGCCATTTCCATCCTTGTGTGGACTCCCTGATGTTTTTTTATATATTTTTTTGCTCCTAAACCCCTTACCCAGGAGAACATGCCAGGACTGAACATTATAGTATTAAACATTTCAGAAATTTTAGGTAGACGATCTAGTCATTGCTTTTACTTCATTTTGAAATGTTTGCTGCATCCAACTTTATTATTTTCTGTTTTTTTTTAATTTCTTTTTTCTTTGAAGCATTTCAGAGCACAGTGTAGGCACCATCCATTTACTCTTAATACTGCACATGGCCTTCATATGAATAAACATATGATCTTACCTAACGGTAGTTGGGAATTCAGGGGCTGAACATTATGTAACAGCTTTGTCTAGCTGGCAGTCTGTACTCCAGTTTCATCAGTTCCATTTCTTATCAGCAGTGGGATCCAACCCAGGATTGTGTGATGCCTGTCAGGACTCTATAATGTGCAGAAACTGCTCTGCTGTTTTATGTCTTTTAAAATACTGTTGCAATGGAAAAACAGATAAGAATAATTGGTTATTTTCTGTTGTGCCTCATGGCTAGATTGTGCAGGGTGAAGGGGAATAATGTCAAGTGATGTTCAATCACTAAGTACCATATCCAGATGCACAGAGTATCTCTACCTAGTGATGCTAAGTTGGTAACATGGTCAGATGGGGGTCCACTTTCACCCCTGTGTAGTCACTGTTTTCCTTTTCATGGCTCATAACTTGTCAATAAAACTCTACTATATTTAACATCTTTTGATAATTCTTATCTGAACAATTTTTATCAGAATGTTTGTAAAATTGTGATTCTTTAAACTCCACAATTTCTTGTGTATTTATTATCTCTAATGAATAGGCTCTGTGTTATCTATAAGTCTAGGAAACGTGCTTTGGTTCTAAACCATTTAAATGTTTGTTGCAGATGTGGTAACTCCTTTACCCAGTGTACTTGAATTTGTATTTCCTAAAGATAAACACACTTTCCTTTAAAGAAAAAAGGAAATCTTGAAATTCATAGGTAAATGGCTAGAGCTGGAAACAATCATTCTGAGTGACATAACACAGAACCCGAAAGACATATGTCTCATGCTTTCTATCATTTGTGGGTGTTAGCTTTGAACATTTAGATGTGTGTGCTTTATTTGGAATACTCAGAGAGGTCGGGTAATTAAAAAGGGCCATGGGGAGAAAGAGCTTTCAAGGGAGGGAAGATAGAACACAGTGATAAAATACAGAGGAAAGGAGAATAATGGAACAGGAAGGGTTAACTGGGTTGGGAGATGGAGGTCAAGACAGAGGAGGGAATTTGGGAAGGGGTAACTAACACTAAAGACCTTCTGAAAAAGTCATATGTAGAAGGATAACAGCAGAAGCTTCCTAGAATATAAGCCTACCTATATAAAATTTCCTTAAAGTTCTGGTGGAATTTCGCAGTGAACCTGATTAGTCCTGGGTTTTCCTCTGATGCTTCAGTTTCATTGCTTGTTAAAGATCTCTTTAATTTGTAAAGACACATGTCACCAAGACTGACAATTTGAGTTTGATCCCTGGGACCTATATGGTGGAAGGAGAGAATAGATTCCTGCAAGTTGCTTTCTGACCTCCACATGTGTGCCATGGAATATCCATGCACATTCATGTAGTATACAAGTGAGTCAATAAAATATAATGCAATTTAAAATTTGTATTGTGTATATTACGGATGTTTTGCCTGCATGAGTGTCTGTGCACCACGTGCATGCAGTGTCCACAAATGCCAGAAGGGATCATGGAATCCCCTCTAACTGGAGTTCTTCGTGGTTGTGAGCCACCATGTAAGTGCTAGGAATCGACCCCAGGACCTCTGAAAGTACAACCAGCTCTCTCAAGTGCTGAATCATCAGCCAGCCCACTACAATGGTCTGGGGGTTTGCGTTTGTTTTGTTTCTAAATACTTGGAAACCAATAGCTTTGATTCTCTGACCAAGACCTATACAAGACTTAGCTACCAGTATTCCTCCTCCCTCAATATCTATGGCATTTAGGAGTTGCTATGGAAGGGGCACATGTGGCCCCACTCCTCCCTGTGGAGCTATTAGGTGTTAACAGTTCTTGCAGAGGAGGTTCATAAGATCTCACCCATCTCTAAGGAGCTGTTTGCTATTAACAGTTGCTGCAGAAGGGGTTCATGAAGCTCCCCCCCTCCCTGAGGAGCTATTAGATGTTAAGGGTTGCTGGAAAATGGGAATAATTTTGTACAGTGATGTAGCCACAGTTAAGTTGGCATGCTAATGCCAGGATATTAAACATACTGACTCATAAAAATGACATGAAAATTGGGAGGAGACTTGTTTGGAAGAAGAGGAGGGTCTCTAGGAGTAGAAAGGGAAGAAGAATAATGGTAAAAGCAGAAAAATTGCCAAAATACACTGCAAAATATACACAATTAACTAAGAATAATAAATAACGAAAAAATTAAATTTCTTACAAACCAAAACCTATAACACATTATATATAGCATGCTAAAATTGGTTTCATCCCACGAATGCAAGGATGATTTAGCATATGCAAGCCCAAAAATATAACACTTATAAAATGACTCAAGGACAAAACCACAGGATCATCTCAATAGATGCTGAAAAAAAAACTTAAACAAACAAACAAAAACCTTGCCTTATCTTCACTTTAAAGTGAAAAGATAGAAAACCATATTCTGAGCAAGTGGGACTAGGAAGTAAGCAGGTATCACTATGCTAATATGTGAAAGTAAGCAGAAGAGATAAAGAAGGGCACTTCATTCTAATAAAGAGAATGATTAACTGAGGATACATAACAATCCTCAACACATATATGCCAAACTCTGGTGCACCCAAATGTCATGAAAAAGCACTACTCAGTTTCAAGACAGAGATTGAACTCCAGCTCAGTGGTACTTGGTGATTTTAATACCCCACTTTCTCCAACAGACAGTTTTCCTGGGTAAACACTTAACAGAAACATCAGAATTAATTGACATCATACACCAAATGGACCTAACAGATGTCTACAAAGTAGTCCACATAAACGCCAAAGAATATGCATTCTATTTGGCAGCCCAAGAAGTTTTTCTAAAACAGACTATATCCTGGAACACAAAAAGGTCTTAACAAAATATAATAAAGCTTAAAGCTAACGTCAAACAAATTTCTGGGATATACATAAATTCACTGAGACGGAACAACTCCTTACTGAATGGCGAATGGGTCAAAGAAGAAATCAAGAGAGAAATAAAAATTCTGGAACTAAATGAAAATTAAAACAGCACAACGAAGCCTCTGGGGCACATAAAAAGCAGTCTTAAGAGGGATTTTCTTTTTGTTTTTATCAGTTTGTTTATAAGTAACAATCAAAATCTTATAGAATTGCATCAGTGTTTTGATAACAAAATCAAATCAAGATGAGTTATTACTCTTTGTAAAGAAAAACAAATATCTAAAATTATTTTAAAGATTTATGAAAAATTCAGCTTTTGAAATATGAAATTTTGCTTTCATATTGTGATACTTAAGATGTTGTAGTACTGGTCAGAAATAAAACAGGGATTAGTAAAATAAAATATATACATCATGAGCAGACATTATTATTCTTTTAATAATTCAATACTTGATAGAAATTATATTCCAGATCAATAAGGGAGTGAGAGATTCTGTAATAAATTGCACAACGCAACTACTTATTCACATGGAAAGATGACCTCAGATTCCTAATATTCATTATAGACAGAGATTCGAGAAAATTAATTGAAGCCTAGAGAGGCAATACCTTCAAATTGTAAAAGAAAACAAAATGATGTCATATTCTCAAGATTAAGCACATTTCAAAAACAAATATTTAAAAGCTCTAAGAACAAACTGATATGTTAGAAATTTTGTCACTCAAAAACACCATGAAGATTATGAAAGTGTCATTTATGAATAGGGTTGAATGTGTGTGTATGAGGAGAGAGAGAAAGAGAGAGAGAGAGAATGAAAAAGAGAAAGAGGTAGAGGGAATTTAGAAAGACAAATGGGATGGACATTGGATGTAGGAGCAAACAAGTAACAGGACAGGAGCCTACCACAGAGCGCCTCTGAAAGACTCTACCTAGCAGGGTATCAAAGCAGATATTAAGACTCATAACCAAACCTTCGGCAGAGTGCAGGGAATTATATGAAAGAAGGGGAGTTAGTAACATCTGGAGAGGACAGGAGCTCTCATATCAGGACCAAACATATCAGGACACAGGGGTCTTTTATGAGACTGTGTCTCCAAACAAGAACCATGTATGGATGCAACCTAGAGCCTCGGCTCAGATGTAGCCCTTGGTAGCTCAGTAACCAATTGGTTTCCCATAGTAAGGGGAAAAAGGACTATTTCTGACAGGAACTCAATGCAGGCTCTTTGACCTCCCCACCCCCCCAAGGGAGGAGCAGTCCTGCTAGGTCACAGAGGAGGACTTTGCAGCCAGTCCTGAAGATACCTAATAAAACAGGGTCAGATGAAAGGGGAGGAGGTCCTCTCCAATCAGTGGACTTGGAAAGGGGCAGGGAGGAGATGAGGGAGGGAGGGTGGGATTGGGAGGGAATGAGGGAGCAGGATACAGCAGGGATACAAAGTTAACAAACTGTAACTAATATTTAAAAAATAAAAATTAAAAAAATAAAAAAAGAAAAAGAAAAAAGAGGCAGAGAGAGGCAAAGAGAGAGAGACAGAGAATATACATATAAATGAAATTACACACCATCCATAAAAAGGAAAGCACATCATGGAAATGGAAAAAAAAGACCATCGTTGTACTTAGGAAAATAAATGCAAAATGAATCAGCATATAAGTTTATAAGTACCGTTAATAATTAAAATAATAGAGGACCACATTGGCAAATATTTAGCCTTCAATTTATATAATATTCAAAGTTTAACAATAATATTCTTGATGTGGATACAGAGCAGTGTGAATTTTTACACACTGGTGACCAGATTATTGAAAGTGCTGAGAGTAATGGTTACCTTATGACATAGAGCTCTCTATGACCTAACACCATACATTCCAGTCCAAGGAGTAGAGCCTAAATAACTCATTTTACATGTGAAAACAAGTGTGAAATCTTTGTGAAGATCTTCTTTCTTTCTCTTAAGAAAGAGAGAACTTATGCCAAAGCAACTGTACTCTATTATTAGAAACTGGTCACTACGTTCAGCATGAACTGAGGGATGTTATTGGCAGGGAATGTTTGTGGGTGCTAGTACTATTTGGTGACTATTTTAGAAGATACTTTTTTCTTTATTTATTATAATTTTTGCTATTTAAAACAATTTTAAATTTAAATATATATGGGTCATATTATTTCTCTTCCTCAAGTCCTTCTGGATCCTCTCCTCCTCACTATTCATTCAACCTTATGTTCTTTCTCAAAAAACCTATTACAACAACAAACTCCCCAAAAAGAAAATACTCCCCAAACTCTCGAAACAAAATAAAACACTCAAAAGAGGAAAAAAAAAAACAAACCACAAAACAACAAAACAACTGTAACTCTAACCAAATAAAAGCACACAAACAACTGTGGAGTCCATTATTTGTTGGTGAACTATTCCTGAGTATGAGTTCTCTCTTGGAGTGGTTGATATGCGAGGTGTCACTCCAGGGAAGAAAACTGATTTTTCTTGTTAAGAGGAAAGTTTAAAGCTCTAAGGGTTATGTTAAAGATCAGAGAGAGCACAGATAAGTGGTTTGGTGCAACCCAGGAATTTAGGGGGGAAAAAACAAACCAAATCCAAAAACAGTAGATGACAAAAAAAATAATAATAATCAGATCAGAAATTAATGAAGTAGAAACAAAGAAAACAAAAAAGGACCAAAGAATCTAAGAGTTGTTTCTTTGAGAAGATGAACAAGATTAACAGACCCTCAGCCCAATAACCAAGAGAAAAAAAGAGATGACCCAAATGAGCAGAGTCACAGATGAAAAGGGAAACCTTACAGCAGACAACAAAGACATTCAGATTATTACTAGGGAATGCTTTAAAAGCTTGTACGCCATTAAATTGGAAAATCTAAAAGAAGTGGATGGATTTCTAGATTCAGACAAATCAGCACAGTACAATCAAGAACAGAGCAACAAATTAACCTACAATAAGTAAGAAGTGAAAATGGTGCAAAATATAGTACTTATATAAAAAATTTAATTAATTTTTAAATTTCTATTTTTGAGATTATAATCCAATTATAACATTTTCCTTTTCTTCCTAAAAATATCCCCATATATCCCTCCCTGCTCTCCTTCAAATCCATTGCCTTATTTTTCTAACTGTTATTGCATGTATGTATGTGTATGTGCATGTGTATGGGTATATGTATATGTATAAATGAATAACCTTTTCATCTGTATAATGTTATTTGGATGTATGACTTCAAGGCTGACTGTTTTGCATGGGACAACCAGTTGCTGTGCTCTTACATGAATCTTTAAACAAATATAATTAAATAAATCCTAGGCTCAGATGTATTCACAGCAGAATTCTACCAGATTTTTAAAGACTATCTACAACTGATAGTTCACAAATTGTTTTTTATAAAGAAAAGAAACAGAATGAGCATTTCCAAACTTCTTATCTGAAGCCAGTATTGCTTTATTATCAAACTCAGGTAAAATTACAATACAAAAGAAAACTGTAGGCCAATATCGCTGATGAACATAGATGCAACAATGCTTATCTGGATCAAAGCACTTTCCTTTCTCTATTATATGAATCCATTCACCCATCCACACCATGAGTGTGTCTTTTGCCCACTCTCTTTTAGGTAAAATCATAAATGAATCATTTTTTTCTTTTTAGTTAAATTTAATTAAATTTATATATTTAGTTATTACAATTCATTCACTTCGTAGCCTCACTGCAGCCTCTTCTCTAGTCTCCTCCAAGTCACACTCACCCTCCCTGTTCCCCTATGTCCTTTCCCTAGTCCCCTGATAGGGGAGGACCTCTTCCTTTCTATCTGACCCTAGCCTATCAGGTCTAATCAAAGCTGGTTGCATCATCTTCCTCTGTGGCCTGGCAAGGCTGCTCCCCGCAGAGGGGAAGTTATCAAAGAGACTGCCACTGAGTTCATGTCAGAGACAGTCCCTGAAACCACTTACTAGGGAACCTACTTGGAAATTGAGAAGCCTATGGGCTTCCTCTAAGCAGGGAGGTCTAGGTCCTCTTAAACATGGTCCTTGGTTGGAGTATTGCCTCTGCAGGCCCCCCTGGGCTTATGTTTTTTGGCTCTGTTGGTCTTCTTGTGGAGATCCTGACCCCAAATAGTGGTACCAAAACCCTACTATGCATTTTGATATTCTAAACTAGACCCAGAACTCTGGGTGGAGTGAGAATAGCTAGATGAGGGTTCTGTTTGCTGAAAGCCCATTCAGTCTTGGAAAACAAAAGTGATTACAACAAAAGAAAGGAAAGTAAGCTAACTAGTCTCTTAGCATGTTCTCTTTCCAAGTCTACTTATGGGGCCTTTTAGAGCTGGTGGCTCTGAGTAACTACAGTGCATAATCTTTGTACCAAAACCCTGAGCTGAAAACATACATGAACACATCAGCATGTGATGACAATGGGAGGTGGCAGGTGTAAAGGCCCAAAATTAATTTCCCACACTTGTGGAAAATAAATAAATTTGGTTCCAAAACTGAATGTGGGATATCAGAGACTCTTTTAAACTTTACTGGTTATGGTTATGCTAGAATTTAATTCAAAGACAATTTTTTATGAATTTTTATGAATGAATGTATGTGGAAGTTAGAGGACAACTTTATACTATTTGGAAGTAGGTTATTGCCTTTCTGTTTTTGCTTTTCACTTTATTGAGGCAGGTTCTCTCTTCTTTCACTGACCGTTAAGTTTCCAGGTGAGTCTCCTGTCTCCTCCTCCCCATAGGGGTGCTGGGATTATATGCCTGACACTACATTGGCTTTTAATGTGGGTTCCTGTGATCAAATTCTGGGGATCAGACTTGTGAGACCACAGTCAACTGATGTTCAATTTAAGTATATTTTCTTGATTCCAGAATTTCTGTGTTTAGACATGGCAAAATGAACTGTTAAATCACAATGTAGAGATTTCAAATGAATAAAACATTATCGTTAATAGCTTCCTTTGCTGTACACTTGAAGTCCATAAGACATATCTCATTTCTTTAGTCACAGTTTGAGTTTTCTTTTCAATTTTTGATATATGTGAAGTTCCAAATTGAAGTGAAAGTCTTTTTGACTAGTAGTAATTTACATTCTTTAGATTACTTAGTGGTGACATAATAGAGTTTGTTGTCATTGATTAAAAGTCACCTTAAGGATACAAATTGGAAAGGAAGAAGTCAAATTATCACTATTTGCAGATGATATGATAGTATATGTGAGTGACCCCCAAAACTCTACCAGGGAACTCCTACAGCTGATAAACACCTTCAGCAAAGTGGCTGGATACAAAATTAAGTCAAAAAAATCAGTAGCCCTCCTGTATACAAAAGACAAAAGGGCTGAGAAAGAAATTGGGGAAACAACACTCTTCACAATAGCCACAAATGACATAAGGTACCTCGGAGTAACCCTAACCAAGGAAGTCAAAGACTTGTATGAAAAAAATTTCAAATCTCTGAAGAAAGAATTAGAAGAAGATATGAGAAGATGGAAAGATCTCCCATGCTCATGGCTTGGCAAGATTAACATAGTAAAAATGGCAATCTTACCAAAAGCAATCTACAGATTCAATGCAATGCCCATCAAATTACCAACACAATTCTTTACAGACCTGGAAAGAAAAAATTCTCAACTTCATCTGGAATAACAAGAAACCCAGAATTGCTAAAACAATCCTCTACAATAAAAGATCTTCTGGAGGTATCTCCATCCCTGATCTTAAGTTGTACTATAGAGCAACAGTTTTAAAAACTGCATGGTACTGGCATAGCAACAGAATAGTGGATCAATGGAACCGAACAGAGGACCCAGAAATAAACCCACACACTTATGGACACCTGATCTTTGACAAAGACGCCAAAACCATACAATGGAAAAAAGATAGCATCTTCAACAAGTGGTGCTGGTCTAACTGGATGTCTACATGTAGAAAAATGATCCATACTTGTCACCCTGTACAAAACTGAAGTCCAAGTGGATCAAAGACCTCAACATAAAACCAGACACATTAAATCGGCTTAAAAAAAAGTGGGAAATACCCTAGAACTCATTGGTACAGGGGAAAACTTCCTGAACAGAACACCAACAGCACAGGCTCTAAGAGCAACAATCAATAAATGGGACCTCATGAAACTGAAAAGCTTCTGTAAAGCAAAGGACACCGTCATCAAAACAAAGCGACCGCCTACAGCTTGGGAAAGAATCTTCACCAACCCTTTATCTGACAGAGGACTCATATCCAGTATATATAAAGAACTAAAGAAGCTGAAAAGCAGCAAATCAAGTAATCCACTTAAAAAATGGGGAACAGAGCTAAACAGAGAATTCTCTGTAGAGGAATACCAAATGGCAGAGAAGCACTTAAAGAAATGCTCAACCTCACTAGCCATTAGGGAAATGCAAATCAAAACAACCCTGAGATTTCACCTTACACCCATGAGAATGGCCAAGATGAAAAACTCAAGTGACAACACCTGCTGGAGAGGTTGTGGAGAAAGGGGAACCCTTCTGCACTGCTGGTGGGAATGTAAACTTGTACAACCACTCTGGAAATCAATCTGGCGCTTTCTCAGACAACTAGGAATAGCGCTTCCTCAAGATCCAGCCATACCACTCCTAGGCATATATCCAAAAGAGGCTCAAGTACACAAAAAGGACATTTGCTCAACCATGTTTGTAGCAGCTTTATTTGTAATAGCCAGAAGCTGGAAACAACCCAGATGCCCCTCAACTGAAGAATGGATGCAGAAATTGTGATACGTCTACACAATGGAATATTACTCAGCAATGAAAAATAAGGCAATCATGAAATTTGCAGGTAAATGGTGGGATCTGGAAAGGATCATCCTGAGTGAGTTGTCCCAGAAGCAAAAAGACACACATGGTATATACTCACTCATATAGACATACAACATAGGACAAACCCACTAAAACCTGCGCATCTAAAGAAACTAAGCAAGAGAGAGGACCCTAACAAAAATGTCCAATCCCCATCTGGAAAGGCAAAGAGGATGGACATCAGAAGAAGAAGAAAACAGGAAACAACCTAGGAACCTACCACAGAGGGCTTTTGAAAGCCTCTGCCCTACAGACTATCAAAGCAGATGCTGAGCCTGATGGGCAACTGTTGGGCAGAGTGAATGGAATTTTAGGTAAGAACTGGGAAATAGTAAGAGCTGGAGAGGACAGGGTCTCCACAAGGAGAGCAACAGAACAAGAAAATTTGAACACAGGGAACTTCCCAGAGACTTATACTCCAACCAAGGACTATTCATGGAGATAACCCAGAACCCCTGCACAGATGTAGCCCAGGGCAGTTCAGAGTCCAATTGGGTTACATAGTAATGGGAAGAGGGACTGCCTCTGACATAATCTGATTGGCCTGCTCTTTGATCACCTCCCCCTGGGGGGGAGGAGCCTTACCAGGCCATAGTAGAGGACAATGCAACCACTTTTGATGTGAACTGATAGACTAAGATCAGAAAGGAGAGGAGAACCTCCCCTATCAGTGGACTTGGGGAGTGGCATGCAAGCAGAGGGAGGAGGGAAGGTGGGATTGGGAGGGGAGGAGGGAGGGGCTTATGGGGGGATGCAGAATGAATAAAGTGTAATTGATGAAAAATTTAAAAAAAAAGTCACCTTAAGTTTAAAACTGTCAGCTTAGACCAGAGATAACATTTTCGTAATGACTTTTAATAAACATGAAAAAGGGATTTCACTGCATTCATGAACTTGAAGAATGACATTTTCCCAAGACCAAAAGAAATGAGCTGCTCATTTGCATGTGTAATTACTGCATTTCAGGTGCATTTTGTAGTACAATGATGGCATGCCTGATGCTTCTACATAAAACTTAGGTTACAGTTCTAACACTGATTTTTTTTTTTACCATGTATTGAAAGTATCCGCCTACACTCATTATATTTTTTCTACACAATAATAAAAGATAATACATTTTAGATTTTTAAATGTTAAAAAATACATATCTCAAATATATTGTTGTAAATGGTGCTGTACAGGTGGCTCAGTGCTTCAGAGTACCAGCTGCTCTTTCAGAAGAACTGGGTTCAGTTCCAGGTATGCACATAGAAGCTTACAACCTGTATGCCATCCTAGTTCTAGAGAATCTGACCCCTTCTTGGACAGCAGGTACATACATGTTACAGACATGTATGCCGGCAAAACACCCACACAGATAAAATAAAAATAAATTGCGGTTGTGGGAAGCTATGAGTATTTAAATTGAATTGTGCATGTGATGTGTGTTGATATTTCTTAATTGTTAATTATGATGGTACAACCTGTCAGGAGTCTGAGGATCTGTCCTATTTTTTTTTTCCAGAAAACGTTAAGCAACAAGTCCCTTATGGGACAAATTTGGTGTGGTGTCAGTTTTGTCATTTGCTAATATTGCTATAACACTTGAGCTTATCACTCTGTCTGACCTAACTCCATTCATGACTTTTTTGGTTACAAGTCATACAAAGGCAAGACGGTCTTCTGAATTTACATCTATATTCAGTTTTATGGATATATATCTAGTTTTCAGCATTTGTTTTAGAAGTCTCTCTTAGTATTCTTATCCTTTTGGTGTCATGCAATTATCATTTTCTAGATCTCACAAAAGGCCTTATGATGCCCCATTGGGTTGAAATGGTGAAGGTTCTAAATTTCCCCAACATTTTGCTATATGACTTTAGACAAGACACTTGATGTTACTTTGGCCAAGGGTTTGTCTATCTTGTTGGTTTTTTCAAAGAACCAGCTCTTGCTCTCATTGAGTCTTTGAATTGTATTCTTTGTTTCTAATTCATTGATTTCAGCTTTGAGTTTGATTATTTCCAATCATCTAATCCTCTTAGGTGTATTTGCTTCCTTTTTTTCCCCTAGGGCTTTTAGGTGTGCCATTAAGTCGTTTGTTTCAAATGTCTCAAACTTTTTTCTACAGGCACTTAGTGCTATGAACTTTCCTCTTAACACTCCTTTCATTGTGTCCCATAGGTTTGGGTAAGTAGTGCCTTCACTTTCATTGAATATTAGGAAATCCCTAATTTCTCTTTTCATTTCTTCCCTGACCAAGTTGGCATTGAGTAGAGAGTCTTCAAGTCTCTGAAGAAAGAAACTGAAGAAGATAACAGGAGATGGGAAGATGCTCATGGATTGGTAGGATTAACATAATGAAAATGGCTATCCTGACAAAAACAATCTACAGATTCAATGCAATTCCCATCAAAACACCAACACAATTCTTTACAGACTTTGAAGGAACAATTCTCAATTTCATATGGAAAAATAAAAAATCCAGAATAGCTAAAACAATCTTGTACAATAATAGATCATCTGGAGGTGTATCCATCCCTGATTTCAAGCTGTATTACAGAGTATTAGTAATAAAAACTGCATGGTACAGACAGAGAAACAGTCTGGAAGATCAGTGGAATAAAATTGAAGACCCAGAAATAAACCCACACACCTATGAATACTTGATTTTTGACAAAGAAGCCAAATCCATGCAATGGAAAAAAAGACAGCATCTTCAAAAAATGATGCTTGTGGAACTAGATGTCTACATGCACAAAATTGCAAATAGATTCATACTTATCACCCTGCACAAAACTAAAGTTCAAGCAGATCAAAGACTTCAACATAAAGCCAGAAGCTTTTTCTTCTAAATCGGTTAGAAGAAAAATTGGGGAAGAACCTTTAACTCATTGGCACAGGAGACAACTTCCTGAACAGAACACCAACAACACAGGCTCTAAGAGCAACAATCAATAAATGGGATCTCATGAAACTGAAAAGCTTCTGTAAGGCAAAGGACACTGTCCTCAGAACAAAACATCAGCCTACAGACTGGGAAAGGATCTTCACCAACCCTGTATCTGACAGAGGGCTAATATCCAGAATATATAAAGAACTAAAGAAGGTAAAAGGCAACAAACCAAGTAATCCAATTAAAAACTGGGGTACAGAGCTCAACAGAGAATTCTCAATAGAGGAATATTGAATGGAAGAGAAACACGTAAAGAAATGTTCAAATTCCTTAGTCATTAGGGAGATGTTTCACCTTATACCCATCAAAATGGCTAAGACAAAAACTCAAGTGACAATACATGTTGGAGAGGATGTGGAGAAAGGGGAACTCTCTTACATTGCTGTTGGGAATATAAACTTGTACAAGCACTTTAGAAATAAATCTGGCACTTTCTCAGAAAATTAGAAATAGTGGGAATAGTGCTACCTCAAGATCCAGCTATGCCATCCTAAATATGCTCAAGTATACAACAAGAATATTTGCCCACGCATGTTTGTAACAGCTTTATTTGTAATATCCAGAATCTGGAAACAACCCAGATGTCCCTCAATTGATGAATGAATACAGAAATTGTGGTACATTTACATAATGGAATACTACTCAACAATTAAAAACAGGAAATCATAAAATTTGTAGGCAAATGGTGGGATCTAGAAAAGATCATCCTGAGTGTAGTATCCCAGAAGCAGAAAGACACACATGGTATATACTCATTTATAAGTGGATATTAGCCTTGTAATGTAGGATAATCATACTATAATCTGTACACCTAAAGAGGCTAAGCAATAAGGAGGACCCTGGGTAAGATGCTCAATCCTCATTCAGAAAGGCAAACCACATGGAGAAAACAGGGAGGGAGAAAACACGGAGTGCCACGGACCAGCCCAGTCGGGCTCCCGTTGTCCATGGGAGAACAAGGCTTTAGACAGGAAGACATGATTTTGGCGAAGAATTGACAGACAGAGACACCTTTTTTGACTCTGCTGCAACTTTACTGAAATCAAGCTAGTATTTTTATAATGATTTCACAAAAGGCACCTTAAAATTGGCATACTTCCCAGAACATTCAGACTTTTACCAAGAATACAAAGTTTACATTTTAACTCAAAATGCAGTCAAACATAAAGCAGTACCCACGAATAATCTTGGCCTAAAAACTTTTTGATCAGAGCAAACACAGGAAAAGAAACCTCAAATATAGTTTCATTATTGCTAACCAATGAAGAGGAAAATTAGAAGCTAAGTCAGATGCCTGCCAAAGTCCCTCTCTATATAAAAATCTAACTACACCTTTGTTAACCCTCTTCCCATATGTCCTGCTTAAGATTTATAATTTTCCTTAGGAACAAGGCACTGAAGGAAGGGGGAAACTCCCGCCAGCTGCACCTCTTATGCTATTATTTCTTAAGAAGGAGCCTATTATTATTTCACTATTCTTAATGCCTTTAAATACTAAATCTAATTCATTACTTTCCTTAAACTTATTTTTATTAAAGCCTTTAACAATCTACTAATGATAAATTTCTTTATAAAGTTAGTTGTGCTGTTTCAAGTGTCACAGAGAAAGATCAAAGAATTCATTATTCCAGCCCCAGAGCCACAACTGAAGAAGCGTAGAAATCTCAGAACACGTCTCTTTTCCAAGTGGGATGAGTTTGCCAGGGACCTTCCAGGGGGCTTATTTCCGGGGAAATCATATCCCCCGCCCTGTAGCTTATGCTACTATGGCGACACTGGCGTGGGTGTGGCAAGGGAGGACAGAAGCCTACTACAGAAGACCTCTGAAAGACTTTGCCCAGCAAGGTATCAAAGCAGATTGCTGACACCCATAGTTAAACATTCGGTAGAGTGCAGGGAATCTTATGAAAGAATGGGGAGAGATAGAAAGACCTGGAGGGGACAGGGGGTCCACAAGTTGAGCAACAGAACCAAAAATCTGCCCCCAGAGGTCTTTTCTCAGACTGCTTCTCCAACCAAGGGCCATTCATGAAGATAAGCTAGAACCTCTACATAGATGTAGCCCATGGCAGCTCAGTGTTCAAGAGGGTTTTCCTAGTAAGGGGAACAAGGGCTATATCTGACATGAACTCCGTGGCTGTGTCTTTGATCACCTCCCCCTAAGGAGGCAGCAGCCATACCATGCCATAGAGGAAGACAATGCAGCCAGTCCTGATGACACCTGTTAGGCTAGTGTCAGATGGAAGGGGATGTGGATCACCCTTATCAGTGGACTGGGGGAGGGGCATGGGAGGAGAACAGAGAAGATGGGTGGAATTAGAAGTTGATGAGAGAGGGGCTACAGCTGGGATACAAAATAAATAAATTGTAATTAATAAAAATGAATTAATTAAATTAAAAATAAAATAAAAAGTTAACTCTAAATAAGAAAGACATTTGAATCTCTTCTGTTCTTTGTTTTTCTCTATTAAAAGGATGATAATATCAGCTTCGTAGTCCTTATATGGAGACCAAATTTATTTGTGGAGTCGTCACAGGTTGCATTGGAAAACAGTGGGACAAGCGATGCAAACCACTATAACCAGCTGTTCATTCTTTTAAGCACACAGTGTGGCAGCTGCTAGATCATTGTTCTTCAGAATTCCTTAGTAGCCAAGTGACAGCAAACAGTCTTCCTGTTCAGTGAATCCTGCGAACCTGTCTTCCAAATTACGTTGCTTCCATTTTGCCAAGACTGTATGCGAAGAAACTCGTGCTCATTAGGTACTTGCAGTGTTACTCATGACAGCAAGTTAAAATACAGTTTAAAGGCTAGGCAGCATATTGATACTATAAAGAAAACAGAGTTGGCAGATAAGATCCCCGAATTAGACTCTGGTTTTCCTTGAGGTTCACAAGTGGCAGTTTGAGAATCACTGACTGTTTGAAATTCCCCTAGAGGCTTGTGTTTCCAACCTATTCCACAAGATGGTGCTATTATAATGTGAATTAAATTAAGTGTTGGGTTAAAAAGAAAAGATTGAAAGTATTTGGTCAGTTTCAGAAACTGATGTGTTCAAAATGTTCCTTTCGTCTCCCCTAAAACAGTAAAGGAAGAGAGTCGAAATTTTCCCTGTTCACCTCTTCTGAGCCTTCATTCCAGCACAGGATACTGTGTCGTGCATGGACCTTTACAGAAAGTCACTTTCTACAAATATTCAGGTTAACTTGTAGGGTGATGTTTTGCAACCATGAAAACAAAAGAGCTCTTGAAACACTTCATTATTTAGTTCTTTCTCATTATTCAAATCCACCATCTTTGAAATAATGCAACCTCATGTGTTTTCAAACTTTGTACTCTGAAATTCCAGATAGTTTCTTTTGGAGTTAGGATGCTTTAGGTTTATGTTCTTAATTTTTATTTCCTGGGAGGAGAGACACAAATTCTTTCATAAATAAGCTGAAATCTGCAGACTCTTTTCCAGGAAAAAAAAATGATTGCAAAATTTTCATGAGATTCCAATATACTCTGAAGCTCTGACACGAATTATATGAGAGAAACTCTAGTCATGTGCTGAATAGTGATCCTTTTGTCAAGAGAAGAATGCATATATAGGTCACTCCATAGCACGTTGCCAAGTGGTATCTTAGGGGTCATAGTTTGCCTAAAGACTTTTAGTAATGTTGACATAATTATGAAATCAGCTAAGGATGCATTTCCCAAAAAGTGTTGTTCTTGGTAAGGATTAAGTGAGATGTGACTGTTGTCAAGCTTCATCTATCCCATTAAGTATAGGTAATAGCCAACTTTCTTAGAGAAGCAAGATCTGAGGTATTTTTCCTTTCTCAGAAATCCATAGATCACTTATTATTACAAAATATATTAGTGAGACCCATCAAATCACTTGGCCAAGTAGGAAGGAGCACAGACCCATCTTAAAAGTACAAAAGTCACTTGATAAAAATGACAAAACAAAACAAAACAAAAACAAAATCAAAACAAAACTTTTTCAGATGTTTATGATTTCTAGTGAAGTGGGAAGAAAAGTGTGTCTCCCCAATTTTTTCAAACTGATACTAATGTAGAAAAACCCCCACAGTTTGCAAAGAGGATGAAAACTATAATTGTTTGCCAAAAAGATATGATTTTTTCAATTTATGAAAGAATTGAAGAACTATTAAAATTTATATCAATGGTCAATAAAATGGCTAGTTATATATATTTACTATTTGGTTTCTTATATTTTAGCAATAATCAGTAGATAAAAGAAGGTGAAGGACCAATTCACAGTACTTGCAAAATATACATTACTTAAGTAAAACCTAAAGAGATGAAATATAGAAGGAAATTTATATCAGTGAAAAAGAAAAACATGAGCTTAGAAGGATAGTGGTCTAGAGTTTTTATACAAGTTCTTCTATCATCCTGCAGTTATTATTAACCTTGTACATTATTAAGTAGTATTTTCTTCACTTAAAAACCTCATGCTTGAAGTTTATAAGCATATTTCATGCCTATACTAGTTACTTTTCTGTTGCTCTAATATAATACTATGGCCAAGGCAACTTATAGAAGAAAGACAGCAAGAAGCTGAGAGTTTGCATTTTCAATGGCAAGCACAAAGCAGAAAGAAAAGACTGGAAGTAGGGTGAGGCTTTAAGCGCCCAAGACCTGCCCCCGGTGGCATACTTCCTTCAGTATACAGCTTCCAAGCTTCCCCAGATGTGACACAAACTAGGGACCGAATATTCGAATGCCAGAGCTTATGGGGAGAAGATTTCTTATTCAAGTTATTTCAATGTCACATGAGAATTTTGATGAAACTATTTGCTATGAGATATTTCTTCCCACCTTATGAATTATAATATTTTCCATACTAGCCCACTAATTGATAATATTTTTGTCAGGTTATATTTTTCCTTTTTATATTAGAAATCAAAAAGATAATGTTTCTTTTTCGATATAAAATTACTGTATTCAGTATTGTGTTCTTTTTACCCAAATCATGTGCCATGTACATCACCCCAGAGTCTTTAACAGTTTTGAGACATTCTCTTATTTGAAATTCTGTATTAAACATTTATTCATTGGACTTTCAAAGATCTTACTTTTATCCATTTCTGTAGGGTGGCATATCATCTCAGAAAGAGGAAAAAGGCACACACTAAGCCAAGCTTATGGTATATTCTCTGGGGAAAAGAATCCCATAAGATCGAACTCGTAGTCTGAGCAAGTGCTATTTATAGTTTTATTTTTTTCTAGTTTTCATATACTTTGTTAGGCAAAAATTATTCTTTTTGTTGTGCTGGGATTGAATCCAAACTCTCTGCATGTACTAAGCTATACTTCAGTCTTTAAGTATCTATATATTTTGGAGGTGAAGATATAGTACCAGAGTAGAGCAGCTGCTTAGTATGTGAAAGGTTCTAAGTTTGATCCCAGAACCACCCTAAGTTTGAAACCAGCACCACAAAATGTACTTTTACTTTGAAACAAAACTTCAAAACATATGTTCACAAATGCTTTATAACAGTTTTAACATAGCTGCTAACAGCATCTTGACTCCTGAACTTATGGTACATTTCTGTCAATTTCCATTTTACAAATTGATCATAAAATGGAATTTGTGAATTAGATATGTACTAATGACATACCATTCTGTTTTTTACATTTTTTTATTGGAGTAGGTTCAGAGTTCAGTCTTGTTTCATAATAGCATTCTTTAGGCTATATATGGTAGTACATGGTTACAATCCTAGAGTTTCTTCTACCAGAAGGTAGGCAGAGACAGAAAATTTTCCAGAAAGTCAAAGAGCAGGCTAGCCTGGTGAGTGCAATGGTGAATCACAAAAGACCCTGTCTCAAAGTAGCAAAGTGCTAGGACTGACATTGGAGAGTATCCTCTGACCTCCATATAGGCTCCATGGCGTGCACACACCTACACACACCTATACACACACACATGCACTCACACACGAGAGAGAAGATTAAACTTAAATTTTCTTGCACCTTTTTCTGTTAGCCCACTTTTCATCTTATATTCTGTCTTACACGGGCTTGATGACTCCCCGTTTTGATTCAGTCCTTTTAATAATCTCAATTCTCCCAGAACTCAGTAGTTTTTTTTTTTCCTCTAGCAGTGCTACTCTCTCAGGCTCTTTTCATCTGCCATCTGTTCTGACAGCTGGGAACCCACATTTAACTAAAGGGGAGTGCCCCGTAGCTGGAAGGCCCAACTCTAGTCATCAGAGCTACGTCAAACCAAGTATCACCATCTCCACACCCAGTTACCCAAAATTTACCTGAAGGTGAATGATTTCCTGCAGAGCCTAACAATGTAATTCAGAGGAAAGCACACTAGAGTGATCACAATCCCTTAAATCTGTTTCCCACCACAGTTTAGGCATTTATTCACTATGTGACTTTTGGCAAATAATTTTCCTTTCTTCCTTTCAGTTTACTTATGTGTACAGAATTTTTTATATTATAAAATCTATTAGAATTTCACTGTCTTTTGCACTTCAGATAATATCATCATTTAAAACATTTTATTAATTCTTTGAGAAATTGACATAATGTTCTGATCATAGTCCCCTCTTTCCAACTGCTAACATATCCACATTCTTCTTTCTGATGTCTCAACACACCCAGCACTGAGTCCTCTTTTCCCCCAATGATTCCAGTTTGCATTTCTCAACAACTTCAGGACTGGGCCCTGTCCTATAATATAAAATCTAGCAGAGGTCACGTGTTTATCTACCCATATTTTCATTTTATAGAACTCTGCTGATATTCTTCATAGACCTTTCCCATATTTTGATTCATTATAATTTTTGTTTGGGCCTTCCTTGCTTGGAGGTACTGATTGGATATCATTTACATCTGAATCAATTCCCTCCACTCAAACTCACAACTGTACCTGGTAAGGTGCTGTGCGCATCGTGGCTGAGCGAATTAGCACACCAATTTAAAACTGTATTCTGTAAGAACTAATTTATTACTTCCTGAGTTATGCGACTTTTTGAAAACCATTGTATGGTAGTGTACTTGGTTTTTGAATCTAGGGATTTTTTTTTCAGCTCTAATTTCATTTTTATTTTTATTCAAGTGGAAAGCTCTTGGTGGACTGGAAAAAGCAAATTGCATTTTTTATTCATGCATGTGTGTGTGTGTGTGTGTGTGTGTGTGTGCATGTGTGTGTACATGTGCATGGGCATGTCTGTGTTAAAGCACACATGTGGAGTTCAGAGGACGACTTGTGAGAGTCAGGTCTCTCCTTCCACCATATGGATCTCAAGGATTCCAATGAGTTACAGAAGTAGCTATTGAGGTTTGAATGAGGTCAGTATCCATAATGCTATATATTTGGCTACTTCATATATTATTGCTTTTTCCCTTCCTACCCAGGTTTCTAGGAAAGCAAATTTCTCTATCTCAAGTAGACAGGAGTCAAGGAGTCTTGTTCATGCTATACCTCCCATGCTCTAGTATCTTAAGGGAAACAAGGAACACACACTTTCCTTTAACTTCTGCTCAGTAGCAGGTTAGTCACCATTTTCTTCAGAGAAAGTGATAATATTTTTAATAGAAAGAGGTAAAAATAGAATCTGTAGCCAACACAAGCACCCAAATCACGTTAAAGAGAAGTCCCATTGTGCGCAATAAACCCAGAGGACTTTGAATAAGATTTGTGAAATCTGTAGCATTAGAACTTGCCCTTCCATCTCTGCAGTAAGCTTGAAAATCAACAGTTCTCAATTGCGTGGAAAACCAGCAGCACTGGAGGTAGAAGAATGAGGATAGTGTTTCTTCAAAGCTTCACTTCTAGAGAATTTTCATTATTTAACAGATTTGGTGGTTTTCTAGAGGACATTACTCTCCTGGAAAGCTGTTTTTATTTGACTTAACTCAGGTTATTTTTGTGGGAAATGTACTTTTTCTTTGAGACATATGTTGAAAATGTTTAGAGACAATGACCTAAGTTTTGTAAAGTGGCCAATAACAGATGGTGCAAATAATAAACTAGCCAACAGTCTTAAGGAAACATTGTAGACTTATATTCATAGGGGGATTTTGAAAATCTGTGATCTGTTCCTGAGACTCTAGGAGTCTATGTGTACACATTGGATGTGTGAAACTCCGGGTAGTGCTCATGCTTAGACAATATCAGAGAAGTCTCTAACTTAATAGCTAGGGCTTAAGCTGGGGCTGTCTGAAAGCAGAAATTAAGAAACTGTGTCACACCACATATGTAAACATGTGTGTATGTGCCAGTGTGTGTGTGTGTGTGCACATGTGTGTGTGTGTATCCTCTCATACACTGTTCTCTGAAAAGATTGGGAAGATTGTTAGTTTCTGATGTTGAGGAAAAACACTGTACAATAAATAGTTGATTGAACAGACACTTCAATAACTCTATAAGACATAGAATATAGACTTTGTAAAATTAGTTTTTAAAGTTTAGTGAATGAAAAAAAAACAATAAGCCCAGTGGAAACTGGAAAATCTGACTTCCAAAGCATTTACATTATGCCATACGTAAAATGTTCAATATTCTAGATACAATTATGAGGACTGCAAAGAAATAAGAGTTCTTAGTGGTCATTTTATAGTGTTGACATCTCCAAAATGCTGGGGTCTCCTTGGGCAACCGAGCTGTACTGTCACCAATAGCCTCCTCTGGTGAGGAGTGACTCCACCACAGTGCTAAGCCTCAGCACTCCACGACCCCTTCATGTCTTCAAAATAAGTGCCACCTGGGTGGCTTTTCACCATTTCTCTATGCTTGGCAACTTCGGATTTCTCTTTTCTAGCTCTTTATAAGCTGTATAGTAGGTTCACTTCTAGGAAGTATTAGTTTGCCCTCAAGTTGACTTTATTTTTTTTTGCTTCTACGTCTGAGAGAATAGTATTTGTCTTTGTCTGGCTTCATTGCACATAGATTAGTGTACCTTTTGCTGAACATGGAAGAATTTTATTTTTCTTTCCAGCGATAAGTTTGCCATTGTGTGTATATAGACCACATTGTCTTTTCCATTCCTGCATTGATGGGAAACTAGACTGGTTCCATTTCTTAGCCATTGTGAATAGTGTTTGAATAAATGTGAGAGTGTGGTTATAATAGATAGAGTGACTTCATTTCCTCTGTGTTTATGTAGAAGTGTAACAGCTGAATCAAATAGAAGATCAATTTTTAGCCTTTTCATGTCCAGTAAATATAATTTTGGCCATACTGGTAGTACTGATTTACAATATCATCAAATAGTTTATAATAGTTCTTTCCCCTCCTATATTCTGACCAAATTTTGTTGTCTTTTATCTGAAAACAGCTATTATAACTGAGGTGTGATGATTTCTCAGCATAACTTCATTTCCAGTTCACTGATGGGTAGGCTTACCATTTTTCATGTATCAGACATTTGCATTAATTATAGTCTCATTACTGTGACAAAAATGCCTTACGGAAACAACTTAAATTAGGGAAGATTTATTTTTGGCTTGTTTTTACTTCATAGGGTTCTGTACATGCCCACTTGTCTCTGTCTGATTTGATAGAACATTATGGCATTGAAAACAGGTGGCAGAGGAGAGTTGCTCACTTCCTGGCTGACCAGGAAACAGATAGAAAGACACAGTGGGTTTCATGGACAAGAAACCCAAATATGGCCCCTCTCAGTGATCTACATCCAGTTAGGCCCTGCCTTGTAAAGTTTCCACAACACTTCAAAGTACCACCACCTGGGAACTAAACATTTAACTTAGGAGCTTGAGGAGCCATTTACTTTTCAAATGATAAAATTCTGCCCCATGTACTTCCAAAGCTCGTGTTCAGTTCATCTTGCAAAATTCACTTAGTCAATCGACATGAACCTTGAAAGTCTTGAGAGTGCAGAGAATTTTCAAAAGTCTAAGTCTAGGATCTCCTCTGAGACTCAAGGCTGGTTGAAACGCCTGAAAAAAATCAAAAGAAAATTTACACAATTCTAATAGACAATATCAATGAGAAAGCATTCCCATCATCAAAAGAAGGACTAGGAGACTAAGAAGGAATAGCAGACTGGAGCAATCCTGAAACCCAGTAAGGCACACATATGGTTTGAGATCCAACTGTCTCGGGAAGCTCTATTCCCATGCCCGTTCAGATTTCAGCCCATATAATCTCTCTCTTGGAAGGACTCTTCACTGTCTATAGCATTACTCAGCAATGTCCTACATTTCTGACTTGTCTGGCATCCTTAGTTCCCCAGTGCGTAGGATCTACTCTTCAAATACTGGTCTCTTCAAGAGACCCTATTACATATTGCCTAGCCTCTTAGGCTTTGCTTTGTAGTCTTTGCGGTGGCCTCTGTGATGTTACTGTTTGTGTATTTTGCATTCCTACATAACCAGCATCCCAAGGATGATGTTAAAGACCAGTGCCAGCTCCAGCAGTATTTGTGCACTGCATATCTATAGCAGCCTCTGAACGCCTAGGCTGCTGAAAATAGGAAAATACTTCCCTAGGTGGCCTGTGTCAGAAGATTACCGCCCCCCTCCAACTGAACTCTCTGTTCTTAAGAGAATGCATTTCAAATGATTTCAAAATTTTATAACTTGGAGTCTGAAATGGGTAGAATGATTCTGGGGATGCTGAAAAGCCTCTTTCCCATTGTTCCAATGTAAGACACTTGGTTTTAATTCAGTGGTGCCAGTCTCTTTAAAATAACAAGTCTCTCTGATCTTAGTCTATCAGTTCTCATCAGAAGTGGCTGCATTGTCAGGGTTCTAGGTTATCTCCATGAATAGTCCTTGATTGGAGTATGAGTCTCTGAAGGAGAGGAGGACCTCCCCTATCAGTGGACTTGGGGAGGGGCATGTATGCAGAAAGGGGGGGGAGGGAGGGGAGGGGACGAGGGAGGGGCTTATGGGGAATACAAAATGAATAAAGTGTAATTAATAAAAGTTAAATAAAAAATTAAAAAAAAACAAAAAAAAAACGGAAACAAACAAATAAACAAATAACAAGTCTCTAGTGGATGCCTGTAATCCCAGCACTCAGGGAGCCAGAGGCAGGTGGATATCTGTGAATTTGAGGACAGCCTGGTCTACAAAAGGAGTCCAGGACAGCCAAGGCTATAGAGAGAAACCCTGTCTTGAAAAGCCAAAATCAAACAAACAAACAAATAATCCCCCTAAAAACAACAACAAAAAAACATACCTCAAAAACAAAACAAAACTCCCCCCTCAAAACAAAAACAAACAAAAGAAAATCAAGTCTCTACTTATTCAGAATATTCAGCTAATTAATTTTTCTAGATAAATAGCAGCTTTATCAAATACTTTTGCTCTGTATTCTTTTTTATTAATTTTTTATTTTTTATATTAATTATAGTTTATTCACTTTGTATCCCAGCTGTAGCTCCCTCTCTCATTCCCTCCCAATCCCACCCTCCTTCCCTCATCTCCTCCCATGTCCCTCTCCAAGTCCACTAATAAGGGAGGTCCTCCTCCCCTTCCATATGACCCTACCTGATCAGGTCTCATCAGGACTGGCTGCATTGTTGTCCTCTGTGGCCTGGTAAGACTGCTCCCCCCTCAGGAGGGAGGTAATCAAAGGGCAGGTCACTGAGTTCATGTCACAGACAGTCTTTGTTCCCATTATTAGGAAACCCATTTGAAGACTGAGCTGCCATGGGCTACAACTGTGCAGAGGTTCTAGGTTACATCCATGAACAATCCTTGGTTGTAGAATCAGTCTCAGAAAAGATCCCTGTCCACAGATTTTTTGGTTCTGTTGGCCTCCTTGTGGAGCTTCTGTCCCCTCCAGGTCTTTCTATCTCAACCTTCTTCCAAAAGATTCCCTGCACTCTGCGTAAAGTTTGGTTATGATTCTCAGCATCTACTTTGATACACTGCTGGGTAGAGTCTTTAGGAGGCCCTCTGTGGTAGGCTCCTATCCTGCTTCTCATTTTCTCCTACTTCCAATGTCCATCCTATTTGTCTTTCTAAGTAAGGATTGATCTTCTTACCCTGGGTCCTCCTTCTTGCTTACCTTCTTTAGGTGTACATATTTTAGTATGTTTATCCTGTATTATATGTCTAATATCTACTTATAAGTGATTATATATCATGTGTGTCTTTCTGCTTCTGGGATACCTCACTCAGCATGATCTTTTCTAGTTCCCACCATGTGCCTGCAAATCTCATGATTTCCTTGTTTTTTTTTTTTTTTTTTTTTTTTTTTTTTCAATGCAGTTTATTCAGGAACCTTGAACAATCCTCGGACCCTGGGGAAAGCCAGCCCACAGCTTAAATAGCCTCTGGGTAGCCAACCCAGGCGTGCCACGTGGGCAATGCAGATAGGTCCACATACATGGGAGCAAGCCAGATCCTCAGCCTTAGCCAAATGTGGAATTGTTCGTGACAGAGAGCACTCACCATCGGGAAGGTGGAAGGCTGAAACCAGCTCCATCTTTAAGGCATAGCATTCCGCAGCTCTCTACAGTTCCCCCTTTTTGTTTTAGACGCATCAGGCAAGAGTAGAGGTCTGATCTCTGATATTAGAAATAAATTGGGACTTTGTACCGAGCATCAGACCCGTCCGATACCTTTTTCTCAGAGGCGGGACCTGGGGCATCAACCCGCATGCAATCAGACATGCTCTTCTCTGGGTCCAAAGCGGCTGACCCTGAGTGCAGTGCTTAGCCTCGCATCCTGAGCATATCATTTTAGCTTTTTATGGTATCCAACCATGCTTGGGGAGAATGTCCTGCTTCAATGGCTGTAAAGGCCTGAATGATCATGGCTGCATCACACTGTTGTGAGACTCTAATCTTGCATATATACCACAGGCAAACCAAGGAGACCAACACCAGAAGGCCTGCTAACACTCCCATGCCCGCCCATTCCTTCAGATGATTCATGGCTGCAGCAATCCATGTTGATAATCCTGTGGCTAGTCCTGCGTCCACTCCGGTAGAATTTACTGTGACAATGGCCACTCTCAGCTGCTCCATCGTAGTATCGAATTCTCCAGTCCAATTACCTAAAATATAGCTCGACAATTGTTTAGACAGATTTGCAGCACAGGAAAAATTCTCATGTTGTATGCTAGTGACACAAAGTCCAGCATACTTTCATTGACAGCCAAGTTGATGGTATTCAATCAGAGGATTGACCTCTTGCAGGAGCAAATTGATACCCTATGGCAAATCGCTCAACCTGGCTGTCAATTTCCTTGTTTTTAATTGCTGAGTAGTATTCCTTTGTGTAAATGTACCACAATTTCTGTATCCATTCCTCTGTTGAGGGACATCTGTATCCATTCCTCTGTTGTTTATATGCTCAAGTACACAATAAAGACATTTGTTCAACCATGTTCATAACTGCTCTGTATTATTATTACAGAGTTTGAATGCTATTCTTCTTTGTAAAATTTCTGCCAAATTAGTGAGTCTTTTATTTAAAAAAAATAGCCCCATTCAAAGGATCTGGACAAAAACTAGACATTTTTTTGTGCTATGAATGGATGTGGTGGTTTGAATAAAAATGATCACCATAGGCACGTAGGAGTTTCACTATTAGGAGGTATGGCCTGTTAGAGTAAATGTGACCTTGTTGAAGAAAATGTGTCACTCAGGGTAGGCTTAGAGGTTTCAGATGCTCAAACCATGTCCAGTGTTCTCTCTCTCTTCCTGTTGCCTAATGATACAAATGTAGAACTCTGAGTTCCTTCTCTAGCACCCTGTCTCCCTGTATGATGCTATGTTTCCCACCATGATGGTAATAGACTAAACTTCTGAATTGTAAGCCAGCCCCAAATAAATGCTGTCCTTTATAAGAGTTGATATTGTCATAGTATGTTTTCACAGCAAAAGAAACCACAGCTAAAAAAATGGATCTAGTCTAGTGCTCAGTAGAATACTTATTCCTTATTCTTTCTGAAACCTCTTGATCTTGGCCTTCATTGTCTTTATCACTTCAACATTCTGGTTTTTGAAGTCATTTCAGACATGCTCTGATTTTTACTAAACGTTCTCAAGCTTATATTTTCACACTCTTTCAATTTCCTCTTAAAATCTAGTCCCAAAGATTTAGGACCCTTATGGTCATATTTAATCACAACAATGAACCTCTCCTCTGGTACCAGTATTCTGTATTAGTCAGGTTATCATAGCTTTCATGGAAAGGACTTGAGAGAACAGGAAGGCATTCATTTTAGCTCATGGTTTCAGAGTGTTCTGTCTGTCATGGATAGGAAGGCATAGTTCACATCACTGTGATCAGGACATAGGTAAAAAAGAGAGGAAAGGAGCTGGGACACTAAACTCCTAAGGGCAAACTCAGTGATCTACTTCCTTCTCTCGTCCTTCTCTACTGAATAATGACATTGTACATGTTTATGTGTTTATTAACCGTTTTTATAACTTCACTATAAAAACACCTATTTAAATATTTTCTTGATTTTGAAATTATTTCTTTTTATTGTTGAAAGATAAGTGGTACTATACTTTGAATACTGGACACTCATCAGATATATTACTTAAAAATACCCTCTCTAATTCCGTGTTTTATCTTTTTGCTGTATAGATAGTATTATTTGCATCAAAACGTTTTTAATTTTGATGAAACACAACTTATCTATTTTTGTTTTTGCTTATTTTGTTGCAGCACTATTTCTAAGAATTCATTGCCAAATACAAGGTCACTAAAATGTAGCTCTGGGATTTTTCCTTAAACTTTTATAAACTTAACTTCTACTTATAAGTGTTTGATGTATTTTAAGATAAATTATATAACATTGCATTTTGATTGGAAGAAGAAATGTGTTCCATGCATTTGGAGAAAAGCCATACAGAAACCTACTATATTATTTAGCAACTAAAAGATGTAATAATTTTTTAAAAGTTTGAGGTGTACCCTGCATGCACTGATTGTGTTGCTCTTAGAAACTATAGGTCTTCCCACAAAAATCTCTGTGCCTAGACAAACAAAATATAAAAATAAAAAAAAGATGTGTCAGATATGGTGTATCTTTCTATATGTTGTTAGCCAGTTCTCAGAAGTCCCGAAAACAATGTTTTGCCAAACAATATCTCCCCACTTGTACAATAGCGGCATGCTAATTTTGGAGATAACTAGCCACTTTCTCATTGGATATGAAGCCCAATCCTGCAAAGATGATAAATATTTGGTACCATGAATCTGGGTAAAAACCTATGACTTGAAGAATCGCAATTTCTAAGAATGTGCTTATTGCTAATATTTTGTTAAATGGACATGTAGCTAAAATATCTTTGAAATATTTATATCTATAACCTTAGATAAATGCTGCTTTCAGCCTTTTTGGCTATTGAGGGGGAAAAGGTATCAATAGCCTTCTACAAAGGTGAACCATACACACTGTAAAACCAACTTGCTTAGGCACGATTTGTTCAGCTATGCAGTAGAGGCACAACTGTTGTGGGGGTAACTAGTCACCTTCTGATTGGATCTGAGAACCATTGTATATTGATGGAACCTATGCTTGGTACTATAAGCCTGGTTAATTATCTATACCTGGGCAAATCATGGGCCTAAGAGGGTAATTTGCTACTGTTGCTTTACTAAATTTATTGCTTTCTAAATACCTATGTTTATAGTTATAGACAAAAGATACTCTTAGCCTTAATCAGAGGAGCCTCTCTTTGCAGTGAATTCAGAGGATACCCAAGAAACTGAGAATATGTGATAGTTAAATGAGGTGTCATGCTACATTTATACTACCACATCAAAGGCATGGAAAACATTATAGAAAAGAGGATAATAAGTATATAAGAAATTGGGTGGGTAGCACACACCTTTAATCCTGGCAACTCAGGGAGGTAGAGACAGGCAGATCACCGAGTTTATGGCCAGCCTGGTCTACAAAGCGAGTCCAGGACAGCCAGGACTACAAACAAAGAAATAGGGTAAATGGCTTCTTTTACCCTACCCCTTACAGCTGAATTATTCACAGATAATTGATAGATTATATTATTATTATAGAAAGGGAATTATTGTTTTCATTTGTGGTCCCATTGATAGGCCCATCAAACTCCAACAAATAGCCCTAAACCCATTGTCACATAGATGGTCCTGGGTAAACTTAATGGGTCACATAACAAAACATAAACATGAATGTGAAAAACAGAGTTTCGAAGGATAGACTGTAGTAGTAAGGAAGTGAGAGAGGGTAGAGGGTGTGAGTGGTCAGTACACATTTTGTGCATGTGTGTAATTGTCAAAGAACAAACTTAATTAACAAAAATGAATGAATGAATGAATGAATGAATGAATAACTAAATAAGATTGGATAGAGCTCATGATTTAAGAGCCCACAATGTTCTTGCAATGGACTGACAGTTGATTCCCAGAATTTATAAAGGGTAACTCACAATCGCCTGTAATTACAATGCCATAGGTTATTACTCCTTTCTCTCTGAATACTGGATTGAATTACACAAATGTACAAACAGACACAAACATTTACACATAGATAAAAACAAAACCTTTAAAAATAGAAAAATAAATAAATAAATATGGACATAACAGTCAAATAACAGTGAAAAGCATCACCAAAGACACAATCAAGCAGAAAAAAAAGAATACAGGGACAATGAATAGCAATGAGGGAATACTACAGTCAAACATGAATAAATAAAAAAATGTGAGGTTTACTAGTAGGAATCTCTGAAAGACTGTATACCATGCTTAAGCTGACTTCATCTCATGTATGTAAATGATAGAAATCACATGATTATATCAATAGAAATAATAAGAACATTAAAAAAATAAATTTTTAAAAAAATAACAAGTCTTTGGTAACTCTCATCATGTCTCATGATAAAAGTGTAGAGAATTGGCCACAGAAAGGACATACCTCAACAGAATAAACTCTGTGATAAACTTAAAGCCAATTTGTCTCGACTAGTGAAAAAGAGAAACCATTTTCTCTAAAATCAGGAATGAGACAGGTAAAAAAAAATTACTACTCTTATTCAATACAGTACTTGAAGCTTTAGATGAGACAATAAAATGAAAGAAAGAAACAAAGTGGATAGAATAGGAAAGGAAGAATTCAAATACTCCTATTTGAAGCCATCTTAATCCTATTCTTTGAAGACCCTAAGAACTAAGTGAGAAATAACTTAGATCCAATGAGCATTTTTATTAAGGTAGCAGGATGCAAAATCAATATACAAAAATCAGTACCTTTTCTGTAGCCAATGATAAATTTACAGAGAAAGAAATCAGGAAAAAGTCCTATTCACAAGAACTTTGAAAACATTAGGGAACAGAGGACTCCAAGATGGCGACCAGCGCACACCTTATCTGAGGGGCAGAGGATCTGAAAGTACAAAACTGGTGAGTGGAGGGGCATTTGAAGCCAGAGCATAGACTTTGAGGCTTCCGGGGCTAGAGGGGACAACCCATGAGCTGGGACACATTGGATCCAGGCCCCCTGTGGACGTCTGCAGGGTCTGAGAATGGCTAACTCTAGACCCTTTCCACTTTCAGCTGCACTGTTTCTGGCAGTGGCTGCAAAGGAGCAGGAGTGCATAAGCCAAAATTGACCATATACTCAGACACAAAGCTAGCCTCAACAGATACCAGGAGATTGAAATAATCCCTTGTATCCTATCAGACCACCATGGCCTAAAACTAGACCTGAACAACAACAGAAATGAAAAAAAAAAAAAGAAAAGCTTACACATGCACGGAAACTAAACAACTCTCTACTCAATGATAGCTGGGTCATTGAAAAAAGAAAAAAAAAAAAAGAAAAAGATATTACAGCCATCCTAAAATTCAATGAAAATGAACTCACAACTTACCCAAACTTAAGGGACACAATGAAAGCAGTGCTAAGAGGAAAGTTCATTGCACTAAGTGTCTTCAGAAAGAAGTTTGAGACATCTCATAAAAGCACCTTAACAGCACACTTTAAAGTCTAGAAAACAAAAAAGAAGCAGACACACCCAAGGGAAGTAGACCATTGGAAGTAATCAAATTCAGGGCTGAAATCAATGTTAGAAATAAATAAAACAATTCAAAGAGTCAATGTAACCAAGAGCTAGTTCTTTGAAAAAAATCAACAAGATAGACAAAACCTTAGCCAAACTAACTAAAAGGCAGACAAAAATTATTCCAATCAGCAAAATCAGTAACGAAAAGGGAGACATAATGACAGATATTGAAGAAATTCAAAGAATCATTAGGTCTGACTTCAAAAGCCTAAATGCCACAAAACTTGAAAATCTAAATGAAATAGACAATTTTCTTTATAGATTACATTACCCAAAGCTAAACCAAGATCAGGTAAATAGATTATACAGTCATATATCCCCCAAAGAAATAGAAGCAGTCATCAAAGTTTTCACATCCAAAAGAAGCCCAGGGCGTGATGGTTTAAGTACAAAAATTTACCAAACCTTCAAAGAAGAGCTAACACCAGTGCTCTTCAAACTATTCCACAAAATAGAAACAGAAGTAACATTACCAAACTCATTCTATGAGGCCACAGTTACACTGACAGAAGGGGAGGAGGACCTCCCCTATCAGTAGACTAAGGGAGGGGCATAGGGGAAGTAGAGGGAGGGAGTGTGGAATTGGGAATCGAAGAGTGAGGTGGCCACTGTTGGGTTGGTATACAAACTGAATAAATAATAATAATAATAATAATGGATAAACGATATTTAGTTATAATCTTTTTGACTCCACATATTTATATTTAAATGAAAATTGAGGCAACTAAGAAGTAAAAAACAAACAAACAAACAAAAACATATCAGGGAGCAAACTTAATCCAGAAGGTGAAACACCTCTACAATAAACACTTTATTATACTGAAGAAACTGAACAAGATACCAGATAAAAGGAGACCTCCAATAATTATAGATTGGCACAGTTAATATTCTGATGATAATTATATCACTACAGATGATCTACAGGCCTAATGAAAATCCCATCAAAAGTTCAAAGCCATTCTTGATATAATTAAGAAAAAGTATCACAATACCCAGTCTCAAATTATATACAGAGACATAGTAACAAAAACACCATGGTTCTAGATTAGAACAGAGGACCCAGAAATAAATCCACATAGACAGAGCAGCCTAATCTTTGGTAAAATGTCAGTATTATACACTGACACTATGGTCTCTTCAACAAATGGTGGTGAAGAAACTGAATATTTACATGAAAAAGAATGAAGGTAAAGTCCTATTGTTTATCCTATACAAAATATCAATTCAAAATAAATCAAAGATTGAAATATTAGTAAGACCTGAAACTCAGTAATGCATTCTCCCTTAGGGCCTGTGACATTCCCAGGTTGTCACAGGTTGTGACTTTTGACCAGGTTTGCATTTCCAAGCATTTATTTCCTTGCCCAGAGTGGGTAAATGTCTTATGATCTTTCTAAATTTTTTTATGTGAATTACAAAGGGAAAACTAGTTATTTTACAGTGGAGAAACGCAGCAGAAAATATTGAAGCCATGTGATCAAGTTTAACATCGCCATTGACGATGAGTCTTATTGAAACCTCTACAATGCTTAGTTAATACCTTTGTGTGTGTGTGTGTGTATGTGTATGTGTGTGTGTGTGTGTGTGTGTGTGTGTGTGTGAGAGAGAGAGAGAGAGAGAGAGAGAGAGAGAGAATTCTGCAGGAAAAGTCTATCATCTCAGTGTATCAAAGATTAAAACATCAGATGAACTCAAATTGACAGCTACTTACTAGATATATAAGCAACATATTTCAAAAGTATAAAGATTATCAATGACAAGGACAAATTTAGAAAAATTAAAAAACTTAAAAGATTTAAATAAACTCTAGAATCATATGCAACAATAAATCTTGTATCCAATAATGTATTAAAAGAGAAAAGGGACATCAGGGGAACAATTGGTAGACTTTGAAAGTTTTTAGGCAAGTTTCTCTTTTTGGTGATTGTATAATGGTCGTTAGATGTTAATGTCAGAAAAATTGGGTGAAGGTTACAACTCTGTACTATTTTTATAACTTTTATTTTTTGTATATTTTTAATTAAATGTTTCTTTTTTATATTAATTACAGTTTATTCATTCGTATCCCAGCTGTAGCCACTCTCTCATTCCCTCCCAATCCCACCTTCCCTTCCTCATTTCCTCCCATGTCCACTGATAAGGGAGGTCCTCCTCCACTTCCATCTGACCCTAGTTTATCAGGACTGGCTGCATTGTCTTCCTCTGTGGCCTGGCAAGGCTGCTCCCCACTCAGGAGTAGGTGATCAAAGAGCCAGCCACTGAATTCATGTCAGAGACAGTCCCTGTTCCCATTACTATGGAACCCACTTGGACAGTGAGCAGTCATGGGCTACCTCTGTGAAGGGGTTCTAGGTTATCTAGCTTATATCCATGAATGCTCCTTGGTTGGGGTATTTTTGTATATTTTTAAGAATTTTAATTATTCCAATTGTTGTGAAACCCTAAAACTGCTTCAAAATAAGACTGAAAAGAAAACTCTATGGAAGAGTAGAGCATAACATAGTAACATGTATTTGTATTAGAGGTAAGCATCATATAACATCAAATTCATCATCTTAAGGGTTTTTTCTTTCTTTTTATTATTAATTACACTTTCTTCACTTTGTATCCCCCCATAAGCCCCTCCCTCCTCCCCTCCCGGTCCCTCCTTCCCTCCCCCTTCTTCACGCATGCCCCTTCCCAAGTCCACTGATAGGGGAGGTCCCCTTTTCCTTCCTCCCCTTCCAATCCCTCCCCTTCTCCTCCTTCACCATGCATGCCCCTCCCCAAGTCCACTGGTAGGGGAGGTCTTCTTTTTCTTCCTTCTGATCCTAGTCTATCAGATCACATCAGATGTGGCTGCATTGTCTTCCTCTGTGGCCTGGTAAGGCTGCTCCCCCCCCAGGGGGAGGTGATCAAAGAGCAGGCCAATCAGTTTATGTCAGAGGCAGTCCCTCTTAAGGATTTTTATACTATGCAGGTCAGTGGATTTCAGCACATTTACAGAACTCTATAGCCCATCAGAGCTAGTTTTACAGCATTTTCATCACCTCCAAAAGAATTTTTTGTATCCATGAAGAATCCCCTTTCTCTTTTGTGCTTCTCTCAGCCTTTGGAAACCACTAAACTGATGATGGATTTGCCTATTCTCTACATTTCATATAAATTGGATGGAACAGAATGTGCTCTTTTCTGTTTTTGTTTCTTCCCTTTAAGTCTTAGGTATACACTGAAGAAAATTAAAAACAGATGTTTAAAAAAAACTGTATACTATAGATTTCTTTTATTATTGTGTCTTTATTTGGTTTTGGTTGGCCCTAAATACATACATAAATGAGCAATGAATGCTAAATGGATTCCTCAGCTTGTGTTTACATATATATATATTTATATACATACATACACATATAAATATACATATGTATGTATGTATGTATGTATATATGTAACAATAATAACTAAAGAAGGGGTCATGAAGCTGAGGAATAGGGTACATAGAAGGATTTGGAGGGGGTAAATCAGGAGTAGAAATGATGCAAGTATAGTATTATGCATATATAAAATTCTCAACAAATAAATAATAAACTAAGTGTTACAAGTTGAATACTGATGATCATTAACTACCTAAAACAAATGAAGATATTAATCCACTGGTGAATATATAAAAACTATGGAATATATTGGAAGGACCCTGCTGTTTGGGGTTGCAGTCCTCCCAGTAAGGACAGCCATTCTGAGTTCAGCCTTAAGGTGCAGGACTCCATCTCTCCAGCAGGCCGTTCTCCTCTCTGCCTGACTTCATCTGGTAAGTATCTTTAGATGCAAATGACAGTAGCCACATTTGATATATGGCCTTGGACACAGGCCCTTGCTAGCTCGCCCCTCCCTGTG
This sequence comes from Meriones unguiculatus, assembly GCF_030254825.1. Lineage (NCBI taxonomy): Eukaryota > Metazoa > Chordata > Mammalia > Rodentia > Muridae > Meriones > Meriones unguiculatus. Next base: position 13,838,452 of record NC_083369.1, on the reverse strand, counting down.
CCTATAGGATAATTAAGTCCTGTGTTCCCGTTCATACAATGGGTTCCTGCTGTTTAATGTAAATCAAGCATCCTTGAAGTGCCTAGTTCCAACCAATTATATACACCTATCCTTGGAGTCCTCCCATCCATTCTCCAAATCGTTTATAGCCTTTGTTCTCTGGAATTAAAGTTGAACTAGCTCCCTCAAGAGGATCCTGGGGTGTGTGATCCCTGTACAGTGCTCACCAGTCATGTTCCTCATGTCCTGCCAGGCATGCTCCTCATGTCTTGCCCTTCCTGACTTTGTGGGATAATGGGAGACAGCCCCCAGGCAGGCAGGAGGAGAATCACAGAATAGACATACAATGAGATATTTAAATGCATGGAGTACAAACTGTAATGTGGATAACCTTAGAAATATTATTCTAAATTGAATCATATTATTTAAGTTGCCATATACAGATATTCTCCAAGGCTAAATTTATGTATAAAAATTTTAGTAAAACTACTAGAATAATTGATTTGAAGGTACATAAATATAGTTTAATACTATAGATGGTTATCATTTTGTAGGTGACCAAGGTTTTGTAAATGTGACAACCTGCGTAAAGCTAAACCTGTATATTAATATGTATGACTATATTTGTATGTATTAGGGGTTACGAAGAAACAGCATAAATGTACTTGTGTAGAAAATAAACCTAAAACAATCTCTAAAATTTTACATGTAAGATTTTAATTTTTGTTTTGCTTCCAGGAATTTGTGCTTTATGAGAATTAACACAAGTATAGAAGACACAATAAAAATATGAAAAGTAAGACTGCTTGCTCAATTTAAGGTTATCTTTATTTACACATCTGTGTTCTCATCCTTTTAAGATACCAAAGATTACATAAATGTTATATATATAATGGCTGAAAATACACAAAGCAACACTGATTACCTCTGAGAAGCTGTTAAATAGTTAAGGGTAGAGAATAAAAATTTTAAACACTCTGTGCTGCTTTGCTTTGTTTTGTACTGAGAATTGCTTGTTTTTACTTCTCTTTACTTTCTGGTTGTTGTTCAGCTCACTGTGGTTCACAGAGCAGGATTAGCTACTCTGATTTTGTGTGACTCCCTTAATTTTACACACTAGGAAATGGATCCAGAAAATGCAATGGCTTATTCAGGCACAGCTTGTATGAAAAGCAGTTTGGGGAAGTAAATCCTTCAGACTCTTGCAGTTCTTTTTCCATTCCCCCACACCTGTTCAGTTACATTGCCCATTCCTATGAAATATAATCACAAAACCATCAGTCATTCCAAATGTTCCAAGGATGTTTACGGAGTGCATGATTCAGAACAGCAATGGAAAGATTATCACAGTACAATATTTGTCTGTTACCATAATCCTAAAAATGGCAATCACATTTCCAAGAATGAAAACAGATGCAAATGTATAAGCATTTGGAACTGAAGCGTAGGCATGTGTTCAGAGGCCATGAATAGCTTCTTTTTCCTCCCTAGACATAGTTTCATGATGTGATCTTTTCAGCTTTCAGAAGAGCAACGGCTGAGATTCCAGCTTAATCCTTAGGTAACGACTCCCATTGAGGCCAGTTGGGACTGTGCCTAGTATCTTGCAGGGAAATCTGTATTGATGGTGTGGCTGTGGGGGAGGAAAGGGGTGTCATAATGATCTTCAGACCTAGTAACTACCTGAATGTGTGGTTGATGAGATTTTTGCTGTGAAAATATTCAATTATTACATTATCAGATTTTTAAAATAGAGTCTTATCATTTTACAGCCATGATGATTAAAGTATTTGATTCCTATTATAAAAGATGTATATTGTCTTTTTCATATTTAGGGCAAAAACTAAGAGGGAATTGACCTGAGTTTTCACTGCTTTATTTACTCAGAGGTTCTCAAAGCATGGTTCTCTGGACCACCAGCATTAGGAAGATTTTTTAATTAAAATTTTACTTTATTTTTTTTTATTATTTTTTAAATGTTTATGTTAATTACAGTTTATTTACTTGGTGTCCCAGCTGTAGCCCCCTCCCTCATTCCTTCCTAATCCCACCCTCATTCCCTCATCTCCTCCTTACCCCTCTCTAAGTCCACTTATAGGCGAGGTCCTCCTCCCCTTCCATCTGACCCTAGCTTATCAGGTCTCACCAGGACTGGATGCAATGTCCTTCTCTGTGGCCTAGCTAGGCTGCTCCTCCCACAGAGGGTTGGGGAGATCAAGGAGCTAGCCATAGAGCTCATGCCAAAGATAGTCCCTGTTCCCCTTACTAGGGTAACCCACTTGGTTACTGAGCTACCATGGGCTACATCCAAGCAGGGGTTTTCGGTTATAACCATGCATGGTCCCTGGTTGGAGAATCAATCTCAGACAAGCCCCTGTGCCCAGACATATTTGATCCTTGTGGAGCTCCTGTTCTCTCCAGGTCTTACTAACTCTCTCTTCTTTCATATGATTTCCTGTACTCTGCCCAAAGTTTGGTTATGAATCTCAGCAACTGCTTTGATACATGGCTATGTAGAACCTTTTAGAGGCCCTCTATTTTAGACTCCTATCCTGCTTCTCGTTTTCTCCTACTTCCAGTGTCCATCCTATTTGTCTTTCTAAGTAAGGATTAATCTTCTTATCCTGGGTCCTCCTTCTTGTTTAGCTTCTTTAGGTGTACAGATTTTAATGTTTATGCTGTCTTATCTTCTACGTCTATTATCCACTTATAAGTGATTATATACCATGTGTGTCTTTCTGCTTCTTGGATACTTCACTCAGGATAATCTTTTCTAGATCCCACCATTGGCCTGCACATTTCATGATTTCCTTGTATTTAATTGCTGAGTAATATTCCATTGTGTAAAAATACCACAATTTCTGTATCCATTCCTCTGTTGATGGACATCTGGGTTGTTTCCAGGTTCTGGCTATTACAAATAAAGCTGCTACAAACACGGTTGAGCAAATGTCCTTGTTGTGTACTTGAGCATCATTTGGATATATGCCTAGGAGTGTTATAGCTGGATCTTGAGGAAGCGTTATTACTAATTGTCTGAGATAGGGCCAGATTGATTTCCAAATTGGTTGTACAAGTTTACATTCCCACCAGCATTGGAGGAGGGTTCCCCTTTCTCCACATTCTTTCCAGGATGTGTTGTCACTTGAGTTTTTGATATTAGCCATTCTGATGCGTGTAAGGTGAACTCTCAGGGTCATTTTGATTTGCATCTCCCTGATGGCTAAGGACATTGAGCATTTCTTTAAGTGTTTTTCTGCCATTCTACAATCCTCTACAGAGAGTTCTCGGTTTAGCTCCATATCCCATTTTTAATTGGATTACTTGATTTGTTGCTTTTTCACTTCTTGAGTTCTTTACATACACTGGATATCAGCCTTCTATCAGCTATAGGGTTGGTGAAGATCCTTTTCCAGGCTGTAGGCTCTCGTTTTGTTTTGTGGATCAAAGACCTCAACATAAAACCAGACACGTTAAATCGGTTGGAAGAAAAAGTGGAGAAGACCCTAGAACTCTTCGGTACAAGAGACTACTTCCTGAATAGAACACCCACAGAACAGGCTCTAAGAGCAACAACCAATAAATGGGACCTCATGAAACTGAAAAGCTTCTGTAAAGCAAAAGGCACTGTCATCAAAACAAAACAAATTTTTATTTTTTATATTAATTACAGTTTATTCACATTGTAACCTAGCTGTAACCCCCTAACCTCACTCCCTCCCAATCTCACCCTCCCTCCCTCGTCTCCTCCCATGCCCCCCTCCAAGTACACTGATAGGGGAGGTCCTCCTCCCCTTTCCTCTGACCCTAGCTTATTAGGTCTCATCAGGACTGGCTGCATTGTCCTCCTCTGTGGCCTGGCAAGGCTGCTCCTCCCCCAGGTCAAAAAGCCAGCCTGAGTTCATGTCAGAGACAGTCCCTCTTCTCTTTACAAGGGAACAAAATTTGTATTCCAAATTTGTTTTCTAAAAGACAGACAGACTGTGGTCAGCCAAATTTGAGAATTTTCATTACCACTTGTAAATAACTATTTGATGTATATCTCCTTTGGCCCAATCTCTGTGCTAAATTTTTCAATGTATGTTTTATCATTTAATTCTTCAAGCCAAGCATTTATATACTATTTACTTGAGGTTGGCACATAAAGCCCGAAGAGCTGTTCTGTAAAGTATGATGTAGATAACCCAGATTTCTTTCCTTCACTCTTCCACCCAGTCCACCCACTTTATACTGCCATGACACCACTCCTAAGTTTCTAACATTTCCATGTGATACAAATCATCCCAATTCTAGTTTCATCTCTTACTGTGTGACTTTGGGCTTCAGTTTATTGGTAAAATGATATATATATATATATATATATCCTTTACATTTCCATCAGCAGATCTCATATGTATACCAGGGATGAGGATGATATCCTTCATGCATTCTTAAAATTTTATTTCCTAGCTTTTTATTTTCATTTCATCAGGCAGACCATTCTCACACATGTTCCCCATCCCCTCATATTCTCCCTTCACCCTTGCAACCGCTCTCCAAAATGAGAAATCCTCACACAAATAAACAAACAACAACAAAACACAAAGCATAGAAAAACATGTCACTATGGAAGCTATGGAGCCCTGCAGTACTCTGCCTGTTCATGTTCACTTGCAAACATTCATTGTAAGGAGTCATTGTTCTGATTCAAGATCTCTGGCTTCTGTGTCACCATCAATATTGGATCCTCATCAGGACTCCTTCCGGTATCCTGTTGTCCTATGTGTCATGGGGATCCTGCAGATTTGGATCAGCAGGACTTATCTTTTCACAGGTCTCTAGTGATTGCAGATTTTGGAGTGGGCCAATTCAGAGCTCTGGATCTGGGCCTGGGTGGTAGGACAGCACTCCAGCTCTCCTGTATCACTATCACCAGGGTGAGTTCTCCAGCCCTGCTCCAGCTAGGCCACCATCGTTGTAGCTTCAAGAATCCACAGCTAGGTATAATTGACAATTACTTCTCTTTCCTATGATCTTGCATTGCACCTTCCAGTACAATGAAAGCTAGCCAATAGTGATGAAGTTTCTAGGTTCATTATAACTTCTGTTTCATTATATTCTATGACTCAAATATATGGTGTTACCAGCATGTTCTGCAGGGTAAACCAAGAACAATAGAAGTTGCCGGCAATGTTTTAGGGTCTGTCAGTCCTCATTGCTCAATGACTCCAAATGAAGTACCCCATTCCCGACGCTGGGCTTTTCGTTAGCCTTTTGTATTTATTGGGAACATTGTTACCCTGTTATAGAGTAAAATTTACCCCATTTTATGTGTGAGTATCTATGTATTAGGAAGTTTCCACAGTGTTATATCTTTTCTTGAAGGGTCTTTAGCATTATTGATCCCCCCTATACTTTCTCCTCTACCCTACCCTCTGGTCTTTTACCAGCTTAACCCTTCTTGTCTCATTATTTCTATCTTTCTTTTTTTTTTCTGAGAGAAGGTTTCTCTTTCCTGGGCTCAGTTTGTACACAGGGTGTGCACCATCACGTCTGGCTTACTATTCCATTTTAAGACTTCATACTAGTTGAGTCTGTCTTCCCTCCAGAGAACATCCCTCCTCATAGCCCCTTAAAATCTCCTGACCTCTGTGGGTATTCTAAATGAAACACACATATCTAAAGATTCAAAGCTACCTAGCATACACAAATGACAAAAACCACATGATTGTTTATCTGGATCTAAGTTTACCTTACTCAGAATGATAATTTGCACCTCCATCTATTTACCTATGAATTTCATAATTCATTACTTCCTAATATCTGAATAAAATTCCATTTTTATTAGGTAGTTTCCATAGTGTTAGGTTTCCACATGTCCTTTTTGAAAGGTATTTACTGTTATTTATTATTTTGTATACTCTCTCCTCTACCCAACCCTCTGCTCTTTTACCAGTCCTTAAAACTTCCTAATAAACTTTCTAATAAAATTCTATTTTATTTTCATTATCCATTTATCAGTTGATAGACATCTGGGCCATTTTCATTTCTTGGCTATATTGTAAGTATAGAGCGAGGGACATGGATAAGCATATATCTCTAGAGCAGGATATGAGGCCTTTAGGATATATGTCCTAGAATGGTATAGCTGGATCATTGTTAGTCTTGGAGGCACCTCTACTCTGATTTTCACAGTGGTGCATCAGTTGGCATTCTCAACCAGCCACAAATAATTGTTTATTTTCCCTGTATCCATACTAGCATAATTATTAGTGTTTTTTTAATCATAACCATTTTTGACTGGAATAAGATGCGATCTCAAAATAGTTTTAATTAGCAATTCTCTGTTGGCTAAGGATGTTGATTTTAAAAATGTTTCTCAACTCTTTTTTTTTCATCTTTTGATAACTGTTTAGTTCTATGCTTCATCTTTAATTGGGTTGTTGTTTTAGGTTTATTTTTTTCTTTTTTTTTTAGTTTTTTTTTTTTACTCAAATGTGAACTTTATTTATTTATTTTTTTATTAATTACACTTTATTCATTTTGTATCCCTCCATAAGCCCCTCCCTCCTCTCCACCCGGTCCCACCCTCCCTACCCCTTCTTCATGCATGCCCCTCCCCAAGTCCACTGATAGGGGAGGTTCTCCTCTCCTTCTTTCTGATCTTAGTCTATCAGTTCTCATCAAAAGTGGCTGCATTGTCATCTTTCTGTGGCCTGTTGTTTTCTTAATGGTTAATTATTTTAAAAAATTTAAAAGTAATTTTTAGTTACTGACACTCTGATCTATATACAGCTGTTAAGTATTTTCCCCATTGTGTAGGCCACCACTTTACTCAAACAATGGAATCATTTGTTGTACTCTTTTGTTTTCATGAGGTATCATTTACTACTTGTTGATATTAATGTCTGCACTATTAATGTTCTGTTCAGAAAGTCCTTTCTTGTGCCAATGAGTTCAAGCCCAAGCCCATTCCTTACTGTCTTCTCTATCAGATTTGGGGTATCAGATCTTGAGGTACATGATCTATTTGGAGTTGAGATTTGCGCAGCATGAGAAAGGAGGATCAAGTTGCATTCTTCTATATATAGGTATTTGTTTTTTAAATTTTTATTTTCTTAATATTCGTTACAGTTTATTAACTCTGTATCCCAGCTGTAGCCCGCTCCCTCATTCCCTCCCAATCTCACCTTCCCTTATCTCCTCCCTGCCCCTTTCGAAGTCCACTGATAGGGGAGATCCTCCTCCCCTTCCATCTGAACCTAGCTTATCAGGTATCTTCAAGACTGGCTGCAGTGTTCTCCTCTGTGGCCTAACAAGGCTGCTCCTCCCTTGGGTGGGGAGGTCAAAGAGCCAGCCATTGAGTTCATGTCAGAAATAGTGCCTGTTCCCTTTACTAGGGTACCCACTTGGATACTGAGCTGCTATGGGCTACATCTGAGCAGGGGTTCTAGGTTATATCCATACATGGTCCTTGGTTGGAGATACAGTCTCATAAAAGACAACTGTGTCCAGATATATTTGGTTCTTGTGGAGCTCTTGTCCTCTCCTTGTCATACTAACTCCCCCTTCTGCCATGTGATTCCCTAACTCTGCCCAAGGTTTGGTTATGAGTCTCTGCATCTACTTTGATACACTGCTAGGTAGAGTCTTTCAGAGGCCCTCTGTGGTAGGCTCCTGTCATGTTACTTGTTTTCTCCTAATTCCCCTGTCCATCCCATTTGTCTTTCTAAATGAGGATTGATCATCTTACTCCAGGTCCTCTTTCTTGTTTAGCTTCTTTAGTAGTACAGATTTAGTGTGTTTATCTTATCTTATAGGTCTAGTATCTACTTATAAGTGAGTATAAACCTTGTGTGTCTTTCTGCTCCTGGGATACCTCACTCAGAATGATCTTTTCTAGATCCCAACATTTGCCTGCATATTTCATGATTTCCTTGTTTTTAATTGCTGAGTAGTATTCCATTGTGTGAAAGTACCACAATTTCTGTATCCACTCTTCTGTTGATGAACGTCTGGGTTGTTTCCAGGTTCTGGCTATGACGAATAAAGCTGCTACAAACATGGTTGAGAAAATGTCCTTGTTTTGTTCTTGAGCATCTTTTGGGTATATGTAAGCTGTGGTTTTGTTTTGATGACAGTGTCTTTTGCTTTACAGAAGCTTTTCAGTTTCAATGCTTGTAAGAACAAAACCACAGTTTACAGACTAGGGAAGAATCTTCACCAACCCTATATCTGACAGGGGGCTGATATCCAGAATATATAAAGAACTGGAGAAGTTAAAAAGGAATAAATCAAGCAATCCAATTAAAAAATGGGGTATGGCTCTAAACAGAGAATTCTCTGTAGAAAAATATCGAATGGCAGAGAAACACCTAAAGAGATGCTCAACATCCATAGCCATCAGAAAGATGCAAATCAAACCACCCTGATATTTTACCTTACACACATCAGAATGGCTAAGATTAAAAACTCAAGTGACAACACATGCTGGAGAGGTTGTGAAGAAGAGGAACGCTCCTCCATTGCCAGTGGAATGTAAACTTGTACAACCACTTTGGAAAATAATCTGGCGCTTTCTCAGACAATTAGGAATACTGCTTCCTCAAGATCCAGCTATACCACTCCTAAGCATATATCCAAAAGAAGCTCAAGTATATAACAAGGATATTTGCTCTTCTTCCTTCTTGGTTGGATTGCAAATATTCTTCTTTCTCCTCCTCCTTTAAGGTAGCATTTCCTAGTACTTAAAAGCATCAAACACAATTTAATGCTTTGTGTAAATTACTCATTTGAATCTTGCAACAGTACTATGTATTACTGTAATGCCAGTTTTACAGAAGCAACTTGCCCAAAGGTTATGGATCAAAAGAAACCCTTATATTTTGTATTTAATTATTATCTTGAATAGATTCACCATCCAGAGAGTCTTTTGTTTTTCTATAACTTCCTTTTCTAAATAAGCATGATGGGTTCATGTCAGAGATAACCCCTGCTCCCCTTACTTGGGAACTCACATGGAGACTCAACCGCCTATGAACTACATCTGAGGGTCTAGGGGTCTAGGTCCCCTCCATGCATGGTCCTTGATTGCTGCGTCTGTCTATGAAGGACCCCTTGGGCCCAGATTTTTTGGCTTTATTGGTCTTCTTGCGGAGCTCCTGTTTCTTCTGGGTCTTCTGTACCCCTCCCCTTCTTCCAGAAGACTCCCTTCTCTCTGCCCAATGTTTACCTCTGAGTTTCTGCATCTCTTTGATCTCCTGTTGGGTGGAACCTTTTAGAGGACATGCTCTTTGACAACTTCCCCTTGGAGGTCCAGCCTTGCCAGGCCACAGAGGAAGATGATCCAGGCAGTCCTGATGAGACTTATTGGCTAGGGTCAGATGGCAAGGCAGGAGGACTCCCCCTTTCAGTGAACTAAGGGAGGGAGATAAGGGGAGTGATGAGGGAGGGAGGGTGGGACCAGGATGACATGGGGGCGGCTACAATCAGGGCATAAAATGAATAAATTGAAAAAAAAACATAAAAAATTAACAAAGAAAATTATAGAGGTCATTAAAAGTGATTATGCAAAAAAATATATATTTTTTTAAAAAAGAAGCATACTGGAGTAAGTGGACTAGCCTGGATAAGCCCTTTTTTTTTTTTTTTTTTTTGGTTACCCTTCAGGACTCAATGGTAAGATCTTATTACTGAGGAGACCATTGTACTTGAGTCATAGGCTATTAAAGCAATCAAGCTGGTATTTGATCCTTTTGTCTAGCTTTCATAGTGCTGGAAGGTGCTATATATGTTACTGGGGGAAAATATCAATAGTCTTACTCAGATGTGAACCTTGTGAGTTACAATTTGAATCTGACAAGACATATCCACTAGTGTGATAGAGGTAGGAATGTTATAGGAGTAACCAACTACTTTGCGATTGGATTTGAAGAACACATCACAAGATCAACTCATGCCTGGTACTGTTATTTGTACCCCAAGCCCACAGTTGGTTAGCTCATAGGCTCTAGTGGAGCACCTACCACCTATTCATCTAAATGGACATAGCAATAAATTGCTCCTTAAATTTTTGTCTTTATACAAAGAGATTAATTCATTTCTCAGCCCTTGTCAGAAAAGCTTTTTTGCAGTGGATCATAATTAATACAGAAACCTATAACTGGTCAACATGCAGAAAGTTAGAAACTATGTCATATTCAGCTCTAAATGGGACAACTATGTAATATCTCTTACCCTCAAAACTTGGGGATCATCATGGGAGAAGTGGTGGAAAGGTTGTAAGAATCAGAAAGAGTGGACAACTGCAGTTAAATTATATTTCTGGACATGACTGTACTCTTTCATGTATGAAATCATAGCAGTTGTCACTGTATATACTAGATCTGTAGAAGGTAAAGCTGACCAAAATCCCATCATAAAGGTCTACTACCTTCTGAGGACCTATTACATTGGCAAATGATGGCTTCTGGGGAAATGACCATCAATTTTCCTCAGAGATTAGTCCCTCTGAGAGGGTATCTCACTTCAGTAAATGGTTCTGCATCCACAAACACCAAGCAGACTAAGTTTTCTAAAGAGCGCATAAAGTTAGGATATGTGTGTATGGACAGTGGAGAAATTGGGTAAGAGGGGTAAGAGGAAAGGGGATAAGTTTTATCAAATTTCATTATGTGCATGTATAAAATTTTCAAACAATAAAAAGTGAAAAATCTTACAAAGAGAGTTGGACTTCATGGTTCCTTTCAACTCTAAGAGTTCAGAAAACTTAATATCATTATGGACATGAAAAATCAAAGAAATGCATTAGGATATTTTTCTAATTTTGAAATGAACATTGACAAAATGCAGACATTGGGTAGGAAAAAACACCTGGGAGGTAGAATTTTAAAAGTCAGTAACTCAAGAAAGAGCTGGAAACTATCTAAAAACCCAGGATACATGTGGCTGGAGACCAAAAATACCAGGGACTTGGAAAAAAATAAACAACCACAGCATAATTACCTGGCCAAATCAAAGAAACTTTTTCAGGGAGAGAAGGTATCTTTCAAAGGCTTGAAAGACAGTCCAAATTGAGAGAACAGGGAAGCACACAACTTGTAGGGATTGGGGGAAAGAATTTCTAAAAGCACAGACTGGGGTTCATGGTGGGAATAGAGAGAATTTCTGATGAGACATAGCATTTAAATGTATTAAGACAAATTTACAGTTGGAAAGATGGCTGCTTGGCTCTATATTTTGTTTCAATATTACACTTTTTAATCATTTCTCCAGCACCAAACCCAGAGCTTTTATCCTCCAATTTCTCTATTTCTCTTAAGGGCAAAGTGTATTGATTTTATTTTTTTTTTCTTTTTTAAATTTTCTTTCTTGCTTTCTTTTTTCTTTTCTTTCTTTCCCTTCTCTCTCTCTCTCTCCCCCTTCCTTTTTTCATTTATTTAATTTTTACAATTTATTCACTTTGTATCCCCATTGCAGCCTCACCCTCATCTCTCCCCAGTCCCACCCACCTTCCCACTTCTCCCCCTATGCCCTTTCCCTACTCCTCTGTTAGGGGAGCACCTCATCCCCTTCTATCTGATTATCAGGTCTCCTCAGGACTGGCTGCATCATATTCCACTGTGGCCTGACAAGTCTGCAATCCCCAGAGGGAGGAGATCAAAGAGCTGGCCATTGAATTCATATCAGAAACAAACCCTGTACCCTTTACTAGGGAACCCACTTGAAAACTGAGCATCCTATGTGTTTCTTCAAAACAGGAGGTCTAGGTCCTCTCCATGGATGGTCTTTGGTTGGAGTATTATTCTCTGCAGGACCCCCACTGGCCCAGGGACTTTGGCTCTTTTGTTCTCCAAATGGAGTTCCTGACCCCTCCATGTCTTTCTATCTCTGTCTTCTTCCATAAGGTTTGCAGCACTATGCCCAAACCTTATATTCACTCATAAGTGGATATTAGAGATATAATATAGGATAAACCTACTAAAATCTGTCCACTTAAAGAAACTAATCAACAGGGAGGACTCTGGCTAAAATGCTCAATCCCCATTCAGAAAGGCAAAGAGGATGGACATCAGAAGAAGGAGAAAACAGGGAACAGAACAGGAGCCTGCCACAGAGGGCCTCTGACATGAGCTCAGTTTCTGGCTCTTTGATCACCTGTCCTTGGAGAGTGCAGTGTTGTCAGTCTGCAGAGGAAGGTGATGCAGCCAGACCTGGTGAGACGTGATGGAAAGGGAAGGAGGACTGGGAAGTGGACTGTAAGTGGACTGGGGAAGGGGCATGGGAGACTTATATGGAGGGAGAGATAGGGAGGACACAAGTCAGGGGGCTACAGCTGGGATACAAAATTAGTAAATAGTAATAAAAATTTAATTTTTTAAAAAAAGCAAATAAAAAGAGAAAGAAATGCTCAACATCCTTAGTCATTCAGGAAATACAAATCAAAATGACCCTGTGATTTCACCAAACACCCATCAGAATAGCTAAGATCAAAAACTCAAGTGACAACACATGCTGGAGAGGTTGTGGAGAAACGGGAACCCTCCTCCATTGCTGTTGGGAATATCACCTTCTACAACCACTTTGGAAATCAATCTGGCCCTTTCTCAGAAAATTAGGAATAGTGCTACCTCAAGATCCAGCTATAGTATTCCTAGGCATATACCCCAAAAATGCCCCAACATTTAATAAAGACATTTCCTTAACTATTTTCATAGCAGCTTTATTTCTAATAGCCAGAATTTGGAAACAACCTAGATGTCCCTCAGGGGAGGAATGGATACAGAAATTGTGGTACATTTACACAATGGAATACTACTCAGCAATTAAAAACAAGGAAATCATGAAATTTGCAGGCAAATGGCTGGAACTAGAAAAGATCATCCTGAGTGAGGTATCCTAGAAGCAGAAAGACATACATGGTATATACTCACTTATAAGTGGATATTAGCCATATAATATATGGTAAACATAATAAAATTATTCTCCTAAAGAAGCTTTAAAACAAGGAGGACCCTAGGGAAGATGCTTAATCCTCAATCAGAAAGGCAAACACGATAGACATCGGAAGTTTGAGAAAACAAGGAACAGCACAGGAGCCTTCCACAGAGGCCCCCTGAAAGACTCTACCCACATGGGTTTCGAAGGAGATACTGAGACTCATTGCCAAACTTTGGGTGGGAGACTGCCCCTGTTCTGCTTACTAGGGAACCAATTTGGAAACTGAGAAGTCTAAGGACTTTCTCTAAGCAGGGTGTCTAGGTCCTCTCCATGCATGGTCCTTGGTTGGAGTATCTGTCTCTGCAGGCCCCCTTTGGCCCAGGTGTTTTTTTTTGTTTGTTTGTTTGTTTGTTTTTTTCTGTGTTGCTCTACTTGTGGAGCTCCTGTCCCCTCCAGGTCTTTTTATCTTGCCTTTCTTCCATAAGATTCCATGCACTCTGTCCAAAGTTTGGTTATGAGCCTCAGCATCTGCTTTAATACCCTGGTGGGTAGAGTCTTTCAGAGGCCCTCTGAGGTCTGCTCCTGTCTTGTTCCTTGTTTTCTCCCTCTTCTAATGTCTATCCCATTTGCCTTTCTGAATGAGGACTGAGCATCTTACCCAGGGTCCTCCTTCTTGCTTAGCTTCTTTAGGTGTACAGATTTTAGTATGTTTATCCTATATTATATGACTAATATGTACTTATAAGTGAGTATATACCATATGTGTCTTTCTGTTTCTGGGATACCTCACTCAAGATGATCTTTTCTAGGTTCCCACTGTTAGGCTGAAAATTTCATGATTTCCTTGTTTTTAATTGCTGAGTAGTATTCCGTTGTGTAAATGTACCACAATTTCTGTATCCATTCTTCAATGGAAGGCCATGTAGGTTATTTCCAGATTCTGGCTATTACAAATAAAGCTGCTACAAACATGGTTGAACAAATGTACTTGAGCATCTTTTGGCTATATGCCTAGGAGTGGTATGGCTGGATCCTGAGGTAGCACTATTCCTAATTTTCTGAGAAAGCACCAGATTGATTCCTAAAGTGGTTGTGCAAGTTTACATTCCCAACAGCAATGGATGAAGATTCCCCTTTCTCCACATTCTCTTCA